>NC_064622.1:446747921-447993381 GCF_023898315.1 Schistocerca nitens
GCAAGGTGTCTGTAAATGGAATTCATGTTAATTTTTATAGAGGAGTTTTTCATTCTTCAAAAATGTTATAATATGTGAACATAGAACATGTTCCATAATTTGTGACATATTGAAGTCAGTGGTATAGGTCTATAATTATGCTCATTTGCCCAACAGCCCATCTTGAAAATGTGGATGACCAGTGATTTTTTCCCAATCACTTCTACAGGGTGATTCAGTTAAAATGGAACTCAAAACACTTATTTGAGAGTCTCATTTAATACATTTAACATTTAAATATCTTTATCAAAGACACTAAAATTCTCCATCCAAATTGTAGCAAACACACATACTCAACAGCACGTTTGCAGGTACTAGTTTCAATACATCAACTGAATTCCCTTATAGTAGTTTTAATGTTATTCTTTAAATCCTCCAGTGTTATCAGATTATTGCAGTAAACCTCTTTAAGATGACCCCACAAAAAGAAATCTGGGTAAGTCATGACTGGTGAACACAGAGATCACAATTTTTTTTTAGATTAATCAATCATCAAAGGACTTGTGAAGCATCATCACCATTTCATTGGAGATGCGACACATTGCACTGTCTTGTTGAAACCAGCAACAACGTTAATTCACTTCAAGCATGCATATTAATTGATTTTTGATGTCTGCATAAACAAATGAACACAGTTTTCTTAAAAATATTGGTCCAACAGTTCACTGGTTAGATATGGCACACTGCACTCCAAATGTGAAGTTGGGTTTCATACAATGTGTGAGGATAATTGCCTGCCCAAATGCAAGTGTTTTGGCTGTTAACATACCCATTTGAGTGGAACAATGCTTCGTCATGGAAAAAAACATGTTGTTCAGCGTATTAGTCGCGCCATTAAGAGTGATTCTCTTAAACCACTGACAGTAGATGACACACATTTTTCAGTCCAAAGGACATAGTTCTTAAACTATGGAAACTTGTTATGGCTGCAACCTCGAGCATTGTGTTTGTTTTTGTAGTAACTTCATAATATGGTTATTGTGTACCACAGTGGGTCTTGACCACCCTTCTCGACCTTGCTCATTACTTACTGGTCTAATTGTGCAGTGCTTGTGAATTTCACCCCTTTCTGTACCAATCTTAGTCCTCAAATCTGATGTTATCTATTTGGGTACTCAGCAATTTGTTTCCTATAACTTCTGTAAGCTGAAATATGTTCTTACCTTTATTAACATTCGTGGAAGTATCTATAATTACTTCATATGAATTCAGCAGCTAGTGCTCCCTAGTGACATTGACTTGTTAATAAACCTCAGCCTTCTCTTTTTCCTTCATTATTTGCGTGAAATGTAAAAAATCATTCCTCTGGCTATACACAAATAACAAAATGCAGATCCCATTCATGGTATTATCGATAATACGAGGGCTATTCCGAAAGTAAGGTCCGATCGGTCACGAAATGGAAACGACTATGAAAATCCGATAAAGCTTTGCACAGATGTGTTGGGTAGTGTCTCTAGTATAACCCCAGTTAGCATCACGTCGCTCTTCTCATTTCTGAGCTCGCAGTGAGTGCGTAAAGATGTCTAGAAAATAGTGTCTGCCGCCAAGTACGGGGGCCTGGTGAGAAATTTCCCCTGAAGCTATGCAGCTAACATTACATAACTGTCGTGCTGTTTCGTCTTCAATACAATTCTCAGCCGCATTCTGCAGGGGCAATGAAGATGCTCCTGCATCGTTTTCAAATGGAAATGTGAGATTACCCACACTACAGCCCGTAATTGTCTCCCTCTGAGTTTCAGCTCAGGTCACATGAACCGCTGGTTATGAAGACAACATTTCGGCACAAGACAACGAGCCGTAGGCCAGCGTAGAGAATTGGCGGAGAGCACTGGCGGCTGCCTTCTATAGCGAGGGTATGGGAAAGTTGGTACAACGCTACGATACACGTCTAAGTCGGGTCGGCGACTATGGAGATAAGTAGCTGCAAGGTGTATCTAACTGTTGCAAATAAAACATTTTTGATTTTTACCGTGGTTTCCATTTCGCGACCTATCGGACCTTACTTTCGGAATAGCCCTCGTACATGAAGAAACTGCATTTTATACTTTCCTTGCCATCCCCCTCTGAAATTGTTGAAAAATATGGTTTTCTGTCTGCCATGTCTTCATAGTCCATGCCATATGGGGATGCCAGTACTGGAAAAGAAATTAGTCAGTAGACTTTTTGAAATACAACTGGTTCCAAACAAAGGTAAATATTTTGGCAGACAGTACTAAGAAGAATTTTATGGACTAATTCCAAGAGATGTACTGTCAGATTACATTCCAAAAGAAGACAGAGCCCTTTGAACTTTGTTTGAAAAATTTCAAACATACTGTCATCAGTTCCTTTTCTTTCCTGCCTTTGCCTTCCTCCACCTTCAATTTATATAATATGTATCACAGCTGCACATTCCTTGTGGTATCTGTTCTTTTGGATATGTCTGAAAGAACAGACATTGGTCCTGCATAATATTGCAGTTAGTTATGGTTAATACTAGAAAGTGTGTAAACGTCATTCTTGTCTCCCCATTGCATCACCTTCAATATCCCTGTAAAAATCCATAACTTTACCCTTCTTGACTTTTGCAGCGAGATTGCTGCCATCTACCATTTGGATAATGCCACTCAGCTGAATACCTAAGAACATTTCAAAATCGTCATAATGTGGGAAAGCCTAAAATTACAGTTCTTAAAAAATTGTTGCCTTTCTTGTGACTTAATTCTTCAGGGAATTCGAGACATCTGAAAGATGTGGTCAATATTTGTGTCGTCATTTGTAAACAGTGACACATTTAACTAAATATATGTCAGTAACAGATTCATTTAAAAATTCAGGTTTAACAGATTTCCCATTGCCAGAGTTGAGTATTGACTAAGTCACTATTGTGATAACTCTCTTTCAAATCTGAGTAACAAATAAGCAGTGGAGTAGAAGAATAAAACAAGAAACTGGAAAAAGTAGTGTCTAACCGAACTAAATGTGAAAATGTTGAATGCGGAAGTGAACTGTAGATTGTGACAATCCAGAAATTAGGTAGCAGTGTGGTGTAAACAACTTTTTATCTTAAATACCCTTCTTATTAATTTCAACAGGAAGCTAGAAACATAATGACTGTTAATAAATTTTCACAAAGATCATGGACAGGCTAGGGCACTCCCTGAGCGAACAGTTTTCTGGTGTGATTCAGTCTACAGTGTGTTGAAGTGTCTTTAAGGACCACTGTATTGATGATGAAGACTCTACTACACTTTCTCACCTCAAATAGTCCAGCACTTAGTTCTTCTCCCCACTGTAAAAATGTAGTTGCTGAAGTGTAAGGTTAAAGATTTATAATGAGACATTGCGAGCAATGGAAAAATGCTGGGCTTGTACCACCTCTCTTACTGATTAAAAATTAGTGTACAATTGAGGAAATATGAATATGGTGTGAATTGGTAAGGTGAAGAAATTAATGGAACGAGAGAGATGGTAAAATAGTGCATAGCACAGTACATTCATCTGTTGCGTGTAGTGAAGGGGTCTGGAGATGAAGAAAGCACCAAGCAAAGTAGATATAATCAAGCAAGTGCGAAACCATTAGAGCATAACAGTATCACAGGAAAATAATAAATTATGCCACAGATCTGCTGTCATAACTTGTCCTCAGGATGTGAAATGTGTAGTACTGCCAACAGGCACACACGAAAGTAAAGAGGATGCTCTTCATAGCTTTAGGAGCTAGTAATGCCTATCTTGTCAAGGGGGAGGAGGAGGAGGAGGAGGGGGGGCAGGGGGGGGGGGAAGGTTGGAGAAAGGTTGAAAAGGAAGGGCAGCTAACGCAGGCTCCAGTGAACAGTGAGGACTGCAGTGGGGTTGGCCCACCTCATCCTGGGGTCCAAGTGATCTGCCCTTACTTTTTAAATCTTCCCAAGCCCCCTCCGCCTCCCTCGTGTGCAGCTGTGGGAGTGAAACAATTTTGTACTTAGTATGGACACAAACTGCTAGGGATACTTTCACAGCAACAAAGCCCCCCCCCTCTCTCTCTCTCTCTCTCTCTCTCTCTCTCTCTCTCTCTCTCTCTCTCTCTAGTGTAATTCAGGGTATCATCTCCCACAGAGACCTTGCACCCCAAACAGATGAGAAGTTAAGGGCTAATCTGGAGGGGTGAGGCGTACATTTTGTCTCAAGGATAATCGGACAGATAGAATTGCCTTTATCTTAGCCTGTGAAGGGAATGTCCTCCTGGAAAAAATTTGTCAAGGTGTACGGGTGTCACATGAAACCTTATGTACTATCACCATTAGGTGCTTTCAATGTTGGTGCTGCTCTTGTGGTCGTCGCACTGCATGGCAGACCCAAAATGTGGTAACTGTCTTCTGTCACTCCATGGAGGATGCCGATGGGAACAACCACGTTTGTGTGTTAGTTGCATAGATCAACATTGACTTTGTTTACCAGTTTGCCCAGTCCTCAAGAAAGAAAAGAAAAGACAGGAATATAAATTTGTTGATGGCCTGTCAAAATCTGAGGCGTGGAAAAAATGTGTACCCAAATCCTGTCAATATGACAACTAGTTATGTGAAAATCAGTCATCACTCCCACAACCTCAATTTGTTTCCAAATCAGTTCTCCCACTGCCCTCCTATCTTTTGGCTCCTGCAGTTCTGTCTTCAGGTACCACTTCCTGCACCCAGCCAGAATAGCAGCCTCACCCTCCAGCATCTACCAATAATAGGGCTCCCTCTCATGACCCCTCAAACCAGATCCCCACAGATCACACCCTGCTGAAGCTAGCCATTGGTTGAAGGAACCGTGGTCTGTGAATCCCAGTGCTGTCCACTCCTCATCTGTCCCCCACACTCATCACGGGTAGGCCCTTGCAAGAATCCTGGTCACCAAATGCTGCGAAGGAAGACGAGAATTGAGACAAGTCTGTATGGCCCAGGGGTGTCCGACCTCACCTCATTGGATTCCGAATCAATCCTCATTGATGTGGCTTCATCCCCAATGGTGATAGACAGTGATCCTGGGGCTGGCGCCTTCGCACCTAATCTAGACACTTATAACATGATCATTCAGTGGAACTGTAATAGATATTACTGTCACCTGCTGGAGCATCGTCACCTTAGTTTCTCTTCTTCCGCTGTCTGCGTTGTCCTACAAGAAACACTGTTACTAAGTGGTGTATTCTGCCAGAAACATGTTTGCCTCTAGAGGGCAGCTGGAGGTGTCTGTACATTGGTTTGTTCAGATGTTGTCAGTGAGTGGATTCCCCTTCACACCACATTTGAAGCAATAGTGGTGCAGATGCACATGACTTCAGTGATTGTGATGTGCCGCTCCCCTCTCCCGCGGGCCGTCACATTTCTTTTGTATGTATGTCCATGGCCACCATTGAGCCCGATCCCTTCCAGTGCTACGTGCCTTTCTATCTACTAGGTTGTCTTTCTGCTATTCTTTTTTCCTCTCTACATTTCCATTGGATGGTCCTCTTGGCACCAGCTGTGCTTGGATCTGGTTTGTGGTTTGGACACTCATTTTCTTAGCTTTCAGTTTTCTACAGCTTTTCATTATTAATTATATGGTTCCTTTGTTGGGTTTGATTTGCTGCTACTTTCCTAAATTTTACAGAAGTGTGGACCATGCTGGGAAGGTCGCCCAGTACGGTGTATCTTCCACCTTTGTGCCTTTTTTCTCTTTGCACACTCCTTTCTTTCAATGGTGCTATGTCCAAATCCCAGCAGGATATCTATTCCTATATTGTGGGTGGGGGGAGTCAGCCCCTCACCATGCAGGGATCACACTCGTCGCACCTGAGATGGAAACGCCGCGTACAAGCCAAGTAGTATATGCCCATCTTGGCTGGGGCATGAGAACTTCGAGCAGTGGTTTACTGGCCAGGTAACTGTTGCTGTGGGTGGGTAGCACTCGTGCAGAGAGCCCTCATTCAGAGTGGGTGGTACCGTGGTGGTAGATTTGCACATGAGGTGAATTAAACTTTCTTCTGCTGGTGGCCACATGGCAATGTGGAGAGATGTGGCCACAAAATGTTCCCGTCCCTGGCTAACACCAAGAAAGAACACAGGGCTCAGATACAAGGTGAGAAATACTCCTCCCAATACTTGGTTTGTTCTAGGATGTACGGGGTTTAGTTTTCGGCTGCAAAGCCTTTGTTCTTTGTTGAACATAGCTTTGGGAGGAGTGGCAGCAGATTTCAAAAGTGAAATGTGGCTCTGTTCTGCTAAAAAGGCCTCTCCCATCAGCAGAGGTGCCTACAACAAGATAATTAATATTCCTGTCACTATAACCCTCATAAAAGTCTGAATATGGTACAAGGTATCATTTTCCAGTGATATCTCTGATGAAGTGTGCATTTTGTCTGCCGTGTCCAGTGGGGACCGAAAGACAACAAAATGTTACTTTAAAGTTGGTACTGTCATTAGACTGTTGTTTATTTGCACTTACGCAATCATGATTTCGGCTTCAAAGTGCAATTATCATGTGTTTTAAGTGTTATACAGTGCCTAAGATGGCATACTGTCGTATTTAAAATACGCTGTTAGACAGATTGTCTAAGGGTCGATATTTCGTAGACAATGTGTCTAATAGTGTATTTTAAATATGACAGTATCCCATCTTAAGCACTGTATAACACTTAAAACACATAATGGCACTTTGAAGCCAAAATCATGATTGTGTAAGTGTAAATGTAACACTGCAAATAAAAAACAGTCTAATAGCGGTACTGACTTTAAAGAAATATGTTATGACTGTGGCCCAACATTATGAAAATAAAAAATTAAAAAAAAAAATTGGTAGACAACAAAATGAATTCTGGAGCCTTCATCTTGGCCTTTGAATGTGTCTTGTTGCCTGAGGAGAGTGATGGTGTATTGTTGTGATGTCAAGCTGTACACTATAGATGCATGCAATTTGGACATATATTCATGTTGCAATGCGAGTCCTGCCTGTAGGGATTGTGGCTGTTAGTTGCAAACTAATGCTACTTATTCCCATCCTCCCATCTGTGTCAACTAAGGGAAGCACCATATGATAGTGATGTGACGTATGCTGCTGCTGCTACGATGACATCGTCCTCTTTAGTGACTGTGCCAGTGCCGTTCGTCTTTTACTTCTGGCCCTCAGGGCTGCGCAACTACACCCACTACCCCAGTGATTGCGGGTCCTCCTCCTACTGCTGCCCCACACAGCCTTTGGGACTATTGACTCCCTATCCCCCAAGAACACGTCCCCAACCTCCAGCTGGAAAAGCAATGTCCTCCTCCAGCAGCCTTACCAAGAAGGGTCCCTCAGGATGCTCTTTTTTATTTATTTATTTATTTATTTACACGTCAAGGTCGTGGAACGTGTCAGTACATGAAATTACAACATAAAAATAACAACAGATAAAATTAAAATTTTTATAAACCAGAAAAAAATCACTCTATAAGTTTAAATAAACGCAATCAGCAATACAACAAGAATCAGCTTAATTTTTCAAGGAACTCCTTGACAGAATAGAAGTGATCCCCGAGAAAATTCTTCAGTTTCGATTTGAAAGCGCATGAATTACTGCTAAGATTTTTGAATGTGAGTGGTAGCCTATTGAAAATGGACGCAGCAGTGTACTGCACACCTTTCTGCACAAGATTTAAGGAAGTCTGATCTAAATGCAAGTTTGATTTCTGTCGAGTATTAACTGAGTGAAAGCTGCTTGTTCTTGGGAATAAGCTAATACTGTTAACAAGAAATAACAGTAAGGAATATATATATTGATGCCAATGTCAAAATACCCAGACTCACGAACAGAGGTTCGTGAACTTTTTATTGCCCAAACCACCCGTTTCTGAGCCAAAAATATCCTTTCAGAATGGGAAGAGTTACCCAAAAATATAATACCATATGACATAAGCGAATGAAAATAAGCAAAGTAGACTAATTTTTGGGCTGATCACTCACTTCATATACCGTTCGAATATTAAAAATGGCAGCATTAAGTCTTTGAAGAAGATCCTGAACGTGGACTTTTTACAACAGTTTACCATCTATCTGAACACCTAGAAATTTGAACTGTTCAGTTTCACTAATCTTATGCCCATTCTGTGAAATTAAAATGTCATGTTTTGTTGAATTGTGTATTAGAAACTGTAAAAACCGAGTCTCACTGTGATTTAGCGTTAGTTTATTTTCTACAAGCCATGTACTTATGTCATGAACTGCACTATTTAAAACTGAGCCAGTGTTGCACACAACATCCTTTACTACCAAGCTCGTGTCGTCAGCAAACAGAAATATTTTAGAGTTACCCGTAATACTAGAGGGCATATCATTTACATAAATAGGGAACAGAAGCGGCCCCAACACTGATCCCTGGGGCACCCCCACTTGATTGTACCCCACATCACAGCCATTCTCAACATTGTGAATAATGATCTTTTGCTGTCTGTTGCTAAAGCAAGAGGTTAACCAATTGTATGCTATTCCCCTTATTCTGTAATGGTTCAGTTTCTGAAGCAATATTTTGTGATCAACACAATCGAATGGCTTAGTTAAATCAAAAAATATGCCTAGCATTCAAAACCTATTGTTTAACCCATCCAGTACCTTGAGGAGAAAAGATAACGTAGCATTTTCAGTTACTTCTAAAGCCGAACTGTACATTTGATAGTAAATCGTGTGATGTAAAATGATCAATTATCCTTACATACACAGCCTTTTCAATAGCTTTAGCAAACATTGATGGCATAGAAATAGGTCTAAAATTATCTACATTATCCCTTTCTCCCGTTTTATGAAGCTGCTTTACTTCCAAGTACTCTAATCGTTTCGGAAATTGATCCTTGCAAAGGAAAAATTTCAAATGTGGCTGAATACAGGGCTAACATGTGCAGCACAGTACATTACTGTATTTACTTGAATCTAAGCCACACTTTTTTTCTGGTTTTTGTAATCCAAAAAGCCGCCTGCGGCTTAGAATCGAGTGCAAAGCAAGCGGAAGTTCTCAAAAATGTTGGTAGGTTCCGCCACAACTAACTTCTACCGTCGAATATATGTAGCGGTACACAGGCATGCTTTGTAGGCACAAAGATAAATACTGGTGCCAAAACCTCTGCGTCAGTAAATAAATTAAAAAAAAAAAAGGTGGAAGACGAGCTTTTTTTTCTCCACCCCGGGTTTCGACCACTGCATTTTCATATATTATCCAACAAAGTAAATACAAATTCTGTATTGTTCATCTTCGAATGTAGCAGAATTTCAATGTACTACGAAAATCCGACTGTCAAGACTGTTTGGGATGTTTGTCAATATGGCCAACTCTATTTTCTGAATTTTTTCCTACCTGTGAGAAGAGATGGTTGCTAGTAGGAACCTGATGGAATGTGAATCACATGCAGTATTCTCTTCACCATAAGAATAATACGAATATCAACATTTTGCCATGTATTCTATCGTGTTTGCTGCTATCTCATTTAAATCCTGTCTGCGTAATAAACTATGAAACTAGAGTGAGACAGCAGTAAACGCGGAAGAATATACATATCGTGTCATATTTATATTCACAATATTCTTATGCCTAATAGTGATACAGTCAGAAATGAAGCACAGCAACTGACTAGATTTTTAATTTTAAGATGACTCTAATTTCTGTGCAGAATTTGATGTACTAAAGAAGCGGCCGCAAAGATTTTCAAACGGAGAAACATTTTCGCCTAACTCTTGTTCAGAACATGTTCTATCATACGCAGCCTATTATTTGGTTCTTGTTGATCATTATCAAAGAAAGTAGCAGTGTAAGTAACAACAAATAGCAGTCTCTTGCCATTGTTTCGCTAATGAGACGATTCCTCTCCCTTTTTTTTTTAATTGTAAGCGGTGGTAGCGCACACAAAAGCAAGCCATGCCGCGAGCGACGACAGGCCGTAAACACGCACTATCAGAATGCGACAAACAATGCATGACACAGTACAGTAATGCATTTTCAGCTTAGAGTGACGTAAACACCTATAACAAAGAAAACGGCACTTATCAGATCAAAGCAAAATAAGCAATCGATTCAAACCAGACAAAGCACGTGAAAAAGGAAGGGTACCCGTATAAATACGGACGGAGCACCTGACGCATAGCAATGGCTACCTGGTAAAGCTTAACTGCTAAACTTACGACTCGAACCAAACTACTGTAGGTGTATCGTCATTCATTCGACCTAAATTGTGTCTTGCATTACAATGGACCAACTTTGTTTCGATTTGGAGGTGCGGCCTAAGACTTTTCTCTCCCCTTCAATTTCGAGTCCCAAATTTCCGGTGCGGCTTAGATTCGGGAAATTTTTTTTCCTTTATTTCGAGTCTCATTTTTCAGGTGCGGCTTAGATTCGAGTGCGGCTTAGATTCGAGTAAATACGGTAATTTTCTGATAGGCACTCCATCATAACCATGAGAGTCCTTAGTCTTCAGTGATTTAATTATTGACTCACTCTCCCCCTGTCTCTCTCACAGAGGAGTGTTTCAGACATGTGATTCCCTGTAGAAACTAACTTTTTGTTTAATTCACCAGCAGTGCTCAGAAAATGATTGTTAAATACTGTACATATATCCGATTTATCAGTAACAGAAATATTTTACTGCGAACTGGCTTTATATCGTCAACCTTATGCTGCTGACCAGACACTTCCTTCACAAGTGACCATATGGTTTTAATTTTATCCTGTGAATTAGCTATTCTATTTGCACAGCACATACTCTTTGCCTTCCTAATAACATTTCTAATCACCTTACAATACTGTTTGTAACGGGCCACTGTAGCTTGATTGTGACTACTTCTAACATTCGGATGTAATTTCCATTTTGTTCCACGTGATATCCTTATCCCACTAGTCAGCCACCCGGGTTGTCTATTACTGCTATTACCCAATTTAGAATGTCCTAATGGGAAGCAACTCTCAAAGAGCACAAGAAATGTGTTGATGAAAGCATTATATATTTGTCATCTATGTTATCAGCACTATAAACATCCTGCCACTCTTGCTCCTTGATGATGTTTAAAACATGCTATATTGTCATTGGATTAACTTTCCTACATAGTTTGTAATTATATGTGATATTTGTTTGAGTACAATAACCTTTTAGTGCTAAAATTTGTGCATCATGGTGTGAAAGGCCATTCACACTTTCACTAATAGATTGCCCATCTAGTAATGAAGAATGAATAAAAATATTGTCTATGGCTGTGCTACTGTTACCCTGCACCCTAACTGGAAAAAACCACAGTCTGCATCACATCATATGAATTTAGGAGATCTACCAACATCCTTTTTCTTGCATCATCATATACAAAATTTATATTGAAGTCACCACTTGTAACTAATTTCTGGTACTTGCTACAAAGTAATCAAGAACCCTCTCTAGCATTGAGCAGAAACGCTCTGAAGTCAGAGTTAGGGGACCTATAAACAACAACAATTAGAAGTTGAATTTCACTAAATTCAACTGCCCCTGCACAACATTCAAATATCTGTTAGGTGCAGTACTGTGCTAAGTCTGTGGACTCTGCTGATCTGCAACGGGTTGCCAGCTCGTGAGTGAAGGAGCCACAGGTTGCAGACGGTAGGACTTCGCGTTCCTCCTGAGTTCCAGAATATGGAGCAGAAGTCTAAATCACCTAAGGACAAGTAGTAATCCTTCAAAAATAGGGAGATTCTGGTAGCCTCTCTGCTGCCAGACCCCCCCCCCCCCCCTGCATATTCCACCACTGTATCCAAGACAGCATTCCTGTCTGTTGGTCCCTATGGCCTGAGAACCCCCCCCCCCCCCCCCCAATGATGTACTGCATCATGATTCTGAGCAAATGTGTATAATGTTGTCCCCCCAATGCACCATGATTCTGAGCAAATGTGTATAATGTTGTCCCCCCAATGCACCATGATTCTGAGCAAATGAGTATATTGTTGTATCTTCACAACCAGTGGCAGTAGGCACCACTGAGGCATGACCTGTGTCCGTGGTCCTTTCCCTCCCCCGCAGGATACTGACAGAATGATCCTCCAGTGGAACTGCAGCAGCTTTTTTGACACTCGTCTGAGCTGTGATCAGTGTTGTGCACTTGCCCTGTTTCTTTGAATTGCCTTTGGGAAACTGGTTTCCTAGCAATACGATCCCCTATCCTCTGTGGCTATGGGGCTATTTTAAGAATGGCACTGACTAGGAAAGAGCATCAGATGGTGTTTACACATACATTCAGGCTCTGCGTACAGCAAACACGTGGCAGTCAACACAATTTTGGATGCTATGGTTGTTTGTGTGAAGGCATCTCTCGAATTTACCATCTGTAACATGTATGCCCCTTAAATGATGAAGTATCCCAGAACGCGTCATGTGCACTGTTTTCTGAACTGCCCCAAGTCTTGCTAATATTGCATACTTTAAATGCCTGCAACCATTTGTGGGCTGCAACTATGACAATTAGCCGCGGTAATGCTGCTGAAAACTCTCTCGCAGAGCTTGATCTTTGCCTCTTGGATACTAAAGTTTCCACACACTTCAATGTAGCATACAGGTTTTGTTCGGCTATTGACCTTTCCACTTGCAGCCCAGGTCGTCTCCCACCCATCCATGTATAGTGCATGACGACCTGCGCGACAGTGATTATTTTCTGATCCTTTAGACATCCCTCAGACATCACTCGCCTAAGTGTCCACCCACATGGGCTCTTTCCAGAACTCGTAGGGATGCTTTCATGATTGCCATCACCCTTCACAAACCGCTGCATGGAGGTATTGATGCCGTTGTCCAGAGCACAATTGCAGTATTCTATTGACAGCTGACTCTGTGATCCCTTCTTCCATGATGTCCTTTGTGGACGTCAGAAATCACAGTGGCCATTGGAGACCGCAGAATGGCTCTACAATGCCCTAAGTGGCATCCGTAGGTGGAACACCTCATTTCCCATAATTGGCTCTGTGCCTAGGTTCACCACCACATAAACAACAGAAACACGAATGCTAGGAATGTTATGTTGCTAACATTGGACTACGTACCACTCCTTCACAGGTTTGGGCAAAGATTCAGTCTCTACACGGACACCAATAACCTGCAGGTGTAGCTGTGGTATCTCACTGACCCAGATGCTGTGGCCAAACATTTTGCATTTCGTTACACTGAGCCTCTGCATCTGAGAGTTATCAGCCTGCATTTTGGTTCTCAACCAATGTATAGAGGAACCAACCTCCTTTGCCATTTGCTACATGTCACTTCGAACCTTGAGTGGGAATCCCTCAGTGCCTTATTCCTATGCATTGTCACGGCTCCAAGGCCAGACCACAACTGCAGCCAAAGTCTCAAACACTGTCATATTTTTTATATTTTCAAATGTATGTAGAGTAAGGGTGAGTTCCCATCTTAGGTGGCAAGAAAGTGTGATTGTCCCAGTACTGAAATTGAATCAACACCCCAATGAGATGGACAGCTACCGCCCAAATAGCTTCACTAATGTTCTTCACAAGTCACTCAAACATATGGTGAGCTGATGGCTTTGTCAGTACTGTGAGCCTCAGGGTGTTTCGGCTCCACCCCAGGGCTGTTTTTGCCAAGGCTTTTCTATTCTGGGAATTTGGTCTGCCTGGAGCCTGCTATTTGGTCAGCTTTTGCACGGCTTAAACATCTTATTGCTGTCTTCTTTAACTTGTTCTGAGACATCACGTGAAATCACCACATCTTGACTACCCTCCAGGAATGGGATCTTTCGAGCCAACACCCAATTTTTGTTCAAAACTTCTTGATCCTCCATGCTTTTCAGGGTGCCATACAAAAGGCACAGCCTTGGGTTCTCGCCAATGGCTCGTGGTTTTCTGCTGCCAAGATGTATGTCATGAACTTTTGTCGCCGTCGTAATGTCCATCCCCAATAAGAACTCTACCTTGAGGGCCAAATGCTCATTGTGGTGGAATCTTATAGTTTTTTTGGGATGATGTTTGGTGCCCAATTGATGTGACTTCCCCACCTTCACCAGCTTCAGCAAACCTGCTGGTCACACCTTAATACTCTTTATTGTTACAGTAACACTTTTATGGCTGTACAAAGCTCTGATCCCATTGCGTCTTGATTATGAGAGCCTGCTGTATGACTTACCATTGTCTTCAGCATTGCAGTTGCTGAATCTAGTACATCATTTTGAGGTCCAACTTGCAATAGGTGCCTTTCAGTCCAGCCTTATGAAAAGCCTAATCGTGGAGGCTGGCATCCCTCTCCTGTAGATCAGATGCCAGCAACAGCTGCTCAACTATGCAATACACATTCGCTGCTCTGCTGAGCATCCAAACTACCATGTCCCTTTTGCTGATAGGGAGGTCTACCTCCCACAACAGAGGGCGAAGTCTGAAGTCACGATCGCAGTTCGCATACAGAGTCTCCACTCTGATCTCCACCTTTCCCCAATGTCACCTAATGTCAGGCAGAAATCGCATGCACTCACATAGTGTGTTCCCCATCCTCGGATCTTCCTCGACCTCTCCTTTGGACCGAAAGACTCAATGGAGCCTATGGTTTTTTTGCCTCCTGTTCCTGGACATCCTTGATGATTTCCAAGCCCAGATGTGGTATACAGCAACAGCTCCGTGGTCACTAGATGAGTCTGTGTTGCCCACACACATGAAAGATGGAGTGAACTATGCTCCCTGCCAAACACATGTATTGTATTCACTGCAGTATTTGTGGCCAGTGCGTGAGCTCTCAGCCACCTTCCTTCTTGCACTGTTGAGTTGTTCTTAATCCACAGTGAGTTCTCGAGTAGTTGTGAGGCTGTCTATCACTGCTATCCTTAATACTCATTGGTTGTGACTATTCAGGATCTTCTATATGACCTCCACGACCCTAGACAGTTGATTGTCTTTGTATGAACTCCTGGTTACATAGGGATCCCGGGGAATGAACATGCTGTGTGGTTGGCTACAAAGATGCCGACTTTGGAGATGGGGGTACCAGAACTGGCCCTTCGGTCAACTCTATGCTGATAATTGTTGGAGGCTTGGAATGTGGATTGGTGTGCATTGGTTTCTCCAAATAAACTGAGAACCATAAAGGAGACCACGACTGTGTGGTAGTCTTCCCTTTATGCTTGTCGCAGGGAATCTACTGTCCTCTTTCGGCTTTGCGTTGGCCACACTGGGCTGAACCACATCCTTTGATGTGAAGCTCCACCCCACTGTGAGTGTGGTGCCCATCTCATGGAGGCCCATATCCTTCTGGACTGCCCTAATTTGGGCACCATATGTCAAAACCTTAAATTTCCTAAGACACTAACTGTGGTGCCAGCTGATGATGCCAAAGCAGCTGATTTGGTTTTAAGTTTTACTGGGAAAGTGGTTTTTATTCCTCTCTGGGATGTAGGGCACATTACCCTTGTCAGTTGCTTAAGGGATTGAAGGGGTGTCCCATTACCTGCTTCAACCAGAGGGATGCGCAACTGCCTGCCTTCCTTCCTGATCCAGCCTGGATCCTGGCCTTCCCAACTTTTAAAATCTTGTTATTCATTTACGTCTGTTGGTGGTTGATAGACTAGTCATCATTGTTCTCTTTCCTGGAATTTTGTCTTGTCCATGTAGGTAGTTTCCTTGTGGTAGTGGAGAGAGTGCAAGCACTGGTTCGATGCAGAGGGTGTGTCTCCAGTTGCATATCGTGTCCCGGGGGCCTCCAGCTGCTTTCTGTGTGGGACAACTCTCCCATCTTCATCCTTTTACCCCTCTCTCATTTCTACTTGCTTCTGTCTCTTTGCTTTCTTGGTTCTTTAATTCAATAGAGTCCACAAGGATTTGTCTTCCATGTCCTTACTCTCTGGGTACTATTCCCGGTTTGACGCACAAAGGCTTAAGGGACCGATGACTTCATAGTTTACTCCCTATAACCCCATCAATCCATCCTGCACGATTTGCGGCATTTACCTGGCTCCAGGCAGGTTACTTACTTACATTGAATTCACCGTCTTAATCCAACAACTTTCACTTTCGTTCTCTCCTAATTGGGGACTTCAGTGCACTCTGCCCCCTGTGGGGAGTAGAACTTTGCATGGCAGCAGTTCTCTAATTAAAGAGCTTCTTACTGACTTTAATCTAGGACGGTCCTACTACCCACTTCACTGCTGCTCATGACACCTTTTCAGCCATCGATCTAACAATTTCTTCACCCATATCCGTGGCTTTGCCACATTGATGATTATGTGGCATTCTTTGTGACAGTGATCACATTCTGGTGATCCTGTCACTTCCTTGGCACCATCAGATGGACCGACTACCACATTTTGTGCTTCCAAGTGCAATCTGGCTGTTGTATGCCTCCGTTATCTTCGCCCCCTCTTTCAGATTGCACCAGTGAGATTGTGCATGATGTCTCTGACATTATCAGTCATACCTATGGAACAGTTGTTCACCTTTCTGCAGGTCCACTTAGTTACCAGCTGATGCCATGGTGGACCAGTGACATTGCAGTAGTTGTTCGGGATTGCCTCTGAGCCCTAATATTTTTAGCAACATCCTTTCCAGACCAACATTATCGCTTTTAAACAACTTCATGCTAATGCTCACTGTCTTACTAAACTTAGTTAGAAGGAATACTAGGAGAGTGAGTCTCCTCCCTCGTAATGTATGCCTTCCATCCCAACTGTTAGTCAAGCTCCATAGTCTAGTGGGCCACCAGAGATCTACTACTGTACCAGGCCTTTTCCTTCAGGATGGTTTGCATACTGATGCATCAACTCTTGCTGAACACCTTGCAACCCACTCTGTGATGGCATTGGTGTCCTCTCATGTAGCTAATTTCTGGATGTGTAAACAAAGAATTGAAAATATCCTACTCTCCTTCACTCCTTGGCATGCCAAAATATTGGGTGTCTGGGTTATAAACATCTAATAATATAAAGTGTAATAATTTGGTAAGTAATTGAGATATTTATTCAGAATATTTTTCTAAAAGTGTGGCAACTCAGTATGCCCCCCTCCTCCCCCCTCCGCACTTAATACAACCCAATATGTGTAACTTTGTGGCATAACAAATGTTTAATCTGTATTCCATCCAAATCTCTCAAAGTGTTTTCCAGCATTGTAGGGTGTAACATTTCAATAGCAGCACATATGCAGAGGTGCAGATCTGGTAGAACATGAACTGGTATGTGATACACTTGATTCTTGATAAACCCCCTACAGAAAAAAAGTCAAACACGTAATGTCTGGGACTTCTAGTGGGCCAAGCAATTAATGGACTACCTCTCCCAATCCATGATCTTGGAAATCGTGATCCAATAAATCCCTCCAGTATTCACATAATGGCATGGAGTACCATCTTGTTAAAAGATCATGTCATGAGAAAGTTGTGGCACAGCACACAGTTCCGCACAGAACACCTTCTGCCGTGGAATCCTCAAGACTGCTGACACACTTTTACATAAGCAAAGCAGATTCACGCATATGCATGTGGTACCAACTGCCACAAGCAAACACAGAAAACATTTTGATTTACCGTTCTTGTAAAAGTAAACCACCAATAAATATCTCTGTTACATCTCAAGTTATTACATTATATGTTTAACCCAGACACCATATTTATAGTGAGCCATTCACTGACTGGGAATTGCCTCAGGCTCTTCCCTCATCCTACGATAACAACCCTGGGCCCTGGTGAGGTTCCCAATCAGATGATGCATCATGTATGGCTCTATCTCGTCGGGGTCTTAACTGTATTTGGTTGACAATGTCTGCCCTTCGCAGTGATGAGATAGTTCCAATGTTTAAACCTGGAAGAAAACCAACATCCGTCCACAGTTAGCAGCTGATTAGCCTCACGTATGTGCACCGCAGACTCCTTAAAAGAGTGGTTGCCCACTGATTATGTTGAAGTCTCATATTTCGTGGCCTTCTGTCCCTATATCGGTGTGGATTCTCCAGGAGATGATCTGCAACTGACTGACTGGCTGGTTGAAACTGGCAACCCAACAAGCCTTTTCTAAACATCTTTTTCTGCCCCTACACCGGTTGTTTAATGTTAGAGTTGGTATATCACTCAGTTTTCCACAGGTCCTAGGAATGGCACCCCACAGGGCTCTGTACTGAGTGTTAGATTCTTCCTTATCACCATCAGTTGCTTAGTGACCATCAGACCATTGGTCACCCCTTCACTGTTTGTTACTGACTTTTGCATTTGGTACAGTTCTCATTCTGTAGCCATGGCAGAATTCCAGCTACAAAGTGCCATCTTATGTGTCTCTGCTATGACACTTTCCTGTCGTTTCCAGTTCCCTCTTGCTAAAATGTGGGTCATACATTTTTGTCTTCATACTGTAGTTCATCCTGACCTAAAGTTCTACTTGGGTACGCAGTACTTGGACATTGTTGCGCAGTCCTGATTATTGGCACTCCTCTTTAACAGCAAGCTGACCTGGCTGCATCATATTCATCGACTAAAACCTAACTGCATGTGGAAGTTTAATTCTCTCTGCTGCCTTACCCACAGCTCTTAGGGTATGGATCATGCTAATCTCCTTTGTATCTACTGGTTTCTGGTCCAGTCCTAGTTGGAGTATGGTTGCCAGTGAAATTATTAGACCTAACTGTCATCAAGGAGTTCAATTGGCCACTAGTGATTCCAGACCAGTCCCACAGACTGTTTCCATGCTGAAGCAGGGGATCTTCCCTCTTCAGTTCTGGTGGTACCAACTCTTGCTCACTATTGTGATAGTCATTTGACAATTTCTTGTACATCCAGCATATCCTATTCTTTTTGCATACGAGAGACAGCAACTCCTTGACATCTACTATCAGGTAGGATTACCCATTGGAATGCACCTCGCAGCCCTCTGCCAGGACCTCCCCCTATCCTCCTCAGAATGTACTTCCCATGTTTTCTTGCAGTCCCATTCACCTCCCCACCCCCTGTCCCCATTGCCTTCAATGCCTCATTTTTACCACTCCTACTTATTTTGCTCATTCGAATACATTCCTGGTGACATCATTACGCCCTAATGAATGAATGAACGAACCCACGACCGAGGAACAGATGACTTTGTTATTTAGTCCATTACTACCATCCAAGTTCGCAGCTCGTGGTCTTGCGGTAGCATTCTCGTTTCCTGCGTGTGTGGTCCCGGGTTTGATTCCCTGCGGCGTCAGGGATTTTCTCTACCTCGAGATGACTGGGTGTTGTGTTGTCTTCATCATCATCGTTCATCCACATTATGGTCGGAGGAAGGCAATAGCAAACCACCTCCGCTAGGACCTTGTCTAGTAGGTGATGCGGTCTCCTGCATCGTCTTCTTTGCTCCTAGGAGTATGGGACCTCATCATCACTACCATCCAACCAAAAAGTCAGTATATTTTGTGTTATCAATATATGAAAGTATTACTTACTGAGCTCTTAAGTTTCTTTTGTAAAATAAAGAAAAGCCTATGGTGGCTTTTGCATCATAAGCACTAGTTAACTGCTGTTGAGTTCTATCTCCTGTAATATCTCACACCATAATGGCAAAGTTTCAAAAGCAAAACTTTCTTAAATTCTAGTTTTTCTGCACTTGGCCGGTTATGTAGAAAGAGTAAAGGCTCAGTATCATTGCCTTATCTATCATAGATATTAAAATGATCCAGTTTTGAGTCCTGCAAGGTTGAATAATCAGATCTTCTGCTACTTTCTTGACAAGGAAACCAAAGAGGTACAATTAACAGTGTTAGAAAAAGACTTAAAAGAAGTTGGTATTATTCTTTGGGTATTCGAAACACATTCTGGAATGTAGGAATATTATGCTAAAGTCCATAGGGGGGAAAGGAAGAGAAATAGCATAGTCCAGAGATGGTCAGTGTAAAAAGAAAAAAATTGTATTTGTTAACAGTCCACAAAATGTTACTGTATTCAATAAAGAATTTCACAAATGTGAAGCATAGGCCAAACCTAAATTTGAAGTGCAAGGTACCTTCATACCTTAATTGATGTCTAGTAGTCAATTGTGGGGAGATTGTGATCATGATCATGATTTTTGTATCATGGCTGGCAAAGATTTCAAATTTAATGCCCCATCCATAAAGTGGTGTTATTGTTAAACTAATTAAATGTTGATAAGTTCTATGAGTATTCCATTTGTTCCTAATTTGGTATAAACTCTACGTGTATATGATGAATTGACATTTTTCTCAGGCCTGGTAGTTTGAAAGATCCTGAAATCGCAGAACTATTCGATAAAGATGACCCTGAAAAAATATTTGAAGACCTTCGTGAAATTGGACATGGCAGTTTTGGTGCTGTCTACTATGCTCGTTGCCATCATACGAAAGAAATTGTTGCCATTAAGAAAATGTCATATGTTGGAAAACAAAGTGCAGAGAAATGGCAAGATATCTTAAAAGAAATCAGGTTTTTGCGCCAACTTAACCATCCAAATACAATAGAATACAAAGGATGCTTCCTGCGGGACCATACAGCATGGGTAAGTTGTGTATCTACAATGCTAATTTGACAACAGACATCTTTTTACTGAAATTTGAATTAGTTCTGATCAATAGAGTAAAACTATGGCTTTCCATGGTGTGTTTAGTTTACAGTATTTTATCTGGGCTTATGTGACAATCATTTATTTGCTTGTGCCCCTTAATTCTTTGCTTTTCCTGTACTGATTGATATGCGTGTCCACGTCTTCAATCCCTATTGCTGTTCTTACCTTTATCCTTCTTCTCCTTTCCAAATATTCCTTTAGGAGAAAGAAATTCCCAGTTCTGGTAATATGCAATCTTGCTATCACTAGACTCCATCATTTCTGCCATTTTTCTGTAGGTTTGTGAGAAGAAATGTAAGGGTTGCCCAGAAAGTAATACACCGCATTTTTTTTCTCAGCCAAAACCAATGGCATGAATGAAAAATGTTACATATGTATTATTTGAAGTCTTCTGAGTGAGTGTGCCAAGTATCCATTAGTTCAGACAGATAACGTAGCTGCAGCACAGGTTCAAAATGATGTCTGCAGGTGATGTACGTTTACAAGCAACACCATCATTGAATTTCTCACTGCAGGAAAAGAAACTGTGGGGAATATTCACAAACACTTGTGTTAATCTATGGAGCACCTAAATTGGTAGAGGATAAAGGTTGCATTGTATTGTATTTTGCATTTTGTGCATAAGTTGATATAGTGTACCTGTACTCATACATTGAACCTAGTGATACAGTTTGTATAGAGCAAATCATGCTTGTGATTGGATCAGTGTGTAACATAAGTGTTGCCAAGAAAACTTTATCCTATGTGATGAGTGTTAAGTTACAGTAGGGCAGACTGAGTTATTGGCGAGTTTGTTATTAAAGTACCGAACTACGAGGGACGCCAAAAGTTTCCAGAAAGGCTCCGTCCTAAGTGGATCTAGTGTAGTTTGGCTGCAAAGCAACCCCTCCACCCAAAAAAAAGAAAAAGAATTTATTTCATTGCAGCTGTTCTGCTCTCATTGTTTTTACTGTGGCAGGCATAGTACTACAACACAGGTGTGAAATTTTGCTCCCTCCTCAGGAAAAGCACCATACAAACTGTGATGTGGAAACAGCTTGTAACAGTGGTGCTAAGGGAAAATGACCTAGTGGATTTTCTTGTTTAGAAAACAATGACTTATAGTTTGATCAACTGTGTTCTGGAGTTTAACTGTCTGAACAGAGGAAAATGTCCTGAAAACCTATGAGCTTGTGCTTGAAGTCTGACTATAGTCTGTTGAACAAATAGCAGAATTAATTGAATTGTTTTGAAGCTTGGTTCAATGAATTTTAACAGAAAATTTGGGAATGGGGAGGGCTGCTGCAAGATTTGTGTCTTGGATTCTGACGTGAGTAGCAGAAACAAAGTAGAGTTGAAGCATGCTATGCTTCGAAAGAACATCTCCAAGTTGACCCTGAATTTTTTCCAAGAACGTTATGGTTAACAAGTCATGGTGCTATTATTATGCTCTCAGAATCTGACGAACAGCAAAGCCAATGGAATAATTATCCCCCCCCACATACACCCAAAAAAAAAATAAAAGCACATGAAGTGAAGCTTAACATCATGACAGTGCTGTGTGTTCAAAGTTCATTCCACCAGATCAGACTATTAATCATGTTTTCTGATTGAGCTTTTGAAAAGATTGTGAACAGTGTACACATATGTAGCAGCTGGGAGCTGTTTTTTGGCCACCATGTCAATGCACTTGCTTGCACAGCCATTTCAGTGTGCTACCAGGTGTACCGGTATGAAATAAGCATTTTATTTATTTATTTATTTATTTATTTGTGAAAATGAAACACTAATTTTGAATTGAAAAGTAAAAACATTTTATTCAAAGTACTGACCGTTGCTTTCTATACATTTTGACCACCTTTCTGGCAATTTGTGGACACAACGCCAATAGAAATGTTCGTCTTTTGAAGCAGGCCAATCAGACATCCAATTTTTGACTTCTTCGTAGGAATCGAAGTGTTCCTCAGCCAATGCGTGTCCCATTGATGAAAACAAATGGTAGTTGGAAGGGGCCAAGTCTGGTGAATACGGCGGGTGGGGTAGCAGCTCCCAGCTAAGTGTTTTGATTGTATCCTGAACCAGTTTTGCTTTGTGTGCAGGTGCATTGTCGTGTAAAAAAATTACTTTGCTATGTCTTCTGGCCCATTCTGGTCTTTTTTCGATCAATGCATAGTTCACATTGATCATTTGTTGTCTGTAGCGATTAGTATTCAGTTTCACCAGGTTTTAGAAGCTTGTGATACACCACACCTTTCTGATCCACCCCCTGCGGGTCCGGGGTAAGAATAGGCCCGAGGTATTCCTGCCTGTCGTAAGAGGCGACTAAAAGGAGTCCATCCCCCTCAAGGGGGTAGTTAGCGCCTGCGTCCGGAGACGGACGGTTCCACGACCTCTATTTGCGGTCATTTTGCTTTTTCACTTCTCGTTTCTTCCTTCCTTTGGTTGGTTCCTTTCTTTCCTCTTCTCCACCTCACTGTCTTCCTTACTCTTTCCCCTGCATAATCTCCTTGCCTTCTCATTGCCTTCTTCTCCTTGCCTTCTTCTCCTTGCCTTCTCATTGCCTTCTTCTCCTTGCCTTCTTCTCCTTGCCTTCTCTGGTCTCCGCCTCGGCGTTTGAGACAATGTCCCCCCCCTCTCTCTCTCTCTCTCTCTCTCTCTCTCTCTCTCTCTCTCTCTCTCTCCCCCCCTCTCCCTCTCTCCCTCTTTTTTCCTCTTCCTCCTTCCTCCCTGTGCGCGCCTGAAGGCCGACCCACGCGTTCGCACGCGTAGCCGGTGACGGGGTAACGCGTAATTCCCCGCCCTGGGTAGACATGTAAGGCACGCGCGTACCCCCTGGTAAAGGCCAGGCCCGGGGAGGGGTGATTGCCTGAGCTGATACCTTCTGACCATGCCGATTGGTCCCTCCGTCTGTTTCTCGGGAGGTGTGACCTGAGGTGTAAACATTCACCTAAGGCGGGAGTGCCCTCTGAGAGGGTCCCCACAAGGAAGGAGCGCGCCATCGGAGACGCTGGCAATCATGGGGGATTCCTCCGCAATGGATTTCACTCCATCTCTCTCGACTTCTGCCCAAAAACGGAAACGTGACCAGTTACCAGTGACAAAAGTACTACCGCCTGCCCCACAGTTCCTGGTCGTTTCTCGATCTGAGGACGGAAAGGATTTTTCCTCTGTCAACCCTTTCGTTATCCAGAAGGGCGTCGATGCCATAGCCGGATCTGTCAAATCTTGTACCAGGTTGCGTAACGGTACCTTATTACTCGAAACTGAGAGCGCCTTTCAGGCACAAAAACTGCTTCGGGCCACACTCCTGTACACATTCCCTGTCCGGGTGGAGGCTCACCGAACTTTGAATTCGTCTCGTGGTGTGGTCTATACTAGATCCCTCGACGGCTTGACTGACGAGGAGATTCAATCTTTCCTCGCTGAGCAGGGCGTGACGGCTGTCCATAGGGTCATGAAAAAGGTCAACAATGACCTTGTACCGACCCGGACACTTTTCTTGACCTTCGATAGTGTTCAGCTGCCATCGCGCATCAAAGCGGGCTACGAGGTTATTTCTGTTCGCCCCTATGTCCCGACACCTACGCGCTGCTACCAGTGTCAGCGTTTCAATCACACTCGCCAGTCTTGTTCCAATGCGGCTACATGTGTCACTTGTGGCAGGGATGCCCATGAGGGTGACTGTCCACCTCCGTCTCCTCGTTGTGTGAACTGTCAGGGTGACCATGCCGCATCCTCCCGCGACTGTCCTGTCTATAAGGAAGAACGCTGTATCCAAGAAATTCGGGTCAAAGAGAAAGTGTCCACCTCGGCTGCTCGCAAGCTATTGGCTAGTAGGAAGCCCACGCTGCTCCCAGCGGGGAAATACAGTACTGTCCTCGCCTCTCCTCGGACTACCAGGGAGGTGGCAACCCAGACATGCGATCTGACCTTCAGCACCACGGTCGTCCGTTCGGCCAGTGCTAAGATCGCGCGGTCGACGTCTCCTCTTCCTCCCATCACCCCACAGACACCAGCCCCTTCATCAGCTTCTGCTAAGACGAAGACCCAGAAGTCAGATGCACGGGCCTTCAAGAAGGAACCGTCCCGTGCAGACTTCCTACGTACCTCGACCTCCCAGCCTTCGACCGGTACTTCCACCAAACGACCTTCCAAGAAGGCTAATAGGAAGCACAGTTCTCCTTCTCCGCCACGGCGCATTTCTTCTCCTGCGCCACCCAGCGGTTGCCGTCCCAGGCCGTCATCCGTTTCGCCTGGCCGCACCGCTGGTAGCCAAACATCTGGCCGTTCACCGGGGGAGGAAGCTCCCCCTCCCGGCCATCTTCCCAAGATGGCCGATGAACCTATAGACCCAATGGACGCTGACTGTCCGCCTACTGATAGCGGCGGCAGTGCTCGCTCGAAGCCAGGCCCTCAGCGGCCTTCGAGGTGACCCCTTCTTTCATCTTCCCTCTTTCCCCCCCCCCCCCCCCTCGATGGCACTTATTCACTGGAATATTCACAGCATTCGCTCCAACCGAGAGGACTTGAAGTTGCTGCTCGGCTTGCACCGCCCGCTCGTCGTAGCCCTCCAGGAAATGAAGCTACGCCCATGCGATCAAATTGCCTTGGCACACTACACCTCTGTGGGTTTTGACCTACCCCCTGTGGTAGGTATCCCAGCTCATGGAGGGGTTATGTTGCTGGTCCGGGATGATATTTACTATGATCCCATCACGTTGCACACCGGCCTGCAGGCAGTTGCCATCCGCATTACTCTCCCCACTTTTACATTTTCCATTTGTACCGTTTACAATCCGTCGTCGTCTGCCGTTACCAGGGCAGACATGATGCAACTTATTGCTCAGCTACCTGCACCATTTTTGTTAACTGGAGACTTCAATGCCCACCATCCCCTTTGGGGCTCTCCAGCATCCTGCCCGAGGGGCTCCCTGTTAGCAGACCTTTTCAACCAGCTCAATCTTGTCTGCCTCAATACTAGCGCCCCTACTTTTCTTTCGGACACATCTCACACCTATTCCCATTTAGATCTCTCTATATGTACTCCCCAACTTGCACGCCGGTTCGAGTGGTATGCACTTTCTGATACATATTCGAGCGACCACTTCCCGTGTGTTATCCATCTCCTGCAGCATACCCCCTCTCCATGCTCATCTAGTTGGAACATCTCCAAAGCAGACTGGGGGCTCTTCTCTTCCAGGGCGACCTTTCAGGATCAAACATTCCCAAGCTGCGATAGTCAGGTCGCACACCTCACGGAAGTCATTCTCACTGCTGCTGAATATTCCATCCCTCACCCTACTTCTTCTCCACGTCGCGTACCGGTCCCCTAGTGGACCGCAGCATGTAGAGACGCTTTACGTGCTCGTCGACGTGCTTTACGCACCTTTAAACGCCACCCTACAGTGGCAAATTGTATCAATTATAAACGATTACGTGCACAGTGTCGTCGTATTATTAAAGAAAGCGAGAAAGCCAGCTGGGCTGCTTTCACAAGCACCTTCAACAGTTTTACTCCTTCTGTTGTCTGGGGTAGCCTCCGCCGGCTATCTGGCACTAAGGTCCACTCACCAGTTTCTGGCTTGACGGTCGCGAATGACGTCCTTGTGGCCCCTGAGGCTGTCTCCAATGCCTTCGGCGGCCGCTTTTTCGCAGAGGTTTCGAGCTCCGCTCATTACCACCCTGCCTTCCTCCCCCGCAAACAGGCAGAGGAGGCTAGGCCACCTAACTTCCGCTCCTCGAATCGTGAAAGTTATAATGCCCCATTCACCATGCGGGAACTCGAAAACGCAATTGGCCGATCACGGTCCTCCGCTCCAGGGCCTGATTCTATTCATATTCAGATGCTGAAGAATCTTTCTCCTGCGGGTAAAGGTTTTCTTCTTCGTACTTACAATCGCATCTGGATTGAGGGACATGTTCCCGCATGCTGGCGCGAGTCTGTTGTTGTCCCGATTCCTAAGCCGGGGAAGGACAAGCACTTGCCTTCCAGTTATCGACCCATCTCGCTTACCAGCTGTGTCTGTAAAGTGATGGAGCAAATGGTTAACTCTCGATTGGTTTGGCTGCCCGAGTCTCGACGCCTCCTTACCAATGTACAATGTGGATTTCGTAGGCGCCGGTCTGCTGTTGACCATCTGGTTACCTTGTCGACCTTCATTATGAATAACTTCTTGCAGAAGCGCCCGACTGCGGCTGTGTTGTTTGATTTGGAGAAGGCTTACGACACCTGTTGGAGGGCGGGCATTCTCCGCACCATGCATACATGGGGCCTTCGCGGTCGCCTCCCTCTTTTTATTCGTTCCTTTTTAATGGATCGACAGTTCAGGGTACGTGTGGGTTCTGTCCTGTCAGACACCTTTCGCCAGGAGAATGGGGTGCCACAGGGCTCAGTTTTGAGCGTCGCTCTCTTCGCCATAGCGATCAATCCAATAATGGATTGCCTCCCAGCTGATGTATCAGGCTCCCTTTTCGTGGACGATTTTACCATCTATTGCAGCGCGCCGCGTACGTGTTTCCTGGAGCGCTGTCTTCAGCGTTCTCTTGACCGTCTTTACTCCTGGAGTGTCGCCAATGGCTTCCGTTTTTCTGCCGAGAAGACGGTCTGTATTAACTTCTGGCGCTACAAAGAGTTTCTCCCACCGTCCTTACGACTCGGTCCCGTTGCTCTCCCATTCGTGGAGACAACAAAATTTTTAGGTCTTACATTTGACAGGAAACTTAGTTGGTCTCCACATGTGTCTTATTTGGCTCCCCGTTGTACCCGTTCTCTCAATGTCCTCCGTGTTCTCAGTGGTATGTCGTGGGGAGCATATCGAACCGTCCTACTTCGCCTATATCGGTCGATCGTCCGCTCCAAGCTGGATTATGGGAGCTTCGTATACTCCTCTGCACGGCCATCCATCTTACGCCGCCTCAACTCCATACAACATCGGGGTTTACGACTTGCGATCGGAGCGTTTTATACTAGTCCCGTCGAGAGTCTTCATGCTGACGCTGGTGAGTTGCCACTCACCTACCGGCGCGATATACTGCTTTGTCGGTATGCCTGTCGGCTACTGGCAATGCCCGACCACCCGTCTTATCGTTCCTTTTTTGATGACTCTCTCGACAGTCAATACGGGTTGTATGTCTCCGCCCTGCTACCCCCTGGAGTTCGCTTTCGTCGCCTCCTTCAACACCTTAATTTTTCACTCCCTGCCACCTTTCGAGTGGGCGAGAGCCACACGCCACCTTGGCTCCAGGCTCAGGTTCGCGTCCACCTTGACCTCTGCTCGCTCCCGAAGGAGGTTACCCCCGGTTCGGTCTACCACTCCCGTTTTGTCGAACTTCGTTCGAAGTTCATTAGTATGACCTTCATTTATACAGATGGCTCTAAGACCAATGACGGGGTCGGGTGTTCTTTTATTGTCGGGGCACAAAGTTTCCAATATCGGCTCCATGGCCATTGTTCGGTCTTCACAGCTGAGCTGTTTGCCCTCTACCAGGCTGTCCTTTACATCTGCCGCCACCGACATTCTGCATATGTCATCTGCTCCGATTCCTTGAGCGCTATCCAGAGCCTCGGTGATCCGTACCCGGTTCACCCTTTCGTGCACCGGATCCAACGCTCTCTTCAGCAGCTGGTGGACGTCGGTTCTCCGGTTCGCTTTATGTGGGTTCCTGGCCATGTCGGTATCCCTGGGAACGAAGCTGCAGATGCCGCGGCCAAGGCTGCGGTCCTCCAGCCTCGGACAGCTTCTTGTTGTGTCCCTTCGTCAGATTGTAGCAGGGTACTTTGTCGGCACATTGTCTCGCTGTGGCATGCCGATTGGGCTGCACTTCCAGACAACAAGCTTCGGGCCTTGAAAGCTCTTCCCGTGGCTTGGACGTCCTCCTCACGCCCTTCTCGGCGGGAGGAGGTAGTTTTGGCCCGGTTGCGAATTGGCCACTGCCGGTTCAGCCATCGCCATCTGCTGACGGCTGCGCCGGCGCCGTTCTGCCCATGTGGGCAATTGCTGACGGTCCGCCACATTTTAATGTCGTGTCCAGATTTTAACACCCTGCGTCTCGATCTTGGCCTGCCATGTACTGTAGAAGCCATTTTAGGGGATGACCCACGAGCAGCTGCTCGCGTTCTTCATTTTATCAATTTGACAACCCTCTCAAAGGACATTTGATTATGCTGTATTCTTTTTTAATCCTATGCCTGTCAGTATGTCTTTCATCGTGTCTTCCGTTTCGTTGCTGTTTTAAACTTGTGACTCGCGGTGCATTCCTAAAGTAGTCTGGGCGCTAATGACCGTTGACGTTGTGCGCCCTAAAACAAAAAAAAAAAAAACCTTTCTGATCCCACCAAACACAGAGCATTGTCTTCTTGCCGAATCGATCTGGTTTTGCTGTCGATGTTGATGGTTGTCCCGGATTAACCCATGATTTTTCCTGTTTAGAATTCTTAAAATAAATCCATTTTTCGTCGTCAGTAACAATTCAATGCAAAATTGATTTTCTTTCGTGCCTTTGAAGCAAAATTTGGCAAATGGTTTTTCAGTTTTCCATCTGTCTTTCATTCAATTCATGTGGCACCCATTTTCCACACTTTTGGATCTTTCCCATAGCTTTCAAATGGCCAGAAATTGTTTGTTGTGCAACATTTAGCATTGTGCCATTTTCTTCCGACTGAAAAGTATCATCTTCATCCAATATTGCTTGCAATTCAGCGTCTTCGAACCTTTTTGTTGGTCTTCCATGTTCTTCATTTCTTAAATCAAAATCATTATTTCTGAACCATTGAAACCATCTTTTTGCATGTTGCTTCTGATAGATCATGATCACCATATGCCTTGACAAGCATTCTATGCGACTCTGTAGCCTTCCCTCCCCCCCCCCCCCCCCCCAAATGAAAACAAAAAAATTAATGCTTTCCACAAATCATCACTTTCTGGTACAAAATTAGACATTGTTAACAATGATGAAAACAAATGATGTTTGTTCCATGACTTGATGTATAACAAATATCTTTCACAGATGCATACCAACCAAACAAAAAAAAATTAAGTCTCGTTCACAACAAATGTTCCCTATCGACACATTTGTATCTTAACACTCATTTCATACCGGTACACCTGGTAGTTTGTGGTCAGGAACAGCATGACACCCTTGTCCCACATAACCTACACACTTGGTCTAGCTCTGTGTGATACCTGTTGTTACTGTGCATAAAGTGTGTCATGAAAAGACCTCAATTTGATCATGCTCAAGTAGCTACTCAGTAAAATGTAAGGAAAGACATGTCCCTGCAGAGGAATATAAAAAAATGTTCCCAGTAATGGATTCACTGATTGGATAAATTTATTATACACTCCTGGAAATTGAAATAAGAACACCGTGAATTCATTGTCCCAGGAAGGGGAAACTTTATTGACACATTCCTGGGGTCAGATACATCACATGATCACACTGACAGAACCACAGGCACATAGACACAGGCAACAGAGCATGCACAATGTCGGCACTAGTACAGTGTATATCCACCTTTCGCAGCAATGCAGGCTGCTATTCTCCCATGGAGACGATCGTAGAGATGCTGGATGTAGTCCTGTGGAACGGCTTGCCATGCCATTTCCACCTGGCGCCTCAGTTGGACTAGTGTTCGTGCTGGACGTGCAGACCGCGTGAGACGACGCTTCATCCAGTCCCAAACATGCTCAATGGGGGACAGATCCGGAGATCTTGCTGGCCAGGGTAGTTGACTTACACCTTCTAGAGCACGTTGGGTGGCACGGGATACATGCGGACGTGCATTGTCCTGTTGGAACAGCAAGTTCCCTTGCCGGTCTAGGAATGGTAGAACGATGGGTTCGATGACGGTTTGGATGTACCGTGCACTATTCAGTGTCCCCTCGACGATCACCAGTGGTGTACGGCCAGTGTAGGAGATCGCTCCCCACACCATGATGCCGGGTGTTGGCCCTGTGTGCCTCGGTCGTATGCAGTCCTGATTGTGGCGCTCACCTGCACGGCGCCAAACACGCATACGACCATCATTGGCACCAAGGCAGAAGCGACTCTCATCGCTGAAGACGACACGTCTCCATTCGTCCCTCCATTCACGCCTGTCGCGACACCACTGGAGGCGGGCTGCACGATGTTGGGGCGTGAGCGGAAGACGGCCTAACGGTGTGCGGGACCGTAGCCCAGCTTCATGGAGACGGTTGCGAATGGTCCTCGCCGATACCCCAGGAGCAACAGTGTCCCTAATTTGCTGGGAAGTGGCGGTGCGGTCCCCTACGGCACTGCGTAGGATCCTACGGTCTTGGCGTGCATCCGTGCGTCGCTGCGGTCCAGTCCCAGGTCGACGGGCACGTGCACCTTCCGCCAACCACTGGCGACAACATCGATGTACTGTGGAGACCTCACACCCCACGTGTTGAGCAATTCGGCGGTACGTCCACCCGGCCTCCCGCATGCCCACTATACGCCATTCGACGGCCAACACCTCGGTTCCTGGTGTGTCCGCTGTGCCGTGCGTGTGATCATTGCTTGTACAGCCCTCTCGCAGTGTCCGGAGCAAGTATGGTGGTCTGACACACCGGTGTCAATGTGTTCTTTTTTCCATTTCCAGGAGTGTATATAGTGGAGAGTACTTTGAAGGTGATTAGGCTGTGTTGGGAGGAGGGGGGGGGGGGAGTGGAAGTGAACAGAACACTCTGGAATTTGATTCTTGAACAGTTCTTAGATCATTTCCAGCACTTAATGGATATTTTTCATCCACAAATTGCTTGTGCATGTGAGGAAATGCCACTTGTAATATGGGTTAGCCGGTTTACAAGTTTCTAGGAGAAATATCATGCCCAGTAAAGTAATCATGCCCAGTAAAATTTGTATTACAAGTTGGTATATATTTACATTTTGTTCCTTAAGAAACATCAGTATTTGGAAATTTTGCCTGTTGCTTTCAACTTTTGGCAATAAATTACAATCTCTTGATTTTTTCTGTGTTGGCCTACTTTCACGTGGCTTATATCATACTCACCACACCTTGTCATTCTACACCTTTCTTTACCACTTCTTCCCTCCTGCTTCTGAAGCTGCTTCCATCACTTAAAAAAAATTAATGGAAATTATTGCTGTTTGTTTCTTCGATACCTATCAGATATTTCCCTTTATCTCTCCCCATATCTTTCCCCCCTGTGAAATACATTAAGTGGACCTTTGTTGTTTCTTCAGCTGGTAATGGAATACTGCCTGGGGTCAGCATCAGATATAATTGAAGTTCACAAGCGACCACTTAAAGAAGAAGAAATATCAGCTATCTGCGAGGGTGTGCTACGTGGCCTTCATTACTTGCATTCTCTGGGGCGCATCCACCGTGATGTCAAAGCTGGAAATATCCTCCTTACAGAAAATGGAACAGTTAAGCTGGGTACAATGCACAATGTTTTTTTTTTATATTACTGTACTTCATATGGATTTAAAAATAACTATGTTAGCACACTAATTGTATTTTGCACTAACTAAACTAAAGTGACACATCAATGGTTGGCAATGAAAACCTTGTAACTTCAGTTACCAGTAACTCTGTTACCAAAGATAGATTTTAAAGTGCATGGATTTCTGTAGTTTGCCAGTAACTAGGCTTTTACTATATAGTTACACACATAGCAACTTAATCTGTAACCCTTAATATTATTTTTTAAGAAACCATTTTTGCTTCTCCTGTGAAATTTAACAAAATGGAATAACATGGTTTTCATTGCCTACCATAAAGATATTTAGTACTTTCATATAACTGGATAGAGCCAAAGAAAGATGAAAGCAACTTTTGTTTATGTCAGAAGACTAAGACAGATGCAACAGTAATTTTACACTTGTTAGTTCATGAAATCTTATAATTATTTTATCTTGCAAAAGAAAAAACTTATGGAGAAAAGCAGACCATACAGTAATTATGTAAGGAGGTCAATCATGGCCTTGGATGAGGAAAGACAATATAAGACAGGATGCATTGCTCTTTCATCCTGCTGTTTGGGCTCTCTCCATCAGTGGTCCTGAATGCCTCCTCACTTAATTCCTCAGTAGCCTCATTTCTGCGAACTCTTCCCTCTTTGTGGTCCAAATGAATTAATCCCTGATGCACACACAAGAGAAAGTGGGGGGGGGGGGGGGGAGGTGGTTTGTATTCTTAATTTTGTCAATTCCTTCAGTAAGAAGCAAATGTTGCAAACATAAATATTCAGTTACATTAATGCAACACTTAAAAAGAAATGCTTAAAGTATTGTGAGACACCAAATAAAATTTTACAAATCCATGGCTGTTTGTATGCTGCTATATTGATACAAAGCCTAATGAAAGGCAGAAAGAGTTTTACAAACAGTGCAGATGAAGATTTCGAGAATAGAAGGGTACACAGGAGTAAACAGAAAAGGAAATATAGAAATAAAGACAGAAATACCAAGTAGAAGAGATTGTGTGCAGGACTACAGAACAAAATGGATGCTGACATTTCATTCCCCTCCCTGCTCTTCTCCCAAAAAGAGTGAGGGGAAAATGACTATTTCTAAGACTCCTTATGAGCCCTAATTTCTCTTTATCTTGTCATCTAATAAACTGTATTATTTAAAATGATATGGTGTGTGACAAGTGGAGACAAACTATGATCAGAACACCACATCAGCAGCAGTGCATTATGTACAAGTTTGAGTCAAATGAAAACCTTAAATCTGTAATGACAAATCGAAATTTCGCGCCATTATCCTGTAAGTTGGTAAGCGTGCTACAAACAGCGTGCAGAATGGCCTGTAGGTGGCAGCATAGTGCAGATGCACACATTCCGTCACAGTATCAGTATAAAGATGGCCGCCGCACTTGCAACTTGCACCAGGGAAGAACAGCATTCTGTTATTCGGTTTTTGCGTAGTGAAGGTGTGAAACCTATTGAAATTCACCGACAAATGAATGTTAAGTACAGTGATATAAGTTTGTCACAGCAGCAAGTCTACGAATGGAGTAGGAAGTTCGCAGATTGCAAGAGTTCAGTGGAAGATGCCCCTCGTCCAGGTCAGGCACAAGAAGTTGTGACACCACAGAACATTGCAGCAGTTGAAGCAATAGTGAAGGAAAACCACTGTGTGACACTGAAAGACATTGCAGCATGTTTACAGATTAGTTATGGGTCAGCACACCACATTGTGCATGATGAGCTCCAGTTTCACAAAGTGTCTGTAAGATGGGTGCCACAGCAGCTGACTCCTGGAATAAGAGAACGATGTGTTGATGCTTGTGAAGAACTTCTTCGGCACTTTGAACAAGAAGGTGATGGCTTCCTTGTATGAATCGTTACTGGGGACGAAACCTGGATTCACTTCCACCTACCGGAAATGAAGAGAGCAAGCAAGGAATGGCGTGATTCCTCATCACCAAAACCAAAGAAGTTTCGAACAGAACCATCAGCAGGGAAGGTTATGCTGACTTTCTTTTGAGATGAAAAAGGCATCATTTTGGAGCATTACATGTATAGAGGGACCACGGTCACCAGTGCATCATACACAATCTTCTAAAAAATCATCTGTGGCCTGCAATCAAATCAAAGCAACGTGGATTGCTGTCAGCAGGTGTCCTTTTGCAACATGTCAGCGCAAGGCCCCACACTGCCTGTACAACAGTTGCAACAATCACAGGCCTACATTTTGAGTGTCCTCCTGATCCACCATACTCACCAGACCTTTCCCCAAGTGATTTCGATATGTTTGGACCACTCAGAGACGCAATGGGAGGAAAGAAGTTCCGTTCTGATGAAGAGGTACGCCACACGGTGCACAAGTGGTTGCGCAGACTACCAAAAGAATTTTTTTCTAAAGGAATTTATGCACTTTGTAAGCGCTGGAGTACTTGCATTGAGCATGGGGGACATTATGTTGGAAAGTGATACAGCATTGTACCACTTCTGCACAGTAAATAATATTTTAAAGTATATTTAAGGTTTTCATTTGACTCACCCTCATACTTAAAAAGGTTTCAAGCACAAGGAATATTCTTGGGAACCTCCAAATCTTTTGACAGGGTGTACTATGATGTGATGTGCAGTCTTATTAAAAACTGTGCTGGACGCTGTCACTTGGGCAATTCGTGCAATTAATAGAAATATACACAACAGTGTACAAAAATTATTTATAGTAAAAGGTGAAGTACTAGAGGAAATAGTCCAGAACAATAACTATAAGTTTTGGTGTCTTATTAGGGCGCCATTTTAAACCTATTCCTGTTCATATATTCTGAAAATGATTTTTCAAGTGCTCTAGATATTAAGTATCTGATTACTACATTTGCCAATGTCACTTCTGGTGTCTATTGGCAGATGGCCAAGCCTTAGTGAAGAGGCTTAATTTGTTTTATTGAAAAGGCAGGAGTTCACTTTGAGAGAGATAACTGTAGACTTAACATAGAAAAAAATAAATACAATTCTCTTTAAACCAAGTGATCCAGAAGGACAAAAATTGTGTTAACAATCTGTTAAAGACCTGTTTGGGATGTAGGATTTTGGGTTTACGTATACACAACAGGCTTTCATGGAAGCAGCTAGTTATTCATGTCTGCAATTTATATATTAAGGAAATTATCTCCATGATTAATTCAGAAACTTTAAAGACTGGGGATTTTTGATTAAAATATCTTTTCCTGCCATATGTTTTAGTACTGCAGACTGGGACATGACACACTAATATTAAAAACGTTTTTCTTACTGTAGAAGAGAGCCTTGAGGCATAAAACAGATTTTTGTATGGTAATAGAACATTAAAATTGACAACAATAAGTGTTATGTTACAGGAACTGTTTTTTTTTTTTTATAATTTGCTAGCAGCTGCTCCTGATGTTGATGGGAGACACTGTTAAAAGGCAACTTGAGCATTGGTTTATACTTAAACTTCTAAATATATCTTGGCACTGCCCTAGCAAGATATTTAGTTATTAATTTCAATTAAAACAACTGTTGCACTATGGAATGTGTCCTACTACTTAACTATTCAATAGCGTAAAAAAAAAAAAAAAATCCATGTGCACAAATAATGCTAAGGTTGTACATTGCCCACATAGGTAAAATTACATGTTAAGAGAGTGTGTATGTTGGGGGGGGGGGGGTGATAAATATAGAAAGGCTATCCAAATCTGTATTTTGCTGCAATGCAAGAATACAATATTTGGTATAATAAATTTTTTCCCCAAACAATTTCATAGCAAAGGAAATGTGAATCAAAAAAGTATATTTCAGATTTCTTATGTGGGAACAAAAACATTTGCAAAGAAATCTTCAGAAGTGTGGCTTGGTTTTATTTGTATAAAACTATTCTTGTTTTAATTGCACAATGTGCTATACCATAGCAATATACCATAGTGTCCAGCTCAGTAGTTGCTACTCCCTTCTCTACTCTTTTCGTGTGCACTTACACTATCAACCTGCATCACTCGTCTCTCTTTACATAGTCACCTCTTCCGCCCTCACCATATCTTCTATTCCATGGCTATAAGCCAACACCAAAACTCCATTTAAATCAACTATGCTACAATAAGCTGTGTCTTTTTCTCTTCATGGTTTGTTGCTGCACATTAATCTTTCAAGATATTATTGAGTGTGACATATCCACTTTCAGTGCATCCCAAACGGGTAACTTTGTGATACTAATGATTTGTCAGGATGATGATATACTTGTATTTAGGTCTTACTGCTATTATGTTGTGTTTTTGATGTCATGTGCCTGACTGATTAATGAAAGTTTTATGTCTGAATCATTAGCATTTGGCAGGGGTCTGGAGGATTTACCTGATTAATTTATGATGGTCATGAACAGGCACATTTATTAGTACTTGTCAGTAATAAGTCTTTCGTACACAAATGAAGATGTCCTCTCCTAACAAAGTATTATGCTATATTGTGTTACCCTTTGTTTTATCATATTCTATGTTATTGTATGTTGTTATCTTCTCACACAGATTTTGACTCTCTCTCATGCTTCCAGCGGATTTTGGTTCAGCAAGCATCAAATGCCCTGCAAACAGCTTTGTGGGCACTCCATATTGGATGGCACCAGAGGTCATCCTTGCAATGGATGAAGGTCAATATGATGGAAAGGTTGATGTGTGGTCGTTAGGGATTACTTGTATAGAACTGGGTACGTACATAAAAAGTACATTATTAACATTAACAGAATTCTCTATCTGTGCTTGATAGATCATGAGAGTACGATAAAAAAAGATAATACTTACTTGGTGGTCTACAGCTATTAGTTATTTTATTTATGAACTAATTTTTAGCATCTTAGGTAATTGTCAAGTGACAAAGAATTATGTTACATCTAGCACTGTTCACTGGGTGGCTGTATTTGTATTGGCCATGAGGATCTAGATTGGCTGGCATATTCACTTAGTGAGACGGATGGCACACTCGCTGTGCGTAATAAAGCTCTCAAGTTTACTGCCTGCCAGGAAAGTTCTCATGCTCAGATTATTCTTAGTACCGAGAGCTGGCTGAGACCTGAAGTGCAAAGCTCTGAGATATTCAATGAGTCATGGAATGTAATTTGGAAAGACAAATTAGAGGCCACAGGAGGGACTGTGTTCATTGCAGTACATAAAAATATTATGCCTACTGAGGTCGAAGTTGAGTGTGACAGTGAAGATATCTGGCCACGTACAACAGATGCAGATGAAACCAAGTGAATTGTTGGATTTTTACTAGCCACCCAACAGTTCTGGAGTCATTCAAAGAAAGTCTATAGTCGGTAGTGTATAAATACGCAGTTCATGAGATACTAGTTGGAGGCGATTTTAACCAGCTGAGTATAGAATGGGATGTCTATGGATTCATTGCGAAAGACAGTCATGCAAAATGCTTTTGAACATGCTTTCTGAAAACTGTCTTGAGCTGCTAGCTTGGAGCCCACATACAATGGAAATATCTTAGACCTTATAGCTACAAATAGACTGAACCTTATCGAAAATGTCAGTTGAAATGGGGATTAGTGATCATGTCATTATAACGACTATTGTTACAGAAGTTAATAAGCCAGTCACGAAGGCTAGGAGAGTGTTTGTGCTAGATAGTGCAGATAAGCAGTTGTTGACATTTCACTTTGTGAGGAGGTACTGAATAGGATTGGGGAGAAGAGGAGTTTGTGGCACAACTTGACCAGAAGAAGGGATCGGTTGGTAGGACATGTTCTGAGGCATCAAGGGATCACCAATTTAGTATTGGAGGGCAGCGTGGAGGGTAAAAATCGTAGAGGGAGACCAAGAGATGAATACACTAAGCAGATTCAGAAGGATGTAGGTTGCAGTAGTTACTGGGAGATGAAGAAGCTTGCACGGGATAGAGTAGCATGGAGAGCTGCATCAAACCAGTCTCAGGACTGAAGACCACAACAACAACAACAAGATGGATGTAGAAGAATTACGGGCAAAGTTTAAGCAGATTGTAAATTGTGGTCTGGAGAGTTATTTGCCTAGTAAGTGGATAAAGCATGGTTAAGACCCACCATGATTTAATAATGAAATTCGGAAGATGCTGAGGAAGCAGAGGCTGCTGCATTTGTGGTTCAAAAGAGAACACACAAATAACAAGCAATGGTTAGTAGGGATTTGTGCATTTCAAAAAAATCTGTGTGTGATGCATATAACAGCTACTACTGTCGCTCCTTAGCAAATGACCTGGAAGAGAACCTGAGAAAATTCTGGTCCAATGTAAAATTGCTAAGCGGGTCTAAGGCTTCGATTCATTCCCTAGTGGACCAGTCTGGTGTGGCAGTTGAAGATAGCAACACAAAGGCCAAAGTTCTAAATTTCACATTCAAGAAATTGTTCATACAGGAGAATCATACGAACATACTGTTGTTTGATCATTGGACAGACTGCACTATGGACAACATAGTAATGAACATCCCTGGTGTAGAGAAACAACTGAAAGACTTGAAAGCAAATAAATTACCAGTACTTGGAGTACTCTTATGGCATTAGCCCCTTTTCTAGCCTGCATTTATCATGGCTCTCTAACCCAGCATGAAGCCCCAAGCGACTGGAAGACTCCAGTATATGAGAAGGGTGGAAGAACGGGCCCACAAAATTACAGACCAGTATCCCCAACTTCCATTTGCCACTAAATCTTTGGACGTATTCTCACTTTTTTGAGACCAAGAAGCTTATGTTCACGAATCAGGATGGTTTTAGAAAGCATCGTTTGTGCAGAACTCAGCTTGCCCTATTCTCACGTGATGTGTACTGAGCTAGGTGGTGCAGTGGTTAACACTGGACTCACATTCGGGAGGATGACAGTTCAAACCCAGGTCTGATTCAGACTTAGATTTTTTGTGATTTTCCTTAATTGTTTCAGGCAAATTCCAGGATGTTTCCTTTAAAAGGGCAAGGCCAATTTCCATCCCCATCCTTGACACAGAGCTTGTGCTCAGTGTCTAATGATCTCGATGTCGAGGTGGTATTAAACCAAATCTTCCTTCCTTCCTTCCTTCCTTCACATGGACTGCAAACTACAGATCAAGAGCAACAGATGCCATATTTCTAGATTTCTGGAAGGCATTTGACACAGTGCCCCATTGCAAGCTCTTAAAGAAGGTATGAGCATATGGAATAAGTGCACAAATATGCGAGTGGCTCGAAGACTTCTTAAGTAATAGAATCCAGTAGTCGTTCATCAGAGACAAGGTATTGCCAGGAATGCCCTAGGGAAGTGTGATAGGATAGCTGTTGTTCTCTCTATATATATAAATGGTTTGGCAAACAGCATGGGCACCAATCTGCAGGTGTTTGCTGATGGTTCTGTGGTGTAAGGTGTCGAAGTTGATTGATTTTAGGAAAATACATGATGACTTGGACAACATTTCTTGTTGGTATAATGAATGGCAGCTAGCTGTAAATATGGAAAAATGTAAGTAGGAAGATCAAACGTGTAATTTTCAGATACGGTATTACTACTGTCCTGCTTGATACAGCCAAGTCATTTAAATAGCTGGGTGTAATGTTGCAAAGCAATATGAAATGGAATGAGCGTGTGGGAACTGTGGTAGGCAAGGTGAATGATTGACTATGGTTTATTGGGAGAATTTTAGGAAAGAGTGCTGCACCTGTAAAGGGACTTCATATAGGATGCTAGTGCGACCTATTCTTGAATACTGCTAGAGTTTTTGGGTTCTGTACCAGATCGGATTGAAGAAAGATGTGAAGCAATTCAGTGGCATGTTGCTAGATTTGTTACCGGTAGGTTCAAACAACATAAGTGTGACAAAGATGCTTCGGAAACTCAATAGCAATGCCTGGAGGGAAGACTATGTTCTTTTCAAGAAACACTATTGAGAAACTGAGTGCCAAACTATTCTTCTGTTGCCAACATATATTGCATGTAAGGACCACGAAGATAAGATACGAGAAATTAGTGCTTATACAGAAGCATATAGATAGTCGTTTTTCCCTCAATCTGCTAGTGGAACAGGAAAGGAAATGATTAGTAGTGGTACACTGTACCCTCCACCATACACCATATGGCAGTTTGCAGAATATCGATGTAGATGTAATTTAACAGGGACAAAAAAAAAGAAATTGTCATTTAAAAAATTGCAGAGCATCAGGAAAATGTTTCCTTTTTCCTTTAGATATTGTTATATCAGTTGGGGTGGGAAGGAGGGGGGAGATAATAATAATAATAATAATAGCCACACATCGATCAAGACGCATCCAACACATGGCTAAGAAAAGGCAATATATACAGTGAGACGGAAGGATTCATGATTGCAATACAGGATCAAACAATAAACACCAGATATTACAGCAAGCATATTATTAAAGATTCCAATACCACAACAGATAAATGCAGACTCTGCAAACAACAAATAGAAACAGTAGATCACATCACAAGCGGATGTACAATACTAGCAAATACAGAATACCCTAGAAGACATGACAATGTAGCAAAAATAATACATCAACAGCTTGCCTTACAACATAAACTTATAAAACAACACGTTCCCACATACAAGTATGCACCACAAAGTGTACTGGAGAATGATGAATTCAAATTATACTGGAACAGAACCATTATAACAGATAAAACAACGCCACATAACAAACCTGACATCATACTCACCAATAAAAAGAAGAAATTAACACAACTAATCGAAATATCCATACCCAATACAACAAATATACAAAAGAAAACAGGAGAAAAAATTGAAAAATACATCCAACTGGCTGAGGAAGTCAAGGACTTGTGGCATCAGGATAAAGTTGACATCATACCAATTATATTATCAACTACAGGAGTCATACCACACAATATCCACCAGTACATCAATGCAATACAGCCACATCCAAACTTATATATACAACTACAGAAATCCGTAATTATTGATACATGCTCAATTACCCGAAAGTTCCTAAATGCAATATAACATATACTGTACAGTTAAAAGGAAGTCACGCTTGATCAAGGTCCGCGTCACTTTCCACTTTTGACCAGACATAACGTCTGAGAAAAGAAAGAAATAATAATAATGTCTGAGAAAGTAAAGAAATAATAATAATGTTTATTTGTCCATGTTATCTTTACAGTCTTGGACACAGTCATTTTTTGTACAGTTATATCAATATCATGTCATTCCAAGAATGAATATATACATCAAGTAGCACATTGTATATCATTCGATGCAATAATGGTATAAACACATTAGCACATTATATATCACTCCATACATATAATGTTTATATACATAAATTAGCCAATTATAACAATACCACCACTAATATACTGCAGTATGTAAAAGAATAAACACAGCACTGCAGCTCAGAATTCTTTTAATGAGTATAAACATCTTTCTACTAACAAATTTTTCAACTTGCCCTTGAAAAGATTGCCTTGGAGTTGCTTTATATTTTTTGACAACTTGGACTGTGGCCTGTAGCTTTCTTGTTAGTCCGTATCCTATGATAGTCACTTTTGGCTCGAGTATTGTAATTATGGGTGTCACTGTTCTTTACACTATTTTCCTCGTTCTTTTTTACAAACATTATGGTCTTAAATACATACAATGAGTAAACAGTAGTAATTTATAATTTCTGAAATAGTCCCTACAGGACTGGCGTTTGCTTATATTAGCAATTATCCTAACTGCTCTCTTTTGAAGCCTGAAAATGCAATCTATATAGACAGTGAATGCCCAACCCTAGACCTCGATCCCATATAGCAGATGTGAGTGTATAACCCATAATACACTTGTTTAAGGACAAGGGGAGCTACTATATTTGCAAGACGTTTTAGTAAGTAAATATTACTAGAAACCTTTTTACAGGTGGAGCTGATATGCTCTTTCCAAGTCAGATGTTCATCAATCAATATGCCTAAAAACTTAAGTTTGTCAGATGTTTCAACTGTAGAAAGTGATTGAGTATGAGTATTATTAAAATGTACCAAGAACTTTATTACTACAGTCTTGTCCTTATTCAGTGTAAGCTTATTTATTGTTCGATATTCTGTGATCATTTCAAAGTTCTCTTTGTTGCTTTGGAATGCTGCCCACTCTGTAGAGCCCCAGCTAATAAAAGATGTATCACCAGCATAATTCCGTAGTTTGGAGTTTTGTGGCTGTGTTATATCATTAATATATACTATAAACAAGAATGGTCCAAGTATACTTCCTTGGGGAACTCCACAATTGAGAGTTCTGTATGCTGACTTTACTGTTTGGATCTTACTTTCATTTTTATGATTTAGTTTTTTTGCACTGTCTTCTATCATGGATATAAGAATTTTAGAGCTACTCCTCTTATCCCTTAATTTTCTAACTTGGATAACAGTACTGCATGATTCACAGAATCGAATGCTTTAGACCGATCTAAGAAAGTCCCTATAATTTTGTTTCCTTCATCCAGCCTCTTCAGTAGTTCATGGAAAAAAGTTGCTAATGCTGTTATTGTAGATCATCCTTTTCGAAACCCATGTTGTGTTTTATTTAATAGTTTGTATTTACAGAAGAAGGATTCCATTTGATCTAGAATTATTCTTTCGAGCAGCTTGCCAAGTGTTGAAGTCAATGAGATTGGCCAGTAGTTATTTATGTCTGTGATAGCCCCCCTTTTTATACACTGGTTGTATCTTGGTGATTTTTAAAAGCTGTGGAAAGGTCCCCTGGCCAATTGAACTCTTAATTAGATGTGTGATTGGTTTTATTAACTCATTTTTGCTTCCTTTAAGTAGTGTGGACGATATGTCATTCCAGCCACTAGATGATTTTACTTTAGAGTTTTGAGATTATATTCATGACCTCAAACTCTGTTACACTCCTTAGGAAAAATGAATTACTCGTTTTAACTGTGTTTATTTTCAGGGCAGATTCATCTTTTTCTTCTCTGCACGCTTTACTAAAATGTTTAATGAAGGCCTCACATACGGACTTTGGTTCATTCAACAGTATTCCATTTTCTTTTAATGCAATGTTGCTGCAGCCTGGTTTTTCTCTATGTTCACATACTTCGTTTACAGTATGCCAGGCTGTTTTGCTAATGTTACTACTTTTTCTTATCTGTTCAGCATAATGAAGTGCTTTTAGTCTCTTCAGGGATTCCTTGTATGTCTTTCTGGTGCTTTTGTATTTTGTTAGGAAGTACTGCAATTTTGTTTCTCGGAACAGCACATAAAGTTCCTTCATATTTTACTTTAGTTTATGTATTTCTGGGGGAGTTTTAAGTTTCTTTGTGGGATCTGATTTCTTTAGTTCTTTTTTTACTATTGGACATGCCTGATTAAAGCTATGGTTAACTATTTCATAAAAAAGGTTCCACTTTTCATTAATACCTTATGTTCTATATACCTTATCCCACTCTCTCTCAGCAAGCTCCTTCCTAAGTAAGTTATAATTAAACTTCTTTTTTATAAGTGTGTAGGTCACTATGCAGAACTATTTTGTGATCTGTATTAATTTCTATGGATAGAGCTGTATGGTCTGAGAGAGATGTTTCAACAGCTCTTACCACTCTATGTTTCCTATCTAGATTCGAAAGAACATGATCAATACAAGATTGTGAGTTAGGTGTTATTCTGGTTGGTTCATCATTTATTTTGTTATAGTTATAGCAATGCAATAAGTCCGAATATCTAAGATAATTTACACTACCAATATAGTTTAAAGAGTCTATGTTTACATCTCCTGTTATTATCACCTATTTTTTGTTTGTTGATAGTTTATTCAGAAGTTGTTCTAGCTGGCAAAAGAACTCTTCTACATCACTATTTGGCGATCTATACAGGCCTACAATTATTAGGCTGTTTTTGCCTACCTTCATTTTTACAGCTGCTACTTCAAAAGCCAGTTCCATTGCAAGATTGTCAACCCAGACAATTTTTTCACATTGTATGTAATTTCTAACAAAAATGCCAACACCCTCACCCTTGTGTATCTTTCTGTAGTATGGCCTCACAATTTTGTAATTGTTTAACTTAAAACTACGAGCCTCTTCAGACTTGCATCCAAGTTCATTCACAATATATATGGGTGGTTCACATTCTCCTAGAATTTTGTCAATTTGCTCTATTTTGTTAGCAATGTACTGAAAATTCTGAAACATTATTTTACGTTTTTCATCTTTCTTGATGCAGTCAGTAAAGCTTTTGCCTTCGTGTATGCACACTGAAGGTCGATTTACAATAAAAAAGGAATGTCAGTTTCACTCAAAAGCAAACTATTTTTATTTATGCGACGACTGAGTTCGATCTTTTCAGTGATCAATATGCTTACTTTTTCGCAAAGAAAACGCTTAACCTCATAGTTCAGATGCAGTCCATGTTTAGTATGCATGCCCTTATCTAATGTGCTTATGTCTAGAATCAAACATTTTTCGTAACTTGAACACAATAATTTAATCCTGGCATTTGTTTTTCTAATCTCTTTGTTTACACGTGAGTTATACATTAAGTCGTGTGGGTGCGGGATGGTAGCAACAATAGTGTTTTTTGATTTTTTTCATTCCAGAAATTTAGACAAACCTCCAATACACGAATCTGCTTCATTACATGCCACATCATTTGAACCTCCCAGGGGGTCCACAACTCTTTTGTGGATACATGCGTAGCGAGCACGGGACCCTGAGCTAATGTGGCCCTCCTTCCTTTCCGGGCTGCATACCTTCCTTTTCCGCATACTTCCCTCTCCCCCATCTTCGCCCCTCCTCCCCTCACCTCTGGCACTTTCCTTCCCTTTCTCCCCCTCTGGGAGTATGGTTTGTGCCTACGTCCGGAGACGGATGCTCGTAAATGTACCGCATTCTTCGCCTTCCTTGCTTGTATGTCTTCCTCCTTCCTTTGTCCTTCTCTTTTCCTTACCTCTTCTCTTTACCCTTTTCACCGCTGCGGTGTTCGAGACCTCTCCTCTTTCCCTTCTCTTTCCTTGTTTTTCCCTTTCTCTTTCTTCCTCCCTGTGCGTGTCTGAAGGCCGACCCATGCATTTTTGTCCGTAGCCGGTGACGGGGTAACGCGTAATTCCCCGCCCCGGGTAGACAGGTAGGACACGTATGTACCCCCTGGTAACGGCCAGGCCCAGGGAGGGGTAATTACCCGAGCTGATACCTTCCGAAAGTGCCGATTGGTCCCTCTGTCCGTTTGTCGGGAGGTGTGACCTGAGGTGTGAACAATCACCTAAAGTGGGAGTGCCCTCAGAGAGGGCCCCCACAAGGGAGGAGCTCGCCATCGGAGACGCTGGTAATCATGGGGGATTCTTCCGCAATGGTTTCCTCACCTTCCACTATGTCTGCTCACAAGTGTAAGTTCACCGAGTCTCAGCCACAGACAGTTCTTCCATCGTTGCCACAGTTCCTTGTTGTTTCTCGGTCTGACGAAGATCACGACTTCTCCACGGTCAACCCTTTCATTATTCAGAAAGGTGTCGACGCAATTGCAGGTCCTGTAAAGTCTTGTTCCAGATTACGGAATGGCACCTTGTTGTTAGAAACAGTCAGTGCCCTCCAGGCACAAAAATGCTGCGTACTTCACTGCTCCACACCTTCCCTGTCCGGGTGGCGTAACGGCTGTTCATAGAGTTATGAAAAGGGTTGACACGAACATCAATCCAACCCGCACTGTCTTCTTGACATTTGACAAAGTTCAACTCCCATCGAAAATCAAAGCAGGCTATGAGATAATTTCCGTTCGCCCTTGCGTCCCAAACCCTACGCGTTGCTATCGGTGTCAGCGGTTCAATCACACCAGCCAGTCCTGTTCCAATCCGGCCAAATGTGTTACATGTGGCAAGGATGCCCATGAGGGTGCTTGTCCACCTCCATCCCCTCACTGCATCAACTGTATGAGTGACCACGCTGCTTCCTCTCGTGATTGCCCCGTTTTTAAGGACGAAAAGCTCATCCAGGAAATTAGAGTAAAGGAAAAGGTGTCGACCTTTGCTGCTCGAAAATTATTCGCCAGTCGACAGCCCACCGTGCCTCAACAGGAAAATACAGCACTGTCCTTGCTTCTCCTCGGCCAACAAAGGAGGCGGCCACGCAGACTTGCGACCTCACCTTTAGTGCCACGGTCGTCAGATCGGCCAGTGCAAAGATCGCCCGTTCAACCTCACCACTTTTGCCTGCCCACTCTATGGCTCACCCTTCATCGGGTTCTGCTAAATCTCGAGCCCAAAAGTCAGACACCAAGACTTCGAAAAAAAGAGCATACTCGTGAAGATTTTTTTACGTACCCCAACTTCACAACCATCGGTTCCTCCTCCTTCTAAACATCATATTTCCAAGAAGGCTACAAAGAAACCCAGTTCATCTCCTTCTCCGCCAAGGCGTGTCCCATCTACAGCACCACCTGGCGGAAATCGCCCTCGGCCGTCTTCTGTGTCGCCGAGGTGCACTGCTGGCGGCCGATCAACCGGCCGATCGCTGGTGGCAGGAGCTGCTCCTGAACAACCTATGGATCAGGATCTTCTGCCTTCGGCTGAATGCCATTCCATGCTGTTGGTCGCAAGCTCTGAGCAGTCGTTGACAGCAACTTTGGTCACATTCCTCCATTTTCTGTTCACCCTATGTCCATTATCCACTGGAATATCCGCGTCATTGGAGTCAATTGGAATGAATTGTCGAGCCTCTTACGATCCTACTCGCCGGTCATCTTCTGTCTTCGGGAAACAAAGCTGCGTCCCCATGACCGCTCTGTTCTCCCTCATTTTCAGTCCGTCCGATATGATCTCCCCTCTGTTGAAGGCACTCCAGCACATGGAGGACTCATGATTCTTCTCCATGAAACTCTCCATTATCACTCAATCCATTTAAACACTTCCTTCCAAGCTGTTGCCGTCCATCTTCCCCTTTCTGGATACACGTTCTCTCTTTGTACTGTATACATTCCATCGTCCACACCAATGGCACGAGCTGATCTCCTTCATCTTGTTGGTCAGCTTCCACCCCCCCTATTTGCTGGTTGGGGACTTCAATGCCCACCACCCGCTTTGGGGATCTCCACATCCGTGTCCACGTGGCTCACTATTGCTCTAGACGTCTTCCACCAAGCGGATCTAGTTTGCCTCAACACTGGGGTCCCCACATCTTTGTATGCCTCCACGACAAATTTATCTCATTTGGACCTTGCGGTCGGTACTGTTCCGCTAGCTCGGCGCTTCGAATGGTTCGCTCTTGATGATACACACTCAAGTGACCACTTTCCATGTGTCCTTAGACTGCAGCCTCAACTGCCATATATGCGCCCGCGACGCTGGAAGTTTGCCCAAGCCGATTGGACACTTTTTTCGTCTCTAGCGACATTCGATGACCATCACTTTCCCAGCGTCGACGATGAGGTCACACATATTACCGATGTTATTCTTACAGCTGCAGAACGTTCACTACCACGCACCTCCGAATTGCCCCGGCGCCCCCCAGTTCCTTGGTGGAACGAGGAATGCCGTGACGCAATACGTGAGCGGCGACGTGCTCTTCGCGTTTTCCGCCACCATCCTACTTTGGCCAACTGTATCCGCTATAAGCAGTTCCGTGCGCGAAACCGTCGTGTCATCCGCGATAGCAAGAAGGCAAGCTGGAAATTCTTTATTAGCTCATTTAACACCTTCACTCCCTCCTCGGAAGTTTGGAGTCGGCTTAGACGGTTCTCAGGCGCGCCTAGTTTCTCCCCGGTCTCTGGGCTCACTGTCGCGCATGATACATTAGTGGACCCCGTCGCAATTTCTAACTCATTGGGTCAGCACTTTGCTGAGATTTCGAGCTCTTCAAATTACCCGCCAGCGTTTCTCCCGAAGAAACGTGCAGCAGAAGTGCGACCTCTTGCTTTCTCCTCTCAAAATCGCGAAAGCTACAATACTGTTTTCTCCATGCGGGAACTCCAACATGCACTCTCTTCTTCTCGCTCCTCCGCCCCAGGACCGGATGGTATCCACGTTCAAATGTTGCTGCATTTGTCAACCCATAGTCTGCGTTACCTCCTTCGCCTTTATAATCGAATTTGGACCGACAGTACTTTTCCCAGACGATGGCGGGAAGCTATCGTCGTTCCTGTTCCGAAACCTGGAAAGGACAAACATCTCCCCTCTAGCTATCGCCCCATTTCTCTCACGAGTAGTGTCTGTAAGGTTTTGGAGCGTATGGTGAATTACCGTTTAGCTCGGTGGCTGGAATCCCGCAGTCTTTTAACACCTGCCCAATGCGGATTCCGAAAGCATCGTTCTGCAGTTGACCATCTTGTTGCTCTCTCCACTTATATCATGAACAATTTTCTCCGGAAACGCCAAACGGTAGCAATATTTTTTGATCTGGAGAGAGCATACGATACCTGTTGGAGGACAGGCATCCTCCGCACACTGTTCTCTTGGGGCTTTCGAGGTCGGCTGCCCCTTTTTCTTCGCGAATTTATGGCAGAGCGCACATTTCGGGTGCGGGTGAACACTACGCTCTCCCGTACCTTCTCCCAAGAAAACGGGGTACCCCAGGGCTCCATGCTGAGTGTTGTACTGTTTGCCATTGCCATAAATCCAATTATGGATTGTCTCCTTCCTGATGTCTCGGGCTCCCTCTTTGTGGACGATTTTGCGATCTACTACAGCTCTCAACGGACCAGCCTTCTTGAACGACGTCTTAAAGGGTGTCTCGATCGCCGCCACTCTTGGAGCATCGAAACTGGCTACCGTTTTTCTCCCAGTAAGACCGTTTGTGTTAATTTTTGGCAACGTAAGGAGTTTCTTCCACCCTCCTTACATCTAGGACCTGTCAACCTTCCGTTTTCAGATGTCGCTAAATTCTTGGGTCTTATGTTTGACAGAAAACTGTGCTGGTCCTCCCACGTTTCCTATCTTTCGGCTCGCTGTCTGCGATCCCTCAACACCCTCCGTGTCGTGAATGGTACCTCCTGGGGAGCGGACAGAGTGGTCCTTCTCCGCCTCTATCGCGCCTTAGTGCGCTCGAAATTGGACTATGGAAGCATAGTCTACTCCTCTGCTCGGCCGTCTATTCTTCGGTGTCTTTGACTCTATCCACCACCGTGGATTACGTTTAGTGTCTGGAGCTTTTTACACCAGCCCTGTGGAAAGCCTTTATGCTGAGACTGCTGAACCTCAGCTGTCCAATCGGCGAGCAGTCCTTCTGAGTCGTTATGCTAGCCATCTGTCTTCCATGCCTGCTAATCCAGCCCATGACATTTTTTTCGACGCCTCCTTTGATGTAGGGTATGCAGGCCGCCCCTCCTCCCTACTACCACCGGGAGTCCGCTTCCGTCAACTGCTCCATTCTCTTTCCTTCCGCTTTCCTAAAACCTTCTTGACAACTTGGGGTACAGCACCGCCTTGGCTCCGTCCCCGGATCTGCCTGCTCCGTGACCTTTGTCGATTTCCCAAGGATGGTACCCCTTCACTTGTTTATCGTCAGGCATTTGCTGCTCTGTGCACAAATGACGGAAGCCACATTTATTTACACCGATGGCTCGAAAACATCGTTAGGTGTAGGGAGTGCCTATATTGTTGGCGACACCCCAAATCAATTTCGGCTTCCCGACCAGTGTTCGGTTTATACTGCGGAGCTTTACACTGTTCTCCAGGCTCTCCACTACATCCGCCGCCATCAGCGGATACAGTATGTTATCTGCCCAGATTCTCTCAGCTCTCTCCTCAGTCTCCAAGCTCTTTACCCTGTGCACCCTCTGGTCCACCGGATTCAGTACTGTCTGCGCTTGCTCCACCTGGGGGGCGTCTCGGTGGCGTTCCTCTGGCTCCCGGGACACGTTGGTATCTGTGGAAATGAGGCGTCCGATATAGCAGCCACTGCTGCCGTCTCTCTTCTTCGGCCAGCTTTTCAATCGATTCCCTTCGCCGATCTACGGAGCGTTTTATGTCGTTGTGTTGGTTTTTTATGGCACGCACATTGGTCGACACTTCCCCATAATAAATTGCGGGACGTGAAAGCTCTTCCTTGTGCTTGGATCTCTTCCTCCCGAACGCGTCGTCGGGAGGAGGTAATTTTAACTAGACTCCGGATAGGGCACTGTCTTTTTAGCCATCGACATCTTTTAAGCGGCGATCCTCCCCCACTCTGTCCCCACTGCTCTCAGCTGTGGACGGTAAGACACCTTTTAATTGAGTGCCCCTATTTTACTCCATTACGCACCCGTCTACAGCTGTCGCCTGATATGTCGTCCATTTTAGCAGATGATACGCGCTCGGTCGATCGCGTTCTCGAGTTTATTAGTGCCAGTGAAATGACGTCAGTCATTTGAAGCTTTTTTTGGGGACAACCAACCCCTTTCTGTAGTGGATTTTTAAGCCTTCCTTCTGCTTTTAGTTTCTCCAATTTTATGACTTTCGTTCCCATTGCTGCTGGTTTCCATTTTCGGTTTTTTACTGTTTCCTAAGTCACGGACCGGGCACTAATGACCTTAGCAGTTTTGCACCCTAAAAGAACCAAAACAAAACATCATTTGAACCTGCAATACAGGCATCAAAGTCATTGTCATGCGACATTTTGCCATCTAAAGATGTGTTTATTACAATGTTATTTGTTTTCGCACCTGGCTTCACCACACTACTTACTTGGATATTTTGATTAACACTTTGTAAAATCTCAGCCAGCTTTCTTCCATGACTGTCAGCAAGCAAGAGTACATTGCACTTCATGGCGGAATTCAGAGTGGGGTTGCCGCTACCTTCGCATTGTTTTTTAAGTTTGTTAACAGGCTTTTTTCCATCTGATTGTACCCTTTCACTGCTTTCACGATTTTTAGCATATGGCACTACTTTTAGTCGCTGGCAGTCGTTTTCCGTTGCATTCGTCTTTCGCCCACTGGTTTGTTTCCTTGCTCACACACTCTTTACATAGTTCGTCATCCTTATTGCAGTCATCACTACTATTCGACAGAACACTATACCTGTTTATATCTGTAATTATAATTTCATTTGCTGCGTTTGATGCCTGTCTATCGCTTCCTTTCCGCTTCTCATAACTCACCAGGTCCCCGATTTGTGGCTTAATTGTTTTATCATTTAGAATATGGCGCAACTTCTTCAGCTCACAGTTTTCATTAGTTATATGTGAAATCTCACATCTTACAACAACTACAATTTTTTGTAAACTTGAAATGCGTTAGTGTAGTTTTTCGATTTCACTTTTACAGTTTTCACCGGATTCCTTTTTTATGACAGAACAGTAACTTTTATTCACTCGTTCACTATGCATCACTACACTTATCGCCATCTTGTATTCAGCACTGTATATTAATTATGTAAATATCAGTTTATAAATAATGTAAATAGTTCCAGGCAATGACCTCTTGTAGTGCAAGGAAGAAAGCTCTTAAGGTGGTATAACATTTACAAATGTATTCTGTTTATAGTTTACCTATTTTGAGAAAATGGAAGACAATGAGTATTGAGTATTTTATTTAAATAAATATTTTGGGAAGTAGTATAACCAATAAGGTAGCCAAAAGGGACAGTTAGAATTGGAAGGCAGTGGAGTAGAAAGCAAGAAAAGAAAAGGAGGGCGGGGAGGATAAAAGGATGCAGGAACTTGTTCATCACAGAGACTTACTGTCAGCTATTTTATTCCTGTTAGAAACATAGTTGTTGCTTCACTTCATTCTTTTCATCTTTCGTGCTTGTTCTGTTCGTCTTAAAAAGAAACTTAAAATATGTAATGTAGAAGTTGTATTGTTTGGAAGCAGTTGTTTACTATGCAGTGAGTAATAATTATTTCACTTAGCTTATGCAAATTATGTATATGGCACATGTGTAATATTTATGCATATACACATTTTAATGGATGTTACCAAAGGCTTTAACTATATTCTTATAGGGATCACTTTAAACTATTCATGTTAGTGGTAATCCTTTGTCTTTTCAGCTGAACGCAAGCCCCCATACTTCAACATGAATGCAATGAGTGCCCTCTACCATATTGCTCAAAATGATACTCCCCAGCTAAGTTCATCAGAATGGTCTGACGTGTTTCGTCATTTTGTGGATTCTTGCTTGCAGAAGAACCCAAGTGAAAGACCTAGTTCAGGCAAACTGCTCGGGGTAAGTATGTACTGTCAATGATTGTAGAAGTATACTAAAAAAATTAGATAAAATGAAGCAAAATATAAAAGTGTATATATGTTCACAATTAATTTCTGGAAGCCAGTGTAGTATATGGGGTTTTTGTTTGTTTTTGTTGGCATTATAAAATAACTGTTTTCATTAAATCAGATATAAGAATAGCTTTTGTAGCCCAAGCTGTAGCATGCTTACATATGTAATCTGTACAAAAGGAGTACAGGTGTTCTAGATTTTGAAATGAGATTCTTCGTGCAACAAAGGTAGGGAGTTGTTTGGAAGTATCAGGTATTTTTCATAAATAATAAAAGAAGTTATATGCTGTTCTCATGAGTTTGTTTTTACATTACAGTTGTGCTGTTAATATTAAGAGTATATAACACAGTAAAATTAGCGCATTACAAGTGCATATGTTGTCAAATGAATACCTGTTCATGCCTTTGGTGGATGCCAAGTAGTTGGTGGTTGCTATGACAGATAGTAAGAATGTGTGAAATAGTTCATTTACTTTACTTATGCTGGTTTGCTATGACAAGTCCAAACCTGCAAACAGTACAGATCTGTCAGCCAGGCAAAGTATGTATATACAGAATAGTAGTAGAGGCTGAATGTCAATGCACCATTATTAGACCGCGAGCTAGACTGGGCAGGTGCAAGGTGTGGCTTCATTAAGTCTGCTGCAGCCATAGCACTAGCCGCGAAGGCTGATGTGGACCTGTCTCAGAGGCAGGTTGAGTTTGGTGGTGCAATCACGTGTTTGATGCTAACTTTGGAACATAAATGGGCTTTGCTTGCAGGAATCAATGGCAAATAGTACCACTTTCTTCTCCCTCCCCTCCCTCCCTTCCCCCACCACAAACTCATACGCCATTATGATGTACTGGTACAGCTGGAAATTACAGCAGCAGGAAGGCGTGGGTACAGGTGCCACTGAGGAGGCCGAAACCGTAACTTTGGCGAATGACGAGCTCTTGCCTTAACCCTTGACATTCGTCTTGCAAATGTTGAGGATCAGCAGGGATGAATCATTTTCCTCCATTGGTGGAGGTGCAGTGGCGACTTAAGGGTCTAGTCATCGCTGAGTAATCTGTCAGCGGTTGATGGGAAAACAATCAAGTGTTTCATTGTCCTGGACATAAGTATGAAAGCTAGAATCATCTGACAGTATATGAAAAGGATAGATTGCTATTTATCATATAATGAATATGTTGAGTTGCAGACAACAGGCACAACAGAAAGACTGTTAAAGCTAGACTGACTTGCAGTGTGGCCTCAGTGTCCAGGGACAGTGCTCATATGTGTAAGAGTTGTGTTGCCTAATTCAGAAGACGACCTTGTGGCCAAAAGTTTGCTTTTTTAGCAATCTTTCTGTCATGCGTGTCTGTAACTCAACACCTCCACTGTAAGGTGAGCAGCAGTCTATCCCTTTGGTATTAACAGTCTATCCTTTTCGTAGTACTGTCATTATTCCATCCTGGATTTTTCAAGAATTGACTGAGGTGTTTAATGCCTAATCCGAGCTGACTGGTAGGCAAGAAAGCTTTGTGCATCACAATGCTTAGCTATTGGCTTGTAAGCAGTATCATACTGATGATTGGAGAGGAGCAGAGATCAGTGTTGCAGTTTTTGCACCTTGCATGAGGGACCGGCTTTGGAGGGCTGAACATGGGAGTTAGATGCTTGTGTCTGTCACAGAGTAGAATTTCCTGTCCTAAAATATTGGTGATATTTGATCATATACAATAGCAAGAGCTTCCTTCTCAGTGTGTGAATAGTTGTATTGTGCTAAAAGTTGGGATATGAAGGCAGTTGGCCTGTCCAATGATCCCACTCTGTGCAAGAGGACATTGCAATTCTTGTAAGTGGCATTCCGTTGTGTTTGTTTGTATTGCTAACAATCTGTTTAGGGTCAATCTAAATGAAGTTGTCCAATAAAAATTAAGTTGGTTGCTTGACCATTTTTAAACATTTTAATTTTTTATATGTGATTACCCTATAATTGAAAAGATCAAAACAGTTTTTTTTAAATACCTTTCACCTTTACTGCATGGTGGCCGTTTTTGTTTGTAAGTGTGCGACGATGTTTCAGTTTAGAGACGTTAGCAAAAGTATGAATATCTCTGCACTGGGTTAAGTTACAACATTGCAATTGACATGATTGTTTTTAGAAAAGTGTCATCTATAACATTGTCTACTGCACAAAATACCCTAAATTCAAAAATAACCAGTCAAATTGACCTCCAAAGTTTGGTATCCAAATTTTCAAAAATCCACTTTTTAGGCCCAAGGAGTGATTTATGTGAGAGTATTTTTTTTTCCTGTAGTTAGATAGAGAAAGAACACTTACAAATGTTTTCTTGATTTTTATGAATTTTTTAAATTTGTAATTTTTCAGTTTTTGTAAAGTTTGGCGTTATTTATCTCGGGTGGAACTGACTATAAAAATATGATTTTTGCACAGTTTTTACACCTATATGATAGCAACATACTGTAAAAATTTCAACACCGGTATCTGACTGTGAACAAAGATATTTAAGGTACTGAATTATATACAAAAAGTGGAAACGTCACTGAAATTAACATTTATATTATTTTGACATACCTAAAATAAATATTTTCAATTAAAATCCTTCGAGATGCGACTGTTCCTAAACCTGGTGGTGAATGAATGTTAAGAACACTTATTTCTTCAGACAGCTTCTGTGATATAGAATAAGACCTCCCAGTTGCTGTGGTAAGTTCATGCACTGAAACATTTTTCATTGGTATCCAAACTGTCACTAGTAGATTTCTTTAATAATGTTCTTGGGCCAGTAGGGTGGTAAAAATGCACAAAAACATCATTGTTTTCCAAACTTATTCTTTCAACCTCTGCAAGCCACCACTGTCCATCATACACACATGCCACTATGTCATTCAATGTTACAGACAAAGATGTAATTTTACTGACACAATGATCCTCATAAATTTCGGTTTCTGATGTTATATAGCATCAAACTAAGTTTTCTACAATGCCAAGGAATTTGTGGAAATGTCTTGTTCCTTTTATTGCTATACAGTTTTCAAGTCTGGTTTGAAGTGTTGTTTTCATATGCAGAACCACTTCTTTCTTGATCAGAAAATAGGTAATGCCTATAATATTATCCTTGCAAAAGACATACATGTTCTGTACTTCGAGAATTTGGTCTGTTTTTGGTCTTTGTAGGCTGGCCTTACTTCACATTTTGTTGTACCTCCTACTCCATTACATGAATTTTTTCCATGGCAAGATGCAAAACAGTGCCATTCAGCCTCCAACCCAAAGTATACTTTGTAGTTGCACAGATTTGAAAAAATTGTTTTTGTTCTTATACTGACTACCACTACCATCTGAAAAGTATAAAACATTTCAACCTTGGGAAAATTTTCTTTTATGTAATTTATTACATACTTTTGAAACAAAGTGTTGTGCTCAAAGTATTTGTTTAGAATGCAAATTGAAGAACTGCAAACTTCATCTTTCTCATTTTTAAAGTAGAGAATAAATGGATGCCTGATCATTGACCCAGTGGTACCCTTGTATTGCACCCTGAATGACAAATGTAAAATTTTCTGCAAAATAAGCTAATACTATGCATTCAGTTTCATGAAGTTGTATTTTTTTGTCTTTCAAAAACTTACTTTGGATTTTAGAAACATAGTGATGACTTTTGAGTTTTTGTAAGTTATCAATTAAAGATTCCAAGTACTCTCTTCCTGAGATTTAACCACTGTTATCATTTCTGCCCTGGCATTTCCTCCTCATATGCGTGAAACAATTCAATAACCAGGGTGGACAACTGGGAGATCTGGGAAAAACCCAAGATTTTTTTAGAATTCAGGAAATTTTTCATTGTTTTAGTTTTCAGTTAAATTTTTGTAACTTTGACTGGTAAGAACCAATACTCTAACAAAGAGTCTTACTGTATCTCACTACTGCAGAATAATACTGCAGCAGTAAAACGTGGGGGGGGGGGGGGGGGGGACGAAAATAAAACTAAGTTGCCAAGGAGATGCGCCATATACAGCAACAAAACACAGTGCTCACACAAGTGTCTGTCAACAGCAAAATGTGTCAACGGCTTTAGGAAGACTATGTAATGCTTCATAACAGCAAATTGCCTCCGATGAGCGTGACGTCACAACTGCTTTCTGTAGATTCGTTCGAGCAGTTGCTAGTGAGCGCATGCACAGTTGAGTCGCGTATGACTAGTATGTTCTCCCACTTCTGGCTACAGAAGTGTGGCAGTTAGCTGTGTAAGCAATAGCAGCAAGCAGCCAGATGCTTCCCAGAAAAAATTTTTCTGGTGCGCCTAAGCTGTCAGATTCACGCATGCGCAACAGGCCTGGATATAAGGTGCGGGGTGCAAACCAATGTATCTGCCCCAGCTAGCAATTTCTGGGTGGGGGGAGACATTGTTTCAAATAGCGCCTACCATACAGCGCACGTCAGCCTATCAATTATTCATATGATTTTGAAATGCATTCCTGTTGAATAACAGGTAAGAAAGGTTACCTTTTATCTTCTCGGTGTATCCAAGAAAATGAAATTTTGGCAGAAATTTTTTTGCCAGAAAGCTACCTGGCAAGGGCCAGTTGTACAGTCCCCGGCTAGCAGCTGCTAAAGTTGTATTCTTGGAGTAGTGCGGAAAATGCATTGTACGAACACGTAATAACGCCTAACCGGATAGTAAATGCCGGTTAACTAAAATGGTGATTGTGGCAGGGCTAGTCAAGTTAACTGGAGAACAAGTTTTAACCCTGGCAGGAATACTTACAGAATTAGTGATGACAAGATTGTTTGTTAGAACAAGGAAGGAAAAGAAACGGGGACATCACACAAATTCTAGAAGAGTATGACGATTCCATATTTATATAAAAATTTCGTACTACTACCTTTCGATGTCGTGCTTCAGAAGCTAGAGCGTATGAATAAAATGTGAAACTATTTCCTAACATGAAACTTTTTGCTTGTAGTAAGCCTAATAGGCATTTGATATTGTTACTTTGTGATTATATTCTGTCGTGTTATAAAAATGACCATTTGTGCCAAAACAGTGTCGTTTATTCAGTGTGTGTTACAATTGCTGCAATATTATGCAGACCTATTTCATGTTATCTAGCAGACAGTGACAAAATACATGTAATCAGATTGAGAAACCACACCAGTCTTGGGTACTATTCGTATTAATAGCTTTTTCAGTATTAGACAACGACATTTGGTTTTTTCATGTAGCAAAACCGGCCAACTGGGAGCAGGAGAGGCACCACAGGAAATTTTAATTTCCACTGTCTTGAATATAGTTTGATGGCACCCATTACAAAATGTTATATGTTTCAGTTTCACAGAACGAAATTCAGTGATATGCGATAGAAGAATGCCATGTGAAGAGGCGTGGCACTGCACTTTGGCACATTTAAGACCAAACAATATGTCTTACATTTCCTTAAACACGTATGTTTTATGTATGAGACTCTTCAGGAAGATGTGCACCACAAAATGGGCATATTTTTGAAAAGTCGATTTTTTTTTTAATTCTTGGCATCCTAACTCAAACGCTCAAGGGATGGAGGGGGGTGGGGGTGAGGGGGGTCGGGATGGAAGGGGGTGGGGGTGAGGGGGGTCGCTACTATCTAGTATTGCCCTGGTTCGGAAATATCGTAGATTCGGGGCAGATCTATAGAGCAGTCTTAAATTGTAATGGGGAGGTGGGTAGTCTCACGTGGCCCGTGTTTACGTTTTATGATTTTGCTGTTTCCTCTTCGTTTATTGCTCTCACGTCAAATGAAAACAAAACGGATTTCTGTGACCGGGAGCTATCAAGTGAATTAAAATACACTCCTGGAAATGGAAAAAAGAACACATCGACACCGGTGTGGCAGACCCACCATACTTGCTCCGGACACTGCGAGAGAGCTGTACAAGCAATGATCACACGCACGGCACAGCGGACACACCAGGAACCGCGGTGTTGGCCGTCGAATGGCGCTAGCTGCGCAGCATTTGTGCACCGCCGCCGTCAGTGTCAGCCAGTTTGCCGTGGCATACGGAGCTCCATCGCAGTCTTTAACACTGGTAGCATGCCGCGACAGCGTGGACGTGAACCGTATGTGCAGTTGACGGACTTTGAGTGAGGGCGTATAGTGGGCATGCGGGAGGCCGGGTGGATGTACCGCCGAATTGCTCAACACGTGGGGCGTGAGGTCTCCACAGTACATCGATGTTGTCGCCAGTGGTCGGCGGAAGGTGCACGTGCCCGTCGACCTGGGACCGGACCGCAGCGACGCACGGATGCACGCCAAGACCGTAGGATCCTACGCAGTGCCGTAGGGGACCGCACCGCCACTTCCCAGCAAATTAGGGACACTGTTGCTCCTGGGGTATCGGCGAGGACCATTCGCAACCGTCTCCATGAAGCTGGGCTACGGTCCCGCACACCGTTAGGCCGTCTTCCGCTCACGCCCCAACATCGTGCAGCCCGCCTCCAGTGGTGTCGCGACAGGCGTGAATGGAGGGACGAATGGAGACGTGTCGTCTTCAGCGATGAGAGTCGCTTCTGCCTTGGTGCCAATGATGGTCGTATGCGTGTTTGGCGCCGTGCAGGTGAGCGCCACAATCAGGACTGCATACGACCGAGGCACACAGGGCCAACACCCGGCATCATGGTGTGGGGAGCGATCTCCTACACTGGCCGTACACCACTGGTGATCGTCGAGGGGACACTGAATAGTGCACGGTACATCCAAACCGTCATCGAACCCATCGTTCTACCATTCCTAGACCGGCAAGGGAACTTGCTGTTCCAACAGGACAATGCACGTCCGCATGTATCCCGTGCCACCCAACGTGCTCTAGAAGGTGTAAGTCAACTACCCTGGCCAGCAAGATCTCCGGATCTGTCCCCCATTGAGCATGTTTGGGACTGGATGAAGCGTCGTCTCACGCGGTCTGCACGTCCAGCACGAACGCTGGTCCAACTGAGGCGCCAGGTGGAAATGGCATGGCAAGCCGTTCCACAGGACTACATCCAGCATCTCTACGATCGTCTCCACGGGAGAATAGCAGCCTGCATTGCTGCGAAAGGTGGATATACACTGTACTGGTGCCGACATTGTGCATGCTCTGTTGCCTGTGTCTATGTGCCTGTGGTTCTGTCAGTGTGATCATGTGATGTATCTGACCCCAGGAATGTGTCAATAAAGTTTCCCCTTCCTGGGACAATGAATTCACGGTGTTCTTATTTCAATTTCCAGGAGTGTACATTCACATAATTACGGAAGCCTAAAATATGTTGTTAGTTTCAGATTTTATTTTATTTCCCGTTTCTGACAGTCAAACATTAATCGCATTGCAGAGCAATGAAGTTATTTTTGTCGATTTGCTAAAGAAATTTGGCTCTTATTAATCTTTTCTGCTGGACCATCCAATTTATTTGAAACGGAGTGTTCAAATTCACACTATTGGCTAATTTCAACTGTTCACTGCATTTCAGGTGCACGTTTTATCTTCTAGAATGTATGGCATTATGCCATAATAAAGAACCAAACATGAGATAATGCAGTTCTGGTACTCCAAGAAAATTTGCATACAAATCTGGACATACAAGTGTGCACTTTAAGCCGAATTATGCATTTTAGTATGGTTCATGAAATTCTCATGCTCGTGGAATATCCTCTAATGTTTGTTTCTTTTATGACATTATGTAAGACGCTTGTTATCTGGCACTCTATGGCAACTGCTGAAACGAACCTGTTTCTAACAGGTCGCAGGAAAATATTGTGAATGGTGGTTTGAAAAGCGTTACTTTCGAAGTAAATTTCCTTTTACGCAAGATGAACTATGTGCGAGAATGTACGATGAATTTCTTAAATCACAGAGCTTTTGACTCTCATTTAAAAATCAACTCTTTGAGTACGTTAATTTAGAATAATTTCGAACCTAAAAGATCTGACATTTATGTCGTTTTTAAACATTTTACTGGCACATTTGTGTAATATATCTCAAAGTGTAACCTGCGCAAAAAGGGGCAACATTATATGTGAAAGCTTTCCTTTTCTTGTAGCAACACTACGTATATTAATTTAAACCATTAACTTTTCCTATTTGTGTGTTCGCATTACATATCAGTGGTGTTGCTATTGGCTGACTACATCACGTGTACTATGTTCTGAATATCCGCTGTTGTCGGCTGGCGAGTTCACGTGATGTGAGCTATGACTGGCTTACAAAAGCGCATCGCAATAACGATTTCAATGCTTCAGAAAGTAACATACAGTGTTTGGTGGAATTCAAATTTATACTTTCGTAATACGAAAATATGCAGTGTACATGTTGCTGCAGATCAGACATCTTCCCAAAACATGTTTTGTTCCCCGAGTTTCGTTTTCTAAAGTGCCAGGAAATTCTAAACTGCTGTATAAAACAATAAACATTCAAAAGACTGATAAGTTTTACAGTTACAAGGAAAAGCATACTTTCACTTGACACGGAAAAAGTGCGTTTTCACCCAGGAGGAAGTGTACTTTTAACCGGAAAAATCTGGGAATTTTTTTTCCTCATCCACATATACACCCTGATAACGGTTTCCTTACCAAGGCATTTATTACACAAACTCATCATGTAGTCATAACTGTTAGTGTCACAGACCATTAAATCTAGTAATGCTTTGTAGTTAAGATCACAGAGTTTCGCACCTGCAATCATCAGTTTGACATTTTGATGATATAAGCAAACACAGAGTGCGTCCCTGAGCATCCAGCCAAAATACACCACATAGTGTGGAGGTCACAAAATTTTGACCTCCCAATTTTGCATTCAGGATGAGAATTTTTGAAAGCTACATAAAGTTCATTTAAATTTTACAACACTAGTCGTTTCTACTTTGTTGCTTTAACTCCATTTATAACAACTCTTTTGCTATCTTTGCAACCTGGGCACATTCTACTGTTTTCATCATCTTCAAAAAAAACTGCTGGTCCTTTCTAATTGTTTCTTCACTTATACCAACTCCTTTCTTCTTTCCTAAAACTGGAAGAATGCCTTGCTCTTTCACTAATTTTCGGGTTAGTTTAACCAAACGATGAGAAACATTGAATTCATGAACTAATTTTTTTTCTCTTGATCATGAGTCAGGGAGCAAACTTAAATTTAACTTTTTCGTCTTTAGATGTCAGTGAACAATTAATTTTTAATTTCTCTATTAAGCTCAAATATTCAGTGTCAGATGATGATGGTGGTAGGTTTTCTTCTTTGGAAATAATGTTATCATCTCTATTATTAAAGCACGATTCTAAGTCTTTTCGAATTTTGTCTGAAATTTGTTGTACCTTATTTTCAATAGCTTTTTGTCTTTTTCTGCTACTTAATTTTATTATTTTTGAAGCAGTAGATACATCTAACTTAGAAGAAGCAAAATCCAATATCCTAACAGCTTCCTCATTCGGAATATAAAATTTCGGTAGTAAAAGGAAAACATGTACAAGTTGTCAGAATGAAAAAATAAGCTGAACGAACAGATATCCAGTCTACAGTTTTACAGTCGATGCTCAGAAGGTGGAAATAAGTAAACTACAATCTGAAAAACATGAGACGCTAATGAAGAATGAAGACTCGATCTCGGGAAAATGGAAGATAATGACTGAAGGAATTTGTACTCAGATGGTAAAAGATCTGAGAGACAGTGAAAATTTTGTGCAAAAAAAAAAAAACCTCTTTTGAAGTGCTTTCTGCCATGGATTTAGTGAACACGCCAGAAAGGGTTGAAAAGTTGGGAAACAAAGTAGGCAAACCGTTGCTCATTGTAAGTAGGTCAAACCGTGAAAATACTACGTCAGGAGATATGCTAAAAACTCCGAAAATAAGTGCACGCACCTACACTACCACAGACTTCAACGCAACAAAGCAAACTGCGTTAAAAAACGTATCTCCAGCGAAACTGCAAACCAAAGAACATTTAGAATACGTGCAGCAAAAAAACAACACTTTTTAGGTGAGAAGAACAACATTAAATCCTCCAGTTAGAAAAAGTGTGAAACACAAAACAATCTGTGTGTTAGGTGACAGTCACAGCTGTGAAATTTCTGCAATGTTGATGAGAACATGTAGTTTCAAGGCATCTGGTTTCATAAAGCCAGAGGCTCCATTGAGTGAAATAACGGACCTAACAACATCAACTGGTGTAGCTAGTTTGAATAAAGACAATTTCACCGTGTTAATAGGAGGATCAAACAATTTCTATAGAAACGAGGCATACAAGGTCATTACAGAAATGAAATGTTTAAATAATTTAACCCACACAAATTTACTCATTGTGAACATCCAACATTGTCGTGATTTACCACCCTAGTCGTGTGTGAACCGCAAAATTAATGTTGCAAATGAGTGTCTCTCTGCAATATACACTAACTTTAAGAATGTTGATAGTGTAGATATAAACAGATTGGAGCGTAGGTTCCATACAGTCCGTGGACTTCATTTAAATACACCAGGAAAGAAATTACTAGCCGAAAAAATATGTACTCGCATTTCGAAGAAGAGTGAAGAAAAAAGTATAAGTGACAAACAAACAGAGATTAAGAAGTGCTTTAGACGAGTTACAAGCTGTGCCATGGGCCAAACGCAAATTACCGAGTGGTTTAAACCGATTGGGCAAGAAACAATCAATCAAGTTGTCAGCCAAACAAAAATTACAAAATGGTTTAAACTGAAGAGGACAGATGTGGATGAAGCAAAACTTATACAAGCTCCAGAAGTTAACTCACCTGCTGATTGCCACCAGCAAACAGAAGCCACACACAAGAAAGATACCGGAAATTTTTTAGGGTAAGTGCTGTGTTAGAAATGCCATTAGATAAAGAATCAGAAACTGTTGTCACTCACAAATAAAATTTCAGTGTTGGAAGCACTACCCCAGTATGCACCAATTGTAGACATAATTTGCATTACTGAACATTGGCTATGAAATGACAAAGTAAAATTAACCTCAATCTCAGGATATAGATTAACAAGTCATTTTAGCGGAGAGTTTTCCAAACATGGTGAAAGAACAAATAAAGTTCTGTGATGTCAGTAAAAGTTATATTGACTCAATTGAAAAAGACTGTGAATTTTCCATTACTAAACTGGCGGAGCTCAATTTCATAGTTTTTGATATATATATATATATATATATATATATATATATATATATATATATATATATATATATATAGAGCACCAAGTGAAAACCTGCCAGTCTTCATGAATAAACTGGAGGTTCTGCTGAACAGGATCAGTACACTAAATATGAAGATAGTGCTTTGTGAGGATTTCAGTATTGATTTTTCAAAAGACAGCAGTACCAGAGATGCTTTCATAAATATGACCAACACATTAAAGTGATCCCCACAATACAGTGCCCAACAAGATTAACAGAATGCACAAATTCCATTATTGACCAAATATTCCTCTCAGAAACAAATTACAGATTCACAAGCAGAGTACTTAGCATGGGTTATAGTGATGAAGAGGCACAGCTGCTGTGTATAGAAATGCCAACAACTGGCGTTCTACAGATTGGAGCGTGGAATGTCAGATCCCTTAATCGGGCAGGTAGGTTAGAAAATTTTAAAAGGGAAATGGATAAGTTGAGGTTGGATATAGTGGGAATTAGTGAAGTTTGGTGGCAGGAGGAACAAGACTCCTGGTCAGGTGAAAACAGGGCTATAAATACAAAATCAAATAGGGGCAATTCAGGAGTAGGCTTGATAATGAATTAAAAAATAGGAATGTGGGTAAGCTACTACAAACAGCATAGTGACTGCATTATTGTAGCCATGATAGATATGAAGCCCACACCTACCACAATAGTAAAAGTTTGTATGCCAACTATCTCCGCAGATGACAAAGAGATTGAAGAAAGGTATGATGAGATAAAAGGAATTATTCAGATAGTTAAGGGAGACAAAAATTTAACGGTCATAGGTGACTGGAATTCGGTAGTAGGAAAAGGAAGAGAAGGAAACGTAGTAGGTGAATATGAAATGGGGGTAAGGAAAGAAAGAGTAAGCCGCCTGGTAGAATTTTGCACAGAGCATAACTTAATCATAGCTAACACTTGGTTCAAGAACCATAAAAGAAGGCTGTATACATGGAAGAAGCCTGGAGATACTAAAAGGTATCTGATAGATTATATAATGGTAAGACAGAGATTTAGAAACCAGGTTTTAAATTGTAAGACATTTCCAGGGGCAGATGTGGACTCTGACCACAATCTGTTGGTCATGAACTGCAGATTAAAACTGAAGAAACTACAAAAAGGTGCGAATTTAAGGAGATGGACCTGGATAAACTGAAAGAACCAGAGGTTGTAGAGAGTTTTAGAGAGAGCATTAGGGAACGATTGACAAAAGTGGGGGCAAGAAATACAGTAGAAGAAGAATGGGTAGCTTTGAGAGATGAAGTAGTGAAGGCAGCAGAGGATCAAGTAGGTAAAAAGACGAGGGCTAGGAGAACTCCTTGGGTAATAGAAGAGATATTGAATTTAATTGATGAAAGGAGAAAATATAAAAATGCAGTAAATGAAGCACACAAAAAGAAATACAAATGTCTCAAAAATGAGATCGACAGGAAGTGCAAAATGGCGGAGCAGAAATGGCTACAGGACAAATGTAAGGATGTAGAGGCATATATCTCTAGGGGTAAGATAGATACTGCCTACAGGAAAATTAAAGAGACCTTTGTAGAAAAGAGAACCACTCTTATGAATATCAAGAGCTCAGATTGAAACCCAGTTCTAAGCAAAGAAGGGAAGGCAGAAAAGTGGAAGGACTATATAGAGGGCCTATACAAGGGCGATGTATTTGAGGACAATATTATGGAAATGGAAGAGCATATAGATGAAGATGAAATGGGAGATATGATACTGCGTGAAGAGTTTGACATAACACTGAAAGACCTGAGTCGAAACAAGGCCACGGGAGTAGACGACATTCCAGTAGAACTATTGATAGCCTTGGGAGAGCCAGCCCTGATGAAGCTCTACCATCTGGTGAGCAAGATGTATGAGACAGGCGAAATACCCTCAGATATTATTCAATCTGTATATTGAGCAAGCAGTAAAGGAAACAAAAGAAAAATTTGGAGTATGAATTAAAATTTATGGAGAAGAAATAAAAACTTTGAGTTTCACCGATGACATTGTAACTCTGTCAGAAACGGCAAATAACCTGGAAGAGCAGTTGAATGGAATGGACAATATCTTGAAAGGAGGATATAAGATGAACATCAACAAAAGCTAAACGACGATAATGGAATGTAGTCGAGTTAACTCGGGTGATGCTGAGGGAATTAGATTAGTAAATGAGACACTTAAAGTAGTAAAGGAGTTTTGCTATTTGGGGAGCAAAATAACTGATGATGGTCGAAGTAGAGAGGATATAAATCGTAGACTGGCAATGGCAAGGAAAGCGTTTCTGAAGAAGAGAAATTTGGTAACATTGAGTATTGATTTAAATGTAAGGAAGTCGTTTCTGAAAGTATTTGTATGGAGTGTAGCCATGTATGGTAGTGAAACGTGGACGATAAATAGTTTAGAAAAGAAAAGAAGAGAATAGAAGCTTTCGAAATGGGGTGCTACAGAAGGATGCTGAAGATCAGATACAAGTAGATCACATAACTAATGAGGAAGTATTGAATAGAATTGGGGAGAAGAGAAATTGGTGGCACAACTTGACAAGAAGAAGGGATCAGTTGGTAGGACATGTTCTGAGGCATCAAGGGATCACCAATTTAGTATTGAAGGGCAGTGTGGAGGGTAAAAACTGTAGAGGGAGACCAAGAAATGAATACACTAAGCAGATTCAGAAGGATGTAGGTTGCAGTAGGTACTGGGAGATGAAGAAACTTGCACAGGATAGAGTAGCATGGAGAGCTGCATCAAACCAGTCTCCGGACTGAAGACAACAACAATAACAAATGAAGGCGTAAAAATTTCCGGTGAGAGAAACAGATTTCTGCAGTACTGTTGTAAGAAATATAGTGTAATCCAAGAATTCACAGATTGTTCAAAAGCCTACAAAAGAATCTATGGTAGAATAATCAAAGAGGCAAAAATTATGTGGAATGACAATTTGATAAAAAACTCATCCAACCAAATTAGATCCATATGGAGAGTTATAAAGAAAGAAACTTGTAGTTCAGTGCCAAAGAAAAAGAATGTATCATTAACACCAGAATGCTCAAAAGTCCAGACCCAAATTCAGTTGTGGAAAAATTCAGTGAATACTTCACTAGCTGAAGACCTCATTCAAATAAACTGTCGAGGACCAGTCCCAAGTTTCTCCAGCAAGTCAGTCATCTCGACTGCTTCTATGTATGTTTATGAAACAAACCCCAATGAAATTATAAGTAAAATTAAATCAATAAGCAATAAAATGTCAAGTAGTCTTGATGAAGCCCCTTTTTTCATATTAAAAGCATGTGCTCACCACATAGCAAACCCCTTGGCAAAAATTTTCAACCCCTCTTTAAAAACTGGTGTATTTCCAGATATTTTTAAAATAGCAAAAGTTTCACCACTGCTTAAAAAAGGTTCTTCTGAAAAAATTTCAAACTACCGACCTGTGTCACAGTTATGTTCCCTCTCAAAAATTCTAGAAAAACTCTTCTATGACAAGCTTTTAAGTTTCACAAAAAATATGCACCTCTTACAGTACAACATAGTTTTAGAAAGTCTAAATCTACACAGACAGCAATTTTCCAATTCTTAGACTGCATTTTAAGATCCCTTGATCAACATAAATTAGCTGCAGGTGTTTTTCAAGATCTATCAAAAGCCTTTTATGTCCTGGACCTTAACATTCTGCTCGATAAATTAGAAAGACATGGAGTAAGAAGTGTAGCACATAGCTGGTTGTGTTCATACCTAAAAAACTGCAGGCAGAAAGTATCACTTCAGTATGAATTCAACAAAATGAATAAAACAAGAAACAACTCCTTTCTTTCTAGCGAATTACCAATAACGTATGGTGTACCACAGGGCTCAATCTTAAGTCCACTACTCTTCTTGATTTATGCGGACGACTTGGTTGAATATACGAGTCCTACAAAAACTATCCTGTTTGCCGATGACACCAGCATATTGCTCACTGGATCCAGTCCAGAAACTTTGCAGTCCACAGCAGATAGTTCTATGAAAAGACTTGCTGAGTGGGTCACAAAAAACAAACTCATTACAAATACTGAAAAAACTGTGTGTATAGTTTTTCATTTAATTCCTCCAACTAATCAAATATCTGTTCAAGCACAATTAAAAAATGATTCCCTAGAAAATGTGTCACAAAATTTTTGGGTCTATGGATTCAGCAAGACTTATTAAAGTGAGACATACATATAAATAACTTGTCTAGGAAACTATCATCTGTGTGCTATGGCCTAAGAATTTTAAAGGCTACAAGAAGCAAAACAACAGTACTGCAGGCATACTATGCACAGTTCCACTCACTAGTCCAATATGGGATCGTTTTCTGGGGATACTCAACTCACAGTGTAAAGGTTTTTAGAATGCAAAAAAGAGCTCTAAGAATAATTTGTGGTCTTAAAAAGATGGAGTCCTGTAAATCCCATTTTACTGAGCTTGGTGTTCTAAATGTTCCCAGTTTATTCATTTATTAAACTATCTTGTTCACTGGGGACTATCTCCTGAAAACAGGCAAACTGCTACAGAACAAAAATGTACAAACTATAGTACCAGAGAGAAGTCAAATATACATCAAAAAATCACAGAACAACCACTTATCAGATGAGCATAATTAACATTGGTGTAATACTACACAATAAGATACCAGAGGAAATAAAAAATGCTACTCATCCAATATTTAAAGCTAAACTAAAGGCATTTCTAATAAAGCACTGTTTCTATTCTGACAGAGAATTTCTGAATACATAACAAAATTAAATGTAATAGGTACCTATTTTTAATTTGCCTAATATTTTGCTAATACTATGAATACTACGTATTATTGTAACTTATCTTTGGTCTGTGCAATATCAATTGTACAATTTGTGCTGTATGATAAAACTGGACCAATAAAAAATCAAATCAAATCATAAATGTCATTAACAAGGTTACATTATTCTGGTTCTAGATTCACAACAAATATTTTTGAGTAATAATTTGGGCACAAGGAATTTCCAGGAATCGCATTACGTTTCACTTGGGAAGCTGTTTCACCTTCACATAACAAGGACAGATGTTCAGGCTTTATATCCCTCAAACCTTTAGTAATAGGCTTTTTATGAACTTTTAGTGGATGACAGCACTTTCTTCCAAAAATGTGGTTGTACTTCAGAATATATTTCTTCTCATGATACTCACACACTGATGTTATATAAGAACTTCCTCTAAATTTAAACTAAGTTTGTCTAACTTCATCAAAGTCATTGACATTTTTCAAGTTTTTTGAAACTGAACCGTAAACTGTTTTGTGACACACTTCACTTGCTATCTGTCCAACAGAGCACTGTTCGTCTATGTTATTGCATTCCAGTTAATCTCTCAAAATTAATTACAAGTTACATACAGAACGAAGCACATAACACATTCTACACTCTCGATGAAGTATGTACATTCACACCAACAGATGTTTCAGAATAGACTAACTACAACAGTGCCACACCCAGCAATAATTTACTTCTTTATTGACAATAAACTTAAATGTAAATAGGCATTTTTATTACCATAGAACAAAAGCGAAAGCTCCTATTGTTTAATATTGCATTATTAAAAATAAATAAACTAAATGAATATTTGGTGATAGTGTTAACTAAAAAGATGTCACAATTAAATTTTATTATGATGGAACAATAAATCATTTAAATAGGCAACAGCCATAAGATCAGTTGTAGAGTGATGTGAATTATTTCCTCATTTTCAAAAATTTATCTTTGTTCAGAGTCAGATATCAGTGTTGAAATTTTTACAGTATGTTGCTATCATATAGGTGTACAAATTGTGCAAAAATCATATTTTTATATTCAGTCCCACCTGAGATAACTAACCCCAAACTTAACAAAAATGAAAATTTTCAAATTTCAAAAAGTCATAAAAAATTAAGGAAACACTTGTAAGTGTTCTTGTTCTATATGAGGCTAGCAGTGTATAATATCTTAACTATAGGAAAAAAATACTCTCTCATAACTCACTCCTTGTTTGTTATTTTTGGGCCTAAAAAGTGGATTTTTGAAAATTTGGATACCAAACTTTTGAGGGTCATTTTGACTGGTTATTTTTGAATTTAGGGTATTTTGTGTAATAGACAATCATGTTAATTGCAATGTTGTAACTTAACCCAGTGCAGAGATTTTCATATTTTTTGCTAACATCTCAAAACTGAAACATCGTCGCACGCTTACAAACAAAAATGGCCGCCATTCAGTAAAGGTGAAAGGTAAAATTTTTAAAAAAACTGTTTTGAACTTGTCAAATATAGGGCAATCACATATAAGAAAAATTAAAATATTTAAAAATGGTCAAGCAACCATCACTGGACCACTTCATATGGATTGACCCTCTATGGATTCTGTAGTTGCTGCATCTGCTGAGCCTGCAACTGAATAATCTGAATTAACAACAGTTCTTGCGGTGCACAGGCCACAACCAAACACACAAAAAAGAACACTGTACAGAAATAAGGTGCAGCTACTGAGCTATGCTGGAAGAAAGTACCAGTTAAAGTCACTATATGTATCAGCCTCCAAAGTAGTGCAAGAAACTCTTGTCAGTGCCTCCATAATAGTGCAAGAAACACTTGTCAGTTGCAAGACGAATGTTCTGAAACAAACATAATCATGTTTCAGTAATACACAGAAGCTGTGTGTTGGACAAGCATGACAAATGTCCACAATTGCGCAAGAAAGGCGTATACAATAAGTGCACTTGGTGAAATGTGGAAACCAAATACAGCAGAATCAGTGTTCTTGGCAGGCAGCAAGAAAAGCAATAAAACAGTGTAGCCAATGTTCTATATCGATGAGAAGTAAGAGCCAGAAGCAAACAAATGGAGTTTTTCTTCATTGACAGATGTTTGGATGTCCTGTGGTGATGCCACCATTTGATAGTTACTATGACAGAGAGCAAAAGAATGAGAGTCAAAAGTAGAGTGACAAATTTTGTTTACTTAACTCAGTTTCCAGTGACAAGTCCAAATCGTAAACAGTACAAATCCATGAACAAGACAAAATGCATAAATATAACAATAACAGACCACAGTTAGACAACTAGCCAGGTTTGGCGTCCATAAGTTGGTTTTGGCAGCAGTGCTTGCCATGCGAACTGATAAGGGCACGTCCTGGGGGAGGCTGCAGGTTGGTGGTGCAATTACGTGGTTGTTGTCAACTTTGCAACATGGATTTGCTAGGTGTGGTATTGGAAAAGGTGTGACTAACAGAATGTGAAAACTTGTGGCTCATTTCAAAACTCATGCTGTATGTTAAGGAAAACAAACAGTCTGATATGATAGGAAGGAAATTCAGTTGTGGGAATGGTTATGATAAATTTAAAAAGAATAAAGGCATTATTACTAGAAGCAATTGTCATGAACAAAAAATGTAAACAATGTTATTGATCATTATTTTGTATATCTTCTGCCATACCTTATTTGCTAACTTGATAATGGTTGTATTCTTACTATCTAAGGTTGGCACTGAGTAACATGGACTAGTGGTAAGATATTGGTCTCTTATTTGGGAGGGTAGCAGTTCAAATCCTAATGTTTCTGCAATTTTTCCGTAATTGCCTAAGGCAGCTGGTTAAATGGTTAAAAGGCCTTTGCTGGTTTCTGTCATAATGTCACCACAACCTGAAATGATCTCAATGTCACTGCAAACTTACACCTTACATCTTCTCATATCAGTGTATGTTACCGTTTTAAAACATATGTATGTACAGGGTGCAGCAGCGTTCATATTAAAAACACACAATCAGGCAGTAACTGTAACTATTTATTGACATGAGAGGTAGTAAATAAATTAAAGGTATGCCATTTACTAATGGGTTAAGTCATTGTCTATTGCATGGATTACTTTTTGAATATGACTCCTGTCAAATGATACCCCCTCTGCAGAACACATTCATCTAGGTGGCATTGGAAGCTTTCCATAACTCGGTGTAACGTATTCCCTGGGACATAGAATGGAACGGTGGCACAATGTGTTCGGAACACTTCTTGCTTCAGGTAGCCTCAAAGGAAAAAGTCTGCACATGAAAGGTCAGGTGAGCGGCCAGTAAATTTCACCAAAACGGGAAATTACTCTATTGGGATATGTCTGTCGCAAGAAATCCATGCAAATTCTGGCTGTATGCAAAGTCGCTCCATCTTGTTAAAACCATAATTGTTCCACATCGACCATACCTAATTGGGGAAGAACGAAGTCTTGCAGGATCTTTATGTAGCGTTCACTGTTGACAGTTACAGCCACACTGCTGTCATTCTCAAAGAAGTAAGGGCCAATAATCCCAAAGGAAGCAACTCCACACCACACTGTAAGACGAGAACTGTGCAAGGGCTTGATGTGCAGTTCATGCGGGTTTACTTCACTCCAATAACGCATATTCTGTTTATTCACTGAACCACATAACTCAAAATGAGCTTCATCTGACATCAGGATGGTGTGCAGCATTTGCGGATTTTGGTGAAGGAGTCCATGCATGGTTAAGCAGAATGTTTCTCATGAAACCCAATTATGAGGCCTAATATCCTGAACAATCTACAACTTATATGGGTGAAAATGGAGGTCTTCGTGAAATATTCTCCTGTATGAGTGATCAGACATATGCACAGTTTGTGCATGACGACGAGCAGTTCTTTTTGGGCTACACAATAGTGCAGCCCGAACATTTTCCACAGTTTCTGGTGTCCGCACAGTTCTTTCACTTGTTCCCGGTTTGCCATTGCAAACAGAACCTGTTGTTCAAAATTCATGTACCCACTTCACAATGGTCCGTCCATCTGGAACTTTCCCATGACGTCCCAAGTTGAGATGTTGCTTAAATAGTTTCTGCGTAGCACTAACGGCCGTTATTCTTGAAATAACTTTCAACAGCAAAGGCACAAAGCTGTGCACTCCACTGCTCCATATCACTGTCACACTCGAAACGACAGCGCATTAGTACTCGAATGCGGCACTAGCTGGTATGCATTCCTGCAGTACGTCATTGTACTACGCAAGTCAAATTACGCTATGAACGCTGCTGCACCCTGTATTTTGCTTCTTTTATTCTTGAAGTTTCCTCCAGTTCTTTGTTAGATATGCAACAACATAATTTTAAATCTGTTACTATAGCATATCATTTAGCGCTAGCTTTCTATTCCCATGTTAAAAACATCTTTTTGGCGTACAAGTTACAAAAGATTTTAATATTTGTTTGTTCCAGACAAGATTTTTACAGTCTGTGATGGAACTCGTTCTCTTTATTCTATGTAGTCTAATAGGGCCAGTTACGGACATTTATATGCTCAATTTCCCACTCATGTTTTATGTTTTTAAATGGTAACAGTTGACAACACTTTGTTAACTGTTACCATGTGTCCTGTTGTCTTTTTTCTTTGTGCTGTATTTGTACACATTTCAGTTAAAATGTTGGTGGTGAGTTTGGCTAAGTTATACTAGTTTCAAGTTCTACAACCATTTTATGATGATCCATCTCAGACTACATAAGACCACCCAACATATAAAATTTAATCAAATTTCCAATTTAAATAATGTAACCCATAACATATTAATCCAAAGATTAGAAACAACTCATTGCTGATATAAAAGAAAAGTCATTCATTCCATTAAGATTAATTAACCTTACAGGCCCGCCATTAACAGAGGCTGAGAAGCAGTTATTATGAAGGGGCTCAAATATAGCATGAACTCAAAGATAAACCACCAATACATAGAACAATATTATTGTGGAAACATAATGACATCTAACAGCAGAAAAGCACCTTTAAAACAGTCTGGTGACTGTAGGTCCAACTAGGAAATTGGTGAAGGAGAATGTGGGAAACATACAGCCAAACCAGAAGCACAACAGGAAACATTAACTAGAAGACAAGACCATGAAAAAAATACATTCCAATAACTTCTTTCTAGCGAGAGCTGTTAATAGTAAAGTCTTTATAGCGAGAGCTGATAAGAGGAACACCCAAGTTTTCATTAACAAAGGGTAATACTTGGAGAAAAGGAAAGGATTCATATATTAGCAACATCACAAAACTAAAGTCAGATCCAATGACACAGTTCCAGACTATCATAACGAAAAACATCAAATATACATTCACATGTAAACATAAACAACGCATCACACCAAAATCATAAACAATACATCACACAAAAAAACCAAGTGAACAGACTCGGAATCCAACCAGAAATACATAATCCATACATTCCTATAACGCCCTTATCTGAACAAGCCTCAGAAGGTCCAATGCTACTGAATGAGCACCACGTCACCCTCTGCCAATTGGTAACATGGGATGTGGGTACAGAGTGGCATGTGCTAAACACATTGTTCTTCCAGCCGTTGTCAGTTTCCTTGACCTGGGCTGCCATGAGACACATCATAAGTTTTAAAAAGCACCATCATTCTATATTACATAGCTTATAAAAAAAATCGCTATGTTGCACAGTGAAATAATGACAGATCAGTGCAAAACACACGTGTAGAAAAGGCATACATCATCTTTCATAATATGACATCATGAGCAGTCTCACATGTTTCAATAACTCACATAAAATACTAGTTAAAAAAGAGCCTAACGATACACACAACATTAAAGATCAAGCCAAAATTATAATTAAAAAAATTAATTAGAAGAAATTTTCCATATAAAAAGATGTTTTCAGTGGGAATGTCAACATCAGGAACAATAGCAGACATATTCTTCAGCAATATAGAAAATGAAATCTTTGATAAAATACAAATACAGAAATGATATTCTGTATGGAAAAGGAACCATAAAAACAAAGGCTGGATTAATCTATGTGGAGGCTTCTTCGTCATCGTCTGTCCGAAGAGTGGTGTGATGCATCTTTCCAAGCTACTCTATCTTGTGCAAGCCTCTTCATCTTCGACTGACTGCTGCAACCTTCATCCTTCTCATTCTGTTTATTGTATTCATCTTTGGTCTGCCACGATTTTTACCCTGCACACTTCCCTCCGAAACTAAATTGGTGATTCTTTGGTATCTCACAATGTGTACTGTGAACTGATCCCTTCTTTTGGTCAAGCTGTGTCACAAATTTCTTGTCTCCCCAATTCTATGCAGCACCTCCTCATTAGTTATGTGCTCTACCCATCTCATCTTCCAACATTCTTCTGTAGGACTGCATTTCGAAAGCTGCTATTCTCTTTCTGTCTAAACTTTTTATTGTCCATGTTTCTCATCCATACTTGGCTGCACTCCAGACAAATACCATCAAGAAAAACTTCATAACACTTAAATTTATATTCTATGTTAACAAATTGCTCCAATTCAGAAATGCTTTTCTTGCCATTTCCAATCTACATTTTATAGCCTCTCTGCTTCGCTCATCATTAGTTATTTTGCTGCCATCTACTATTCTAAATGTCTTCTTTCCTAATCTGATATCCTTAGCATCACTTTAATTCATCTACATTTCATTATCCTCATTTTGGTTTTGTTGTTGTTCATCTTATATTCTTCTCTCAAGACACCACTCATTCCGTTCAACTGCTCTTCCAAGTCCTTTGCTGCCTCTGACAGAACTACAGTGTCAGCAGCAAACCTCAAAGCTTTTATTTCTTCTCCCAGAACTTAAATTCCTACTCCACATTTTTCTTTGGTTTCCTTTCATGCCTGTTGAGTGTACAGATTGAATAACATCAGGGCCCTCACTAAAATTGGAGATTGTCACTCACTTCAAAATTAACTCTTTTTAATAAGCTTCGAGATGAGTAAGATTTACAATAAACTTTATTACTTATGTTCTTTTCTCATAATTGGCCCCAGTTCATTATGTCTAGGGGTTGATTCTTGAAGCTGAAATTTTTGACATTGTAGGTTCCAAATGACATGATAATGCTGAAGTAAGCCTGCTCCGTAATATCTGTTTCTGTAATTTTTTTATTCTGTCACATTTGTATATATATCGCACTGTCTTTACAATTTCCACTTCAAACTCAAAAATTACATTGTTATAGCCAAAATTAAAAACATGTCCGATCACATCAGAAGCATGCCCACAACTAATCCATTCTGCGGTACTAAAAATATTCTGAAGAGTTTGCAAACTTTCTTGACAAATGACTTTCTGTTAATTTGTATTATTATTTTTATAAATGAATCCAGAAGTAAACCTAATAAATATTGTCCAGTTGCACAATTAATAATAGGAATTTTAAGTGTGCCAGATATTTTGTAATTTGAAATGTTTCTAAAAGAAAAGTAATTTTAACTGTACATATAGAGTTAGTACATACCAACTCTAACAATGAAAAAGTAATTTCCTTTTGTACATTTTAGCATGAAATATACCACGTCATATACAAAATTATATGAAATTCTTTTAGAAAAACAGCTGAGATAATATAAACTTGTTTAAAAGGTAGAAAGTAATTTTGGTATCAATAACTTCTGTCGAAGAGAAGTAATGATAGGGAAGGGTGTCCCTTTGCGATATCCCTCTCACAGAATTTGAGAACAATGTGTTCACAGTATTTTGTGACCTGCTATACGGTTTGCGAAACAGTGTACAAAATGATGCCGAAAGATAGAATACAGATGTATAGAAGCATCTGATACAGAACATATTACAGAAAATAAAAGAAAAATATCTACTATACGAGTCATAATCTATACATATATCATGACATGGCATTCAGATTTTCAAACCTGTTGAACATTCTGTCACAAGGCAACTTCAAAATCTTCAAAAGAGAAGAGAAAAAATTCAGAGCGTAAGTGTGTTACGAATGAGCCGGCTCAAAAATCTAAAGACGACAGGTACAGACCAGAAGAATATACTCAATCCTGATTAGGATTATAGCATAAAATCAATCAGCCACATAAACCAGAGTATGTAAGGATATGTTGACACATGAGAGGACAATATAATGAAAAAATATTAGGGCCTAACCTTACGATGTGGAGACCGACCCAGGAATCCAAACCACTCCGGGTACCAGCAAAAAATGTTTCGACACAACAAAATACAGTATTGCAGTACTCGGGATAGATGTAGGTAAACACAGTTATAAATAGCTTTGAATGATGGCATAATCAATTAGCTTGAATACCAAAATCAGTGTATGAAAGCAGACATGTATACATTTTGTGATATTGTCTATACTAGTAACTGTCTTCCATACTATTTGCTAACTGTCCATACAAACTAACCTACTCACATAAAGACCTAGAAGATTCATTTAGAAGTGATTAAAAAAAACTACGTACTTATTTAAAGTTACATAATGTATTGGGAAGTAAATCTTCCTACATGAAAATACATGCATTTATGTAGAATAACACTGTATTTGGCAGTCTTGGCTAACAATTTACATATCTTGGTCCCAACACTGATTTAGTTGATAGATGCCCGAGTACATTACCCAGCACCTATTATCTCTTGTAAGTCAACTGGTCCAGCAGGGCACTACCATACAGCAGTGTGGGGAGCGAATCCGCTCACATCTTTCACTTTCCTGTCTAGCATTCACATCAAATCCTGAAACATTGTTTTGTGTACTAAATACGCTGTTCAATACCTTCTTCACATCACACAGCATATACTACCCCTATATATATTGCAAAAGCAGTTATGTAGGATTTATGTCAAATGAGATTTAAAAGTGTTCACATGTGAAACTTTAATAAGAGGCGTTAAATGCAATAAAAAATGAACTAACAAGGTGACACACACACAGATATACTAAGATACTGTTCCTAATTTTTACAGTATATATTATGAACATTGTCCCATCTCAAAATTGCAAAAGGATCTATTCATTTAGTCTCATGGCATATACGTATCAAGTTCTAAAGCACAAATCTATTATAAAACATAATTATAGTGTATCATAGATTTTAACTCGGACAATAGATAAAACAGAATTCTAGAAATCACATCATCTTATATACCATATTCCTGACAATGGAAAAAGAGCAAACAAAGAAACAAAATTTAGATACTAATGGATCGTGTCTATACACTTTTAGTTCAGTGATGCTGCGTAATCCAAACATCATCTTAAATTTAGAATACACAAGCCTGTATGCATTAGGATGTGGATTTTCAAGAATTTCAAATGGTCCAATTTAAATATCGAAAAATTGCTCTGTCAGATGCCAACACTTTAGATTTCTCTTTGGCTTTCACCAACATAAGATCTCCTACCTCGAACTTAGAAAATATGCCTTTACTTTCATGTTCCCCATTTTTTCATCATCTCCCTAACACACTCTTCCCTCTCTTGTGGTGACAGAATTTTACAGTGTGGAAACTCAACATTCTCAGAAATAAGGTTAGCTGACCTGCGATTAAACATTATTTCAAATGGTGAAAAACCTGTTGAAGAATGTTGTAAGCTGTTTGTAATATTCTCAAAATCACTGACATAATCTATCCAACTGGTGATTCGTACTATAGTATGTTCTAAACAGTCTTCCAATCTCTCTCATATATCTTTCTGCAGGGTTACTCGAAGAATGGTACACCCAGGTTAGAATATGCCTTATTGTTGTGTGATCAACAAAATCTTTCCATTCTCGTGATGTAAACTGGTAACCATTATCAGATAAAATTGTTTTAGGAATACTCACCTGATGAAAATATGTGTTTCCAAACTTAGAGATGTTTTGCTTACTGGTAGCTATCTTAACAGGAAACAGCTTTATGAGATTTGAAAATATATATTCCACCACAAAAACATAACAAAAGTCATTCTTAGACTTAGGCAAAGGTTCAGAAACGACCACAGACACAAGAGCTAGGTTATTATTAGGCAGTATGTTTTGCCTCTACTTGTTTGGTTACTTACCTTCACTCTTTGACATCTGTCACAGCATGACATCTGTCACAGCCTGCAACTTCTTCTTGACTCTCCTTCGTATGTTATAAAAATAGATGTTTTCCTGTTTTTGGTTGATCCACAATGACCAAAACTCTCATGTGTATAAGTAATTAAAGTATCGATACTTCGCTCCGGCTACTATAGTTTCCAATCCTCTGAGTCAGTCTTAAGTCTCCTGAATAAAATACCCTTGTGTACCTTACAGTACTGTTTCATCTTTTCTCCTCCTTTATTATCCAACATGCTCTTAACCAACTTCAAATTTTCATCATGATTTTGATACTAGTGGATATCTTTGCAATTTTTCAAGATCTCTTTTTCATCTTTCACACCTCTCAAGTACATAATTTTAAACTCTTTCTCTCCTTCTCCAAAATTGTTAGATTATTATGTCTCTAAATGTAGCCTAGACAAAGCATCAGCAACTACATTGTCTGTGCCCTTAATGTATCAGAATTCATAACTGAACTGCTGTAAAAACAAGACCCAACGAGTAATTCTGTTATGGTACAGCTTACACACCTGAAAATAACTTAATGTTTTGTGATCAGTATAGATGATTAACTGTGTGACCTAGTAGATAATTTTTAAACTTGTTGAACACCCAGTGTACAGCCAAAAGTTTTTTCTCAGTTACAGTGTGTAGCTTTTTTCTTTCTCGGTTACAGTGTGTGTCTTTTCACATTTCTGCAATACTCTACTAGCAAATGCAAGAGATCCATGTTCAATAACACCATCAACTTCAATCTTCTGAAATAAATGAGCACCCAAACCAACATCACAAGTGTCTGTCAAGATACAAAAAGGAAGAGACAAATCCAGTCTGAACAATATCTGACTTTGACACAACTGTCCTTTAATCTTATCGAAAGCATCCTGACACTCCTGATTCCAATCCCAAACAGTATTCTTCTTCAAAATAAAGCATGGAGCATTCAAAGCTTGGCTGCTGCAAAATGATCTGTAAAATCCATTTAACCCAAAAAATGATTAAGTTGTTTTTTGTTACGAGGAGTAGAAAATTAACAATAACATCAAGCTTCTCTTTATCATGTGCAATTCCTTTCTTAGATATAATGTGTCCTAAAAATTTAACTTCTTCCACATCAAATTTACACTTGCCTGTTTTCAAAGTAATACCTCCTGATTCTAATTTTGAAAACACATCTCTTAACAAATCCAAATGTTGTTCCCAAGTCTTTTCAATAACCCACATTCTTTCGTCATTCCCTCTCCTTCCCTCTTTCCTGGCGAAGCAATCGTCGGTTGCGAAAGCTAGAATTTTGTGCGTATGTTTGTGTTTGTTTTTGTGTCTATTGACGTGCCAGCGCTTTCGTTTGGTAAGTCACATCATCTTTATATATATATATATATATATATATATATATATATATATATATATAAAAAGAAAGATGATGAGACTTACCAAACAAAAGCGCTGGCAGGTCGATAGACACACAAACAAACACAAATATACACACAAAATTCAAGCTTTCGCAACAAACTGTTGCCTCATCATCTTTCTTTTTAGATATATTTTAGATATATTTTTTCCACGTGGAATGTTTCCCTCTGTTATATATATATATATATATATATATATATATATATATATATATATATATATATAAAAAGAAAGATGATGAGACTTACCAAACAAAAGCGCTGGCAGGTCGATAGACACACAAACAAACACAAATATACACACAAAATTCAAGCTTTCGCAACAAACTGTTGCCTCATCAGGAAGGAGGGAAGGAGAGGGAAAGACGAAAGGATGTGGGTTTTAAGGAAGAGGGTAAGGAGTCATTCCAATCCCGGGAGCGGAAAGACTTACCTTAGGGGGAAAAAGGACAGGTATACACACACACACACACACACACACACACACACACACACACATACAGGCTGTATGTGTGGATGGATATGTGTGTGTGTGTGTGTGTGTGTGTGTGTGTGTGTGTGCGAGTGTATACCTGTCCTTTTTCCCCCTAAGGTAAGTCTTTCCGCTCCCGGGATTGGAATGACTCCTTACCCTCTTCCTTAAAACCCACATCCTTTCGTCTTTCCCTCTCCTTCCCTCCTTCCTGATGAGGCAACAGTTTGTTGCGAAAGCTTGAATTTTGTGTGTATATTTGTGTTTGTTTGTGTGTCTATCGACCTGCCAGCGCTTTTGTTTGGTAAGTCTCATCATCTTTCTTTTTAGATATATTTTTTCCACGTGGAATGTTTCCCTCTGTTATATTCATATCATTAATTTGAACCCAACAATGACGTTTGTTATTGTCACTGTTACATTTCGAAGTCTTTTCTGTCGTCTTATTTCCTCCTTCTGTTTTTGCCAGTAGTTTCCCTTTGTATTCACCTTCTCTTTTTTACCGTAATCCACTATACAATTTTATCCCGCCGATATATACTCAACAATACGTAATAATACGTAACCCACTTCCAAACCATAACCAAAAAATTTTTTCTTCCGCTACTGCTATAAAATCCACCGTTTCTAGTTCACAAACAGTTCCCTTCAGCTACTAAACAACCTTTTTGGCTAGTTTTAATAACTTTTGCTTTATTTCGATTTCCGTTTTTTCACATCACCGATCATTTTTAGCCGCTTCCCACAGGTTTTAACGTTATTATTTCTCCACCAGACAATTGTTAGCCTCATTTCCATAATCTGCCACCACCATACCACTACTTTTAATACATCCTCGTGTAGTTTTTTCGAAATTTTCCCGAATTTCTCCACCCTTTAACGTGTTTTGGCGGCAACACAACCACCTAACCTTTATGCACATCGTTTTCTACCTACACTATTTCACCACAGGATCAACATAACCCAGCTCCAACCAACCCCTTTTCGCCTCTTTTCACACCAGATCTCCATTTGCTTTCTACTTCACCTTTATCTCTCCCCACATATTTTTATATTCATTTTCATTTCAGCCTCACGTTACACTTTCGACCTTCTAGTACCATGTCACCCGCACAACACCCCCACAACGACCCCATTAAGTTTTATTTACATTCCCTCCGCAGACATGCCTTCGCCCTAGCCATAAAAAAAAAAAAAAAAAAAAAAAATTAGCTGTATGTGTGGATGGATATGTGTGTGTGTGTGTGTGCACGCGAGTGTATACCTGTCCTTTTTCCCCCTAAGGTAAGTCTTTCCGCTCCCGGGATTGGAATGACTCCTTACCCTCTTCCTTAAAACCCACATCCTTTCGTCTTTCCCTCTCCTTCCCTCCTTCCTGATGAGGCAACAGTTTGTTGCGAAAGCTTGAATTTTGTGTGTATATTTGTGTTTGTTTGTGTGTCTATCGACCTGCCAGCGCTTTTGTTTGGTAAGTCTCATCATCTTTCTTTTTAGATATATTTTTTCCACGTGGAATGTTTCCCTCTGTTATATATATATATATATATATATATATATATATATATATATATATATATATATATATATATATATATAAAGAAAGATGATGAGACTTACCAAACAAAAGCGCTGGCAGGTCGATAGACACACAAACAAACACAAATATACACACAAAATTCAAGCTTTCGCAACAAACTGTTGCCTCATCAGGAAAGAGGGGAAGGAGAGGGAAAGACGAAAGGATGTGGGTTTTAAGGGAGAGGATAAGGAGTCATTCCAATCCCGGGAGCGGAAAGACTTACCTTAGGGGGAAAAAAGGACAGGTATACACTCGCACACACACCCATATCCATCCACACATACAGACACAAGCAGACATATTTAGCTGATTTGTTTATAGATAAGGAATTTGAAAGGAGATAAGGAAAAACATGGGAGATAAGGAATTAAAAACTTTATTAAGAATGATAATATACAGTTACATCTCCTTGTACATCAATGTATTTGGATAAAGTTCCACTTATTTTACACCACAGATTAACTCTTTCATTCGTGTTAACCTTCCTTCTATTCCTTGTATACAAACAGAATGGCTTATCCGTTGTTACATAACAAGTACCATAATTTCTGTCTCCAACAACACCAATTGCAAATGTTTTATAACAGATAATGTCTCTGTCATAGTAAGCCTCTAATCCTTGTAAAGGCTTGTCACTACCTCTCACCAAAGCAACAGACATCCATGAATTGCCTGTGACTACTTCATTTGTAGTACAAGAAAACGTAATCTTACAGCCAACAAATGTTATTGGCCCAGCTAATATCTCCTGTTGAGACGTTGGGTTTGGTGTCTCGTCAAAACTTAAAACAGTCTTGTAAACAGGCATTCTGCTCCTCCTAGAGTATCTCCTACGGCGGTACGGCATGGCTGTGTGCTGCGTGCTGCTGCCTGCAGTCGACTGACGCAGAAACAGGAAGCGCGCCCAGACCCCAGCGCTGCTTATCACCGGCCGGATGTTGCGCAACCCATTCACAGAAACTTGATTATAGCGCGCCGCGGGCCTAGTAATACTAGGGCCCGCGGCTCCCAGCAGCCTCTTGCTGTACTTAGTGTTGTCTGTAAATTGTTCAGATACACCACAAATCGGGCTGCCTGTATCAATAAAGCAATTCCTTTCCCACTGATCAATATTAATGTAACGACACCCAAAATCTGAATCATCATGTCTGTTATTAGACACTTTACGTAAAAGATCACTTTCAATTTCATCAAATTGTCTTTACAGGATTTTATCAACTTCACTGGTATCATAGCATTACCTTGGTTACTCATGTTTGCAGATACAGATTGAGCACAGTCAATGGATTCCATAGCACAACTAACTTCTTATTACAGAAGGAATACAAAATTTATTACTGTTAAAATTAAACTTCCTGCTTAGGTTTTCTTGCAGTTCATTCCACCAATTTGGATACAAAATTTGACTAACCACTGCTAACTCATTCCAGAATTCACATTTATCTATGTTATCATAAATCTGGTCGCAAAAAAACTTCAAAAAGTTTTCTCCTTTATTGTCTAGGCTTTCAGATAACTCACATTTCCTTTCTGGATCATTACTCTGCATTACATTAATGAAAAACTGCTTTGACTGGACTGGTATTTCATGAGTCTCACATCATCACATACATTACTTACCTTATCTTTATTGTCTACATCTACATCTACATACATACTCTGCAATCCACCATACAGTGCGTGGCAGAGGGTACCTCGTACCACAACTAGCATCTTCTCTCCCTGTTCCACACCCAAACAGAATGAGGGAAAAAGGACTGCCTATATGCCTCTGTACGAGCCCTAATCTCTCTTATCTTTGTGGTCTTACCACGAAATATAAGTTGGCGGCAGTAAATGCTGCTGGTTCTCTAAATTTCCTCAGTAGCGATTCACGAAAAGAATGCCTCCTTTCCTCCAGAGACTCCCACCCAAGTTCCTGAAGCATCTCTGTAACAATCGGGTGATGATCAAACCTACCAGTAACAAATCTAGCAGCCCGCCTCTGAATTGCTTCTATGTCCTCCCTCAATTCGACCTGATAGGGGTCCCAAACGCTCGAGCAGTACTCAAGAATAGGTCGTATTAGTGTTTTATAAGCGGTCTCCGTTACAGATGAACCACATCTTCCCAAAATTCTACCAATGAACCGAAGACGACTATCCGCCTTCCCCACAACTGCCATTACATGCTTGTCCCACTTCATATCACTCGGCAATATTACGCCCAAATATTTAATCGACGTGACTGTGTCAAGCGCTACACTACTAGTGAAGTATTCAAACATTACGTGATTCTTTTTCCTATTCATCTGCATTAATTTACATTTATCTGTATTTAGAGTTACCTGCCATTCTTTACACCAATCACAAATCCTGTCCAAGTCATCTTCTATCCTCCTACAGTCACTCAGTGACGACATCTTCCTATACACCACAGCATCATCATCAAACAGCCGCACATTGCTATCCACCCTATCCATAAGATCATTTATGTAGATAGAAAACAACAGTGGACCTACCACACTTCCCTAGGGCACTCCAAATGATACCCTCACCTCTGATGAACACTCACCATCAAGGACAACGTACTGGGTTCTATTACTTAAGAAGTCTTCGAGCCACTCGCATATTTGGGAACCAATCCCATATGCTCGTACCTTAGTTAGGAGTCTGCAGTGGGGCACCAAGTCAAACGCTTTCCGGAAGTCAAGGAATATGGCATCCGTCTGATACCTTTCATCCATGGTTCGCAAGATATTTGAAAAAGGGCGACTTCTCTATCTCAAGGAAATTCGTTATATTCGAACTGAGAATATCTTCAAGAATCCTGCAACAAACCGATGTTAAGGATATTGGTCTGTAATTTTCAGGCTCCGTCCTTCTACCCTTCTTATATACAGGCGTCGCCTGCGCTTTTTCCAGTCACTTGGGACTTTACGTTGGGCAAGAGATTTGCGATAAATGCAAGCTAAGTAGGAAGCCTATGCAGTAGAGTACTCTCTGTAAAACCGAATTGGAATCCCATCAGGACCTGGCGATTTATTTATTTTCAAACCATTCAGCTGCTTCACAACCCCAGGGATGTCTATCACTATGTCCTCCATACGTGAATCTGTACGAGACGCAAACAGCAGTATGTTTGTACGATCCTTCTGCGTGAAAGATTCCTCAAATGCTAAATTTAAGATTTCAACTTTCGTTTTGCTGTCTTCCGTTGCCAGGCCAGACTGATCAGTGAGTGACTGGATGGAAGCCTTCGACCCACTTACCAATTTTACGTAATACCAGAATTTCCTTGGGTTTTCAGCAAGATGTTTTGCTAAGGTATGACGGTGGTAGTGGTTGTATGCTTCGCGCATCGCTCTTTTTACAGCAGCACAAATCTCTACTAACTTTTGCCTGTCCTTATTCTCCCGATCTTTCTTGTACTGTGAGTGCAACTGTCTTTGCTTCCTGAGCATTTTCCGAATTGCGTTGTTAAAACATGGTGGGTCTTTTCCGTCCGTAAGCCACTTTTTCGGCACATACGTCTCCAATGCGTGATTTACAATGTGTTTAAAATTTGCCCCTAATTCTTCCTCGTCCGTCGTACCGGAAGTAATGAAGTCGATTCATTTACTAAGTGGGATGCTAACAGCTGCTTATCTGCTCTTTCTAGTAAGAATACTCTCCTAGCCTTCTTGACCAACTTTTTAACTTTCGTTACCATAGTCGTAATGACAACATCATGATCACTAATCCCTGTCTCAACACCAACACCGTCGATGAGGTCTGGGCTGTTCATGGCTACCAGATCTAAAATATTTCCATTATGCGTTGGCTGTCGATTTAGCTGCTCAAGACAGTTTTCGGATAAAGTGTTCAAAAGTAATTCACACAGCTGCTTGTCTGTACCACCTGTAATGAATCCATAGACATCCCAGTCTATACTAGGTAGGTTGAAGTCGCCTCCGACTACTATGGCATGATCCAGGTACTTCCGCGATACAGAGTGTAGACTCCCTTTGAATGATTCTAGAACTGTCGTGGTGGAACCTGGTGGCCGGTAATAACACCCAACAATTAATCTTATTTCTCCTAGCCCTGTTAAACGTGTCCAGATAACTTCACGATTACACTGTACTTCGACCTCAGTAGACACAATATTTTTGTCAACTGCAATGAAGACCCCACCTCCTATATTGTCTAATCTGTCTTTCCGATACACATTCCAATCCTCACTAAACTTCCTATCTCAGGGTTCAGCCAGGTCTTAGTCCCGAGAATAATTTGCGTGCCACGTGCTTCCTGGAGGGCAGTAAATTCAGGAACTTTATTCCGAACACTCTGAAAATTTACTGCTACTATCTTGATAGCCGAAGTGTCTTTACACTGAGCGCGTCCTGATTTCCCTGCCTGCATGTTGACTGGTGAGTGTTCATCAGGACACCTCGCACTACTGTCTAGCCTAAAAAAAACCATGTGCATGCCACAAGTACTCTCTTACCCGAGTAGCCACTTCCTTTGTGTAGTGCACCCCTGACCTATCTAGGGGCGTCCTACAATTCCCCACCCAATAGCGCAAGTCTAGAAATCTGCAGCCAAGACCGTCACAGAGTCGACGAAGCCTCTGGTTGAGACCCAAATTCACAAATAACTCTGAAACTTCATTATGCTTAAATTTCACAAATACCTCATCATCATAATCAACAGATTAGTACATACTACATCAAAATTCTCATTACTTGCACACTCTGGTTTGTGATTAGCATCTGTATCACCATAATTAAACATAGCATCCCAAAACTTTTGATCAAAACATAAATGAGAAATCTTATATTCCTTCTGTTCAATTACACATACCTGTGCCATATCATTAACACAGTTATTGTCTAATTACACGTGTAAATTAGGGGTTCTGTGCTTGTTGCGTTTCCTTGCCACAAAACTGTGGATCTTCATGGAGGTGGACCACCGTTTCCCGAGTAGTTAACTCTTAAATTGTCCATGGTTATCCCGTTATTTCCATTCTGCTGAAGTTCATTTCTGTCTCTCTTAACATTTTGATCCATATAGATGTTACCATTATCTCTGTTTCTGTAGTTATTCCCATTGTGATTTCTGTGGTTCTTATTGTTATGACCTGCCCTATCCAGCCCCAACATAACGTAAAAATTGTTAAAGACAATCATCAGGTCCGTGTATTAAATCCCACTGCAACCTTTCTGGGAATCTCCTTTTTAAGTACATCAGTCAATGTCATTTCGTCAAAGAGTTTGTCAAGGTGTGTTATTTTCAGAAGTTGATTCTTACAAAACTCTTTCAGAATACCGTTCCTATTCCTGTAATTAGGACCATTCAGAAATTCACTATTAATTCTCCCCTGTTCAACTTCCAATCAAAATTTATTTAAAAAATTTTCTCTCAAAACTTTGATATGTTTCCCACTGATTTAAATTTACCCAGGACAGAGCTTTGCCTTCAACAACAAATTTAATTTTTTGATCTTCACTTATGCCTAACACACAACTCTCTCTACAGTGGTGCAGAAAATCCACTGGATGTAAATTGTTTGATGGAACACTTTTGACTGGAGTGTTGGACCAGGCAATACCATTGTTTAAATACAGATTTTTGTGAATGCAATTTTCCTGAACTGCTGAAATTTTTTGTTCCAAAACATTTACATTAGTTTGCACATTGTGTTCAATATAAAAAATTATTTGATCTGAACTGCTACAGTTCCCCCCCCCCCCCCCCCCCCCATATAATAGAGGGAAGCATTCCACGTGGGAAAAATATATCTAAAAACAAAGATGATGTGACTTACCGAACGAAAGCGCTGGCAGGTCGATAGACACACAAACACACACACAAAATTCAAGCTTTCGCAACAAACTGTTGCCTCATCAGGAAAGAGGGGAAGGAGAGGGAAAGACGAAAGGATGTGGGTTTTAAGGGAGAGGGTAAGGAGTCATTCCAATCCCGGGAGCGGAAAGACTTACCTTAGGGGGAAAAAAGGACAGGTATACACTCGCACACACGCACATATCCATCCACACATATACAGACACAAGCAGACATATTTAAACCTTAGGGAAGAAAAAAGGACAGGTATACACTCGCACACACGCACATATCCATCCACACATATACAGACACAAGCAGACATATTTAAACCTTAGGGGGAAAAAAGGACAGGTATACACTCGCACACACGCACATATCCGTCCACACATATACAGACACAAGCAGACATATTTAAATATGGATGTGTGGATGGATATGTGCGTGTGTGCGAGTGTGCGAGTGTATACCTGTCTTTTTTTCCCCCTAAGGTAAGTCTTTCCGCTCCCGGGATTGGAATGACTCCTTACCCTCTCCCTTAAAACCCACATCCTTCGTCTTTCCCTCTCCTTCCCCTCTTTCCTGATGAGGCAACAGTTTGTTGCGAAAGCTTGAATTTTGTGTGTGTGTTTGTGTTTGTTTGTGTGTCTATCGACCTGCCAGCGCTTTCGTTCGGTAAGTCACATCATCTTTGTTTTGATGTGACTTACCAAATGAATGTGCTGGCAGGTCGACAGACACACAAACGAACACAAACATACACACAAAATTCAAGCTTTCGCAACAAACTGTTGCCTCATCAGGAAAGAGGAAAGGAGAGGGAAAGACGAAAGGATGTGGGTTTTAAGGGAGAGGGTAAGGAGTCATTCCAATACCGGGAGTGGAAAGACTTACCTTTGGGGAAAAAGGACAGGTATACACTCGCGCACACACACACATATCCATCCACACATATACAGACACAAGCAGACATATTTAAAGTTTGGGCAGAGATGTCAGTCGAGGCGGAAGTGAAGAGGCAAAGATGATGATGAATGACAGGTGAGGTATGAGTGGCGGCAACTTGAAATTAGCGGAGATTGAGGCCTGGTGGGTAATGGGAAGAGAGGATATATTGAAGAGCAAGTTCCCATCTCTGGAGTTCGGATAGGTTGGTGTTGGTGGGAAGTATCCAGATAACCCGGACGGTGTAACACTGTGCCAAGATGTGCTGGCCGTGCACCAAGGCATGTTTAGCCACAGGGTGATCCTCATTACCAACAAACACTGTCTGCCTGTGTCCATTCATGCGAATGGACAGTTTGTTGCTGGTCATTCCCACATAGAATGCATCACAGTGTAGGCAGGTAAGTTTGGTAGATCACGTGGGTGCTTTCACACGTGGCTCTGCCTTTGATCGTGTACACCCTCCGGGTTACAGGACTGGAGTAGGTGGTGGTGGGAGGGTGCATGGGACAGGTTTTACACCGGGGGCGGTTACAAGGGTAGGAGCCAGAGGGTAGGGAAGGTGGTTTGGGGATTTCATAGGGATGAACTAAGAGGTTACGAAGGTTAGGTGGACGGCGAAAAGACACTCTTGGTGGAGTGGGGAGGATTTCATGAAGGATGGATCTCATTTCAGGGCAGGATTTGAGGAAGTCGTATCCCTGCTGGAGAGCCACATTCAGAATCTGATCCAGTCCCGGAAAGTATCCTGTCACAAGTGGGGCACTTTTGTGGTTCTTCTGTGGGAGGTTCTGGGTTTGAGAGGGTGAGGAAGTGGCTCTGGTTATTTGCTTCTGTACCAGGTCGGGAGGGTAGTTGCGGGATGCGAAAGCTGTTGTCAGGTTGTTGGTGTAATGCTTCAGGGATTCCGGACTGGAGCAGATTCGTTTGCCACGAAGACCTAGGCTGTAGGGAAGGGACCGTTTGATGTGGAATGGGTGGCAGCTGTCGTAATGGAGGTACTGTTGCTTGTTGGTGGGTTTGATGTGGACGGACGTGTGAAGCTGGCCATTGGACAGGTGGAGGTCAACAAAAGGAAAGTGGCATGGGATTTGGAGGACCAGGTGAATCTGATGGAACCAAAGGAGTTGAGGTTGGAGAGGAAATTCTGGAGTTCTTCTTCACTGTGAGTCCAGATCATGAAGATGTCATCAATAAATCTGTACCAAACTTTGGGTTGGCAGGCCTGGGTAACCAAGAAGGCTTCCTCTAAGCGACCCATGAATAGGTTGGCGTACGAAGGGGCCATCCTGGTACCCATGGCTGTTCCCTTTAATTGTTGGTATGTCTGGTCTTCAAAAGCGAAGAAGTTGTGGGTCAGGATGAAGCTGGCTAAGGTAATGAGGAAAGAGGTTTTAGGTAGGGTGGCAGGTGATCGGCGTGAAAGGAAGTGCTCCAGCGCAGCGAGGCCCTGGACGTGCGGGATATTTGTCTATAAGGAAGTGGCATCAATGGTTACAAGGATGGTTTCTGGGGGTAACAGATTGGGTAAGGATTCCAGGCGTTTGAGAAAGTGGTTGGTGTCTTTGATGAAGGATGGGAGACTGCATGTAATGGGTTGAAGGTGTTGATCTACGTAGGCAGAGATACGTTCTGTGGGGGCTTGGTAACCAGCTACAATGGGGCGGCCAGGATGATTGGGTTTGTGAATTTTAGGAAGAAGGTAGGGGTGCGGGGTGTAACCTCTTTCCTCATTACCTTAGCCAGCTTCATCCTGACCCACAACTTCTTCGCTTTTGAAGACCAGACATACCAACAATTAAAGGGAACAGTCATGGGTACCAGGATGGCCCCTTCGTACGCCAACCTATTCATGGGTCGCTTAGAGGAAGCCTTCTTGGTTACCCAGGCCTGCCAACCCAAAGTTTGGTACAGATTTATTGATGACATCTTCATGATCTGGACTCACCGTGAAGAACAACTCCAGAATTTCCTCTCCAACCTCAACTCCTTTGGTTCCATCAGATTCACCTGGTCCTACTCCAAATCCCATGCCACTTTCCTTGATGTTCACCTCCACCTGTCCAATGGCCAGCTTCACACGTCCGTCCACATCAAACCCACCAACAAGCAACAGTACCTCCATTACGACAGCTGCCACCCATTCCACATCAAACGGTCCCTTCCCTACAGCCTAGGTCTTCGTGGCAAACGAATCTGCTCCAGTCCGGAATCCCTGAAGCATTACACCAACAACCTGACAACAGCTTTCGCATCCCGCAACTACCCTCCCAACCTGGTACGGAAGCAATTAACCAGAGCCACTTCCTCATCTCCTCAAACCCAGAACCTCGCACAGAAGAACTCCAAAAGTGCCCCACTTGTGACAGGATACTTTCCGGGACTGGATCAGGTTCTGAATGTGGCTCTCCAGCAGGGATACGACTTCCTCAAATCCTGCCCTGAAATGAGATCCATCCTTCATGAAATCCTCCCCACTCCACCAAGAGTGTCTTTTCGCCGTCCACCTAACCTTCGTAACCTCTTAGTTCATCCCTATGAAATCCCCAAACCACCTTCCCTACCCTCTGGCTCCTACCCTTGTAACCGCCCCCGGTGTAAAACCTGTCCCATGCACCCTCCCACCACCACCTACTCCAGTCCTGTAACCCGGAAGGTGTAAACGATCAAAGGCAGAGCCACGTGTGAAAGCACCCACGTGATCTACCAACTGACCTGCCTACACTGTGACGCATTCTATGTGGGAATGACCAGCAACAAACTGTCCATTCGCATGAATGGACACAGGCAGACAGTGTTTGTTGGTAATGAGGATCACCCTGTGGCTAAACATGCCTTGGTGCACGGCCAGCACATCTTGGCACAGTGTTACACCGTCCGGGTTATCTGGATACTTCCCACCAACACCAACCTATCCGAACTCCGGAGATGGGAACTTGCTCTTCAATATATCCTCTCTTCCCGTTACCCACCAGGCCTCAATCTCCGCTAATTTCAAGTTGCCGCCACTCATACCTCACCTGTCATTCAACATCATCTTTGCCTCTTCACTTCCGCCTCGACTGACATCTCTGCCCAAACTTTAAATATGTCTGCTTGTGTCTGTATATGTGTGGATGGATATGTGTGTGTGTGCGCGAGTGTATACCTGTCCTTTTTTCCCCAAAGGTAAGTCTTTCCGCTCCCGGGATTGGAATGACTCCATATATATATATATATATATATATATATATATATATATATATATATATATATATATAACCTTCAGTTCAACTCTGATGTCATTAAGATTTTTAGACTGTCTTGCCGATTCGACGATGAACTCATTTTCCAAAACAATAAATTTATTTTCTAAGAATCAACTTTTTCATTCACACTTTCTAACCCCTCTGGCAGCAAATTTTTTAGCTCTGAAGTGTGATTACTAAGTTGGTACATTTGGACTTGCACCCTATCCAACTTACTAATGTTATCTGTCTTCATTTCTTCTAGTTTGGCTAAAATCAACTACAATCTATCAGTTTTTACTGTTTCTTTGCTGACTACAATTTCACTTGGTTCAAACATGTCCTGGCTGGGTCCTACAGCTTTCACTTCTACCCTTGTTTCTATTCATTTTGTTAAGAATCACACAAGTCCACAAACAAGTTAATTTAACAAATAGTTTGTACTTATCTTTCATTTTTAATGTTCCTTGTCATAGTTGTAAAGTGCTCTTTCATTAGATTAGATTCATCATTGTTAGTAGTACATCATCACTGTCGATACGACTTTGTTGGGAAGCTCTGGGTCGTCTTTCTTCAATCATACATAAACTGCAATTGACACAAATCACTGTTCCCCCTCCTGCAACAGCCAAAACCCAGCTTCGAGAGGAGTAAGGTTTACAATAAACTCTTTTACGTTTCTTCTTTTCGTGTAGTTGGCTCAGTTCTTCAAATCTAGGGGCTGACTCTTGAAACTGAAATTTTTGACATTGTAGGTTCCAGATGACTTGATAAAGCTGAAGTAAGCCTGCTCTGTAATTTCTGTTTCTTGTTTTTTTAATTTATATGACACTGTCTTTATAATTTCCACTTCAAAATCAAAAATGACATTGTTATTGCCAAAATTAGAACTGTGTCCGATCACATCAGAAGCGTGCCCAATTCTAATCCATTCTGCGGTACTAACAATATTCCAAAGAGTTCACAAACTTTCCTAATAAATGACTTTCTATTAATTTGTATTATTATTTTTATAAATGAATCCAGAAGTAAACATTATGAATATTGTCCGATTGTGCAATTAATAATACAAATTTTAAGTGTGCCAGGTATTTCTTAATTTCAGATGTTGCTTAATCTATCTTCTAAGATAAGTCATAGGGTCAGTATTGCCATGCGTGTGCCATTTCTATGGAATCCAGACTGATCTTCCCCGAGGTCTGCTTCTACCAGTTTTTCATTCGTCTTAAAGATTTCGTGTTAGTATTTTGCAGCCATGACTTATTAAACTCATAGTTTGTTAATTTTTGCACTTGGTCAGCAACTGCTTTTCTTGGTATTAGAATTATTACATTCTTCTTGAAGTCTGAGGGTATTTTACAGGTGTCCTACATCTTGTACACCAGATGGAAGAGTTTGCTTATGGCTGCCGCTCCCAAGGCTATCAGTAGTACTGACAGAATATTGTCTACTCGTGGGGTCTTGTTACGACTTAGATCTTTCAGAGCTCTGTCAAATTCTTCTCGCTGTATCGCATCTCTAATCTCGTTTTCATCTATGTCCGCTTCCATTTCTGTAATATTCAATTTTATTGCCATGTGACCTCTTGATATTCGTGCAGCTGTGTATCTTTTCTCTGAAGGCCTCTTTAATTTTACTGTAGGCAGTACCTATCTTTCCCCTAGTGATGTATGCTTCTAAACTCTTGCATTTGTCCTCTAGCCCTTACTGCTTACCCGTCTTGCACTTCCTCTCAACAGCACTTTTTAGATGTTGTATTCCCTTTCCACCTGCTTCATTTGTTGCTCTTTTAAATTTTCTCCATTCGTCAATTAACCTCAGTATTTCCTGTGTTACCCAAGGATTCTCTTAGGCCTAATCTTTTTACATATTTGAACCTGTGCTGCCTTTATTATTTCATGTCTCAAAAATTACATATTATTCTTCTACTCTATTCCTTTCCCCTTTTCTTATCAATCATTCGCTAATGCTCCCCCTGAAACTCAACAATCTCCAGTTCTTTTAGTTTATCCAGGTTCTATCTATTTAATTTCCTACCTTTTTGCAATTTCTTCAGTTTTAATCTACTGTTCATACCCAATAAATTGTGGTTGTAGTCCACATCATCTGCTGGAAATATCTTGCAATTTAAAACATAGTTCCTAAATCTCTGTCTTACCTTATATGGTCAATCTGAAACCTGGCATCCCCAGGTCTCTTCCAAGTATACAACCGTCTTTCATAATTCTTAAATCAAGTATTAGTGATGATTATGCTGTGTGCAAAATTCTACCAGGTGGCTTCCTCTTTGGTCCTTACGTCATTCCATATTCGCCAAATATTTTTCCTTCTCTTCCTTTTCCTATTATCTTACTCCAGTCCCCCCATGACTATTAAATTCTTTGTCTCCCATAACTATATGAATATCATCTTTTATCTCTTCATACATTTCTTCAATCTTTCCATCTGTGGAGCTAGTTAGCATATAAAGTTGTACTTCTGTGGTGGGTGTGGTCTTTGTGTCTATCTTAGCTACATTAGTGTGTTCACTATGCTGTTCATGGTAGCTGACCAGCGTCGCTAATTTCTTATTATTATTAAAGTTACTCCTTCATTATTCCTATTTGACTTTGTATTTATAATCCTGTATTCAGGTGACCAGAACTCCTGTTCCTCCTGTCATTACAATGCACTAATTCCCACTATATCTAGCTTCAACCCATCCATTTCCCTTTTTAAATTTTCTAACTACCTGCCCATTAAGGGACCTGACATTCCACTAGACATCCTCCTGAGCAGTCCCTGCCTGGTGATCTGAATTGGGGACTATTTTACCTGTGCAATACTTTGGCCATGAGGACGCCATCGTCATTTAATCACATAGTAGAGCTGCCTGCCCTCGGGGAAAATTACGGCTGTAGTTTCTCCTTGCTTTCAGCCATTCTCAGTACCAGCACAGCAAGGCCGTTTTGGTTGGTGTTACAGGGCCAGATCAGTCAATCATCCACACTGTTGCCCCTACAACTCCTGAAAAGGCTGCTGCCTCTCTTCAGAAACCATAAATTTGTCTGGCCTTCGAACAGCTACTCCTCTGTTATTGTTGCTACGGTGACATGGCTATCTATCTTGCTAAGGCACACAAGCCACTGCACCAACAGCAAGGTCCGTGTTTCATGGTTCCTAAATAAAAAAAATAGTACTCAAAAATTTCTTACCCTAGCTTTTGTCGTAGCAATGTATTCTGCCACCTCGTGGAATTAAGAGAACTGTTTACCTCATGTTCAGTTGATAACAAGGCCAGAGTGAAATTCTTCTTACATTGTACAGCGAGTAGAAAAAGAGTTGTTGACAGAGTCAGGTACATGTGTGCATGTGATGAACCATTTCCCTCGTAAACTTCTCTCCTTTATACTTCCTCTGTGTTGCTACAGATGACATGTCACTGATCTTATTTGCACTAAGATTGCAGTACACGTGGCGTGTCTCTTTGCTTCCACCTCCCTGAGTGGAAAGCATAAGTTCTAATAAATGTGCACCAACCTGCAGTCTTCTACAGTTGTTGTTCCCTGCGCAGAAAACAGCACGTATATCATGAATCCATTATTTTGAAGCTGTAAGAAACTCCTAGTGAGGAATTGATAGTATGTGAATAATTAAATTTCCAATTACTTTGTTTATATGGGATGCCACTAGCTTTTTATTGCCAGAACACGAGAAACTGCACAGTTACATTCTACTTTAGAGTCACAAATAATTTCCATTCTTGAACAAAATAATGAACTGTGTATTTGTGTAATTACTATCACTATTCTCAACTACATATCCATATAACCATACATTGCTAATAAAGTCTTAACCTGATGTCGACCACAGCAGACATCGTCTCTGTCCTCCGAAACTGCTGAACCAGCTATCACATTTACAAACCATACATTGCTAATAAAATCTTAACTGAAGCTGACAGTGGCAGACAACATATCTGTCCTCTGAAACTGCCGAACCAGCTCTTGATTTACAAACTAGACATTGCAAATTAAGTCTTAACTGATACCGTGGCAGACATGTCTGTCCTCAGAGACTGCCGAGCCAGTTATGATCTTACAGCCAAATCACTCCGCCCGCCATTCAAGTTAGGCGTGATCTGAAGATCACTGAAGTGCTTTGTCTGCCTTTTCGTTAAGCAGTTGTTTATTATTCTGCTGGCTGGCATACTTGTGAAATAATGGAATGATAGCAAGTTATTGAGAGAAGCTTTAATTTGAAATGCAAATACACTGTTTACTTTGTGTAGTTTTAATAACAGAAGATTATTGTTTTGGCACACAACTTCTGAATGCAGCAGCCAATCACAGAGAAGGAAGAAAATTTAGACGCTGTCTCTCACATACCAAACAGACCATCTGTCATTGGTACCTCACACCACACTACGTCATCTTAACACTGCTGTCTTCTCAGCTGTTCTTCTTAGAACTTTTATTTCCTGAATATGATAGCTGCAAAGCCCAAAATATTACAATTGTAGCGTGTAATTTGTTTGTGATAAGAGAATGGAGAATCCACTTTCATCTTCAGAATTCGTGATCGGTGTTGAGAAGAAAATCCTGTTAGCATTCATTACATTTGGGAAAACATCATCAAAATCATTTTCAAACATTAATTCGTATATTCACTAAAATGTGGACTGAAAACTTTATTCATTGAAATCATCTCAGTATTTCACAAAGTTTTGACGTTTCCGTTAACAGCTCTTTAGCTTCTTAACTTCAGTTTATTGTTGGCAAATTTCAGAAAAGCTTGACTATTTTGCAGTACTTTCCCTCTTGATTTTTCAATTCTTCTTGTAGTTTATCAACAATTGTATTATATGTACACGCAAAATTTTCTGTCTACTCAATTTTTCTGATTTTTCTCCATCAGGGAATCTTCTTCTTATTTTGTGTTTACTTTCATCGCTAAGTGCTTGATACCTAAAGTCGTTTTTGTATTCATCAAATTTTTCCCTAACTCAGTTGAAAAACCAAATCAGTGCTTGCAACCCATGACACTAATTAAGTTTGCAATTGTTTGTTGTGTTTGTCGATTTGATAAAACACATGTCAGAAAACAACCAGTATAGCTGTCGCCAATTTTTTAGCTTTTTCCCAAGAAATTCTTATTTTTGCCTTTTCTTCTTTGTTTTTACAATTTCTTCAAGTGACACACAAATGTTGTGACGATTCTATTGAACAGCTAACATTGCTTCCTTATAACGTGACCATATAGTGTCAGACAATGCATTAAGTTTCCCATTATTCTTCACAAGAGTGCGGCAACAATGAGCAGAAACTGCAAAAAAGTCAATCATTGCAATTCTTGAAGGGGGGAAATAATTAATTTTGATGATTCCCAAGCACTGTTTTGGGCTAGGAAATTTAATAAGGGCACATAAAATGCTAATGAATTCAATACCTTTATCTTTTCAGCTAAACCTGAATATTTCCCACTCATGGTATTAAAATTGCCCTATGATTGCAAAGGACAATCATCTGTCCTAATATTGTATTTTCCAGAGAGATCTAGGATATCTGTCCTAAGACCTTTTCCCAGATATCTGTGTATGGGAACAAAACACAAAAATCTTTCATAAACCCATCCCTCAAAATGATACCTTACGAAAACAGCTAGCTGTTCGCCATGTACTGTGTCAGCCGTTGAATCGGTAACTAGTTTGAAGTACTTGGCTGTTTGAATTTCGCCAACTGTTTTACTCAACACCTTGTTTTCTGTAATGCCAGTGAATTCTTCACAAATAATCTAGGACAAATATGATCAACTACCACGACTTTTAGAGCTGTGCATTCTTTTAAAAATGGGTTAATGGGAACCTAAATAGTTGCCATTCTTTGACAACTCAAAAATTTCGTTGTCACCACGAAATGCAAGTCCTCTTATTGCCAAATATTTAATGACTTCTATCATATTCCGAAGCATTTCGTACCAATAATTTTCCGCTGTCTTAATCGTATGCAGCCATTCACTGTCACCACATCACCAGACTTGCTTCACCTGCCAGATACTGTGGTCCTGTGTGTGTGTGTGTGTGTGTGTGTGTGTGTGTATGTGTGTGTGTGTGTGTGTGTGTGTGTGTGTGTGTGTGTTCAACAAAGGCCTTATTGGCCGAAAGCTCACTTTGCAACAGCCTTTTTGTTGTGCCTATTTGCAACTCAGCATATCTGCTATATGGTGAGTAGCATCTATCCTTTTCAAAATATTCTTACATTCCATCCTGGATTTTCCATTGTTTAACTAGCAATATGAGGTGTACTGATGAAGAAAATGTCAGATTTCAGAAAAGTATCTGTGGAAGTTGCCATCAGACCTTCAACACTTTCAAAAGAATAGGAGTCTTCTGATCTATGCTCTGAGGATAACGAATCGCAGTCGGGAGCGAACAACAAGGAGAAGTGTAAAATCCTTGTCAGATCCTTTAAAAGGCTACTGAATAGTGAATGTACATGGCAAACACTATCTATGGGAGATACGAAGATGAACAAAATCTGACTCTTGACCCTCCAACGGATGTGAAGCTAACATAATTATTCAATAACTGAAAAATAATAAAGCAACACTTGAAGGTGGCATAGTAGCAGTATTCCTCAGAATGAGAAATACAGAAATTTTGTCTGACCCTTTTATTTGAGAGAGGAAGAGAATCCCTGAAGACTGGTTAATGCCTCTGATATATCCGCTTCACAAGAGAGGAACAAGAAAATTGTCGAGAGTAAGGTAGGAAAGAACAGATTGCTACTTAACCATAAAGAAGACACATTAAGTTGCTGGCAGGCACAATTAAGACATTTATATATAATTTTTTACCACAATCTTCATTAGCAAAAAGAGAAACACATCTTGGGCCGAGATGCTGGAGTTGGTGGTCATGGGTGTACGAGTTGTGCTTACTTCTGTGTATGAATGGTGTATGTTTCTCATTTGCTGATGAAGGCTGTGGCAGGAAGCTTTATGTAAGTGGCTTTTAATTGTGCCTATTTGCAACTTTACATGGCATCTTTACGGTAAATAGCAATCTGGCTTTTAATACATTGTTTATGTTCTTACCTGTAGTTCCACTGTTTAAAAGTGTTAACATTTATGGACGAATTTATCTACTTTCAGTATTATATAAAATATTTTGCAAGGCACTGCAAACTATGGAAGGAAGATTCGATCCTGTACTGGTGAGAAGCAAGCAGGGTTCCGGGAAGGTACATTGTGAGTTGAACCAATCTTTGACTTTAAGAGCATTTAAAAGTATATAATGCTGGAGTACAGGAAGTTCGTAACAATTTGTAGACTGTAAGAAAGCCTAAGACACTACAAATAGTGTGAATGTTTGTGCTCCTGAAAGAACTCATACTGGATAGAGAAGCAAAAGGAAAATTCATCTAATGGACACTTAATATGCCAAATAAAAGGTTAAGTTTATAGATGAGATCTCAAGTTTACTGTGCGATAAAAATAAGAGACAGGAAGCTGGGCACTACCTTTCTCTGCTGCGCAAGCTAAGGAGCGAATGGAAAAATGCAGTTCCAGATAGGAGCTTCCATATTGGAAGAGAATAAACTGGTATATGGATAGAATCTCTGGCATACAAAAATATTGTCAGTTACTTTGAAGCAGCAAAAAGAAAGAACTTAGCTGCACCAAAGTACATAGATAAGAAAGAGGCAGGACTCTTAATTTCATGCAGTGAGGTAGATTATATGACCATCTTCAGAAGTAACCCACATTCTTTGGAGTGTGGAAAGGGAAAGGCAAGAGAGGAAAGGTCTTAAAGAGCCTTGAAGAAGGAAAACAAGTACAGGAAAGAGAGAGAACTTTGTGATTGAGGAGTGTGTGAGGAAAATTGAAATCCCTTGTCAGCTAGCTAAGGACACCTATAACAAAATAGGGTGATTACATGATTAGCATACAGCCAAGTAGTAATATTGAAAAAAATATAAACCATTATAAAATTATCCATATATGGTGTAAATGAATGAACTTTTATTTTTTTCCAGTGTGTTAGGTGGAAGCTAGTTTTCTAGGAGAAAGTTGTTGTATCATACCTGAGCTTCCTAAAATGTACAACTGCTGTTGGTACCTATTCAAGGTTCCCACCAATCTGTTATTGTCAGTAGAGGGGTTAAAATGGGACATTTTGTATTTATTTTTTATGTGATGTACTATTTGAGACCTTATAATTGTAATTAACTGGTGCATAAACTATACATTATGTGTTTAATAAAATATGGAGTAGTAAAACTTGAGGGTTTTGTAATAATGTAATGCTCCCACCCTCTGGTGTTTTGGGGTTAAAGTAAAAAAAGTTAGCACTGAAAGTACTGTATAATGGTTGTCTTTCAATTAGAAACCTTGCTGTACAGTCATAAATTTTTTAACTTTCTTTTGTATATAGTTAAGTGAAACGCTGTAAAAATTGAGACAATACGACCATGGCAAGTGAGGAAATAAATAGTCTTACTGACATTCAGTGTATATTAAACAACTGTTGGTTATGTTAATTATTTGACATCTGAAATTGTTTCATCCTCCACCGCCCTCCCCCACCACCACCACCACCAACAACAGCAGCAGCAGCTAATTCCACCATCCCATAGAATTGTCGATAGAATCCTGTACATAATGTTTCTGTTATGCGCATTAATTTAAAATCTCTTGTTGCATTAAGAAATTGCGTGCAAATATCATATATTTACTTCAAAATGAATGTTTGAATTGCCTTTAAATCGTTACTTGGAAGATTATCATTTCATGCTTGACTACATATCACTTCTTGCCTCCTCCAGCACCAGTTCGTTACAAGGCAACGATCACCGCATATTCTTATTGACCTTATTCAACGAACAAAAGCAGCAGTCCGTGAACTAGATCATCTGAATTACAGAAAAATGAAGAAAATCCTCATGATTGATGCATTTGAAACAGAGAGTAATCTAGGAGATGCTGATGGTAAGCAATGTTGCTTTCTCTTTCTAAAAAAATTGAGGTAACTTATATCCATCTCGACTTTCTTCATGTCGTCACAGCACATATATGATGCTCTGTGAAGCTTATTGTATAAGAATCCATACAGTATTCATTTTAACCTTAGTTTTTATGTAATGTTTGCTTTATATGTAACAAAACAGTGGTACGTGAGATTGTGAATATCATCAATGTTTAACATCATTATTTTCATTTCTCAATTCAGTTATGTTTTTTATAGCATTAATTTTGCTTCAAAGCAAGAAAACCAAATGTTGTTAAATTCTATAAATAGCGATCATTGTTGGCACGGAAGCTGACAAATGTGTAGTTACCTCTTTTTCTGTTACTTTAGAGATGTTATACATCTAAGAGTAAATTGAGAATCTGAGATACGGGGTGGGGGGTGTGAGGGGAGGCAATTGACACCCTCTGTTAGTTTCATGGGGAATAACGTAATAGACAGTATTTCTCAACAAATGGCTCTGGGTACACTTGTTAGTATCCTGTATGTGCCTAGTTTCTTCAGACTAATGTTACGTCTGTCTGTTAGGTAGTACAGAACACTATTTTGGGTTTTCAGGCATAATTTTTCTTCCAGGGCGGAGAGATGTGGTGCTGTGTACTGGGGGAGTAGTGCTCAGAACTGTCAAGAAAAAAGTTGTGTATGTGGTGCTTAGAGCCACCTCTATTTGATGATTATAACTATTTCGAAATTATTTTCCATCCTAGAATTTCTATATTCCATATGCTATTACACACGACTTGTTACACCCTGTGGTTAGGGCCCTGTCTGTTATGATAGCTGCGCATGCATCTCCATGAGCCATACGACTCCCAATAACAGCATAACACAATTCTAGTATCACAAAATCATCCCATCCCTCACGTATTGCTCCTGTTCTGCCTGTCTCTGTGTCCTTTTTATCTCTTACACGTGACGATAAATCCCAAACAATCAAATGTATTTCGTCCGCGTAACGATATCTCACGCGATCAGGTATATCTCAGTCACAGTACTACCCCCTGCCACCAACACAATTCCTTTCACTCCTGACACCCATCACAACATTATTCAACACTTCCTGCAACCTTTACCCGCCACTTTCATCACAAACTTATTTCCTCAGTGCAAACCTTCCCCCCTCTCCCCCTCCCCCCTCCCCAACACAATGGACCCCTGCTCTATTTATCTGCAACAGTTCAGAAATGTTTCCCTATTCCTACCCAAAACCAGGTCCATATCCTGTTCCTTAAATGCTGCCTAAGCAATGGCATCTCCCCACTCACCAACCATAAAAATCCCATTTCTGGATCCCACACCTCCTTCCACAATGACCTTCACCTTTTCACATTCCACCAGTCACTTTCCCTCACAAACCTTGTTCTACATAAACACGTTTCCACAGCACAGGCATCACAAACCACCTCCACTCCCTCCGCAAATTACTGCTACTGTGCAGTTCCCACTACCTACACTTTATCACTGAAATTGAAATCCTGACACTCCAGCACCTAGTAGAACATTCCATACACCAACTCCACAAGTTATCCAACCTGCTGAAATCCCACTCCCACCTTGCGGCACCACTATCCAACCCCAACCCTCCTCCCAGTGCTCCTCCTCGTCAACCCCTCATAGCAGCCAGACCATGCCTAGCTGACCTTCTCAACCTTCCACATCCTCCAAAAACCCCTACCAGCATTCCCTGAAATCTAGAACCAAAACAATCCCAGAAGACTTTTGTTAACCTCTCTGCCAGAATCCTCAGCTCCACAAAAGTTTCAGTCTTGTCTAAAGGCCTCATATTCATCCCTACTCCAAGATTTAAACAGGCTGGGCTTGTGAAAGACCTACTCTCATTCTCCCATTCTTTACCGTAGAAGCACTTCTTTGCCACCATCCCCTCCAGCCGAAACCAGTCCAATCTTAACATCAAACGCTGCCTGTCCCAGTTATACCACCATCCAACCATGACCCTCCCACACTGCCGCGTAACCATCACCTAGTCACCTTCCAGAAATTGCTAACTTCCAACCTGATCTCACTGTCCTTCCCCAAGAACAACCACCTTTCAGCGGATCGTGACTTAATCATCCTCCTGGCAGATAAAGGTTCCACCGCTGTTGGGATGAATCGTAGTGACTACCTGGCAGAGGGCATCTGCCAGCTGTCTGACACCTCCACTTACAAGCTCTGCCAAAGAGATCCCATCTCTCCAACATAACCTCCAATCCCAGCTGAAATCCTTAGGCTCTTCGCGGAACCTCTCCCCTGAATCCATTGCCTGCACATCCCAGCAACAGCATGCATACCCACCTTCTCTATGCTCCCCAGAATACACAAACCTGAGCTGGTTACAGTGCCCTCACCAAAAGAAACTTGACCCATGTTGACCAACACCTACAACCACATTAAAGACACCACTCACTTCCTGCACTGGCTCTCCATCATCTCCACGCTCTTACCTCCTGGGTCCCTACTCATCACTGTAGATGCAACCTCCTTATACATCAGCAACCCGCATGCCCATGGCCTTGCCGTGCTTGGAACACTACCTCTCCCAATGCCCTGCAGATTCTACACCCACCACTTCATTCCTCGTTCCTAACCGACTGCATCTTAACCTTTAACCGCTTCACCCTTGAAGGGAAGGATACAAACAAATTTGTGGCACAGCCATGGGCACCCACAATGCCCCCTCCTATGCCAACCTCTTCACGGGCCACCTAGAGGAAACATTCCTAGCCTCTCCAAACCCCTGGTCTGGTTCAGGTTTATTGATGACATCTTTATAATCTGGACCCAAGGCCAGGACACTTTATCCTCATTCCTCCACAATCTTAACACCTTCTCTCCCATCCACTTCACCTGGTCCTCCTCTACCCATCGTGCCACCTTCCTAGATGTCTATCTCCTCCTCTCAGATGGCTCCATCCACACCTCAGTCCACATCAGACCAACCAATCACCAACAGTACCTGCACTTAGACAGCTGCCACCCCTTCCACACCAAAAAATCTCCCCCACACAGCTTGGCCACCCTTGGCAGATGCATCTGTACTGATAACTCCCTCGCCCGTATGCTGAAGGCCCTGCAAAGGCCTTCGCAGACATGCAATACCCCCAAGATCTAGTACACAAACAGATCCCTTGTGCCATGTCCTCACACACACCTGATCCTCACATCCAACCCAAGAACCACCCACAAAAAAGTGTCCCCCTTGTCTCCCAGTACCATCCGGCTGGACTGGAACAACTGAACCACGTCCTTCATCAGGGCTTTGATTATCTATCATCATGGCCTAAAGTGAGGGACATCCTCCCCTTCTAAAGTGATGTTGCACCACCTACCCAACCTCTACAACATGCTAGTCCATCCCTATGCTGCTCCCACCTCCAGTCCCCTGCCACAGGGATCATACCCTTGTGGAAGATCCAGATACAAGACCTGCCTTATCCATCCACCCTACACCTCCTATTCCAGTCCCTTCACAGGCTTATCTTACCTCATTAGAGGCTGGGCTACCTGTGAAAGCAGCAGTGCTATATACCAGCTCCGATATAACCACTGCACAGCGTTTTACATTGGTATGACAACCAACCAGCTGTCAGCCAGAATGAACAGCAACCATCAGACTGTTGCTGAAAAGAAGGTGGACCACCCTGGGCACAACATGCAATAGAGCACAACATACAAGATTTCAGTAGCGGCTTTGCAGTCTGTGTCGTCTGAACCCTCCCCACTACCATCAGCTTATCTGAGCTGTGCAGATGGCAACTATCCTTACAACACATCCTTTGTCCTGTAACCTCTCTGGCCTAAATCTAATGTAACTCACTACCCCCCCTCCCAACCCCACTAAATACAGCATGGTGCGTGCGGGCGCGCGGGCGCCTATGTGTACCTGTGTGTGTGTGTGTGTGTGTGTGTGTGTGTGTGTGTGTGTGTGTTCTCCTACAGCTTGAGAAAGGAATTCCACTCCTAAAGCTAGCAAAGTGAAGCTCTGTACCTTTAGTGTGTGTCTTTGTTGATGATACAGTTCTTTTGCCACTAGGTGAGCCATCTCCTTTATTCCTAAATAATTCGTTATTCTCAACCAGAAATTTCTGTACATGATTGTTTTACATTCCCTATTAGAGTTGCACTATGCACATATTAAACAATAGAAACTCCAGGTTGGAATAACGACAACATAAGGAATAGGATAGATTGGTGTTCACTGTAAAGACAACCCATTGAGTTGCAGACAGGCGCAATGAAAAGACTGTTACACATGGTCAGAGCTGCTTATGGTGGCAGCCAAATGTGTGTGAAGTACACTTGCTTGCACGAATGTGTGTAGGTTTTCTTTCCTGAGGAAGGCTTTTGCCAATAGCTACATGTGTAACAGTCTTTTCGTTGTGCCTGTCTGTAACTAAACAGGTCAATTTTATGGTTAATAGCTATGTACATATAGTATTTTATATTGATTTTTCTGTAAATGCGACACCCCCAGGGGGCTCATCGCACTTTGGTGAGTACGTGCTTGGCAGCCATGGATCCCCAGTCCTCGCAGCACCGCTTCTCTTTCAGTAGTGCTTGTCTCCTCTTCTTCTGTCCTTTTCCCCTCTCTTTGGGAGATGTCTCGTGCTTCCATGGGCTCTTGAAGCTCATTTGTGTTGGTTTACTTGTAGGACTCTTCTCTCTTGCACTGCTCTTTCCCTATACTGTTCCTGTATCGCTCTTTCCCTGCACTGCCCTTTTCCTGTATCGCTCTTTCCCTGCGCTGCCCGTTCCCTGCGCTGCTTTTTCCTCTGTCACTTTTCCACTCTTTCCTTGTTCTGATCTCTCTTTCCTCCTATCCTTCTTATCTTTTCTTCTCCTCCCTGTGTGTGTCTGATGGCCACCCATGCGTTTGCCACGTAGCAGGAGACTGGGTAACGGGTAATTCCCATCCCTGGGTTGGCATGTAGGGCCCGCACATACCCCCTGGTACAGGCCAGGCCCAGGCAGGGGTGATTGCCTGAGCTGTTACCTTCCTCCTTTGCCGAATGGTCCCTCCGTCTGTTGTTCAGGAGGTGTGATCTAAGGTGAGGACAATCACCTAAGGCGGGGGGCTCCCATTTGGAGAGCCCCTGGCTGGAAGGAGTGCGCCATCGGAGATGCTGGCAATCAGAGTGTTTCCCATAAACGAAAGTGGAATGAGGCTCCTGCCTCAATGTCTCTTCCTGTTGCACCTCAATATCTAGTGGTCTCACCTTTAGATGAAAACCAGACTTTTGCTACTTGTTAACCACTTTGTCATACAGAAAGGTGTGGATGGCATCGCCAGCCCTGTAAAGCCGTGCTCTCGTCTCCGCAGTGGTACTCTGCTTTTGGAAATTGATAGTGCTCTCCAGGCCCAGAAACTACTCAAGGCCCAAATCCTCCACGAATAAAAGTGGAGACTCACAGGACACTTAACTCGTCCCACGGTGTTATCTACACCCAGCTGTTGGATGGTTTGACGGAGGACAATTATCTATCGGATCAGAGCATTACTGCTGTTAATCAAGTTACGAAAAAGGAAGCTGCCGATGTGGTGCCCACTCGCATATTGTTCCTGACTTTTGATCGGTTAACGCTTCCTACCAAGGTAAAGGCAGGCTATGAAGTCACTTCTGTGCGCCCTTACGTTCTCAATCCATTGCGGTGTTATAAATGCCACCAGTTCAATCATACCAGCACGTCATGTAAAAACGCAGCCAAATGTGTCACTTGTAGCAGGGATGCACATGATGGCACCCCCCCCCCCCTCCCCCCACCCGCCCGCCCCGCTGCATTAATTGTCCTGGAGACCATGCTGCTTCTTCTCGTTCTTGTCCCATCTATCAAGGTGAGAGGGCTGTTCAGGAGATAAGGGTGAAGGAGAAGTTACCTTTTCCTGTTGCCTGGAAACTGATGGCGAGCAGTTAACTGACTGTCCCTTCCTATGGAAGCTACAGTACCGTGTTCTTCGCCCTCACCAGCGAAGACGGTTGCAACACAGCCAACGAACCGTCAGTTCAAAAAGGAATATTTCCGGGAAGATTTCTTGCGTACCTTGAGTTCGCAGCCGTCTGGCTCTTCTGCCAAAAGCCAAAACAATCATCCAAAGGCAATCCCCTTCTCCGACTCGTCGGCCCTCTTCGACTCGTCGGTCCTTTTCAACTGACAGACACCGGGGAAGCTCCATTGGTCCCACTGAGTTGCTGGATGAAGATCCTCCACCTGTGGATTCCAGTGGCTGCTCTCCCTCAATGGCTCACCCTAAGTGGCCATCGAGGTGAGTGTTTCTCCTTCATTCTCTGGTGTTCCTAAATTTTATGGTCCTTTTACAACGGATTATCTGTGGCCTTCGGTCTAACAGAGCAACCTCCAGCTGCTCCAGTGATCACAATATCCGCTTGTAGTCTGTCACCAAGAAACCAAGCTACCTCATAAAGACCATTTTGCTCTTTCCCATTTTACTTCACTACGGCAGGGATCCCTGCTCATGGTGGGGTCATGCTGCTTCTACGAAATGATGTTTGTCATCGTCCTATCCCCTTGCACACCCACCTGCAAGCAGTAGCTGCCCGTGTTGTCCTTTTCGAATTTACCTTTCCCCTCTGCACCATTTATATCCCTTCGTCTTCTGCTGTCACTAGGGCGGAACTGATGCAACTTGTTGTTCAGCTTTCTCCACCCTTTCTGTTTCTCGGTGACACCAATGCCCATCATCCTCTTTGGGGCTCGCCTGTCACCTACCTGAGAGGTTCTCTTTTGGCAGATCTTCTTAATCATCTTAATCTTGTGTGCCTTAACACTGGCAAAGCCAAGTTTCTCTCTGATTCCATGCACACTTATTCCCACTTAGACCTCTCGATCTGCTCTGCCCAGCTCGCTCGATGTCTCAGAGTGGTGTGCTCTTTTCGATGCTTAGTTTAGTGACCACTTCCCTTGTGTGACTCGCCTGTACAATCATACCCCATCACAGCGGCCCGCTCATTGGAAATCCTCTCTTGCTGACTGGAGGTTATATTCCTCCCTTTCAGTGTTTGACGAACGGCCATTTCCCAACTTTGGTGATCATGTCGAGCACCTTGTGGACGTTATTCTCTCGGCTGCCAAACAAATCGTCTATCCCTCGCACTACTTCTTCTACCTGTCTACCTGTCCCTTGGTGGACTATGGAGTGCGGCAATGTGAATCATGACCAACTATGTGCGCTTCGTGTCTTTCACCTTCATCCTATGTTAACGAACTGCATCCGCTACAATCAACTATGTGTGCAGTGCCGTCACACTGTTAAGGAAAGCAAGAAAGCATGCTGGGTTTCCTTCACCAGCTCGTTCAACAGATTTACTCCGCCCTCTCTCATTTTGGGTGGCCTGCGCCGGCTTTCTGGGACTACCGCCCACTCCTCGATTCCTGGTCTGACTGTGGCAGGAAACGTCATAGTTGACCCTGTCAATATTTTCAACGCTTTGGGCTGGTACTTTGGGGTGGTTTCAAGCTCCACCCACTACCATCCTGCCTTCCTTTCTCAAAAACAGGCGGAGGAGGCTCGTGCAATCTCTTTTCTCTCTTTGAATCGAGAATGCTACAATATTCCTTTTACTATGAGGGAGCTCGAGCATGCTCTCTCCTCATCTAGGTCTTCTGCTCCTGGACCCGATACATTCCACGTCCTCATGCTGCAGAATCTCCCTCCTGCGGGAAAATGCTTTCTCATTGATACCTACAACCGTATTTGGACTGACTGTGTATTTCCCATGCTTTGGCGTGAAGCTACTTTGTTCCCCTACCTAAGCCTGGTAAGGATAAATCTCTTCCTTCCAGCTATCATCAAATTTCTCTTACCACCAGCGTTTGTAAGGTGATGGAACGCATGATAAATGGTCGATTAGCGTTGTGACTGGAGTCACACCATCTTCTCACTAATGTCCAGTGTGGGTTCCGAAAGTGCCGCTCAGCGGTTGATCATCTCATCACCCTGTCGACTTTCATCATGAATAATTTTCTGCAGAAGCGACAAACAGTGTCCGGTTTCTTTGATTTGGAGAAAGCCTATGGTACCTGTTGGCGGACAGACATTGAAAGTACTATGCACACATGGGGCCTCCATGGTCAGCTTCCCACTTTCTTCCGGGAATTTTTAACAGACTGAGTTTTCTGGGTACATGTGGGTTCCTCCTTATCCCACACCTTTTCACAGGAGAACGGGGTGCCTCAGGGTTCTGTACTGAGTGTTGTCCTCTTCGCCATAGCCCTCAACCCCATTATGGACTGCCTTCCAGCTGGCATTTCCGGCTCTCTTTTTGTTGACGACTTTGCTGTTTATTGTAGCTCCCAGCGGACGTGTCTCCTGCAACACTGTCTTCAGCATTGTCTGGACCCTCTCTGTTTGTGGAGTGTCACAAATGGTTTTCGCTTTTCTGCTACCAAATCAGTTTGCATCTTCCACCGTCCTTGCAACTGGGCCAAAATGATCTCCCATTCGTGGATGCAAAGAAGTTCTCCCCACGTCGTACCTGGCTGCACCCGGTCCCTGGCCCTCAATGTCCTTCGTGTGTTGAGTGGTACACCTCTTGGGAGCTGACCGGACTGTCCTCCTCCGCCTCTATCAATCTCTTGTCTGCTCCAAGTTGGATTATGTACGCATTGTCTACTCCTGTGTACGGCCGTCTATCTTACGCCATCTACATACAATACACCATTTGGGGATCCGTCTCGCCACTGGTGCCTGCCGTACTAGCCCTGTTGTGAATCTGTACGTGGAAGCCAGTGGATTACCGCTGTCATACCGGCGCGACATCCTACTCGGTAGGTATGCGTGTCGACTTCCTTCGATGCCAGGCCACCCAACCTTTGACCCTTTTTTGGATGACATTCTTGAGCGCCAGTACGAGATGTACGTTTCTTCTGCGGCCTCCCGGCGTCTGCTTTCTTCACCTGCTTCAGCGGCTACAGGTTACACTTCCTGCCGCTTTTTGAATGGGGGAGAGCCCTTCACCACCTTTCCTTCAGACACAGGTTTGTGTTCGTTTTGACCTCAGCTCATTCCCGAAGGAGTCAACTTCCGAGATGACCTATCATTGCAAAGTTCTTGAACTTCACTCACAAGATGCCGATGGCATATTTTTGTACACTGGTGGTTCCAGGTCTGCCCAACGTGTTGGCTGTGCTTTTATCGTTGGGGCTGATAAGTTTCAATACAGACTTCTCGACCAGTGCACAATTTTTACAGCAGAGCTTTTTTCCCTCTATCAGGCTGTTCACTACATCCATAGGCACCAGCTCACTCGCTGCGTGATCTGCTCTGACTCCCTCAGTTCCGTTCAGAGTCTAGATAATCCAGATCCAGTCCACCCCACCGTTAGACAGATCCAAGACTGCCTCCATTTGTACCCGGATGGGGGAGCCCAAGTGATGATCATGCGGGTTCCTGGCCGTGTTGGTTTGCCAGGAAATGTTGCTGCAGCCAAGGCTGCCGTCCATCTCGGTCGGCCCGCCTCTTTCTCTGTTCCCTCACAAGATATTTGTACTTTTCTCTATCGGCATATCATGTCACTGGCATGACCATTGGTGCTCCCTTCATGGGAACAAACTCAGAGAAGTCAAACCTCTCCCAACAGCCTGGTCGACTTCCTCCCGGCCGTCTCGCCGTGAGGAAGTAATGTTAGCTTTGTTGCAAATAGGGCACTGCCGCTTCAGTCACCGCCACTTGTTGAGTGGCGACACGGCACCCAGCTGTCCTTTCTGTAGCCAGCCATTAACGGTCAGACACTTTCTAATCCTCTGCCCCTATTTTAGCCACTTATGTCTCAGGGTCGGGCTGCTGCCTGCTTTGCCGGACATTTTAGCAGGTGACGTGTGAGCTGTGGCCAGCGTTTTAAGTTTTTTAAAAAAGCAGTAATATGACAAAAGAGATTTGATTTCTACTTGGTGACTCTGGTGCCTTATCGGCGTCTTTTAGATACTCTTGTGTAATGTCTTGATGTTTTAGATTTGTTTTTTTCTTCCTTTTTGTATTGGACCCCGCAACGGTTTGTTTACCCTCACAGTCCCAGGATTCTATGGGCACTTATGGCCTTAGATGTTTTGCACCCTAAAACACCACAAAAAAATCTAAATGTGACACTCACTCTCTCTCTCTCACTCTCTCTCTCTCTCTCTCTCTCTCTCTCTCTCTCTCTCTCTCTCTCTCTGAGGGAAAGAGAGATCAGTATGTTGAATATGAACAGAAAGGAAAGATGCTGCTTTGCCCAAGTGTCAGCCCCCCCCCCCCTCCCCGAAGCGCGCGTGCGCGCGTTTGTGTGTGTGTGTGTGTGTGTGTGTGTGTGAGTGTGAGAGAGAGAGAGAGAGGGGGGGGGGCAGTGAAGGTATTTTTAGTTTTTTTCCTGTGTGCTCTTCTAAGAGCATTATTTTTGTTCTACTTTTAAGAGACAATATTTAGACGTGTGTATTAAATCTTACTATGATTATTCTTGAAACCAAAATGTTACGTTTGAGATATTTCATTCACTAACAAAGCATACATTTTTAGATACAGAAAAAAATGGGATACAAAATTGTAATACTGGAATTTCGAATGATTTACATTCTTGAACAAACTGTGTTTTCACAGTAGTAATACTTCCTGAACTACAAATCTTTGAAAAAGATCATGTTAGTGTATAGAAGAAAAATAGGACTTTTAAATAAAGTATGTCAATCCTTAAATGCTGATATCCGTAGTAATATTGTTAGTACACTTTGTTTCATTTATTGAAATGTCAAATATTTCATTGCGAAAAATGTTTCTATGATTAATAATAATTATAATCAATGTAATGTAAGTTATACTTAATAAGGCTGGGAAAAAGATAAGTTCTGTAAAATGATTTTCACTTTTCCTTTAAATACTGTATCCAAATTAGACAAGAAAAAGAATTATAAAGAAAATAATATTTACATTAGTAGATGTAGGAGAAAAAATGATGTTCCGCTTCGTTATGTTTCACAGAACAATGTTTGTGCCAGAAATTTTGTATTGTTTGAAACTATCCATAAATAGACGTGGGTGGTGCCGAGGGGGGGGGGGGCAGGATCATTGGTTTAGTGTAATGTTTTATAATTTAAATTTTTTGCCTCCAGTTATTAATGGAAAATAAATAGATGTGCAAAAATGCGATGCCCTTTGCTGTTAGTCATGTATGGTTATAATTAACGCTTTTCTCTGTTGCAGACACACCTGATGAGCAAACTGGTGGAGATAGTAGCAAGAGTAATAGTATAACCTCTGAGCATTCAATCCATTCTGTGGGTGTGAGTGCATCTTCGCAAAGCAGTTCAACAAATAGTCTTCCCCCAGCCACAGATGGCAATGATGGCAATTATCCTCCTTCGGTCCGTAGGCACAAGGTGTGCTGTTGCTTGGCATTGCTTGTTCTCATTTCTTTAGAGTAGTAGTAGTTGTTGTTGTTTTTTATATTTTTTATTTGGTTATTTGTATCTGGTCTTCATTCAAATGCTCTTAAAAATTACATAACTGGTACTGGACAGTGGATAATTGTTTGAAACATTTATCTTGCTAGAGGAAAAAAGTGCCTGCTATTTTAGGAAAAACCACCTGTTATTTTGCTGGTGCTAATGAAACACGATATCTTACGTATCCATAATCTCCTCAATTTTATTTATATTCATTTCTGGAATGGAAGATTTTCATTAACTCAAACATGCACATCATTGTTCATGTGGAGAGTACACTGCTCTGCAAAACTTAGGACAAGCTAGACAGGGTAACATAACATACGAACTGCTAAGTGGAAATGAATTAAAAGTGTGGGAGCGTATTACCAGAGGTCTCAGTCAGGCTCAGAAAGTTCAATGTCACTTAGTGTGAGGTCATTGTGACAATTGCACCAAATAGGGCTGGTCCCACAATACAAGGCCGTTAAAGGAACAGGAAAAAAAACAATGTGTGTCAATCTGCAAGCAGTTATGGTACACTATGATGGTGATCTTCATTACAACATGGTCTGGAGACAATATTTGGATGACTTCACATGCGGAAAAGACGCCAGGAAACTGGAAGGACAAAGTAGTGGGGTGTGAGGGTGTCTAATATTGCCTTAGCGTAATGGCCTCCAAACCTTCGCACTCATTGGTGACCATTGTTGAGACACCATGCTCCTTCCCCATATGCATATTTTCAGGGGTGCATTTGTCCCTGACTTCATTTTAGTGGATAAACAACACAGGTGAAGAAGGATCTTTTGGGACAAGAGGATACACAGGGAATGAACTGGCCTGCCGTTCCTCCAAATTAAATCCAACGAAGCATGTGTGTGATACATTGGGGAGACATTTTGAGCGCATTCACTTGCATCAACAACCATCCAGCAGCTGTCAGCCGTACTGGTAGAGGAATGGAACACCTTACTACTTGAACTTCCAACCTTGTGATCAGCATTGGAGCAGGTTACAGAGCACACATTTCTGTCCATGGTGATCACACAGCCTATCAGGAACCATGTCCCACCTTTTGTAATGTCAAGGAGACGATTGTAATTACAGAGTCTTCAGTGTCATTAATGTTGTTGAAGAAAACTGTTATTTCTCTTAGGCTCGTTGTATTTCTTTCAATTGCCCTCTGTACTATACTGTAGTGGTTCTTTCTATGTATGATCCAGTTTTCATAGAGCTGTTACTTGGCAGTGACATATCATGTGTGAAATTTACTTTTGTCTATAAGTTTTTCACACCGTGTCTTTTTAATGGCTTACACACCATTAGTAAAGTAATTTTATCCAAAATAAAGCCAGGCATAAGCACAGTGATTGCAGTGAATGTTCTGTCGACATGTCACAGGAGTTGATTGGAGTAATCAGAAAGTTCAAGTAAACACATATACATAATATTCAAGTTGTAACTGTCATCTTCTTCGATTATTCTTGGTTATCATTAATGTGGAATCATCCATGGTGGCGAATATTGCACTGTAAATCTGTGTCCATAATCTGTTACTTTCAAGAGATAATAAGTTTTTGTCATTTAAACTGGTAAATAGTGTCATTAGTTATGGCAACAGGTCAAAACACGAAATTTGTACTTATTTCAAAGTAACAAATATTTACACTAGTCGTCAAGTTCCCCTAAATGGATTAAAGCAATTTCCAGGATAGTTTATTTGATAATGACATGTCCCATGTCCTTCCACTAACTGTGTGTGTGTGTGTGTGTGTGTGTGTGTGTGTGTGTGTGTGTGTGTCCAAGCATGTGTGTGCTCTTTCTAATATCCTTGACATTGACAGGATGGTAACTCTGGTGACCCGTAGGATGTGGTGGTCGTGAAGCTAGTGTAATAGAGTGCCTCAGGTGATGAAAGCAACAAATTTGTGAAAACTAATGTGTAAGATATATATTTTTTTGCTGATTAGTGTTATTTACGCTTGTCATAGTTTAATGTGTTTGAAAAAGGCTTAGCAGCACACCACTTTGAACTCTATTTAAAATTATAATTGGTTATGTTTGGAATACATAGTTCAGCAGAGGACACAAGAAATCAGTTATGTTGAGTTTCAGTATAGGGACATCATTATTATTTTGCCGTTACACATGTACAAACATCTAGGGTTGTGCCTCTGTGGTTAACAACCATAGTTTTAAATCGGAGCTTGCTCCACCCAAGGTTAACTACCTTTGAAAGTCATCCATGGAAAGGTCTTTCAGGAAAAATTTTCCACTGTCCTGTCCAAGAATGCAGGAGAAGGCTACATTGGATTCGGTGGGTAGCCACCTAGAAGGCGCCAATGAATCGGAGCGTTGGCAATCACCCATTCTTATGCCAGTTCATAAGAACAGGATCAAACAAGATAAGATCAACTACATTGCAACTCATAATATTAATTCTCTAATTAAAGCAGCAAAACTAAAGAATTTGACAGATGAATTAGATAAACAGAAAATCTTAGTAGCAGGACTCCGGGAAATTAGAAATACTACAGAATCACAAGGCTACAGAGTTTACAATGGGAAACCTGGAATAAGGGTTATGAAAGAACATCCCCAATATGGAACTGGGTTTATAGTCAATTTGAAAATAATAGATTTGATTATAGATTTTCAAGCCATCTCCCCTAGAATGGTAACTTTGAGTTTAAATGCATCCAACAAAATTTATACCATCATTAATGCCCATGCCCTACTAATGAGAAGAATTTTCTAACAAAGACTAGGAAAGAAGTGGAAAAGTTTTGGAATCTCCTTGACCAAACAATAAACCAAGTAAATATTAACGATGTTAAGATCCTGTCAGGGGACTTCAATGCCCAACTCGGAAGAGAAAAGAAATACCAGGATATCATTGGGAAATGGGCTCCGCATAAACAAACAAATAAGAATGGTCAAAATAAATGTAAATGTCGCGTGACTAGGGCCTCCCGTCAGGTAGACCGTTCACTGGGTGCAAGTCTTTCATTTTGACGCCACTTCGGCATGTTGATGGTTACGACAACACAACACCCAGTCTCTGAGCAGAGAAAATCTCCGACCCAGCCGGGAATCGAACCTGGGCCCTTGAGGTTGACATACTGTCACAGTAACCACTCAGCTACTGGGGGCGGACATAAGAATGGTCAGAGACTTGAACTCTATAGGGAACACAAACTGATCTCAAAGTCCACCACTTCAAAAGGAGGCCAAACAAACTTAAAACATGGAAACATCCTGATTATAGAAAAGGAGAATGGCAGCTGGATCATGTATTTATGGACAAATTCTTCCACAGAGAAATCTACAACGTTAAAGTATAAGAGGGGTAGATAAAGGTTCAGATCATTACATTGTCAAAATGAAACTTAAGTTCACACGACGAAAAAAGAAACCAAAGTGCAATAAACAAAGGAGGAACTTCGATCCCCACCAATTAATCAGAAATGATAAATATAGAGAAGTTACACAAAACTTAAAACAGGCATAATTTAGAAGAACTGGTTCAAATTCTCAGGCAACAAGCAGAAAATTTAGCCCCACAATAGCTCCATTGAGCCCACGTGAAAGACATATCTGATGGAACTCAGAATGTGACAAAATTCATGAAGAAAGACATCATGCATGGTTAAAATTTCAAACACACAAAACAGAAGAAAATACAACCAACCTCAAAAATATCAGGAAAAAGTTCACACAAATTATAAGGCAAACCAAGAGACAATCACAGAAAGATCTAATAGACTCAGTAGAAGAAAATTACCACAAAAAACAATTCCAGAGACTTTCACAAAACATTTGGAAGACAATTTTAAAAATTTGTCCCTCCCATGTTAATGTTGAAAAAGGAAGATGGAAAAATGGCACATAATGACAAGGGAAATGCCGAAATCATGGCAAAAGCATTTAGTAAACTTTTGAATTGTGAAGAACCCCAGGAACTTTTAGCAATTAATACACACACACCTGATCCCATAAATCCTCCCAATTATCCAAGAGGTGGAAATGGCACTCAGAGAGATGAAAAATAAGACATGCTGAGAAGACCAAGTTTTTGCAGAAGTGTGGAAATATGCAAGTGATACAGTTCAAACATGCTTACACATAGCCCTAACAAAAATCTGGATAACAGAAAAGTTTCCCGAATATTGGACCACAGCCATAATCCACCCACTCCACAAAAAAGGAGATAAAAGCAACCCAGATAATTACAGAGGTATCTCTCTCTTAAACTGCACATACAAGATTTTCTCCAGAATCCTATAAAAAGAGGATCAAAGAGCAACTAGAGGAAGAATTAGGTGAATATCTTGGAGAACCGGTGCAGAATAGATCATCACTTTAAAATTAGTCTTAGCATATTACAAGAAATGAAATAAACCTCTTGTGATAACCTTCGTGGACTTTAGAAAAGCATATGGCTGTGTCCATAGACATTCAATGTTAAAAATCTTAAGAAATTTCGGTCTCCATACAAAATTAATCAAATCGATAGAACTCACCGTAACCAACACTGTATCAAAAGTCAAGTTCAGGGGGAACTCTCTGGACAAGGAGATTGCTTGGCACCCCTGCTGTTCACCTGTGCTTTAGAATACATAATGAGGGAATGGTACAAGACTAACCCAAAGACAACACAAGTTTAAATTGTCTAGGATTTGCTGATGATGACCTTGCTCTCTTGTCCAACAGCTTTCAGGAAGCCAAACAAGAAGTTCACTCACTACAGGAAATAACACAGAAAATTGGTCTTGGAATATCCTTTGCAAAAGCAGTCATCATGTTAACTGGCCCACCACTCATAAACAAAATTGCCATAAGAAACCAAGAAATCGAAATTGTAGATAAATTTAAATATCTGGGAGAAATCATAACATATAACCTCAATGGAAAGCCAACATGGCATAACAAAATAAACAAATTGACTAGAGCACAAAATATATCACCAAGAACACCTACAACAAAAAGTGCCTGTCAATAGCAACAAAATTAAAACACTACAAAACAGCTATTCAACCAGAAATAACATATGCAATTGAAACCATCTTCAAAACAACTAACACTGCACAAATAGACAAAATACTCAAAAAAGAGAGAAGAATCATCAGAACGTGCATCAAGAAATCGTATCAGAAAGATGGACACTGGAGAGTAGTTACAAATGAAACAGTCTACAAGGAAATAGAACCAGTAATGAGTACAGTCAGGAAGAAACGCATTTCATTTTTTGGACGTCTAATGAGAACACCAGAGAACAGGATCATCAGGAGAATAATAGAAAAATTGTGGAATAGTAAGTTCAACATTAAGTGGATTTCAGAAATCAAGGAAGATATGGATAAGCTACAGATTACATTGGAAGACCTAAGAAACAAAATTGACAAAATTAGGAAACTCACAGACAAACAAACCAGACTGCAAACGAGAATCAACAAACAGACAATAGGATGGGCGATTTCCAAGGAAGAAAGAAGGATGAGATCCGAGAGAATGAAGAAGTACTGGGCTGACAGGAAACTGAAAAATTCTTTGTATAAAGTTGGCTAGAGTGATCCCATGAAGGCCATAAAATGTAAATAATATTAATAATAATAAAAACATTTGAACAAATAATTGTTCATTGGATAGAGAGCAGGTAAATTTGCAGTCATATCCATCTCGTGGTTTCATTGCTCCAGTCAGTGGAAGCAACCAGCTCATGTTTAGTTCACAACATGGAAAAAAGTGTGTTTAGAGTGGTGATTAAACATTTCTGTTTAAAAGGCTTAACAGCAAAATGGATTAAAGCTGAGGTGGATGAAGTTCATACCACATCTGCTCCTGTGTTTGCAACTGTTTATTCTGAATTAAATGAGTTTTTAAACATGGCCGTATGTCCATAACAGATAAATAGCATTCAGGAAATCTGGTGGAAGTGACCATCCCCGAAATGATTGACAAAACCCACAATATGGTTTTGAATTGCAAATGTCTTTGTTTAAAAATGATGATTCTCTTCCATTACCACAGTGCATGGGTTTACACCTATGCAGTTTCAATGGCCAAAATTATGGAATTGGAGTTCGAATTATTGCAGCATCCCGTATATTCACTGGAGTTTGCATCTGTGATTTAAAAAAAGAAAAAAAAAAAAAATTCGAAGCTTGAGATATGGCTCACTGAATGGCTATTCATATTGAAACAGGTCATTGCCCAAACCAATGCCTATTTAGGAGACCTTCTGAAATCAAGCTTTTTGAATGGCTTAAAAAAGTTAGAGCACCATTCTCAAAATAATTTTTTCTAACTTTTTCTAAGCATTTTTTGAATGACTCTCGTACTGTCACCAACTAAAATAAGCTAATGTGAGCAGTGCTTCAAATTTGTTTGTGTACTGTTTTAATTAGCATATAATTGCTTATTCACCATTATAGTAATAAACAGTACATGTAATTTTTTTGAAAAATCTTAAATATTTCATTTTGACTGTTGAAAGTGCTTGTGCTGAAATATTTTTTATATTTATTTGTAGGCCAGTAATTCTAATGCAATCCAGGATCATGGTGCTAATAATTTTGCAACTATCAGAACAACATCCATTGTTACCAAGCAGCAGAAGGAACATATGCAGGAAGAGATGCATGAGCAGATGTCTGGTTATAAGCGTATGAGAAGGGAACATCAGGCTGCCTTACTTAAGGTATGTTATTTTCTGATCAGTGTGGTATAGAGCCACAAACAGATAAAAAAGCTGATCCACTGCAGCTTATTGTCTGTGATGCTTTTCCTGCTTTTCTTATTTTATTTCTCCGAAGCCTGTGTGAATATTTTGCAGTTACTTGAGAACTGTCAAATGTTATCTGCTGTTTGTGCTCAGTTGGGAAGTTTCTGTGCAAAATTTCGAAAAAAAATTTTATTGAGAAGAAGTGAAAGATCTTCCAGAACAATATTTTTTACTTGCAGGGATTATTATTAATTCTTAAGTTTTCTGCATAAAACATTAGAAGTGCCATCTTTGAGAACTTTATATGTTCACATGATTGTCTAAACAACATGTGGAAGTTGTTGCATTTTAATGTATTGTGTAATAGAAATACACATTTTTGGAGTGTTGAAACCACTTTGGAAGTCCTTTGATAACTAACTGAAGCCCTGATGATGAAGCTGTGCTTAACAATATTTGTTGGCGATAGACACACTATTTTATAGACAGTGGACAGACTTGCTCATTAACCATTTACAGTTGGTACACATCTGATACATAGCTGTAATTACTTACAATTACTTATAACATTAAAGTGTCTGTATCAGACTAGTGTTGGAATTGCAGTGGATTTAGTAACATGAGCAATTTAAATGTGGTAACTGTCATAGTATAAATGTAAAGATTGTAAAACTATTTAGGGCGTTTTTGCCTTCGTCACTCCCAACATAATGCAGTACTTATTACCATTGGGAAGCAATGGGAATAAGGATCTGCAACCAAAGATTCAAAAGCCCCAGTTGATAGGCTGTAATGGTAGAGAAGTGGACATTTTTTGTTCATGCTTGTTCCCTTTTTTATCCATAGTTGAGAAGTTCTTTTCTTTCCGCCAAATATTCCTTAACGGTCACCCAAAAATAAGGCCCCTAAATTAAAAATGTGTTTTTTCTTTAAGTGTTTAAGTCCACATTCTGTATCTGTGCAATTATGAAATTATAAATTTACAATTTCAAAAATTTAAATTATTTGTTGTTGCTGTTTCACAGCTGGAAGAAAGGTGTAAGCTCGAGATGGAAGCACATAAACAACAGTTGGACAAAGAATATGAGTCTCTGTTACAACAGTTTAGTAAAGAACTTGAAAAGTTACAGGTTAGACATCAGCAAGAGCTTGATCGAAAGGTATGTAAACATGTTAGGTACTGAGTAAGTCACTAGAACTTCGTACACCTTGACAAAGAATGAAACCACTTAGTCTTAATACAAGAAGTGGACAAAAACATCCATTCTGCCCACATAGACAAATATACCACGCAAATGTTGATAGTTGGGGCATTAAGGTCTCAGATTGTATATTTTTGTTAGGTGTTAAATTATACAGGATTATTCAAAATAATGTTGACACTTTAAAGTGATATTAAAAAGTATTTGTGTGGACCCACTTTGCCCCTGGGTATGAGTGCCCTTGCCCACAAGTAAAAATTACAGTGTCATGTCCAGAGAACATCGGGTCCATGCCATCAACTGGAGATTGCCATCTGATTCACAAGTGGTCCATCTTTATAGCAGCTCAGTATCCAAGAACTTGTGAACATCTTTGTGGAAGATAAAGTGGGCATCATCCTGTTTACAAATGAAACAGTCACTGTCCTTGTGCAATTGCAGCATAAACGACTCAAAATGCCATCTCCATTGGTCTGGTAACCATGGTGCTAAGCAATCACTGTAAAAACTTCTTGAGTAGTTATTCCCATACATTTAATCACATAATATCTTATCTCAATGTGAACATTTTTTCCAATCCCTAGAAAATGTCTTGGAACATTTTGAATAATCCTGTCTGTGTATGTAACAGAAGAATATTAATATTTAGTTATCATGTCTGGCTACTTTTAAACTTTCACTAAATATTTACGTGGTCCCTAGACAGCCAACTATTAGGGAAATAGAACAACTTAACAAAGCAACTGAAACATTTTATGCTTATTAGTATACCGTGGTTGTGAACTTTTCAAAATAATTAACCTTGTTAATAGATGACAAGTACAACGCACTTTATTGTGTTTGTTTGCATTGCCATCTTCTGCAGCGGCTGTTCAAATTTGTTACTAGTGGTTATCTGTCTTGAGCTGACCGCAGATTAATTAAAAAGAATTCCGCGAGTTGTGTTTTCTTTTATTAATAAAGTATCTACCATGGTTATTCTGCAAATTGGATACATACTTTTGTGCATTTTTAGGTTGATTGATAGATGAACCAAGCAATAAAATTGACCTGTTACACACAGGCATAAATTCTGTTCATGATAAGATCCATTTTACCATAGGGAAAGAGCAAAATAGACAGTTAAATTTCTAGGACATCACCATAAAGATTCAAAATAGCCAACACGCATTTGACATATACCAGATACCAACAACAGACACAGTTATACTTGAGACATCACAACATCCCAGTTCTCATACAGGGAGCGCTTAGATACATGCTCCACAAACTAAACACAGTATCATTAGATACACACACTTTCAAAAAAGAAATGAATACCATAATACAAATAGACACAAACAATGAATATAAAGAGAACTTCGTAACAAAGCTGAACAAGAAAATCAAGAAACAGAAAAGAACAAACACCCAGCTGTCATCAACAGGAGGACAAAATCATACGCAAAATACAAGAATAGGAACAACACAAAGTTTGAAAGGAATGGAAAGCAAAAGATGGGACCCAGTGACGTACAACCACAAATACACACACAGAATATTGAATATGAATATTTTCAAAAAATGAGGCACAGAAACAGGCCACCAAACCAACAAATCAAATCAGAAATACTCTCCAAAAATAATAAGAAATACTTATCTATATCAGAAATACGGAATATACCAACTGATATGCAATACATGTTACGAAAGATCCATAGATCAAACCAGGAGGACATTTCACACCCGATTTAAAAAATGTGTAAGAGCTTGGACATATATGATAAATCATTCAACTTTTGCAGAGTACTTACACCAACATTAACATAAAATAACAGCCAGAGACACAGACATGGAAATCAGAAGGATAAACAACAACAAAAACCCATCCCACCATACACAAAAACTACCACATCCAAAAAAAATTCGTAACTGATCAGACCAACTTTGCAAGCTGCACACTCTTTAAACTGATTGACCACTTAGTATAATATGAAATATATACATTTAACCACAGCTCCATGTACAACTGCAATCTCCTCCCAGAACCTGTCCTATAATCACTGTCCAGGCCCACTCCCCCCTCCCCCATTCCCCGCCCCCCCCCCCCACAAACAAACACACACACAAACACAAACACACACACACACACAAACACACACACACACAAACAACACACACACACACACACACACACACACACACACACACACACACACACGCGCGCGCGAGAGCAAGGAGGGAAGGAGCAGAATATGTAAAGAAACACTGTAATTAACTTGCACACCAACTGTATAAACAAAACGCTGTTTGTAACCTAAAACAACCAAAAATGTACAGACATATGCACCCAATTTGCAGAATAATCATGGAAGATGCTTTATAAATAAAAGCGAAACATGTCAGGTGTAATTCTTTTTAATTAAAAATTGCATTCAGCTCAAGATGAATAACCAATAGTAACAGAAAACATGCTTTGAATCAAATCAAATAGAAGCTAATGAATATTCTCTCTTGTAGACAGAAGGCAAGTACGAGCAAAGTAAACATGTAGGAATAATATTAAAAGGCAAAGCAAACTGTAGACCTGGCTGTAGCAGGAACTAGCTTGGTCCCATGACAAGGTGTGGCCATGTTCCAGCTCTTAGTATCGTGGTGTTACCTCACAGTGTGAGTGAGGGAAGTTATTATGTAAAGTGTTATAGGCAGAAATGACAACTTGGTGTTCGTGTTATTAATGTGACTGAGAATGAGAGAGGAAAAGGTGACATAATACTGAAATGTCGACTTCAGTGAACCAGTGGTGTGCAAATAATGGTGGGAGGGGTACACTGCAGTGCTGCAAGATTTTTGTGTCTGCTCCAAAGCAGAGTAAGTAAAATGGACACAATAAATATTTCATTGGTGATACAGATAAATGTGCTAAAGGGAGCAATTTCTGCAATGCTATGAACAGTACAGGGAATTAAAACATTTTCAGACTAGTAAAGAAACGATAAGAAATGCAGCCTTTGTTTAAAAGATGCCAGAATAAATGAGTCATTTGTGCAAATTTGAGAATGTACTACATTATATTTTTACTGAGAAATGAAGTCTCAGGAGGGGCCATTGATTTATTTATAGAAAACGTTGATTCGTACACATTACCTTGACCTCCGCTTCACTAACCAAAAACACTAACATTTAGACTGAAAAGGCAACCTCATTTTGCTGCTATGACATCAGAAAAAATGTATGACAACAACTGGAGGAGACATACTTTGAGAGAAGAGAAAACTGAAAATAAAATCATAATTCTGCTTGCCTTAAATGGCAAACACCATATACCATATTTACTCGAATCCAAGCCGCACCTGAAAAATGAGACACAAAATCGAGGAAAAAAAATTTTCCCGAATCTCAGCCACACCTGAAATTTGAGACTTCAAATTCAAGGGGAGAGAAAAGTCTAAGACCGCACTTCCAAATCAAAACAAAGTTGGTCCATTGTAACATGAGACACAATTTAGGTCAAATGGATGAAGATACAGCGACAGTAGTTCGGTTCGAGTCGTAAGCTTAGCAGTTAAGCTTTACCAGGTAAACATTGCTACGCGTCAGGCGCTCCATCCGTATTTATATGGGTACCCTTCCGTTTCCACATACGTAATCAGGTTTGAATCGATTGCTTATTTTGCTTTGATCTGATAAGTGCCGTTCTCTTTGTTATAGGTGTTTACATCACTCTAAGCTGAAAATGCATTATTGTACTGTGTCTTGCATTGTTTGTCGCATTCTGATGAGTGTTTACGACCTGTCGCTTCTCATGGCATGGCTTGCTTTTGTGCATGCAACTGCCGCTTGCGATAAAAGAGAGAGAGAGAGAGAGAGAGAGAGAGAGAGAAATTGTCTCATTAGTGAAACAATGACAAGAGACTGCTATTTGTTGTTACTTACACTGCTGCTTTCTTTGATAATGATCAACAAGAACCAGATAATAGATTGCATATGATAGATGATGTACTGAACGAGAGTTTAGCGAAAATTTACTCCATTTGAAAATCTTTGCAAGCGCCTCTTTAGTACATTACATTGTGCACAGAAATTAGTCATCTTAGATTTAAAAATCTAGTCAGTTGCCGTACTTCATTTCTGACCGTATCACTATTCATCATAAGAATAATATGAATATAAACATGATATGATATGTATATTCTTCCATGTTTGCTGTTGTCTCACTCTAGTTTCGTGGTTTATTAGGCAGACGGGATTTAAATGAGAGCAGCAAACACAAAGGAATACATGGCATAATGTTTACATTCGTATTATTCTTATGGTCAAGAGAATACTGCATGTGATTCACGATTCATTTCTTGTCACAGGTAGGAAAAAATTCAGAATGTAGAGTTGGCCATATTGATATACATTGCAAACAGTCTTGCTAGTCGGATTTTCATAGTCGATTTTTAGTGATGACTTCAAATGCAGTGTGTGTCGTCATCTTCAGTCTGTATACTGGTTTGATGCAGCTCCCAACGCTTTTCTATCCTGTGCAATGCAGAGTAGCAACACTTCTAAAATAAGAATGAAAATAACTTAGAAATTAAATGCTGAAATTTAAAACAAAATTTTAATTGTAATACATCTTAATACGAAATGTTTAAAATATCAGTCATGATTCTGAATCACTGTCACTCGATTCTTTGTTGCTCATTTCTTCATACAGAGCATTGTCCTCTGTACCATATAGTGCACTGGATATCGAACATTTTTTAAATGCTTGTTGCACAGTTTGATTTGGAATTCGCTTCGATGCATCATAAACCCACTGGCACACATGCAACAAACTCGCGCGTTTTATACATCCTGTTGGTGTCAGTTGTCTGTCACTTTTCGAAAACCAGTCTGTGTATGTGCGTTTAAGCTTGACCTTAAATGGTTTATCCAAGCAGACGTCAAATGGTTGCAGAATTGATGTCATCCCGCCTGGAATTACTGCCAAGTCCGTTTTGCTTCCCTCTAATTTTTGTTTTACTGCAGGTGTTGCGTGGCCTGCGTACGCATTTAATACCAACAGACTGCATAAACCAAGCATTGCGCCAGGACTATGGTCCCCCACCCGTCTCATCCATTCCAGCACCATGTCCTCCGAAAACCACCCAGTTTCGTTTGCTCTTACCATTACAGTTTTTGGAAACACTTCAGATTTAGGTAAGTCTTTCGCTTGAAAACTATGAATGGGGGTAATTATGTCCATCTCTTGTGCAAGAAAGCATGACGGACATCCTGATTTAAGAAACTTGTGTCTTTCTTTCCTCTGGCATCAACCGTATAATTTGATGGCATGTCAAAATATATGGGAGTTTGGTCAACATTTCCTATCTGATCAAGAAGGTATTGCTTTTCTGTGCACTGTCTAATTATGAAGCGCCGAAATTCCATAATTTTTCGGCAGCTTCCGTGCAACTGAAGTTCGCCTCCAAAGTGAAAAACTCCATTACTTCATAAACAGATCACTCCAGCTTAGACTAGCCTTAAAAGTTTCAATTTTTTACTCTCTAGCAATTTTGTGTGCCTTAATTTTTAAAATTTCGGCATTCACAGACAGGAATTTCTGACGCTGTTCCTAAACAAATTCATTTAAAATCTCTTCTAGTGCATCATATCGGCTACACTTTGGTCCACTAAATGCTTTCTTGCTACTTGAACATTCAAATAATTTGTCTCTCTGCTGTCGCCATCATCTGATGTTGCTCTCATCAATCCCGTATTGTAGATCTGCAGCACGATTAGAACTTTGTTCCGCAAAAGAAATAACTCCCCTCTTGAATTTAGCACTATAATGAAAGCTAACACCAACAAGCACTTCACAAAATTCCACAAAGCAGTAGGTGCCGCTATGTGAAATCTTAATGAACTCTAGCATATCAACTTGTGCAACAATCCTAAAGCCTTCTGCATTGTTGGTATTTTTGTGTAAAGAAATTTATTTTTGTTGCTATGAATATTTGAAAGGCTGCTACATTCGAAGATGAACATTAGGGAATTTCTATTTACTTCATTGGATAATGTTTGAAAATGCAGTGGTAGAAACTCCGGGCAGAGAAAAAAGCTAGTCTTCTACCTCCTCCTCCTTTTGTTTGTGTGTGTGTGTGTGTGTGTGTGTGTGTGTGTGTGTGTGTGTGTGTGTGTGTAATTTCTTTACTGACGCAGAGGTTTTAGTGACAGTATTTATCTTTGTGCCTGCAAAGCATGCCTGTGTAGTGGGAGAAGTTAGTTGTGGCGGCACCTACCAACATTTTTCAGAACTTCCGCTTACTCAATTCTAAGCCACAGGTGGTTTTTTTTTTTTTTTAACAAAAACTGGACAAAAAGTGCAGCTTAGATATGAGTAAATACGGTAGACACATACTGCTGGGGAAGAAATCCCCCCCACTGACAGCAGAGCATTAAGAACAGCAAAGGTGAGGTGTACTGTCCATCTCTGTTCATATTGGAAATAGATACTTCATTCAGCGGCACATTTAGATGTGTAAATTGTGACATTGCTCCACTTTTAAGGATACCAGAGTTTAAGCTGTCACAGCCTCCCCGCACTGCCTCCTGGCCAGGTCTTCAGTTCGGTTACCAAAATCCGTGATTACATAACATGAGTATAGCTTTTGCTTTAGGAGATTTTAACTTTGTAGCTGGCATAAACTGCAGCCTGGTGTAAGTGTAATGAAAGTCTGTAAAACTGTTCCCACCTTCACATGAGTGAGAGCTACCTGATGTCTCGAGTGGGGGTGGTTGGAGGGGAGGAGGGTTTGTCTCTAAGGGAAACCATTGTTGGTGTACAGCATTTGAACATATGCCATATAACAGATGTATAAGTTTTATACAGCTACATGGAAACCTCTTTGGACAGTTACTTGAAAGCTTTTTGTGAGGCAGACAAGAACACATAAGTCAGTCTTCAATGACTTTGAGCATAGTCTTGTACTAATATCTATCATATCAAGACTGCTGAGGAGTTTGGTACTTCTAAGTGTTGTCAAGCTGCATGTTATGAAGAATTACAGTACGTATGCCAGCTGTTACAGCCACAAACCTGCAAATGGATATTTTAAGAATGTAACCCCTTACCCTCCACAGAAAAGGCTGGAAGGACTGTCAAAGACACTCAAAATTTCAGTGAGAATTGTCACCACCAGCCAGGGCATTAATTTCATAACCACTAAAAAGAGAAACGTAAGAGGAGCATCCAGTTATGTAATAGACAGACTAATACTCCTTCCCGACAAGTACAGACTATTTATTGGAAAATTCTTTTGGCGAGTGCTTTGAGGTCTGAGGAATTTAAATGCATGTCTCAACAAACCCACTACTTCAGTGGATATATGTAGCTCTTAAACTGTTTGACATCAGATTTTGAGTTTGTTTCCTTGTAACTTGGCCAACCAATAAATTAAGTGCTACACTTGGCATTTTTTTTTTCTCACTTCCAAAAATAGACTGACGCTGATCTGCCAATCATGAATCTTCAGTCTGTGTAGGTATTCACAGCATAAAATCAGTAACACTGAAACACAGCAATAGTTACGCATTTTGCACATGCTACGCCTGTATCTGTACCTGCCACATACTCTCCACCTTTATTTGAGGCCACGAACATGCAAATCAACAGACTTGTTGGCCTGAAATCTACCTTCAGAAGGCATAATGAGCAGTGCTGCCAACAGACACACACACACACACACACACACACACACACACACGTAAGGGTGAGATACTGGCCATCCTGTGGAACTAATGTTTGTATATTCTGGAATACTGGATATTTTATAAATAGTTGCACTCTCCATCCAGGTGGTCACTTATGTTGTGGTTTGTTCATTTATTGTAGCCATCAAAAGAACTCTGGTACCCAACATGCTAGATAACACGCAGCATTTCCCCTACTACAAAATAGTTGTTACTGTTCAAGGTAGCTGTCTTGCATGCTAACCACAATGTGCTCACAAGGTGTGACATCTAAAACAGGTAATATGGACAACACAATAGGCAACTATCAATAAACGTTCATTAAAATAAATATTTTTGAATTAAAGGAGACTGTTCACTGAAAAGCACAAACAGAACCATTAAATTGTTGATAGGCACACACAAAACAAAGAAATACACACACACACACACACACACACACACACACACACACACACAACCATTACAGCTTTCACCCAGAACAACTACTGTGAAGTTTGGAAGATAGGAGATGAATTACTGGTGGGAGTAAAGCTCCGAGGACGGTTCGTGAGCTGTGCTTGGGTAGCTCAGTTGGTAGAGCACTTACCTGTGAAAGGCAAAGGTCCTGGTTTGAGTCCTGGTCCAGCACACAGTTTTAAACTGCCAGGAAGTTTTATATCAACACACACTCAACTGCAGAGGGAAAAATTCGTTCTGGATGGCAGAAGCTGACAAAACCTCACAATTCAAGAAGGAAGTTGTAGAAGCTATTCTGGTAAAGGATGTCACAACAACCAAGGAATTCATGAAAGCCAAACGGCAGTTCAGTAGCCGACTAATGCAGGCACAACCAACTCCTATGCCAAGTATAATACCCTGTAGAGCAACAGACATTTGGAGGAAAGAGGACGAAACACTGGTATGTTTCTTCTGTAGTTGCCTAGAACATGCTGTGCATGACTGCAGAGAAAAAATTGTGTGTTTTTGAAGACTACTACACAACCTGTTGGTCATACAACTTGAGGCTGTTGCCAATGGGGGGGGGGGGCGCTAGATGGGGCAATCCAAGGGGTGTCCAGCACGACCCATGTATGTCCTGACCGGCCCACTACTGTGGCCCCCTGGGGCCTGTCTGCACTGAGGTCAATACATCACCCGTGGTTGAGTAGGAGGTCATTCCAGGGTGTGGCCTGTAGCGCAAGACTTTCCGAGGGCCCAATCAGAGGGCCTCCCCAGTTTGTCTGACAAACAGGTTTCGGATGGTGTCTGTGGCTGACGAAGTCCCTGAGCCAGATGAAGTTGCTTGCCCTGTTCCAAAGGAATCCTATCACAGTTGCAAGGTCTGGGCATTCACAGAGAGTGGGATTACTGGTGGTTGGGAGCTCCAACATTAAGAGTGTTGCTGCAAAGGAGAAGGAATCCAGTGTGCACTCTATGTACATACTGGGAGGAGTCATTCCAGATGTGGAACGGGTGCTTCCGGATGCCATCAAGAGCACAGAGTGCACCCAACTATAGGTGGTGGCTCATGTTGGTCCTAACAATGTGTGTCTCTTTGAATCAGAAGAGATAGTATCTGGTATCAGGTGGCTAGCGAAATAGTAAACACTGCCAGCCTTGCTTGCAAGATGAGGATGGTGCTCATCATCTGTAGCATTGTCGACAAAACATATTCTGATCCTCTGGTATAGAGCCAAATGGAGGGTCTGAATCAGAGGCTCAGATGGTTCTGCTGCTGTGTAGGTTGCAATTTCACCGACTTGCCATAGAGTGGTAGGTTACTGGGTTCCATAAATGGGTCAGCAGTGCACCACACACAGGAAATAGCTACATAGGTAGTGGGGGCTGTGTGGAAGGGACTGGTTGGTTTTTTAGGTTAGAGGTCTCTAGAAAGAGCAGAAAAGGTTTAAATTTCAAAGGGTGCAGGATGAACACATGAAGAGATTAGACGTAGGAACAATCAAAGTTGTAGTTGTAAACTGTTGTAGCTGTGTTGGAAGAGGACCAGAGCTCTAAACACTAACAGAAAGCACTGACTGTCAAATTGTTGTAGCTACAGAAACCTGATTAAAGCCAGAAATATAGTCAACTGAAATTTTTACAAAGGACCTAACTGTGCTCAGAAAAGATAGATTAAATTCATTTGGTGGTGGAGTGTTTATTGCTGCCAGAATAGTTCACCATGTAGTGAAATTGAAGCAGATAGCTCCTGTGACTTAGTATCGGTAGAGATTGTACTCCACAACAATAATAAATTAATAATTGGTTAGAAGTTGTACTCCACAACCATAACAAATTAATAATTGGTTCCTTTTGCCAAACCTTGCCCCAACTCAGATGACACAGTTACTGAACAGTTAAAAGAAAATTTGAGTGTCATTTCGAATTGGTACCTCACTCATACAATTGTAGATGTTGGCAAAAATGTTTAAGGTTGGTGATAGGCATAAAACATTGTCCAGTATCATACTGAATGCCTTCTCAGAGGGTTATTTTGAGCAACTAGTTCAGGAGACCTCTTAAAGTGTAAGTGGTTTGGAAAACGTACTTGAGCTGTTAGCAACAAATTTTCCTGATCAAATAAGGAGCATCATGACAGATATAGGGATTAGTGACTACAAGATGGTTGTAGCTAGACTGATTATCGTAACATCCCGACCCACCAAAAATAAATGCTAAATACATCTGTTTAAAAAAGCAGATAAAAATTTGCGTGATGCCTTCCTAAGAGACAGTCTCCACTACTTCCAATCTGACTATGAAAGTTTAGACCATATGTGGTTCAAATTCAAATTCAAAGAAACAGTGTGAAATGGCAGTTGAGAGATATATACCAAATAAATTGATAAGAGATGGTACTGATCAGCCATGGCACACAAAATAGGTCAGAACACTGTTGCAGGAGCAGTGAAAAAAAAACGTGCAAAATTTAAAAGAATGCAAAATCCCCAATGTTGGCAAAGTTTTATGGAAGCCCAAAATTTAGCTCGAACTTTAATGTGAGGTGCTTTTGATAGTGTCCATAGTGAAACTCTGTCTCAGAATCTAGCAGAAAACCCAAAGACTGGAAAGTTGCACAAGTCATACCAATACCCAAGAAAAGAAATAGGCATTATCTGCTGAATTACTGACCCATATCACTAACATCAATTTGCTGTAGGGTATTGGAATGTATACTGTGCTTGAACATCATGAATCTTCTTGAGGAAAATGATTTATTGACAAATAGTTAACACGGATTCAGAAAATACCGCTGTTTTGAAACCCAGCTAGACCTTCATTATCAAGAAGTAATGAGTGCTATCGACAGGGGACATCAAAATGATTCCATATTTTTCGATTTCCAGAAGGCTTTTGACCTGACAGGTGCACAATTTAATTGAGGCGCACAATTTAATTGGAAGTCACTTGTGAGGAACTAATTGAATACCGTTTCAGTTGTGTGACTGGATTCATAATTTTCAGTCAGAAAGGCCACAATTCGTAATAACTGATGGAACATCATGGAATAAACCAGAACTAATATCTGGCGTTCCCCAAGGAAGTGTCATAGGCTGTATGTTGTTCCTGATCTCCATAAACAATTTAGGAGACAATCTGAGTAGTCCTCGTAGATTGTTTACTAAGGTTGCTGTCATTTACAGTCATGTAAAACCATCAGTGATAAAAATGAAATCCAAACTGATTTAACAATATATCTGTATGGTACAAAAAGTGACAGTCGACTCTAAATAATGAAAGATGTGGTCGTTTACATCAACACTAAAAAGAATCCACTAAATTTCAGTTACATGGTAAATCACACAAATCTAAAGGCTGTAAACTCAGCTAAATGTGTAGGGATTACAATTATGAATAATTTAAACTGGAACAATCACATAGGTAATGTTGGGGGGGGGGGGGGGGGAAGCAAACCAAAGACTGTGATTTATTGGCAGACCACTGAAAAAATGTAATAGGTCTACTAAAGAGACTGCTTACTGTATGCTTGTCCACCCTCTTCTAGAGTACTGTTGTGCAGTGGGGTTACGCATCACATAGGACTAGAGGACACTGAAAAATTCAAAGAAGTGCAGCTCGTTTTGTATTATTGTGAAATAGGGGAGAGAATGCCACGGATATGATACACAAATTGGGATGGCAGTCATTAAAACAGAGGCCGTTTTTCACTGCAGCAGGGCCTTCTCATGAAATAACAACCACCAACATTCTCCTCAGAGTGTGCCATCTACATACAGAGAAATGATAGCCATAATAAAATAAGAGAAATCAGAACTCGACAGAAAGATTTAAGTATTTGTTTTTCCTGCGCAGTTTTCAAGAGTGGAACAGTATTGAAGTAGCTTAAAGGTTATTTGATGAACCCTCTACCAGGCATTTAATTGTGAATTGTGTAGTAATCGTGTAGATGTAGTGTGTGGAGAAGATACTGCAAGGTAACACCATTGACTCTTCAGAATGTCCTTGGTCCTCTTCTGTGATTCTTGCAAAGGAGGAGGACAGCACATGGTGTTTTGGCACCAACTACAGTCAACTGAACAAAAACACAAGGAGAGATGTCTATCCATTGCCGCATTTTGATGACAAGGCTGACCTGGAAAAGGCTACCTTCATAACACGTGGTGACCTCTGAGTGTAAAGTTATGCCTGTAGCACTACGTATTTCTGCAGCCACCTTTTAACCTATGATGGACAACCTGTTTTGATACTTAAAATGAATGCTGTGGTTTTGATATCTAGATGACATTGTCATTTTTTTCAGTGACATTTGAAGAACTTTTAAGCCATCTGACAACTGAATTCAAAACAATGGCAATGAAGTCTATCCCGATCCAGAGAAATAAGCTCACAGATTTTCTGACTGCTCAGGACATCCATGATGTGAGAAATTTCCTCGGGATGTACTCCTACTACCTATGATTCATAAGTAACTTCTGTACCAAGGCAAATCTCGTGCAAGAATTACTGCAGGAAGTTGCCAAATTTTCCGGAAATGAGGTTCCAGAAATATCTTTCTTGTCCTTATGGAGGTGCTAATATCTTTTAAAGTTCTGGAATTATATAACTAGAATACTGAGACAGAACTTCACACTGGTGCTAGTGGCTATGTGACGTGCAGTTCTAGTGAAAATTCAGGAAGACACTGAAAAGATGACAGCTTGTGTTTCATCAGTGCTCTTGTAGACTGCAGTGAACTACTCTGCAACCAAGAAAGAATGCCTTGCAGTTGTTTAGGCCATCAACAAGTTCCAGCTGTGTTTCTTTGACAAACCATTCATATTGTGACAGAAAACCATTCTCTATGCTGGCTGACTAACCTGAAAAATATGCCACAGTCGACTGGCAAGATGAACGCTAAAGGTTTGGAAGTGTCATGTCACAATATTTTTTTTTTAAACAGTTGTCTACATGTAGACAACTACATTGTGCCACCTGAATACACAGTAGCAGGACTGCAGTTCAGCTGGTAGACTGGGGTGAGCGGTTGTGTTGGGTGAAGTGAGTGAGGGGAGAAAAGAGGTGGAGTGTGGTAAGAAAGGTTAAGGAAGAGTGGCTGACGGCTCAGAGGAAGACATAGGTGCATGAGGTGGTAATATGGGAGGGAGAGGCAGCAGGTCCACATGATAGGAATGCACATCACGTGCACCAGAATCAGTGAGTTTGCCCAGAACACTATGATGATGATGTGACAAGTGGATTGGGGAAGTGTGACATAACAGGAGGAGGGAAGACTGTTGGGAAGATGGCGTGTGCGTGTGCGCGCGTGCAAGGAGTTGATATATTTAGAGGCCAGAAGGACTCCTGGAACAAAGGATGTGTTTCAAGAATAACTCTCATCTAAAGGAGTTGATATAGGTAGAGGCCAGAAGGACTACTGGAACAAAGGATGTGTTTGAAGAATAACTTTCATCTATATGTGAGAGGAAAGTTGCTACTCACCATATAGCGGAGATGCTGCGTCGCAATAGGCACAATAAAAAGATTCACACACTTGTAGCTTTCGGCCATTAAGCCTTTGTCAGCAGTAGTTGCACATGCGCGTGTGTACACACACACACACACACACACACACACACACACACACACACACGTCTGCAGTCTCAGAGAGCTGAAACTACACTGTGCCTATCGCGACTCAGCATCTCTGCTATATAGTGAGTAGCAACTTTCCTCTCTGATATTGTTACATTCCATCCTGGATTTTTCATTGTTTGATTTTTCCTTCCTCCCAGCTGGTGATGGGAGGAAGGATCGAGATTGAAGCATCCATTTAAATCTAGCCTGTTGTACTCAGCAGTGTATTCTGCTGGTGAGTGGCCACTCTGCTCTTGGCCACAGTTTGGTGATGGCCATTTTTTATAATAATATGCTTTTTAAGAATGTATGTAAGTGAAGAGTTACATTGTTACAAAATCAACTGAAAGTCATCTAATTCTGCTTCATTTACAACATAAAGTGATAGTATAAATTGTCAAATTTATACCTTTATGTGGCATTACACTTCGGAATAAATGTTAAATCTATGATGAATATTCACATGTTAAACAATTGAGAAAACCACGTGTAGGGAGCCAAGCTACCAGAGACTGTGGTCCCCGAGAATGCATTGGTGTGTGTGTGTGTGTGTGTGTGTGTGTGTGTGTGTGTGTGTGTGTGTGTTTTGTCTATTTTTGACAAAGACCTTTTTGGCTGAAAGCTAACTGTCCTAACAGTCTTTTTGTTGTACCATTCTGCAACTCTGTTGTATCTCTGCTATAAGGTGAGTAGCAGTCAATGAATTTGAAAGTAAAGTTCTGTCTGTCAATCAGAGTAAAATCCTGTAAAGTTTTAGTCTTATGTTAAATCAGTAAAAGAATCAAAACCATCAGTCCATAGTCTCTTGTTTCCATGATGGCAATGAAACAGAGGATGGTAGAAGGAAAATCTAATTGCTAAATTCCTTTTTCCAAAATGGTTTTACTGAAGATGATTTACTGTGGTTCCTCTTTTAAATCATTGCATGAAAGTCAAAATCACAGGTAGCATACATGACTGTGACATGCAAAATCAACTAAAATAACTCAATGGAGGAAAGGCTTCTGGATCTGAGGGGATACAAAGAGTACGTAAAAGGACTTCTTCCTTTTCTAACAGCAGTCTCCCATAAGTCACTAAATGAACATAGTGTTCTTAGTGATTGCAAAATTCACAGGTCCTCTTCATCTCAAAGAATGGTCATCGAAAAGATGGACACAACTGTAGACCTATATGAGTCTATTGAATTTTAGAACCTGTTTTATGCTCACATATTCTAAACTATTTGGAGATTGAAAATCTCCTCCCTAGGAATCATCATGTATTCTACAAACAATGATCATATGAAACACAGATCACTCCCTTCACTCAAGATACCCATAAGGCAGCAGATGTTGGTACTCACAATGATGCCATGTGCCTTGACTACCAGTGTGTGTGTGTGTGTGTGTGTGTGTGTGTGTGTGTGTGTGTGTTTTGATTCATTTCCACACACTCTCTGTAAACTAAATAATTGTATTGAATAACAGACCAGTTATGTGACTGGATTGAAAAGTTTCTAGTAAGTAGAAGACAGTGTATCATTCCTAATGGAGAGAAATAATCAGACATAAAAGTAACTTTCAATGTCTTCCAAGGGAACAACATTACAGGACTACTACTGATCATGAAACATACATAAATGCTCACCTCGGTAGCTGAGTGCTCAACAGAACAGACCCCCAACAGGACAGACGCAGATGCGGGGGGACCTGGGTACAATTCCCAGTACTGTTAGGGATTTTTCCTTGGTGGAAGGACAGGGCCGAGGTGTACTCAGCCTCATCACACCAGTTGAAGAACAGTGGCTCCAAGGCTAGAATTTCGCAACAGCCAGGAGTGTGGTGTGGTGACACCATGCACCACTATGCCACATCCAATAAAGAATGACTGAGGAGTACATGGCAGTTGGTGAACTGTCTTATTGTCTCCAGTGCCTGATTACGATGTTATATTTATGTGTGGCCTAGTAGATAATGTTTAACACTCTGTGAGGCTGTTCAGAGATGATGCTGTTTTATAGAGAGAAGTTGCAATCCTATAAAGTTGTAACAAAATGCAGGAAGCCATGCAGATGATCGACACTTGGTGCAGGGATTTGCGGTTGACTCACAACATAAACAAATGTAACATAATGCTTTGAAATAGCCAGAAAGAAATAGACCGTATAAAACTAATTGCAAGTAAGGCAGATGCCAGACTGAGAGTCATTGGAAGAACCCACAGGAAATTTAGTCCTCCACAGAAGAGGTAGCTTACAGTACCATTGTTTGACTGATACCAGAATATTGTTTATTAGTCTGGAACTCATACCAGAAAATGACTAATAGAAGAAACTGAAAGAAGAGCAGCATCTTTCATCAAAGATATATTAAGTAAGCATTGAAGCTTCACAGGTATCCTCGTCCAAATCCAGTGACAGATGTTTGAAGAGAGGCATTGTGCATCATGATTGGCATACTGTTAAAACTGTGTAGATGTACTTTCGTAGAAGAATGAATTACTATATTGCTTCTTGATATATGTGGCTAGGACCATGAAGGTAGATTTGGACAGGTTTCTGTTCATGTAAAGGCTTACCAAAGATCGTTTCACGCACATCCAGAGCTGGGAAGGGGCAAGTGACAGTGGAACGCAAAGTACCATCTGCCGCACACTGTAACATAGCTTGCAGAATGTATAGATGTGAAGATCTGCCAGTCTGTCAACAATCCATGACCAGAGTTTTCACTGAGTGAGATCTGCAGAAATGCTGGCCTGGGCAAGAGTTTAAACTTCTGAATTCAGTACCTCACAACAATACAGGCAACAGTCGTTCGTCATGGAGACCTCATAAATAAAATAACATACACTGTTGAAATTACTTATTATGTTAACCAGAGGATCATGTGTATTCAGTGGCATCTCATATTAGTATGCCAGGCACCTGGGCCCATATGACAACGACAAATACAATAAGCAGCGTTCACAATCCTTCACATGTGGATACTTTCATTGTGATGCTGTACCCAGAACCAGGACTTCTCTGAAAATGGGATGTGGTGCCTCCCCTGTGTCCTGTGCTTTTGTTAAATGCATCTTTGCATGTCTCATCCTCCTTCCACTTGAAGAGAAGCCATAACAAAGGTTGTTATACTAGCAATCCATGGTGCTCCAGACAACATTGTACTATTTGTGTGGTTACTTATCTTGCTGCTAGCAAGTCCATTTCTTGAGTCAAGGCACCTCACATGTCTGTGTGATCCTGCTTGGCCGAATGAACCATTTGTCTGTCCTCTAGGGCACTTAGGGGCCTGATGTTGAGTATAGCCATCCTGAATCCATTGACTCCATATTTGCTTCAAAGTTCTGGGCCCCTGTCCAATGTGAGCAGCAGTACTGCAGAATGATAAACAGCAGTCTCAATAGCCCACAGTCCTCATTCTGTTAAATTGTGACTCGTGTTGGTAGATGTTTTTCTGTTTTTCAGAAGGTGTGACACAATGTTATAACAACCAACGAACATTCAGCCATGATATCTGTGTATTCTTTCCGTACGTGTGGAAAGTTGATGGTGTTACTCTCCTACTGATCTGTGCAGTTCTGCTGGAAGGCTGTACTATTTGCATATTCAAGCATGTTTACTGATGATGATAATGTAAAAACTCTTTATTATCTGTCGCAACATTTAAATAAGTGCTCCTTGTTTATTGGTGGATAATTTGAGAATATGGTGCTGTTAGTTACGTTTTGGTGTCTTACTTTTCACAATTATAATTCTTGTTACAAACAGGTGAAGCAGAATCAGGCAGCAGAAAAGAAGTTACAGAAGGATATTATGAGTCGACAGGAACAAGATCGTAAGGCCTTCGAGACACAGAAGAAGAAGGAGTACAAGATGAGTAAAGAGCGGTGGAAACGGGAACTGAGCCTAGACGAATCGACACCAAAGCGGCAACGCGACGCCACCCTGCAGTACGTCAGCCTGCTGTTGGGCCAGTTTCTGTAGTCAGTAAGGCAGGATACCATGTGTCCCCCTGGAACACTGACAATGTTATTTTCACATCACTGTGACTGTGGATTAGGCATTTGAAATTGGAATTCAGTATTATAATGTGTTATCTAATTCATTTGTCACAGTTGTATTCTGTTACTTTATTTTAATAGTTACAATGACAATGGACTATTGAAGAGTAAACAGTTCCATGGCTTTCTGTTCTGGGAATAAATAAGGTTCTGAATCTTCACCATATGCTCTCTTATTCCATACTGAGTGAGGTGCCACAGTGGTTTTCACACTGGTCTCTCATTGGGGAGGATGATGGTTCAATTCCCAGTCCAGTCATCGTAACTTAGGTTTCCTGTGGTTCCCCTAAATCTCCCCAGATGAATGCTGGGATGTTTCTTGGAAAAGGGGTGGCCAATTTCCTTCCCCATCCTGTCGTAATCCAAGGCAGTGCTCCATCAGTGTTGATGGGAAGCTAAACTCTAACCTTCCTTCCTTCCTTCCTTCCTTCCTTCTTGTTCCTTGAATCATTCTGACCAAGTCTCATCTTTTATTTGGTAATTCCATTTGTAGTCTGAAAGAGAAGAGACTTCTGACTCGAGTGACCTGAAAAGTCCAATTGATGTGTTTGTACTAAATAGATTGTGATTTTTTTATATAATGTAAAATTTAAATTAAATGGAGTAAAATGAAATAAATGGGTTGGTGATGATGAAATCAATGAAGATGTGATGACATGAAATGTTTATAAAAACTGATGAGAAATACTGAAACTGCAATGTAACAAAAATGCCGTGACAGTTGAAAATTTGTCCTAGACAGGTGGAAACATCAGTGACAATAAGTCAGACACACCTGAAGGCATGCTTGGAAAGTTCAGTGACTAAAGTGACTTCTTACAAAAATTAGGAAATCAGAGTTAGTCTTAATGCATCACAAATTTTCAGTTGTACTTGCAGATTTCCACAGATTTTTCTCTTATGGGCATTAGGGCATGCTCCAAAGTATGTTTCTGTGCCTAAAGTTGTGGCTCTCAATGCTGGAAACATCATCAGAGGCTATAGTATTCAGGTACTAGTTTCAGATTGAAACAGGCACTGATCACTTCAGCATAGTGCAAAGACAAAATGGTATTGACAAAATGTATAAACCAACAAGAAAAGTGCATGAATACTTAAACACTGCAAAGGACCTTTGCTCGATGCTTGCCACAGCAGGAGTAAAAAAAAAATCCCTTGCACGAGCTGTCAAGTGTACAGAAGAAATACAAAAAGATGCATTAACACTCAGATTAGAAGACATGAGAGCAGTTGTCTTCTGGACAACACGAACAAATTGGATCAAGTACTGGGACTAGAGAACCATCAAATTTGTTTCTCTGATATTATGGGTTTGTTGAGGTCCAAGCGTTATTATACTAGTATGTACGGAGAGACTACAGAAATTCAAAAGCACAAAAACTTCTTTCAGCAGAAGAGGAGGAGGATTGAAACTAGACATATTGTGATCCTTAATACTAAATATAGGAAACAGTGGCAACTCCTTCACAGTACAAGCTGCATATGACTAATCAGCATAACTCCACGATTGTGGGCAGTGGTCTGGTGTCATTACAACCAGACCTTTGCATGGGTGCTTATGAACAGCAGCTTGCTGAGCGTATGTAATTTTGAAACTTTGAAACTAATGAGTCTTTATAGTCTCTGGTGATGTCTCGAGCATTAGGAGACAAAAACTTAGGCACTAGAATATGCCTTGGACCACAGATTACTGACCATAAAACAAAAATCACAAAGAATTCAAATTTTCAATTGCACAAATATATTCATTATAATGTGAAAGTCATTTTAAAGTATCATTGAATGTGCCAAGTCTGGTTATTTCTTGTCATGTATTTGATAAATTCTGTATTTTTCCTCTCAGACCCAATGTACTGCTCATGATGTACCAGCTGCCATGGCTGTGGCAAATAGTGTAGGACCACACAGAAGACACAAAGGAGGCTCATAACACTTTCTAGGAATTCGATACAAAGTCTACACCAACTTTGTCACCACTACTTCCTCTGCAGCCTTTGCATTATTTATAAAACAGGGAGGGAGCTTCTTTTGGAATAAAATATAAAGTTTTTAATCATGCATATTAGTGCACGACTTTGTTGTTGAACTTTAACTGTGTACAAAAATTGTACAAAGTTTCATCAAAACAAATCAACTTTGTGGCAGTGCAAGGGATAGCTTGCTACAGATGTTTTCCTTAGAATATTGTTGTACTTGCATGCTCTATAAGTGTTGACCTCTATCAAAAGTAGGAACCATTTTGATCTGTGCGCACCTACTTCTATTGCTTCTCCTTGTTGAAATTCATTTCTGCATGTTGTTTTCCATGAGGCTACGAGGGACTAATGCTGTTTCCATCTTCCAGTAAAGCATAAGAACTACATCTTACAGTAAACTTACATTCGCTTCTACAGAGTTAATAGATTGTGATGAATCTGTACAAAGATACAAAAGTTAGAAAATAGTTTCATAGTAATGCAAGCAGTCGCATTTCATTTCTGTTATGGTAGGTAGGAAAAGTGCTGAGAAACCAGATGTAACTAACACCACTATGAACAATTGACACTTCGCACTACTCTAACATTCAGCTCCGTAAATGAGTGAGTAAACTCTTCTGGTTGACAGTTATGTCATTGACAGTTATGTCACAGAGCAATTTGTTTGGAGTCAGTGGCATCTTGAGATGCTTTTATACCCTGCACAAGTGTGGTAGTTATTTTTGAGTCATGTCAGTCTTGAATTGAATCTTATTGTATGTACATACGACAATGCCAGTACCGAAACATTTACCAAAAGTAAACATAGATGAGGTTTGTACACCCAAACATGTTGCTTCATTAATTCATTTATGTAAGTAAACAAAATTTTATGACTGGTAGCTGTCCCTGAAAAACCATTTCGTATTTCTGAAACAGTCATGGTCGATTAATAATCATATCACTTTAAATTGTTGCTGTCTCCGTCTTTTTTACTAGAAATACGGTAAAAATCTTGCATGTGAGATGTGTAGAGAGAAGTGGCTTTCTGTGTAACAGCTCTTTGATCATATCAAAGTTGTTAACTCAGTCCAAAAAAAAGACAGGAATCATTCCAATAAGAGCACAGTGATGTGATATCAAACAAAGTAAATTTAGCGTTTTAAAGGGATATCCCCTTTATTCCCTAACTAGAGATTTAATTATTTATTGTTATTTACTTATTTTTAAGTTTTATGTCAGTTGACTTACATTTTTCTTCCAGGAGTCAGAAAGACAACCTCAAGCAACTGGAAGCTCAAGAGGAGCAAAGACTTCTTAGAGGCCAGAAAGAATATCTCGATTTGGAGATTCGGAAATTCAGAAGAAAAAAATTCCTTCTATTCCAGAGCCTCGAAAGGGAGCTTCTTCAAGAGGTGATAATATTGACCCTGCTGGTTTACAGAATCTTGATTCAAATTACAGTACTGAGATGATGCACTATTATCAGTTTTGCAGATGGCGGGAAGTTGCTAGATCAGTTCGTATTGTCTGTTGTTAATACTTACTCTTAGTAACTTAGACTGATTAAAATATGTGTAGTGTGAATCTGATCACGTTTTAAGTTTAACAAGCAGTCTTAATTACAGTAGCATTTGAGTGGAATGGATTGTGACCAGAAGAGCATACACAGATTGTAATCACATCTGTTCAGGTTAATATGGATCACTATTATTGAGATCTGTGGTGTTTAAGGAGAAGCACACTCTGGGAAATGGTGTAAGAGTGGAAGTGGCAATTTTAAGATGCTGCTGCAATTCTCTGTGGATTGCAGTTCCCCCAGGATGTCATATATTAACAGTGCAGCTGCAGTCTTAGTTGCTTTATTTTGTTCACTATAATGATCTGTTTTCATAATTTTTTAAGTATTTTAGGGTATACAGCATGGCACTGTTATGCTGAATAGATAGAAAAAGTCAAACTGCACATCTCAAGTAATGGCAGTAGATGTTTGACCCACATTATGAAAAATTCCATACATTCTATACAGAAATGCCTTCATGTCAGTGTCTTACGATTTGTCTCAGTGTATGTTCTATCATTGTGTAGAAGATGAATTTACAGTACCTTCAGTAGTATAACAACCACGATTTTTTTAAAAATTTTGTTTATTTATTTATTTTTCCCCTTGCCACAAAACTCATGGCACTTAAATCTATTTATTTCCCTTTTAATTTTACATGTGCATGCGCGAGGACCTGGCTGCACTTCGCTGCACCGCTCAGCATTGGCTCTGCAGCCATCCGTGATGGAGGTACTCTACCGTATCTTCTTTCATCGTCGGAGTTGTCGTTGTTACCGTGAGACACCGTTATACCAAGAGGAAAGGCGCGTCGATCTTAGAGCATGAGATATGATGACCTTAAGCCATTGACAACACACAACGGTCACGGTAGCACCTGATTCCAGAATAGCTGCAGTAGTTAGTATCTACAAACAATCCCTTCTTCACCAGGTCCCCAAAACTTAACTCGTAACAAGATCCCTTCAAAGCAAATTGTCATAACGATCGTCTATAAAGGCTTCGTAGAACGAGAAGAAAAGTTACAGTTTATAGAATAATAACAGATAAGACCAAACTGTCTAGTCTCTTCTGTTTTATTTAACATAACTTCGTTCACAGTTTCATTTCACATTCACCACTCATTCACCGAAACCCTTTGATGAACAGTTTTGGTTGCTTGTTAATGATAATGATACAGCTTTTCTCCTTTTTATAAATTGAAGCCCGCTCTCCGCGATATAATAATAATAAAAAAAAAAAAAAAAAAACGGGGTCAATACTGCGTCCCTCGTGAGATGCGAATAGACTTATCCCGGAATTGACCGCCCTGTAGGTGTACTCAATTTAATGACCACACTTCACTATCCGCGATTTCGCGTAACTGAATGTCCATTTGTCAGTACGATTATACACCGTAGCTATTTAAAATTCGCCCCTATATTTTTCACAACACACAATTAGCACTTCTTTACTTGTTTTTTTTTTCTAAGAGTAAATGGAAAAAAAAGACGCAGTATCATCGGCTTAGTCGATATAAAGCAAAACACCTTAATATGCCCAATTTTACCTCTTCTTATAGGATCGGCTACCTTACTCATTAATTTACTACATGTTGTTGTTGTGGTCTTCAGTCCTGAGACTGGTTTGATACAGCTCTCCATGCTACTCTATCCTGTGCAAGCTTCATCATCTCCCAGTACCTACTGCTACCTACATCCTTCTGAATCTGCTTAGTGTATTCATCTCTTGGTCTCCCCCTACGAGTTTTACCCTCCACGCTGCCCTCCAATACTAAATTGGTGATCCCTTGATGCCTCAGAACATGTCCTACCAACTGATCCCTTCTTCTGGTTAAGTTGTGCCACAAACTCCTCTTCTCCCCAATCCTATTCAGTACCTCCTCATTAGTTATGTGATCTACCCATCTAATCTTCAGCATTCTTCTGTAGCCCCACATTTCGAAAGCTTCTATTCTCTTCTTGTCCAAACTATTTACCGTCCATGTTTCACTTCCATACATGGCTACACTCCATACAAATACTTTCAGAAATGACTTCCTGACACTTAAATCTATACTCGATGTTAACAAATTTCTCTTCTTAAGAAACGCTTTCCTTGCCATTGCCAGTCTACATTTTATATCCTCTCTATTTCGACCATCATCAGTTATTTTGCTCCCCAAATAGCAAAACTCCTTTACTACTTTAAGTGTCTCATTTCCTAATCTAATACCCTCAACATCACCCGACTTAATTCGACTACATTCCATTATCCTCGTTTTGCTTTTGTTGATGTTCATCTTATATCCTCCCTTCAAGACACCATCCATTCCGTTCAACTGCTCTTCCAAGTCCTTTGCTGTCTCTGACAGAATTACAATGTCATCGGCGAACCTGAAAGTTTTTATTTCTTCTCCATGGATTTTAATACCTACTCCGAATTTTTCTTTTGTTTCATTTACTGTTTGCTCAATATACAGATTGAATAACATCGGGGAGAGGCTACAACCCTGTCTTACTCCCTTCCCAACCACTGCTTCCCTTTCATGTCCCTCGACTCTTATAACTGCCATCTGGTTTCTGTACAAATTGTAAATAGCCTTTCGCTCCCTGTATTTTACCCCTGCCACCTTTAGAATTTGAAAGAGAGTATTCCAGTCAACATTGTCAAAAGCTTTCTCTAAGTCTACAAATGCTAGAAACGTAGGTTTGCCTTTCCTTAATCTTTCTTCTAAGATAAGTCGTAAGGTCAGTATTGCCTCACGTGTTCCAGTATTTCTACGGAATCCAAACTGATCTTCCCCGAGGTCGGCTTCTACTGGTTTTTCCATTCGTCTGTAAAGAATTCATGTTAGTATTTTGCAGCTGTGGCTTATTAAACTGATTGTTCGGTAATTCTCACATCTGTCAACACCTGCTTTCTTTGGGATTGGAATTATTATATTCTTCTTGAAGTCAGATGGTAGAGGTTTGTCAGGACTGGCTCTCCCAAGGCCGTCAGTAGTTCCAATGGAATGTTGTCTACTCCGGGGGCCTTGTTTCGACTCAGGTCTTTCAGTGCTCTGTCAAACTCTTGACGCAGTATCGTATCTCCCATTTCATCTTCATCTACATCCTCTTCCATTTCCATAATATTGTTCTCAAGTACATCGCTCTTGTATAGACCCTCTATATACTCCTTCCACCTTTCTGCCTTCCCTTCTTTGCTTAGAACTGGGTTGCCATCTGAGCTCTTAATATTCATACAAGTGGTTCTCTTCTCTCCAAAGGTCTCTTTAATTTTCCTGTAGGCAGTATCTATCTTACCCCTAGTGAGACAAGCCTCTACATCCTTACATTTGTCCTCTAGCCATCCCTGCTTAGCCATTTTGCACTTCCTGTCGATCTCATTTTTGAGACGTTTGTATTCCTTTTTGCCTGCTTCATTTACTGCATTTTTATATTTTCTCCTTTCATCAATTAAATTCAATATTTCTTCTGTTACCCAAGGATTTCTACTAGCCCTCGTCTTTTTACCTACTTGATCCTCTGCTGCCTTCACTACTTCATCCCTCAAAGCTACCCATTCTTCTTCTACTGTATTTCTTTCCCCCATTCCTGTCAATTGTTCCCTTATGCTTTCCCTGAAACTCTGTACAACCTCTGGTTCTTTCAGTTTATCCAGGTCCCATCTCCTTAAATTCCCACCTTTTTGCAGTTTCTTCAGTTTTAATCTACAGGTCATAACCAATAGATTGTGGTCAGAGTCCACATCTGCCCTTGGAAATGTCTTACAATTTAAAACCTGGTTCCTAAATCTCTGTCTCACCATTATATAATCTATCTGATACCTTTTAGTATCTCCAGGGTTCTTCCATGTATACAACCTTCTATCATGATTCTTAAAGCAAGTGTTAGCTATGATTAAGTTGTGCTCTGTGCAAAATGCTACCAGGCGGCTTCCTCTTTCATTTCTTAGCCCCAATCCGTATTCACCTACTACGTTTCCTTCTCTCCCTTTTCCTACACTCGAATTCCAGTCACCCATGACTATTAAATTTTCGTCTCCCTTCACTATCTGAATAATTTTTTTTATTTCATCATACATTTCTTCAATTTCTTCGTCATCTGCAGAGCTAGTTGGCATATAAACTTGTATTACATATTATTTCCAATAACACTAAACAGGTATCGCCGTTATATTTTAATTGTATTCAAAAGCATGTTACTATTATTATGACCGACCAAATCGTAACAAATTGCGCGGCATGCGTTTTTAACGATAACTTTACGTTATTCAAGTTCCGTTACAACTATCTTGACTTGTAATGTTACACGGCCCCCCAGACTGCGATGTCTTGAAGAGGGTTCCAGACAGAACAGGCTTATTTTTTGTGTACTGTGGCAGGAGAGGTTATTTGTTTCGGCGAATACACTCACTCTCAGATTCACTCAACAAGTCAGTACATACATTCTACAATATTTAAGTTGAGTTAATGGGCCTAGACAAAATGCCTTTAACTAAATTCCACATTTGTTTATAGGTTGTCTTAGAAACACTTCGCACTAATCACTTCATATTCACACCACATTTTGTTTTCTTGGATGAAGCCCTCAGTTCTTCAACCGACTATGCAAGGCACAGCCAGGTTCGACGATTGGCATCCTAGGCCAAAACCCTTATCAGGCCACTTGTTTAACCAGAGAGGATTTGGTACTTTTCTTTTCCTCTTAATTCCACTTTAAAATGATCCATCCTCGCTGTTCAGTGAGAGGATAAATCGTATTTCAGCATCGTCATTGTTGCTGATACCAAGAAGGTTTCTCATGGAAATCTTCGGTACATTCTTTAATTTTCTTTGTAAGTTAATATAAGTACATATTTATCCACTGGTGCTTTTATTTAGTCCACTCTGTGTGTAGTCTTGGTATCATTCAGTGTTTCTTGCATCTATATTTTGCTCATTATTGATAATATTTCTTCAGGTCTATGTGAGGGAACAAGCCTTTAATTACATCAGTATCACAATCTGCCAGGAGGTAGCTCCCTTCATGAGGTATTTTCATTATTTTGTATGGACCTGTATATAAATATTGCCATTTCTTATTCAGTCTTTTCCTGGTTGATGCTTTTGGGTGATTTCTCAATAAAATTTCTTCCCCTACATCATATGTGACTACTTTCTTCACATTTTTATCAAAACGGGTTTTTCTCAATTGTGCTTGATGCTTCAGGTTTTCGTAGACCTTCTTCACCATATCTTATGTCTTGGTAATCTTTTTTTCTATCGCCGGTAATTTCTTCATCCATTCTGGCACAATACTTTCACCAAATACTATTTGGTTAGGTGAATAACCTGTCGATAAGTGCGGTAAGTCATTATACACTTTCTCAAATTCATAAATCCAATTGATCCATTTATAATGTTGTTTGTTTATGTACGACTGTAAAAATCGGTTCAACTCTTGGAAGATTCAATCGGATTTCCACAAGGGTAAAATCTTGAGATGTAAATGTGCTGGATTCCTTGTTCGTTCATAGTGTCTCTCCATACTTTGCTTGTATAATAAGGAGCGTTGTCTGTCAAGATCATTATAGGTTTGCTAAGCTCAGTTATATAGTTGTTGGTAAATTTGCATAACATGGGTCAAACATGGAGATTTTTCAAAGGATATAATTTCACATATTTTGAAAAGAGATCATAGAAAGCCAAAACATATTTGATCCGTCCACGTGTCATGGGACATGGCCCACAGACATCACATGACACCAACATTAAAGGTTGTTGTGGGATGATCAGATGTAATTCTATCTTCCGACAATAGTTTATGGGTTTTGCCTTCTGACATATTTTGCTCTTCTTAAGAATATTTGTAGCTAGACGTCCCAAATTTGGATGATAGCAGTATTGTGCTATTTTGGCTGTACATTTAGCGGCACCAAAATGACCCCAATTGAAGTGAGTGTACCATACTAGTGATTCTAAATATTTATTTGGAACACAAACTTTCCAAACATCATCTTCATCCTTCCTCGGATACAATATTCCGGATTTTAATTGATACTGTTCTTGAGAGTGACTTAGCGTTTTGCTTTCAACAGCATGTCTAATGGCTTTCCACAACTTATCTTCTTGCAGTTGTGGAAGACTTCGACATAGCTGTGAAATCTGTCTCTCACAATATTACCTTGATAAATTCATGACTTTAAAGTCAATAGTCCGTTCTTCACACTCGTCGTCATTCTTTCTTTTCGGTAGTCTTGAGAGCATCGTTTATGATGTTGTCTTTCCCTCTGATGTATTTGAGCGTAATATCATATTCTTGCAGTAGCAAGGCCCACCGGGTTAAACATGAATGGAACATCCTTCCTGTTAAAATAAAAGATAAAGCTTTGTGGTCGCAGAATACAATGATCTTCTTTCCATATACAAAATAGCGAAACTTTCTAATCGACCAGACCACGGCCAGTACTTCCAATTCAGTAGTACAATACGCACGTTCACAGCTAGAGAGTGTTCTGCTGGCAAACTCAATTATTTTGATGGTACTGATATCTTCTGGATTGTCCATCTGGAAAAGAGTGGCACGCAATCCTGTTTCAGAAGCATCTGCAGCAATATAAAAATCTTGATCAAGTCTCGGATGATGTAACAGTGGAGCATTAGTCAAAGCATTGTGGATGTTATCAAAAGCTTGCGTGCATTCGGAATTCCACTCCCACATGACATTTTTTCTTAACAGCCTTAACAAACAGTCTTGGCTTCCTAACTGATTGGGTAAAAATCGTCGAAAAAATGAAACTAAGCCAATAAATGACTTTAATTCCGTTCTATTCTTTGGATAAGCACATCTGTTAATTGCATCCATCTTTTTAGGATTTGGTTTTATCCCTTCAGGAGTAATCATATGTCCAAGAAATTTCAATTGGTTATGAGCAGACTTGGATTTGCTCAAATTTACAGTAACTTCATATTCCAAAAATTTTGCAAAAACTCTTCTTAATAAGTCCAAATGTTCCTCCCAATTTTCAGAAGCAATTAGCAAATCATCCACATATAAAGTAACTTCATTCAAAAGGTCTCTGCCCAGTACGGTATCGAATGCTGATATGAAAACAGCACCGTTTATTTTCAACCCAAATGGCATGACGGTAAACTGGTAACTTCGGCCCAGAAAAACGAATGCAGTATATTTTCGAGATTCTTTCGATATTCTAATTTGCCAATATGAACTACGCATATCCAAAGAAGTTAAGAAGCGGGCACCATAAAACTTTTGTACTAACTCTTCTAGGTTCTCAGGTCGCGTTTGTACAGGTATAATGATCTTATTGATCTCTCTGGCATCCAACACCAATCTGATGTCACCATTAGGTTTTATTACCGCCACAAGAGGGTTACAATATTCGGAATCTGAGGGCTCAATAATACCCCATTCTAACATTTTATTGATTTCCTTTCTGACTACTTCCTTCTTTGTTTATGTGCATACGTCTTTATATGGTATTCAGAGTCTTTTATTATACCTGGACGTTTACTAAAAATAGGAAGTACGACAAAAGGGTTTATGTGCATACGTCTTTATATGGTATTCAGAGTCTTTTATTATACCTGGGCGTTTACTAAAAATAGACTGATATGCTTCCAACAAGTAGTACAATTTGTCCCTTTGGATAACAGATAAATATTCTGACCTTTTCCTGCAATGACATTTTATCCATCATTTCTTCAGAACATTCAATAAGGCAGATATCATACACATTTTTATCATAAATACTGACATATTTTACCATTAGATTCATACACAATTGATTTGGAATTACTCGGCCCTTTCTCAGTGTGGCTGTCAAAACATTGCCATTGGAATTAAATATACATTCACCTTTCTCTAAATTAATGATTGCACCGGTCTCACAAAATGAATCCAAACCCCAGATACATGGTACTGTCATTTTAGGAACAACCAGGAATGTACTTTCTATTTGAGGCCCCCGTATTGTAACATCGACATGTACCTGTTTCACAACTTTTTGCATTTTTGCGCTGAACACGCCAGACACGGTACATCCTATGATAGGAAAAGTGGGCATTTTTACCCCTCAGCTTATCTGTTTTAAACAGTCCAGCATCATGACACTAATAGTCGCTCCAGTATCAATTAATATTTCAATATCAACATTATTTATACTTGTTGGAATTATTGCCTGTAAAATTTGACCGCGTTTATGAGAAACTTCAGGTTTTTCTTCAATTAATTCATTCCTTATATCCTGATCATTATTGTACCTTAATACTCCCCGTTCAAATTGATGCCTGCCTTCCTTCTCCTTTCCAGTCATCCTAGGAAGGCATTTGGTGACAGGTATTAGTTTAATCTATCTCGTTGAGTCATCGGTGGGGGTTCATGAACTTCCACAATGCGTACAGTATGATCCGAGTTATGGTATTCACCCTGTTGCACATTGGAGGCTCCTTCACCCATTGGTATAACTCCTTGTGCTGGATGAGGATTCGAGGCATTTGTTCCATCCTGCCGATGAACATTATGCTTCGAATTATCTTCCCAAGGTCGAATACAATTGGGTTCATCACTTGGGTACCTGTTACTCTTATTAATATCACTACTACGCACATTCGCGTCACCGTATCGAGGTTTACCTCTAGCACAGTAAGTCTCTCTTCTATATTTATTATAATCATTGTTTTTATTGCAACCATAGGACGAAGCTTGTCCACACTCCTGTGATGAGGGTTTGACCTGGTTTTCGGTATTATTATTATTATTATTATTATCATACGTTAAATTATTATTATAATTATTCGTATTACTATGAGTGTGAGTCGACATTTGATTACTACTCATTTGTCTTGCGTCTTCCATAATCATATCTATAGAGTCAATCACGGACAAGAATTGTTCTACATCGTGGTCAGGAACATTTATTAACTTTTCACGTATATTTATGGGCAGCCTTCCCTTCAAAATTCTGATCACTTCCTTGTGAGAAATTGGATCACTCCAATAACGTGTCTTATTTATGTACTTTTCAAAATATTGCCTTAAAGTACTCCTTTTACTGTTAAAATACTCAGGTTGGTAAACCTCTTTTCTTAATTTCTCTTGTTTACTTGACGACCAGTATTTAGCCAAAGAAAGTTGTTCAAACTCAGCGCAAGTATGGCAACTTTCACTTACTTCGGCGGCCCATAATGCGGCTTCTCCGGTAATTTTGGATACTATAAATTGAAGTCGGTCGTGTTCTGACCAGCTACGCGGAAATATTCTTTTGAAATTATTGATAAAGATTTTCGGATGCAGGTTGTTGTTTTCAGTGGAGAATGTTGGGAATTGTCTACTTTTAAAAATGCTGTTCTCCACCTTTAAAGAAGACAAATATACTCGCTGACCAAAAGAATCATCATCTTTACCAACCGAATCATCAACTTCCCAATGCAAATTTTCACCACAATTGTACTTCGTATTATCACATGTTCGGTTGTTTTTCGACCTATTCTCCGAACGTTCGTCCTCTGTCAACAAATTTTGTGATTACTTTCGTTCTAACTCCACCAATTTGATTGGTTTCCTTTTGCCATTTAGGTAACTCATCAACTATTTTGTCTTTTATTTTCTGAATTTCGCTAGTGAAGAGTTTAATTAATTCATCATTTCTACTTAGGTGCTCATTGATATTTTCATTTGGCTGGGATCCAATAGAAGTCTTAACCTTGTCTACAATTTCATTTCCTTTTATTTCTATCCATTTAGATAGATCTTCGTCAAGTCTTTTAGTTTGATCTACTAAATACTTTTCAGTCCCTTTACGAGCATCAGACTCAAACTCGACTATTTGTTTCGAAAGCTCTTCTATCTGTGCGCTAGCATCGAAACATCTGCTTTCACACTTAACCACCCTATTGGACAGGCCATCATAACTCTTCGAAACTACCTCATATTTCTTTTCTACATCACAAAGTTATCCCATTAAATTATTATGTTGCCTTTCTAATGTGTTAGAAAACTCTACATCTAGTCCTCCAAATTTCGCATTTGAGTCTCCCAGTCCGCCTTTAATTCTTTCTTGGTATTTTCCAGTTTCTGATCAAAGGTGTTCAGTTTGCTTTCCAAAGAATCCATTTTACCTTCTAATGAACCAAATTTGGGCCTCAAATTTTTCATTTAACTTTTGATTGTCCTCTTTTAATTGCTTATTATCTTTTTCTAGTGAACCAAGTCTTCCATTCATTACACCCATTTGAGTATTTATTGATACCAGCATATCAAACATTTTTTGATTAATATTTCCATTTTGAGGATCAACTTGCTGATCTACTTCTGAAACCTCAAGATCTTTATGTTCTCCCACGCTGCTTACCTTACTTATCATTGTATTTGAATCTCCTAACGGCTCTAAATCAATAATTGTATTATTATCTGTACATGTCTCCTGTCCCACATTGAACTCATGGGATGCATCATCCATATCCTCTTCACTTTCCTCTCTCTCTCTCTCTCTCTCTCTCTCTCTCTCTCTCTCTCTCTCTCTCTCTACTCATTAATGTACTCAACTGCACATTATCATGTATTCTTTTCGTTCGTTTTGACATGATTATTCACTACCAAGACATACACTTATTTTCACTATGTATTTATATATATTTATCTATCAAAATCACAAGTCTCAACTTCCTTTTTTTTATAATCATACTGTTATTTTAATCATACCTGGTAGTATCGCTCACTTTTAGCGATTATTGAAGAATACCTCTCTCATTGGACAGATTCACTGGCTGCTACAATATTTTCCAACTCTAGGGTTCATGAATCCGGATGACACTCGACTCAATGCAGCAATCCTCCTCGATCGAGCCGCACGTTGTGGCGCCACTTCTACCGTATCTTCTTTCGTCGTCAGCGTTGTCGTTGTTACCGTGATACCAAGAGGAAAGGCGCGTCGATCTTAGAGCATGAGATATGATGACCTTAAGCCATTGACAACACACAACGGTCACGGTAGCACCTGATTCCAGAATAGCTGCAGTAGTTAGTATCTACAGACAATCCCTTCTTGACTAGGTCCCCAAAACTTAACTCGTAACAAGATCCCTTCAAAGCAAATTGTCATAACGATCGTCTATAAAGGCTTCGTAGAACGAGAAGAAATGTTACAGTTTATGGAATAATAACAGATACGACCAAACTGTCTAGTCTCTTCTGTTTTATTTAACATAACTTCGTTCACAGTTTCATTTCGCATTCACCACTCATTCACCGAAACCCTTTGATGAACAGTTTTGGTTGCTTGTTAATGATAATGATACAGCTTTTCGCGGCATGTGTTTTTAATGATAACTTTACGCTATTCAAGTTCCGTTACAGCTATCTTGACTCGTAGTGTTACAGTACCCATTGTTGATCCCGCCAAGTGAGAGATTAATTTTGTAATTCGGTTTTTGCATGTCAAAGGAACTCCACCCATGGATATTATCATCAGTTCACACAAGTGTATGGTGACAAGTTTGTCCATTCAACACATCTGAAAATAGTGCAGGAATTAAGTGCCAGCTGGAAGGATGTCTGCAATGAAGAACGGAGTGGAAGACCTTCAGTTTCAGAGGCAGTTATCGAGATCATCCAACGCGAAGTGCTTCAAAACAGAAGGATCACCATCTGTGAATTTGTTGCTTGGACTCCTGGGAGTTCTTATCGTACAGTTGAAAGAGCTTTGATGGGAAATTGGGATATCACAAGTATTGTACTCAGTGGGTACCGCGTATGCTGACAGCAGAACACGAGGAGTAACGCCTGCACTATACTCGCCAGTTTCTTCAGAAGTGTCAATAAAATAAGGAAGGATTGTTGGACTCCATTTTTATGGGTTATTAAATGTAGATGTTTCATTTCACTTTCGAAATGAAAGAAAAATCCAAACAATGGTTTCAGTCTGGCTCATTAGTGACAAAGAAGTTCAAAAAATCTCCTTCTCTTGGAAAAGTAATGGCCACTGTGTTTTGAGATTGATTTTATGGAACCCGGGACACCAATCAACTCTGACAGTTATTGCAAAACACTGTGAAAATTCAGGCAAGCTATCCAGAACTGCCGGAGAGGATGACTGACAGAAGGTGTAATGCTGCTTCACTATAATGCCGAACCTCATGGCTCCTGGCGAACCGAGGAACTTTTGTCAAACTTTGGTTGGACTGTCAAGTTCCACCCACTTTACAGTCTGCACGTTGCACCTAGTGATTATCACTTGTTCCCCACGATAAAGGAACACTTAGGTGGCCAGCGTTTCCAGAATGACGATGAAATCCAAGAAGAGGGGAAGTGCTTGCTCAGTGGGTTGGCGGTGGAGTTCTACGGCATGCAGATACAAAAATTGGAGCACCATTGTGTAGAAAAAGATGGCAATTATGTAGTAAAAAGAGCCAAGTCTCTTCTTTTTAATGACATATATTTCTGTGAGAAGAAACAATGTTGCCTATTCGTACAAATGAAGAGAACCTTACTTCTGGATAAACCCTGGGGAGCTGATGTCACTTTGTTTGTAGGAGACCGAGTATGGAGTACGTGGGAAAGTGATGCAGAATCCACCCAGAGGCCTTAAGTGATACCGTGGTATTTGTAATAACACTTGTTTACCAGGTTGAGTTTACAGAGTTATAAAAGTGTCTCAGTGCATCGTGCGGGTGGTCGGGCCTAAGCACAAGGTACGAAGGTGTAATATGTCCTTTCGGCAAGTTGTGACAGCGGTGCTGCATGTCTGAGCTGTGGCTGCTTGTTATGTTGTCAGCAGTGTGCAGACGGGCAGGTGCTGCTCACACTGAACATTTCTGTGGTCCACTGCGGCCTTGACATGTCAGCGCTCTCATACACAGTCCATGACGTGGTTAAGTGCAGATAGCCAGCAGTGTGGTAGATGTCGGTTGTCGTGAAGAATATGCCCTGGTCGTCCACAATGGATCAACAAAAATTGCAGATATTCACAAGTTGGCCAGGAGGCTACATGAACACACACTGCCTGGATGGTGTGGAGGTAACAACTTTTTCCATCTGCAGACCAGTCTAATCCTCATATGCGATGTTTCAGTAGGCGGTAATGGCAGGCCACAGTTGTAGTTTGCATCAGATTGGCTGTGTCTGTGTTGAAGTCAGCAAGTGGGTAGCAGGCAGATCATAATCGATCAGCTTCTCGTGGTTTCAATGAAACTCTATAGTCCGTTGTTCTCTCCAGTTCTAGCAACACACACAGAAAGTTAACATTATTTAAAAAGCTGAGCTTGCACCTATGAAACAGTCTCCCTGGGCGCACTATTGAATTTGCCCTCGTATATTGGTCTCATCCATGCTCTTGGCTTCACTTTGGTAGTTCAGTAATTATTTTGGTGTCACTGAGATTGGGTCTTTCGGCAAGATTTGACTATTGCAGAGGTGCTCTGGCACTTGAAGTTACAGAATGTTACTTCATACTACACTGTTATGTAACATTTTGCCAATTGCGCTTTTGCTCCCTTTGCTTAGATTTTGTGTGGCAGTGCTTGCCTGGTGCTCTGCCTTGTGCTACATCAGCAGTAAGCCGCGTTGATGTTCACACAGTCACACTGGCTCAAAGCTGGTCCCCTTGACTCTGATCTCTGCCAGGTAGAGTTTTATAAAATTTAGTAATGTACACAAAAATTATTCTCCAGCATAACAATGCAGTTTTCTGCTTGTTTGAGTCCTTTACGTATTATTACACGTATCTTAAGATGCTCATTGCTGAATAAAATTAATTATTTGGACTTATTAATGATTTTGATCGAAGACTTTGAAAGAAGAGTTTGAATGTTCTCTTGATTACTGTTGGCAACAATGTCACAAGTGGTGGTATCTTACTGAACAAGTCAAAAAACCAAACAAAACTTTTATCTATCCATTTAAATAGTTTTATCAAACAAAACTTTATGAGATTATTCAGATTGTTTTTTCACCTGGTCTATCCATCTGGATTTCATTTTTTCATAATTTGCCATATTATAACAAGTGAATACTGGGATGATTCTTACTGGTAGCCAAAGACTGACACCTTTCTAATAGATTGCCCATTATTAAGTTGTGCAAAATTAAATACTGAAGTTATTAACATCATCATAGCTGCAATGAAAGTTGTTTATAATTCAAATCTTTGACGTTTCTAAATTTTCTTTTAAAAAAGTTGGCACAAATCTTTGAGCATGACATTGTTGCAACCTATTTTTTTGTGAGTTACAGAAATTTATAATTAGAGTTTGTGCCATAGTGTATTAAGTATGAAAGCCAATCAGTTGGTTTACTGATGTCTTGTTTGCTTTGTCTTTTCCAGGAGTTAAGTAAGAGACAGCAACAACTGGAGCAAGCTCACGCAATGCTTCTTCGGCACCACGAGAAAACGCAGGAATTGGAGTACAGGCAGCAAAGAGCTGTGCATCAACTTCGTGAGGATCAGATCATGAGGCAGCATGCATCAGAACTGCAGAACCAACAGGACTATATGGAGCGTGCTGAACGGGAGCTACGTAAGAAGCATGCATTAGAGCTGAAGCAGCAGCCGAAGAGCCTCAAGGTGGGCCACTTTGGTATTAGGAATATGTGGTATGTGAAGCTAATTCTGCAAAATGTTGAAACATTGGTGTCTGTTTATTAAACAGTAATTGGGTGGTTGTATTATTTGAAATCAACATTTTTCACTTGCCAAAATGTTCTAGCTCACTAAAAGTTTATTCTTCAATCATTATATAGTGGCAGTAGAGTTACTAAAATTTTATTTGAACGAAAATAACCAATGATTGAAACTATAATATAATATGGATATATAAAAAAATATACTCACCAAGCGGTGGCAGGAGAAAACACGCGCAAAGTATATGGAACTGTGCCACCTTTTAGAGTCAGTGGCTTCTAATGGCAGAAGGCCTGAAGGGAAAGGAAGAAAAATGAAAGAAAAGGACTGGTGTTTAGGAAGTGGAGAGGGTTATGGAAAAAACACCGAAAACCTCGGGTCGGGAGAGGCTTACTGAATGGGATGAGACTGAAAGTACTGATTGTTGGTGCTTGCTTCAGGCAAAGTTCGATAACCTGAGAACTTAAAAAGAGTGGAAGGTGGGTAGTAATCAAGACACAGAGTACTGACAAAACATCATGCAAGAGTTAGTAAGTGCAAAAAGCTAAGTACATTATATATGGTAAACAGGTGAGAGAGTGGGGAAAAATAGAGAGGTTAGAAAATTAAGATATAGAAAACTAAAATGGAATGAAGAAAAAGAATAGGTATCAAAAATGAACACTGGGACCAATAAAAATTACCATAAATTTAGAGCAGGTGGGTGGCGAGAACCAATAGAATGTTGTAATGACATCTGCAGAGTTCTGGGAGGCATGTCAGGAAGGAGAATCTAGATGGCACACGTGGTGAAACAGACACCGAGGTCACAGCTGCCATGTCCTGTGACAGGATATTGTGTGTTGCCTTTATATACCCTTTGTATATGATCATTCACCGTAACATAATTTGTTGCTACTCATACCGTTGCAGAAGGCGAAATAGTGCTTACACAGGAGCTGGTACCCAGCATTTCATTTCACAGGTGACTCTCCGTTTGATAGCATATGTTCTGCCAGTTGCAGGTCTGGTATAGGTGGTGTCAGAAGGGTGCAATGGTCTTTTACTGCAGTAATTGTCACAGGTGTAGGAGCCATAGGGTAGGGAAATAGATGCAGGAGACAACATGGGGTCTGATGAGGGTATTGCAGAAATTTGAGGGGGGGAGGGGGCCAAAACTATCCTAGATGTGGTGGGCAAAATGTCAAGACAGAATGGTGGACCTATTTTCAGTGCATGAGTTTAGGAAGTCCTAGCCTTGTGGAAGTAACTGATAAATACGTTCAGTACCTGGGTAGTACTGAGTGACAAATGGTGTGTTCCTAAATTGTTGTTTGGGAGGATCAGCAATACCAGTATTGGATGCGGTGACCCTGGAGATCTCTTTTGAACTAGGTTGCTGGCATACTTTAGGTGCAGTAGATGCTGAGCTGAGAATGGTGATGCACTGTTGTAAAGTGCCTGCATCTGAAGAAAAATGTTTGACTCCAATGTGAAGGCTTGCTTCAAATTCCAAGGCTATATAGGAGGGAATATTTGACATGAAAAGGATGGCAACTGTGAAAATGTGAGTACTGGTACTTGTTTGTAGGTTTAACATGGATAGAAATGTGTATCTTATCCTCAGTAAGGATGAAGTCAACACCAAGCATGACATTCAGAAATGACCATGTGAAATTTAATTGCGAGAATACATTTAGTGTGTCCAAAAATTTTGTTTTTATTTGGACATTCAAATCTGTTGAATGCATATCCATTCGTGATTCAAACCTCACCTCATATAAGGTATTCTTGGATGTTACTTTTTGCTCACGTTTTGTTGAAAATATTGTTATCTAGTCGTGTAAACATGAATTTGGAAAAAAATTGTTATTGTTTGTAATGATTTCTTCTCCCACATTCTGTAATAGTTTTAAATTTATGAGTAAAACTTAACACACAAAGATAAGTCTCGCTAGAGGATGTTACTTTTCCCAACAGATGTCATTCTCATATTTTTAGGCTCAGAGCCCTTCTTTCACATCAGTATCTAAAAGTCAGTGACAATTAACAATTCTCTTTTTTTTTCCCTCATTAAGTACATCTCCACCCTCTTAGTTGCAGAAGTTATCAAAAGCACGTTAGTAATGCTAGGTTTAAATGAATATACATTTCAGCAACCAGTGTTCACTGTTGCAGTTTTAAAAGGCATATATTTGCTTTCAGACCGGAAAGCATCATTATATTTCCATAATGCAACAGAAACATTTCCATATCGACAAGAAGAAGAAATAGTTAAGATATACTTTGAACAAATAATTGCACTTAGATTGGGTTTAAGTCTTAAGACGGAAGCAGAACAAAGACAAAAATACCGAACACCAGTTACACAATTATGATTTACAGGTAAACAAAAATGATGTAACGAACAATATAAATAAGAAAACTGTCTTGACACAAACAAAAAAGATGATATGATAAATAAATGTCTTAAAGTTCAAAAAATGGTTCAAATGGCTCTGAGCACTATGGGACTTAACATCTTAGGTCATCAGTTCCCTAGAACTTAAAAACTACTTAAACCTAACCAACCCAAGGACATCACACACATCCAAGCCCGAGGCAGGATTCAAACCTGCGACCGTAGCAGTCCCGCGGTTCCGGACTACAGCGCCTAGAACCGCATGGCCACCGTGGCTGGCTCTTAAAGTTCAGGGATTATTAGAAAGCTTGTTTGTACTTAAAAGATTAAACCTTGCAATCCATTCTACATAAAACCATACTCTATATAAGCATCTATAAAGCCATTGGTACAAAATAAAATTCGTAAAATGTTAGTGAAATGCAGTTGAGTCATCTGATAGTTGTTTCAAGAAACCTTTAGTAGTTGTTAAAAATCCAGTGGAACCATACAATTGGTGCTAGACACATGCACTTTCAATAAAATAATTGAACCAGGAAGGGACAGGCTATTCTTAATAGAAGAATGTCATTGAAGTTCGCATGGGCAATGTACATAAGCACAATGGATTTAAGAGTAGGATATTGGCAAATGGCACTACACAACAAATCGAGAAAATATACAACATTTCTATTCGAAGACCAGTCATATCAGTTCAAAGTACAACCCTTTGGTATACATTTTTCTGTGTCTGTATTCATAAGAGCATTGGATTAGGTGACAGGTAATGGGTTAAGGGATAAAGTGTCATTATAATGGATGACACAGTTATGGCAACCACACCTCGGAAGGAATACCTCAAAACTTCAGACGAATTTTTCTTCATATGAAGTTTCCAAAATCTTAGCTAGGAATGATAGCATTTTACAGAAAATTCCTTCCAAATGTAGTGCTTAATGGACCTAATTCAATGAAACTATTGAAACAAAACGCAGCATGGTACTGGGATATACATTGCAAAGAAGAATTCAACAATATAAAAGAAACTTTGGCAAACCCAACATTACTAGGTCTCCCAAATTTCATTTAACCTTTCCATTTAGCAATGACTAAATACATACATACATGATTTGGGATGTCACATTTTTTAGGAATATAAGACAGACAATACAATAGAACACAGGCTGATAACTTTAGCTTGTAGTATGCTTAAATATCATGAATGCAATTACACTATAACAAAAAAACTTTGTCTGTAATATGAGTGTTGAGAAATTTAGGTACCTATTAGCAGGAAACGAAACTACACCTTTCAAAAGCCTGAATAACCACTTTTTGCTATGAGACCTGCCAAGAAGAGAGGTAATGAGGTTCTGGAAGGTACTGACAGGGTGTGGAGCCATGCCAATTACAGTGCCATGTGGCTTGCTGCGTTAGAGTTCTCGATTGAGGATCAATGGTGCAAACAGCCCTATCAGCGTAGTAACACAGATTCTTGATTATGTTTAAATTGGAGGAATTTAATGGCCAGTGGAGTATGGTTAACTCATCCTGATACTCTTCAAACCACACAGGTGCACTGCGAGCTGTGTGACATGTTTCGTTGTCCTGCTGGTGAGATGACATCATGCTGAGGAAAAACAAACTGTATGTAGGGGTAGACATGGTGCCCAAGGATAAATGCATACTTTTGTTGTGCCTTTCTGGATAACGAGACCGCCCTTCGTCCTGGACAATTCCAGTGATTGCTACAGGGTGTTTGCTTTCATATGGTTAATGCTGTACATGCCAGTGGCCATTTGTGTGATTTAGCGTACAACATCATTCATCTGAAAAGGACACCTAGTGTCACTTAGTGGACATCCAATTGCAGTATTAGCATGCAAATTCCAGCCTTTATTGCCGATGTACAGCAGTCAGCATGGGTGCGTAAACCAGGAGCCTGCTGTGGGTGTCTGTACACATTGTTCTCTGAATGGTCCTTGAGGAAACACTGTTGGTAGCCCCTTGTTTCATCTGGATGGTCAGTTGCTTTACAGGTACTCTAAAGTTGCATGTCTGTCTGCCCTACGCAATTCCCCAGCCATCATTTACCTCTGTCATCTATGGTCTGTGGTGCAGAATAGTTGTCTTGGTGCCACTTTTGGATAGCACCATTTTGCCATGCACCATATACTTCAACCATACAAATTTAGTCATTTGTGAAATGTTTCCACCTTTGGCCCAAAAGCCAATGAACATGTTCTTTTGGACGCCAGATAAATCACTCTATTTCCACATTACTATAACGACTGCACTGTTTTCCATGTCTCTCCAACATGCTTTATGTGCCCTCCACAGCTAATGCTGCTACCTGCCATCTGTGAGTGGTTATTGCATATTGTCAGCCACAGGCTGTGAAACATTAATGTGACTGGACTGCACAGATTGTAGTGCATTAACATTTCTATTGAAAAGCAAACTACGAGATAGTAAACTCAAAAGATTGGCTCTTTTTCTATACGTGTTTAGATTTTCTATTACATATATGAGGACAAGATGACATAGTGCCATATGCACTATCTTAATTACCTACAGGCCTCAGTCAAATCTAGATGTAAAAGAAAGGGGAAACTGCATTTTATTTTTCAAAGGTTAATAAATATGGTAAAGATGGGAATTTTGTTACAGTTTAGAAAGAAAACAAAGGTAGGACATATATTTAAGGGTTCATATTGATAACTTGCAACAGAATAGTACAGACACCTGTGACCAATGGAGATTGTACAAGAGTATCATATTCCACAGCCAATGGCCTTGCCACAGTGGTAACACCGGTTCCCATCAGATCATGAGAGTTTAGCGCTGTTGGGCTGGGCTAGCACTTGGATGGGTGACCATCCGGTCTACCGAGCACTGTTGGCTTCCGGGTGCACTCAGCTCTTGTGAGGCAAACTGAGTAGCTACTTGATTAAGAAGTTGCGGCTCCAGTCTCGTAAACTGGGAGAGCAGTGTGCTGACCACATGCCCCTCCGTATCCGCATCCAATGATGCATGTGAACTGAGGCTGACACGACGGCTGGTCAGTACTGTTGGGCCTTCCAAGGCCTGTTCTGACGGAGTTAAGATCATATTCCATGAAAAGAACAATGCGGAGAAATGAGTGCTATGTATACAACAAGTATAAAATTAGTAACTTGGTAGTGACATATTGAATGTTACCGTGTTTGATTGGTAATTGATTTGATTTGTTTTAACGCAACTACTTATGTACTAAGTGCCCAATATCTTTGGTATCTTCCCCATCATGCCTTTGGTCCAAAAAAATGTCATGCATATGAATGAGTACCATATTATTAATTGAGAAATATGAGTAACCAAATAAAGAAATTATTAAAATCTTTCGAGACTTTTCAAAAAGTTAAAGTATAAACAATGGCAGTATGCACAGTGCTGTATCCCATTATTCCGAGCAAGCTACGGGAGTTATCAGCAGTGACTTCTATGGTCCACTATCCAGAGGTCAGGGAGAAATAGGACACATCTTTGTTGTGTTGAAGTGTAGGTCTAAGTTGGTTAAACTGCAATGTAGGTGAGAAGTCCCCATACCCTCTAATATTGAATGGTAACTGATTTGATTAGTTTTAACACAAGTACTAACTTATGTATTAAGTGCCCAATATATCTGGTATGTTCCCCATCTTGCTGTACACAATGTACACAAATTTCCATACACTTCCAGGTTGTTCTTGACATATTTTTGAGCATTTCCATTGCTGTAGTACAAAATTCATCCTCAGTTGAATTGCGTAGTTACGCGATAACTTGCTCATTCTGGCCTGTATCTGATAACTTATTCATGAACGTTGGTTAAAAGGTCTGACCTTAAGGTCTTTTATCACGTGATCTCCCATAGTTATCCTCAGTATACACAGTTATGAAGCATGTTTACGTGTCTACTTCGTAGGACATTGTTGAATTGAAGCAGAGACTCGGTTACATGTTTCTTCTTGTGTCTTCTTTTTTCCACTCTGTGGCCTGTCTTTTAGCACTGCCAAAAGCAAAACCATAAGCATTTTTTTCCCAGTCTGGAAGTCTTGCCTTTTGCTTTGGAGCTTTATTAAGTCTTTCCTGGAATGCTCCCATAATCTGTCTTTGCCTGACCTGTGTGTTGTCGTCTGTGCACCCACACACTTGTCAATAAGTGCTCCTCAGTAGTGTAACTATGATCGTTCACATCTGCCTTGACTACAAATTAAAAGTACACTGAGACTTCAGAAATATGTAAACACAAGTCCCAACAAGTGATTACAACAATTGATAAGAAGTAACTTAGCTACCAACCTGCATAATAGCTTTTGATACTCAGCAGTGGTTACAGGTGTACAGGGACTTCTCGTTCACCCTGTATATCCACTAAAAAGTGATGACCAATTGTGTGCTGATTAAATTAAGAGGCCATTACTTTAAAGATGTTGGTAACCTAAGCACCTATTGTCTGACAACGGAACACAGTTTGTGGCCAAGTAGTTTCAAGAATTTCTAGCATGTGAAAACAAAACAAAACATTTTAATTTCTTGATACCGTCCCTGCCAAACTGCGGGCGGGACTTTTGAATGGCCAGTAGTTGAGTACACACTCACTGAATCAAAAGCACAAGACAATATGGCGAAATCATTCGTTAAATGCCTTTTTTATAAGAATAATGTGTTAGAATAATTTTCACACAGCCAATTTACAGGTCTGTTTTCAAATTTAACTATGTATATTGCAAGATGTTTTATACAGGGTGATACAAAAAGGTACGGCCAAACTTTCAGGAAACATTCCTCACACACAAAGAAAGAAATTATGTTATGTGGACATGTGTCCGAAAACGCTTACTTTCCATGTTAGAGCTCATTTATTACTTCTCTTCAAATCACATTAATCATGGAATGGAAACACACAGCAACAGAACGTACCAGTGTGACTTCAAACACTTTGTTACAGGAAATGTTCAAAATGTCCTCCGTTAGCGAGGATACATGCATCCACCTTCCATCGCATGAAATCTCTGATGCGCTGATGCAGCCCTGGAGAATGGCGTATTGTATCACAGCCGTCCACAATACGAGCACGGAGAGTCTCTACATTTGGTACCGGGGTTGCGTAGACAATCCATCGCTCACCGAATCTGTAGTTGAGAAGTGTACGAACACTTCGACTGAAATGTGCAGGAGCTCCATCGTGCATGAACCACATGTTGTGTCGTACTTGTAAAGGTACATGTTCTAGCAGCACAGGTAGAGTATCCTGTATGAAATCATGATAACGTGCTCCATTGAGCGTAGGTGGAAGAACATGGGGCCCAATCAAGACATCACCAACAATGCCTGCCCAAACGTTCACAGAACATCTGTGTTGATGACGTGATTGCACAATTGCGTGCGGATTCTCGTCAGCCCACACATGTTGATTGTGAAAATTTACAATTTGATCACGTTGGAATGAAGCCTCATCCGTAAAGAGAACATTTGCACTGAAATAAAGATTGGCACATTGTTGGATGAACCATTCGCAGAAGTGTATCCGTGGAGGCCAATCAGCTGCTGATAGTGCCTGAACACGCTGTACATGGTACAGAAACAACTGGTTCTCCCGTAGCACTCTCCATACAGTGATGTGGTCAACATTACCTTGTACAGCAGCAACTTCTCTGACGCTGACATTAGGGTTATCGTCAACTGCATGAAGAATTGCTTCGTCCGTTGCGGGTGTCCTCGTCATTCTAGGTCTTCCCCAGTCGCGAGTCATAGGCTGGAATGTTCTGTGCTCCCCAAGACACCGATCAATTGCTTCGAACGTCTTCATGTCGGGACACCTTCGTTCTGGAAATATGTCTCGATACAAACGTACTGCGCCACGGATATTGCTCCATGCTAATCCATACATCAAATGGGCATCTGCCAACTCCGCATTTGTAAACATTGCACTGACTGCAAAACCACGTTCGTGATGAACACTAAACTGTTGATGCTACGTACTGATGTGCTTGATGCTAGTACTGTAGAGCAATGAGTCGCATGTCAACACAAGCACCGAAGTCAATATTACCTTCCTTCAATTGAGCCAACTGGCGGTGAATCGAGGAAGTACAGTACATACTGACGAAACTAAAATGAGCTCTAACATGGAAATTAAGTGTTTCCGGACACATAACATCTTTTCTTTATTTGTGTGTGAGGAATGTTTCCTGAAAGTTTGGCCGTACCTTTTTGTAACACCCTGTATATGATTTAAATAGTTTTTTATTAGTGGGTGCCCTGGCAAAAGGGTGATGTTTAATATATAGTTATTGTGCTGTGTTCGTTGATGTTGAGATTCATAAAAAATCTTAATATGCAATGTTAGGCTCGGCAGTGAACCAGTCAATTCCTACCTATATGGTGCCCATGTCACTTAGGACAGCACTTCCGCGCATAGAGGCGGAGCAGTACGTAAGAGTGGAGGGGATGAGGTCTGCGCATGCGAAATTTGTCTTTGGTACATGGTATTATAGGTTCAAACTGTGAGGTAATAATACATTTTAAAGAAGATTTCAGTCATCTACTGGAGAGAAATCTCACTTTACATCTTCGAGGTTGTGTGACCTGTGAATAACTCAATGGAATGCTGACGGATAACATTTAAAACCACTAATATCTTGACATGTTACCCTCCCTTTCATTTCAAGGCATTTTCCAATTTGTACCTTGAAAATGACAGGAATATATTTGTGGAAATACTGGACTTTTTGATGAATTTATCTAGCCGCATTCTCAAAAGTAATTAGTTCATACAATGCACTGGGAAAAGCTTACCTTCTCCTCAGGCAATATGTTGAACATTATACGTCATAGGCTACATATTTCTAATCATTGAAAGCTAGGAAGTCCTTGCGTGCAATGTATGCAATTCATATGCCGCAGAAACATTTTTAAACCATGAATCTTTAAAACCAAGAAAGATTATTACTTTACGTTGTTTCAAAGTCTGTGTCGTAATACCATCTTCAATCCTAGTCCATGTCTGAACCATTTGATTGTAAATGTAGGATGACAGGTTCAAGGCTTTAATACAGTTTCATCTCCCTGTCAAAGACTTCTTTCTGAAACTTTTCAGAGTGGCCACGTTGAAGGGGATGCTGTCTGTTGCTTCATGCACAAGCATTTGTGTCCATTATTTTCAAAGTGGTGGGTTGTCCCCCCCTCCCCCCGCATATAATGTGTAGCCTGTGTGCAAATGGATCCCATCGGATTACAATCACAGTGATTTGAAGGTAAATGCAAAACTGTGTGACCACATTCACATGCAAGAAATTCAAATTTGTACATTTTGTCACGTGACTTATACAAATTAACAAGCTGCAAGAGTTCAGCCAGAGTCTGGCTTATATTGTCAGGTATATATATTCTTTTCATCCAGAGCACAATATCTCCTTTCCTGGTGTTCATACTTGGTCTTTTCTCTGTAACATCTTAATGATATCTGGCATGGTAATTACAATGACCAACTTCGAAGCAAGGTATGGCAAGAAATGTTCAGTGAACCACTTCTTGAAAGTGACAGCGTTCATTTCTTAATGTAGTCACTACAGTTTTCCTTACACCTAAATACAAGTTAATTTTCACAAACCAAATTGGAAGAAGAGCCAGCACACAGAAAGTAGTATCAGAGAACCTTTGTCTATGGGAACTTTAAAACAGCTTGTATCATCACTCATATTATTCTTATTAACCTATGTTTCTTCAAGGTAATACACTTTAGAACTACCTCCTCCTCTTGAATTGTGTAAGAGACGTGGTTCGTGCTGCTTCTATGTCACCTCTTTCAGCTGTAATCTATCTTCTTAACATTTTTGAAACCAATGTCTTTGAAAATTCTTTGCATTGACAAAGCGCTGCATTTGAAACCAGTTCGCTCAGGCATAATTGTAACAAGTTTTTGTGATGTCTGGTATTCCCTTCTTATGTACATTTCAAACACAAGAGTGCTGTAAAATATTGTTGTCAAAATCATCTATTTGCATTTTCATTCTTGAGTGTTCAAAATGTCAAAAATAAAAGTCTCACTTTGAGATTCACGTTCGAAAAAGTTATAAATGCAGGACATAAATCCCCACATCTGCTTGTGAAGCATCTATATCTACATCTACATGATTATTCTACAATTCACAATTAAGTACCTGGCAGAGGGTTCATCCAACAACCTTAAAGTTCTCTACCTTTCTACTCTCAAATGGTGTGTGGAAAACATGCACCCTTTAATCTTTCCGTGTGAGTTCTAATTTCTCTTACTTTATTATTATGATCATTCCTCCCTATGTAGGAGGTCACCAACGAAGTATTTTCACACTCTGAGGAGAAAGTTGGCGACTGAAATTTCATAAGAAGATCCTGCCACAACGAAAAATGCCTTTGTTTTGGTGATTGCCATCCCAATTTGCATATCATATCTGTGTTAATCTCTCACAATTTTGCAATAATACAAAACGAGATGCCAGTTTTTGAACTTCATCGATCAATCCTATCTGCTGCGGATCCAACATTGGACAGCAGTACTCCAGAAGAGGGTGGAAAAGCATGGTGCAAGCAGTCCCTTTAGTAGACCTCTTGCATTTTCTAAGTGTTCTACCAATAAATCGCAGTCTTTGGTTTGCTTTCTGCATAACATTATTCATGTGATTGTTATCACTAAGCATTTAGTTGAATTTACTGCCTTTAGATTTGTTTTATTCTGTAAACAGAAATTTAACTGATTACTTTTAGTACTCATGTGTCTGGCTTTTCATTATTTAGAGTCAATTGCCATTTTCTCTCCATTACAGATATCTAGTCTAAATTGTTTTGTGATTTGATTTAAGCGTCTCATGACTTTATAATACAGTAAATCACAGCATCATATACAAACAGTCTAAGTGGGCTGCTCAGATACAGAATTTAATTAAAGTTGCCATACGTGATATTCATTTGAAAGTCACACCAAAACGTTTACTCAGAATGAGAGTGACTGAAACTGCATTGTCAGGAAATATGGCAACAGCACAATGTGCTGGAGAGAGATTCTCACTGTCTAGTTTTTAACTCGTGGCTAGCCACTTGGAGAGAGAATGAATCTTATTGGCTGCTAGGCCTGGTAGCAGAAATTGTGTTACTGTGGTTAGGAATAAGACTGAATGAAGCCTAAACTTTTCTTTAGTATCCCCTGTATAGATGCCTTATCCAGTAGCCACAATATCTGGTTGAACAATACTGAAATGATAAATGCTTGCTTATGGTTTAAAAAGTGTAAGTTTTTCTTTGGATTATGGGATACGAAAATAAATTTATGTAAATGTATGGGACTTACCCCTCCGCCCAAAATGTTCTTAAGTTTTGTAGTGTTTTTTCTTTCCTTTCTTAACCACACTAGGGGAGGAGTTCTATCTTTTCTGTGGTAAGCTGTAACGGTAGCTTTAAAATAAAATTGGTTGGTTTGCTGCTCAACCTAACATAGCATATTAAGTTTTGTGGGGAAAGACTCTACAGCCCAGATCAGGACTAACGATTGCGGTTCATGTGCAGTCCCTTCTGTCCGAACTGGAGTCCTTCACTTTACCACCTCTACTTGCAGTCCGTTCATGTATGCCTCGGCCGCAGCTTCGTCTGGACCTTTTGCATGGCCCTAAGGACTCCATTAACATTGCCGCTCTTCACTGTCACTTCCTCTCGATTCTTAACGTGTTCTGGGGCTCTGAAGTGGTTTACACCAACGGCTCAATGGCTGATGGTCACGTAGGCTTCGCATATTTTCATGGAGGACATAATGAGCAGCACTCCTTGCCAGTTGGCTGCAGTGTTTTCACTGCATAGCTGGTGGCCATATCTCGTGCTCTTGAGTACACCCGCTTATGGCCTGGCGAGTCATTTCTCCTGTGTACTCACTCATTGAGCAGCCTACAAGCTATCGACCAGTGCTACCCTCGCCACCCTCTGGTAGCGTCTATTCAGGAGTCCATCTGTACCATGGAACAGTCTCACTGTTCCGTGGTGTTTGTCTGGACCCCAGGACACATCGGAATCCCTGGCATCGAACTTGCCGACAGACTGAGTACGCGAAGGAACTTGCCCCTCTTCTTGCAGCGGTGTACCGTAGGTCTCTAGAAGAGCGTAGCGTTCCAAAGGATTGGAAAAGGGCACAGGTCATCCCCGTTTTCAAGAAGGGACGTCGAACAGATGTGCAGAACTATAGACCTATATCTCTAACGTCGATCAGTTGTAGAATTTTGGAACATGTATTTTGTTCGAGTATAATGACTTTTCTGTAGACTAGAAATCTACTCTGTAGGAATCAGCATGGGTTTTGAAAAAGACTGTCGTGTGAAACCCAGCTCGCGCTATTCGTCCACGAGACTCAGAGGGCCCTAGACACGGGTTCACAGGTAGATGCCGTGTTTCTTGACTTCCGCAAGGCGTTCGATACAGTTCCCCACAGTCGTTTAATGAACAAAGTAAGAGCATATGGACTATCAGACCAATTGTGTGATTGGATTGAGGAGTTCCTAGATAACAGAACGCAGCATGTCATTCTCAATGGAGAGAAGTCTTCCGAAGTAAGAGTGATTTCAGGTGTGCCACAGGGGAGTGTCATGGGACCGTTGCTGTTCACAATATACATAAATGACCTGGTGGATGACATCGGAATGCTTCTCAAGCCTTCCCAAAACTTTGATATAATGGCATTTTATCTTTGAAATATCAAGATTTCAGGCTTCCAAGTGTAGGGAATGAAGAAAAATTTGTTATGGACAGGTCTTCGGTACATCAAGGTTCGATATATTGAGGTTTGACAGTATAGTAAATTGCTGTTGTAAATCCAAGATTTAAGATGATTTCTTCTAGTCGGGTGTTCGGCGACTCTACAGAGCAGATAGGTAGTTTATTAGCAATGCACGCATTAACCGAACTCTTGCATCAAGATACTTTTTTTGCCATGCTCGTCATCCTTACATGAGTTCTCTGCCATAAAAGATCTGAAGTGCATTGATCCAGAGATTTAACAAAGATGACAAGTTCTTTGTAGTGACCTGAATAGTCAACTGTTTGTAACTCTAATAATGCTTGTTGGTCAATGTAGTTACATGTATATTTGTACTAAATGTTTATCAGCGAACTGGGTGCCACACAAGTCGTCTCTTTTGAATAGAAAATTGTGCTGGAGTGCCATATGTGGCATTTTTCTGGGCTCTGTGCGCGTCTGTAAATTGCTGCTTTTGAAATTTCTGTAAATTCTCATATTTATCATATTAATATGACAATTTAGAAATTGTTCTCATAAAGTCAACAAAACATTCCAATAGATTAGGAAATGAGACACTTAAACTAGTAAAGGAGTTTTGCTATTTGGGGAGCGAAATAACTGATGATGGTCGAAGTAGAGAGGATATAAAATGTAGACTGGCAATGGCAAGGAAAGCGTTTCTGAAGAAGAGAAATTTGTTAACATAGAGTATTGATTTAAGTGTCAGGAAGTCTTTTCTGAAAGTATTTGTATGGAGTGTAGCCATGTATGGAAGTGAAACATGGATGATAAATAGTTTGGATAAGAAGAGAATAGAAGCTTTCATTTATTTACTTTGTACACATTTTACACTGTAACATAAAAGTTTTCTGGATATGGTACCGCGTCATATTGGTCAAAACCACTGCTGGGTAAAAACCAACGTTTTGGCCATGGTTGAAGTGGCCTCCTCCTGGTCTACTGGTGAGTTCTAGCTATGCAGTGTCCCTTATATTTTGTTATTACTGTTCACTGCGCATGCTATTACATCATAATTTTAACAAGATAGTTAATTTCATTGGTCACTTGGGGAAGGAGGAGAGGAAACTTTATTTTAATAGGCTACTGTGGTGGAGGTACAGTCTGTTGGCTCTTGGATGTGTCATGATTGGTGGTCACCGGCAAATGAGAAGTTAGCTCCTGTTTACCCAGTGCTGGACATCGGCCACGTGGCGACAGTTACTCGCCGGTAGTGCTTGCGCCTTGTGTTGGGCTCTGATTGTTGACGGCCAAGATGGGGCAAGCCTGAGTCTATCTTCTCTATGCATGTTCTTAGGGTGTTTAAGTATTTTGATGGGCTGTCTGATTTTGCATTTCGTCATAATCAGCTGCTTGGCCAACACACAAGCTTCGCTGAATTTTCTTTTCTGTAAGTTTGCTGAAGTTCTGCCACTGCAGATTTTTTGTGTTGCTCTAGACGAATAAAGTGCTCGTGTTCCCGAATGTGCGTTGCTATTGTCCTGCCAGTCTCGCCGATGTATGCCTCTCCACATTTGCATTCCATCTTGTAAAGGCCTGCAGTGGGTAATGCATCCACTATGTTCTTAGTGGAGCCTAGCATGTCCTGGATCCTGCGACCACTATAGAAGACAGGCTGCGCCCCACCTCAATGAAAGTGTTTGCCTGTTTGGTCAGTGAAATTTTTCACATAAGGTAAGTGCACTTCTGGCTGCAGTTCGTCTATTTCTTGCTTATCTTGCTCATGAGTATCCATCAACAAGGCTGTGTGGATCAACTTATAGCTGTAGCCATTGGCTAGAAACGTTGTGCGTAGCCTTTTAAGCTCAGGTGTTATGTTTTGAGCATCACTTAGGTGCTGCGCGCAGATTGCCAAAGAATGGGTGACAGAGTTCTTCTGTGCTGGGTGGTGGTAGGATTGAGTGTGCAGATACCTGTTTGTATGTGTAGGCTTGTGATTCATTTTACACACATTATTACAACTTGTATGCACTTTGCCGATATGCAGTACCAGATTCAAGTTACACTTCTCCAATACAAAATTATTTATTGACTTTATCATGCCTTAGTATTATAGTAGAGTTAAGAGCTTTGTTAACCAATATCTCAGCATTATACTCTTAACATTTCTAAAAAGCGTGGAGCATTACAATGAATCCAGAATTGCTCATCTACTTTGTATCTCTGTCTCTCTCTCTCTCTCTCTCTCTCTCTCTCTCTCTCTCCTTTTTTTTCCCCCTTCCATTATTTTAAATTTTTAAGTAATAAATGCCCAGCGCAATATGAGTTGTATATAAAACCGTGAAAAGTGATACACAACAAGTGAAGACATCGAGCAGTGTTCAGCTAAGCCTCCAACGTTTTCCAGCCATCAACAACACGTCCAGTCCACTTTTTTGTTGAATAGTTGGCAGAACTTGTCGTATTTGTATGATATTTTCTTAAATGTAAAGTACTGGCTCTTCAAGATAAGACTTCAGTGAAATATTATAGTTTTTATCTTGGAAAAAAAACAAGAGAAAAAGGATTAAAAAACAATTGTCAATCAGCCAAATCTAGTGCCTTGCCTTAGATTTGATCAAAGAAAGTGTTTGTTTTCTGTTTATTGCATTGAGAAATGTAACTGCTTGGAATGCTAGCATCACTGTAGTTGTGTGACATCTAATGTTTATCAACATAGATAAGAAATTTACATGTTGCATCACATCTGCAACAAAAGAAAATGTATGAGACGTATGAAGCACTATATAACTTACGGCATCTCAAACCCGAAAATAGAATAAGAAGAAACGAGAGCTGTAAAAACATTACTGAGATCCTTAGCCATTGAAGTACAGCCAGGATGTAACCCAGAGGATATAAAGGAGAAAACCTACATCATTTGATGAAATAAAAATATTTCTTCTTGCCTATAGTATGTTTTAAACAGTTATTTGCTTTTAGATATTCCTTCTTCAGTACTTTATAAATAGCTTAACATGTTTCTGGTGTTATTTTCATCAGTGTGCACTGTGGTATTAAAGTTCTACATTGTAAACTAGAGTAGCTTTCTCCTGTTGCAATAAATCATGGCACTATGATAAATCTTTCTTTTCAAGATATTTCATTTCTGAGACGATTGTTCTGCCTCGTAATATGAGGAGTCACTTTCATGAGCACATACTGAAATGTACTCTTGTTGATTCACAAGTAATTTTCATACAACTTCATGTACTCGACTTGCAGCTGCTGTTACAAATTTTGTTGTATGTCTTTCGCATCTTGCCATGAAATCCACGGCTTCACCCAGATATATTTCCTTTTTCTTTTCTCCTGTTGCTCTTCACCAAATGTAATGATAATGCAGCAGCAATATGTGCAACTGCAAAGTGTAGTAGTAAGTCTTCGTCAGCCATTCTTAAAGAACTGCGATGAAGTATTTGATGACTGTGTAAGAGTCCCTTTTGTGCTGTGTCAGAGATCTTTCTCAAAGAAATATTTATAATGTAATACCTGCCCAAAATAGTAGAACTCAGGTTGTCCATTGTTGAGCAATTTGTGAAGCCATACTATAACTGTTAATAAATAACTCCTGAAGCCAGTAACAATTCTTCCATAGAGTAATTTTGCATATTTTTATGACCTTATATGGTAGTGCTTATTGGTGTGAGATTTTCTATCTTAGCTTGCTTTTCTTAAAGGTCTCGGCACTCAATATATCACTAGCCTCTCCTGGAAATGGTTCAAAGTGGAAAGCATAAATTACAGAAATAATTAAATATGGTACCAATTTAGGGAGAAGAAGCTTTGCTGGTGTATACACTGAATGAGGTGGTTCGGTGTTAAGACAGTGAATCTGTGTTTTGCAGGAATGGGTTTCAAATACCGATACAGTCATTTTGGTTTTAGTTTTCCATGTGTTCCCCAAATATATTAAATGCTGGTGTGGTTCATTTTGTAAAAACATGGCTGAATTTCTTTCTCCCCTTGTTCTGAATGGGATGTAAAATCTAAAATCTTTCTGTTCTATTAGATATCTGGTCATGGCTGTATGAACATGTGACCTTTTAGCAATTCTAAACGAAAGTAACCGAATGGTAAATATAATTAATGACTTTCCCACCGATATTTATAAAATTACACGAGCTACAAAATAATGTCAATCGTCATAATGAACTTGTCACAATATTTCACCCAGTGATGGAAACAATATTTAAAATGGACCAAAGTTACACCACACAGCATCCTCAACTTATTTCTCTTCTATGTTGAAAATTGTTCTTTTGTTTTGACTAAAAACTGCCTGAGCCACAATGCAGTGCACTCACGAGCATTGTAGTGCAAGTTTCGATCTGTGTATTGCCAGCCGCTTTTTCTTTTGTACCTAATCAAATCATAGGTAAAAATGTTAGTTAACTGTGGTAGTTTTGAAAAACAAAATTATGGCGACCTATTCCAATGCTGCAGAGAAAGAAATCGAAAATGTTTTCACGCTTGTTCTCATCTATTTTCTGCTTCTGGCCTTCCCAACAGGAAGCTGAACTTGATGTTGGCATTTTCGATCATGAGTGAAAGCTTCAAAAATCATCAAATAGGTAAAAGTGTTTACAGAGAAAAACACTCCAAAGTAATTAAAACTTTCTCAATTAAGATAGTTGCTAAACTAATTCAAACTCGATGCACCTAGCGTGAGAACCCGCCACTCCTCTTCCTTTGCCATAGGTAATGGATTCTCATTCCTTTTTAGATCCATCCCCCACTTCACTCACCTATTCAATCTGCTACCTTCTGCCATCACTTGTTCTCTGGTGGCTGTTTTTGTTTCATCTGTTAAATCCTATGAAAACCTTTTCAGTAGCATGTTTACGTTCTTCCTTCAGTAAAACAAATTCCGTGTTAGTTGATCCATAATTTGTTTTTCAGATCTTGATTTATCATTTGTGATTTGATTAGTGTCATCTACATCCAAACCCAGATTGTCCATTTTTGACTGAGTAAATATTGTGGAACTTTCACACTTGTCCCAATGTGTCAGAGTTATATCCCAAGCTTATGCAGTCTGATTCACACACATTTATGTTATTATAAGAAATTATATCTTCTTCTTCTTCTTTCCTTTAAAAAAATGCTCAAATTCTTTTGCAAGTGAAAGTAAGAGTTATGGTGTGGAAAGAACAGATAGCAGTGATGGGTAATGTTTCTTAATTTGGAGCACATATTTGTGTAAAGTTTGATTATTTGTCGATTGATTGATTGTTTATTATTTTTTAACTAATTTTTTTTTAATTGGTCTAGTGCATAGTGTACAATCAATATTGAACAGTTCAAAGAAAAGTTGCAATAATACACAGTATTAGCAAACAGTAAGCCAATTAAAATTAGCTACGTATTCTTACAATTTCAAACAGTGGAAAATCCAGGATGGAATAATGACAATATTATGAAAAGGATAGTTGTCACTCACCATATAGCGGAGATATGGATAGGATTAACAAAAAGACTGTCAGCAAGTAAGCTTTCAGCCAAAAGACCTTCATCAGAAATACACACACACACACACACACACACACACACACACACACACACACACACACACACACGACCACAGTCTGGCTGCTGCGGTCGAAAGCCTTGCTGGCATTCTTTTTGTTATGCCTATCTGTGACTCAGAATCTCTGCTGTTCTTATAATTTAATTATTAAATAACATTTTTTGTTAGTCAGAAATTCTTTTACAGAATAGAAAATGTGCTTTATTAGAAAAGCCTTTAGTTTAGTTTTAAGTATTGGATACATAGCAGTTTTTATTTCTTCTGGTATCTTATTATGTAGTATTACACCAATGCTATCATTTTCCTCTGATAGGCTGTTGTTCTATGGCAATTTTTATTTATATTTGATTTCTCTTTAGTACAATAGCAGTGTAAATTTCTGATCTGTTGTAGTTTCCTTGTTTTCAAGAGGTGGCCTCAAGTGGACAAGATAGGTTCATAAATAAACAAACTTGGAACATTCAGAACACCAAGCTCACTAAAATGAGATTTACAGGACTCCTTATTAAGGGCACAATTTTTTCTTAGATCTCTCTCTCTCTCTCTCTCTCTCTCTCTCTCTCTCTCTCTCTTTCTTTTAAACGTTAACACTGTGAGTTGAGTGTCCTCAGAAAATGATCCCATATCAAAGCACTGAGTGGAACTGCGCACAGTATGCCTGCAGTAATATTGTTTTGCTTATTAGTCTTAGAACATAGCATACAGATAAGAGTTTCCTATGTGTGTGTCCTAATTTAAATCTTGCTGAGCCCACGCACAAAAATTTTGACACTTATGTTTTATAGGGGATCATTTTTTAATTGTGCTTGAATAGACATATGATTTTATGGAGGAAATAAATGAAAGTTTTCAAAAACAGCTTTTTCAGTACTTAAAGTGAGTTTGTTTTTGGTGAACCAGTCAAAGTCTTTTCATAGAACTTTCTGTTGTTGACTGCAAGGTTTCTGGGCTGGATCCAGTAAGCAATATGCCGGTGTCATTGGCAAGCATGGTAGATTTTTGGGGACTCACATATTCAACAGTCATTCACATAAATCAAGAAGAGTAGTCGACATAAGATTGAGCCCTGCAGTATGCAATATTGTATTGGTAATTTGCTAGAAAGGGAGGAGGAGTTGTTTCTTGTTTTATTCTTCGTATTAAATTCAAACTGAAGTGATCTTCTGCCTGCAGTTTTTTGATTACGAACACAACCAGCTGTGTGCTGCACCTCATACTCCTTATTTCTAATTTTTTTGAGCATAATGTTATGGTCCATTACATTGAAGGCTCTTGACAGGTCTAGAAAAATAACTGCAGCTACTTTATGTTGATCAAGGGATTTTACAGCACAGTCTAAGAATTCAAAAATTACTGTCTGTCTGGATTTAGATTTTCTAAAACCAGATTATTCTACAGTAAGAGGAGAATATTTAAAGCCTGTCATAAGAGTTTTTCTAGAATTTTTGTAAAGGAATGTGACTGTGACACAGATCGGTAGTTTGATATTTTGTCTGAAGAATCTTATTTTAACAGCGGTGAAAGTTTTGCTAATTTGAGAATATCTGGAAAGACACCAGTTCCTAGAGAGAGGTTGAAAACTTTATGAAGGACACTTGAAATTGTAATGTTTTGCTAACTAGGCGTCTGTAAAAACTTAAAAGCTATCTTAACCATGTTGGCAAAAAAAAAAAAAAAAAAAAAAAAAAAAAATTAATGCACCAACAAGATTCATGATACACTGGATTTATCTTTCTTTCGGGTGATTATTTAAACTTGGAAATTAGAGAAGGAAAGTTGCTATTCACCATATAACAGAGATGCTGAGTTGTGATAAGCACAATAAAAAGATTCACACAATCATAGCTTTCGGCCATTAAGGCCTTTGTCAGCAGTAGACACACATGCACAGAGACACTCATGCAAGAGCAACTTGCACACACGTCTGCAGTCTCAGAGTGCTGTAGTTTCAGACTCAGCATCTCCGCTATATGGTGAGTAGCAACTTTCCTTCTCTAAATTAGAATAGATTTACTTTCATTCCTATTGATCCATAGTGAGGAGGTTCTCCAGGGTGTAGAACATGTCAGAAAAACTATAATACTTGACAGATATTTGCAACTGAAACAAGTAAGTTAATGGACCTTCCACAGGTCCCAAGCGGAACGATACTCATTTATTTAATGAACACTACATAAAAGAACCATTTTACAAACAGTAATTTACTAAGATTGCATTAATGCAATGAATTTAAAATTTAAAAAAAATGTTTTTTTTATTTATTTATAAGGTAATAAACATATAATAGAACTATTACAATACTTATTTACAATGAGCACATTACTGCACTGAAATGGTGCAGAAGTTAGATTGTACTCTCTCTCTCTCTCTCTCTCTCTCTCTCTCACACACACACACACACACACACACACACACACACAAATCAGTTGGTTCTACTAAGATATTCATCAATGCAGTAGAAGGACACACACACACACACACACACACACACACACACACACACACACACACAAATCAGTTGGTTCTACTAAGATATTCATCAATGCAGTAGAAGGAGTTGGCCACCAATAAATCCCTTAGACTTCTCTTAAACTGAATTTCGTTGGTTGTTAAGCTTTTTATGGCTGCTGACATGTTATTGAAAATGTGTGTTCCTGAATAATGCAAACTTACAAGAGTAAGTGACTTTAAATCTTTGTGAAGATTATTCTTATTTCTAGTATTGATTCGATGAATTGAGCTGTTGGTTTGAAAAAGTGATATATTTTTAATGACAAATTTCACTAAGGAAAAAATATATTTGGAAGCAGTAGTTAGTATCCCTAGTTCCCTAAACAGGCTTCTGCAGGATGTTCTCGAGTTCACATAACGTATAACTCTTATTGCATGGTTTTGTGCCTGGAAAACTTTAGCTTGGCTTGATGAATTACCCCAAAAAATAATCACATATGACATTATGGAATGAAAGTAAGCGTAGTACGCCAGCTTTTTCATTTTTATATCCCCTATCTGACACAATTCGCATTGCAAATAGAGATTTGTTAAGATGCTTCAGCAGTTGTGTGGTGTGCTCCTCCCAGTTGAATTTATTATCAAGCTGTAATCCCAAGAATTTAACACTGTCCACTTCTTCTATCTGCTTGTCATCATATGTTAGGCATATAATCATGGGACACCCCTTAAGTTCTGAACTGCATGTAGTGTGTTTTTTCAAAGTTTAGTGATAAAGAAATGGCTAGGAACCAGTGATTATTTTATTAGCCGATCGTTCTAAGACTCCACTTGATTTGCTATGTTTGTATCATCGGCAAACAAAACAAACTTGGCATCTGGTAATGTTACTGATGAAAGGTCATTGATATACACAAGAAAAAGTAAGGGTCCTAAGATGGAACTTTGAGGGGGACCCCACATGTAATTATTTCCCAGTTGGATGATGCCTGATACCTAATAACATCCTTTGTTTTCTGCCAGATATATAAGATTTGAACCATTTTTGCAGCATTTCGTGGTACACCACAATATTCTAATTTACTAAAAAGGATATTGGCATTTACCCAGTCAAATGCCTTTGACGGATCACAAAATGTACCAGTTGCCTGCAATTTTTTGTCTAATGAATTAACTGCATTTTCACTGATAGCCTTCTCAATGTCAGAACCCTTCAGAAATCCAAACTGCAACTTCGACAATGTTATTTGTGATAAAATGGTTATAAAGCCGATTGTACATTACCTTTTCTAAAATTTTTGAGAATGCTGGTAAAAGTGAAATTGGACGGAAATTTGATGTTATTTCTTTATCTCCCTTCTTAAACAGTGGCTTAACTTTAGCATATTTCAACCATTCAGGAAATATTTCACTGATAAATGACTGGTTACACAGGTAGCCTAATATGTTACTTAACTCAGATCCACATTCTTTAATTAACTTTGTTTATATTTCATCATACACACTAGATGTTTTTGATTTTAAAGATTTTATGATGGACATTACTTCTGCTGGGGTAGTAAGGGTCAAATTCATATTATGGAAGTTACTTGAAATGTCTGGTCTGAGATATTCTATAGCAGCATCTACAGAACCTTAAAACCCCATCTTTTCAGTAACAATTATAAAATGATTGTTAAAAAGTTCTGCAACACTATACACATCTGCAACAATGTATCATTTATTCTTTATGCTATTTGTCCCTCTTCATGTCTGGTTCTACTGGTCTCCTCCTTCACGATACCCCATATTGTCTCTATTTTTTTATCTGATACGACTATCTTTTCCTTGTAATATATTTGCTTTGATGTCTGTATTACAGTCTTCAATATTTTGCAGAATTTCTTGTAATGTGCTATAGCATCAACATCGGAACTGTTTGATTGACAGATACAGTTTTCTTTTTGTTTTACATCATACCTCTGTTCCTTCAGTAATCCAAGACTTATTTGTAGACTTTGCTCTAACCTTGGTTAGTTTTGGGGGGAAACAGTGTTCAAATAAGGTAAGCACTTTATTAGCAAAAGTGTTATATTTTTCAATCATGCCATGAGCACTGTAAACATCACTCCTGTGAATATATCTGAGGAATGTAATAAAATAATCAATTTTTGGTGTATTGATTACCCTCTTGAGCTCAGATTGCTAATCTGAGATAGCTCTCGGTTGTTACATTCCATCCTGGATTTTCCATCGTTTGATAAACTTGGAAATTTGCTGAAAGTAACAGTAATAAATGTGGTACAGTAGAGTCTGATCATCCTGCTTACAGTGTTTCTGTGGACTTGTCAATGGCTCATGGTATCGCGAAATGGATCAGAAGGCAGTTGATAGGTGGTAGTTGCGGAAGTTCAGTCAGTTTTAGTATGTCAAAAAATGGTTCAATGGCTCTGAGCACTATGGGACTCAACTGCTGAGGTCATAAGTCCCCTAGAACTTAGAACTACTTAAACCTAACTAACCTAAGGACAACACACACATCCATGCCCGAGGCAGGATTCGAACCTGCGACCGTAGCGGTCGCGCGGTTCCAGACTGTAGCGCCAGAACCGCTCGGCCACCAGCGGCCGGCTTTAGTATGTCAAACAGCTAGTTTTTAACTCAGTCAATAAGTGCTACTGTGCACATGTTTTATAAATTAGTGACAGTTCTTCTTACACATTAAAGTGTGTAAAACTAAATTACAGATACAGTGTGGTGGCACTGTGGTTAGCACACTGGACTCGCATTCAACAGGACAACAGTTCAAATGTGCGGCCAGTAAATCTAATTTAAGTTTTCCATGATTTTCCTAAATCACTTCAGGCAAATACTGGGTGGTTCCTTTGAAAGAGCATGGCACCAATGACCTTGCTGTTTGATTCCTTTCCCCAAATCAGAGAACCAACCTAAATTACGGTGTCAGCTAAATGTTAACACATGTCTTTAGCGAAGAAATAAAAGTACTTGTAAGGCGAGTCTCTTCAAAACATAGCAAGTGAGGTAGGGGGATTAGCATAACAAGTGTTAAAGACTGAAGAAAATTTAGGAAAACTCTTGAAAGACATGTAGTGATGATTGATGATAAAAAGAACTGAAAATATGTAAGACTTTGAAGAACCCTAAAAGTGAAAACTTTTCAATGCTTTGTGGATGTGGTTTGAACAGAAGAGTAGAAAAATAACTCTGTTATCTGGACCAATCATTGTTTGAAAAATTAGATGGAGACAATGTAAATTGAAGTTTACGGCGAGTGAAAGGTAGCTATATGGGCAGAAAAAACTACATGGCACTCAAAATTTAGTTAATTCCAGCGAGAAGCTGTCAGCTGGCGAAACAGCTGCCAATGAATTCGTCCAAAATTTGAAAACATAGTTAAAGAGCTTAAACTGTTCACTGATCAAGTGTCTAACATTTATCAGTTTGACTTACTGCAAAACGCTCCCTACAAGAACTCTCGCTGCACAAAATGAGTCAGTTGTGTGTCAATGCAATACTGTAATCATGTATGTTCAGTTGTTAAACTTTCAATCGCAGTAATATCATTTTACTGTGCGGCACAGACATATTTTACATTACAGGCTGTACGTTAAATTTAGTGTAAGATTTTTTTTTAGTGTGTGTTGATGTTTTCTTTCAGTTTTTTACTGTTTTAACATGGAACAATTTTTCAGAAAGTATTTCCTGTTGAAAATTAAAGTTGTACCACACTGTACTGTGATACTACAGGTCAATGTTCCTCTGATAGTCCCACCCGTTTTTCTTCCTGACCATACTGCCCAACCTGCAGAAGTCAGATTACTGAGTTTCTTATATAATTAATTTGTGTTTCACGTTTCACATTAATAAGTCTCTCTCTCTCTCTCTCTCTCTCTCTCTCTCTCTCTCGCTCTCTCTTGCACATGCGCCTGCGCGCGCACACACACACACACACACACACACACACACACACACACACAGCAGTGCGCACACGCACACACACACACACACACACACACACACACACACACACAGCAGTGCGCACACAGTTGGTTATTTTCTCTCTGTGTTATCATTTGAATTTGACATCAGTTTTATCAACAAGCTGTTGACTTTCTTTTCTGAAATTGTAGTTTGAAATCATCTTTCTACTGGAATAGGTTTGTACTACAGTATACAGTATTGTGATGATATATACATCGTCAGTAGCATTTTGCTACTCATTTTAGAACATAAGTTTTTGCTATTATTTTTGGGCAGAGGTTTAAAGTATTTTGTAATCCTGTAACTTGCTAACTTTATAACAAAAAATTGGCATCTGCATGGGTTAGTTACTAATAAGAGACCACTGACAGACAGGAGCTTAAACATTTTTAAAATCCTGACTGATGGAACACCATACTAAATGCTACACATCATTATAGTAAGAAGAAAAGTCAACTTTGCGTAAATGCTGGTCATAGCTGTTGGCTCGGAATGCTTTCAGTATAAAGACAGTAAATTCATGGTTACAGTAAGCTAAATACCACTTTTCCTGAAGATTCTAGTGGATGACAACTCCAGTGTAAACTATCTCATGTGACTGTGGCTAAAAAAGACTATTTTTTCACAAAAGTTCTCACTGATGTAGGGTGACAGGAGGAGCCCTTCTGATACACCTCACAATATCCGTACCCTTTGTGACTTTCTTAATTTTAAATGAAATGCCACTTCTGTCTGGTCTCTCTACATTTCTTTGAACTTTCATTTTCAGATAACTGACCTTAAATTTAAGTAACGAAAGTGTTTCATGTTTTTCTCATAGTTGGCCCGATGAAATCATATTGGTTACTTTGTTCATAGCGTTAGACATGCATAAAAATTCATTATTTTTTTCAGCATATGGTTAAAATAATTGCAACTTTGATCAGTTGTTAAAGATGAATTGATAATCCAATTTTGCTTTCAGTTCTCTTGAAGATAATCATTTTTATGTTTGTAACTGAGCTTTTGTTAGGTGTCTTTTTCTGCCCCACAGTAACATCTTCCTTCATTAAAAACTGGATATTTTGTTAAACAATTAAAATGTGAATCTTTCTTTTGCAGCAAAAAGAAATGCAGATACGGAAACAGTTTAGGGAAACATGTAAAATACAAACTCGGCAGTACAAGGCGCTCAAAGCCCAAATCCTGCAAACAACGCCAAAGGATGAACAGAAGGCAGTGATAAAGAAATTAAAGGAAGAGCAGCGGCGAAAGCTTGCATTGCTAGGTGACCAGTATGAGCAAAGCATAGCTGAAATGCTTCAGAAGCAGTCGGTAATTATCTGGAAAAAAATTTTATATTTTACTTTACAGGAAAAGTATGAAATTATTACCTACATAATACTCTAAAATTTAAATAGAAAGTGTATCTATGTTTCAGTAGATCACATGTGGCAGCCATTACTTGACGCCGATTAATTTTTCATTATGCATGTCGTTTACAAGTGCTACTTATTAGAAAGATGTTAAGGAAGTGTGATTCTCCGGATGTATGTGAATATCTGTGTTGCACTGTTTCCAAATGAACTCTGGCATACTGGTGTAATTGTGTTTCTCACTGTAGAACAGATTTAAACTATTTCATACTCCACAGATATTTGCTGAAGATGTCAGCAGGCAACACACTATGAGTTCCGTGAGGTAGCAAGCAGTGTTTTTCTGTAGTGGTGGACGAAATGCAAATTACATTCTCAGGCATTGTCTTTAGCTGTTACTACCCACACTGGAGAAAGCCATGCTCAGCTCACCTAAGTATACTAGTTCAGTACACAGTGATACCCCTATTTTACATTACCGTGGGGTCCAGACTTGAAAATCGCAAAATTGAGGAAAATGCAGAATCGAGGAAAACATTAACACTCCCAAAATACGAGCAAAAACAGATGTAATTGGTATATATATGATTAAAAATCATAATCCTCACCAATGCGTTGTATAAAACCTGCATAAGTGAATGAAATTAAATGTACAATACAGTACTTATACAGTAATTTGTAGTAATGAATTTTGTCGCTTCTTAAAAGTTGACAGATGTGCAACATCAAGAAAAAACTTGTCAAAAAATTGAAATAGGTATATGTGTACAAGATAATCGAGCTACTTTCCGATATGATATGAGCACAAATTATACGTCAAAACACACATTTTTGAGACATTTTTTCTTTGTGTTCACCCAGAACAAAAATTAATGAACATAGTGAATTAAACTGAAAACTAAAGTACAGTGAAATGTGTCTGAAACTAACATGGAGGTGTGTGTGTGTGTGTGTGTGTGTGTGTTTTCCTTCTGTAGCCAATGGTAGCCTTAAAGCCATGTGCACACTAAGATTGAAATGTGTTTCCAGCTGTTTGATGTGGACACCATTTGAAAACATCTTTCAAATAATAGAAACATCTGTCCGTAGCAATGTCCATACAGATCAAAGGAAACAATGTGTTTCAGGCCAGCTACAGTATGTCACTGTTGCATGGCAATAGTGTATGTTTATATGTCACATTCTGTCTCATCTGTTGTACAGAATTATTAGGTGTTTTGTTTTCTCTTGCTGTATTAAGTTTTTCCACTTGAAAAAATAAATAAAGGAAATTAAACATCACACAGTGGACGAAGCAGCAGACAGTTCAGTTGTTATTGTTGTACCTGGCTGACAGCTGCTTGTGGAATATATGAAGCAAGCAGTGCAAGAACAGCAATGAAACAAGACACTCTGCACAAAAACTGCTGTTGCATTTGGTAGAATACTGTGTAGAAAAGAAAATAAGGTCATTTGTTGTGACTTTTTTCAAAATGTGAAATAAATGCTCAAGGCTCTGAAATGAATCTCCTGTTGACAAAAAAATAAAACTAACAGCATGTCTGGTTGCAATTGCTTTTCTGAAATTTGTATCTTTTTTAGCTATCTTCTGTGGTGTCACCGCCAGACACCACACTTGCTAGGTGATAGCCTTCAAATCAGCCGCGGTCTGTTAGTATACGTCGGACCCGTGTATCGCCACTATAAGTGATTGCAGACCGAGCGCCGCCACACAGCAGGTCTTGTCTAGAGAGACTCCCTATCACTCGCCCCAGTTGTACAGCTGACTTTGCTAGCAATGGTTCACTGTCTACATACGCTCTCATTTGCCGAGACGACAGTTTAGCATAGCCTTCAGCTACGTCATTTGCTACGACCTAGCAAGGCACCATATTCAGTTACTAACAGATAATATTGTGAATCATGTACTGTCAAGAGCGACGTTCATCATTAATGGATTAAAGTTAAGTATGAAACTAATTACGTCCGCTTTCTGAATTCTCATTCCTTGTCATGTTCCAGATCTCACGTCAGTATAGTTCTTCCCTCTTCACGCCAGCCTGCGTGAGCTAAAACGCGTGCATTTCGGCCTCTACTAGTAACACAATGTTGGCTCTACTGCCAACTCATCTTCCATATTCAGTTCCCATATGTAGCAAGTGTTCCCAACCAGTTCTTCTTTGGTATGTTATTGCTCACCAAAGATTATGGCTGTATGCAAACCAACAAATCCATTTTATACAACTAAATCTGATTTTCTCAACCATTAACCAACTACTATACAAACTCTCCATAAAAAATATCGTAGTTTTAAAAACAATTGCTAAATTCTTTGATAAATGCTGCTTTATTCTGTAAAACTACAGAACACTGAGAGGTGCTTATGGCCTTCAGGTCACAAGTCACAATAAATATATGTAAAAAAAAAAAAAAAAAAGGATGGATTACAACAACGTCACTAGTGGGCTTTCGACTTTTGCGAGCGCTTGTGAACAACTCCTGTGTGAACTGTGTGCACTTCAATTATTCATTTCCTTCGTAGTGTGTGACGTATCAGCACAGTATGCCATTTCAAAGCAGTGGTGCATTGAAAGTATCATATCATGGATCATCACACTTATCATTAAATATCAAGTAACAAAGTATCAATGATGTAAGCTTCAAGAGATTTTATGATAACTAATGCACAATACAAAATTCAGATGGATAAGCTGTAGCATAATGGATAAAATCATGATTAGGTGTCGCATCTCACTGCATGCCAGTATTTTTTTCAACTTAGTGTTGTTATAAAGTTAGTTATGATTGTAATACAGTATGTTCTGCAATATTCAGTGGTGTTAAAATTACTATCTGGTTAGAGAATGGAGGATGAAATAAATATTTGCCTGTTTATTTCCAAATGTGTGGCGATGTGTGAGTGTGTGGTTACGCAGAAACCTAACAGGACAGCTTACATTCCTGCAAGTGAAGTGAGCAGCAATAAAATTCATATTCTTTGTTCTCACAAATACTTCATTGTTTATTTCCTAATATGTGACAATTTTTGAGTGTGGGGTTAGGCAGGAACCTAAGAGGATTGCTTAAAGTGCAAAGATAAGCAATAATATTCATGTTCTTCCTTCTCACAAATATTTCGCATGTTGTGGAACCACAAACATGTTCCCCAGAGAGTTCTTGATACAACTGAGGTTCACCTGTCACTAACATCCATTAACATCAACGTGACACTATAGAATCAACAAATCCATAGCCTCATTCCTGGTCACCTTCACAGCCCCACCATGTCACGATTATTCAATTTCTGCAAAAAGTAGTGTGAAACGTACTCAACATCATTGCACCATGAAGCTAAACATTGCAAGTTGTGTTCGTAACATCAATTGTGGATTATGTCAGCATTTCCACCCTCAAGTCCCTCCTCTCTGCAACAGCCTGAAATATTCTGTTAACTCTGCCATCACTCCTGGTGCGAGTCATCTGTCTATTGTGCCACATGTAACTCATTCAGTCACATCAGGTGGCAGTAGGAAGAAAACAGGACAAAGTCAAGTGAGACTTTGAGTAAGAACATAGAATCGAGTAAACTTTACTAGAAGGAAATGTAAAAACTGGGAAATTTTAGCATTGATCTTACGGGTTTTTCACAGGGGCCATGAATTTATGGTGTAAAATCGCCGTAAAGTAAAACTGAAGTTCCACCGTAACTACATCCTTGGCTAAATGTTGGCCATGATAATTTGGAAATGGAAACTTGCCATAAAGTTCATAGAATATTTGTTCCACATATGGTTATCTGTGCCTAAAGAAATTACTGAGTGGAGATCTGTTTTGAACTGCAAAAATCCCTCAGGCCTACAATTTGCTAGATACCATCATCTTCAGCTAGGACATGTAGTGCAGCACCTCAAAGCTAAAGGGCAAATGACAGTGGATGGAAAATGACGTGCCATTTACCAATCATATACTTTTTTTTTAAAAAAAAAAGCAGGGTAATCACCATCTGTGATGTGCAATTTTTTTTAGGGAACGAGCAATTTTTTTGTATTACCTGTGGCCATGAAACCTGTAAATTCAGAACACAATAATATTGTGCTAACTAAAATGAAAAGCCAAATTTTGAGGATCAGGCCATTGGCTGCAACCTGAGAGTGCCAGACTGTATACCTGTTTTATCATCACAGAGCATTTGATTTCACTGTCCTCCTATATCTACCATTTACCATCCTCATCTGTTTAGGAATTTGGAAGGCGTCTGGCAAAATTTTCTAGAGGGGAATTGACATAACTGCTCCAAGAAGTTGGCTTCCTCTGGTTCGGAGCTGGAGTGCTGCATTAAATCTCATCATCTTCATCACATGCAAGTATGCAAGAAATAATTGAGTCCTGGGTTCAGTTCCCATTTGTGTAGGGGTTTCTTCTTTGCCCAGGGACTGGGTGTTTGTGTTGTCCTCATCATTTCACCATCATTCAGGAAAAGTGGAATGCCTGAACTGTGAAAAGATTGGGATTTTGGATGGTTACTGGTAACCGCACTTGAGTGCCCCACTAACCAAGTATCATCATCATCATCTGCATACAAATTGCTAAGCAACTGAACCTTGTTTTGTTTAGTTGTGGTATATTGCATTCTCTGTATCTCAAAATAGTTGGCATGTAAGTTTAAGAGGAAGTATTGCAGTCAGAACAACTTTCATACACCTATTCCAAGATATGCTTCATCTGGTCCATCTCAACTCGCCAAGCCACCTTCCTAGATGTTGATCTCTACCTTTCAGATGGCTCCATAAATACATCTGTCCATATCAACTGCGCCAACCACCAATAGTACCTCCTCTTTGACAGCTGTCACGCATTCCATGTCAAAAAGTTTCTGACATACAGCCTCACCATCTGTGAATGCCACATCTGCAGGGGAGAGCAGTCGAAATATACTGGAAACCTTACCAGTGTCTCTTCTGATAGGTAATATCCCATCTGGCTGATCTGTAAACAAGTCTCCCATGCCACCTGCTGCTCTGACACCAGTAAACCTGTTGACCAGCCACTGACCAGCACCCCTGTGATCGTCCAGTAGCACCTTTCCTTGAAAAGCTCAACCCCATCCTTCACCAAGGCTTCGATACCTCACCTCATGCTCTAAGATGACCCACATCCCCCAAAGTAGTGTACCATCACCCACACCCTACAAAATATCCTTGTCCATCCTTATTCAAATGTTACTTTCAGTCCTGCACCCCCTTGTGTTGTTCGCTTGTAGTGAGACCCAGATGCAAAACCTGTCCTGTACACCCATCCTCCATTTCCTACCACAGCCCAATCACAGGCATTTCCTGCCAAATAAAATGCAAGGCCACACGTGAAAGCAGCAATGTTATATATTAGCTATGGAGTAATTGGTGCACAGCATTCTATGTGGACATGACAAGTAACAAGCTGTCTATGTGCACAAATGATCACTGCCAAGCTGTGGCAAACTGCAAACTTGACTGTCCAGTTGCTGAACACACTGCTCACCACAACACAAATGACTTCAACAGCTGTTTCACTATGCGAGTTATTTGGATACTATCTTCCAGTGCAAAACTCTCCAACACAGCCTTCATTCTTACAGTCCCCCTGGTCTAAACCTGCCTCACTTCTTCTTTTCCTACTCCCTTTGTCCATACCACTCCTTCTCTGTCCAAGTAGGGCACTGCCTTCTCCCACTAACCTTTATTTCCCCATGCAGTGGGAGCTGGATTGTACATTGTTTGCAGCTCATGATGCGTTCCCTGGTCACAACAGGCTCCATTACTGTAAGCTGCAACACCTCACAAGGCGAAACAAAGATATCCTCCTTGCACATTTTAATGCCATTTGGGCATCGGGTCACTTTCCTGATTCAAGGAGTGAGGCAATTTTAATTCCTCTTTTAAAACCTGGAAAAGACTGTACAATCATAAGTAGTTACCATAGTGTTGCCCTCACTAGCTGCATGGGAAACACCTTGCAGCAGACGGTCAACTGCTGCCTTCTCTGGATTTTAGAATCCAGGCAACTCTTAGTCACTTTCATTGTGGTTCAGGAGATATCGCTCCACCTTTGATAACCATGCCCTCCTGGAGGCAGCTATACAACAGGCTTTCCTACACCGGCTTCACCTTTTAGGTATATTTTTTGACATTGAGAAGGCCTATGATACTTCTTGGAGGCATCTTATGCACGACCAGCTTCACGGATGGGGTTTTTGTGTTTGTCTTCCCATTTTTATTCAGTCCTTCCACTTGGCACGATATTTTAGATACCAAGTTGATGACGTTCTGTCTGATCAGTTTGTGCTGGAGAACAGTGTCCTTCAAGGGAGCAAGTGTTACTGTCTTTGCCATAGATATTAACAGCATTACGCCCATAGTGAAAAGTCCTGTCCAGTGGTCTTTGGTGTGAATGATTTCTCTGTGTTTTGCTCTTCTTCAAGCCTCGCAGTAACAACGTGGTGTCAGTTGCAACTAACTCTTCAACATTTGGATGAATGGGTGCAGAAGAGCGGTTTTAAGTCTTCCACTGAGAAGTCTGTGTGTGTGTGTTCTTTTTAACCACTCTCGTTCCATTTTAAACTTTCCTGAGTTGAGGATGAGGGGCATTGTCCTTACTTTTAAAGACAGAGTGGGGTTTCTGGGCCTCATGAAGGGATTTTGTTGGCCACTGGGGCATTCAGAACAAGCCCCATACCAAGCCTCTTTGCAGAGGCTGGTGAACAGCCACTCCATGTCAGGCAACTGCTACTTACGGTGCACCAGGTGTTTAAAACACTGTCCACAGCTTACATACCCCCCTACCATACAGTTTCTCAGGCTTCACTAGAAAGGCTTTTTTGTAACTGGCAACAGACAACGAGGCCCTGTGGGATTCATCTACAGGATTGCCTTCTTGAGATGGGTGTGGCTGGTCTTCATGTTTTATATCACAGTGGGAGCAGATTTCCACCTTGGCTTCTCCGGAGGTCCAGACTAATTTAAAGGAAGGTCATACGCCAGATTTTACATTTCAGTCTCTGGTTTTTAACATTTTAAATTGGCATCACAGTTTCACAACAGTGTACACTGATAGCTCCAAACAAGGGAATTCCCTCGGCTGCTCTATTGTGTTCCCCAACCATGTCACTGGGTTTTGCCTCCCTGACGAGTATACTGTTTTCTCAGCAGAGCTCTACATGATCCTGAAGGAACTGGAGCAGTTAGCGTCGTATTTTGGGGCAAACAGTTGTCATCTGCTCTGAGTCCCTTAGTGCCTCACAATAGTTGCAGAACCTGTATCCAGCTGAGTAGTTGGTGTGGACGATATATGACCAATTGTACTTACTCCAACGACAGGGTAAGCAGGTGTCTGTATTCTGGGTGATATGTCATGTAGGGACAGGGGGAAATAAACAGGCCAATCGGGTTGCCAAGGAGCCCTGTAGAGGACAGGACGTGGCATAGTGTCGAAGTCCCTTACAGTCTGTTATTTCTGCACTACGCAGGAAGTGCTTGCAGTTGTGGGATGAGGAATGGTTGGCGGTGATGGCCACTAAGCTGCGGTAGGTGAAGTCAACAAGCTGGCCGTGGTGTTCCTTCTGCCAGTTGCTCAGGTGGGATGAAGTGACCCCTCACATGTCTTAGAATTGAGCACTGCCCTCTCACACATAGCTTTTTACTTCAGCAAGAGTATCCCCTGTTTTGTGATGCTTGTGGCATGCAGATTTCTGCCATATTTTAATGGAGTGCATTTTATACTGTGATTCAATTTTAGCTTATGATGAGACGAGTGTGACTAAGGTTTTAAAGTTTTGTGATGTGTTTGGACTCTGTCCTAAATTTGTAGGCTGGAGATTTTAGTGTATTCCAGAGTGGCGGGCTTTTCCTTTCTTTATTCTTGCGATCAACCAGCCACATCCACCTGTCATATTGTTTTAGTGCCTTATACCACTTTCTCCCTGTGCCTTTAATGTTTTACTATTGACGCAATACTTCGTTCCATGATTCTGTGTAGGTACACACATAGTTTTCCAACTTCTGTTACCTGTGTTTTATGTTTTACATGCTGTTTTATCTTCCTGTTTTGTGTATTTTACTGACGCACATCTCAATCTGTTTTTGTCTCCCCCCCCCCCCCCCACTCTCTCTCTCTCTCTCTCTCTCTCTCTCTCTCTCTCTCTCTCTCTCTCTCTCTCTCTCTCCCCCCCTCCCTCCCTCCTCCCCCCTTACTCATTTTCAGCCCCTTTATCTTCTCTCCCCCCTCCTTTTGTTCATCTTCACCATTCTCTGTCTTTTTCTTCCTTGCCTTTTTGCCTCTTCAGTTCAGTCCCTACTTCGTCTTACTGAATCCATTGTTGTACCCTCTGTATTTTTTTCATCTTGTTGTATGGTCCCAAAGTCATCTGTCCAAAGACTTCTCTCTTTCCTGCTACCCCCTCCTTGCTTCATTCCCTACTGCCTCCTTATCTCTGGCAACTGCTTTCACGACTACAGTGTCAATAATTAGTCTCGCTGTGACCATGGAAGAGTGCATTCGGATGTTTGGTTCTGTGTGAGAATATGTGTACTCTTGCAGGAAAAAGATCTATTGCTCAAAAGCTAGGGTGACTGTTGTCTTCTTTTGTATGTTACTATGCTCCATGCATCTAATCATTATAGGTGAGTGGTTGCTTTTACCTAACTTGTCAAGTGGGTAGTTCGCATGCGCATGCCTCTTCCTCAGTGGGTAATGAGTGCCAGCGCACACTGGTACGGTGGTGCCGTGTACTTCTCTCACACAGAAAAGTTTTTGTTTTCAGATTTAAAGTCATATTGGGTGGGCATGAATAAAGTATATTTAAGAAGTTAATGAAAATTTTTTCGCAATTTTGCAAGTTGTTTTCAGTGTGCAACATTTTAACGCAAGGTGCTGCACGCAGGAAAACTCTGCATTCTGCACTCCATTATGTCATGTGTTTGTAAAAGCCTTTTCTCATGCACGCCACACACCTCCTTGTTGGTCTTTTCTTTATTGTGGGTGACAGGTTGTCTGGAAAATGCCTGGCTGTAAGGTGTGTTGCTTTCGGTGTCCTTGGTGTCCTTCCTACTGAGGGCCTTTGTTGTGGTGAAGATACAGCCAACTGTTAGCCAAAACTAATATAAAGCTCATTCTACTTTGTTCACCACCATGACGCTTATCCAGAACATATGCATTGAAGCATGCAGCATCCAACAAGTGGCAGAAAAGCTTCTGATAATATTTTTTTAACCTGCTTCTAGTTGTGTTATAGCTGTGCAACTGAGATTCGCACCTGTCCACACCTTCCATGTTCTTGTTGTCAATGACAACATGTGGCTTTTCAACAATCCCCTTCTTTGAATTTGCATTGATAAATGTAACATCATGGAAGGTGCTGATCATAACATCGTTTCTTTTGTCCTTTCATTTCATTACCATATGCTTGCTTCTGTACCCTGTTATGTACTCTCCTTTCTTCAGTTTTTCCTTTTTTACAAAGTCAAGGAACCCCTTTCTGTCTTGTTGCATTGTGCTGACAATGTCACTGTTATTGTTGGCTAGTTTGTCTACCAAATCTGGGATTTACCAGTTGTCAAGATAAATGCAGTGACCTATTCCAACTAGATCATGTGCTAGCTCAAAAACAATTCAAGAGATTATTGTTTGCTGTGAACAGTGGCTACCATAATTAGTGTCCTTTCCAGTGAAAAAATAATGTCCCACACATTCCCGCAGCTGCTTTCGCAGAGTTCGCTTAATTTGAGGCCAAATCTGCTGCATTTTGATAGAATAAATTGCCTCCACCCAAGCTGTCCTTCTAAAGCAACAACTATTCATAAACGGTGATGTTCCTTTCTGGCATGTATACAGATCTGAATTTATGCCGCAGATTCTCCATAATCATATGAATTTTGAATAGTTTTCACTGAGGTGCCTATTGGATCATACGAGGTATTGTCAACAAAGTGGAAGAATTTCAATAAAAGATGAAGCTGCTTTTCACTCACCAGTTTTCTGAAAAAAGGTGTGTCAAGTGATTCTCTCTTTGGAAAATACATCTTGTATTCTGGTTTGTGAACAATTGCTTGAAGCATGAGCATTCCAATCAGTGTTTTTACCTCATCCCTTGTAGCATCCTGCCAGCTGCAATACCTGAAGCATGTTACTAAATTCTGATGAGAAGCTATGAACTGTTGTGCATATAGGTTTGTCTGTTCAGCTATTGTTTTGCCCAAAGCATCATTCACAAGACACAAAGCAACTCATCAAATCATATTGTTTTAGAGGCACAACTGTACCACTGAATAGATATTGATAACGCACTGAACAAGCATGTGCAAATGCAGTAGGTACTATTTGCTGTAGTAGTGTCTCGCCATCAAATGTTTTTGGGTTGAAGTCACTTTCACTAGTTCAACATCCATACCTTAAAAACTTTCAGAACTGTCAGTGAAATTATCACTTTCAAAGGCATCTGCTCTATCTTTGAATCTGATAAACAGCTTCTTTTCGCCATTGCAAAACATCACTCACTGGTGCGGTGGAAAACCCAGAATACACAGTAATGCCTGAAGAGAACTGCCATATAGTGGTTGAAGCTCAACTAATACCACAGTTTCAATGGCAGAGTGATAACTCGTCAGTCCCTCTAGCTGCTGGCCACAGAATGCTGTGGGCGGATATATCCCTCCAAACCACTGTGAATTAGGAGAGCATGTACAGATACATCCATCATGCCCATTTAAAGGATTACATTACATATTGCTCCATAGAAGAATTTCCAGCATTGTTAGCCTGATAAAAGTATATTTATTTCTGGAATAGTTTTAGACAAATGTTGGGATGGGTGGGTGCTTCAGTAAAACCACAGATGATTTCCTTTTTGGTGCTTGTCTATCGTGCGAAGAATGAATGATGAATGCTTATAAACTCCTTTCCTACCATCAACACAACCGCCCCCCTCTCTGTGCCCCCCCCCCTTACACACACACACACACACACACACACACACCAAATAATTTTTGCTGCCGCAGGCTGTGTCTTGTCAACCTGTGCATTCTTTCAAACAGTGGAAACTCCAGGTTGGAATATCAAAAATTACTTGTCATAAAGATGACACATTAAGTTACAGACATGCACAACTAAAGGCACATACGCATTAGCTTTTAACCTCAGCCTATGTCAGGAAAGGAAACTAGTGTTCATTCGCACATGACCGCCATCTCTAGCAACACAGACTAGAATGCCAAGTCTGTGGCCAAAAGCTGATGTGTAAGTCCCCAGGGGTTCAGCCTTTGGTTGCTGCGTACGGGCTTGGCGACCCGGGATCCTGAGCCGGGGACTCGTAAGTGCTGTCATCCTCTGTTACTGTAATCTCTGGGCATGCTTCAGTGACCAGTGTGCAGCACAGTGGTGGAATGTTGTGTGTTTCAGAGAATGGGGTCCTTGTCTTCACTGCATGGACCACAAGAAAGGTACACACCTCTAATAAAAAAAAACACACACTTCAACATAAAGGTGGCTACGTACTGATGAGGTAAGTAGCTGCCCCCCACCCCCAGTTGTGTAAGACGTGCTCAGGCATGCTGGGCTCTGCCTGGGTCAATGGTTGTTTCCCTTGCATCTCGTGGGATCCCTATGGAATGGTCTCGTCAAACTACCAATACCGACAGGACAGATGTACCGTCAGGTAGTACCTACACCCACTCATCAGAGAGAGCTTGGTTGGTTAGTCCTCCCAAAAAGGAGTCTCAGAACCATAGTACCAGGGCATTAGTGTGCCACAACACTTGCATTGTAATAAAGTGAACAGGAGGAACCTCTGAGGTGGTCTCCCCTTTCTATATTCACAAAGCATTGGGAAGTATTGCTGGGTCCCTAAATGGTGTCAAACAACTTTGTAATGGAACACTTCTAGTTTAAACTGCTAATTCAAACCAAGCTTCTGGGACCTAAGGCCTTAGGTGACTACCCAGGTGAGGCTGAGTTGCACGAGGAAAGTTAATGACAGATTGTAAAAAATATACAACATTTGTTCTAATGTTTACTACTACAGAGTTACTTCAACATATCCTTGCAGGCTGTATCCATCTTAAAGTTCGCCCATTTGTTCCTAAACCAGTCGGATGCTTCAGATGTCAAAGCTCAGCTTGTCTGTCCTCTTTCAGAATACTGCTGCACGGTGTGGGATCCTTACCAGATAGGACTGACGGAGTACATCTAAAAAGTTCAAAGAAAGGCATCACATTTTGTATTATCGCGAAATATGAGAGAGAGTGTCACACAGAAATGATGCAGGATTTGGGCTGGAAATCATAAGAAAGGCGTTTTTCGTTGCGATGGAATCTTCTCACGAAATTCCAATCACCAACTTTCTCCTCCGAATGCGGAAATATTTTGTTGACACCGACCTACATAGGGAGAAACGATCACCACGATAAAATAAGGGAAATCAGAGCTCTTACGGAAAGATATAGGTGTTCATTCTTTCCGCGCGCTGTACAAGATTGGAATAATAGAGAATAGTGAAGGTGGTTCAATGAACCCTCTGCCAGGCACTTAAATATGATTTGTAGAGTATCCATGTAGATGTAGATGTACCACTATGGCATGTAATGCGAGGGCTGCGTGTGACAATTGTGGATGCTCAGCTCACGAATCAGGCAATTCATGTACACTTTCTTCGAAATGTTTAAACTGTCCTGGGATCACCCAGTTTGGAGCAGAAAGTGTGAGGTTTACAACAGGGAAAGGAAAATTTAGGAGTTGAAAGTCAAGAGACGCATACCTTACGGTGATGGTAAAAAAAAGGTTTCAAAGCTACGCATTCTCTGATTTTTGCTACTACTTTTGCATAAGCCCTTAAGATGCCAGTCACCTAGTGTGATGCCTCCACACGAACTCAGACCATAGATTCAACTACGATCACATGCACTTCTCATTGGACCTGTGGGGGAAACACTACACTTGAAACAGAAGCCGTTGGCAGTGGGCTTAGGACCTAAGCCACATACCACAGCCCACCATCAGAAGCCTACTAAACCATCCCCTCAACCCAAGCAACCACCTCCTCCCATAAGTTAAGAAAAATGTCCTTTGAAAGGTAGTTCCAAGTCAAAGAAAGTGGTAATTAAATCTTCGGGTCAGCAAGCTCCCTCCCTCTCTGATGGAGTCTATGCTCTTGAGGGTACGGACTTCCAGTCAGAGGAACCGGAGAGCTGGGAAACGGTTAACTTTCCCCCTGACCTCCCCAGTAAAGCACCACCTCCGAGGGAGAAAGAAAAGAACAACTGTTGATAAACAATGGCTTCCACAGGGATTTCCATGTTGCAGTGGAACACATTTGGAAGAATTGCAGCTCCTGGTCCAGGAGAAACTGCTCTGCATCTGCTTGCAAGAAACATGTCATAAAGTCACCAACACACCTGCAATTTGGGGTTATCACTCCTATGGGAAGGATGATATTATTGAAGACAGGTCTAAAGGTGGAGTGGCGGTTTTCATTGATGACAGATGCCACTCCTCTCCTGCCTTACCACACCATACAAGCAATTGCCATGAAAGTTCTTGCACCCTTTAATATCACAGTGTGTTCTTTGTATCTTCCACCTAATGATTCTCTTTATGCAGATGCACTCCCATTCCCATTCCTCATTGTGGGGGACTTCAATACACACAATGTGCTGTGAAACTCGGCTACCACTTGCTCCAGGGGTCGGATAATCGAGCAAGTCGTCCAGTCTTAGAGTATCTGCCTTATGCATATGGGTCAGATGACACACTTTTCCACAGCTAAAGGGTCTTTTTCAGCCATTGACCTTTGTTTTTGTTCCCCAGCTACTGCAGACTTAGTTCAGTGGCTATAGATTTACATTCTAGTCACCATCTGCCAACTTGGACAGTGCCTGACAGGAGACAACGAAGATGGATGATACAAATAGCAGATTGGTTGCTGTACAATCGACAGGCCATTTTTGAACAAAAGTATTCTGCATAGGAGACGGTAGCCTGTATCCTTGTGAGATCCAATGGGCCGCCGTAGAGTTCTTTCCCTGGTCTAGTAACTACCTCAGATGATGGCCTGTACCTTGATGGAATGATGCCTATCGATTGGCAATCAGGGCCAGATGAACAGCTCTGTGGAACTCCAAACACTGTCCAACTACGGAGAACCTTCAAGTCTTCAGATCTGCGAGAGCACATGCGAAATGAGGGATAAAACAATGGAAGAGGGCTTCCACTGCACAAGTTTCGGACTCAATAAGGCACATTTCAGGCAAGGGCAGTACACGTCCCATTACAGACTTGTCAAGTAACGCGATCTTCATGGACACTCCAGAAGACATGGCTCAGGTTTTAGCTGAACACCTTTTTACTGTCACTATGTCATCCAGACAAGCTCCTGCTTTTCAGGTGTTCCGTAGGACTGCGGAGATAAGAAAGCTCAATTTCTTCTTACATAATGAGGAAGTCTACAACCTTCCATTCTCCATGTGGGAACTGTGGCCACCGACGTTGCTCCCGGACCTGATGAGATCCATTAGGCCATGCTTTGTCGTCTTTGCCCTGAAGCGAAAGGAGAGCTCCTTTCTTGTTTCAATCAGATCTGGTTTGATGGGCAGTACCCCACTACTTGGAAGGAGGCAATATTAATTCCATTCTGAAAACTAGACAAGGACCGTAGAACACCTAACAGTTACCAGATTGTAGCCATTACCAGTTGTACGGGTAAGAAACTTGAATGTGTGGTCAACCGCTGCCTCGCCTGGTTGCTTGAATCCCAAGGTTACTTGAGCCGCTCCCAATGTGGTTGAGACTACCGTTCCACTCTTGACAACTTAATTCTACTGGAGATGGCAATACAGGAGTCCTTATGCCAAAATCATTTGGTTTGTGAGGGTTGTTGTTTTTTTTTTTTTTACCTTGAACAGCATATGATGCTCCTTGGAGGTAAAACATCCTTTGCCAACTTCATGAGTGGGCACTATGTAGACTCCTGCTACTTCAATCCTTTCTAGAGGACGGGCACACTATACAGCATCGGAGATGCCCTGTCTGCCTGCTGTGTTCAACAGAATGGGCTCCCCCGAGACAGTGTCCTTAGTGTCACATTGTTTGCCATCACTATCAGTGGCATTTCCTCTGCAGCCAGGAGCCCTGTTAAATGCTCTTTGTTTGTGGATGACTTTTCAATCTTCTACTGTTCCTCTGTTCTTACAACAGTGATGAGGCAGCTACAGCTGACCATTAGGAGTATGGAAACCTGGGCCAGGACAACTGGTTTTCGATTCTCACTGGAGAAGGCTAGTTGTGTAAATTTTTACCGTGCTTATCAAATCAAAGTTTAAACCAACCAGTGCTCACAATGGGAGACAATATTATAGGTTTTCAAGGACTTTTTGAGCTTATTATTTGTATCTAAATTAACTTGGCTCCCACACCTGAAAGATCTATAAACAAAGTCATTGAATATTTTGAAATGCCTTAACGAAAAAATATATGGAGCTGATGGGTCCTGCCTCGTGCGGTTTTATAGGGCATTTGTTGAATAACATTTATATTATGGCATTTTGGTCTACGTATTGGTCCGTACTTCCTACTTCAAGATTTTAGATGCTGTCCAACGTGAGGGCATTCGAATGTCAACAGGAGTCTTTTGTACCAGACCAGTTGAGAGTCTGCATGCAGAGGCTGGTGAACAACTACTCTGGATTCAGCAACATATCTTTTTGACTTGACAGGCACTGAAAATCTCTGTGTCATTTCATTAATTGGCATTTAATGCAGTGGTCCAACCCACCTTTGAACGGCTTTTCAGGAAATGTCTCCATCCAACCAAGCCATTTGGGATATGGGCTACAAGCTATCTCAAGGATCTGGATCTATGAGACATCCAAATACATAGCCAAAGATGGAACGCGTTGCCGCCTTGGTATCTTCAGAGGCCCAAAGTCATTTTTAAGCTTGACATGATACGAGAAAAGTAGTACTCCAGATTATGTTTTTACAACTTTGTTTTTGTTCGTTTTAAATACATACCATAGTTTTTTCTTTGTACAGGTGGATCCCAACAAGAGAATGTCTTCGGTTGTTCTGCTGTTTCCCTGATAGGAAAAGTGTGTCTTCTGGAACAATTTACAAATTATAATGTGGAATTATATGGCATTCTGACGGAACTTGAGAGGATTTACAGACATCACCATACAAAGTTTCTTGTCTGTTTTGACTCACATAGTGCATTACAAGCACTTCACCAAATGTGTACAGTAGTCCAGCTGATTCAGCTCATCCACGACTCCTTACAGTGGCTCCAACATTGTGGCGAGGAGGTGCTCTTTTGTTGGGCACCTGGCCACATTGGGATACAGGGAAACAACATGGCTGACAAAGCCACCAAGGAAGCATGTTGGGATGGTTCTGTCCATCAGTGTCCCATCTCGTTGGGTGCCATCACCTCATTTTCTGACACACACATCATGTGTCAGTGGGAGACTGAATGGTTGCAGGTGGCAGAAAGCAAACTGTGGTCACTCAAATCAACCACATGGGCATGGTGAACTTCATGTCAGCCTCACTGCTGGAAGGAGTTTGTGCTTATCAGACTGTGCATCGGACATAGCCCTTTAACACATGGCTTCCCCCTCCGATGGGAGGATCTACTACTCTGTGAAGTTTGTTATGTGCCACTTTCAGTTCAGCATATTTTGGCAATGTGTGTCTTATGTACTATTAGAGCAGCCCTCAGTCTCAATGGAGATCTGCCCACCATCCTCACAGATACTGATTCTAGTGTTGCAAGAGGTGAACTTTTGTGAACTGTCAGGCCTCATCCCTAAGTTGGTTGGAACGGGAAGCAGACTTTAGTACATTACAAACTGCTCCACATTTGGGGACAGCCTTTGTCCCCACCAATGAGATTGGAATGCTCGCTTTTCATCAGGGTGCTGATGACCATTATGTTGAGGGCCCCTGACATCAAATAATAATAATCATAATAATAATAATAATAATAATAATACCAATTATACTATCAAGTACAGGAGTCATACCACACAATATTCACCAGTACATCAATGCAATACAGCTACATCCAAACTTATATATACAACTACAGAAATCCGTAATTATTGATACATGTTCAATTACCCGAAAGTTCCTAAATGCAATATAACGTATACCATACAGTTAAAAGGAAGTCACGCTTGATCAAGGTCCACGTCACTTTCCATTTTTAACCAGACTTAACGTCTGAGAAAGTAAAGAAATAATAATAATAATAATAAATCCCGTGGAGGCCCGGGAAAAGAATAGGCCTCCGGTATGCTCTGCCAGTCGTAAAAGGCGACGAAAAGAACAAACCACTAATAGGGCTAACCCCCCTTTTAGTGTGATGAGTTGGTTCAGGACAGAACTAAAGAAGCCTCGGACAAGCGCCATCATGGTCGGGGACGACGCTTGAACCCTATGCCCGCCCACAATGGTAACGACACTGCTAGCCAACTGGAAAATGATTTAAATCCAAATAGAGGTGTTTTGCAGGATATGCTTCCTACAACCACCCTAGAAGGAAAACAAAGGCAGAGGATGAGATGGTCAGATGAAGTTAATCGACACCTCATGTTCTGTTATTACCAAGCAACAAACTTAGGAACCAACACAACTGGATACAGATCACAAGTATACACAACATTTATTACCAGATACCCAGAATTAAATTTTTTAACAGAACAACGACTAGCTGATCAGATCCATGTAATAATAAAAAATAACAGGATACCCCAGTCAGAATTGGAAAACATCAAACAACAAGTACAACAAATACTGGAACAAAATAATGTGCAAACAGAAGAAGAAGAAAATACAGTAATGGACTCGAACATCCCAGAGCAAACAAACAAAGAACAACACGCATCAATTAAACAATCAGAGGAAAACGAAATCTTGCGACAGCCACCAGAACAAGCACAAATAGAACACGAAGTGACACACATGTTAGATATAGAAGAAAAATTTCAGCTGACATATATAGAATACAAAGACACAAATACAGACATTAGACAATTCTTGCATAGACTGCCAAGTAACCTACAAGTCGAAACAACAATAAAAACATTCAACACAATCATACACAACAAAATAAATGAATATACAACTATGGAAGAGTTACAACTACTTGTTTATATAGGAGCACTCACTACACTAAATATACGCACTAGGCAGAGATCAGAACCAACCAACACACAGAAGAAACCCACAAAACCAGCATGGCAACACAGGCTACAGATCAGAATAGAAAAACTGAGAAAGGACATCGGACAGCTAACACAATTTATAAGAAATGAAATGTCAGGAAAAAAAAACGAAAAAGGTTAGGTAAAATCTCACAACAAGAAGCGATAGAGCAATTAGATGAGAAGAAGCAGAAATTACAAGCATTGGCCAAACGACTTAGGAGATACAAAAAAAGTGAAAATAGAAGGAAACAAAACCAAACATTCAACGCAAACCAGAAGAAATTTTACCAGACAATAGATAACACACACATTAAAATAGACAATCCACCAAACATAACAGACATGGAACACTTCTGGAGCAACATATGGTCAAACCCGGTACAACATAACAGGCATGCACGGTGGATACAAGCAGAAACAGACACATACAAGATGATACCACAAATGCCTGAAGTGATAATTTTGCAACATGAAGTCACCCAAGCTATTAATTCTACTCACAATTGGAAAGCCCCTGGAAAAGATAAATTAGCAAATTTCTGGCTAAAGAAGTTCACCTCAACACATTCACATCTAACTAAATTATTTAACAGTTACATTGCAGACCCATACACATTCCCTGATACATTTACACATGGAATAACTTATCTGAAACCTAAAGATCAAGCAGACACACCAAACCCAGCTAAATATCGCCCCATAACATGCCTACCAACAATATACAAAATATTAACTTCAGTCATTACACAGAAATTAATGACACATACAACACAGAACAAAATTATAAATGAAGAACAAAAAGGCTGTTGCAAAGGAGCACGAGGATGTAAAGAGCAACTGATAATAGATGCAGAGGTGACATATCAAGCTAAAACTAAACAAAGGTCGCTACACTACGCATACATTGATTACCAAAAAGCTTTTGATAGTGTACCCCACTCATGGTTACTACAAATATTGGAAATATACAAAGTAGATCCTAAATTGATACAGTTCCTAAACATAGTAATGAAAAATTGGAAAACCACACTTAATGTCCAAACAAATTCAAATAATATCACATCACAGCCAATACAGATTAAGCGTGGAATATACCAAGGAGATTCATTAAGTCCTTTCTGGTTCTGCCTTGCTCTGAACCCACTATCCAACATGCTAATTAATACAAATTATGGATACAATATCACTGGAACATACCCACACAAAATCACACATTTGCTATACATGGATGGTCTAAAACTACTGGCAGCAACAAATCAACAACTCAACCAATTACTAAAGATAACAGAAGTATTCAGCAATGATATAAATATGGCTTTTGGAACAGACAAATGTAAGAAAAATAGCATAGTCAAGGGAAAACACACTAAACAAGAGGATTACATATTGGATAACCACAGTGACTGCATAGAAGCGATGGAAAAAACAGATGCCTATAAATATCTAGGATACAGACAAAAAATAGGAATAGATAATACAAATATTAAAGAAGAACTAAAAGAAAAATATAGACAAAGACTAACAAAAATACTGAAAACAGAATTGACAGCAAGTAACAAGACAAAAGCTATAAATACTTAGCTATACCAATATTGACCTACTCATTTGGAGTAGTGAAATGGAGTAACACAGACCTAGAAGCACTCAATACACTTACACGATCACAATGCCACAAATATAGAATACATCACATACATTCAGCAACAGAAAGATTCACATTAGGCAGAAAGGAAGTAGGAAGGGGATTTATCGACATAAAAAACCTACATTATGGACAGGTAGACAATTTAAGAAAATTCTTTATAGAACAAGCAGAAATCAGCAAAATACACAAAGCAATCACTCATATAAATATATCGGCTACACCACTGCAATTTCATAACCACTTCTACAACCCTTTATTTCACATAACAGATACGAAGAAAGTAAATTGGAAAAAGAAAACACTACATGGCAAGCACTCGTATCATCTAACACAGCCACACATCGATCAAGACGCATCCAACACATGGCTAAGAAAAGGCAGTATATACAGTGAGACGGAAGGATTCATGATTGCAGTACAGGATCAAACAATAAACACCAGGTATTACAGCAAGCATATTATTAAAGATCCCAATACCACAACAGATAAATGCAGACTTTGCAAACAACAAATAGAAACAGTAGATCACATCACAAGCGGATGTACAATACTAGCAAATACAGAATACCCCAGAAGACATGACAATGTTGCAAAAATAATTCATCAACAGCTTGCCTTACAACATAAACTTATAAAACAACACGTTCCTACATACAAGTATGCACCACAAAATGTACAGGAGAATGATGAATACAAATTATACTGGAACAGAACCATTATAACAGATAAAACAACGCCACATAACAAACCTGACATCATACTCACCAATAAAAAGAAGAAATTAACACAACTAATCGAAATATCCATACCCAATACAACAAATATACAAAAGGAAACAGGAGAAAAAATTGAAAAATACATCCAACTGGCTGAGGAAGTCAAGGACATGTGGCATCAGGATAAAGTTGACATTATACCAATTATACTATCAACTACAGGAGTCATACCACACAATATCCACCAGTACATCAACGCAATACAGCTACATCCAAGCATATATATACAACTACAGAAATCCGTAATTATTGATACATGTTCAATTGCCCGAAAGTTCCTAAACGCAATGTAACATATACCGTACAGTTAAAAGGAAGTCACGCTTGATCAAGGTCCGCGTCACTTTCATTTCGAACCAGACCTAAGGTCTGAGAAAGGAAAGAAATAATAATAATATTAGTTGTGCCTGTCTGCAACTTAACGTGTCACCTTTACGCTAAGTAGCAATCTGTCTTTCCCTTAAATTGTTGTACAGTCTTTCAGTGGGGTGTCATAAAGTTCTTTTCCCCATGATTTGATTAATTGGTCCTTCTTTTTTTATTCAGTCCACTCATTAAATTTTCAACATTATTTTGAGGCATGGTGTATCAGAAGCCTCTGTTCTTCCCATATTTTGAGGCATGGCATATCAGAAGCCTCTGTTCTTCCCATGTCCGTACAGCTCATCATCCCTGCTTGCTCGATGTATCTTTTGAATAATGCTGCAGAGATACTACAAGTCTCTCTCATTCCCTTCTCAATTACTGCCTCCCTTTCATGTTTTAGGCTTTCAGAACTGCAGTCTGGTTTCTGTGTGAGTTGTAGATAACCCTTTGCTCCCTATATAAACATAAATTTGCCTTTCTCCAATCTACCTTTTTAAAATAATGTGTAGTGTCAGTATTGCCTCACGCATACCTACATCTCTCAAGAACTGAAACTCATTTTCCTTTAGACCAGCTTCAACTAGTTTTTCTGTTCTTCTGTATAGTTTGTGTCACTATTTTGTAAGCATGACTTAAACAAATGGTTCATTAATATTCGCACCTGTCTTTGGAATTGGAGTTATTCCATTCATATTGATGTCTGAAAGAAATCTGCTGCTTCCTGTATGCTGCCTACCTGATGGAACAGTTTTGTCACTGTCCTTTCCTGTAAGATTTGAATAATTCTTAGAGAATGGCATCTATTCAAGGTGCCTTCTTGTTTCAACTGTCAGCTTCGTTAAAAAAAATAGGGGGGGGGGGGGGGGGGCAAGCTTGCTTAATGCTTTCTGGGCACCAGAACTCTTGATGTTCATATTGCTACTTCTCTTCTACCCAAAGAATTTTTTTAAATTTTCCTCTACACATCACCACTGTTTCATATATTAATGATGTAATAATAACTACACTTTGAAGGCTGCCACCCCTTCTCCACATTGAACAGCCCTCTTCCCTAAAGCCTGTGCAACAGCAGTAAACATATCTGCTTCACCACTGAATCCCTCAAAACTACAGAACAACTGTTCTTAGAATTTTCTCCTGCAGCTACCCCACAGGTATTATTCATAAACATCTCCTGGGCAGTATGTTTCTCTTGGTAACTGACGAATACAGTTCTTGCTTCCAAAAACTCCTAAGCATCCTCCTTGTCACAAAGTGCAATCCAGATCTCAGATGTCTCAGCACATTACTCCACCAAGGCAATTAATTTCTCCAGGCAAGCCTTAAATTAAATTATTTCCTATCAATACACTCACCATGCTATCCAGTGTCACGTTTCATTGGCTTCCTAACCTCCAAAACAGCTTAGTCAAACCATAAAAAAAAACGAAAACCATTATCCCAACATGAAGATTCTTACCATGCAGTCATTCCAGCTGTAAAACCTGCCCCATGCACCCACTTACTCCGGCCCCACCACTGGTAAATCTTACAATATCAAAGACAAAATAACTTGTGAAACAAATTCTTGTTGAGCACAGCCTTTTATGCAGTGTATTCAAAGACGAATGGTCAGTACTCAGGGATATGACAGGAATGATCATTCGAAGGAAGAAAGCCCAGTAAACATGGGCTGTAAAATGCATAACTTAATAACTGTGATCACTTTTTCATCTTCACTATGTAAAATACATCTCTTGTACTGAAAAAAGAGCGTTTAGCTCTTAAGGTGAGTATTTTAGAGCTCATGTTTACTAGAACTATTTTGCTTCGGATGATAGTTCCTGCCATATCCCTGAATAATGACCATACCGCACGTGACACTGCAAAATCGGCTGAATGGGCATAGAACAATTGTCCACCTTGGGGATACTGAATATGCACTTCAGTATGACCCAAGGGGTCTGAGTACGTGCTACATCACTTGGGTTATTTCGATCCTCTCTCTTGAAGTCTGGAGATGGGAACTTGTCCTCCATGACATCCTTGCATTGTGGCATCCTCCTAGATTTGACATCTGTTAGCACACATTCTTCTCTTCTCTTCTCTTCTCTTCTCTTCTCTTCTCTTTATACATTTTTTTTGTTTTTAATTTATCTTCATGTCTCATTATTTTGTGTTTTGCTCTTACTTTTTCAACTTTGTTCTTCTCCCTCCTTTGCCTCTCCCCCACCCCGACACACACACACACACACACACACACACACACACACACACACACATACACACAAAGGCACATTTTTCTAATAGTTCATAATCACACTATTCATTTCTGTGTGTTTTAATCCATCTTAACTTCTTGTTCAGTCCTCATGATCTCTGGTATGAAGCTGGCACAATGCTTGCCAGTGTAAGGTCTTTGACCTCTTCCTCCCTCTGATGACTTCCCCTTCAGTTTTGTTTCTCCTATTCTTCACAACGGGTGGATCCCTCTCATCTTTGAATGACCTACCTCTCCTTTGTAGCCTTCCCCAAGGTATCCCAGAGGAATGAAGTAATGAGTGATGTGAATTAAAATAGCATCTACTAGTAGTCTATAGAGCCAAGATTTAGTGCAGACTGTTTGTGAAATGAATAATGCGAGGGTTGGAACTTAAATAGTGGCGACTATTTATTCACAACTGATACAAAAGAGTTACATGTTTGCACCTGTTACTGTCTTTCAAAGTAGTCACCAGTATTGTGTAGAACCTGTTGTCAGCGATGTGGAAGGCATAGTATACCATTAGCAGAGTCCGTTCTGTTGAAGGTGCGAATGGAATGGTCTAAAGTTATGGTGGTTCTCATGTATGACTGTGAGGGTGTTATCCTAATGCAGACCGTCAGTGCACAGTACTACTGTTCATTTATGGAGCATCACCTGCGACCAGCTTTGCAAAAGAAGTGGCGACACTTTCTGCGCAACCCACCCATCATTTTGCACAACAATGCGCGGTTGCGTACAGCGCAAGCTGTGGCTGCTCTGTTCTGTCTGTGGGACTGGGAAGTACTAAACCATCCACCATACTCCCCGGACTTAAGTCCTTGTGACTTTGATTTGATTCCAAAGATGATGGAACCACTTCGTGGCATTTGCTTAAGTACTGTTCCAGAGATTCGACAGGCAGTAGACCGCTCCATTCGCACGATCAACAGAACAGGCTCTGTTAATGGTATACTAAACCTTCCACATCGCTGGCAAGGGGTTCTACACAACACTGGTGACTACTTTGAAGGACAGTGACAGATGCAAACATGTAACTCTTTTGTATCAGTTGTGAATAAATAGTTGCCACTATTTAAGTTCCAACCCTCATAAAAGATAAGTCTAGGTAGATGTGTCCTGTTCAGTCATAAAATGCAACTAGATTCTACAGGGCAAATACAACCCAAGGGCAAAGACACGTCTTGTTTTTCATTGTGAGTCAGCGTTCGCCGGTTCGTAACAAATCACAGCTATTCTGTTTCTACCCTCCAACCCTACCTCAACCCCTATCCTCTCGGTCCATTTTACTCCTACCAAACATTAGTTGCATGTAGAGAGAATCATGAGGTGCAGGTCATGCTGGTTTAAGAGCCAATTATTGACATGTCTTCCAGTGAAAGTGAAGATGACGACAAGACTACAGCTGACAAAGCACTGTGTATGTGAGGACAATTGCATTGTAAAAATCTAGAATACTGAGAGTAGTGTCAGAAAAGAAGAATGCATGGAATACTATTGCACAAGAATACTACCACTAAGCTGGCTCACAGTACAGTGTTGCACTGCTTAATAAGTTCTTCATTAATATGAAGAGTCAAATAAAAGGGACAACTGATCTGGAAGAAACAGGAAATAAACTGGTTAAACTTACAGATAGGGAACAAGACTTACTGGCTTTGCTCTCCCAGAAAGGTAATCCTGTTTTTAAAAAGGTTCCAGGAGCTATTTCTATTGGTGTTAAGACATGATAGAAATGAAAATCAGAGGGTAATGTCATACACAGGTATGTGCCCAGTTGTTGCTCCTGTGACATCAAAATCAACAACCTCAACACATATTCCACATATGAAAGCCCTTACAGCGTATGAAACTGAAGAAACAAAAAACTTACCTTTATCACAATGTCAGAGACTTGTATTGTGAAACAACTGGAATTGCAGAATCTTCAAATAGAGAATGAAAAGAAAAAGATATAAAAAGCTGCAGAGGACAAATCTACTCAAATATTGTATTCTTAAATGTTTTGTATTAGCATGTTCATTTCTTTATTATCTGAAAGAAAGAAATAAAAATGCAAGTTGTTCATTGTTGTTGCTCTCTTGTAATTAAACAACTATTACTTATAATTACATTACTTACATGTTGCTTATTACAGCTAAGTAAATCTGAGCACTTGCAGCCGCTTTAGTTCACCACAAACATTGTTTCCACTGCTCTCCAGCTGTCTGTTGGCAGGCTTGTCTTCATCAGGAATCTCACCTCCTTCTTCTTCTTCTTCTTCTTCTTCTTCAGTAGCAGCATATCTCCTGTCCTCCACTGAAAGTGGTATTTCGGGTGCTTAAAGATTTTGTGCAGTACAGCCCATGCTAATATTAGGTTGGGGACACACACTAAAACGTTTTATACATTTGTCAATATTCAGGAATCATTGCTTCAGTTAACCAAGGGCTCCTCTCCATTATTGCTCTCCCTCTGGTGTCCAGTAAATTGAATTAACACTGATCAGTATTTCCTGCTGGCTTAAGTGGAGTGATTAACCAAGGAGATATTTCATACCATGAATTGCCAAGTCAGCAAGTAAACATCCGCATTGTAGCCTGAAATTATATTTCTAATTGGACTACATCACCATATTGTAGCATGTGCATGCCATTCTGCACTTTAACTAGTAAATTTCTCACCAGCATCTACAATGGCCTGCACATTAACAGAAGGCATAACTTCCACAATTTGTGTGTTCATCACTATGTAATGCTGGTTTTCTAGCATTTATTTGGTTGCAATTTGGAGTCTGTATAACAGTTGGCATTTAAAATATTTTTTGCCATTCTAGCTTACCTGTGTTAATTTCCTGCACTTTAGACAGGAATCAAATCCAGTTGTGAGCTTCCAAAACTATCTGATCCATAATGTTGTTCACTGTTTTGCATGCTGTTGTCCAGTCGACTCCAAAACCCTTGGCCAAATTGGTCTGGAATCCCAACAAAGGATTTCCAACCATTTATGGGAAATCAGGGTTGCATCTTGTGTTTCATGGACGTACTGGTTTAAATTCCAAGTTAAAAAATCTAAATTTTCAATTTCAGAGTGAAACAGCCCTTTAGGTTTACTAACGTCCCTCCAAATCTGATAATATTTCTCACGTCTGACCGGCAGGAACATCATCACACCAGAGACTAACGAACAATGATGAAGAGCTAGCATACCTTACCACTGTCTAATGATTAGCCTGGATGTATCTTACAAGGAACCCTTTAAGTGTGAGATCGCATCTTCAATCTTTTAGTAAGGCTCATGCGAAAATGTTGTGTCAACAATTGTGACAGTAAAAATATTTTATGCTAATGACTCATCATGTACATCTGGAGGGTGACAGAAAATGAGTGTCCCTTTGGTGCAGAGATCAACCTTCTATGGGATATATGTATTATATGTATTACACTTCACAAAATTGACATCGTCAGCATTCAAGAAATGTTCGAAACGACTCATTAACTTGCACCATGAACACCAAATGAAAAATGCGTGCCACAGTGATTACAAAGGCTTGGACCACCAAGATCGCAGGTGTACTCCTTGGGAGTTAAAAACGATACAAGGTGTTCAACTAGGTATCCACTCTTAAAAGAATGTGTATAGAATCATATTGGTGTAACTGAGTGATGAGAGTTGATGGAATGTGACGACATGGAAACAGTCTATCATGGACATTACCATGAAACTGGTTGTCCTTTAAGGCGCAGCTGCAGATACTGCAATAATATGTTTTATAGGCACAGAAAAAACAAGCATCCAGAGGCTGAATTTGACCATTGGTTTCAGGTGGTACGAGTTGCAATGTCATTCACTTTTCAGGAGGGATAGTTTGCTTTAAAAGAGTATGATTTTTATACACAGACCAGGAATCAAGTCATGGCAAGTTGTTTTGATCATCTGTTGGCCAAAAGCAGTGCCCATGGCATAGTTCTAGTTCTCTTACGCCCATTTTCCCACTCTTGCTTGCTGTGACATAAATATTCCTTACTGCTCTTGCAAAATCGTGCACACAAGAATACTGTATTTACTCGAATCCAAGCCGCACCTGAAAAATGAGACTTTTTGCTTTGACCTGATAAGTGCCGTTCTCTTTGTTATAGGTGTTTACGTCACTCTAAGCTGAAACTGCATTATTTTAATGCGTCGTGCGTTATTTGACGCATTCTGACATTGAGTGGTGCCCAGTCCCCGCCCAGAGAAAACCCCCAACCTGGCCAGGAACCAAACATGGGGCCCTATCATCTAGAGGCAGCAACACTAGCCATTAGACCACGAGCTGCAGATACATCCCATCCTGGATTTTCCCTTGTTTGATTGTTTTTTACACCTTGGACAATGAATGTCCTCTACTATGTTTCACTGGAGATGGGATTTGTGCCTCTCTGCCCAACAAGGATGATGAACTACATAGCTCGACATCTATTTCAGTATTACTTTCACTTATTTAGCACATATCGTCATCATTGCAGTCCTCTTGTGCATTATCCACACAATCGAATGTATATGACACAACACATTCCACTAACTCATGTTACAGATAAGCAAATATTTCATATCCCACTTCTTTCTCCCTCCGCGAAATTCCTTGGGTTCTTTCTGGTGAAATCTAAACTGTAGCAACTACTGTTGTAGATATAATTCATTGTTTGCTCTGTTTATTGTTCCACTTTGTATCAACACCACCAGCACTGTTGTGAGTTACCTACCGACCAAGCAGTTCAACTATGCTCTGTAGCCTCATGCTGTGCTCACTATCAGGTACCCCCTCCCCCCCCCAGTCCCACCCCCATTGCCACCGCAGGGGGCTCGCCACGCTTTGGTGGGTTCATGCTTGGCTACCACGGGACCCCAGCCTTTGCAGCATCTTTTGCCTTCCATGGCGAATTCTATCCTCTAGCTATTCTTTTTTCCCAACGTTGGGGAAAATGTCTGGGATGTTGTTGGAAGTGTGTTCTGCATATTCAGTCCCTGATATCACAACAGTCTCTCCACTGTCTTTCGTTCCTTCTTTCTTTTTTTTCATTATCCTTCTCCTATCCTTCCTCCTTCCTTTGCTCCAGTGTTGAGGTTCCTCATTTTCTTCTTACTCCCTGTTCACTCGTGAAGGCTGGCCCATGCGTTTGACACGTAACAGGTGACGGGGTAACGTGCAATTCTCAGCCCCTGGTTGACATGTAAGTTTCGCACACACCCCCTGATAAAGGCCATTCTCAGGGAGGGGTGATTGCCTCAGCAGCTACCTTCCTAAATTGGCAGTTGGCCCTTCTGTCGGGTGCTCGGGAGGTCTTTTTTGCCATCATTGTCTATCAAACATAAACGAAATGAGGCAAATGATTCAAAGACCCTTCCAGCTGCACCACAGTGCTTCACTGTTTCTCGTACTGAAGACAGTCAACCCTTCGCAATGGTAAATTCATTTGTTATTCAGAAAGGTGTTGATCTAATTGCTGGCCCTGTGAAATTCTGCCCTCGCTTATGAAAAGGCACTTTGCTTTTGTAGACTACTTCTGATTCTCAAGTGCAACAACTGCTTGCAGCTTCGTTCCTGTATGGCTATCCTCATTGTGCCGAGGCCCATCAAATGCTGAATTCTTCCTGTGATGGCTGCTCAATGCCCTCACTGAGGCACAAATCCAAACATACCTCTCTGATCAGGGTGTCATTGCAGTTTATTGGGTGATGAAAAATTAGATGCATTCTTCGTGCCCACGGGTACGTTTTTCCTTACTTTTGGTGGAGTGGTTCTTCTGTCAAACATCAAAGCAGGCTTTGAGGTTATCACATTACAACCACACTCGAGAATCCTGTCGACACCCGGCCAAATGTGTAACCTGTGGTAAGGATGCGCATGAGGGCAATTGTCTGCCTCCTTTTCCCCACTGTATCAACTGCAATGGCTACCGTACTGCCTCCTACCAAGATCGTCCCATGTATCTCGATGAGCGGGCTGTCCAGGAGGCTGGGTGAATAAAAAAAAATGCCTTAGCTGGTCGCTCACAAGTTGTTGACTAGTTGGAAACCTACGTTCTTCCATCTGGCAACTACAGTACTGTTCAGTTACACCTCACTCCATGAAGGATGTGGCCATGCAGAGATGCGACGTCAAATTTAGCACCGCGGTTGTGAAATTGAACAGCATCGTGATAGCATCCCTATCTCCTCCTCCAGCTGTGCAACATGTCATCAAACTTTCGCAGAAGCTGATCAAGTACCGCTGTCTTATCAGTGACTTTTTTGTCAGCAAATATGCATGTTGTTTGCCTGTCATGTATGACCACTTATGCAATGCCTCCTCCTTCGATGACTCCTTTGATCGCCAGTATGGGGCATGTCCGTCTTCTCTGTTGCCTCCTGGAGTTCAGTTCTGGCTCTTGTTCCGGCAGCTTAACTTCACACTACCTGCCACTTTTCTGAGGGATGTGAACCCTTCAGCACCTTGGCTCTGTGCAGTGGCCTGTGTTCACCTTAGCCTTCATTTGCATCTTAAGGACACTACTCTTGCGTCACTCTATCATCTTCAGTTTCAGACTTTCACACTGTAGTGGCGACTTCTGCCACCGAATGTATCAGGATGACCAAATGTAGTGGGAAGACAGCAAATGTAGTGGATGGGTGCCAGGAATTGCCATATTAAAACTTGTCGAACTTTCAAATGATTTATTAGTTTCCACTACAGTGCCCTGTTCACCTCAGTCTGCGTCACAGTGTCCTACAATGCTGAGGCCATTGCCCCAGCGCAATGCGCTGCTGTGTGTTGGCCTTGTAGGACTGCGTCGTCAGGGCTGCACCTGCAACGGGCTCAGCGGTCTTCTTTCCCATTGACTCAGCACTGCTCTGCTGGGAGCCGCCGAGCAGCCTGCTGCTTCCTTCCTCACTGGGGTAGCTGAAATCGCGGCAACTGCAAGCGCCTGCGATCCGGCGCTCAAATCTGGCGGCCCTCATCTCGGGATGTCTCCGGCGTGTGTCGGGATCCGAGACGACTGCCCACGCGAGCTGAAGAGTGGCCTGCCGCTGGCTGGCTGTGGACCCCACGTCGGCCTCAGAGGGTCGAACCAACGACCCACAGTGGACTGGGACACTGGCGCCCCATCTGTTGCTGCATGTAGCCCGGCAGTGTGACACACCCCACCATCCAGGAGAGCTGCCACACTTGAATGAATCTAGTTAGAAACGCACACCTATTTATATGCGGCTGTGCGCCTCCGTTTCACTAAAATGCCGCTTTGTGTCACGTATGCGTAACATGCTAGGTTGGCCAGTGGCCCCCTTCTGCCTGTGAGTTGCGCCATGCAAACTGCTGGGTGTGCCGAATCTGGCAGTTCTACACCCCTGTGGCCTCTATTTGCCTTTGCAACTGCTGGTATGTGTAACTCACTGCAATCCGGCCCGCACATGGCTGTAACGTGTGCCGCTACAGCACAGAACTCTGCAATTGTACATTTGTGTACGCTGATAGTTCTCGGACTGACCGTAGTGTTAGGTGTACCTTCGTCAGTGGCACCTATGTTTTTCGATATCGGCTTCCGGAACACTGCTGAGTATTTACAGCAGAGCTCTTCACCCTGTATCAGGCCACACAGTAGATCCAGTGACAGGATTTTCAGTCGCATCATCTGCTCGCTCTCTCAGTGCCCTTCAAAACCTCTGTGTGCTGTACACTGTCCATCCCTTAGTGCTGTAGGGCAAGGAAAGCTGCCACGTGATCAGTCTTGAGGGAGCCCCTGTGATGTTTATGTCGGTTCCTCGCCACATCAGTCTGACAGCAAATGAGGTCTCTGATGCTGCTGCTGAGGCTGCAGTTCTCGTACCTCAGCCCGCTAGTTCTTACATTCCCTCCAGTGATCTCTGTATTGCTGTCTGCCAGCAGGTGGTGTCACTTTGGCATCATTACGGGTCCTCCCTTCTTGGGAAAACGTTCCAGGTTATTAAGCCTCTCCCAGTGGCTTTGACAACCTGCTCTCGGCCCTCTCGCCATGAGTGGATTATTTTAGCTAGGTTGCATATCGGGCACTGTCTTTTTATGCATGATGCTCCCCGACTATTTTGTGTTCATTGCCCTCAACCTTTGATGTTCTGCCATTTCCTGATGGCATGCCTTTTTTTACCCACTTATGTTCTCAGTTGTGCTTGCCATGTGAGTTACCGGCCATTTTAGCAAACGACGCGCGGGCTGTCAAGCATGTTTTACTTTTTATCCGTTGTAACAATATGGTGAAGGGCATTTAATCTTTAGTTAAGGACCTCTGTTTCTCTGTGGCATACTTTGTAGACCTTTCTTCATGTCCCTGTTTTCTCTTCCGTCGATTGGGATTAACATGTAATCGTTTGTAATGCCACTCTTTGTCTTCACATTCTACAGTTCTGACATGGGTGCATATGAACCTACTTGTTTTTGTACCTAAAACAAAGCAAAACACGACCTGTTGCTATTAGTAACTAATATTAGGCTGCATAGTAGTAAATATGTGGGGGTGTCGAATACCATAAACATCATCAGCCTTTTGCAATCTCACTGTCGAGGGTTCCTTGTCAGCATTAAAACTTGACTATACTCTTTATTGACTGCTTAAATCCAGCCTGTCCAGAAAAGCCTAGGTACATCTTGGCATAACACTTCCATGTGGTGAGTAGCAATCTATCATTTTCATAATATTGCTTATCTGTGATGATGAATACAGGCCATTGAGATTTAATATGGCTCTGAAACATATAATTTTGTATGGTTCATAATATTTTTGTTATTCCTTCCATGAGTATTGGCGGTAGCAAATATTTTCTTCTCCAGAAGTAAAGTACTTACAACATTTTCATCTTATATTTTTTAACTAAGCTAAAAGTTTCAGCTGTGGAAATTGACTTTGTTGAAATTTGTCTGTTGCTCCTCATCTGCTGTTTATGTGTGGGCATACTTAACAGTTAGGTATTTAAACACAATGTAGTATATATTTTGTGTCTTAATGGCGAGGACTCTTATTTTAGTGTGCGTGCACGTATTGGTACACATGCACGTGTTAATCAAATTTTAATTAAAGGTAGCAGTTTGTGCAGTTTTATTATACAATTCATAATGTTGGATATTTTCCTAACATATCAGTGTTTTGGCAATATACTTACCCAATGATGTAATTGGTTTGCTGCAGATTCGGCTTGATGAGTCTCAGGAGGTGGAATGCCACCATTTGAAAGAGCGTCTACACTATGAGCTGGAAATCCTAATGGCCTACCAGTCAAAGAATAAAATGCAAGCAGAGGCACAACGAAATAGAGAACGAAAGGAACTGGAAGATCGTGTGTCCGTACGACGAGCTTTACTTGAGCAAAAGGTTTGTAACTTCAACACTGAAATTAATTTTTCATCGCTTTCCTATGATGCATTGCTACGACAGGTCGTGTTTGAAACATTGGAAACAAGACAGACATATCTGTACAACACATCATGTAAACTGGTCAGAAATAAGTTTAGTAGGGAATGGGATAATAACTCTGTGTCTTCTTTTTAGATGGATGTGGAAACTAGACAGTTTGAGCAAGAAAGAGATGAAAGGATTAGGTTGTTGCATGAACGACATGAGAGGGAACTGGAACAGTTTGATGAGGAGTCTGCTCGACTTGGATTCAGGTGAACATTAGTATAATAACTGTCCAATATGTTCATTGGTTCTGAAACCCTTTAATTCTCCTCCATTTGTAATACAACAGCTTGTGATACTATTAACTAATTTATTTATTTTTAATTTACAGTGCTCTGGCAATAGCAGAGGCTCCAAAGGAAGCCTATCCTGATGAAGAAAGTCTTTCAGGTAGCATGTTGAGCCTTGCACACAGCAATAGTTCAACATCATTCCCACCTGGAAGTCTCTAGCATATGCTTGATCATTTCCCTTGATCATTCATAAATCCACCTAAGCTCCTATCTGCCACCCATTTAAGTACCCACCTTTGCCCTGTGCCAATTGGCTGTTAACAGCCAGCACAGGTAAATAATTTAATGAGCAAAAAATGGCAGTGGTATGAATTCAGAGAAATGCAAGCTCAGGTGTTGGATGTAGTTAAGAATTTGACTGACAGTCTCGTATTTCTTATAATAAGAAGCATTGACGGTTTCCCCGTGCTCTGCCAGTTTTACTCTTTGGAAATTGGTTATGAGACTATTTTATTACTTGTGTTTATTTAATTACTGGGCAGTAGCCTTGGCTATTGAAAGCTACTGAGCATTTTGATTATACAGACTGCATAGCTTGTAATGTTCTCTTATTCCAATTGCGCATTCAGTTTACAGCGCATTTGTTTGATAAATAATTATACAGACGTATTTGTACGATACCGACAGTGTGGTTGTCCTAAGTTTCATTGTGTCAATTATTATAAAAGCAGTGTAACATTCCATTTGTTCCAGTAATAGACTCACAAGTGCTTACAAAACTGAAGAAGTATAGCGGCTTCTATAATTTTTTAATTCTGTGAATTAAACGGTACTGTTCAGAAAGAATTTCTCTGTCACATGCTGATTAAGTGTATTGACACATTATGGGACTTTAGAATCAGCCTAAAATTGTGGAAGATACTGAACCACCATATCTGGTATGCAGTATTCTAAGTCAAAAATAAACAGAATTTGTGTCTTGTATTATTATATAGACTTCCTGTTTACCTTTTTCTTCTCTCCCTTTCCTTTACGTCTAAGGTAAACCAGAGGAAATCTTTTATTGTGCTTAAAAGAGTATGTGCAACATATGCATGTAAACAGCTTATGAGAGATTCTGGTATACCATTACTTCCAGTTATGGTACTATGATTAAGTCTCCTTTTTTTGTGAAATTAGTATTAATTTGTATTGTTCAGTTGTACAAATGGAATCCTGAATTGCATGTGAATCGAAATTTACGCGGTTGTATGTCATATTTGAAAGTAACAAAGAAGTTAACATAATGCAGATGCATTGTATTGGGGAAAGAAGCTTCAGTCGTTCAGCAGAGAGAGGTGGCAAGGAAAAATATGTAACTGGAGATTGTAATCATCTTTTTTAGAAAAAAAAAATTAATGTTAATTTCCCCCATAATGTTTCCCAAAAATGGTTTCTTATTGGACAACATAATATTGATGTAGATTTAGGCCCATGTTGTATTGAAACTTATTTAATTCTCCACTTTATTTGTTCAACGTTGACTGTTTTTAAAGCTTTGCATTAAAGTATCTTCCTGTAATGTAAGAAAGCTGTAGGGTTTGATGCATACCTGCAGAGTACTTGAAGGTGGATTAAATAGTTATATGAAGCATAATCAAAAAGAAATATCATTGAACACCCAGTAACACTATGATGAAAACCTTAAACTGGTGTAGCGGTGACAGAAAATTGTTGCTCGTAAAAGTCAACAGGATGTTGAAACAATAATGACAAATTTCTAAAAGCCTTTTTATTGCCAGTGGGCGTGCTGAAGTTGATGTAAAAATATTCAAATGTCACTAAGTTAGTTACCAACATTTTATCACTTTGTATTACCAATGTGTGATGATATCTTGTGCAAAGGTAGTATATTTGCAGAGCTCTTAAGTTTTATTTATTGTATCATTTTCCATGACACATAGCTTATCATAATTTTTTCTGTCTTCTGAAATGAAATGTAATCATTGAAATAACATACAGTGATTGACACATGCTAATATTTGAATGTTTTTCATATGTAGTCATTCACATAGCCACTTTGTGGCATAAATTCACTCAGCAAGACATATGCTGTCCTCATCTGCCATGTAAAGATGTACATAAGTAAATAAAGTACATAATTTTTAAATAGATTTTGGTGCTTACTACAATTTTTAACTATTGTTGGTTGTCTTGGGATCAACAATTTTACAGAAAGCTCAAAAATCCAGTCATTGTATTAATTTTCTGAGAGAATAAGTAAATTCAAATTTTGTATGTCTATTGTTTTATGCATATATCAAAACGTATGTGTTTCTATCCCTACAGCATGATCATATCCTTGAGCTTCGTATTTGGGAGACTTTTTTAGTGGGGGTGGGGTGACATCGTTTGTAATCAGCTATGAGTTGTGGCTGTATCTTTGCCACAGTTGCAATACCTGCCAAAAAATATTGTGGTTGACCTTCTAAAAGATGTGATCATAAGCATAAGGTTCATTTCCTAGCAGCCATGTGTTTGCTCAAATATAGTCTTTGATTATTTCATATAATTCCCTTATAATTCTGTTCATTTGATTGACACTTTTATTTGCGGACGAGCTGTGTAGTTTGTGTACAGTTTTTTTAATGTAGCTACTTAAAATGCATGCCCTCTTTTTCTTACTGATGCTAGTTATTCATGAGAACATTGCACTTGTCCCATTTGTCCAGGTGGAGCTATATCTCAAATTTCACAAGAACTGGGAAGATAGTGTGGCACTAACAAAACTGTTTGCTGGATAGACTTTTCTGTAAAAATATATACTTTCATTTATTGCATACATTTCATAAATTATCAAAATAATGTTTCCAGTTTATATAATTAAGCTTTGAAAAAGATTATCTGACAATGGACAACAAGTCTTCTGTAATTTTCTGGCTCTCTCGTATATTTGGATTCTTATAATGAAAAATGGCATACTTTTCTTCACTAAATTCTGTGTAATAGTTAAGGGACAATTCAGGGAACATGAATCACCAAAATATGGAAATACATTGTTGTACTTCATGTACAATTCATTATGAAAAAGTAACTCTATGTTTTGAATTGATCAGTGTTTGGTGTGCTTGTTCAGAATTCACATGTTGTCAATAGAGGATAATTCTTTTTCACTTCCAGAAGTGCATTTTAATTTTGTGGTGGTATTCTCACAATATTCACCTTCTTCTCTCCACCCAATTGCAACTGGCTGGTCTATGTACGCAACAGACTGGAGTTTTCTAATAGTTGTAACGTGGCTGGCAGGTAGTTTGTTTTCCAAGTAATTTTTCTGTCGTCTTCATTGGAGAAGTTCAAATACCTGAATATTTTATCCGTAGTAGAAATTTACAGAATACATTGCTTTGGGAAGAAAGTTAATATTGTCAAGGGTTTATCATAAAGTCTTGTACAGTACTGACATAATATTTTCACCATAGTATGCCAAAGTAAAATAGAAAACTAGAGCAAATTGTAAAACAATTGCATGCACTTATTAATTCAATTATAGGGCATTGAAAATATTGCACAAGAATAGGGCATTCTTAAGGCCAGTACTAGAATATTTCAAAGATTGAATAGGCTATTATTTTCAGACCAGGTTATTGTAATTAAGGCTTCCTGTTATTTTCTTAGTGTAAAATCATGCAGAAATGAGAGTTGTTAATTAGCATTACAAGTTTATTTAGATGGTTCCCTATATTTGAGCATTCAGACACAGTTTTGTTGTGTAACTGCTTTGAAACTGATAGTAAGAGGTCAACACAATATTGTTAGGTGGAACTTGGGTAAAAACTGAATAATTATTCACAACATTGTTTATTTTGGTGTAAACAAAAGTATTTTGTCTGGTCAACACATTTGGGATTAGATTGGGTTGTTGCTTCAATAACACCTTTGATGTTTTGTAAAGTTGTGGGAATTGTCAGTTTGACAGTTCCATATTTTTAGTGTATAAGTAAAACTGCCACCCTAGGTAAATATATCTGCAAAATCCTTTGTTCTAGGGTCTCTTGGTAAGAATTGTCATCTTTACAATTTTTAAAATTTGTTTAGAGAGAGATTGGAACAGTTAGGCAAAGTTCAGAATTCATCTTCAAATGTCTCCACATTTCTGTAAAATTGCATGTAAGAGATAGAGAAAATAATGAAAATCATATGCACTTTCAATTATTTTTCAGTGTGTGTCATTAGAATATTAGGCTGTTTGGTTTCATTATTGAGAAGATCCCATGTAAAAGTTTGTTAACAAAGGGAAACTCAATTAAAATGTGATGAAAAGAGCTGAGAGCATTTTTAATAAGAGATAGCAAGTACACATTTTCTGTTTGATACAAACTGCAGTGAATTGTGAAAATTATTCAGGTTCTCCTGTGGAGGATTTATACCTTTCCGCAAGGGAATGTCACAAGTTTAGTATTTCAGGTTACCTAGCAAACAGAAAGGAAAGCCTGAAGCATAAATTACATGCAGTGAAGAAGGATGTGCTTAAAAGATAAGAATAACTGTGTTATAGTGTACATTATTCTTGATTTTAGTAGGGAACACATTTTAGTTCTTTATATGTTTACATGACTGTAACAGTTTTTCCAGAACCATCTAATTACACTGAAGTTGTTAGGATTTGTTTGCACCATTTACTGCTTCTGGTTCCATTATTAAATCATTAAACACTGCTTAATAAGTTACAGAACACATGAATTTTAAATACCTTACAACAGTGCAGCAGTAAGTGAGCTAATTCTTGTTAGCTTACAGCATAAAATTGCTTGAACCTATAGCTGTAGTCTTCATTAATTTCAGATGTGAGCAGCATTTGAATTCTTCTTATCTTTATTCTGTACAGTGCTATATGATTTGAGACTGTTTTGTGTCTTATCTTTACTACTAGTTCCTAATGTTTCAGCAATTTTCCCCTCTATTTAAATATAATTTATGTAGTTTTACTGCAACATCCACCTGACTACTTTGTTTGCTACACTCTTGAATATCAGAAGCTAATTAATATTGAAATAGCGAGTACGTCACTCATTGCATAGAAAAGATAATTTCACTTCGTAGCTGTAAAAAGAAATGCCCTATTGCCAGAATTGAAGAAAATTTGATAAAACATTGCTGAAGTACTTTTTGTGTCAGCTCACTTACAGATAAAAGCACTTTCTTTGCGATTTCCCACTGAGACAGAACTAGAGACAGTGATTTTGTGTGTGTGTGTGGGGGGGGGGGGGGGGGGGGGTCAAAGGCATAAGTGTACAGCAGTCTTTTCAATTTGCCTGTCTGCGGCTCGATGTTTCGGCTACAAGATGAATAGCAGTCTGTCTTTTTCGTAATCTTGTTTCTTTTTTCAATCCTGGACTTCGCATTATTTGACTAATTTAATAGTGTTTTAGAAACATAATTTTCCAGTGTGTTATCGAGTAGCTCTCGTGGCTGTCAGTTTTACTAATTACACAGCTCTATGTTTCACACAACAATTATGAAACATAAGACTTGCAAAATATTTTTTTTCCAACCAACAAATATTCAGAATGAATTATTTTCTTTTGTCTACAGTCGCAGTTTTATTTTGTCTACTGACCTAGAGGCAAAAGTGTGACTATAGACTGAAGTTAATAATTAATTGTCTTTGTGTTGGTTGCTTTTCAGAAAGTATGTTGGGAATATGCCATATATTCAGCTAAAATTCTGCTGATGTAAAGATGCAGTGTTTTAAGATTGCAAACCATAATGCAGTAGTAAAATTTCATTACCAAAGAAGACAGTTTCGATAATTGTTACAAAAAATCAAGTTACATGAATACACTTCTTGATCCATGAGCTAATGTGATATAGTATACTGCCTTTGATTTATTTGGCACTGTATGTTGAATTGAGAATGAGGAATGTTACATAATTAAAAAAACTTGTAATGTGGTGTAATCTGTGATAATGTCACTTAAGTTTTATTGCCTGTGCGACACTATCTAGAAAAAGATCAAATAAACAGCAAGATATTAAATATCGTAATATAATTCTCTCATCATGATTGTAGATTTCCATTCAAAAGAAATATTTTAGGCAGATATTGGTGGAAATGATTTATTGCTTGTGTGCCGTATCATAGTGTGGTTGTGATGTTTTATCATACAGTGCTTCCACATTCGTCAACATATTATGCATGTGAAGTGTTGTAATTACATGTTGTGAGACAACTGTGACTCGAAGTAATTATGAGTTATTTCTATTGAACATGTTTGTCAGTCAAATTCAAAAAACTCATCCTCTGAGAATCTCCGGAACAATGTAAAGTATTAAGCTTTGTAATTCGTGAGCTCTTCATAGAACATATTGTTTTATACGAACATGTGATGCAGTTCCTTTTTAATAAAAAGGAATAGATAGGATTTATGATAAAATCATTTACACAATTTTCAGTATTTTAGCTGCTGAAGTCTAATATTTTTTGAGACCAGGGGAACATCATTTTTTGGATATTTCCTGGTTAAGACTGTTTGTCTTCTCATTATTTTGAATCACTCAATTGGGAAGGCAGCTGTATGGATAGTCATTAAAAGTAAAAGCTTGTACAGTTATTTAAACATTTGTGTTAGATGTAAATGTTTATTTTATTCAAAAGCATAACAAATCAAAAATGTACAGTCATCTATGCTTCCATTAAAGTTTTATTGTTATCTTATGGTTATGTTTATCAACAGTTGTAAATTTTCCCTTTAATACTGTTGGTGTCATTTCAGTTCTTCACTGAAAAATCCATTTGGTTACTTACTAAGAATGGACTATTGATATTTACATTCAACAAACTGAGTATGCTTTTTGATTAAATGAAAGTTCTTACTTAATCTTCTTTCATGAAAAATATTGCAAATAGATTTTGTTGTTTTCTATAGAATTCACCAAGAAAAGACGACAGATAAAGTGCTTAACGATTTCTCATTGTTACATGTCCAAAAAACTGCATTAAAGTAACCAGATTTTGTACAACAAGAGTTTGTAATATTTTAAAACCAAAAAATGTTACAGAGTGTGAGTAGTGCTAAAACCTTTTTGACTGTCACACATTGCAATGTCTTACACATCACTGTAATGTGAAGATGTCAGAATTAGAACTCAGATGAAAATAAAAGTCAAATCTTTTTTATTGTAAACTTTATTGTATAATTAATTCGTGTATAACTGTATTGCTACATATTACACAGTGATTAAAAAGATAGAGCCATGAGTGATTATTGTAAAGAAAGTTGTTTTTATGAGTTTTATGCTGTTTTATAAGCATCCAACAGTATCTCACGTTTTGAGCATGTGATCATTGTCTTGAAAGATATATATTAAAATTATAGAAAGCCAATGATAAATAAAAAATCATTTTTGTTTCTATATTTTGTTTGAAATTTAAAAGAAGCTTAAATAATTTCAGAACACGACTTGCATGTTGTTACTTGTTTACCACTGTGTCCTTTAAGCTTAAAATGTGAAAGATAGAGCCGACCATCCTGAGTGCATCTATTTTGCATTTGTGTCCTTTAAGCTTAAAATGTGAAAGATAGAGCCGACCATCCTGAGTGCATCTATTTTCCATTTGTGTCCTTTTATTTCTTATATTTTAGCTTATTGTTTGTGGTATTGACAGCTGTATTGTCCATTGACAGGAACATTATGTTAATACCAGAACTACAAATTTTGGTTTTACTGGCAGTGCTGTGAGCCCAGAGTAAGTAATATTACAAAAGCACTCAAAGCAAATTACTTGTTTCTGCCTTGACCAGAAAAGCCATCTCTCAACTAGTGTTTTCATCTGGCTGATGGAAAGCAACCCAAATTTCACAGTACTTATATTGGAAGAACTCTTGGTTTCTGTGGATGCTAACAATCATATTGTTAATTCACTCTTAATCGTAGCTCTGTTTTCATGGTCAACAGTACTCGAGATACCACAGATCTGCATGCTAACATGTGCCAAACTTTTCTCAATTTAAGCATGTAATAATGATTAAGAACTATATTGCAATAATAATAGACTTGCTGATCTTTCAACGTACACCACATAGATCTCCAGTGTAAGGGTTAAGAGCAAGAAATTTTTATTTTTAATGCAGCATTCTTTTCCTCACACAAATTTATTTGTAAAACATTAATGTTATGATCACTCTAGTACTACTAAAACCATAAGAGAGAATTTATTAATAATAATTGTATTAATTACTTATTCACAAGAAGAATATCTCTCTCGCTCTCGCTCCCTGTGTGTGTGTGTGGGGGGGGGGGGGGGGGTTCAGTATCAGTTATTGTGAATTAAGTGTTTCAGTGATATTAATGTTTGCACCCCCCTCTCCCCAGCCTCCTCCCCATTCACCCCTGCCCCTCCCCCCTTGCCTCCCCCACCAAAAAAAGAAGTAATCATATAACAGTTATTACTGGAAGAAAGTTACAGTAGTTGTTGCCTCTTTGTTGTTATTATAGTTACTTTTACAGTCAGACAAATTGATAGGAAGCTGTTTGATTTTTACACTTCTCCTTACTGTTGCATCATAGAGACCCCATAATCTTTCTGTAAGAAGAGTGAGTCTCCCTCAGTGTTGATGCTTTGGGATTCGCACAGTGTTTGTATGCAATGAAACAACCAATTCTGCCAAACCTACGAAAGATGACACAGTGGTTAAGGTTCTGACTCATGTTTGAAAGTAGTTGGATTCAAATTCCTCTCCAGTTATCCTGGTTTAGAGTTAAGTAGTTTCCTTAAATCACATTAGACAAATCCTTTCCACATCTTTGTTCATTCTGAACTTCTGATCCATCTCTAATGACATTATCTACAGCCTCATTATGGTTGATCATTTGACACATTATGAATATGTATAAAGTGAACCATTCTGAAACGTGGAGGATGAAATGTAAATGTTACATTTTTAGAAGATTATTAAAATTATATAATTTTCAAGGTTCTGAAGCACTTAACATATAGCTACAGATTTACGTTTCGACAATGAAACTAAAGAAAATGTATGAAATGCAGCTATTTAAATAACCTATAAAGCTATTTTACGTAATGAGTGGCAAAGCATCAACAGTGATACTTCTTGTAAAGATGTGTGTAAATATTTAAGAAATGTTTTCAAAAGTTCATTACTTTCAGCAAACAGTTTTTTATTGAGTCCTTGAGGTGCTATCACTTCATGAATGCAAAGATTAACATGGTTGTTCTTCTGGCTATAATATTTTGAAGCTGTTGTTCCCAAATCGGTTCTTCATTTACAATTTTGTTTCAGGCTGTGTGTTTCCCATGGAATACTATTGTTTTCATTATATTTACTGCAATCTTAAAATTACTATCCTTTCCAATTAAGTTTGATTTTAGTAGGTCATCCTCAGAATTTGCTGTTAATATCATGTCATCAGCACATAACAGTAGCCTTCATTATCACCACATAACGTACCTCTTATCAAGATGTTTTGTTCTTCTAGAAGTAGCACTTCTGTAATAATCTTTAACCTGTTGTTTAACATGCCTGAATATATTTCATAGGCAGTGTTTAACATACTGACACCTCTAAAATTGGGGTTTTGCTGTGCTCCCCCCCCCCCCCCCCCCCCCACACACACACACACACTCTCTCTCTCTCTCTCTCTCTCTCTCTCTCTCTCTCTCTCTCTTTAAGAAATATAACGACAACGCTTTTGCTGTAAACCAGTTTTCTGGAATTTTTGTGTTTAGCCAGCAGGTATTGGGCAGATATAAAATTCTTAGTTTAAGCAATAATCTAATGAGGACCTGTGTATTTCTTGCATTTTTGTATTTAATTACATCTTCAATCAGTTGCAAGGTAATTAAATTTGTGTTGACACAATCAGTTAGTCTATATTTTCATAGTGACTACTTGCCATTGGATTATACCATAGATTTGTGAAGTGTTCTGTCCATTGTTCCTGATTTATTACAGTTATCCATGCTGTATCTTCCCAGATATATTTAAGTGTCTTAATAATGAAACCCTGCCTGCCATATACATCATGTTGTACCTCTTGTAGAGATTTATTAGTGGGTTCATTTTATTTCTCATGAGTCTGTAGTTTCCTCTTGTTTGGTCACTGGGAGATTGCAGAAACAACTTGTATGCTCTCTGTTTTTCTTTTCATTATTTCTTCAGTTTCTTCATTCAAAATTTAAGCACATTTTTCCTTTGCCATTTAGATTGCTTTCCAACAGCATCACCTGTTGCTTTATTTATACAGTATTTGATGTTTTCCCATTCTGTGTTCATATAATTTTGTGTACATGTGTTTATTAAATAATTTTCAATCTCTGTTGATGGAGGTCTAAAGTTGAAGGATCGTTTAACAATCTTCCTTTAAAAATCCCCTCCCCCCCTTCGTCTGCAGACAATGAGTCCTCGAGTCTCTTCCACCTTGTTAATTGCGCTGTTTAGGCCATAACCAAAAAATTGTCACTGAAAATATCATGTCCTCTGAAAATGTTAATGTCTTGCACTAAAGAAGCAGCCTTCTCACTTGCTACAATATAATCTGTGATTGATATTGTGCTTTCACGTAATTAATAATTTTACTTGTCATTGGCTTATCACCCAGGGAAGATAAAAGAAAACTGAAAGCTATGCTACATCTACATAGATATCCATACTCTGAAAACCACTTTGAAGTGCCTGCAGAAGGTACCCAGCATTGTATTTCTTATTAGGATATCTTACCATCCATTTACATACCGATTGTGGTAAATAACACAATGAGGTTGATTTCTGGAACTGTTAAATCAACGCCCACGTACTGGTTACCGGTGCTATGTAATATCCTGCCCCCGGACCTGCGTAGAAAAGCGGCCCTACTGCACGAATTCGGAAAGATTGAGACAAAATCAGAACTACCAATTAAAGAAGAATTCTCACAACTGCGACACACTCGATTGAAATCAAGAAAGCCACCCATACGCACAGCTGAGCAGCTTCAAAATAATAACTATGACCACATGAAACAATGGAGACTAGATTGGAACCAAAAGACAAATGACCAACTACAGACCTGGTTTGAGAGCTACAACTGCAACATCTCTGGAATGGAACTAACACGGAAAACATGGCCCGCATTAAACCGAATACATACTGGACATGGCAGGTGTTGCGGATTCACTACACAAATGGGGAAGAGCGATGTCACCAGAATGCGACTGCGGTGCCCCTAGACAGACGATCCAACACATCCATGGTGAATGCTCCTTGCGAGCATATGCAGGGAACTGGTCCGACTTCCTGGAGGCATCCCCATCGGCTCTAGAATGGATCTCAAACCTCGATATAACCTTTTAACTGGCCAATATAAACATAAATTATATTCATGATTGTTATAAGATTTTAATGTCTTAACACTTGATGTATTAATGTTGCATGTATAGCCATACGCTAAATAAAATAATGTGGTAAATATGAGGTTTAATCTTAACCTGTGATCACTACAGGAGAGAGATGTACAAGGCTCAAGTATATTTCTAGATTCTTCACATAATATTGGTCCTTGGAACTCTGTAAAAGGACTTTTGCAGGGTTGCAATAATTGTCTGGAGAAACTCCGAATTTTGGAAAGACAGAATGTTTCTCTGACAGGTAAAATTATAGAGATTTTAATGCAAAGCTAACTGAATAAATTTCATGTACAAATTGAAACAATCCAGGTTTTAAATCTTTTCTGTAACAGTAAACTAATGAGATATTAAAATCATTACCTCACATATTCGCACACTCTGACGTTCAATGTTGAACTGTAATGTGATAACTCATCATTTTACCAAGCAGCACTGACCAATAAAAAAAGTACTGTGGGAAATGGAGGGTCACGGGGATCATTTCGACTTGTCCACTCACAGACTTAAGTTTGTTCATTGGCACAAATTCTTTGTGAGGTTTGAACTAGGTCTCTTACATGTAGTGGTTCAATGTACACCGATTAAAAAAGTGTTGCATCACCTCAGTTACAAGCTCTCCTGATCACTGATGCTGAATGTGTATATTGCTTCAATATTGCAGTCCCTCGGATTCCTCATAGGTGTCGCTCATCCCACGCAAAAAAGTAAACAACTGTGCACTCACAGTGCCTGTGTGACAGTGGGTAAGACTGTCACTCAGTTCCAGTCATAACATGAGGTAAGCAGTACACTACTTGTGTCATCTGTAGTTCCGCCACATCTAGAAGGTCAATTCAAGTTTGATTGTATCCACATTATGTTGTGTCAGGAAGGTCTCCCATCGAAGCAAGTTTCAATATGTCTCAAAGTCAACCAAAACAGTATTGTTCAGATGTAGAGGAGGTACAGAGATAGGAACTGTCAATGACTTGCCTCGTTGTCCCTACCCAAAGGCTACTACAGCAGCTGATACCACTACTTACAGATGTCAGCTGGGAGGAATCGTGAGAAAAATGCCACCCTGCCGCATAATGATTTTCGTGCAGGCAGAACATTTTGTTTTGACTAAAAGTGTAGTAAATAGGCTGCATGATGTGCAAGTTCACTCCTAATATCTGTGTCGAGGTCCAACTTTTGACACCTATACATAGTGCAGTGCAGTACAGATGGATCTGACAACATGGTGAACGGACTTGGCATCAAGTTCTATTTGTAGATGATATCCCCATGTGCCTTCACACATAATCATCAGAGACATTTGTCTGAATGTCTTAGACACATTGTCCAGTGAGTGCAGCAAGGTGATGGTTCCTGATGTTGTGGGATGGCATTATATGGGGCTGACATACATGACGTGGTCATTGAAGGCAGTCACACAGCTATATGATACAGTGATGACATCCTCTGATGCATACTGCAACCATATCGGCAGCATTTTGGAAAAATTCTCGTGCTCAGTATGCACATCTTGTGAATGTGTTTCTTCATCACAATGCAATCACTAGATTAGAATTGCCAGTATGTTCTCCAGATGTGGATCCTATCGAACATGCCTTGGATACGTTGAACAGGGCTGTTTTTTTGGCAAGAGGACCCAACAAATTGCTGTTGAGGAGTGGGACAATCTGGGCCAACAGTGCCTTGATATGTAGTGGACAATATTCCATGACGAATACAGGCATGTATCAATGCAAGAGGACGTGTTACTAAGTGTTAGAGGTACGGGTGTATGCTGCAATCTGGAACACAAATTCAGAAAGTCTAGATTATTATTCTACAACTTGCACTTTTTTGTTTTCATGAACAGTAACGAGAGCTGAAATGTTGATTTTGTATATCGCTATTCCATTTTTACATAAAGGGTCAGGAACTCCTAGAACTGTGGTGATGCAACACTTTTTTGATGTGTGTCGGTGACTGTGGTGAGTATGAAAGTGTTTATGTTGATAAAATGTTCCTCATCTATTGTACCATTTATACTGTGCATTATGTTGTTAACATAAGTAATTAATGTTATAGACCAATCACTATGAGAAAATGCAGCTTCTGACACTATTGAGGGAAACTGAAACTGGCAGTCTTAAGGGGCTCCGGAACGCCCTATACTTGCAATGTTAAAATAACGCTTATAAATTACATCTTTCCTCACAAAGTATTTGAGGTAGGAAGTTGAACTTTTCACAGATTATTTACTGGAATATGGGCTACAACTTAACACAGGGATTTTACAAAATTTTAGTTCAGTTATTAAAGATGATTTTTTTTTTCAATTGTAATGAAAATTCACAACATTTTTTTGCAATTTTTTATTTATATATTCAAAAATATACAGTTTTTTGGAAAAAGGCTGTGTTAAATTATGCAGAAGGTACTGTGTAACATTTACTGAAAGTTTGAAACAAATATGTTTGGAAGATCCTTAGAAAACATGTAATTAGTATGAGAAAATAAAAGTTTTGGGAATCGAGCGACAAAGATTGGATTAACTTTTTAGTGCATTCCAGGTCCATAGGATGGATTATCTTCATCCTCTGCAAACTCCTCCTCCAGCTTCCTCTTGCTTGTATTTCTAGACTCTTTACAGCCCTGTCTGCAGCCTGAAGGCGTTCCTTGTCTAAAGCAAGCATCGCTCGTACCATGTTAGAACCTATCTTCATTCCCATATTTCTAAATACCTTGCACCTTACAATGTTGCCATCATTGAAAGTCGCAACAGCATCATACACACCAAAGTGAAGTGTTTCTATTCCAACAAATACAGTCTTGGGGATTCTCGACCATATAACACTATTTACACTTTCATTGGGGTTTTGAGTTTTTCCGTGAATACACTTTTTCAACAGTTCAGGTGCTGCTAAGTCTCTGAAAATAGATTTTATCACCTCCATTATTGCATGAGGCAGACTATGCTTGTGAGTGTACACTTCACCAGTTAGCAATCCTTTGTTATATTTACACCAACTGTCTTCTTCTTTGGGACACAAGCTATGTTGGGGATTTTCATCGTCTTTATTGTTTACAGTAATAACACATACCTTTGGCTTTCCAACATTTCTCCTTTTCTTAAAAGCCTTCAGAGGATTTCTAATAACTTTACTTTTACTCATTATTATACTTCAACAAAACAGAGACTCAAGAAACAATTAATTACGAATATTTTCGAGATAACGACAGAGTAAATAAACATGAAACAATCGACAATCACACCAGCGATATATATTGAACCATCACAGGTTAGCCACAACACCTACTTTATCTCACATCACTAAAATGTACCTGATAAACACGGACGTTAATAATAACACCATTTGACAGCAGTTTAACAGCGCAACAGTGGGTCACGCCCATGTAGAACACATTTCAAAAAAAATTCAAAAATAGTTGTAGTCTTCGGAATTGAATAAATTATATATCTATTAAAAGGTAATAGTCTGCAGATTCAGAAAACGCAAAAAAGTAAAAATTGAACTTTTCATGATTTTGAGCCTTTCCGGAGCCCCTTAAAAGAATATATTTCTAGTAAAACTTTTACAGGTGAAACAAAGTGGTTTAGAGAGCAGATGGAGCACATTGACTTCCGTTCATCATTTTCTGTAGATCCCGTCAAGAGCAAGAACCTTCAAGGATATGAAAAATAATCAAAGTATATATTAAGAAAAGACGAAGACTGAAAGCCATATGAACTTAATCTGTGTTTCATATTATTATTCACATTTATGCCATCTAAATTCAATTGGTAAGGAAGTTGCTCCTTTGAAGGAAAAAAAAAAAAAAAAAAAGGTACTGCCTCCTTAGTTATACTCTGTAGCTGCTATTTATCTGCTATTAGTTGCATCATATTTATATGAACACAATGGTTTTTTTCAAATAAATTATTTACCCACATCTGTAAATACTGAATCTTGTGCATTGCTAATTGTCATGCATTTTATAATAAGCAGTGCTACTTGCCATTTAGAACTTTTCAATCTTTGATTCTAGGTATTCATATAATTTTTTGAAAGAGTGGCTGATGAGATGCGTGGTTTTGCTTGTTGGACTGGAACTTGTAGACTATCTTACCACCAGAGTGCATAACTCCATTATGAGCCCTCTGATTCTGATCATACCAACAAGATCATGAACCCTAATCTTCCTTTACTGCAGTTTTATTAGCCAGTTCCACAACACATGTGGATATTTGAAATGGTGGGTATAGGAAAAGGAAGAAATTTCACAGTAGTTCGTAGTTCATAGATTTTCCCCGGGCATAAAGAATAGTAAATATGGGATGACATCCAAGTACTTCCATGAGCTGTGTCATCAGCACCCTACCCCTTTTGATACAAATATTTTTGCCATTCTGCATGCTCATTCTTGTTTTTAGTTCTGTCTAGCTTACATTGCAGAGTTCCTTGTTAAAATTTGAACTCAACTTTTCTTTTCCTCCAGGCTTGTATGTCTCTGGTCTCTTCCGTGCTTCTGCCATATTTGCTTACTCAGTACCAATCTCATGTATGTTAACTTGTACACCTTACAACTTTAGACTTTATTTATGATGTGTCTCTCTTGAGTGGGTAGTGCATTCCCAACCAGCTCTTCTTTTACCACTGTCTCTGGAATAAATTGCCACAGCCGTACAAGTGAATAAACGAGCAGTGTACAAAGCCACCTACTTGGAATAGGGTTTGAAGATCTGTACTGTCCGTTTAAGCACTAATTAACGGAAATTTTTGTCAGGTAATGATGATCAAAACCAGAGACGGTAAATTATGTTTAGCTATGGCATATTACCCATTGTCAGATTTTCAATAGGAGAAGACTGAAACAGTAGGCTACCAATGGAAACTAATTCTTCATGCTGCAGCTGCATCTAAGAGATACCATTTGAAAAGTACTGAGATTGTGCATTGATTTGGTGATGCTTGACCTGCACTGCTATCTCTGTCTTCTGTCTTCCCCTTTACACAGACCTTGCAGTTAGTCAGGCTCTCTAAGCATATTTCTTGAAAGGCATTTGTAAAAGCAGAAACAAAAAAATGATCCCACATTAGACATCGTATTCCAGTAATTGAGTCATAGTGGTTAAGGCACTGGATTCTCATTTTGGTGGTATAGGAATCAAATTACTATTCATGTTTCAAATTTAGTTTTGCCTCGGTTTCCATGTATTGCTTAATGTGAATGTTGGAACTGTTCCTTTGAAGAAGATACAGCCACTCCCCAGTCTAGCTCAACTCTTACTTGTACTATGTTTTAATTACCTTGTTGGCAATGAGGTGATAAACCATAATGTTCACTCTTTTGCAGTTCACTGCTTCTGGAGGACATAATCAGTGATAGATAATGAATCAATTTTCCGTGTAAATATCTTTCTGCTGCTTCTCATTACAAAGTTTTAGCAAAACTAAATATAAAGGAGAAATGTTACTTTTATACTCCTTGTGACCTATAGGCTTTCATTTTGTCGGCTGTAAAATTGGGTGAAAGGAAAATTATCTGATTTGTTATTAATGCGCCATATCTCAGCCTGTCATTTCTGCACAGAAAGGGTACATTCGTACAAACAGACTAGCATTAGAGAAATAAACTAAAACATGAGATAGATAGCACCAAATACTCCATCTTGGTGTGCATAATATATTTACAACACAAATTACCAAAAACAGTTTTAAACCTTAAATGTTTGCAAGTAACTTAAGTGTGCTGATCAAGTTTCCCTCGCTATAGGTAGCAGAAAACTATTAGATAATTTCTGAAAAGCCTTGTGGTTCATTACTAGCCAGTCTTAACTCTTCTAGTCTTACAGACTGAACTATGGAGTGCAGAAATTTCAGAGAAATTTGTGTGTGCCTCCAGTTAATGCTTACCCCCATGGAAGGTGGGTCTTTCCAAATTGAATTATTCATATTCCATTTCTGATTATTTGTTATTATTATAAAAAATAATTAAATTTTTATTTAGTAAATCTTTTCTTAAATATTATCTCATTGTTTACGTATAGTTCTCAAAATACTTTGAAATAATCATCTTTTATAATCACATAACTGATTGTTTGTTTATAAGCTAAACTTTCTTGCAGGGGTGTTTATTTTACCAATTGCACATTATGATAAGACAAAATACTTATGGTTATTTCAGTAATCAACAAAAGTCAGCATGTTTTTTGCATCACCCATACAGTCAGCCTCAGAACCATAACAAACCACTACTATGTGTTACATACATTTAAACTGAACTTCAATCAATGATCTAAATGTATTAACATATTAGTGTATTATAATGTACAAAAATGGTCTTTTCCTATATTCTTATTTGACGCTCTGTTGTAAAATCATGTAGAAGCTTATACACTTGTATGTCTTCTGTTTCTAATGTTTGTTGGTGAAGCATTTCCAAAGGTCATAAGGTGCTGTATTAGTTTTGTAGATTCTTGATACCTTTGTGGCAACCAAAGAAAATGCAATTAACATCTTCCTCACGGCCACTTTCACATGAAGCTGATGCGATCATGTTGAGATGGTAGAGATGTTGCCGGAATTTCCCGTGACTGAATTGGAGTCATGCCATTGTCACTACAAAGTTTGTGATGTATCTGCAATTTTGGTACCCAGGATGTGACATAATGTCTCCTTTTAATTTCATAAGACCATTGGAGGTTTTCATTCCATCAGGCACTGATTATAGTCAGGATATGAAGATCATCAGGTGATACTTTATCAAAATTCACTGAACCAGTCCCACTTATTCTTCATATTGTAGTGCCCCCGAAAATGCTTTGTTTTCTGGTGCTCCTGCCCACCCACAACAACTTCTTTGTGCCTGGTAACAGTTTTACACTAGGAAAACTCATCTTTCTTCTCCTCCATTCACTCTGTTCCTGAGGAAATATGTGTGCCCGTACCATTTCTGCCTCAACATTTGCAACACAACTACCAACAAACTCTTGTGTATTCCCAGTAGTATGTAAAACAACAAAATGGTCTGCAGTTCCACACTGCACATGGCAAAAATCACCGACACATGCACTTCACAGTGCATCTAGCCCACAATACTCATTATTAACCCAGTGGGGCAGATACTACTGCATTTAAATCGCCCATGTTACTGTCCCCACCCTTACTTTGGTGCAGCTCATACACATTCCGTCTGGCACTACAACTACCCCAGACTCCCATAATTTGACACAATATCAGAGCTGGTACTTCTACATTACTTTTCTTAACTTCAACATCATCATCATCCTGTGCCTCACATAAATTCCCAGTACCTTGCCTTTTGTCACTGTCTACAACTCATTTAACTTTCCTGGACCGACTAGCTCAACTACATTAATGGTAGATAGCTCTTCTGCAGAAACAGGTAAACTGTTTACAAGCCCTTTCCCCTCCATTTCAGCTTCCTCCTCCTCCCTTCTTTCTGCTTCCTCTTTTTTTCCATAATCAACATATTCCTAACATCCCGATGTCCATTATCCATTCCTGATGCTCTCTCTGCATCTTCTCCCTATACTCTGGAGTTTTGTGATAAACTATTTGCTTTGCCTCAGTGTAAAGTGCTTCTAATCTGTTACTACACTCCACCTTTTCCACTTGCAATTTATCTACATCGCCTCTTAAAATTCTCAATACTTCTGCTGTGATAGTCCCTTGCAGTACTGAAAAACCCTGCTCCCTTTGGTGTTGACCATAACATGATTACCTCCTATCAGCTACACAAATATAAATGAGAAGGAAAAAAAAACACTTCAGCATATCACTATCCTGACACTACCCAATTCCTGACATGCTTAAATACTGAGCCATACTCCTTGCTGTGCAGAAAACAAAATCAAATTACTATCATATTTCTTACTGCATCTTAATAACACTGGCCTTATGGCTGCTCATATTTATTATTATACACAAAAACAATGGCTAAACTTAACATCACCTCCCGAATAACTACTCATGAAATGCCTTATATACTAATAGACAATGAACATTCTCATATTACCTATATCAACCAGATGAAATCTAACAGCAAGTTATGTCTCCTCAAAAAAATGCATTCCCCTGTCTTACTCTGAACGTACAAGTGTGATTCAATCCCTAATAAAAATACGTGAAAAAGACTGCACTCACGTCATAATGATTTGACAAAACTGGGCCCCTGTAGTAAAGTCATTCTTCATCCACAGATTGATTTGTTGTAGGCATTATTTTCTATCTCCAAACGGTTTGGTAGTAGGCTCAGAGATTCCCTCTTGACTGCATTCTGAAGGGTGCAGTGGTGGTGGACAAACTGTTAACAGTTAAGAATGACTTTTATTGACTTCAGTACATGACATAATGAGGTGACCGTGCACCTGTCTGATGCCGACGAGCGGGCGGCGACTTCTTGCTTGCTTTTGAGAGTTGGTACTCTTGTGTTGCTCACAGAAAGCCAGTGTTAGCAGCAGCCTTCAGAGGCCACAGCTGTTGACATCAGTGGCATACTATTTTCCTCAGCATTGAGGGGGCCCAGCAGCCCCTCACCCTACTTGCATCACCCCAGTGGCGCATGAATACAGCTGTGAACGGGATACGATTCACTGCTCTCTGGAGGCAGACTGCAGTTGGTGCTGTGACACTGAGGCCCCATAGGAACTCTGCATCAGCGGCAGCAGGATGGCATGTCAGCAGGGCTGTGGCACCTAATCCCTTGAAGGACTCAGTGCTGGTGGCAGTCACATCCCAGTCTTGGACTGGTGGCTGCAGTTGTCAATGCCCCGTCATCTCACTGTCCCATGTAGCTCTGACCTCTGAAGTCACATTGGTGCTGCTGGTTTCCGGTGACAAGAAGTGACCCCTTGCCTCAAAATTTAGACTTATTTAAGTGGTATGCATTTGTTTCACTGAAACTCAGCACCTACTCATGTCATCAACAACAAGAAACTTGCCCCAGTGTGATGACATCACCCTGCTTGCTATGCAGTTGCTGCTGTATGGTGCAGATTACTGGTGTGCTTAGCTACCCTTGCCTTGCAATCCTTTGCATGTCTCTTATTGTGACCCACACATCACCGCACAGGCGACTACTGGCTCACGGCTGTTAATGCAATGCTCCACATCAGCTTCTATGATACTTCTCATTACTTTTGCTCGTAAGCTCATTCAATCTGAAAGCTACTGAAACTTTCGCCACAAGATGCAAAACCATACCAAAACAACTCTAGACTAGATAATTACCAACTGTCTCTACCAGTCCATAGAACCTTTGGATGTAAGAATTTACAGAAGTGAAAGTATGAAAACCTTCAACAATTTTCTACCTTCAGGAAAATTGATGAAAATATATGAAGCAGATGATATAGATTTCTCTACTACTTCAAGATTGCTATTCCTCTCAAATTGAAACATATTAAATGAAAAGGATCTAAAAGAAAGCCATGGGTAACAACTGGCATAAAGATTTTCTCCAAAAGGAATAGAGGTCTTAAAAAAATAACAATCCCAGCCCCCCCCCCCCCCTCTCAAGTGAGACACATTAACAGTATGTCACAATCCTTAGAAAAGTTATAGCACAAGCCAAGTGAATGGCCATTGATGACTACATGGCAACAGGAGCAAAGACAGTAAAGCAAATCAGCTGCCTCATGAACATGGACACCCAACCCTGACTCTTAATCCACGAGAAGATGCAAATACACTCCTGGAAATGGAAAAAAGAACACATTGACACCGGTGTGTCAGACCCACCATACTTGCTCCGGACACTGCGAGAGGGCTGTACAAGCAATGATCACACGCACGGCACAGCGGACACACCAGGAACCGCGGTGTTGGCCGTCGAATGGCGCTAGCTGCGCAGCATTTGTGCACCGCCGCCGTCAGTGTCAGCCAGTTTGCCGTGGCGTACGGAGCTCCATCGCAGTCTTTAACACTGGTAGCATGCCGCGACAGCGTGGACGTGAACCGTATGTGCAGTTGACGGACTTTGAGCGAGGGCGTATAGTGGGCATGCGGGAGGCCGGGTGGACGTACCGCCGAATTGCTCAACACGTGGGGCGTGAGGTCTCCACAGTACATCGATGTTGTCGCCAGTGGTCGGCGGAAGGTGTACGTGCCCGTCGACCTGGGACCGGACCGCAGCGATGCACGGATGCACGCCAAGACCGTAGGATCCTACGCAGTGCCGTAGGGGACCGCACCGCCACTTCCCAGCAAATTAGGGACACTGTTGCTCCTGGGGTATCGTGGAGGACCATTCGCAACCGTCTCCATGAAGCTGGGCTACGGTCCTGCACACCGTTAGGCCGTCTTCCGCTCACGCCCCAACATCGTGCAGCCCGCCTCCAGTGGTGTCGCGACAGGTGTGAATGGAGGGACGAATGGAGACGTGTCGTCTTCAGCGATGAGAGTCGCTTCTGCCTTGGTGCCAATGATGGTCGTATGCGTGTTTGGCACCATGCAGGTGAGCGCCACAATCAGGACTGCATACGACCGAGGCACACAGGGCCAACACCCGGCATCATGGTGTGGGGAGCGATCTCCTACACTGGCCGTACACCACTGGTGATCGTCGAGGGGACACTGAATAGTGCACGGTACATCCAAACCGTCATCGAACCCATCGTTCTACCATTCCTAGACCGGCAAGGGAACTTGCTGTTCCAACAGGACAATGCATGTCCGCATGTATCCCGTGCCACCCAACGTGCTCTAGAAGGTGTAAGTCAACTACCCTGGCCAGCAAGATCTCCGGATCTGTCCCCCATTGAGCATGTTTGGGACTGGATGAAGCGTCGTCTCACGCGGTCTGCACGTCCAGCACGAACGCTGGTCCAACTGAGGCGCCAGGTGGAAATGGCATGGCAAGCCGTTCCACAGGACTACATCCAGCATCTCTACGATCGTCTCCATGGGAGAATAGCAGCCTGCATTGCTGCGAAAGGTGGATATACACTGTACTAGTGCCGACATTGTGCATGCTCTGTTGCCTGTGTCTATGTGCCTGTGGTTCTGTCAGTGTGATCATGTGATGTATCTGACCCCAGGAATGTGTCAATAAAGTTTCCCCTTCCTGGGACAATGAATTCACGGTGTTCTTATTTCAATTTCCAGGAGTGTATATTCAGAGACTAATATGAAAGCATCAACAAACCCATACCCAATAGACAAAATTAAATAAAAACTTCCATAGTCATATTCTTCTGTGAAGCTGTTGCTGAGAAAATTATATTAAGCACAAAGAAACTTAAAAACAAACTATAATGTGGAATTGATGACAGGTACAGTTCCTGACTGTATGAAAGTAACACAAGTTATCTGATCCTTAACAAATCTGAGAAAAATAATGTGGAAAAATACAAACCTATGCGATTATTAGCCATGTTTTGTGAATTTCTGGAGAGATTAATTTATCAAAAAATAATTTATTTTCTGGAAAGGAACAAACTCTGTTTTAATGTTCAGTGTGATTTCAGAAAGAATAAATCCATGACTGCTGTTGTATACAATTACATACATTCCACCCTAGGTGCTCTACACAAAAAACAAAAAGCAGTTGGGATTTTCCAACGTTTATCAAAAGCAATTGATGTCATCGGCCACAAAATTCTTGTAAGCAAACTGCAGTCCTATGACATTAGAGGTATCCCTCTGGACTGATTCAGCTCATACCTCTCAAACAGGAAACAGGAAGTAGCAATAAAACGAAAGGACACATCGAAAATTACTACTCTGATTGAGGAACTATTGCACATGATGTGCCCCCAAGGTTCAATATTTGGACTAATTCTGTTCCTTCTTCATATAAGCCAACTTACCATTAAACATCAGTGCCACTACCAGTATACTCTTTGCAAATGGTACCAGTGTCCTGCTTAACAGTGGAAATGACCATGAGCTCCATCCAGGAGGCCATAAGTGAAGATAGAGATGAGTTGGATGATTGGTTTGACAGAAATAACCTGATAATTAACACAAATACAACCACCTTCCCTGGCTTTTATCTGAGAATCAAGAAATATGTACAATGTGAAAATACATGGCTCTGAAATATCTCCCACATCAGGAACAAGATTTGTATCTTGGACAACTGAAACCATCAAACACACAGCAGGAAAACTAATAGAACGCTGAATAAAGTGTGCTAGTGCACACACTTATTTGCATATTGCACAAGCACAGAGACTGTTGACATTGTTTACCATGAAGAATTTCATTGTGTAATACAGTATTGTATCATATTCTTGGGAGAAGCTCCACATGCTTAGATATTTCCCTCAGGCAGAAGAGCTGTGGGAGTAATTAACAGTCCAAAGCCAACTGACAGCTGCAGACGCTTCTTCCAAAAATCACTCATTTCATCCCTTGGCAGTTTCTGCATATTAGAAATGTGTAAATTTGTAAAAGGTAACACTATAAATAGTGGTACTAGGCAGCAAATGAAACTCCATGTTCAAAGAATGCACAATTCAATTCGCCATTTAACCAAGGCATTCAACTTAAGAAGTCTACCAACAGAAATGAAAAATACATGAAGTCTCTGTCTGTTGAATAGTTACCTGTTTGATCACTTTTATGCTGTGCCTGGATTTTTGCTCCATACATGTGCAATGAAATATGAAATCAATTTCAGGAATGATTTTTGTAAAGTAATACACTAATGTAAAATATGCATAAAATTGTGTTTGTACCCTCAGTAACTATGCAAATCGTGTGCTTTATTTTAGGTGTGTGTGTGAGAGAGAGAGAGAGAGAGAGAGATGATCAACTCTAATAGCCTTGTAGTAAGTTGTAATTTGTAACTGAGTCAACAAAGTACTTATTTAGTACATGTATGAGTGAGATATGAAAGTATAATAACATCATAATAAATAGTAACTATGTAAAATCATGTATTGTAATTTCTCATAGCATCACCTCATGTCATCAACCACATGATACTATGACTCGTCCAATATCATAATGTGTGTTTAGTGCATTGCCATGCGCATGTCTTGTACAAGAATTATTCAAAGGACAAATGAATAAATAAATGAACAGGTGCTTTTTAATCTCTGTTTGTAAGTATGTAATGTAAATGACATGCATGTAATAAAAATACATGTGACCAGGACCACATCCTTGTATTTATGCCATTAATGAACTTATGGAATAGGTTTGAAAATAAAATATCAACAATAATGGTCATCTAGTACTAGGAACAGAAAGCTGGCTGAAACTAAAAGTGAATGGAAATGAAATTTACCTGATAAACAGAATACATACTGAAACTATAGGATAACACACATTGTGGCAAGCAGATACAGTTAATAAACAAGTATGTTGGTGCTCCGAATATCTCCAGTATTTCTGTAAGAGTCAATGATAAATCAGACCAGCCAGAACAAATGAAAGGGCATTCATGTGGCTGGAATATAGCTAGTTAATATATCCAGTTAACTGGCAAGTAAATCAGAGGTTCTGACTAATGTGCTACCTCAGGTATGTCTACAGTGCTACCATAGGAGGCAATGAGTATATGGATGAGGCGATCGTTTGCTGAAAGACTGTGAACACACATTGACACAGTATGTCCTATTAAACTTTACATACCAGCAAGATGGTGCAGTTGTTAGTACAATGGACTTGTATTTTGGAGGATGATAGTTCAAATCCACATATGACCATCCCGATCTAGGTTTTCCAGGAGTTCCCCAAACTGTTTCAAGCAAATGGCAGCATTTCTGAAGGGGCACAGCAAATTTTCTTACTCAACTTCCCTTAATTGGAACTTGTGATACATCTCTAATGACCTCATTGTCAATGGTATGTCAAACTCTGTACTTACTTACTTCCTTATACTTTACATATCTAAATCTACAAACTTATTCTGCAAGCCACCAAGTGGTGTATGGATGAGGGGACCTTGTACCACTACTAGTCATTTCCTTTCCTGTTCCACTCACAAATGGAACAAAGGAAAAATGACTGTCTATATGCCTTTGTATGAGCCGTAATTTCTCTCGTCTTGGCTTCACAGTCTTCATGTGCGGCGGCGGTAGAATCTTCCTGCAGTCAGCTGCAAATGCTTGTTCTCTAAATTTTCACAATCGTATTTTGCAAAAAGAACATGATCTTCCATCCAGGGTTTCCCATTTGAGATCATCAAGCATCTCCATAGTACTCGTGTATTGATCGAACATAACCATAACGAATCTACTAGTGCACCCTTGAATCACTTCAATTTCTTCTTTTAATCTGACCTGGTGGGGATTGTAAGCTCACAAACAGTATGCAAGAATAAGTCACATTAGTGTTTTATATACAGTCTCCTTCATAGGTGAGCTATGCTTTCCTAAAATTCTCTCAACAAACAAGTCGACCATTTGCCATCCCTACTACCATCCTTACATGTCCATTCCATTTCATACTGCTTTGAAAAACTCCTAGATATTTAATCAGTATGACGGTGTCAAGCAACACATTAGTAATACTGTATTAGATCATTACAGGATTGTTTTTCCCACTCACTTGTGTTAACGTACATACAGAGACAGGAAGTTTGTTTAGATTCGCAGATTCTTCTTGAAAAAGTTCATTATTTGAGAATATTGTATGTATTTATAACTGGAAAACTCCTCCTCTCCCCATGAATTATGTAACTTGTTGAGGTGGGAACACTGGTGTGTCTCAATGATACAGGCAACTGTAGGTGCAATGACAACAGAGGCCAGACCAGTCTGTGGTTTCTGAAGAGGGGCAACAATGTGGATGATTGACTGATGTGGTCTTTTAACATTAACCAATGTGGCCTTCCTATGCTGCGAACCCTGGGCATACACCTCAGCTGTATGGCTTACTGGTGATAGCATCCTCTTGGGAAAATATTCTGGAGATAAAAAATTCAACAATTCAGATGTGTGGATGGGGCTGCTCAGGAGCATTGTCATCAGGAAAGGAAAAAAACAAAAAAACACTGGCTTTCTTGTATGGGTTGGAATATTAGATCTTCTAATCATGTAGGTAGGTTAGACAATTTAAAAAGGGAAATGGATAGGTTGAAATTACAATGGGAATTAGTGAAGTGTGGGATTTCTGGTCAATTCAGTACTGGGTTTTCAACATGAAGTCAAATAGGTATACAACAGTAAGCCTAATAATAAATAAGAAAATAGGAATGTGGGAAAGCTACTATGAACAGTATAGTCAATGAATTGTAGCTAAGATACACACCTAGCCAACACACACATTGGTAGTAGGAGTCTGCATGCCAATTAGTACCACCGAGTATGAAGAGACTGAAAGAATATATGATAACAGAAATTATTTGGATATTTAAGGGAGACAAAAGTTAAATTGTGATAGATGGAGCTGGAATTTGAGAGTAAGAAAACAGTATGAGAACATGGACTGGGGGAAAGGAATGAAAGTGGAAGCTGCCTCACAGACTTCTGCAAAGGACATTATTCTGTGGCTTGGTTCTAAAAGGGCTAATGTCAAGAATATTAGTTTTAAGTTATAAGCTTCTGAATATTTTCTGACATCTATTAACAATATATTTGGAGCTATTTGTTAATATAATTATAGTAAATCAATTTAACTAAAGCTTATTTTTAAATAATAAATTTCTATAATTTTCAACTTCCAAATTAAAGGACTTACGATGACATTGGCCATTTTTAACATAATTAACTCTCTTAACTTATTTGACTTTGGATCTTTGGACATCAGGGTCAGGTACACAGAATAACCAGAAACAGATAATTGTAAGATAAATATTTCCTTGTACTCATTAATTAAACACTTTATTCATTCCTCAAGAACTTAATAACTGATAGCAACTGTTACGTGTTCCAGAAATCGCTTTTTATCACCATAAATCATGAAAACATTGTTTGATCCCGCAATTGGGGGGGGGGGGGGGGGACTGTTCATTCACATTTCTACATTTCTTAATATCAGACAAATAATTTGCATACACTATGGTTTATACTGTAAAAGGGGAGAGAAAAAATACATCACTCATTTCCCTCATCATCACCATCCTCATCCTCCCCTTCATAAAATATGTTTATCTCTTTCATCTGACTGTGTATTAGCTCTCAGGTGATTGATGAACTGCATGTAGAATGGACGACTGCTTACACTGATGTATGGAAGGAGGTCCCTTAAGTCCTTTAATTTATTTTCTGAAATGGGTATGATGGCATCAGAAATAGATGCAAGTTTTGGCATAGACTAGTGTCAAGTTTTCTTTCTGTTCAGATCTATCATCTTGAACGGTTCTTCTGAGGAGTAACTGTGTTTATAGGAGATAATTCCTAGCATACCTGACTGATACTTCATCCATTTTATCTTGTTCCTAACAATAGGATTCCCTTCTGTGTTAATTTTCTTGTGCAGATAATGACTTCTCATCAAGTCTTTAAAGTTGTAGAAGTCCTTTTGTTCCAGCTCTATTGCAGTTATTGGTGGTTTTCAGGGAACCTTGCATATTAATTTTGCACAGTCTCTTGGCTGTTCTATTTCAATAGTTGTTGTTTTCTTTGTCTTCTCAATGTCCAACTTCAAGAAACTTGTGGTTGCTTTCCAAACGTCTTCCCTGAATAATAAATTCTTCCTCTACTCTCAGAGACACAATGGCAATAAAAATATTTCCGTTTTGTCCAGTGCACGAATAGCTGTACAGGTGTACCTCAACAATTTCATCGGCCAGTTTCATCAAATAATCATACAGACAAGAAACTATTTCTTGGCCACGTCTTCCTGCCACTGTTTCATTCCAAATGTAACATACTGGAGAACATTCTCTATGTCTCTTTACATAGATGGTCATGTTGAAGGTCCAAAGTTATCTTTTGTAAAATGCCACACTACAGCATAGAAAAGGAGTGGGTAGACATTTCTGCAAATCAAAGGCCAGGGTTATTACAATGGAATTCTGTCAGCTTTCTTTTTATCACTGTCTTTCTGATCGTAAGTAGCCTGGGCTAAATCCAAATGTGGCTGTCATTCCATTTCAACCCTGCAATGTTCAGCACCATCAGTACAATTCTTGAGTAACAGTATGTATTTGTCACATTTTGCACAAGTGTCAGTCTTCAGTTTGTGGAAGCAGGTCACAAAAACTCTTCAATAACGTGCTTCACTTCTTGGCTTCATACCTTGGTTTGGCAAAATTCTTGATAGAGCTGGTATATTGCTGAAATACTCAAGTCTGCAGATAAATATTTTTTAGAAGAATGAGATCGAGAATAATGGCTGTCGTAGGAAGGAAACATGTTATTGTGTTCCTTTATTAAATCAGTGTCATCAGATGGAACTTTTGAATGATTAGAATGTTTACCACATCCATCTTCAGAACATACTCCTCCTTCAGAGCCCTGTCTTTTCTCCTCAATTATTCTTACCTTCTTTTGTGTTAAAGAAAATGTACTAAGAAACATATTCTGATGTGCTTCTATCTTAGTCTCCAATATAAAGAAAGTACTTCCTGGAATATTTTTGCCTGCTTGCAGTTCCTTCGTGGTTTGTTCCTTAAATGCTCCACATGTTTCTTTTCCTCAGACACATGATTCGCTATGAATTGATTTTGAGCTTCTCGGGACAATTTGTAATATTCTATGAACATTTTCTCTCTCTCATCGTCATTTACTTTTCCTCTGCAATTTTTCCTGCACTTGCTTGATGATTTCAGAACTTTAGCAGGTATAACTTTCCCTTTCGACATCATGTACTTGTTTCCTTCAGTTTTCAATTCTTTCCTCCAATTTTTCTCCCATAATTTTTCGTTTCTTTTTTCTTTTCTGGATGAATCCTGTGGATAACATTTCTTCCTCCCCCTTCCACTGAACTTTGTTGTTTCATTGCCAGACTGCTTTTGAATTAGACCAATTTCTTCAATCCTTTTAACTGTCTTTTGTACAGGTATATTCCCTCTGTCATTGCTTTCATCACGACTTTCGCCACCACTTGGAACATATTCATCAGAATCATCAAATACATCTTCATCAGAACTCAAAATCACGTCTGCCCCTAATGATGAACATGCATTTCCTTCTGGACTGGTACTGGAATGACCTTAAAAAAATAAAAATGAAATAAATTTAATAGGTGGTTGATAATATTTTAGAATGTCATGAAGTAGAGATACCAGCCAATGTATGGTCCTGTGTTGGAAAAATTAGGGATAAATGCTCCCGATGCCACTTTGTTTTAATAAACTTACCTTCAAGGCAAAGTGACAACTTCAGCATTGATATTTCAGGCGCATTTTGTTCCTCAGGCTCTTCCTTATCGCCTCTGTGAAACATGATGTTTGTACCTACCAAGACTGTCTAGACTCTTCACTAACAATGTGCTGGATGGTTAGGGGAATTGATAAAGGAACAACTCTTATTATTGCATATTGCTGCCAGATTTAAGTCCAATGTCACAGCACAGTTTCAGTTGTTGAAACTGTCAGCAAAAAAGGCCAATGTTGACATTGGCCCTTCTTACAACAAGTGTAAAGTAAGAGGGAAGGCCAATGTCAAGATTGGCCCTTTTATGCTGATTGGAGACTTGATAAAACACTTTGGGGCTTATATCTTAAAACCCCAGTATCTCTCATCCTACGTGGCTTAGACATTGGCCGTTTTAACATTGTGAAGAGCAGCGATAAAACCAGTTTGACAAATATTGACATTGTCCCTTTTAGAGCCAAGCCACAGAATTATTGCTAACACTTGGTTTAAGAATCAAGAAAGAAGGTTGCGTAAGTGAAAGATGCCTGAGGAGACTGAAATGTTTCAGATTAATTATATAATAGTAAGACAATAATTTGAAAACCAGATTTTAAACTCATTTTCAGGTGCAGGTGTAGACTTTGACCATAATTTACTGGTTATGAACTGCAGACTAAAACAGAAGAAACTACAAAAAGATAGGAAAATAAGGAGTTGAAATGTGGATGAAATGACTAAACCAGAGGTTATTGGCAGTTTCATAGGGAGCATGAGGTAACGTTAGATTGGAACAGGGGATGGAGAGAGGAGCAGGGGGGAGGGGGGGGGGGGGTGGAAGGAATATTAAAAAGTTCAAAATAAAATTATGTAACTCACTAACAGAAAAGTCATCTTTCAATATGGACAATGCTGATTTTAATATCTAAGATTATAGCTGTACCATTTAATTTGCCCACACAGCTGTATCTGCATATGATGAAGCCTGTTTCATTTTAAAAAATCCATTGTGAATTAATAAATAAAGATTGAAGATAGAAAATGAATGGGTAGTGGAACCACCAGTTCCTGTCAGATCACCAAAGTTGAGCACTGTCTGGACTGGCTAGCCTTAGGATGGGTTACCATCTGGGTCTGCTGATTGTTGTTGGCAAATTGAGTGCATTCAGCCCTTGTGAGGCCAGTTGAGGAGCTACTTGATTGAGAAGTAGCAGCTCCAATTATGAAAACTGACAAAGGCTATGGGAGTGGTGCGCTGACCACATGCACCTCCATATTCACATCCAGTGACACCAGTGGGCTGAGGATGACACAGTGACTGGTCATTACTATTGGGCCTTCAAGGTCTGTTAGGGTGGAGCTTTGGGAAATGAAACAGGGAATGCAGCAGAGCATCACATGAGTAAAAAGACAAGGCCTAGTGTAAATTCTTGGATAACTCAGGAGATATTTAATTTAACTGACCAAAGGAGAAAATATAAAAATGTAGCAAATGAAGAAGGGTATAGGAAAGAAAAATGTCTAAAGAATGAGATTAACAGAAAGTGCAAAATGGTTAAAAGGAATGGCTAGAGGACAAATGCAAGTTTATAAAAACAAGCATAACTATGGGAAAGGTAGATGCTGCCTACTGGAAAATAAAATAGACCTTTGGAGAAAAGAGAAGCAACTGTGTGAACATCATGAGGTCACATAGCAAGCCAAAACTAAGCAAAGAATGGAAAGGTAGAAGAAACGTATAGAGTGTCTATACAAGGGGAACAAACTTGAAGACAATTACACAAAAAAGGAGTAAGTAAAGATGAGATGAGACATAAGGTACAGCAAAACGAATTTGACAGAGCACTGAGAGATCTAAATGGAAACAGGCCCCCTGGAGCAGAGAACATTCCTTCAAAATTACTGAGCTCCATTGGGGAGCCAGCCATGGCAGAATTATTCTACCTGGTGTGCAAGAAATATGACAGGCAAAATATTCTCATACTACAAGAGGAATGTAATAATTCCAACACCAAAGAAGGCAAGTGCTGACAGGTGTGAATACTACTTAAACATTAGTTTAATAATAGATCATGGTTGCAAAATAATTATACAAATTATTTACAGAGAAACAAAGAGGTTAACCCTGGGGAATATTGATTTGGGTTCCAAAGAAATGTAGTAATATGTGAGGCTATACTGAATCTATAAGTTATCATGGAAGAATGGTTGAAGAAAGGCAAACCTATATTTATAGCATTAATTGTAGATTTAGAGAAAGCTTTTCAGAATGTGGACTGGAATACACTTTTTGAAATTTATAAGGCAGCAGAGATAAATGACAGTGACCAAAAAGTTGCCTACAACATGTACAGTAGTCAGGTTTCAGTTATAAGAATTAAAAGACATAGTTGAGAAGGCAATAAACAGGGTTATAACCTCTCCCCTATGTTATGCAGTATTTACATTAAGCAAACTGTGATGAAAATGAAGAAGAGATTTGGAAAGGGAATTAAAGTTCAGGAACAAGAAATAAAACCTTCAAGATTTGTCAGTGACATTGTAATTCTGTCAGAAATGAAAAATGACTTGGAAGGGCAGTTGAACTGAATTGCAAGTGTCTTGAAAGATGTGACAGATGAACATCAAAAAAAGTAAAAGTATAGTTTTGTTAGATGTAGGCATGATAAGACAATGTGGGAATCGTTACTAAGTGCCTTCACTAAAAACAACCTATAACAGATAGTTCAGAACCTCACCCATGATGGAAATAGATTAAATGGCAACAAACAGACTTGGCTTCTTTGAGGAAGTTTACATTGAGACTGGTTCAGTGACCATGGGGCAATTATAGCAACAATGAATGCAATACACAAAGAGCAACTAAAACAAGCAGAAAGATATACATCTTGAGCAAACTAGCCAGAGAAACAATAGTGTCATACCTCGATGAGGAACTTGAAACTTTTGACTCAGGACAGCGGCATGTAGAGGAACTGTGGCTCAAGTTTAAAATAATAATTGATCATGAACTGGATAGATATGTACCCAGTAGGTCAATTCGTAATGAGAGATATTCTTTATGGTATACAGTCACGACAAAGAAACTTCTAAAGAAACAGAGACTACTGTGGCAACAATGTAGGAAAAAAGAGACTGCTACTTACCATAAAGAAGACATGTCAAGTTGCAGGTGTGTGTGTGTGTGTGTGTGTGTGTGTGTGTGTGTGTGTGTGTGTGTGTGTGTGTGTGTGTGTGTGTGTGTGTGTGTGTGCGTGCGTGCGTGCGTGCGTGCGTGTTTCTCTCTTTACTGACAAAGGCTGTGGCCCCAAAAGCTACATGTGACTGTCTTTTAATCATGCCTGTCTAAAATGTAACATGTCTTCTTTACGGTAAGTTGCAATCTATCTTTTCTTACATTGTTGGTATTCCTACATGGAGTATCCATTGTTTGAGAGACCATGGTGTAATAGGTATAAAACAAAACACAGGGCTATAGATAGAGAGATGCTGAATGGAACACATTTGGCAGTAAAGAGGGCAATGTGTGAAGCCTTCAGCGGCTACTGTAGCAGAATATTGAATGATCTTTCACAAATCCCAAAGAAATTCTGGTCATACATAAAGGCTGTTAGTGGCACCAAAGTTAGTGTCCACTTATCCATGGATAAGACTGGAACTGAAGTTGAGAGTAGCAAAGTATAAGCAGAAATGTTTCACTCTGTTATCAAATGTTCCTTCACAAACGAAAACCCAGGAATATTGCCCCAGTTCAGTTTTTGTACCACTGAAAAGATGAGTGAAATAGGTATTAGTGTCAGTGGCATTGAGACACAGCTGAAATCGTTAAAATCGAACAAAACCATAGGATCTGATCGATTCCCTATCAGATTCTACACCATATTTGAACCTGAGTTATCCTTTATGTTAACTATAATGTAATGTAGATCCCTCAAAGCGAAACCTGTGTCCAGTAGGTAAAAGAAAGCACAGGTCACATGTGTCTACTAGAGGGGTAGTAGAAGTGACCCATAAAACTACAGTCCAATGTCCTTGACAATTATTTGTTGTGGAATCTTAGAAAATATTCTGAGCTCAAACATAATGAGAAGTCTTGAACAGAATGACCTCCTACATGTCAAAGTAAACCAGGTGGTGCTGAGAGAATTAGATTAGGAAATGAGACACTAAAAGTAATAGATGAGTTTTGTTATTAGCAGAGTAAAACAACTGATGATGGCTGAAGGAGTGAAAATATAAAATGTAGACTGTCCATAGCAAGAAAATAATTTCTAAAAAAGAGGAAGTTGTTTAACATCTAATATAAATTTAAGTTCTGGGGAGTCTTTTGAAGGAATTTGTATAGAGTGTAGCCATGAATGGAAGAGAAATGGTGGATGATAGGCAGTTGAGACAAGAGGAAAACAGAAGCTTTTGAAATGTGATGCCATAGAAGAACACTGAAGATTAAATGGGTAGATTGACTAACAAATTAAGAGGTACTGAATCAAATTGGGGAAAAATGAAATTTATGCCACAACTTTACTGAAAGAAGAGATCAGCTGATGTAGCCCATCATAATGCATCAAGAAATGTCAATTTGAAAATGGAAGGACTTGTGAGAGATATAAAGTGTAGAGGGAGACCAAGGCTTGAATATGCAGGTTCAAACCCAGAGAAAAACAGGGCTGCACATGGTAGACTAACATGGAGAGCTGTATCAGACCAGTCTTTAGACTGAGGACCACAACAGCAACCTCAACACTGGGAAAAATAATATGTTTTAGATATTTCACAGTGGAGGAAATGTCTTGCACTTTTGCTCTTCTGGCAAGTTAAAGTTTTATGCATCTCTCAACACTATAATGCTTTGCCAATCAGAACATGCTCAATTAATTGTGTATTGACCTTTCTGAGACTTGAATGAAGTATAAAGGAATCAAAGTCTGCATAGCTCAGGCATGTTGAGACATACACCATCATTCATTTAATTTATGCATCTCATAAAATATTTATTATTGTAGCATTATTAATTTATAAAAGCATTTTAGATCTACAATGATTTTTAGTAATGAAGAATTAGCTAACAACATACTAATCAATGAAGATTATGTAAAGAGCAGCAGAATTAATCTAGAACTAGTACTCTGGAATACAAAAACTGCATAGTTTCATTCAAATAAACAAATTTGAGAGCTACATATAGGTGGTTTACAAAGTTACAATAACATGCTGTTCACTGTTCTATACAGTCACAGTGACTATTCATCTAAGTGAAATTAGATTATTAATATATATTGCTTATCAAAAGCTATATAAAGTGAAGTAGATGCCTCATCCTATATGTGGTACCACAATGCTACCCTTGAAATTATAGAGGCTGATTATTTGAGATTTCCCCACTACTTTACTCAGTCTCAGCAATTCTGAGGCTGTGACTGAAATGGCTGAAAACCTTAATCTCTGGGAAAACTGGTGCAATTGAAACCTCATGAATCCATGTTGACAGTTACTAAGAAGCTGTCTAGATTCTAAGACGCAGACATGATGATGGCTGAACCTCTACTCCAAATTCTCACTGACACAGTTGGTGAGGGCATCACCACAATAAATACTAGGTTTGAGGAAGGGAATGAATGGCTTCTTCTCATCAGTCAATGAATTATCCCACTCCATAAGTGAAGTAATACAGCTTAATGATTTTCCTTAGCACTTGTAATGCCATATCAGAATCAGCTTCAATCCATTTTATCATGCCACTGTGTTGTGTTGTGTAACAGTTAATGTCAAAATTAGATTCCAAATAGAAAAAGGATATTGTAGACTTTGTTGCTTACAGAACTGAAGCTCCTACTGGTCTTCTCATCAGTTGATCACCAGCAGCAGTACGTTGGATCCTGGCTGGCATTAATAATAATTTGAGCTGATTGCTCCACCATTGGATGGATTATGTACTCTGTGGTAGCCTGGAGAATTCCTTCCCTCAGCATAGCATTAATAAGGCACCTTGTACCCCTTAAAATGTTTGATAGAATTCAAAAATTGTTGTGACATTCCCCTATTGCCTCCTCCTTTACTAATAAAACAGCATGTTTCTCTTGCTAACTGAAAGTGAGAAAATTAAACCATGGCAGGGCCAAATTTCCTGGCAGATTAAAATTGCATGGTGGACAGAGACTCAGACTCAGCACCTTTGCCATTTGCAGGCAAGTGCTCCCAAACACGGCTCATAACCCATCTTCACTGCTTTACTCCCACCAGTACTTCATCTCCTACCTTTGAAACTTTGCAGAAGCAAAATCAGATAATGGGAAGTCAAGGTAGGAATAGCAATGTTATCATGAAAATGATAGACTGCTACTCACCATAAAGACAATATGTTGAGTTTGTAGTCAAACTGGTCTGGCTACATGTTCTATGCACCAAGTGTAATTTCTGATACAAGGTGTTTTATCACACATTTTGTGACACCCTTTTTTCATTGTCATAAATTTTGTAGATATTTCTTATAAAAAAATTGTCTTCATTATTTTGATAAATGTAAATATCAGAGAGGTATGTAAGCATGGAGAAATTTAATCATATTTGACCAATGTGTTGTTATCTATGTATTTAACAGTCTATGGACTATCAGTGGGTGAAGTAAGTGAACTGCCGTGGCGTAGTTTGTCGAGAGAAGTTGGGGTATAAGTTGGGCGAGTGTTGCCAATTATGTCTAAATAACATTGTTAAAAAGCACCTTTGTATAATTGTGAACCACAAAAAAAAACATTTTTTTAATTTGTGAAATGATTTCAAGAACATATCAACAAAGTGAAAATTGAAACATATTCATTATTTAGATTAGAATTGATACAACAAGATCAAACCTGTGACCTCCTGCAAATCCAAATATTTTGTCAGTATTTTGCAGGAAAGTGAGAAAGAAGACCCAGAGACATGAACCACAAGAAACAATGCACAAGAATGTACCACCTAAGTACCAGTTACTTTGATCCATCAATATTTCTGAACTTTCTGCCCTATTTGCTCAGTGTACCATTATGAAGAACTAAGTATGTGTCCTGAAAATCAGCAGAGACAGAAATTAAATAATTTCATGAATTAATTATAGGATGGGAGGTCAAAATATGGGCACTTTATAATTTCATGCAATAATTATAGGGTGATAGGTCAAAATATCGGGACTCTAGTCCAGGATGTGAATGATCAAACAATACTTTTCAGGCTATGCGATTGTTGATATTCTTTCTGAATGATACCACAAAAAATATATGTTATTCCAACTTGAAGGAAAATTTAATCTGAAGGACAAAAACCAAGGAGAATGAACCAGAATTAACAATCATCAGCACCATCAGAGAAGACAACAGCAAGTAGAGTATAAAAGTTACTTTTTTTTATCTTCTTTTCTTTGAAATGGACAGAAGGGAAAATGGTCCTTTTAGGCCCTAATTAAAATTCAGAATGGTGGGGTTGGGTGGGGGGATGGTAAATTGCATAGCAATGGGGACAGTGAAATATTTAATAATAATGCGCAAAGACAGTGTAATGGGGAGATTTGAACAACTGGGACATGGTAGCAGTGAGAATGCTGATTTAAAGCAATTAATCCTAGATGTAGGCAGATAGTTAAAAATTAACACTTAAAAGGTGGACCATAGTAATGAAATTAGATCAAATATCTACTAAAATGGACACAGTAGAGGTACGCGTGGATGCCCTTGAGACACAAGTGGAGGAAGTTGATAAGGACCTTACCAAAAAAATTGAACAATCAACAGACAAACCCATTAGTGATAGGGAGAAAAATAAAAATACCTTTGATAAAGTACATTTGAAAATCACTACTGTCAATGAAAATCTAGAGAAAAATATTGACATTGTTGAGAAAAATATGATTGTGAAGCTAGTTATTATTACAAGTAGCATAGAACAGAAAGTAAAACTGGTAGACAAAAAAGTTCTGACCTATCTAAAAAAGTAGAAAATCTCAAGGCAGACATTGTCAGTAGAAACCTGATTAATAATACTAGCGTGATGTGGTCTATACACAAGCAAAAATCTTGTCTTATAAAGGTAGCATGCATCCTGTAGATTTTATGCAGCACTGTAAAGATAATTTTATGTTTGTGTGAAAATTATGTTCATTAAAAAGTTTTTAGAGGATGAAGAATTGTCATGGGGAAACCAAAATTTTTGTACTGAGGAGTTATTTGAAGCTTTTGAAAAGAAATTTTTAGAGAAATTTTGGTCAGGAACAGAGCAGTTGCAAATCAAAAGTGAATTTTTGAATGGACCAAGGTACAGGGAAGGAAGAGACAGTATAGAGCAGTTTAGAAGGAACTGATATGCAAATTAGCACATATTAGTAAACCTTGTGATGAACTCACAATGACTGATGCTTTAAGACATAGATTACCAGCTGAAATTCAGTGGGATCTGCTTTATGAACCAGATGACCAGATGACACACTTGAACAGTTTTTAAAGTATGTTGACAAGTTGGATAGCACTTTGGAAAGAATACGAAAACACCACCATAGTTACCACAATTTTGCACACAAAAATGGGTATCAAAATTGGGAGAATAATAATTAAAGAATTACAACAACTTTCCACCAAAGTATCACTGTAGTTATGGTGAAAACAATCAGTATCAGCAGAATGGTTATTTCAATTTCAATTTGTTTGTAACATATAATTCTACACGCATGTGCGTTTTCAACTAAGTATAAAATTTTTACAATTACAATATTTTAGTTTACATTATTTCTTATTACATTGTAATGAATGATAAATTCGAGTTATAAGGGCATATTTGGACAAGCCACCACTTGACCTGCTTTACAAAAGTATCCCCCGTCAATATCTTAACTTCATTTGGTAACAAGTTATTAAAAACAGCCCCTTTGACATAGGGACTTTTCGCTGTTAAAATTAATCTTCTGTAAACCATATGAAAATCTTTTCTATGCCTTGTACCATAGTTGTGAATATCCATGTTTCTTTTTGTGATCTTAGAGTCTTCTTTCACTAGCATTATACACATATCAAAAAAAGTGTTCCATCACCCTGGTTCCCAGAACTCCTGAAGATAGACGATGACTCTGGATATTGTATCACAGACACAGTCCCTTTGACTGTTCAGAGAATGACACTAAACCCACCCAAAGATGTAAACAACCATGCATGAGCAGTGCCTATTAGATGGAGGGGGGCAGACAGCTGATCAGTTACAGTCATTCCACCAGGAAGCAGGCACACAGCTCGTGTTGTCTGCAGTTCAACGATGCCTAGACAGTCAATACCATGGTTCAATCATGTCCACATTGTTACTTTCTTTCAGGAAGGGCTCTCAATAAGGAAAGTGTCCAGGTGTCTTGGAGTGAACAAAAGTGATGTAGTTCAGACATGAAGGAGATACAGAGAGGCAGGAACTATTGGTGACATTCCTCACTCAGGCCACCCAAGGGCTTCTATTGCAGTGGGTGACCGCTACTTATGGATTATGGCTCGGAGGAACCCTGACAGCAATGCCACCACATTGAATAATGCTTTTCGTGCAGCCACATGACGTTGTGTTATGACTCAGACTGTGCACAATAGGCTGCATGATATTCAACTTCACTCTGACGTCCATGGTGAGGTCCATCTTTGCAACCACAATACCATGCAGTGCGGTACAGATGGGCCCAACAACAAGCTGAATGGACCGCTCAGGATTAGCATCACGTTCTCTTCACTGATGAGTGTCACATATGCCTTCAACCGGAAAATCATCGGAGACGTGTTTGGAGGCAACCCAGTTAGGCTGAACGCCTTAGACACACTGTCCAGCGAGTGCAGCAAGGTGGAGGTTCCCTGCTGTTTTGGGGTGACATTAAGTGGGGCCAATGTACGCCACTGGTGGGCATGGAAAGCACCGTAACAACTGTACTATACATGAATGCCATCCTCCAACCAACAGTGCAACCATATTGGCAGCATGTTGGCAAGGCGTTCGTCTTCATGGATGACAATTCACACCCCCAACATGCACATCTTGTGAATAATGTCCTTCAGGATAACGACATCACTCGACTAGAGTTCTCCAGACATGAATCATACCAAACATGCCTGGGATAGATTGAAAAGGGCTGTATATGGATGATGTGACCCACCAACCACTCTGAGGGATCTACGTAGAATTGCCATTGAGGAGTGGGACAATCTGGACCAACAGTGGCTTGATGAACTTGTGGATACTATGCCACAACAAATACAGGCATACATCAATGCAAGAGAACGTGCTACTGGGTATTATAGGAACCGGCGTGTACAGCAATCTGGACCACCACCACTGAAGGCCTCACTTTACGGTGGTATGACATGCAATGTGTGGTTTTCATGAGCAATAAAAGGGGTGGAAATGATGTTCATGTTCATCTCTATTCCAATTTTCTGTACAGGTTCCAGACCTTTTGGAACCGAGGTGATGCAAAACTTTTTTTGATGTGTGTAGTTACTAGTATATACACGGCATAAACTGTGGGAATATTGTGTATAATGAATAAGGGTTTGCAAGAAGTTCCTGGCCTTACTTTTGCTATGATCCTCACGGCTCTCTTTTGCAATATGAAGACTCTTTTCATATTAGTTTGGCATGTCTCACCCCACAGTATTAGTCCATAAGACAAGAAAGGATACACAAATTCATAATATACAGTCTTTAGGGTTTCAGAATTAAGATATGGTGACAATCTTCTTAATACATGTAGACAGTTCCCCCCCCCCCCCCCCCCCCCCATTCATAGCCACCTTCCTAGAATTTCATCACTCACAGTATTTTGTTTGTTTGGACCACTTAGTTTAAAATTAATAATATTAGTTTTTTCTATGTTTATTTTAATATTGCTGACTAGAAGAGAATCAGAATCTTCATTATTCACAGTTAATTGAACATTATTAATTTCAGTTTCTGTTTCATTGTACCATATCTGATTTTATTTACAATTGACCAGCAAGTCTTTGAAATGTTATCTGAACGTTGCATCTTTCTTATTTTAATCTCCTGACTTCTTTGTGGTACTTGTATTTGTGCTGTTTGTAGAGTTCTTTATGTAACTCTGAGTTAGTCAGTCTGTGTAAGCTATACATGTTTCCATTTTTTCTTTCAGATCTTTTGTTTTAAAATATAATGGCAGAGGTTTTAAGTTTGAAGGCTGGTTTTTCTGGATACTCACTTTTTTTTTAATGGCATGGCTCTATTTAAGTGCTCAGTTTGGCAAAGAAATGAAAATAAAAATTTCAAACACAGCAACAGTCATTAACAAGATCACCACAATTCTAGAGAATACCTAGGTGCATCTGTACATTAAGTAAAAGAAGAAGAAGAAAAATTAAGTAGGGCCATTGTCAGTCCACAAGTTAGGAGCAGAGAAATGTAATAATAAATACACCAACCAACCAACCTAATTATCCGCAGCATACAAAGTTATCTGATACAATAAATAATTAGTTTAAGGAAGTGTATTATCCACTATGCACCATTTCTGTAGAGAAGAATGAATGTCACACACCAAAACAAAAAGACACAATTGACACAACATATGATAACACTGAACATGAAGTAGAAATGAATTCAGTAGATTTTTATGAATTGGAAAAAAAAAAAAAAAAACTTTTATCAGAACAGGTAACTGAAGTATGTAATGATTTTGGACTCAGTCAGCCATCTTCAGAGTGAGCTGAGGTGACTAACATTCCAGCACTTGCTCCACCCTTTTAAACTCGAAGACCAAATCACTACTGAATTTTTGCGGCTGCATGCCCAAAATTTTATGGAACAGTCTTTACGCTGCAAGACGTGAAGATGCACTTCTAATCTATACTTTGAAGTGTGACATGTGCCATACTCATAAATTATTCTTTTGCACAATGAAATTTTGGACATTTCTCCACTAGGATGACAAAGTAGCTCTTTTCAGATTGAAATGCTGAGAAACTATCTTTAAATTGCCGAAGATGAGATTAATTTGTTAATGATAATCCTTATGAACTTATATTGGTTTTCTACATGCAATATCACCATTAGAAATCTCAGATATTGTTTGTCATAAGAGCAATCTTACTGGCTAGTGCCACCAACCAAAAAGTCTCAGAAGTGTCCTCAGGGCAAATTCTGTTTTTCAATCCTTACTGACTGACTTTGCTGGTCCGTACTAGAATTGGGGAGAAGAGGAATTTGTGGCACAACTTGACTAGAAGAGGGGATCAGTTAGTAGGACACATTCTGAGGCATCAAGAGATCACCAATTTAGTACTGGAGGGAAACGTGGAGGGTAAAAATCACAGAGGGAGACCAAGAGCTGCATCAAACCAGTCTCTGGACTGAAGACCACAACAACAACAACTAAAAGAAACCTTTAAAGCCACATAATTATTCTGTGAGTACATGTTATTCTAATTTATGTCACTACTTCTAAGAAGCCTCAGAACTGAGTTCTCAGCAAGTCTTTTCCATTTATGCATCTGACCTTAAAACAGGTCACTGTACGCTATACACTGCAAACCATGTACTTGTATATATATTTACCCCTTTGAAGGGATTTGCACTATTTAGTATTACAATTTCTCATTAGTGAAAACATTTATTTTTTGCTATATAATTTTTTTTCCTCATGTATATTAGTAAATAATGAAGAATGAACAGTTTGAATATCTGAGAAATTCTCAGAGCTACATAGCTAGCTATGAAATTTGTCTTCACTACTGCTCTTATTATTATGGGTTATTAATGAAAATCCATTTCTTTAATATTTATCTTACTACAGTGTTTTAATATTTTATTGCAATTTTTTCTCTTAGTTAACTAATGAACAATTAATTAGTGTAAAACATGTTCCAACAAAACACATTTACTTTATTCATAAGTAATGAAAAGAACAGTATTTGTCTCATTGTGTACAACATAACATGTTTAATACTGCTGCAAATGACATGCATAAGTAATGAAAAGTACATTATGCGTCTCATTATGTACAACATAACACATTTAATATTGCTGCAAATGACATACATTTATTTAAAGTACTCAAGTAAAGCAAATTAAATTTCTGTTCTCTAAGAGGATCCACAAGGAATCAAAGGTACTGATATATTATGTTTTAGTGAACATCATATAAGAGCTGTTGAAATGTTGCAGGTGAGTGGTTACTGTATAGCAATACGTTACTCTAGATCTAAATCTCTAGATCTCTAGATCGGAAAAAGGTGGTGTTGTAATTTAAATTAAAAAATAACATATCTTACAAAGCATTGGATTTAAAGAGTCACTGTATAGAGCAAGATATTGAAATATGTGGAACAGAGATGGGGGGGCCTACTACACAGGACTTGCCAGTTGCAGTGTTAGCACTTTACAGAGCTCCTGTAGGGAAGATTGACGTGTTTCTGTGGCAGCCAGAGTCTCTTTTATCCCAGCTGCATGAGTCCCAGAATTTAATAATTGTAGGAGATGTTAATATCAATTTTCTAAATCAGAGCAACAGTAAAGAAGATTTACAACATCTAGTAAAGCTTTTTAACCTGATAATAGTAGCAGATTTTCCAACTAGGATTACTAATAACTGTCATACTCTGATTGACAATAAATTTGTAGATAAGTCAAGAATCAACAATACAAGTGTATGTTCAATTGTTTATGGCCTTTCTGACTATGATGGTCAGTTGCTTACATTCACTGACATCAATCTGTGCAACAGGTTTGACCATTCTTGGAAATCTTTTAGGATAATAAATGATGAACTTCTTAAATATTTCAAATGCAGCCTCCAGGAGATAGACTGGAGTCCAGTTTTCAGTGAAACAGATGTGCATAAAAAGTATAATATATTTCTAAATGAATTTATGTCTCACTTTGAGGCTAGCCTTCCCAAAACAATAATTAGAAAAAACCATGTATGCATTGATAAAAAAAATGTAGCTCACTGTAGGAATAAAAACACCCTGAAGAACAAAAAGGCTGCTATATAGGTCTCTCAAAACTTGTAATAACGCAAGGAAATGGCAAGATGACAACTTTACTGTAGCAGTCTAAAAAAGGTTATAAATAAATCTAAGAGTATGTGCATAAAAACTGAAATTGAGATATTAGAAAACAAAATAAAAACAATTTTGAATGAGATAAAGAGAGAAACTAGCAGAAAAAACAGGAAACAGGACACAGATATAAATTAAAGAAGGTGACAATGAAATAAAGGAACCCAAAATAGCTGCAGAAATATTAAACAAGCATTTTCTGTCCAGAGCAGAGAAGGCAGACTGTAAATAATCTGTGGACAAAGCAACAGCTCTTCTGAGAAAGATATCTACAACAGAACACCACAAATATACTTACTTCTGGTTACATTAAATGATATTGAAAGAATAATCAAGTCATTAAAAAAGTCTTTTGGTGTGGACAATATTTCCAGTAAAATATTGAACTATTGTTATAAATATAAAGTCCAGTCTTGTACAACATATTCAATCCATCTTTGCAAGAAGCAATTGTCCCTGACAGACTAAAACTGGCTGTAGTTATATCCCTCTTTAAAAAAGGTGACAAAAAGCAGTGTCACAAACTATTGCCCAATTTCCATTTTAAATATCTTATCAAAAATGTTTGGAAAACTTGTGCACAGATTGATCGTCAATCATCTCAGCTTCCACAATATCCTCAACAACACTCAGTATGGATTCCATGCTGGTCTTTGTACTGAACAAGTGATATTCTCCTTTAATAATTAAGTCTTGGAAACCATTTAAAAAATGTCTCCAGTAGGTATTTTTTGTGACCTCTCAAAAGCCTTCGATTGTGTAAACCACCAAATTCTTTTGAAAAAGACAGAATATTATGATCTAGGTGGTACTGTTGGTTTGTGGCTTCAGTCATACCCAAAGGACTGAAATCAGAGCATAATGCTGAATGGCTCTTCCAGAAAATCTTCCTCATCAGAGTGGGGTACAGTAAGTTTTGGTATGCCCCAGGACTCAATAGTAAATCTGCTGCTGTTTCTTACTTTCATTATTGAACTCCATCTTTATTCCAAAACAAAGAGTAAATTTATCCTTTTTGTAGATGATACATCAATTTCTATTGATGAACTGCCTGATGATAATCTTGAGCAAACTACAAAGTTTTCTACAAAGTTTTATGTTGGTTTTCTGCAACTGGGTCTCTTACTCAACACAGTTAAAACCCATTCTATGATGTTCCATGTGCCAGAAAGTAATCCTGAAGAAATTAACATAAATTATAGAGATCAATCAATACAAAAAGTTGAGGATATAAAATTCCTGGGTGCCTACATAGACAGCAAATGTAATTGTTCTACCCACATCCTTCAGCTTGTGACTAATAAATTTTTCTAATGATTTCACAGTCAATTTTGTGCTAGGATTGATGTGAGTTACTTGTTTCACACTTCTCCTTCTCTTATACTTTTTGTTAGGAATTATGTTGTATTATGCAGTTGACTCATTGATTGTGATAAACAGGCATCCATTTTATACTAGTAGCTACACTGCAATAAAATGACTTGATGTTTTAAGGACTCTACAATGTTTGATATTATGAAAGGAAATGAGCGGAACTGTTTTGTTCTCTTTAAGGTTACATGATACTTGATGTTCTTATAATTTTCGGGGTTTATATTGCACAAGCCCTCAGAGGGACTACACTCTTTCTCTGTCATTTGCTTGGTGAACACAGGGTCTCGAACAATGTACAAGGGTGCCAATTCCATGGGTGCTCTGGTGCTCATGCACCTTCACCCCTCCCCCTCCCCACCCAATATGTAATATGTTTTGAGAGAAGAAAACTAAAACAGAATGAATCAAACAATGGAAACTCCAGGTAGGAGTACCAACAATGTAGGAAAAGATAGACTGCTAATTACTGGAAAGAAAACACATCAAGTTGCAGACAGGCACAATAAAAAGACACTCATGTGTGGCTTTTGGCCACAGCCTTCATCAGTAAACACACACACACACACACACACACACACACACACAAAGGAGGGGGGGTGGGGGGGGGGGTGGGGGGCAAGCACACCTCATGCACACACAACAGCTAACTCCAGCATCTCGGGCCGTAATGCTAAAAAAATAGAATAAATAAATAAAAAAAAACACAAAAATTGGAGAAAAATTTAAAGCTGTCAATTATACTAATTCTGACATTGTGCTCTCACATTGGCTCATGCAGCTGCGGCCAAGAATCTCTCAGCCCTCCCAAAACAACTGACAAGTACTCAGTGCACTCTTTTGCAGAAATACTAAGAAAGTTTCTGAATGTTCTGTCAAGCAGGCAACGGCATGCAGAGAGTTAAACCACCTGTTTGCATTGATAAATATTCATTCACTCACTGCCATTCTTCATAGAGCAGTAAATTTTAGTTTACATTTTTTATTGTGTAACAATATCATTTACAATTACAATTTACTTCATTTATTTTTTTGTTGTAGCTGGTTGTTGTAAAGGATAAAGTCAATATTCATTCATTAATCTTGAAAAGTGATTAGGCTGCAACATATATAGATACTGCTTCAGATGGTTCCAGTCCAATTTCTGTATCAAATGAAACAAAGAAAACTGGTCATGTTGGTGGTGGCCACACTTTTCAAAAACAGAGGAAAGGCAAATGCCAGGTGAGTATAATTAAACTGATGTCATTCCAAGTGTTGCAGAGCAGGCTTTATACATCACAGGATGTTGAAACATTGTAAATATGTTCATTAATTGGTGCACTCATAGCGTATTCTGAAAAAATAATAGTTCCAGTTTCGGCCACCAGATGAAAATGTGGCACTGTAAGCAGTCAGAATGTGGTGTCTTTGCAGGAACAGGAGAGGAACGATCAAACATGTGATAATGGTGATACTGGCATTTTTATTAAGATATAGTACAAGTTACAACATGTATTCAATATGGTCTTCCGACTCAGCAACATGCTGAATCTGTAACATGGCATGGCCAACAGTTGCCCACAGCATATCCAGTGTAGTCATAATGATATGTCATTGTATGCTATTCTTTAGATCAGGAAGAGTCTGGATACATCCCTGATAGACATGATCTTTCAGATCTCCCCACAACCAGAAGTCACATAGATTTAGGTCAGAGCATCTGTAAGGCCACACACCTTGAAATTGCCTAGAGATGATGCAGTCATTACATAAGGTTTCTCGAAGCAAATCTCTCATCTGGCAAGTGACATGTGGCATCATCCCATCCTGCATACAAATTGTGGTACTGTCACAGTTATGTTCTTGCAAAGCTGGAGTCATGCGTTGTACAGGGAGGTCCTTATAATGTGCAGATGTCAGTGAATGTCTAACACAGGCACAAGAGTAAAGTGTGCCTCATCCATCCAAAGAATATTTTCCAGTCATATGTCATCCATTTCCATGTGTGCCAAAGAATGAAGGGTGAAGTCACAATGTAGCTTATCTCTGGGACTTCATTTGGTGCACATTCTGAATCTTGTAGTGATAGGCGTAAAATGCACCACAAAACCTTTTGAACAGTTGTCTATGGGATAGCCAATTCCCATAACACAGCTCGAGCACTGGTTGCAAAACCTGAGGCATGTGCTGCACAGTCAGCTACAGCTACAGCTACTTCATCAACAGCCTGGGAATGAGCTGCCTCCCTCTTCCTGCTGCAGTACCTAATTCACCTGTTTCTTCAGGTTTCTTATTCATATTCTTTAGCCCATTTATTGATATGGGTCCCCTTTGTAACTGTTTCTATTGGCAAAATAGTAGTAGTTGCCATTCGAGTAACACAACTTTACCAGCAGTGCATGGTCTTTCTTCTTAATAGCCATTGTATTATGTATGGAAAACTTCAACCTTCTTAACCCTTTACACCAACAGTCACTCCACAGAAGAAATCAACATGCATCACCAGGCAACAAACAGCATACTGACACCAAAACAGAAAACATTTCACATTCTGACAGCTTAAAGCACCATATTTCACTTTAAGACAGAAAGTTGAACTATAATTTTTCTCAACTTTCTCCAAGAGTGCAGTGGTTAATGAACATACCTATGACATTTATCACCCTACAATGTGTACAGCCCATGCTGTACTACTCGCAACACAATCAGTTTAATTGTAACCACCTAGTATACGTGGATAATGTAGGAAAAGATAGATTGCTACTTGAAACTTCCTGGCTGGTTACAACTGTGCGCTGGACCGAGACTCAAACTCAGGACCTTTCCTTTCGCAGGCAAATGTTCTACCATCTAAGCTACCCAAGCACAAGTCATGCCCCATCCTCACAGCTTTACATCTGCCAGTACCTTGTCTCCTATCTTCCAAACTTCACAGAAGCTCTCCTGCGAATCTTGCAGAGCTACACTCCTGCAAGAAAGGATATTGCGGAGACATGGCTTAACCACATCCTGGGGGGATGTTTCCAGAATGAGATTTTCAACTCTGCAGTGGAGTGTGCGCTGATACAAAACTTCCTGGCATGATAAAAAATCTATTAAATCTGAGTACAGGAGGGTAATAAGTAAGTAAAAAATTGAGAAATTCAGGAAATTGCTCAAAGATATGAACTGGATAGATGTTTACAATACTTCTGACTCAAATTAAAAACACAAGGCATTCATTAATAAAGTTACCTTCTCTTTTGAAGATTGTTTTCCCTTAAAGGTAACTCAAATTACACAGAAGTCAAAAAGTAAACTGTGGATTACACAAGAAATAAAGATATCATGTGGGCCAAAAAGGAGACTGTATCTAATATCCAGGAACAACTCTCATGGTAGAATTGCAATGTATTACAAAGAATACTGCAAAATATTGAAGCAAGTAATTCAGAAATTGAAGCAGCTTTATTACATCAGGTAACAAAATAAAAACTGTCCGGGATATAGTGAAAACAGAGATAGGTTGAGTCAAACAGAAAGAGGAACAGATAGCTCTAAAAATAAATGAGACTTTGGTAACAAAAGCATGAAGTGTTGCAAAACTTTTAAACAGATACTTCATTTCTATTACTGACAGCTTGGGGTTATCAGGTTTGGTGAACAGTGCAATGGAGTATCTAAAACCAGTCTTTAAAAATAACTTAAGTAAAATGGAAATGACACTCACATCTCCCAAAGAAGTGGCATCCATCATAACATCCTTAAAAATCTAAGAATTCCAGTGGGTATGACATCATATCAATGAAGTTAATCAAAGAGTGTTCATGCGAGTTGAGTTCTATCTTAAGTTATTTGTGTAATCAATCTCTTATCAGTGGAACATTTCCGAACTGGTTAAAATATGCTGAAGTTAATCCTCTTCACAAGAAGGGGTATAAAGACATACCATCAAACAACTGACCAATTTCACTTTTGCCAGCTTTCTCAAAAGTATCTGGAAAGGTTCTGTTCAAGTCTCTCCTTAAGCATTTGACTGTAAATAATACATTGTCCAAGTCACAGTTTGGATTTCTTTAGGGTTCTGATATAGAGACAGCTATTTACACTTACAGTGAGAATGTACTTAATTCGTTATACAATAAATTAGAGGCTACTGGCATTTTATGTGACCTGTCAAAAGTATTTGACTGTGTGAATCACAGTATTCTGTTAAGTCAATTAGAATATCTACATCTACATCTACATTTATACTCCGCAAGCTACCCAACAGTGTGTGGCGGAGGGCACTTTACATGCCACTGTCATTACCTCCCTTTTCTGTTCCAGTAGCGTATGGTTCGCAGGAAGAATGACTGCCGGAAAGCCTCCATGCGCGCTCGAATCTCTCTAATTTTATGTTCGTGATCTCCTCGGGAGGTATAAGTAGGGGGAAGCAATATATTCAATACCTCAGTCATAAACGCTCCCTCTCGAAACCTGGACAGCAAGCTACACCGCGATGCAGAGCGCCTCTCTTGCAGACTCCGCCACTTGAGTTTGTTAAACATCTCCGTAATGCTATCACGGTTACCAAATAACCCTGTGACGAAACGCGCCGCTCTTCTTTGGATCTTCTCTATCTCCTCCGTCAACCCGATCTGGTACGGAACCCACACTGATGAGCAATACTCAAGTATAGGTCGAACGAGTGTTTTGTAAGCCACCTCCTTTGTTGATGGACTACATTTTCTAAGGACTCTCCCAATGAATCTCAACCTGGTACCCACCTTGCCAACAATTAATTTTATATGATCGTTCCACTTCAAATCATTCTGCATGCATACTCCCAGATATTTTACAGAAGTAACTATTACCAGTGTTTGTTTCGCTATCATATAATCATACAATAAAGGATCCTTCTTCCTATGTATTCGCAATACATTACATTTGTCTATGTTAAGGGTCAATTGCCACTCCCTGTACCAAGTGCCTATCCGCTGCAGATCTTCCTGCATTTCACTACAATTTTCTAATGCTGCAACTTCTCTGTATACTACAGCATCATCCGCGAAAAGCTGCATGGAACTTCTGACACTACCTACTATGTCATTTATATATATTGTGAAAAGCAATGGTCTCATAACACTCCCCTGTGGCACGCCATAGGTTACTTTAACGTCTGTAGATATCTCTCCATTGAGAACAACATGCTGTGTTCTGTTTGTTAAAAACTCTTCAATCCAGCCACTCAGCTGGTCTGATATTCCGTAGGCTCTTACTTTGTTTATCAGGCGACAGTGTGGAACTGTATTGAACGCCTTCTGGAAGTCAAGGAAAATAGCATCTACCTGGGAGCCTGTATCTAATATTTTCTGGGTCTCATGAACAAATAAAGTGAGTTGGGTCTTACACGATCGCTGTTTCTGGAATCCATTTTGATTCCTACAGAGTAGATTCTGGGTTTCCAGAAACAACATGATACGCGAGCAAAAAACATGTTCTAAAATTCGACAACAGATTGACATCAGAGATATAGGTTTATAGTTTTGCGCATCTGCTCGATGACCCTTCTTGAAGACTGGGACTACCTGTGCTCTTTTCCAGTCATATGGAACCTTCCGTTCCTCTAGAGACTTGTGGTACACAGCTGTTAGAAGGGGGGTAAGTTCTTTCGTGTACTCTGTGTAGAATTGAATTGGTATCCCGTCAGGTCCAGTGGACTTTCCTCTGTTGAGTGATTTCAGTTGCTTTTCCATTCCTTGGACACTTATTTCGATATCAGCCATTCTTTCGTTTGTGTGAGCATTTAGAGAAGGAACTGCAGTGCCTTCTTCCTCTGTGAAACAGCTTTGGAAAAAGGTGTTTAGTATTTCAGCTTTACGCGTGTCATCCTCTGTTTCAATGCCATCATCATCCCGAAGTATCTGGATATGCTGTTTCGAGCCACTTACTGATTTAACGTAAGACCAGAACTTCCTAGGATTTTCTGTCAAGTCAGTACATAGAATTTTACTTTCGAATTCACTGAACGCTTCACGCATAGCCCTCCTTACGCTAACTTTGACATCGTTTAGCTTCTGTTTGTCTGAGAGGTTTTGGCTGCGTTTAAACTTGCAGTGAAGCTCTCTTTGCTTTTGCAGTAGTTTCCTAACTTTGTTGTTGAACCACGGTGGGTTTTTCCCGTCCCTCACAGTTTTACTGTCTAAAACGCATTTTACGATTGCCTTGAATTTTTTCCATAAACACTGAACATTGTCAGTGTCGGGACAGAAATTTTCATTTTGATCTGTTTGGTAGTCTGAAATCTGCCTTCTGTTACTCTTGCTAAATAGATAAACCTTCCTCCCTTTTTTTATATTCCTATTTACTTCCATATTAAGGGATGCTGCAACGGCCTTATGATCACTGATTCCCTGTTCTGCGCTTACAGAGTTGAAATGTTGGGGTCCGTTTGTTATCAGTAGGTCCAAGATGTTATCTCCATGAGTCGGTTCTCTGTTTAATTGCTCGAGGTAATTTTCGGATAGTGCACTCAGTATAATGTCACTCGATGCTCTGTCCCTATCACCCGTCCTAAACATCTGAATGTCCCAGTCTATAACTGGTAAATTGAAATCTCCACCTAAGACTATAACATGCTGAGAAGATTTATGTCAAATGTATTTCAGATTTTCTCTCAGTTGTTCTGCCACTAATGCCGCTGAGTCGGGAGGTCGGTAAAAGGAGCCAATTATTAACCTAGCTCGGTTGTTGAGTGTAACCTCCACCCATAATAATTCACAAGTCTATCCACTTCTACTTCACTACAGGATAAACTACTACTAACAGTGACAAACACGCCACCACCAGTTGCATGCAATTTATCCTTTCTAAACACCGTCTGTGCCTTTGTAAAAATTTTGGCAGAATTTATCTCTGGCTTCAGCCAGCTTTCTGTACCTATAATGATTTCAGCTTTGGTGCTTTCTATCAGCGCTTGAAGTGCCGGTACTTTACCAATGCAGCTTCGACAGTTTACAATTACAATACCGATTGCTGCTTGGTCCCCGCATGTCCTGACTTTGCCCTGCACCCTTTGAGGTTGTTGCCCTTTCTGTACTTACCCAAGGCCATCTAACCTAAAAAACCGCCCAGTCCACGCCACACAACCCCTGTTACCCATGTAGCCGCCTGCTGCGTGTAGTAGACTCCTGACCTATCCAGCGGAACCTGAAACCCCACCACCCTATGGCGCAAGTCGAGGAATCTGCAGCCCACATGGTCGCAGAACCATCTCAGCCTCGGATTCAGACCCTCCACTCGGCTCTGTACCAAAGGTCCGCAGTCAGTCCTGTCAACGATGCTGCAGATGGTGAGCTCTGCTTTCATCCCACTAGCGAGACTGGCAGTCTTCACCAAATCAGATAGCCGCTGGAAGCCAGAGAGGATTTCCTCCGATCCATAGCAACACACATCATCGGTGCCAACATGAGTGACCACCTGCAGATGGTTGCACCCTGTACCCTTCGTGGCATCCGGAAGGACCCTTTCCACATCTGGAATGACTCCCCCTGGTATGCACACGGAGTGCACATTGGTTTTCTTCCCCTCTCTTGCTGCCATATCCCTAAGGAGCCCCATTATGCGCCTGATGTTGGAGCTCCCAACTACCAGTAAGCCCACCCTCTGCTACCGCCTGGATCTTGCAGACTGAGGGGCAACCTCTAGAACAGGGCAAGCAGCCATGTCCGGCCGAAGATCAGTATCAGCCAGAGACAGAGCCTGAAAACGGTTAGTCAGGCAACCTGGAGAGGCCTTCCGTTCAGCCCTCCGGAATGTCTTTCGCCCCCTGCCACACCTCAAGACGACCTCCCACTCTACCATAGGTGAGTGGTCAGCCTCAATGTGGGCAGTATCCCGGGCAGCCACAGCCGTAGTCCAATCGGGGGATGCATGGGACGAGCTGGCCGTCCCCGACAAGCCCCCATCCAGACCCCCACAGTGATGCCCATTGGCAACAGCCTCAAGCTGTGTGACTGAAGCCAACACTGCCTGAAGCTGCAAGGGAAGGGATGCCAACTCAGCCCGCATCTGAACACAGCAGTTGCAGTCCCTATCCACGCTAAAAACTGTTGCGCAAAGAACGTCTGAACTAATCTACAGAGAGCACAACAATTCCACACAAAATTTGAACGGTTATTAAAATACAAGATTACCTAGTAAATGCAGTACTGCTCCTACTTGCGTACTGCTGACACACTGCTCGGCGACGGAAGGAGACTACGTGATTTTACACTATTCAGGTACTAAAGCGCAATGCCACAACTCTCAAATACTATAATATGCCCGAAATTTATGAATTAAACAATGCAAGTACCCAAAAACACGCAAATAAATTAAGAATTAAACTATGTAACAAATAAGTGAGCTAAGAGTATACGACTTGCTGCTGGCAGCTGCTTATCCAACAGCGGCAGGGAGCACAATATCATGGTGTCAGCAGCAGTGCTGCAAAATGGTTTGAGTCTTATTTATCTAACAGGAAACAAAGGGTGCTGTTGCAAAATACCTGTGCAGTAAGCAATCAGTTTTCATGTGATTGGGAATTGATTACATGTGGTGTTTCTTGAGGTTCCATCTTGGGTCCATTGCTTTTTCTTGTGTACATTAGTGACCTCTCGCGTGTTACATTGCTAAATGCTAAGTTGGTTTTGTTTGCAGATGATACAAACATTGCAATAAGCAGCAAGTCAAGTACAGATTTAGAAATATCTGCTAATCAAAATTTCACTGACATTAATAAATTGTTTAAAGCTAATTCACTGTCATAAAAATTTGAGAAGACCCACTATATGCAGTTCAGAACCTGTAAGAGATTTCCTTCCAGCATGTGTATAACATAAGAAGACATGCAGATCAAACGGGTTGACAGTGTTAAATTTCTGAGATTACAGCTCGATAATAAATTCAGTTGGGAAGGGCATACCACAGAATTGCTGAAGTGCCTAAACGAGTCTGTAGTTGCAGTGAGAATGATGTCAGATGTAATAGATATAAAAAAAAATTGTGTACTTTGCTTACTTTCATTCTGTTATGTCATATGGGATCATATTCTGGGGTAACTCATCAAACCAAGCAAAAGTTTTTAGTGTGCAAAAGCATGTGATAAGAATCATTTGTGGTGTAAATTCAAGAACATCATGTAGAAAACTGTTCAAGGAACTTTGTATTCTAACCACTATTTCTCAGTATATTTATTCCTTAATGAAATTTGTTGCAAGTAATATTTCTCTATTTTCAACCACTAGCTCAATACATAGTATCAATACTGGGAATAAGAGTAATCTACATAAAGACCTAAAGTCACTTACCTTGGTCCAAAAAGGGGTCCAATATTGAGGAACACACATTTTCAATAAATTGCCAGCAACCATTAAAAACTAGGTTTCAGATAAAGCACAGTTTAAACAGAGTTTAAAATACTTTTTGATAGGCAACTCCTTCTACCCTATAAACGAATATCTTAACAGAGACTATTAAGCCAACTTAAGTAAAAATGTCTGTTAGATTTCAACTTAAGTAAAAATGTCTGTTAGATTTCAGTTTTGACAGCACTTGACCACAACAGTCAAGATTAGGTATTTTGTGTATGATAAATTTATTAATAATGCGTAACAATGTTTCATTCTGACAGTGTGTTAACTATGTAACTATCAGCTGTTCCAATTTACCACATTGTATTCAACTATTTCGACAATCTCCTGACAAATGATCAGGGTGGTAAGTGTTATATTAAATTGTTTTATGTTTTTATGTTATACTTACTGACATGTTCCACACTCACAAGAATCATCTCATTTTTTGGGTCTATGGAACGAAAACTGTATCTAAGCTAACCTAATCTTGAATTAAAACTGTGTGCCAGACCAAGACTCAAAATCAGGACCTTTGCCTTTCGCAGGCAGGTGCTCTACCACTTGCCTGCCAAAAGCAAAGGCCCTGAGTTCGGGTCTCAGTCTGGTACACAGTTTTAACCTGCTAGGAAGTTTCATATCAGCACGCACTCCACTGCAGAGTGAAAATCTCATTCTGGCTTGAGATGTTAGAGTTGGCAGTTTTGTGTGTGTGTGTGTGTGTGTGTGTGTGTGTGTGTGTGTGTGTGTGTATGTAAGTGAGGTGAGCTTGCTTGCTCGTGTGTGTGGGGGGGGGGGGGGGGCGGTGTCTTTATTGATGAAGGCTATGAATGACTGAAAGCTTGAGTGTCTTTTAATCGTGCCTGTCTGCAACTTGATGTGTCTTCTTTACGGTAAGCAGCAATCTATCTTTTCCTACATTGTTGATATTTCTACCTGGAATTTCCATTGTTTGAATCAGTATAAACGGATGTTATATGATGAGATATGTTGTAATGTGTTTTGTTCTGTGTTCTGTGAGTAACTAAATGAGTTCTTTTAGTGAGCCTTTTGCAAAGAAAATTAAACAAGATGAAGATGTGATAAAAGCATGAATTGAAGTGGGTTTTCTTCTTGGAACAAAACATTTCAAAGGTTTGCTTGTCATGGAAAATGAAATTATCATATGTCTTTCTATAGTAGGAAAAGGGCAATTGATAAAGATATTAACATGCAGTGTTTAATGTCTAAGAGTAAGTGCAGAGTCTTGAACCACAGGAAGCAAGGGGGAAGATGATGTTATGGGTGACTGGTATCATCTTTCTACAACGCAAATGCACATGTGCATTAACACAGTTCTTTATTTACATGAACTGTAAGTTTTTACTTAACTGAAATAGAGTCCACGTGTTATGATACAAGCTCATAAGTAATAGTCCTCTTGAAGACAGTATTGGGAATCTTGCTATTACACTAATCTGATCGCTATGTACTGTCAGAGCCTGAGTGAGTCAGTGACTCAGCCCCCACTGCAACTAACTGACAGACGCCAAACTGGAGTGTGAGTCAGTGGGTCAGTGAGTGAGGCCCTCTGGTCAGTGGTGACAGCCTAAATACTTGCTGTTGAGGGGGCGTTGGCGGCATGTTGCTTGCGGTGCAACTCTGGCCTCTCTTGTGTTAGAAGTGCTTGATCCAGCTGTTATTACTGATCTTCACGCTGTGTCTTTGCCAACCAGTGTGCTGGTGACAACTTATGCCAGCACATCCCCCCCCCCCTCCCTGAAATGCTGCATTGTTGTTGTGTAGGGAAGATGTAAACATCAACGGAGAGGGAGGCAGGATGTTGTATGTAAAGATGAGCCAGGAGCCATGACTGTGTAGGGCAGCGTACTCCCAACCATACACTGCCATCTGGCTTGAGAGGCAACAGGAACATCTTCCAGAAAATTGCTGCCACGACACACTTCCAGGCCTGAGGGCATGTCCTGGGGCAATGATGGTTGACAGCAACGATGACAGCGACACTGGGTCCACGTCTGTCGGGTCAGCGAGCAGGGATGGCGGGTGCAGGAGCGCATTGTCCATGCGCTCCTTCTCGGGTGCCCCAGTGGCACCAGCAGGTGGCTGCGAAGGCCGCATGGTCCCACGAGGCCATGAATCTGGGGGAAGGAAAGCAGCAGAATCATGGGGCAAATGACACACGCTAATTTGGTTCTGGTGGCGGCACTGCAAATATCAGGATCTGCAACCAAGTACATGAAAGAGCCTTTGCATTCCTGGATCACACCTCTTTCCATGCACCCACAGAGCCATAAACCCTGAAAATAACAAAATTGTGTGTCATAAAGCAATACTTGTGAACCATTGGCGGCACTGGATGCTCGGTGGGTGTAGCAGCAAGTAGAGCAGCGTCCAATGGCAGCGGCCATGCAGAAGTTCCACCAGTGATGGTCCGTCTTGTGGGTGGGAGTGATAGAAGGCGAGAAAGAGTTCCAGCACCTGTTCCCATGTGTGGGTGTTGCAAAGCATGTCCATCTGTTGTTTAAAAGTGTATACAAAGTGTTCTGCTTCTCCATTGGACTGGGCATGAAATGGAGTGCTGGTTAGATGACGAATGCCTTTTCATTCACAAAACTGTTCAAAGTACTTCCGGCAAACCTTCTATGCAAAATATGAAGTATAATGCTTCAATGGTGTTATGTGATGTGGTAGAAGCCATAGGCACCACAAATGCAAACTTGCTAAAAGAGTCATCCACTATGAGCTGAGTGTTCCAAAATGGTCCTGCAAAGTCTATGTGCACTCATTGTAATGGCAATAGAGTGTTAGGTCAGGTGGAGAATGTCTGTGGCAGAGCAGATTGGTTTTCCATGCATGCACAACACTGTGATGTCATCTGTTCAACGTGGGCATCCATGCCCTGCTGAGTATAGTACCATCGCACTAATTGTTTAGTGCGAACAATTCACCAATGTCCTTGGTGGAGCAATTGCAACACATCCTTTTGGAACACTTTGGGAATAAAGCACATGCGTTTGTCCATCGTCATTTTGAGTGAGAATCACACCCTGTTGAACTGAAAGGTTATGTAAACATGCAAAATATCAGTGCAAAACTGAGTTCTGGATACTGTTTAATGAATGAGGCCAAGATGTGCAAATGGTAATGCAACAAAATCTTGAGATCTGGCTCTGCTTCTGTGGCCTGTGTAATTTTTCTGTAGTGCAAAGGAAAAGGTTCCAGCAATTCAGAATTCTGCGCACTGATGCAACAGATGCATCAGAATCAGTCTGAGCCAATCGGAAGGCAAGGTAGGGTGTCTGAATTGCCATGCTTTGTTGTAGGACTGTACACAATATCATACTGATACTGCGAAAGCAACAAAGCCCAATGTCGCAATTTTTGAGCAATGCATGTAGGATCCAGCTTTGACAAATGAAACAAGGATGCAAAGGCTTGTGATCTGTCACTAAAAAGAACTTGTAACCACACAAATAGTGATGGAATTTGGTCACACCATACACAATAATGAGAGTGTCTTTTTCTATTTGAGAATAATTGCACTGAGTTTGAGTTAACAACATCAAGACAAAAGCAACTGTTTTGTGCACCAGTTCTGTGCAGGGTCAAAATGATCTAAAAGTCTGTCACTAAGCAAAGCAGTTTTGGGTTTCTAAAATGCATCTTGAAAATCTTCAGTCTACACAAAAGGTACACTTTTGTGATGCAATGGAGCCATGATCTGAGTGGCGTTCAGTACGAACTGAATGTAGTATGTCATCTTGCCTAGTACTGACTGCAGTTCAAGACACATTGCAAAGAACAGGCAGATCATGGATTGCAAGCAAATGAGATTGGAGGGGGTGCACACCCTGACTGTTTATCATATGACCTAAGTACTATAGTTCAGTTTGAAAAAAGTCACACTTTTCAGGATGACACTTGAGTCCTGCTTCTGATAACACTCGAAAAAGAGTATGCAAATTGGCAATGTGTTTCTCTGGTGTATGACCTGAGACGACAACATTGTCAAGATAGTTTGAACAAAATGGCACTTTTGCAGTCAGCTGTTCCAAGTAATGTTGAAATACGATGGGTGCGGAAGCACTGCCGAAGGATAAATGCAAATACTTTAACAGTCTTAAGTGTGTATTTACAATAAACACTTTCTGTGATTTCCAGAATGAAATTTTCACTCTGTAGTGGAGTGTGTGCTGATATGAAACTTCCTGGCAGATTAAAACTGTGTGCCGGACCGAGACTCGAACTCAGTCCCGAGTTCGAGTCTCGGTCCGGCACACAGTTTCAATCTGCCAGGAAGTTTCACTTTCTGTGATTCTTCATCCAATAGATATTTGCAAGTAAGCATCCTCCAAATCTATTTTAGAAAAGTAATGTCCTGCACCAAGCCTGTCGATGAGTTCCTCAAGGCAAGATAATGGCTAAGTGTCAACTACTATCTGCATGTTGATGGTAGACTTGAAGTCAACACAAATGCAAATGCAACCAGAAGGCTTAGGCAACAAAATTAGAGGACTTGCCCATTGACTAGCTTGAATGGGAGCAATTACACCATTATCACTACAAAGTTGGTAGCTTTTCCCATTCCTTCTGAAAATAATTCAGAAAATTCTTTAAGCAAGCCAGCTACACTCTCTTTCAGATTAACAGCAGTCACTGAAAGTACATTGTCGTGGATGCTAAGTCGAAACAAATCAAAGGCATCTAACCGAATATGTTCTCACTGTCTCTTGATTTCAAAACAGTAAAATTCACTGTCCCAGTGTGAAATTTGTAAGTGGCAGGAAAACTACACTGTCCAAACCCTGGAATTTCCTGTCTGTTGTAAGCCATGAGGTGCTTGCTAGATTTAGAAAGGCATGGTGAACCTAACTGTTTGTACATGGCATGATTAAGCAAAGTTACTGAGACACCTGTGTCTAACTGAAAGTTCACACAATGGCCAGCAATTCATAATGGGGCAAATAGTTTCTTAGAATGTCATTGGACAGCAGTAGAGTGAGAAGCAGGCACAACCTAAATCTTGGTTTTGTCAGAAACTGTTGTTGGTTTTGAAAACACAGCATTTGCTGCATGTGCAGGAGTCTGTTTTTTTTTCTGGGAGCAGTGGCATTTTTATGCCATTACAAACAAATTGCTTAGACATGGCCTTTTTTCCCACATGTGTAACAAGTTGGGTTATGTGATGAGCAATCCTGTCTTTTATGGCAAGCAAAATATTCACGGCAAGACTTCAATAAATTCACAGGTCTGTTTACATATCTATGTTGCTTTGTATGTGCTCATTGTACTGATTACTTGGGGTGGTCATGAACAAGGGATGACTTGAGCCGACAAATCAGGGCTGGTCAAATTCATTGGTCACTATGGCACCCGAATTGTATTGGTCTAAGATTTGCAGTACTTGGGAAAGTGATGGATCAGAGTACTTTAAGATTGTCCTCATATTCTACTATTTGGGACATGGAGTGCTATTGTATCACAAATCACTAAATCGCTGTAAAATTTACCACAACTAATTCTGTATACTACTGGCAGTACATCCGTTCTGGCTTTTTCTGCAAGCAAAGGAACTGATACCTACACTGCAAGAGCCAAAGAAACTGGAACATTGTCCTGCTGGAATTGCCCAAATGCACCAGACTGCACAATTGACATGAATGGATGCATGTGATTAGACAGGATGCTTGCGCATGTGTCACCTGTCAGACTCATGTCTAGATGTATTAGGGGCCCCATGCTAAGTCCAAACAAATCAAAGGCATCCAACTGCACATGCCCCACACCATTACACAGCCTCCACCAGCTTGAACAGTCCCCTGCTGACAGGCAGGGTCCATGCATTTATGAGGTTGTCTCCTTACCCATAATTATCCATCAACTCGAAACAATTTGAAATGAGACTCATCCGACCAGGCAACATTTTTCCAGTCATCAACAGTCCAATGTTGATGTTGACAGGCCCAGGCGAGGCCTAAAGTTTTGTGTCATGCAGTCATCAGGGTACTAGAGTGGGCCTTCAGCTTCAAAAGTCCATATCAATGATGTTTCGTTGAATGGTTCACATGCTGACACTTGTTGATGGCCCAGCATTTAAATCTGCAGCAATTTGCAGAAGGGTTGTGCTTATATCACATTGAATGAGTCTCTCCAATCATCATTGGTCCCGTTCTTGCAGGATCTTTTTCTGGCCACATGAATGTTGGAGATTTGGCGTTTTACTGGTTTCCTGATATTCGTGGAACACTTGTGAAATGGTCGAACAGGGAAATCCCCACATCGTAGCTACCTCAGATGTGTTGTGTCCCATTGCTTGTGTGCTAACTATAACACCACATTCAAACTCACTTAAATCTTGATAACCTGCCACTGTAGCAAGAGAAACTGATCTAACAACTGTGCCAAACACTTATCTTATATATGCGTTTCCAACCGCAGCGCCATGTTCTGCCTGTTTATATATCTCTGTATTTGAATAAGCATGCCTATACCAATTTCTTTGGTGCTTCACTGTAGCTGCAGCTACTTGGACTTGCTGGTCATAGTACTGAGTTAATGCAGCTATTACTTGGTCATAGGTGAGTTCATCAGGAGAGACAGTTGGGAACAGTTTTTGTATTAACCTGAACACTGGGGACCCCACAATCGGAAGGAGGTATTGTAACTTTACAGTACCTTGAACACAATGAACTTGACAATGTGTTTGGAACTAAGTCAGGTATTTGAGCTATTCCTCTTCTGTGTCCTGAAATTGCTGGAACTTTGATATACTGGTCGGTGGCACTTGTTGGGCTGTTTGTCTAGTCTGTTGTGCGGCTGATGCAGCTTGTGCAGTGAGTACTTGTACCATTGTCAGTAGGGTAGCAGTTCTTTGATTCTGAAACTGAAAAACTTGTTAGATCCATCACACTGATTATCTGTAGCTGAGATGCAGTGGCAGGGGTGGGGAATTCATGGTTTACACAAATATCTTATAGCAAAAAGCAAGCAAAGCATCTGAAAAGAGAAATTTGATTAGTTCTGCAGCTCCCCTCCTGGAATACAAGCAAGAACACAACAACAAAGTATCAATTAGAAAAATGATCACTCCTGAAAGCTAAAACACGAGAGAAGCAAGCAAAATCTTTGGCCAAGTTGATTAACTTCAATCGCCACTGAATTATCCTCATTACTACGGTAGAGTCTTGTACCTTGGGAAGCAAAGGAAAGGATGTTATTATGGGTGTCCAGTATCCTCCTTCTAAAACTAAATGCACATGCACACATGAATTAATATGATTCTTTATTTACATGAACTGTAAGTTTTTACTTAATTGGAATAGGGTCTATGTGTAGTGGTAAACACTCATTAATAATAGTCCTCTTGAAGACAATATCAGGAATCTTGCCATTACACTAATGTGATCACTATGTACTGTCATATCCTGAGTGAGTCAGTGACTGAGTCTGCACTGCAACTAACTGACAGAGGGGTCAAACTGGAGTGTGAGTCAGTGAGTGAGGCCCTCCAGTCAGCAGCGGCGGCCTAAATACTTGCTGTCGAGAGGGCGTTGGCAGCTTATTGCTTGCGGTGTGGCTCTGGCCTCTCTCGTGATAGGTGCACTTCATCCAGTGGCTACTGTCAGTCTTTGCACTACATCTTTGTTGACCTGTGTGCTGCCGACAGGTTACGCCAGCACAATATGGAGGAAGAAATGAAGTCTGCAAGAGAAGCTCTGCTGAGAATGTCATCTTTTCACTCCTTTATCTCATTGTGCAGAGTTAGCAATCCATGGTCACACAGATGAAAATTCTAATTATAGTGGATTGTTAGAGTTAGTCATCGAAGATAACACTGATTTGTCCTCTTGACTTTGGCAGATAAATTACAGATGGATTTCACATGTCATAACAAATGAAGTGGGTTCTATTGTGCCCAATGAAGTTTTGCACAGTTTGATAAAGTTTGTAAAATATTCCCAATATTATTCCATGTTAATGGATGAAACTAGCAACATACATCAACATGAGCAAGTTTCAGTTTACTTTCAATGTGTCAGCCATGATAATTTTCAAATTAATTAATTATTTTTAGATGTCTGTAATAATGAATCTACTACAGTTGTAGTATAAAACAATGGGTGTTCTCACTCATTTTTCTAGAGCTATCAGTTCGTGCAGAAGTATTGCTACTAGCAAGTGGTAAATATAACTGGTGCTTTTTCTGGGTTGCAAGCAAAAATCGGAGAAATTAAGCCATGAATTCTGCAAAATGTGACTATGGTGAGAGGCTACCTCTCAAATGTGAATCAAATGACCAATTTTGTATGCAGGTCCCCCAAGCGACTAGCAATATATATGAGTCTCTGCAAGCTGCCCAAGGTGCTAGCTTTTTCTCATGCAGTAGCTCTTCAGCCCTTTGTCTTGTCATGTGGTGTTGGAGAATAAGTTTGTTGAAAATTATTTTCCAGAGTTGTGAACACAAGCTGAGCTCGAAAAATATGATGCCAGTGCTGAAGCTAAAGGTTTCATAAATTTTCTGTTTTCTTTCAAATTGATTTTTGTCACTACGCTTCTTACTAAAATTTTAGTGTTATCTGAAATTTTGAATGCTTTTCTGCAAAATTCCTTTCTACTGCTCCAAAAAGCCATGAACAACATGAATAACATCTGAGATGTTGTGAAGTTATCTTGAACTGATGAAAGTATCATGAAATATAGAGCTCTTCTTGGAACTGACCAAAAACTTTGATGCCGAAGATCCAATTCTCGAAAGCTTGATGATAGCATGGTATCCTATGCTTTTGCCAGCCCCTGTGATTATTACCAGAAAATTTATTTTGCAGTTTTAGTGGTTCAGTGTTTCAAGGATTGATTTTCTAAAGCTGCTATAACTCACTTCAAAGATACAGAAACATTATTTCTTTCCAAAATTAAAGGTTGCAGTTATGTAATAGAATTTTATAAGGATCACTTTGACCCAAAAAGATTAACTTTGCACAGAAATATGATATTAGATATGTGTAAATATAAAAATTATTTTTTTAGATATATGGAAGATGTAGTCTGCTTCTTTTCCTCAAATATGCAAATCGTCAAACTGATTCCAGAGATGATGAAACTGATAAAGATCACTTTGACATTAACAGTATCTCCATGTACAGCAGAACATTCTTTCTCCACTCTTAGAAGATTAAAAACTTACCTGTGCAACATCAATATTCAAGAGAAATTGAACGACAATGCTGTCATACATATCCATAAAAAAGAGGCAAAAATCTTGAACCTTGATTGTGGCAAACAGTATCAAAAGATCCTTGTTTGTAGGAACACATTGTTTATGATTGGGAATTGTGTTACACAAAGATCTGAAAAATAAGGTAATTCTATGTGGATTGTGAATTGCTTTTTGTATTAATTAATTAGTGTGAAAAAAGGACACAATAACCAATAGTCTGTTTACCTTTATCAGGCATTGCTCATTCAAAAATACCTGAAACTGGATTTTCAGGAGGGTTGGCCTTCAACCTCCGCGAACTGTGATTGAGAGCACCCACATTGGTCATCAAAGCTGGCACCCGTAGCCAAGTAGCACTGTTTTTGTTTTCTGTATAGCATCTTCCTTCTTATGTCCTGTCAGTATATCAAAACTATCTCTCACTGACATTTCTATCCACTCTGTTAGTTTGTAGTCACAAGTAAATTATGTTAAACTGATGCAATCTATTCTTTGTCATTATCCCATCCTGGAGTTTCCATCATTTGGAACCTATCCTTTTGAATTGTAACAGTTGTGTTACTAAATGTGACACTTCTGTCACTAAATGTAACTGGGTTTTCTCTTTTGATGCAAGTCAATTGTCAGGATGAGCATTCTAAAGCATTCTGTCAGGGTGAAAATATTAAATAAATCAACTTTTCTCTCTTAACAACATGTGGGCAGGATGGGTTCTTCCTTGGCTCGGGTATGAGGTCGAATGAAACATCATTTTTACATAAGACAACTTTTATTGAAGATTTGTACAACTGTATCTTACGGAATGTTCTGGTTCGGAGAGCGGCAGCTGTGTTGTTTGTGAAGTCTTCTGCTGCGGCAGCGGCGGCGGCGGCGTCATCGTCGTCTGATTACGCGTAGCGGTGTGTATCTCGTGTCGCCATCTCGCCCAGTTGACTGGAGACGCGCAGTGCGAGGTGGCCCGTTTAATTATTGCGAGCGAAATCGTGCATCGGATGATACCTTGGGTGTGGCGTCCCAGTGTTTCTCTTCTCTAAGCGGCCGCGTGTGTTGTGCGTCGACCAGCGGAGCGGCGCGGCGGGGCAACGCCAGTGTCCCGGACTCGAACCACGGACTCCCGCTTGCCAGTCTTCGGCTGTCAGGTCTTCATCCCAGCTCACAGGTGACTGCTGATGTGAGGCCGTCTCCTTCCCGTCCTCACGAGTCACCCGGGTATGTAAAAATCCGACTTCAAATACCTTTTAACTTCTGTCTTCTGCCGCCGCGACTGCTGCTTGCTATTCGATTACAGCGGCGGACTTGGTGCATCTGAGCATGATGTAGACTCTTCTTGCATGATGGTCTACAGCACCGACACTGACTGAAAACTACTGCTACTTCTTCGTCTTCTTCGTCTCCGTCTCCGTCTCCCTCCGTCTTCATCTCTGTCTCCGTCTCCGTCCCCGTCTTCCTCTTCATCTGTCTGGCCCACTGCGTCTCGCGTATTTATTCACTTCAATTTACTGGAGGTGAACGACTTCACGGTCATTGCCTCTTCTGTCACGTTGAGAAGCTCCTCGAAGAATCTTCTTAACGTCGGTCATTGGCTCTTGGAATGTAGGCGAGGGCCTTTGCTCACACGCGACGACTGAGAAACACGTGAGCCGGTCATTGCCTCTGCTGTCACGTTGAAAAGCTTCTCGAAGAATCTTCTTAACGTCGGTCATTGGCTCTTGGGATGTAGGCGAGGGCCTTTGCTCACATACGACAACTGAGAAACACGTGAGCCGGTTGGGCGATGCCCTGACGGCTGAATTGACAGCGCCCGCTTATGTGGAACTTGCTGACTTCACTGTCATTGTCTCTTCTGTTCTGCTGTTCGGCCCGCTGTTTGCGAGTATGTAACTCTCTAAACTAAACCAAGTTTTTCATTTATATTCTAATTTCTAGTTCACTTTGATTTCACTAATTTATTTACTTAAGTACCACTCAACATTCCTCCACGCTTCGGAGAAATTCGCCCTCGAATTTACCACTCAACATTCCTCCACTCTTCACACGGCAAAAGCACTAACACAAGCAATGAAAACTCTCGACTTAGAAGATTACACACGTTTCACATTAAGTATGTTGAAAATACTTTATCACTTTACAGAAGCAATGTACGCTCATGAATCACATAGTTCACACATAAATGGTTATAATAAGTGTAACAAATCTTTATGACAATGAATAGACAAAAATAGATTATTCACTTAGAAAGTTACATAGCAACACCTGTTTAATCTACCCTATACTAATGCAAGAATATCTATTCTACAGTATTGTTTACTTTAACATAAGACTGTTTAGTAAAGAGTGAAGTACAATAAACAAAATTAATACACTAATGCTGAAAAGTAACCATTGAAGTACACCAGTTAAGAGTGTGGTATCCAGTGAACAGGGATTTGATGAAATGGTATATTATTATTTGGCTTATTTTTTCGTCTTAAATAAAAGAAAACTGTACAAAGCAGAAACACCAACACAAAGATTCCAGATATACCCGTTCCTAGCATTATAATTTTATTTTTGTGTTCACCTTTTAATTTTAAGACATGTTGCATCATAACATTGGCATCAATTTTGCCTTGCTGTGAGTTTATGAACATATCTAATGACTTCAGAAGGTAACTGTCAAGGGAGTCATTGAGGTAGGACAGGTTTTGTGTAGGAAATGTTTGCATGGCGTTTTCTGAAAAAAGCAAACAACATGGTTATGAACCTACCAATCTCGTAAAAACAAAAACAAAGAAATGAAGGAATACATTGTTAACTACAAGATCTACATGTTTCTACGTTCAACTTTTTTTTTCTTAAAAAAGAAACCATTATCATTTATTAATTATTTACATATGTATACTATCCACAGTCTACTGAGATTCCACTAGGACATTCGCACTCTTGGTCGAAGATTGTATGGTGCCATGTCTGCATGTTGTGCTGGCGTGGCCACTCTTTTTTCCTTTTCGGGTACTTCCTCCACCCTTCGGAAAAGCAGACACTATTGTTGAAGGAATTACATCTGGAGCGCCCTTAAAAGTTTTTAAACGACTTGCATGGACAATAGTAGTTCGGGTGGGCAGTTGCAGTTTGACGTTGACTGGTGACGTGATCTCAATAATTTGATAAGGACCTCTGTAGTTTGTTACAAATTTCTTCGTTTTTCCTCTTGCAACATATGGAGTTGAAAGCATTACCCACTGACCGATTTTGTAATTTGGAGATTTAGCTTGGGTATTACCTAATCTTTCCTGTCGTTCCAAAGCCTTTGTATTAGATTTTTGAACCTTTTTCCATACATCCTTCATCATTCGACTGAAATCTCTTACTGTTTCTCCGACTTTTCCATTTTTATGCCTGATTACATCAAAAAGGGACGGCATTTTTCTGCCATAGACCACTTCAAAAGGTGACATGCCAGTTGCTTCATGCGTTTTGGCATTGTATACCGACACGATTATTGGTAAATACGTATCCCAATTAGAATGTTGTTCGTTAATACACTCCTGGAAATGGAAAAAAGAACACATTGACACCGGTGTGTCAGACCCACCATACTTGCTCCGGACACTGCGAGAGGGCTGTACATGCAATGATCACACGCACGGCACAGCGGACACACCAGGAACCGCGGTGTTGGCCGTCGAATGGCGCTAGCTGTGCAGCATTTGTGCACCGCCGCCGTCAGTATCAGCCAGTTTGCCGTGGCATACGGAGCTCCATCGCAGTCTTTAACACTGGTAGCATGCTGCGACAGCGTGGACGTGAACCGTATGTGCAGTTGACGGACTTTGAGCGAGGGCGTATAGTGGGCATGCGGGAGGCCGGGTGGACGTACCGCTGAATTGCTCAACACGTGGGGCGTGAGGTCTCCACAGTACATCGATGTTGTCACCAGTGGTCGGCGGAAGGTGCACGTACCCGTCGACCTGGGACCGGACCGCAGCGACGCACGGATGAATGCCAAGACCGTAGGATCCTACGCAGTGCCGTAGGGGACCGCACCGCCACTTCCCAGCAAATTAGGGACACTGTTGCTCCTGGGGTATCGGCGAGGACCATTCGCAACCATCTCCATGAAGCTGGGCTACGGTCCCGCACACCGTTAGGCCGTCTTCCGCTCACGCCCCAACATCGTGCAGCCCGCCTCCAGTGGTGTCGCGACAGGCGTGAATGGAGGGACAAATGGAGATGTGTCGTCTTCAGCGATGAGAGTCGCTTCTGCCTTGGTGCCAATGATGGTCGTATGCGTGTTTGGCGCCGTGCAGGTGAGTGCCACAATCAGGACTGCATACGACCGAGGCACACAGGGCCAACACCCAGCATCATGGTGTGGGGAGCGATCTCCTACACTGGCCGTACACCACTGGTGATCGTCGAGGGGACACTGAATAGTGCACGGTACATCCAAACCGTCATCGAACCCATCGTTCTACCATTCCTAGACCGGCAAGGGAACTTGCTGTTCCAACAGGACAATGCACGTCCGCATGTATCCCGTGCCACCCAACGTGCTCTAGAAGGTGTAAGTCAACTACCCTGGCCAGCAAGATCTCCGGATCTGTCCCCCATTGAGCATGTTTGGGACTGGATGAAGCGTCGTCTCACGCGGTCTGCACGTCCAGCACGAACGCTGGTCCAACTGAGGCGCCAGGTGGAAATGGCATGGCAAGCCGTTCCACAGGACTACATCCAGCATCTCTACGATCGTCTCCATGGGAGAATAGCAGCCTGCATTGCTGCGAAAGGTGGATATACACTGTACTAGTGCCGACATTGTGCATGCTCTGTTGCCTGTGTCTATGTGCCTGTGGTTCTGTCAGTGTGATCATGTGATGTATCTGACCCCAGGAATGTGTCAATAAAGTTTCCCCTTCCTGGGACAATGAATTCACGGTGTTCTTATTTCAATTTCCAGGAGTGTATAATAACTAAGCATCTTGCCAATTGTCCGATGAACTCTTTCTGTGGGCCTGTTGCACTGAGGGTGTAACGGAGTTGTGCGTAATTTACGTATTTTTAGTAAGTGGCATAGCTGTTTCATTAATTCAGACATAAAATTAGATCCCTGATCTGTGATAATAGCTTCAGGTACGCCAAATTTAAGTATCCAGTTGTTAACTAAAGCTTGGGCAACTGTATTTGCTTGCTGATCTGGGAGACTCACCATAGCTAGATAGCGTGAAAAGTGATCTATAATTGTAAGGACATACTTATTACCAGCCGGTGTTTTATGAAATGGCCCGTAGAGATCCAGTCCACAGATTTGAAATGGACATGAAGCCTCGGGGAGCCTTTGTAGGGGTATTTTTGATCGAGAAAGTTCAGCTCGTTGTGCGCACGTAATGCAATTACGAACGTACTGCGCAACATCCTGCTTTCTGGTTTGCCACCAAAATCGCTCTGCTACACGTCTTTCGGTTGTCCGCTGTCCACCGTGTCCTGCAAGGATATGATCATGGGCCTCTGCCATTATTTCTTGTCTAAGGTGTTGGGGAACAACAATTCGCGGTCCAAGTTTTGTTTTACGGCATAATACACCATCTTCAAAGCAAAATTGTTTTTGAGTTGCGTATTTTTTGCATTCTGTATCCTCATCTTGTGCCTTTCTCCAGTCCTCAGTATCTCGGCCTGTTGCTTCCAAAAGTGCTATTTTCCGACTTAGGCAATCTGCATTCGTGTGTTTTTTCCCTGGTTTATGGATAACTTCGAAATCCATTTCGGAAAGACATAGGGCCCAACGCGTGAGATGACTAGATGGATCCTTTAATCCAAGCAACCATTTTAAAGCTGCGTGGTCTGTAATGACCTTGAATTTCCTACCATACAAGTAGCATTTAAAGTATTTGATACCATAAATAACACTTAACAATTCTTTCTCCGTTGTGGAATAATTTCTTTCTGCCGTTGTTAGTTGTCTCGAAGCATAGGCTATGGGGTGTTCCGCGCCATTAATATTCTGACTCAAAACAACTCCTACTGAATGACCACTTGCGTCACAGGATAAAATAAATTCTTTATTATAATCTGGGTAGGCTAATACTGGACTGTGTGTTAACTTATCTTTAAGGGTTTGAAATGCTGATTCACAATCTTCAGACCAATGAAATTTTGCACCCTTTTTCAATAATTGGGTTAAGGGTCAGGCAATTTCAGAGAAATTTGGAACATATTTCCGGTAGTACGATGCGAGACCAATGAAACTTTGTACTTCCTTAATGCGTTGTGGTGTTGGGAAGTCCTTAACTGCCGAAATTAATCGAGGATCTGTTTTAATTCCTTTTTCACTAATGACATGCCCTAGGTATGTAACCTCTGTCAATGCAAAAGTACATTTTTCCATATTTAATGTTAATTTAGCTTTTCTAAGTCTCTGAAAAACATTACACAGACGCACAGCATGTTCATTAATGTCTTTGGAGAATACAATAATATCGTCTAGATATACACAACATTGCTGAGTTTTGAGTCCTCGCAATACTCCATCGAGTAGTCTTTGAAAAGTTGCTGGTGCATTTTTCAAACCGAAAGGCATTCTTTTAAATTGCCAATGGCCTCCAGGGGTAGAAAATGCTGTTTTATGCCTACCTTCAGGTGCAACTTCCAATTGATGATATCCGCTACATAGATCGATTGTTGAAAAGTATTTACTGTTACCCAAACTGTCAATGATATCTGTAATGTTTGGAAGAGGATAAACATCTGAGATAGTTTGTTTGTTAAGGTGTCTGTAGTCACAACAAAATCTATATCGTTTCGTACCGTCGGGAGACTTCTTTGGAATAATTACGATATTTGAATTATAAGGCGAATCAGAATATTCTATAATTCCATCTTTTAGATGCTGTTCTATAAATTCATCCAGTACTGGCTGTAAGTGATGCGCAACTCTATAAAGCTTCCTATAAACTGGGGGGCTATTTCCTGTTGGGATCCTATGCTGTGTGATATCTGTTGCTGGCAATGGACCTTCTGCATTAAATAAATCTTGAAACTCAACTAAAACTGCTTCTATCGTGTCTCTATCATTTCCTTTCAAATGCTCAATCTTCTGGCGTAATGCGGTTTTATAGGCGTCTGGTTTCTGACCATCATTAATATCTGACCAAATGAAATCTTCTTCTTCAAAAGTACTGACTGTAGCTACTAATATTCCCTTGTGCAACTCTTTGTCCTCCACTCCGAAATTGTCAATATGTACCGGTACTTTTCTTTCTCCCTCAACGTCTTGAACCCATACAACACTTCTACGTACAAAACAATGTGATACATCTAATTCCTCATTTTCCTCTAAAGGCTCTATTAGACACACTGTATCTGTAGGTACTTCGGGGTCAACGGTCATCCAGAAAAGTTTTCCTAAGCCAGATGGTATCTGATCCCGCGAATCAACCTTCAAGGACGTTGCACGCAGTATAGTTGATTTCGCCTTCCGGTTGGGGAAATCTTGCAGCAGCGGGCCCTTTGCAGCGGTGTCATCTAGCTGAAACACTATTCCGCTAAGTTCTACAGTTTGCTGTCTGAGGTCGATTTTAGCGTGATGTTTATTCAGGAAATCCAGTCCTAGGATCGCGTCGTACCCGTCAGTTACTTTTGTTACCACTTCTACATCTTCCTTAAATTGTACACCGTGAATATAGAAAATCAATGATGTACATCCTAATGACTTCACTCTACCTCCTCCTACTCCACTCAATCTATACCTGGGAGCGTCATATTTCTTTTCTCTAATACATTCATTACTTACTATTGATACGTTTGCGCCTGTATCCACCAGTATCCTTGCCTCTTTATCCTGTATGGTAGCAGATAACCAGCATTCTGCCTTCACATTCGCCTTAATGGCATGAAATTTTATTGGGAACGCCTGGCGGCGGTTCCGACATTCCCGTTTGAGTTTAACTGATTTCTATTTGCACAAGCTTTCTTAGACCTGCATTCCTTGAATGTGTGACCTATTCTTTGACAATTAGTGCATTGAGGTTGTCTGCAGTTTTTTGCTATATGTCCCTGTCGATCGCACCTAAAACATCGTACTCCTGCTGAAAATACATTTCGCTTCTCCTTGTATCTGGTGGCAATGTCAATTTCTTCAAAAGCCGTCGCCACAGATACAGCTTCTGCTAAATTTTTAGGAAACTCTGCCCTGACACGACGGGACGTTTCAAGAGGTAACCCACGTAAAAATGTATCCAGAGCTCTATTTTCTGCCTCTTGTAAAATAACTTTATTTGCTTCATCACTAGTTGTCAACTGATAGGTGTTAATATTAACTTTTCTAATCCTATCTACAAAACTTTCTAACGACTCGTTTTGCCTCTGAGTGATAGTGTTTAACTGTTCCCTACAAAATCTACAGCTGTTCTGTTTTTGAAAACGTTTAAGCAATCCTTTCTTCAGTTCCTCAAATGTTGGAGCATTCCGTAATTCTTCATGGTATAATACGTGTGCTTTAGCCTCTCCTAGCAATCTTAACTTTGTCATCTGTAAGAGCTGTTCATCTGACCATGATACTAACTTTGCAGCTGCTACTAAATCATCAAAAAAGGCTGTTATGTCCTCGCCAGGTTTACCTGAAAAAGGAGTTACTAAGGCTGCTGCTGAGGAATCTAGGGTGGGAGGGATTGAACTGGTTTGCCTAACCTCACACAACTGCTTAAATAATGCATTATTATCATTTTTAAGCTGTGCTATTTGATTAACTAAGCTCTGAATAGCTTCATCAGTAGAAACCGCTTGTGGTGCTGACTCTGACTTTGTACGATTTCGTGTCATCATTTTACAAACTATTAGTTACACAATATTACCACACTGAATTCAAAAGATGTTTAAATATTTTCGACAAACTCTTAAAATTATGAGAGAGAATACACTTCTAAATAAAGAAAATATTACGACTGCTATGCAAACCTCTGTCCTTTCACACATTAAACAATACTAACTGTGGACCTTTAGTGACTGTCACTCACACCTCATATTGAGCCAAGGGTTTTTTCCCTGACACCAAATGTAACAGTTGTGTTACTAAATGTGACACTTCTGTCACTAAATGTAACTGGGTTTCCTCTTTTGATGCAAGTCAATTGTCAGGATGAGCATTCTAAAGCATTCTGTCAGGGTGAAAATATTAAATAAATCAACTTTTCTCTCTTAACAACATGTGGGCAGGATGGGTTCTTCCTTGGCTCGGGTATGAGGTCGAATGAAACATCATTTTTACATAAGACAACTTTTATTGAAGATTTGTACAACTGTATCTTACGGAATGTTCTGGTTCGGAGAGCGGCAGCTGTGTTGTTTGTGAAGTCTTCTGCTGCGGCAGCGGCGGCGTCGTCGTCGTCGTCGTCTGATTACGCGTAGCGGTGTGTATCTCGTGTCGCCATCTCGCCCAGTTGACTGGAGACGCGCAGTGCGAGGTGGCCCGTTTAATTATTGCGAGCGAAATCGTGCATCGGATGATACCTTGGGTGTGGCGTCCCAGTGTTTCTCTTCTCTAAGCGGCCGCGTGTGTTGTGCGTCGACCAGCGGAGCGGCGCGGCGGGGCAACGCCAGTGTCCCGGACTCGAACCACGGACTCCCGCTTGCCAGTCTTCGGCTGTCAGGTCTTTATCCCAGCTCACAGGTGACTGCTGATGTGAGGCCGTCTCCTTCCCGTCCTCACGAGTCACCCGGGTATGTAAAAATCCGACTTCAAATACCTTTTAACTTCTGTCTTCTGCCGCCGCGGCTGCTGCTTGCTATTCGATTACAGCGGCGGACTTGGTGCGTCTGAGCATGATGTAGACTCTTCTTGCATGACGGTCTTCAGCACCGACACTGACTGAAAACTACTGCTACTTCTTCGTCTTCTTCGTCTCCGTCTCCGTCTCCGTCTCCCTCCGTCTTCATCTCCGTCTCCGTCTCCGTCCCCGTCTTCCTCTTCATCTGTCTGGCCCACTGCGTCTCACGTATTTATTCACTTCAATTTACTGGAGGTGAACGACTTCATGGTCATTGCCTCTTCTGTCACGTTGAGAAGCTCCTCAAAGAATCTTCTTAACGTCGGTCATTGGCTCTTGGAATGTAGGCGAGGGCCTTTGCTCACATACGACAACTGAGAAACACGTGAGCCGGTCGGGCGATGCCCTGACGGCTGAATTGACAGCGCCCGCTTATGTGGAACTTGCTGACTTCACGGTCATTGTCTCTTCTGTTCTGCTGTTCGGCCCGCTGTTTGCGAGTATGTAACTCTCTAAACTAAACCAAGTTTTTCATTTATATTCTAATTTCTAGTTCACTTTGATTTCACTAATTTATTTACTTAAGTACCACTCAACAGAATATTAAATTAATTTCACAATTGCGTTTTCTTATTAGTTATATTTCTAGCTGAAATGATAAATAGTTTGTGACAGTGTTTTATATGGTTTGTTAGTGACTTTTGATGGGTTATTTGGGTCACATTCAAATAATTATTACATTGTGGTTAAATAAGTTGTATTTATGGAAAAATTATTTAACAGGAAGACAAATGGGCTCATACTTGTTGTTTCTGCAATCATGTCATAACTGAATTTTATCCATAGTGGATGCAGTTGAACTCCATAACAGTTCTGTTACAGGGGCAGAATGATAACCGCCACCAGTCACTATAGAAGGTGATCTCATATAACACACAACCAATTTAGGCTTGTGCTCATCATCATGGGTTTACATTCATTTACAGGTTTTCGCACTCAATGTTACAGTTCACTGTTTAAATAAAAAGCAAGTAAAGTGATGATGACTAAGTAGACACGACTGAAGCAACTGGAATGTCTATTTAGTCATCATACATTATTTGCTTTTTATTTAAACAGTAAGCTCCAACAGTGGGTGTGGAAAAAGGTAAGAATGTAAACCACCTGAAATGAGCACAAGCCTGAAACTGGTCATGTGTTAAATAAAATCACCTTCTAAAGTGACTGATAGCAGTTATTATTTTACACCCTAGTAATGTCATGGATGTAAATCCTCTGGATAAATACGAGGGTTGGAACTTAAATAGTGGCAACTATTTATTCACAACCGATACAAAAGAGTTACATGTTTGCATCTGTTACTTTCCTTCAAAGCAGTCACCAGCATTGTGTAGAACCCGTTGCTAGCGATGTGGAAGGTGTAGTATTCCATTAGCAGAGCCTGTTCTGTTGATGGTGTGAATGGAGCAGTCTAAAGTTATGGTGATTCTCACATATGACTGTGATGGTGTTATCCTAACGTTCCTCCACAGCAGACTGTCAATGCACAGTGTTACTGTTCATTTTTGGAGCATCACCTGCAACCAGCTTTGCGAAAGGAGTGGTGCGCAACCCACCCATCATTTTGCATGTGCAGGTACATACAGTGCAAGCTGTGGCTGCTCTGTTCAGTCAATGGGACTGGGAAGTACTGTACCATCCACCATACTCCCCAGACTTAAGTCCTGGTGACTTTGATTCGATTCTGAAGATGAAGGAATCACTTTGTGGTATTCGCATTAAGATTTGACAGGCAGTAGACAGCTCCATTTGCACCATCATCAGAACAGGCTCTGCTAACGATATACTATGCCTTCCATGTCCCTGGCAATGGGTTCTACACAATGCTGGTGACAGCTATGAAGGACAGTAACAGATGCAAACTTGTAACTCTTTTTGTATCGGTTGTGAATAAATAGTTGCCACTATTTAAGTTCTAACTCTCGTATTTTGGTGCAGCAGATGCACTATTGAACTTTATATTGAAAATATAAATCTGTGTGGAATAATTTCATGTAGAACAGATTTTAAAAATTATTCCATTCATACTTTGAGGTATTTGTTAACTACTAAAAGAGGAAAACATTATGTGTAAAGTTAAACCATGTAAAGTAGTGGAAATTTAGATAGAAAGAAGTTAAGCACATTCTTATCACACTCAGGACACAGTAATTTCTTGCTGTACTCATGGGAGTGTATGTTTAGGTGTCTGTGTGTGTGTGTGAATGAGTATAGTTTTACAAGAAAAAAACAGCAACAGCTCAAAAGCTAGTGTGAACACCGTTTTCTGTTACATGTTTCTACACTCTACACAGCTATCCACTGAAGGTGAGTGGCTTCCTTTCCTTTATTTTACATAAAGTAATGTTGAATATGCATCATTAATAATTTGAGAATGTTTTGTCTATAGCGAAGTTTTGTTGAGACAGATAGTGATGCACTATTTCCATGATATATGTGAGATGAAGTATTAGGATTTATTAAGAAATACTTAGAATGTATTATGATAGGATTATAATTCTTTGTAGATATGTCACGTTATGGCACATTATGAAGTATTTATTGAAGTATTGGGTGGAATATGATGACGAGTTAGGATTACGGGTTAATTGTCATAAACTATAGGAAATTTAGTTAACTAAGTCACGGGAGATGCATTTATGGTAACCTGCAAGTAATTTGTGAGAGTAATTAACAGTATGGTCAATGACAAGATGAAATGTAATGTGATAACTGCAGATCTGTTGGTCTTGTGATGAGAAATAGTAATAACACTTGATTTAAACTTAACTTTTTTGTGGCCAGTAGGACGTGTGTCCCACATACAACATTGTTTACCTCAGTTAGCAGGGATATGAAAGTCTCACATCTGTGTGATGCTGTGGGCTAATGTTGAATGTATCAACTGTCTGGAGGCAACAGGCTCATTGTATGGCAGCTAACACATGAGACATTTCTTAATTATTTCAGTGGTAGATTCTGCACCTTGTGTTTTCGCAGTTTTATGTCATTTTTTTTCCATTCTGCAATAGATAAGCTCAGTAAAGGTAGTTACTGTCTTTCTTACATTGTTTGCTAGAATATAAAGATTTGTGTACATATTTATTGATAAAACACTTTTAAATTGGTTTAGTGGCTTTGCCTTATGGCCAGCGTGTGTAGAGAACTTCTATTGTGCCTTTTGTTCATATCTGGGTCTTAATTTGTACGCTTATATTTTATTCAATGCTGTAATACTATTTTATTTCCCTTGGTTCGATACGAAATGGAAATCTCCACAAACTCCTCATTTGTTATTTGCGATGGATGCTTGCCTTTCCCTTCTTTTTGTATTTCTCCCAGTTCAAAGTTGCCTTACAAAAGCAAGGCGAAAAGAAAGTTGATTTTCCTCCATTATTGCAATGTCACATGATGAAACTGTTTACTATAGCAACGTCCAAAAGAAAACAAGAAAGATGAATCCACCATTTGAGTGCCCTACTGCCAATAGTATACCTTTCTCTCCACTAGTCGAACCTGTCAACAGCTCTCATTATGCAGTCCTCTGCTATGGAAGCAGGGCAGGTTGTACCATTTTCTCTCATGGCGAATTTTATATTATGGGTGGTAATCAGTTGACAAAACTGTAACTGGCTTATCTTGGAATTTGCTTTGCATAATGATGGTACTATTTTTCTTCTTTTCACAGATCCTAATCCCTCATAAAAAATTATTTTAAATCGGATCTACATGTCTCACTGGACTCAAGGAAGAATACATTTAGGGAAGCATTTATTCCTCCCCAGTCCAGCGGGGCATAAACATAATTATAGAACTATAAACAAGAGTTGAAATTTAGAAACAAGTCCTCAGACAGTGTCCATTCCAAAAGCAACCAACCAATTTTTTACTGTAATATGCAACATTTCAATTAATTCAGTCATGAAAGGGTTAATATTGATTGCAAGTCTGTGGGATAATGAATTAATAATAATTACTCGCATATTTAATGATGATCAAATGAGATGCTTCTAGATGTACCTAGCTTAGCACCCGCTGCTTAAATTGCGTAGACTGTATGGCCGGCAGAGATTGTTTTGATTTTTATTTAATCGAATTTTTATGTTGTTTCCTGCTAATTAAGGACATACACACCTGGAAATGGAAAAAAGAACACATTGACACCGGTGTGTCAGACCCACCATACTTGCTCTGGACACTGCGAGAGGGCTGTACATGCAATGATCACACGCACGGCACAGCGGACACACCAGGAACCGCGGTGTTGGCCGTCGAATGGCGCTAACTGCGCAGCATTTGTGCACCGCCGCCGTCAGTATCAGCCAGTTTGCCGTGGCATACGGAGCTCCATCGCAGTCTTTAACACTGGTAGCATGCTGCGACAGCGTGGACGTGAACCGTATGTGCAGTTGACGGACTTTGAGCGAGGGCGTATAGTGGGCATGCGGGAGGCCGGGTGGACGTACCGCCGAATTGCTCAACACGTGGGGCGTGAGGTCTCCACAGTACATCGATGTTGTCACCAGTGGTCGGCGGAAGGTGCACGTACCCGTCGACCTGGGACCGGACCGCAGCGACGCACGGATGAATGCCAAGACCGTAGGATCCTACGCAGTGCCGTAGGGGACCGCACCGCCACTTCCCAGCAAATTAGGGACACTGTTGCTCCTGGGGTATCGGCGAGGACCATTCGCAACCGTCTCCATGAAGCTGGGCTACGGTCCCGCACACCGTTAGGCCGTCTTCCGCTCACGCCCCAACATTGTGCAGCCCGCCTCCAGTGGTGTCGCGACAGGCGTGAATGGAGGGACGAATGGAGACGTGTCGTCTTCAGCGATGAGAGTCGCTTCCGCCTTGGTGCCAATGATGGTCGTATGCGTGTTTGGCGCCGTGCAGGTGAGCGCCACAATCAGGACTGCATACGACCGAGGCACACAGGGCCAACACCCGGCATCATGGTGTGGGGAGCGATCTCCTACACTGGCCGTACACCACTGGTGATCGTCGAGGGGACACTGAATAGTGCACGGTATATCCAAACCGTCATCGAACCCATCGTTCTACCATTCCTAGACCGGCAAGGGAACTTGCTGTTCCAACAGGACAATGCACGTCCGCATGTATCCCGTGCCACCCAACGTGCTCTAGAATGTGTAAGTCAACTACCCTGGCCAGCAAGATCTCCGGATCTGTCCCCCATTGAGCATGTTTGGGACTGGATGAAGCGTCGTCTCACGTGGTCTGCACGTCCAGCACGAACGCTGGTCCAACTGAGGCGCCAGGTGGAAATGGCATGGCAAGCCGTTCCACAGGACTACATCCAGCATCTCTACGATCGTCTCCATGGGAGAATAGCAGCCTGCATTGCTGCGAAAGGTGGATATACACTGTACTAGTGCCGACATTGTGCATGCTCTGTTGCCTGTGTCTATGTGCCTGTGGTTCTGTCAGTGTGATCATGTGATGTATCTGACCCCAGGAATGTGTCAATAAAGTTTCCCCTTCCTGGGACAATGAATTCACGGTGTTCTTATTTCAATTTCCAGGAGTGTATAAGCGTGGTCTCTTCCAAATGTACTTTTAAGTAAAAAGCGATTCTGGTAACCTGAATCTGAAGTTTTTATTAATCATGCCTTTTGCATATTCTTCTGGAGATATTTCCATAGCAACTTTCATCCTCTAATAAATATTTCCTTATGTTTAACACAGAAGTGAAATATCAATTTTCATAAATTCAGCTTTAAATTTTTTAATGAAATGAAATATTTTCTTAAAAATTTTCATCCCCTATTGCATTACCTTAGAGGTTGAATTTCCAGAAACACTAAAACACTTCTTTTTTAAATTTCTAACCAAAGAGTGAAGTACTAATTTTCATAGATGTAGCCTTAAAAATCCTTTAGTATTTCTTTAGTAATTATTTATTTTCAAAAAAATCTTTCACCCTTTATTTTACCTCCTTAGTGGTTGAATTTCCAACAATGCAGAAACACGTGTTTTTTATTTTCTGACTGAGAAACCAAATACCAATTTTCACAGTTCTAGCTTCAAAATTCCCTTAATAGCAACATACATTCAAAAAGCCTTTCATACCCTTAGGAGTGGAATTTCGGACAATCCCTTCTTAAATGAAGCCTACAGTATAAGATCAACACCCTCTCAAAACTTCAAGTTTCTATCCTTAGCAGTTTGGGCTGGGCAATGGTGAGTCAGTGAATCAGTCTGATTCTATTTCACTCCCTTAAGGGTTGAATTTCTGAAAACAGTGAAATATGTATTTTTTCATCTCTAACTGAGAACCGAAACATCAATTATCAAAGACTTAGCTTTAAAAATATTATTGCAATCGCCTTAGGCGTTGCATTTCCAAAAACAGTGACATGCAAATGTTCTATTTCTAACACAAATTTTCATAAATTTAGCTTCAAAAATGCTTGCACAATGAAATATTTCTATAAAAACTTTCATCCCTCATTTCACCCCCATAGGGCCTGAATCACCCCCCCCCCCAAAAAAAAAAAAAATAAATAAATAAAATAAAATAAAATAAAAAAATAAAAAATAAAATAGAATAAAATATATATTTTTTTATTTCTGACTGAGAAGCCAAATTTAAATTTTCATGGTTTGCTTTAAAAATGCTGCCATAATAAAATATTTTCATAAAAAATCTCATCCCCTATTTCACCCCCCTTAGGGGTTCAATTCCAAAAATACTGAAACACATTTTTTTTTTTTTTCTTATTTCTAATTCATAGATGCGAAATACAAATTTTTATAGATTTATCTTTTTTTCATAGATGTATCTTTAAAAATAATTCAGTAGTTCTTTAATAAAGACTGTGCTTCTACAGTCTTAATTAGCATGAAAAGTTTAGAGCGTTTTGCAATTTGTGATCAACATAAAAATTTGATTTAAAAAAAATATGCAGACAGAGCAGCAGGTGGTGAGTAGTATTTTATATATATCTAGGATTTACCTTGCACAAATTATCTTCAGTTAGTTCATACATGCATAAAAAAGCAAACAAAATTTTGAGACTACATTTCAGTGTGTTATGTTCATCAATCTTGTTAAGAATTAACTTCTGTATGTGACAACAAATGAGGGAAAAATTCTCAACAAAAAATGTATAGAATATGAAGGGGTATCAACCAACTCAGTGTCTAATGTGTAGAATAATTATCATTTCTCTTTCTTTGTTATCAACAAAAATGTTAATCAATTATTTTATTTCAGTATGTTGGTCTGTGTACATAGATGTTCAGTAATTTTTGTAGTACTTATGAACCTATTCCAGCACCACAGTAAGAATGCTCATATGTTACAGAGGTGCTGTCTAACTGAGCGATTCAGGTATCATCAAAGTTTAAGATGTCCTGTAGATAGCATGCATATCATTCCTGAAAAATGTCTTATTGCTCACATAAAAAGAATACAACTAAGGAAAAAGGACTTGAAACACTGCTTATGTAAGATGTTGAGTTCATTTTTTCATCGCCATACTTACATTTGAGTCCATTCAATGACGCACTTATATAGATTTTTTTGCGAACACATATTCAATTACTAATTACCATATTACACAACTAGATGAAGTTTTATTTGAAATATCTGAATGTGTACATTGTCGTATATACCCACCCAATATTAACTGTTTTTTTACTGTATATTTTATGCCACAAGTTTGATGTCATACTAATTATGTCAAAGATTCATGTAAAGGAGCTGAAGATGGAAGACTGGTTCCACAAGACAAGAAACAAGAAGGAATATGAAACTATTGACAGGATAATCAATGTTGTTATATCACATACATTACTAACACATACACAGTTAGTTTCTTTTTTAATTTTTTTCTTCTAAATAAAACAAACAGATACTCTTTGCAGACAATAATTCAATTTGGCCAGTGTCAAAACAAATTCTGACATATATAAATCTTTTGGATATGTTTTTTCCTCTTGTGTTACATTAATATACTGGCAGAATCTCATGAACAAATTTTATACATAAATTTCTTGGGGAGGGTTAATGTGACAGGCCATGACTCAAATTTGGTAGTATATGATATATCTGATCACAATACATTCCGATACACTCTAAAATTTTTATGTGATTACATTTTCATGATCATGCCTTAACTTTCCACTTATATTAAATATTATGTAACAACATGTGAAACAATATACTACATTATATAATACTTTAACAGTATTTTTGTTCAAGCATAAAATGACATAATCAACTATTCATAATGTAAACAGCTGTCACACTACTAGCCTTCAGGGCAACACGGTACACTGTTTTATGCAGTGCTTTGCCACTGGAGTTACCATGGTTGTGAGGAGTTGAAACAATTTATTTCTAATGGAAATTTACATAACTCAATATTAATTTTAAAGAGACTTATGTTACAAAACTTTGCATTCACAAAATAGTTGATTGAGAATATATTTCTATTTTCTGCTACACATATGAAAAGTTATGTACAAATCTTTCTCCGGGGTAAATCACGTGAAATATTACTTGTAATAATATGGAATATATTGTGCATTGTTAATACTCTAAGCCAATCTTAGGCCAAGGATTAGTAGTTGTTGTTTGCAAGAGTTGTTAAAGTGCAGTTGAAGTTTGTGGAGCAATGGTTGTTAAAAGTTACATAATGAAGATGCTGAAATGGAAATTCTAAAAATAAATAAAGAATGTTGTGAAATTTTGATGCAACAAGATTATTTAAAGACATCTGCTAAATAAAGGGTATGGGTACAGTGCAATATATGAGCTGAAACTCTCAATTAACATACATCACATATGTGATCAGGAATGTTTCAAGACCAATTATAGACTTGATTGTTTCATGAGATCAGTAGCACCTACAGCACCTTTACTGTGCCTTGGAGTTGCCCATGTGGCAGCACAAAAAATTTCTGTGAGTGATGCTCACAAATTTAAGAATTACTTTAGTCAAAATTCATTTATTCAAGGACAGCCACATTTTGTTCATCTCGGTTCACTGACTACAAATGTAGCAAAATCATCTATAAATTCTTCTGCATGCCAGTGTCCACACTAACAATGGATATTCGCACAGGTTGACACCTGGTTCCATTAATTTACTTCATGCAACACAAGTAAATCTCCACTGCACATCTTTTAATTAACTTTCATATAATAATAATATACCACATATTACTTATTCCCGACATACCTTCAGCTGAAACAATGACAAACACAGAAAAAAAGCATTTGTTTTAGTCTATAGTTGCAATTTTTTTATTTTGCCTACTGGCTACCGATTTTGATCACAGTAGCAACCTGACACCATCCCCTGGCATGCATTGCCTCACTCACTTCCCAAGTATGTGTGTCAAATACAAAAATATACCCTCTATACAACAGCTTCCTGCATTTATGGAACACCTTAACTCCCTCCATCCCAGCATTTGCTTCACTGTGGAAGTGGAGAAAAATTGAGACCTCCTGTTACTAGATGTCTTGGTCCAGAGAAAAAGAAGATGGTTCCTTGGGTCACAGTGTGTTTTGCAAACAGACGTGTGTAATGCATTTAAACCTGCATGCACTAAATCTCAAAAACAGTCAGAAGAAACAGAGAAATCTGTGAGGGTGGTTTTTCTACCATACATTGGTGGCATTTCCTTTAATATTGGCAGGCTGTTCAAACAACATCAAATAAAATGTATCTTCCGCCCTACAGCACGAGTTCAAACTACGACGAGTCCTGTTAAAGAGAACCTAGGACTAAGGAGACCACGGGTATATCAAATCCCATGCCAGTATGGGAAATCGTACACTGGCCAGATGTGTCGCACTGTTAAGGATAGAAAAATTTGCTGTGGCCGAACACTATCTGGACTGGGACACAGCATGAACTACAGAAAGACAGAGATCCTTTCATGCGCTTCCACATACTGGGACTCCATTATTAAACAAGCAGTTGAAATTTGTATAAGTACTGACCTGATCAAAGACACACAGGCTTTCAGCTCAGCAAGGCATGGGAACCAGCATTGGTGGTGTAAGGTATCGTGTGCCACCGATGAACGAATCCGAGTCAACACAGACTGAGCATCAAAGTCCGCACACTTAAACTGTTCACCAACACGCTGCCCACACATGCATTGGGCCACTATTTGCGGCGTGCTTTTCTTGCATCGCGAGTGCGAAGACTATGTCCCGTTTCTCCAGCAGAGGGCACTGGATGTCACCGTGCTCTAAAATTCATCTACAGAGATGTTACAGCCGCAGCTATCGGTGCCAGCACTTTTCTTCTAAGTCAGTATATACAATGGCAAGCAATTGCAGCAACATGTCAGTAAGTCCCTGAAGATGATAAGCAGTTGTCTCGTTGAAATATTGTACAGCTTCCACAACATTATCTGATGTGATGCCCGTCAACCAATAAAGCAGCTTAAATACTTCCCACCTCTTTCATGTGTCCATTTCCTGCCACACTATTCCCAGATGTTAATTTAGCTTCTAACTCCCAAAACCATTGCTGACTGTGGATGCTAGGTACCACAGCTGTTGTCAGCATCACACAATTCCCCAGCTGCCAGAAAAAAAGAAACAATAAAAAATACTAGAAGGAAATGGTCACAGGTTAGTACATGCTAAGTCAAAGAGTACAAGTGTATGAGATACTATACTCTAACAATCTTCCCCACTCTGATGTGTATGTCATTATTATCCTTTAACACACTGAATGCAACAAGGCTGGTGACAGACACAGCAGTGCCTCATGCCTGATGCTGTGTGTCTGCCAGTGGCCACAAGCTCCACTATGTTTAGTACACTAGATCTTCAGATGGTGTGTTTGTAATACAATCACAGTCACATGCGGCTTATTGTTGAAACATTTACTGTGGATGAACATGACCTGTAAATGCAATCTTGGGTTGGGGAGGTATTATCAGTTTAGGTTTGTTCGCAGTTGTAGCTTCTTATGGTTCTACTTGCTGTAGACTTCTTGCAGCCCTTGTAATCAATATAACCAACACAATTATCAGTGTCATTGCTGTCACTATCAGTTGTGGTTTTGTCATAAAATTTTGATAATGCTGGACCACCAACATCAAAATCTGATTCTTCCAACACCCTCAGCAATTCTTTACCAGTAAACCAGTCATTTTTCAATATTTATAATGTTGTGCCACCCCACCGATTTGTGGTATGGAACACATTTCAGCTAAAGTCATTATTTATGCTTGTATCATACAATAAAGCAGTTCTCTTTGTTTATAACAAAATAAATTAGCAGCAAATGTTATAATGAATGCAGAGTGGTGTTGAAATTTTGTAATGACTTAGTAATCAAAAATCAGTTGAAGTAGGGGGGGGGTGGAGGGGGGGGCAGATGAGCATTGAACATGGTATTGTACCTTATTACCTGTATACTGGCATCAACTCAATCAAAAGCACTCAGATTAATGCACAGAACTGCTCCATGTCCTGTAATAAATGGAGTGGAGCATGTAGCTGCTGGTGGACACAAGATGCCAGAAGTGGGGCTCTGCTGTGTCTGCCAGTGGCCTCAAGGCAGTCATCCTGTTAAAGTGCATTTTGTTTTTACCTGTACTAAGTCGGGTCTTCATTCTATGTAAATTTTATACAGAACTGCAGACACTGCTGCAAACCTTACCCCTGGTATCTCTTCCCCTTGATTTCATCACTGTTCTGAATTTTTTGTTTCTTAAATGCTTCTTCAGCATACAAGGGACATAAAAATGACAATAAGCTACAACCTTACTTACATGATTCTCATTTCTCAGAACAAAATTGTCTGATTAATTTTAAAAACAGCCACTTGCCTTTTAATAATTATGTGTCTTCTACTATAATTAATCTTGAGATTATAACATTTTCTTCCTCTTTAAGCATAAGACAATCATGTCCGAAAGAACAGATACCAATGACAATACAGTGAATTCAGACCATTAGCTACTTACGGGAATCGGTAGATTGACTGCCATGAGTAATGAGTTAAGTGGGTAAGGGCACTACCGATGTAGTGTGTGGATAGTAAGTTGGAAATGTGGGTCTCATGGGGAATATGCCAGAGGTAATTCCCTGCAGGCGTACTATCCTCTATGTCCTTGATGGCTCAGTCACATAGAGCGTCTGCCATGTAAGCAGGAGATTCCAGGTGCGAATCCCGGTCAGGACACACGTTTTCAACTGTCCCCATTGATATTTATCAATGCCTGTAAGCAGCTAATGGTACCAATTCATTTCAATCATGTAAGTGGTCAGCTGTTGGCGTATTTTTCACTGAGAAAGTGTACTATAGTTGAAAACTGACTCATTCCACACCAAAGTGAGAACACAATCATGACCCACGGAGCAGATGAAAAATGTTACTTTGTTTAAGGCTCTCTACATGCAAGAATGCCACAACAGTATCTATTATAAAAATGAGAGATAAAAATTGCTTTTCAGGTACCTCCACTTCTCCTGAAGTTGACAGGATTTCAATAAGTAATTGACCACATTTTTTCCTCAGCCAATTCCAGAAGAAAAAGTTTGGAATTTGTTGTGGGATACCCTGGAAAATTCCTGCTTCAGCCCCTATAGTTTCATGATGTTCTGATAGGTCACAGCACTATATGGAGCCTTCAAAATGGTGCCTGTAATGGAGGTGTGTTCCAAACAGAGAGCTGTAATTGAGATTTTCAGATATTCATAGGAGCTTGCAGAATGTCTACAGAGACTTGGCAGTGAACAAAAGCACAGTGAACTGTTGGGAGAGGCATCTGTCATCAACACAACAAGGTTGTGCAAACTTTTCCAACCTCTTGCTTGCTGGCCAGCCGTACACAGCTGTGACTCCTGCACTGTTGGGATTGTGTGGACATTCTCATTTGAGGTAATTTATGGATCACAAACACCTAGCTGCACAACTGGACATCTGTGTTGGCAGTGCTGTCACACTAGTCCGCCAGTTGAGTGCTCATAGGTGTGTGCCCGGTGGGTTCCTTGCCACCTAACAGTAAACCATGAAAAGCAACAGAGGACCATCTGTGCAGAATTGCTTGCATGTTACAAGGCTGATAATGACAATTTTTGTCAAACATTGTCACAGGTGATGAAGCATGGGTTAATCACTTCAAATGAAAATCCATGTAAGTGGCGCTACAACACCTCCCGGAAAAAAAAAAAAAAAGTATGTTCACAGCCTCCCCCTCAGCCAGTAAAGTCATGGTGATTGTCCTTTGGTACTCTGAATGTGTTATTCTATTTGAAGTCCTCCCTCATGGTGCAACAATCAACTCTGGAGTGTATTGTGCTACCTTCATGAAACTGAAGAAACGACTGTGTGTTCATCACTGTCAAAATGCTAATAAATTATTTCTCCTCCTTCATGATAACACAAGGCCTCAAACTAGTCTTCATTTCCAAGAGCAGCTTACAGAATTTCCTTGGACTGTTCTTAGTCATCCACCCTATAGCCCAGATCTTGAATCTTCCAACTTCCATTTCTTCGGTCCAATGAAGGATGCACCCTGCAGGAAGCAGGGCGTGGTGAAGGGGAGGATGCTGGCACCACTGATTTCGACCAGTGGAGTGGTACCATGCAAGCATACAGGCCCTCCCAGTAAGGTGGCATAAGGCCATAGCATTGTACAGAGATTTTGTTGGTAAAAATAGAGTTTTGCAGCCAAAAGAGTTGGAAATAATATGAAGCATTGGATTCCTGAATAAAACCAACCTGCTTTAAGAAAAAAGGTGTTGTGATATTTACTTGACATCCCTTGTACACATCTAAAGCATTTTGTTTATCAAATAAAATACGACTTTCATCAGAGGTTTAGAAGTGTGGCACTTCCCACTCTGTTCTATCTTTAATCAAATGTAGTTTTTCTCTAATATGATGATTACGATGATAATGCTTCTCTGCAAATCTTATGGATGCACAATTACAGGCACTCTGGACCTCTATAAATTTTATTGGTGCATGTTACAGACACTCTGGACACCAGAAGAAATAAGTTGTGAGTTCCTATATCTTCTAAGTTTAGTAGTACCGCATGTACCACAATTACTGCTGATCAGTTCCCTATCCCATTGTTCAGTGCCAAGAGAGTACAAAGGATATGACTGCAAGACGGCAGGGACACCTCATATTAGTTCCATGTCCATTCCTACTGGGACACACTGCAGGCACAAGCAAAATTTTCTTGCTTGTCACCTTTCTTTTTGTTACTATTTTAATGGCTACACTGAAAATTCTGGAGAGAAAAATTGTTGCATGCTAGATGATTTTCTTTTCCAATTTCTTTATAAATCTCTAGTTAATTTAAATATTTGTCTCTACACTTTCCCACTAAATTTCTCACCTATCTACATTATATATTTCTAACCTCAACTTCTGAAATCTTTCCTTTTTGATCTGGTAAGAACCATTTCCAGAGTCTGCCTCTGCTGCACCTATTGTCATCCTTTAAATTTACTCCTTTCCTACACTATTTTCACAACTCTTTTTACTAGTCTTACTTAAGTGTAGTCTATTAATCCAATTGTCACAACCTTAGAGGATTTAGAGTTTGCCTCTTCCCTAATGCTCCCTCTCTTCTTTCATAGAAGGGCTAGGTGAAAAGTTCATAGTTTGGCATAAACATAATGATGTCAATATTGTTTTATTTTGTTATGTTATGTTTCCATATTATTGTGCTACATATAGTATAATTTTCATCTACAAAACTTATTAACACAGTTTTTTTACACTCATACATGTCATTGGTGATTTTAGTAATTTTTGGACAGAATTTGTTTGATACAGTTAAAAGCAACTTCTGAACTAATTTCTTAACAATATCTGAATCATTTTAAAAACTATTCAATGCTTTTTTCCTAATTCATGAATGTTGATATACCATGATGTGGGGGCAGGGGGAGGGGGGGGGGGGGAGCATAGAAGTAAAGGGCATGAGCTGATGGTACTGCACCTACAAATGGAAAGTTGATTTTGTGCACCAGAATGATGACAGCCAGTACTTCCTGGGACACAAAAGGGATTTTCCTTGTTGTTTTACACTTTGCTAAGATGAGAAGAGTTAATACTACCCATTATTTCAGACCTAAGGATGGATGAAAAGTTCATAAGATGCTGGGTTTGAAAACAAAATGTTTCAACACACAAAGATTCACACACAGACAACTCACACACACATTATCACTGCTCTGACTGCTGAGGCCAGACTACGTACAGCAACTGTACCTGATTTGAGAAGCAATCAGTGGGTGGTGGCAGTAAGGAGGAGGCTCGGTGGAGATGGGAAGCAGAGTACGGTAGGGGTGGGGTAAGAGAAAGTGTAGTGCCATCTGTGGGAGTGGGGAGAAGGGTGAGAGGAGTTGAAAGGAGAAAACTAGAGGAGGGGTAAAAAGACTAGTGAACGTATTGTTGGAATCTAAGAGTGGGTACTGTTGGACTGGGAGCAGGGAAGAGGGTAAGTAGATGTAGGATAGGGACTAGTGAAGATTGAGGGCAGGAGGGTTATGGGAACATAGTGTATATTGCAGAAAGAGTTCCCACCTGCACAATTCAGTAAAGATGGTGTTGGTAGAAAGGATCCAAATGGCATAGGCAGTAAAACAGTCATTGAAGTGAAGCGTGTTCAGCATCTGGGTGATTCCACTGTCCTGTGGCCAATGTTTGTTGGTAGGCATTCATGAGGGCAGACAGATTGTTGGGTGTCATGTCACTGTAGAAAACAGGTCAGCCCTGCCTTTGATGGGACAAGAGATGCCTGTGACCAAACAGATTAGGTGTAGGTGGTGGTGAGATGAATGGGACAGGTCTTGCACCCAGGTCCACTGCAAGGATATGAACTATGAGGCAAACATTTGGGACCAGAGCTCGAGTATGGACAGATAACGATACCGTGTAGGTTCAGTGGGCAGAGGAATACCAATGTTGGAGGTATGGGAAGGATAGTGGGTAGGATATTTCTCATTTCAAGGCACGATAGGAGATAGAAAAACCCTGACAGAGAATGTGATTCACTTTCTCCAGTCCTGGGTAGTACTGACTCACGAGGGGAGTGCTCCTTTGTGGCCAGATGTTGGGTATGTGCGGTTGGTAGGTGACTGGAGAGATGAGGCACGGGAGACCTGTTTCTGTACAAGGTTGGGAAGGTAATTTCAGTCTATGAAGGCTAAGTGAGGCCCCTGGTGCATTTGGAGAGGGACTGTGTCACTACAAAAGCGACGGCCGTAGATGGCTGGGCTGTATGGAAGGGACTTCTAGGTATAGATGGATGGCAGATGTTAAAGCACAGATTTTGTTAATGGTTGGCAGGTTTGATATGTCACCTAAATCTACATGCTTACTCCGTAAGCCACAGTAAAATACAGTAGGTGCGGAGTGTACCCTGTATCACTATTAGTCATTTCATTTTCTGTCCCAATTGCAAACAGAGTGAGGGAAAAGCAACTGTGCCTCTGTATGAGTCTTAATTTCTCCTATCTTCATGACCCTTATGCAAAATGTACACTAACAGCAGTAGACTCTTTCTGTAGTCACTTTCAAATGCTGTTTCTCTAAATTCTCTCAATAGTGTTCCTCGAAAAAAATGTCGCCTTCCCACCAGTGATTCCCATTTGATTTCCTGAAGCATCTCTGTAATACTTGCACATTGTTCGAACATATCTCTAACAAATCTAGCAGCCTGCCTTTGAATTGCATTGATCTCTTCCTTTAATCTGGCCTGGAGCAGTTCAAAAACATTCAAGCAGTATTCAATAATGGGTTGCACTAGAGACCTACATGTGGTCTCCTTCACAAATGGACAACACTTTTCTGATATTCACCCAATGAACTGAAGTCGAGCATTTGCCTTCCCTACAAACCTTACTTCCTTGTTCCGTTTCGTGTTGCTTTTCAGTGTTATGGCTAGGCATTTGATCAACATGACTGTGTTAATCAGCCCACTGCTAATGCTGTATTCAGACATTACAGGTTTGTTTTTCCTACTCATCTGCATTAAATTACATTTTTCTACATTTAGACCTAGCTGCCTTTCAACACACCAACTAAACATTTTGTCTAAGTCATCTTATATTCTCCTATAGTCACTCAACAATGACAGCTCCCCATACACCATAGCATCAGCACCAAACCGCTGCTCACCCTATCTGCCATATCATTTATGTATATAGGAAATAACAGCAGTCCTTATGAACTCTCATCTCTGATGAGCAATCACTGTTGAAGACGGTGTATTGGGTTCTGTTACTAAATAAGTCTTCGAGCCACTAATATCCGGAAACCTATTCCATCTTGCAGTGGACCACCTTGTAAAATGCTTTTCAGAAATCTAAGAATATCAAATCTGCCTGTTGCGGTTCAGCCATAGTTCGCAGAATATCATATGAGAAAAGGGCAAGCCAATTGTGCACAAGCATTGCTTTCTAAAACTATGCTGATTCATGTACAGAAAATTTTCTGTCTCACAGTAATTTATTGTATTTGAACTGACAATATGTTCAAGAATTTTGCTGCAAACCAGTGCTAAGGATACTGGCCTGAAACTTTGTGGGTCCATCCTTTTACCTTTCTTATATAAAAGAATCAGCTGTGCTTTTTTCCAGTCACACACTTCACACTGGGTGAGAGATTCATGATAAATGCAAGCAAAGTAGAGGCTAATGCCACAGAATACTTTTTGTAAAACCAAATTTAGATTCCATCCAGGCCTGGTGACTAATTTGTTTTTAACTTGTTCAGTTGTTTGTGCAATGGTCAAATGACAGTATGTTTGTACAATTCTCCTGCATGAACAATTTCTTAAGTATGCGATTTAAAACTTGGGCTTTCATTTTGCTATCTTCAACTGTCACATCACACTGTTCAATGAGTGAGTGGTCAGAAGCCTTTGACCCACTTAGAGATTTTATGTAGGACCAGAATTTTCTGTTTCTTGACAAAAATCTTCTGCTAAGGTATGACAGCAGTAGTTGTATGCTTTGTGCATTGATCTTTTTACAGACACTTCAATCTAAATTAATTTTCGTATGTTGTCACTTGTGTGTGTATCTTTTGAACTGAGATTACAACAGCCTTTGCTTCCTGTTTTGAATTCTCCTATGGACAGAAGCACTGATCTACCCATCCTTGAAGGGGGATCAACATCGACAAAGTTGAATTGAGAATATCTGGTGAAGTGAATGCGGAATGTTGAGTTTCTCGAGGTATGTGAAAAGGTTGTCCTCAATCTCAGTCCATGTCGCAGAGATGCCTTCAATGAATCTGAACCACGTGAGGGGTTTGGGATTGTGGGTGATTAGCAAGGATGGGAGAGGTTATAGTTGGTCATGGTGACCAGGAAGGAGACTGTATATTTGAAATCAGTTGGGCTTTGGGAACGGTAGTGTTCAATAGTGGCAAGGCCATGGGCATTAGGGATGTTAGTGTAGACAGATGTGGCATCAATAATAATAGGCACGATACTGCGTGGTAAAGGAACTGTGAAGAGTCTTTCCTTATTCCGGCATGCACATACTAACTATACCTAATCCATTTACATCAGTTGTCCTCTCTTTTCACATATATCCACCCACTGTACTGCACCCCACATTTTTGTCTTTTTATGAATTATTTAGGAATAAAGAGACGGCTCACCTAAAGGCAAAAGTGCTGCACCATCGACAGAGTCATGAACAAAAGGTAGAGAGTTTTGCTTTGCTAGCTTTCGGGATGAAATGCCCTTCTCAAGCTGTAGGAGAAAAATGCACGCACGCACCCTGTCTCCCTACATTGTGCTCTCTTCGAATGCCAGCTTGTTCCCACTCTTCCATCAGGCACTTCCCCCCAACCCCCTCACTGCCTATCTCTGTCCCTCACCCTGCACTCCTGGCACCTTGGGCCAGGAAAGAGCTAGCAGTCAAATGAGCACAATGTAGGGAGACAGACGTGTGTGTGTGTACATGTTTCTCCTACTGCTTGAGAAAGGAATTTCATTCGAAAAGCTAGCAAAACAAAGCAATGTTGTGTACCTTTCGTTCATGTATCTGTCAATGGCACAGCAGTTCTGCCTTTCGGTGAGTCGTCTCTCTATTCCTAAATAATTCATTATTCTCAACCAGAACTTTCAGTGCACTATTATTGTCTTTTTACTAACTTTCTATTTGATTTTGCATTTTCAAATTTTAGTTCGTTTTCACCTCTCACTATTGACCCTATACCCTAAGGTTTCACATTTATTTCACCCATATTCATCTATTCCATCCTTTTTGTGACTTTATGAGTCTTTTCTCACATATTTTAATGCTTTTATTATTCTCCATCATGGATTCTTGCTCCTTCCATGTGTGCCAAATCAGAAAAGTTTCCTGAGCCCTAGCCAGAACCCATTACCATATACTGTTCCTGTGTTGTTACCTAGCTTGTGGAACCCTGCCCCCCTTCCCAACACAAAGTTGCCTTGTCATCAAATTATCCATCTCTGGTTGCAATCCCTCCTTCCACAATGACCTGTTCAGTCAGTCCATAACCCTCACCAACCTAGTCTTGGAGAACCATGTAAATCAGTCCCAAAGCACCTTGAATGCCTCCTGTAAAATTACCCTGCTCTGCAGTCCTAAATTCCCGCATCCCATCTCTCACATGGAAACTCTTGCCCTCCAGGAACTAGATCAGCATGCACAACACAAACAAAAAAGAATTCTCCAACGTGTTCACCTCCTACTCCTGTCTTATCTGTCGCTATCTACTATCTCTACAATAGCATTCAAACTGCCCCCACATCCCTTCATGGCTGGCAAACCCTGCCTTGCAGACCTAATATATTTGCTACACCCTCAGAAGCTCGCACCCTGGACTATACAGAATCCAGAACCTAGACAGATCCAAAACAAAGTCATGAACCTTTCCTCCAAAAGCCTTAGTCCCACAGAGGTATCAGTCCTTTCAAAAAGCACTGCCTTTTCCTCCACTTCCAAACTCCATCATGCTGGACATGTTAATAATTCCAGACATATGACACCCTTCCTACTCACCTTAATCAACTTTATACTTACCAAAAACTACTTCACCTTTGAGAGGCAGACAAACCAACAGATCAGGGGTATGGCCATGGGAACCAGGATGTCTCCTTCCTATGCCAACCTCTTCATGGGCACTTGGAGGGGTCTTTCCTGGGATCCATAAGTCTTCAGTCCCCAGTTTGGTTCAGATACATGGATGACATCTTTACCATATGGACTCGCGGTGAGGCAGGCCTGCTGAAATTCCTGGAATCTGAATACCTTCTCCCAATTAAATTTCACATTGTCCTTTTCCGAATCCCATGCCACTTCCCTTGTTGATCTCGTCCTCACCGAAGACCAGCTACACACTTCCGTCCACATTAGACCTACCAACAAACAACAGTACTTACATTTTGACAGTTTCCATCCTTTCCATGTCACCGTTCCCTCCCATACAGCCTTGGAATCTGAGGCAAACATATTTGTTCACATGCAGACTCTTTACAGCAATACACCACCATTCTCACCTCAGCCTTCACTGCACATAATTACCCCACCAGCATGGGTAAAAAGCAGGTTTCCTGGGCCATCACATCCAATCCTGGTACTGCCAATCCCAAAAAAGAAAACTTCTAAGCACACCATTGAGGACTCAGTATTATCCTGGACTGGGTTAATCAGCTACTTCAACAGTGCCACAACTTCCTAAAATCATGCCCTGCAATGAGATCCATTGTGACTGAAATTTTGCCCACCACACCTAGAATAGCATTCCATCGCCTTCCCAATCTCTGCAGTATTCTTGTCAGACTCTATGCTCCTTCTGCATCCATCTCTCTACCCTATGGCTCCTAACCCTGTCACCATCCCCACTGCAAGACTTGCCCTATGTACCCTCCTACCACCAACTATAACAGCCCTGTATGTGGCAAAGCATATACCATCAAAGGGAGAGTCACCTGCAAAATGACATGTCATGTACCAGCTGTTACGTCAACAGTGTTCGGCCTTCTACATCAGCAATGACTACCACTAAATTATCAATTAGGATGAATGGGCATAGGCAAAGGATATATACTGGCAACTCGCAATATCCTGATGCAGAGTATGCTCTACAACATGACATTCATGATCTCATCGCCTGTTTCACCATCTGGATTCTTCCCCCAGACATCAGTTTCTCAGAACTCCACAGATGGGAACTAGCACTACAACATGTCCTTGGTTCTTGCCACCCACCTGACATTAATTTCTTCCATTGCAGTATTTCTTCACTGCCTCTACTCTCGGCTTCACTCTGTTTTAGTGTTCTACATCCTTCATTGTCTTTACCATCTATTTTTCATCGCCCCCTCCTCCCACCTATGTTACGTACAATGCACTTAGCTTTTCACTCTTATTAACTCATGCATTATCTTTAAGCAGTAATCTGTGTCTACAATTACCCTGTCTTCCACCTTTAGGCTCTCAGGTTTTCAAATCTCATCCAATGCAGTCCCCAGTCAGTCAGTCTTTCCTTCTCATCCTATATGATAAATCTCCACAGACCCGCAGTTCTGGGCAACTTTCCTGAAATCCATCCCTTTTCCTAGACCTCTCCATTTCTTTTCCTTCATCCCTCTTCCTTCCCGTTCAACCCTTCTGCCTGAAGGAGGAGTCACTGGCTCCAAAAGCTTGCCGATTGCAAGTCTTACGTGTGTGTTCTGCTTTCGCTTGACGAGTAGATTTTTTTAACCATCCAATTAAATATTTTTTTCAATAACTAATTGTTTTCATTGTTATAAAACAATGTTGAGCAGCACCTGACACCGGTCACTCCTCCATCCAACCATGATCCACCCCTAAATCTCCTCAACAACATTCCAGAATTTCTCAGCCTCACACTTTGTCTCGTCATTCCCAAAATCCGTCAGCCTGGCAACTAGCATAACACCCACATGGCATCACCTAGAGGAATCCATCCTAACCTAACCACGTACAATCTCAAACCTGTCACCTGGTTTAGATTCAGTGATAAAATCTGCACGATATGGACAGAGAGAGAGAGAGGACACCTTATCCTTTCCTCCCAAAGCTCACTACTTTCTCCTCCATTCGCTTCACCTGGTCCTCCTTAAGTCAACAGGCAAGCTTTCTTGGTGTTTACCAGCTCAAGGATCGCTAAATCGGTACTTCTGTCCATATGAAATCTACCAACTATCAGCAATATCTCCACTTCAACAGCTGCCACGATTCCGTCCCCTCCATACAGCCGAGCCACCCATGGCTGTCCATCTAGTGACAAGTAGTCCTCTTCCAAATACACCAAGGGCCTTCATAGACCAAAATTAGACTCCTAACCTTGTACAGAAACAACTCTTCCATCACCTACCACCCTCACATACCCACTACAAAGGGGCACTAAATCACATATGGATATTTATGCAGACCTCCTAGAATCATCCTTCAGGGACAGAATCATCTCATTGAAAAATATTACACAAAGGACATAGACACATGTAACTGCAGTTGCCATCTGAAACAAAGCTTACTACAAGATTGCCGCCAGACACAGCAGAGACTCCCACATAACACCTTGCACCCACAGCAGAGCCTCCCTCACACCTAGCACCATGTGCCAACTGGTGAAATGTCCATCACTATGCACATGGCATTCAGTGCCAGATGGTGTTTGTTATATTTATTTCAGCCTATGGTGCTCCTCTACCACCAAATTTTGATCTGAACAGATATGTACTGATGGGCTTTCTCTGCAGTCCAGTGTAGTGCTTAAATATTTTCTGCCCTGATGTTTTGTTATTGATTCATATCATCCTGCATATCCCAATATTTTCTTCCATTATCCAATACATCAATTTAGACCTCAAGAATACCACAACTGTTCTCTGATTTCCCCAACAACTGTGGTTCCTATCCTTAACACTAAATCATCAAGAATATCTTTTTTCATCTTTAAAAAAATTTATTCTTCGTCAACTTTACGATACATTAACTCAGCTACATAATCAGTTTTGTGCAGCTGAAGATGATAAAATATGAAGAAATCTAGAAAGAAACCATCTACCAGTGTGTGTCACATGACTGATGATAATCATGATCATAATTATCCAAACTTCTACAATGGTAGCCCAAGATGACCATTTCAATTCAACACTGTTTAAGTCTTACTATAATACAAATTTATATCCATGATGTTTCTAACACATTTAACACCATTCTCTCATAATACAGTTGGTACATTACAGAAGCATTCCATTTAAATTCCCTGTACCGAGAGCTATATCAAACCATTCTCTCCCTCTACAGACCTCCATCTGCCCCCCAAGCCCTCCCCCATTTTCCACTTACTGCACTACATTCAATCTCTTAACATACCACACACTGGTTCACAAAAAGTTTAACTTGTCATGTTCCTGATACAGTCTTGAAAACTGTCCTCATGGAAAGATCAGAATGAGTGACTAATTTACCTTCTGAATTTGGAGTAAAGGCCAATTTCTTGAGGTTTTAAAAGATTACACAGACTGTGGATACACCATGGATCTTTAAAGCACCTCTACGTGTCTTTTTGCATCATATGCAGCTTACCACTGCATATTCTTCCACCAGTAAATTCTCCCCCCCCCCCCCCCCCCCCCCCAGAGACTAAAGGGTGCATTGAACCATAACGAATACACTTCTTGTAATTGCAGCTGGCAGAAGAAACAGAAGTCTCTGGACATGAACACACATTTTATTCAAAATCTTAGCAATGTCCACAGCTAAACCCAGGATGCTGAATAATATTCACAAAAACACTAACTACAGTGATGTGACAAAAATGCACTGAACTTTGGGAAAAAACCTAATTTATTTAATAGTTTTTAATAATGAACAGATGACTGAATAGATGACCTTTGTCTACCCTTGTCCTCACTGCAAATTGGTCCCCCAAGTGATCTGCTCTTAGTTTTTAAACTCTCCTACCCGAGTTAGAAACTATTAGTTCTGATAGATACGTCAGTATCACTTTTGTATGTGAATGGGGAGTATTAAACGTGTCACCACTGGACAAAAATACTTAAACACTGGAGTGGAGATACTAGCCAAGCTTCCATGTGGCACTGTTGTCTGATCACAAATAACACCTATACAATGTTCTCAATATGTTGCAAGTGTCACTCATAGCCAGAACAGTGTACTGTGTAGTTTTCGGTGCATTATGTTGCAGCTAAGTTAATTCAAATGCAGTCAAATTGTAGGTGATCTTATGGTGGATGCTTCCATAACCAAGGTAGCCTAAGCGTTTGGTGTTCCAAGAGGCCCTGTGTTGTAGGTTTATACCACATACAGAGAAAGCAGATCATCATCATCATCATCATCCACTAAGTTGCAATGCAGATGGAAGTGTGTATTCAGTGATCATGTTGGAGCATTTCTGGACAGCTGCAAAAGTCACTGTAGAACTGCATGTTGCACTTGCGATTCTGTCAACACCAAAAATACATGAGGGGAGCTCTTGGGACTTGCAGGGCAAGCTGGAATTCCAAAACCACACATCAGTCATGAACATTTCCTTAACAGCAAAAAGTTGTCCTGATCCATAAAATCTGGACTACGGAGCAATGAAAGAATGCCATTTGGTCAGATGAGTCTTGTTTCACACTGTTTCCAACTTCTGACACAGATTACTTCTCACATATCATTCCTGGCCTACAATGCACACTGTGTACTGGCAAGAGGTGTAGGCTACGTGATTATTTAGGCAGCCATATTGTGGTACTGCACGGACCCCAAGGTTATCTGCAAAGTTGCATTACTGCCGAGGACAGAGGTGACCATTCTGGCTGATCAGGTCCATCCCATGGTACAATAGTAATTTTCTATTGGTGATGCTGTGTTCCATGACGACAAGCCCCAGTTCTCAAAGCTCACATCACCCAAGACTAGTTTTGTGAGCATGCCTATGAATTGTTGCATCTTCCCTGGCCACCAGTCATCAGATCTCAATATTACTGAGCCTTTGTGGTCTACTTCAGAGAATGCTATCCGTTTCCATCATTGTTACCTAACTTCTGACCATTTTCCAGGAAGAATGGTATAAGATTCCGTTGCAAACTATACAAGACCTATAATTATTCATTCTGAGATGACTGGAAGCTGTTTTGAATGCCAGCAGTTTCCTTACACCAAATTATGCATGGTAATGTTTACGTTTTTTGGTGCTTCCATATATTTGGGCTTATGCTGCAAGCATTTCTATCTCATAATTTACTGTCATTTCTAAAACACTGTTCTTTGTTTTTTATCCTTTTCATAAGGAAGATGCCAACAATAGTTTATAAAATACCATATGTTTATAAATTCTTATTATTTTCACAATGTTGAAGCATGAACTGATTCTTGGGTGTCTGAAGCACTACATACAACAATATCATCATAGTATCAGGAAACAAACCAACATGCAAATGCATGGCATTGATAGAAAATAAAGGGGAATAATGTACAAATGGGTTAACATAAAACGAAACATTTGTGGAAGTTTGGGAATATAGGGAAATGCTTAAGCACAGAAACAATGGAAGGAGGCATTTAAAAATAAACAACAAGTAAAACAGGTGGGCATTGACACACCAGCGCACAATGCCATTTTATTTGCATCTTTAGCTGCTTTTCAAGTATAAATTTTATCTAAAGCACAGCACAGGCCAGTGGGCTCACATACGGCACAATCATGCCGACATCTTTTTACTGTAGCACAAACTCACCTTCCTGCAACACGTGAGCATGAGCAAGTGAAGTTCTTAGACTGGAATGGCAGTTCTTTGAGGGAATACTTAAAAAAGGTCACCAACATTAGAACAGTACTAAATATTTCTACTGGTTATTGCAAAAAGTGAAAATGTTGTAGAATGGTCTTATCTCCACATTATCACAAAACACAATTACTGTGATCTCTACACGCTAAAACCTATGCTCTGCATATTCAAGGAAATATTCTGATACCTGTGTGCCAGCAAAAGGGCCAAAATTTTCATGTTGTTTAAAAAACCAGATTGATCAACATCCAATCTTAGTGTTTCGTGGCTCAGAGTAGATTTGGTAACAGTCTTCCAATTAAAAATGATGCTCACCTGGATGTACACGTGTTTTCGCAAGTAATTACACTTTGTATCCAGTACCAGTGTTGTTTCTAGAAAGATAACTAATTACTGAGAATTTAAGACAGAAAAAACATTTCAGGCATCTACAAGTCTTGGTTCATGATAAACACTAACTCCACTAACAAAAGAATTAGTAAAGAAATATAGTGCAATTATTGTGCTACAAAAATCATGTGATTTTCAAGGTTATGACAATTCCTTTTATATTGTTAATATATTTCAGACATTTAACAGCAAATACAATTAAAATAAATTTAAATAACATATCAACCTCTGCAATTTGTTGAACTGAAATGTTAACACTTTCAAATTCATATTCTCTTCCTAGTAGGGCACAAAGCCTACAAAGATATTTCATATTCATTACAAATTACATTTTTTATTTCCACAATTTTGTAGAAACATGTCCATCTTCAAATCACTCCATAAAGTAATGTGGATTTTTCGTACAGATATCACCCTGTCAGCAGGAACAATAACAAATAGTTTTCTAAAAATATTTGCCACATTCAGCCAGTTCACTAAAGAAAATTAATAAACAGATTAACAGCTGCTTTTACAGATGCTAAAATAAAATCATGTAATGAAGAACATTTAATTTTGATACTAAAAAAGTGGCACATAACTGTGACAGATGACATACATGCAGCAGCAACAGTATAACAGTAGAGCCAGTGATTTTGTTTACTTTCCCTATTAAGAAAATGAGAGATCACATACCTTCACTTTTTGATCAAATGTATGGCTACATCAAAATAGACACTAATTTATATACCATTGCAGGCATTATTTCATGTAACAACCTTATGGGATCCATTTTAAATGCTTGCATGCTGTAATACAATCACTGACAATTAATGGCAAATTTGATCCACATGACCAAAATTATGAGGACCTCACAAACACATGGAGCAGTGAACTATTTCCATACATTTCTACACAGTGATAAAATATTCACTAGTTTACACATCTTACAAGTTCAAAGGTTTACTGGGATTTTCTTTAGTTCTTACTATCCTACACTGAATGTTACTGACCAAGAACAACCGACCTCTCTCATTATTATGTTTCGATTAATTGTATTTCTAGATTTTAGTTAGCATCTGGTACTGAAATAAAATTATGCAAAGGTATTGCATTCAATTTGCCTGTTTCTGATAACTGATTCTCCACACTGATATGGGCAAATGATCCAGGAAGCAATGCTGTAAGGATAGTAAAATTTTTAAAGAGCTAGGTAGCTAGATGGGAGAGGTGCATTGGACCTAAACTCAAATGAGATTGTAAGAAGACAGATTACCATTAATTCAGTTTCACACAGTTTTGGCCTGGCCAGAGGAGAATGGAAGTTCACAACCAGACCCTTCTCTCTCTCTCTCTCTCTCTCTCTCTCTCTCTCTCTCTCCCCCCCCCCCAAAAAAAAATCAGTCACCACCACCACCACCACCACCACCACCACCAGCCAGCCCCCCCCCCCCCTCTTCCCCCCAGGAAAGAAAGTGCTGCCAAAAATAATAGGTGCTATTTAACTTGCATCTTTGAGTTAACATTTTTCAGTTAACTGTTCATTACATAACATGACTCTTAATTCAAAATGTACACACACAAAATACAAGGTGAAGAGAAGTGTTTCATATGATGTCTTAAGAACCATTAAAGACAAGGCGCAAAAATACATGTACCCAAGAAACTGGAAATAACTGTACTGTAGAAGATAGTGCTCATGATTAGGTAATAAGAAAGAATAGGCATTGAAGTATGAATGCTATGAACAAACCACTGCAAAGAACATGAAGTAGCTACAATTTTAAGAATAAATTAATTATATACTGAGGAAAAGAAATGTTGCGACAACTGCTACATGCCTGTTAAGGAAAAGAACTTGGTTTTATCAGTACATTATATAAATAGAAACAATTACTCAGCAATGGTCGGAGTTTGACCGCCACTAAAGAATTAAAATGTCTTAATTTCTTGCACTCCCACGCATATGGTGTCCCGCTCATTTATCTGCTGCTCAGTAGCACGTTATATACCAACAATTGAATGAAAAACTCCACAAGCCCACAGAATAAGTCACTGTGCTCGCAGTTCATACAATTATTGCACAAACCACATTACTTGAGGAATTATCTAAACCCATAAAGCACGTGTCTGTTGCGCATTGAAAGATGCCACTAATTAATTTTAAGTGCACTGAAAATAAAAACCTTTGTAATTGGAATTTTTTTAAAAAAATTACCTACTGGGATGCATACATGTTAACAGCACTGTAACATACATGTTCAACACACTAAACACTTTCCAATCAATATGAAACATCGGGTGTCATTGCAGAGCGAATGGCTGCCACTAATTATTTAATTGTGGTCCAATAAAAGTACACTCAATCAATGATAAAAATAGCATATTTTTTAATAATAATATTAACAACCTTAAACGAAAATTTTGATTATTTTTCACCAAAATTCATTATGGCATTACCAATACAATCCTAGGGAGAATGAATGAAATGCAGTAAGACTGCATAGGTACAATTTTGTTTGAAACATCTAACATTCATCTCTGCAAGGAGAAGATACCAAATTGTTAATTTCATTGTTTGAAGATTTCTAGAGTATTTTTTTCACAATGTCATTTTTTGCTGTAATGTCCTGCAGTGTTTAAACATTGGACTTAACATATTCACTTAATATTCATGTTAAAAAATACATGACAATGACAAGAAAACTGGCTATACGTGTAAATAATTTAAACAATTAGGAGGTGTATTCAGCAGACAAGGGAAGTACAAAGTAGTTAAGTATTACTTACAAATAACACACTTTACCCTCCATACTGTTCTTCCTAAGTGAGAGCTTTGTGTAGATTAAATGCTTAATGTTTTAAAAACTGATTTTTTAATCTTTACAGAATCGCAAATGTTTAGTACTTTAAATCTAGAAAAAAATGTAATGCCCACCAACAAATGATAAATTCCCAAATTACAGCAAACACTTATCTCAGGAAATTTGAGGTAAGAATACCTGTTGTACTGCTCACGAACTTTACCAACACAACAAGCAACAATTACAAGATGACAGAGGTTGCTATGAAAACCTAGATATCAAAATTAATAATATATCTCAACTGAAAAGAGGCAGTTATGTGCTGATGGTCCCAGTATTTTATCACTTTTCATACACCAGGATTTTCAAAAGACAGCAACATGGAACAGCTCCCCCCCCCCCCCCAACACACACACACACACACACACACACACACACACACACAGACAGACAGAAAATGTATTTAAGAACACACATGACGACCATCTTCTCTAGAGATAGGTATTTACATAGGAAAATACATGAGAAACCTATAGTAAAATATAAGTATGTATAAGAAAAGAAAGCAGCACAAAATTGAACACATTTCAAGGTTTGTTAAAAAACATGTATGAGAAAGCTGAACATCAACTCCCATACCACTTTACGTACTGGTTGGGGGATTCATCACAAAGCATGTAAGGACACTGCTTTATGGAATATTCAATATCTGCTACTATTTTGCGAAATATGCGGAAAAATACTTTCAATTTTCTAAACTGTAACACTTTTCCCATAAAGACAAAGAATTAAATATAATCGTGAATTATGTAACGCTTTCATAAGAATGCATGCCATCACATGAACATAGTGATGGACAAAATTTTCTAATACTTGTTTGAAAGACAACTTTCTGACTCTGCTTCATTGATCAGATACTAATTGCAAAATCCTGAAACTAATAAATGTTATTGTAAAACGGTATATCTCACTCCTAGTAACAGCTATTTGAGAAATTCAGACTTATGGAAGACACATCCTTCACATGTCTCCTATATTTTCCTCCTACTGCTGGAGTGATAGCTACACCACTTAAAACACCACCTCAGATGAAGTAGTGAACTCTTGCTTACCAATGAAAATAATAATAATAAAAAAAACAACCTTAAAAGTCAACCACGATGATGAAAGTAGGGAAGAAAATAATACAAGTAAATGAGTTCATTTGGGTACATGAAAGTACACGATTAACTTGCCTTCTGTGAGAAACAACTGCTTCAATATATGACACAGCAAAAACTGCTACCATACTGTTTATTTTGAATTAGGGCCTCAACAACTGCACTACCAAACACTGTAGATGCTTCATCACACCTTCAGTTAAAGTTACAAAAGTATGAGGTAAATAAAATACCTCATGTAAGTTTTGCATTAAAATCTACAAAGTGTAAAATGAGCCACCTCAGCACTCTGCTGCTGCCTCATTATGAGGCGTCATCATTAGAAGCACCATCATGAAATTGTTGCATAAAATATATCACAGGCACCTTATTTGTTTGAGTATCCATTCTCTTTTCCTTGCTCCATCATCAATGTTCTTTGTAACCTCCTCGTGGAACATACACAAACCACAGTTATTGTTTAAGCAATGTATTGTGGGATGGAAATGAGAAAGATTAACTTAATCACAGATGCAAAAGGTGGGAGCTTTTTCCCTGTTTTTGTACGTCAAAAGGAATCTTTATATAGTTTGCTCATGTGTAATCTCTCGCATCATATGCACACGCTCAACTACTTCCCTCAAAGCTGCCATTCCATAACATTGCCACCAGTACTCATTTTTACTTTTAACTCCAACTGCACTTGCAATTTTACTTAATAATTAGATTATCTACTAATTTCTGACTCCTTGTCATTGATTGTGTGGCAGAATCACTTGTATAGGATGTGGTTGCCCACTGCCAACTGGAAAAAAAAGAAAAAAAAAATATGTTAGTCTTTTTATATAACAAAAAGAAATAGAGTTTGCACATGCATTTGACATTAAGTGACAATATGCTAAAGAAGACTGTAAAATTACAAGTATATAGAACAGCTGACCCGTAGGTACTCCACGAGATGAAATTCCAATTGCTGTCAATTTTCTTTCTACTTCCCAATGTATTACTTGCCTTAAAGAACTGTTCCTTCCTCAGTGAGGATGAGGGGTTGGTTCGGTCAGGCTGGAAGAAGTGGCAAGCAACTCAGACCCCAGGCTGCAAGGGACCCCCTATGTTCTAGACATAAGATGTGGCCAGCCATCCTGTCTCCTTGTAAATTTATGATAAAATAATTCATATGTGAAATTAATTGAGGACCCTGAGCTCAGAATTGATCTACCACAAAAATGATATTAAAACTGCAACTCCACTGAGCAAGGAATTTTACACAGTTTTAATTTGTACAAGATTACTTTAGACACAAATAAATGCTAGCAGTTGCCTGGAGTGATAGCAGTAGTAAAAAGAATAATATACACTAAAAACCATCAGGATTCTTTAAAGTCCTTCCCTGCCTAGCGGTCTAGAGGTTCCCACTATCACATACTCTGAAAAAACTTTTTTTTTTGTTAATTTTCACACACGTTCCCAATACACATTGCTTAAGTTTCACTAAATCAGTTCAATAGTTGCAGAGGCACAGTAATTTATTTGATCCCACAATGCAGCACTGAACAATGTACCCTGAGTTTTCGGCAACTTTGAGACATAATTAATATCTCTGACAAAATTTTCTTTGAAGAAACCAGCCCCTCTTGAAGAACTTTTTACACTCTCATATAGTAACGGGGGGAAAGGAAAAAAAAAAAAACAAAAACAAAAACCAAACTATTTTCATACAAATAATTTGAAAATAAATCTGCAGAAAAAAGAGCTGCTTGAAAAATGTGAAGTTTAGCTTTTTATATCCACAGAAGTAAGTATGTGATGAGTCTTAATCTTTGCATGTACTAACTTACCAACACAAAGTTTAAAAATATAAATTTTCATCTTCGACTGCTTTCCAATAGTTTACAAACAAAGGCAAAAATTCACAATTTTTGTAAAAAAAATGCTAAAAATGAGTATTTCAGCACACTTTTACAAAAAAGTGCATTCTGCAAATGCTTTTAAATCACATTCATTAGAAAGACAATACAAACCACCTAAAAAAGAAGGTAGGTCTCTCTCTCTCTCTCTCTCTCTCTCTCTCTCTCTCTCTCTCTCTCTCTCTCGCTCTCTCTCTCTCTCATTTGCAATGCCTGTGCATACAGTCCTAGTGATGACGTAGTGAAAATGTACCTGTATTCTATTGGTACTCAAATCTGATCTGTCTGATTATGTTTTACAGATTTTTACCACACACTGGGTAAGCTTGAGTCATAAGAACTAGAAACACTACAGGAAAAGTAAGACATTTGTCATGACTCCTCGTAACATATTTCTGATAGCTGTTCTGCTGTGATAGTTACAGAATCAAACTAGTTGTAAACTTCACAATTTAACTGTGTATTACCAAGGCACTGGAGATCACGGCAATAAAATTGTTGCATAGAACTGTAAAACATATTCTTTATGTTTTACTCAATTGTCACACTGTATGAATTTTGATAAAGTTCACTACAATCTGTCTGAAATTTTTTTGATAAGGTTTCATGTTAATGAAAAAATTGAATGTGTGCCTTTATTTTGCAATGCTACAGATGAGCTAGTTTAATCCCAGTCTGAAGTATAGCATATTTTGTGTTCTCATAGTTTTCTGTTTATGTGGAGCATAAATGCACTGATGCAAGGACTGTACAAATCTGTTGCTACATTACATCGTGGCTCCATCACTGATGGTTTCTTCCAAAGTAAGAGAACCATCATCCCCATCACCATAGGGTCACACCTGAAGCTGTGCAGCAGCAGCCAGAGGTAGGTTTCTTTACCACAAGATTCCAAACCTGGTAAGATTCTCTTCATACAGAACCTCATCAGGCCTGATAAGGGTTTGTTTCCACAGGGTGCCAAGCCTGGTTATGTATTTCTTTAAGTGTCCCAGGTGTAAGATAGAAGAGTTCTCTCTCAGGATCATAAACCAGTGTTTGCTTAAAGGTACTTTAATTTTTTTATGGGTTTCATTAATGTGCTGTTTAATATCCCCAGGAAAAATATACTGCTCACCAGATGATGTTCTTAAATGCTACTGACCTGAATTGTTTTATCAGATGGCTAAAAACAATTTCCTCTAGTTCCTGCTAAAGTATCCCCATGTTTAAACTTCTCTTGTACAATTTCCTCTTTGTGGTTGGAAAAAAATTGACATTAATGCTCTAACTGCAGAAGTGAAACAGTTCTATAAACATAAGAATCTGTCTACCAACTGACTGTTGCAATCTTGCTCTTGCTGCTAATTCTTTTGTTGTACCTCCAATCCCACCACAAGGTGACTTTACATGAAACATAGCAAGAAAAATTCATTCTGTCATTGTTCCAAAGTCTCTTATGATGGCACAAATTGTGAAAATATTGTATTGGGCACTGGAGCCATGACTGAAATAATGTATGTGGGAAATCTGAGTAGATTGTCTTAACATATTTGGTCAACTCCTTTTATAAAAACATGAATATTAATTCCTGACAGTCAGTAGATGGAGACAAGTGATCGAACTATTTTCAAATAGATTTTTTTTTAACGTTTCAAAAACATGAACAGTAATTATGTCCTGTTGCAGAAAATCACTGCTAACACAAAACTCAGATCCCACCTTCTTATTTTGGCAAAAAGAGATAACAAAGGATGTATCATTGCTTGAATATTTTCACTGCACTGTGTCTTGAATTATTAATGAATAATTTTCAGCTAAAGCCATTAGTATATGAAGCTATAGAGCGATCCACAAATGATAGCGGTTCGTGCATCTTGAGGTATGGACAGGGATGGCATTGTTAACACATGCGCATGCTTTCCACCTGAACTAAACATATATCCTGCAGATTATGTTTCTCACTCGCTTATACAGAATTTATCATTACCACCACCTCTAGCGATAACAACTCGCAACAAGTGACATAGAAATTCGCTAACAACTCACTACGATCACGTTTAATGCTCGCATTGGTTACAGCAATAAGAGCAGAGTGCTCCAAAGAGTACTGAACCGCTGTGGGCTGTCTTGAGTAAGAGTGATGTAGGTGCACAGAATAAGCCTAAACTCGACAGCCATCGTTCTTGACTCCAACTACAGTTTTCCTTTATGTCACATTTAGGGGCTTGAAGTTGCCAACTTGGCAATGTTTTGATTTGTGTGTGTACTACGTTTTGTTATTGGAAATGGCACATTTCCTCTGCAACTCATGTTTTATTTTGACTTTCTCTTGTTCATCTGTTATTGCTGCAGTATTACCTTGCAGCAGCTGCATACAGTAAAATTCTTTGTTAGAGTATCATTTCTTACCAGTCAAAATTACAAAAATTTAACTGAAAACTAACACAATGAAAAATTTCACAGAATTCTAAAAAATTCCGGAGTTTTCTTGGTTTTCTCCTGTTTTGGAAAAGTCTCTCAGGTTTTCCCCGGATTCCCTAGGATGTATACACTCTTTTATTGTTGTAGGGTGTATACACACTGTTATTGCTGTCAGTAGAAAAGGTTTTACTTTCAAAAAGATTATGACAACCCTGGACACCGTACCACATCAACAGCTGATGACAATGCGAATGTAGGAATGAAAAGGGTCATCCCATGTCAATTCAATGCAGTCAAGTAACATTTTCAACCTGACCATCTCAGATTTCTTTCAAATTTGGTGCGTTCAATGGCCCAGATAAGAGATGGAAAAATACCAATTTGCAGGTGTGTGTTACAACTGTGAAGAAAGTTATAGGTCTGTAAAGTTTGGCATTAGTGCGAAATTTACACGCATATGTCGCAACATAAATGACTGTAATTCTGGTTCTAATTCAGTTACAGCAATGAAAATGGTACCATTGGAAAGCTAATGAATAGACCTTTACATTGATATGCTACATGGAGAGTTTCTGAGAATTTTCATACTAAAGGTCATTATTTTGTCAGCATCAACATACTACCGAGATGAAGACAGTAACACACATATATGAAACACAAATTATGATAAAGTACAATCCATAAGCAATATTGTACAAAAATATGGTATACCTTATTCTAGTGGTATTATGAATTATTTACATTACATTACATTATTTACATTACAGTTGTAATGAAAAGGCAATGAAAAGATATTACATCTCTCCTCACAATTTCCCAACTAAATTGTTAATGTTCGCGAGATCTGATGAAGGGAGATTGTATGTCCTTCCAGTTGGTGTCACTGGATCCACTCTTGTGATGTCATATTTTCTGATGACATAAGTGTCTGGTTTGGCAGGAAACACAAATGATGGAGATGGTCCATGTGGATGCAAGAAGTTGATCTTTACTTCATCTGTTTCTTCACATGTCTGCAAGACATATGCAACCCACCAATGACTGTCATACATACAGGCAACAAATGTATGTATATTTGTTAACAGTGCTTCATTCACCATAGCAATCAGTCACTCTTCTCTACTCACTAAAGAAGCAGAATATGTCTTTGACTTCACTAAACCTTTGTTAACGGGTATTACACAATGAAACTTATGGGTACCTGGAATCGTCCTTGTAGTTTTGAAACATTGTTTCAGCTTGGCTGTATCTTCATCATGATTGGAAACTGATGTATGATGGAAAACACATGAAGGAATATTTTCCTTGCACCACTCAAACAACTGTCGTGATGTCAAAATATGATTTTCGTAAGATCGCTTGAGGCTGGCAAGTCTTGCTAATCTCTACAGTTCCTGCTACCCCATCACAAGGTCCTTTACCATGCGCTGTAGCAAAAAAATGCCATTCTGCTGTAACATCAAAATCTTATTGATGGTAGGACAAATTCATAAAGTTCTTTCTGTTTTTGTATTGGGCAGCACATCCATCCAAAAAGTAATAAATGTGCTTTGGATTTGACACTGATATTTTAAGAAATTGATGGAATCTGTCTACAAAGAATAAACATGCACTGTATTATGCTGAAGGTAGGCAGATATTTCCATGTATGATACATGTCATATTTCATTAGTGCTTGAATCTCTGTAGTAAGCTATAAATGGGTGAATTGTAGCCTGTGAATTATTCCAGTGGAATCCTTGTACCTCATCCTGAATGGTGAAGGAGCAATTTTCTGCAAAGTCACAAAGAACATGAAACTCATTTACTTTGAGACCTCCTTTAATGATTTTACAGAAATGTGACTACTGCTGGGAGATAAATGAGTGTGGTAGGAGCTGTTGTAACCTCGATGCAAACACCTCAATGAAATCATCTGTTGACTTTGTTATAGCCTGTAGAGCTACCCTGGCTGTAGTTAACCAACACTTATATGCAATTTCATCTATGCAGTTCTTACCAAACAGACCATACAGATAATCAGTCTTGTCACACCTGGACAACAGGGACATGAACCTAAGAAACATCTACGTCTACATCTACATTTATACTCCGCAATCCACCCAACGGTGTGTGGCAGAGGGCACTTTACGTGCCACTGTCATTACCTCCCTTTCCTGTTCCAGTCGCGTATGGTTCGCGGGAAGAACGACTGTCTGAAAGCCTCCATGCGCGCTCTAATCTCTCTAATTTCACATTCGTGATCTCCTCGGGAGGTATAAGTAGGGGGAAGCAATATATTCGATACCTCATCCAGAAACGCACCCTCTCGAAACCTGGCGAGCAAGCTACACCGCGATGCAGAGCGCCTCTCTTGCAGAGTCTGCCACTTGAGTTTATTAAACGTCTCCGTAACGCTATCACGGTTACCAAATAACCCTGTGACGAAACGCGCCGCTCTTCTTTGGATCTTCTCTATCTCCTCCATCAACCCGATTTGGTACGGATCCCACACTGATGAGCAATACTCAAGTATAGGTCGAACGAGTGTTTTGTAAGCCACCTCCTTTGTTGATGGACTACATTTTCTAAGCACTCTCCCAATGAATCTCAACCTGGTACCCGCCTTACCAACAATTAATTTTATATGATCATTCCACTTCAAATCGTTCCGCACGCATACTCCCAGATATTTTACAGAAGTAACTGCTACCAATGTTTGTTCCGCTATCATATAATCATACAATAAAGGATCCTTCTTTCTATGTATTCGCAATACATTACATTTGTCTATGTTAAGGGACAGTTGCCACTCCCTGCACAAGTGCCTATCTGCTGCGGATCTTCCTGCATTTCGCTACAATTTTCTAATGCTGCAACTTCTCTGTATACTACAGCATCATCCGCGAAAAGCCACATGGAACTTCCGACACTATCTACTAGGTCATTTATATATATTGTGAAAAGCAATGGTCCCATAACACTCCCCTGTGGCACGCCAGAGGTTACTTTAACGTCTGTAGACGTCTCTCCATTGATAACAACATGCTGTGTGCTGTTTGCTAAAAACTCTTCAATCCAGCCACACAGCTGGTCTGATATTCCGTAGGCTCTTACTTTGTTTATCAGGTGACAGTGCGGAACTGTATCGAACGCCTTCCGGAAGTCAAGAAAAATAGCATCTACCTGGGAGCCTGTATCTAATATTTTCTGGGTCTCATGAACAAATAACGCGAGTTGGGTCTCACACGATCGCTGTTTCCGGAATCCATGTTGATTCCTACATAGTAGATTCTGGGTTTCCAAAAACGACATGATACTCGAGCAAAAAACATGTTCTAAAATTCTACAACAGATCGACGTCAGAGATATAGGTCTATAGTTTTGCGCATCTGCTCGATGACCCTTCTTGAAGACTGGGACTACCTGTGCTCTTTTCCGATCATTTGGAACCCTCCGTTCCTCTAGAGACTTGCGGTACATGGCTGTTAGAAGGGGGGCAAGTTCTTTCGCATACTCTGTGTAGAATCGAATTGGTATCCCGTCAGGGTCAGTGGACTTTCCTCTGTTGAGTGTTTCCAGTTGCTTTTCTATTCCTTGGACACTTATTTCGATGTCAGCCATTTTTTCGTTTGTGCGAGGATTTAGAGAAGGAACTGCAGTGCGGTCTTCCTCTGTGAAACAGCTTTGGAAAAAGGTGTTTAGTATTTCAGCTTTACGCGTGTCATCCTCTGTTTCAATGCCATCATCATCCCGGAGTGTCTGGATATGCTGTTTCGAGCCACTTACTGATTTAACGTAAGACCAGAACTTCCTAGGATTTTCTGTCAAGAAACATGCTGGACAGACACAAAGTCTGTTCTTCTTGGCATCATACGGCTCACTTCATGATCACAGTGAAAATCACGGACACACTGAACAGTTCTCTCACATAATACCTTACCTGGCTTTGGATTTGGTGTCACTAATAAACCATGTTCTGCTACTGTTTTGCTCTCCGTACCATGTAATCTGAAGCAGAAAATTCTTTCATAGTTTTCGTTATACTCCAACTCCTTGGAAGTACAGTTAGAATTTGTGTTTTGTCACACATACAGTCTGAACTGTGAAACTTATCTTTCAGCTGGGTGATAATTTCACTTTCTCCAATTTCACTCTCTTCTTTTTCCGGTTGTGCCACATACGTATGCTCCAACACAGAGGATTTTTTTTTTTTTTTGGGTACTTTTTCTCACTCTGAAGCCTCTTTCTTCACAGGGGATTCACCTAAATACTTAAGGCTATTATTTAAAGCATCGAGTGCCAGATCTGATACTACTTCATATTCACTTAAATAATCTCTGGAAGTACATGGCACAACTGAGGCAACATCTGCAGTGATTGTTGGGTTGTGTGATATTTTTTTCTACATTTACTGCAAATTTTTCCACCTAACAATACATTAGGATATTTGTTTATCATCCACTCCAGAACATTCCTTAAATTCTTTTGCACTCTTGAATGACCTTTCCTAAACGGATTACAACAATACGATTTTGACTTTAAATCCATTTTTTACTAAATATTACGACACATTTACACTGCACTTTGTTAAACAAGCCACAGCCATAAAACATACGAAACAAAATTTGCATAATATATAGAGACCAGTGGACTAATGGTGACTAGTTGAAATAAGAGTCTCACTGATTGGTTGGTTTAAAAGAGGGGGAAAGGGACCAAACTACGAGGTCATCGGTCCCTTGTTCCTAATAAAACAATGCCACAAGTGTGAGAATAAAACAGATGAGACATATAACACAAAACGGAAAGATAGGAAAGACCACAAGAATGAAGGAAAGACAACAAACACTAAAAGGAACAAAAGAGGACAAGAAAACAACAGAGATGCAGGAAACAGAAGAGAGTAAAACAAGGAAGCAGATTACAGTGGCTGGCCAACCACGAAAATAAAAATGAAAATCCAGCTACCCTGGAACACATTAACACTTCCACCCTAAAAGAACTAGGGTGGAGGACACAGAGAACAAAGGACATGCGCCAAAACTCTGATCAAATGATGAAACCCACCCTCACGGATGAAATGTAAAACCAAATCAGCCAGTGAGGTGTTGTCTGCTAAAATCAACGATAATGAGTCCGGCAACTGGAGATTAGGTCGCAGAGCAGCCAGAGGAGGACAGAAGGAGAATATGGGCCACTGTCAACCGGGCGCCGCACCTACACTGGGGTGGGTCTTCACAGCATATGAGGTAGCCGTGGGTCGCACAGGCATGGCCAATGCAGAGCCAGCAGAGAACCATGGAGTCCCTGCAAGAGGCCCTCATCGAGGACTTCCATACTTTCGTGGTCCCCTTAATGGCTCGCAGTTTGTTGTGCATACTGAGATGTTGCCATTCCGTCTCCCAAAGCTGAAAAACCTTGTGGCATAATAACGAATGAGGGTCAGTTGTGGGGATGCTCATCTCCTGAAGTGGTTTCCGTGTAGCCTGTTTGGCCAGCCTGTCAGCAAGTTCATTTCTTGGTATTCCTACATGACCAGGGGTCCAGAAGAACACCACCAAACGACTGGACTGTTCCAGAGAATAGGTGGACTCCTGGATGGATGCTACCAAAGGATGACGAGGATAGCACTCGTCGATAGTTTTCAGGCTTCTCAAGGAGTCAGTACATAAAAGAAAAGACTCCCCAGAGCATGAACAGGGATACTGAAGTACATGAGAAATCGCCACCAGCTCTGCAGTGAATACACTGCAGCCATCGGATAAGGAATGCTGGTCAATATGGCCACCGTGAACATACACAAAGCCAACGCGACCATCAGCCATCGAGCTGTCTGTGTAAACCACTTCGGAGCCCCGCAACACGTCAAGAATCTAGAGGAAGTGACAGCGGAGAGTCGCAGGGTTAACAGAGTCCTTAGGGCCATGTGAAACGTCCAGACGAAGTTGCGGCTGAGGCGTACACTATGAAGGCGTACGTGAGCAGACCTCAAGTAGAGGTGGTAAAGGGAAGGACTCCAGTTTAGAGAGAAGGGACCGCATGCGAACCACAACTGTTAGCCCCAACCTGGGTCACCAATGCACCGGGTGAGAAACGGAGATGGTAATTCAGATGCTCGGGAATATTACGAATGTGTGCAATGTAAGTGGTGAGCAGTTGTGCACGTCTGATTCGCAATAGAAGGACCCCAGCTTCCACCAGTAGCCTGGTTACCGGACTTTCCCTAAAGGCTCCTGCTGCTGGCCGAACCCTGCAGTGGTGCACAGGGTCGAGTAAACACAATGCTGAGGGCACTGCCGAACCATAAACCACACTCCCATAGTCAGTCCAGGATTGGACAAGGGTTCTGTAGAGCCGCAGTAGCATAGAGCGATCTGCACCCCAATTGGTGTTGCTCAGGGAATGGAGGGCATAGAGGTGCTGCCAGCACTTGTGCTTAAGCTGACGTAAATGAGGAATCCAAGTCAATCGAGCGTCGAAAACCAGTACTACGATTTGATATGTCTCCACTACAAAGAGTGGATCATCATGAAGGTAAAGTTCTGGGTCTAGATGAACGGTACGATGCCGACAGAAGGGCACAATACATGACTCTGCGGATGAAAAGTGGAAGCTGTGGGCTAGAGCCTATCGCTGCACCTTGTGGATGGCTCCCTGTACGCGACGCTCAGCATCACCAGTACTGGAACAGCAGTACGAAATGCAGAAGTCTTCTGCATACAGAGAAGGTGAGACAGAGGGCACGACAGCTGCTGCTAGACCTTTAATGGCCGCTAAAAATACAGAGACACTTGATACAGAGCCTTGCAGGACTCCTTTCTCCTGGATATGGATGGAACTATGGAAGGCACCATCTTGGACACGGAAAGTATAGTGTGACGGGAAGCTTTGGATAAAAATCAGTAGTGGGCCCCGGAGGCCCCACTCATACAATATGGCAAGGATATGATGTCGCCAGGTCGTGTCGTGTGCTATACGTAAGTCAAAAAAGACCATCCAGGTGTTGGCATATGGAAAAGTCTGTTAGGATGGCAGACTTGAGGGACAAAATTATCTGTGGCAGAGCGACCCTGGCAGAAGCCACCCTGACATGGAGCCAGTCGGCCACGTGACTCCAGGACTCAACCCAACCGCCAACATACCGTAAGTTCCAGCAGCTTACAAAGAATGCTGGTGAGGCTGATGGGCTGATAGCTATCCACATAAAACGGGTTTTTACCGGGTTTGAGCAACGGAATGATGGTGCTCTCCCGCCACTGTGACGGAAAGGCACCATCGCACCAGATCCGGTTGAAGAGGATGAGGAGATATCGCTTGTAGTCAGATGAAAGATGTTTATTCATCTGGCTGTGGATCCAATCAGGCCCAGGGGCTGTGTCGGGGCAATGTGCAAGGGCATTGAGGGGCTCCCACTCTGTAAATGGGGCATTATAGGATTCAGTGTGGTGAATGAGAGGACATTCCCTTGCAGCCGCCATTTGAGAGTGCGAAAGCCTGGGGGGTAATTCTCCAACGCAGAGGCTCGAACAAAGTGCTCGGTAATCGCATTTGCGTCGGTAGATAACAAGCCATTTATGGTAACACCAGGAGCACCTGTTGGGGTCTGGTACCCAAAAACACATTTGATCTTTGTCCAGACTTGGGAAGGTGACGTATGGCACCCAATGATCTCCCAACACTCCTCCTTCCGTCCTTTGGTAAGTTGGCGAACACGGCCACGAAGCTGTTTAAAACGCTATGAGGTGCTCCAGGGAAGGGTGCTGTTTATGTCGCTGTAGACCTCGCCGACGCTCCTTAATTGCTTCAGCGACTTCCAGCGACCACCAAGGGACTACTGACTCCTTTGGCACCCTAAAGAGCGAGGGATCGCGTTTTCTGCTGCAGAAACAATTGTTGTAGTCACTTGCTCCACCATGACAAATGTTACCGTGTGGGGGAGATTCAACAGTGACAGCAGAGGTGAAAGTTTCCTAGTCCGCCTTGTTCAAAGCCCATCTAGGTAGGCGTCCGTGGGCCTGACATGAGGGCAGTGACAGGAAGATGGGGAAGTGGTCACTACCACACAGGTCATCATGTGCTCTCCATTAGATGGATGGGAGAAGTCCTGGGCTGCAAATTGATGAATCAATAGTCGAGTGACTACCATAAGCCACACTGAAATGTGTGGCTGCCCCAGTATTTAAGAGGTCGAACTGAGACAGTGAAGTTTCTACATCTCTGCCTCTAACAGTAAGCACGGTGCTACCCCACAAGTGGTTATGAGCATTGAAATCTCCAAAAAGTAGGAAAGGTTTAGGGAGTTGATCAATCAGTGCAGCTAATACAATCAGGTGTAGTGCACTATCTGGAGGAAGATATACGTTGCAGACAGTTATTTCTTGCGCCTTTCTTATTCTGACAGCCACAGCTTCAAGAGGGGTTTGAAGAGGCACAGGTTCACTACAGACTCAATTTAGGACATAAATGCAAACTCCACCTGACACACTATTATAGTCGCTACGGTTCCCGTAATATCCCTATAGCCATGGAGGGCATGGATCCACATTGCCAGGAACCAGGATTCCTGGAGGGCAATGCAGATAGTAGGTGTAAAGCTTAACAGATGCTATAGCTCAGACAGGCAGTGGAAAAAACCACCGCAATTCCACTGGAGGATGACATTGTAAGACTGGGAAGACATGGAACATTCAATGAGGCAGTTTACACCTCAGAGTCACCTGCTGCCACCGACTTATTGTCTGAGCAGTCTATATCCATTGTGCCTGAGGGTCTGTTGAGATCTAGGTCCTCAGCGGATGCCAAAATCTCCACCCCATCCTCAGACGCAGAGCTTGTAGGTAGTGGTGGTGGTGGTGTGAGTGCCACTGCAATTTCCTTGGACTTAGGGGTTTTCTTTTTGGGTTTCTCTGATCCTTGGGTTTCCCTGGATGGGAGGACTTCACCGGCTCAGTCTCTGGGACTGAGGATGAGCGTGAAGCCCTATGACCAGCTGCTTTTGGAGTCTTCAGCCACTGGTTGGTGTCATCTTTCCTGCTAGCAGAAACCTGGGAAGGGAGTGACCCAAGGGATCCCTTCCTAGCAAGAGAAGCTGAAGAAGACTTACACTTCTCCGGCTTAGAAGTGGAGACGGACGTCCCCAATCGTAGGGGGGGATATTGCTCCCGAAGTATGTGGTGCAGGAGCAACATGGAGGGAAATGCACCCCACCATCAAGGCAGCAGGTGTAGTCTTCTGGCTCTCAGAGGTGACTGGGGTCGGCAGAGCTGATGGTGCCAGAACTGTTGTAGCGGCATAAGACGATGCCATACACACAGGATGCAGGCGTTCAAATTTTCTCTCAGCCTTAGTGTAGGTCAGTCGGTCCAGGGCCTTGTACTCCACGATTTTCCTTTCTTTCTGGAGAATCCTGCAGTCTGGCAAGAAAGGCGAATGCTCTCCGCAGTTGACACAGATGGGAGGCGGGGCACATGGCGTATTGGGATGTGATGGGTGTCCGCAATCTTGACATGCGACGCTGGAAGTACAGCGGGAAGACATATGGCCGAACTTCCAGCACTTAAAGCACCACATTGGGGAAGGGATATACGGCTTTACATCACAGCGGTAGACCATCACCTTAATCTTCTCGGCCAAGATGAAGGGACTGGTGGCAACCTGATTATTCCTGGACCCTGGTGGACACGCCGGACAAAATGTACACCTCGCTGCTCTAAATTGGCATGCATCTCTTAGACTACAAAAGAAGGTCCCTGTGAAACATGATATCCTGGACCACATTTAAGCTCTTACGGGGCATGATGGTTACAGAAACATCCCCCAGCTTGTCACAAGTGAGTAACGCCCGTGACTGGGAAGAGGACGCTGTTTTGATTACGGCTGACCCAGCTCTCATTTTGGACAAGCCCTCCACCTCCTCAAACTTGTCCTCTAAATGCTCAACAAGAAACTGAGGCTTCGTTGTCATGAAAGATTCCCCATGAGCTCTCGTACAAGGTATCACGGTGAATAAGATCCGCTGCCATCCTTAGCTGGACGTTCCTCCCATGGTGTGGCCAGGGAGGGGAATGATTTTGGGTCGTACTTCTGTGCGTTGAATTGAGCTCGTGAACGTTTAGAGACTGCTGGTGTTTCATCACCACACCAGCAGGAGATGATTGACTACGCTTCATTGTGTGTCATCCGCCCTGATGCCACCCACTCCAACCAGGAGTCCTCCCCACAGGCGCCACCCAGCCACAGCAAAGGCCACCTGGCAGTATGGTCATTGCCGGGAGTCCCAATGCCCCAGGGGGATGGGAATCTACCCCTTGGCATACTTGGGAGTCAATGGTGCAGGCACCAGCAGAGCGATCCCTGTGTGGTCAGGGGGCTACAACCAACAGGTCACATGGCGGCCCCACCACAACGAACTGGCTACCGTGCTGGATATCAGGTGCAAAGAAGTCCATGTTTATAGTCTATGCAGAAATCTACAGTGCATGGTGGAAAATGCTCCCAGGAAGGTGTCCTCGCCCAAGAGATCAAGAATGAGTGGGACAGAAATGCGACAACGAGAAAGTGGACTAAAGATCTCTATGCACGATGGACACAACGCACCATGTAAGGTGCCCTTCCCCAATTGGCTTGCTCTTCGGGAAAATTTTGAAGAATGTTGGTCAAACCCGATGGGGGACCATCACATAAAGCCCGATAGGTGAGAGTTTCCTTTTAGTCGCCTCTTACAACAGGCAAGAATACCTCGGGCCTATTCTAACCCCCAGACACGCACGTGGGTCTCTGATTGGCTGTTCACTAAAACAGGCTAATGTTGATTGGTTGAACTAAAAGTCTCTCTGAATGGCTGTTCACAGCTAGAAATATTAAAGAACTGGTCTGGATAAAAGTAACTGCTATTGGCTGGTGTTATACAAAAAACTGGATACATAGCTGCTTACTGCATATTGATGGTGTAAGTTGACAAAATAATTTTTTGTCCATGATGCCTTTAGTGTGCTATCTTGATATTTACCATATTTATAGTAACATACTGGACCAATTAAATATATTTTTTTCAAAGAAATTGAAGATGGGGTGCTTTAAGATTTCAAGGTCAAAGGTCAAGGTCAATGACCTTTAGTATGAAAATTCAGAAAACTGCCATCTGGCACATCAATGTAAAGGTTTATTCGTTAGCTTTCCAATGGTGCCATTTTCATTGCTGTAACTGAATTAGGACCAGAATTACAGTCATTTATGTTGTGACATACACATGTAAATTTAGCACAAATTCCAAACTTTCCAGACCTATAACTTTCTTAACAGTTGTAACACACATCTGCAAATTGGTACTTTTCCATCTCTTATCTGGGTCATTGAATGCACTAAATTTGAAATAAATCAGAGGGCATCAGGTTGAGGTGCATTGAATTGATATGGAATGACCCAAAATGGTTCAGGAAAATCGCCAAGTCACCATCAGAGAGGTTGCTGATGATGTCAGTATATCCTTTGGCTCACGCCAATAATTTTTTCAGACATTCTGGGCAGGAATGTGAAGCAGCAAAGTACAAGACGTGCACCACCAAAGTTTGTTCAAAAATTGTTGAATTTTAACTGAAAAAAGTGTCCCATACACATCGCTCACAAATTGCTGAACAAAGTTTCCAATGGTCCAGAACTTCTAAAGAACGTTATAACAGTGATGAAATGACTGGAAAAAAGATCAAGAAGTTCAATCACATATGAAGGTTATTCTCACTGTTTTCTTTGAATATAATGGGATAGTGCACCATGAGGTTCTGCATTATCGCTGTACGGTCAATAAAGAATACTACATGGAAATTATGCACTGTTTGCATGAAGCAATCCAAAGAAAGTGACTAGAACTATGTCAAAACCATTCGTGGAATCTGCATCATGATAATACTCCCACTCATACCTCAGTGCACGTTCATGATTTTTTGGCAAAAAGCAAAACCGTGATCTGTGATGTTGCCTCAGCCACCATTTTCACCACACACGGACCCATGTGACTTGTTTCTATTCCCGAGGCTGAAGACAACCATGAGAGGACAGCATTTTGACACCACTGGCTGAAAGAACTGAACACCATAATGAACACTGAATTCCGCAAGTGTTTCCCAGATTGGGAAAAGTGCTGGTACAAGTATAGTCAGTCTGAGGGAGACTACTCTGAAGGGGACACATTTGATGTCGATGAATAAATACAGATTTGTTAAGAAAAACAGATATTCCCATTATTACTTTTTGATCGCACTTTGTATGTTCCTTTCTTTGTAGAGTCTGTCGAGAACCTCTCTGTTCCTTATTAGTTCACCTAATATTCAACATTCCTCTGTAGCACCACATCTCTAACATTCTCTTCTGTTCTGGTTTTCCCACTATCATACAATGCTTTGACCCAATCTAGGACAGTTGATATTTTTTAAAAATATTGGGAATGCGAAATATGGATATTTAAAAAATACCATTATCAACCCTCATGGTATCGAGCAAAATTTTTGAGGTACCAGTCTATAAAAATATCTGCTGCACATTATAAATACACTGCCAGTTTTTGAACTGTATACTTAAGTACTGATTTATTATTAGATATTCTGTACTTATCAACAAGCTAGCAGCCTTCTCATCCCCCTTAAAGCAAAAACTGAAAGGAAGATAATGCATGTGCATGCTTTTCGATAACCACTTTGTCAACAATGGTAAATGCATGTAAGTGGCAGAATAAAAGGTGTCCGATGGGTCCATTGTTCAGTTTCGTCATGTATTGGATTTGTCCTGAACACTTCATGTCGACTTCCCTGTTTTTTATTTCTGCAGACACCAGCAACCTAGCAGTTGCAGTGTCAAAATTTCATGGTGAAGTTAAATGTTGCTGTTTCTGTTGGTAGTGCTAAGAGTGAGTGCATCAGCATTTCCCCACCACTCAGGCAACGACCAATCTTTTCATTTAGATTTTTGTTCATTTTCAGAAACTGTTTTTAAAGAATGCCGATGTGGAGAAATAGCACTTTTTTTTTAAACGCAACTGGTATGCTATTTCTTCACATCGGAAGCCTTGTTATTCCATTTTCATAGGTATTCGACATAGTGCCCTAGAAATGCACAGCATATGTCAATGTGGTATTCAAAATGTTCCCACACTGCAGCGAGGACGTCTTGAGTTACAGCGTCCACAGCTGTTGTTATGCAATGTCTCAGTACATTCATTGTTGTTGGTAATGGAGGCACATAAACATAGTCTTTTACAAACCCCCATCTTTCCATTTAAATGGAATGTTTCCTAGTCACTAAATGCTAAGTGTGGAAGTAAACCGTCACCCTCCATCTTGCCAGGAACAAAATTACAGAACTCCACATGTTGTTGTGTGTCACCTTCATGAAGAGCTTGCAGTAGTTGAATTTTGTATGGTTCCATCAGGGGCATGTTGAGCTGTCGAGCTGCACGGCGAAGAGATTTCTGCGGACTCCTTGCAAAACCATGGGGGATGCGTTCAATGTCTGTGTTAGACACTTGGGGACAGCCCAGTGATTTGCCTTTACACAAACAACCTGTTTCTTAGAACTGTTCATGCCATCATCTAACGGTCTGTGCTGTAGGAGGATCCACACCATACCTAAGTGAAAGTCGTGCTGAACAGTTATTACTGACCCACACTGCACAAAATATACAACACAAAACACTTTCTGTTGTCCCATTTTTAGTAGAACTGAAGTGTGCACACACTGCTGCTACCTAGCAGGAACCATGTAAAACTCTAGAGCGCTTGTCTACTTTGTGATAATCAATTATGGTAAGTTTCTAACTTCTCATTTCTCCTACTTCTCATTACTTTTGTTTTCATCCAGTTTACTCTGTCTATATTCTGTATTTATTATGCTGTTTATCCCATTCAACAGATCTTTTAGTTCTTCCTTACTTTCAGAGAGGGCAGCAATGTCTTAAGTGATTCTTATTATTCATCCTGAATTTAAAGCACACTCTTGGATATTTCTTTTATTCCCATCACCACCGTTTCTTCAACATGTAGACTGTAAAACAGGGATGCAGTCTTTCACACTATTGTTCACCCTTTTTAATCTGAGCACTTCATTATAGTTCATTATTAACTCTCCGTTCTTTTAACTACTGTGTCACCTGTCTTAACCCGTCTTTTCTCAGAATTTTGAATATTTAGCACCATTTTGCATTGTCAAACACTTTTTCTAGTCCGACAAATCCTATGAGCATATCTCGATTATTCTTCAGTCTTGCTTCCATTATCAAATGCAACAGCAACACTGCCTCTGTCTCTTTGCTTTCCCTGAAGCCAAACTGATCACCACCTAACGTGTCCTAAATTTGTTCTGTATATTATTGTTATTATGTATATTATTCTTATAAGCAGTCTGGATGCATCAGCTGTTAAGTTGGTTGTGCGATAGTTCTTGCTATCTTCGGAATCGTATAGATGATATTTTTCCAAAAGTGTGGTACATCACCTGTCTCTTGGAATTTACACATCGACATGAATAGCCACCTAAGTTGTGACTTCCCCAATAATTTTAGAAATTGCAATGTTATCTATCCATTCTGCCTTATTCAATCTCAAGCTTCCAGAGCTTTTCAAAATTATGACTGACATTGGATCCCCTCCAATTTCTTCTACTATGTCATCAGTTAAGTCTTTTCCCTCATAGATGCCTTCCATATATTCTTTCCATCTACCTGCTGTTTCCTCTGTGTTAAATGGTGGGACTCCCACTGCACATTGCAATATCCGCACCCTCAGTGAACTTCAAACATATCCCGTCATTCCTTAGTACTTCAGTATTCCAATTTCTTCCTGATGATTCTCTTAAACTTCAGTTTACTTATCGTTACTAAATCGTGATCCGAGTTTATATTTGCACCTGAGTGCACCTTACTCCAATATCTGTTTTTGAAATCTCTCTCTGACCATGATGTACACCAACTGGAATTTTCCCATGCCTCCACCTCTTTTGCTAGTACACTGTCTTCTCATGGAATTCTTGAATAGAGTATTCACTATTACCATACAAAATTTACTGCAATACTCAATTAGTCTCTCTCCTCTTTCACTCCTACTGTGAAGCCCGTTTTCTTCTCCTTTAACCCTTCTATTCCTTCCCCTAAACCTGCATTTCAGTCCCACTTGGTAAGATTTTCATTTGCGTTCAGAGCATACAAGTTGGAAAACACATTTGCTACCTGTTTGTCATACATTTTTGTGATTTTGTACTTACCTACACACTATGGCACTCAGTTCAATAGATCTCAACAATAACTTAATAAAGTCTAATTATACCCAATATTGCTGTACTTTATAACGATTTGATGCCAAAATCATGATAGTAATATAAAATAAAGAAATTTGTAGAGTCAAATAGCAGAAATATCATTCAAACATGGTTGGAATTGGTCAAACTCTTACTAATACCTGCATTCTTAAGTGTGTGGGACCCGTACCAAATAGGACTAACAGGGGACACAACATGAAGGGCAGCAAAAATGAACACATGTTTGGTTGACCCATGGGAGCGCATCACAGAGGTGCTGAAACAGCAAACTAGATGAACAATAGAAGAAAGAAATTATCCCATGAAAGTCTACTCATTTTGTTTAAAGAACCAACTTTAAGTGATGATCTAAGAGTGAACTACAACCCTCTATGTAATAGTGTCACAGAGCAAAACTGTGCAACGCAAAAGCTCTACCACCTTGGCTTTATGGATTACCAATGATCCATGAGAATAATGTTCCATTAAGAATGACTGTTAGCACTCTGGCTCACCGACAAAAACTGGCAGAACACTTGGACCCTCTGCTCCAGCAGCTCATGGGAAAGACTGACACATACATAAACAATTCAGGACATTTTGTTGAGAAGCTGAGGAAACGAACTTGGACAAAACCACATCCTGGTCAGCTTTGATGATGTTTGTTTGTTTACAAAAGTGCCTCTCAGTGACACTCAGGAGCACATCACTTCCATTTTACATAAGACATTACCAAGCTCTTTCATATATGTTCCACCATGAGCTATGTGGAATGGGAACGTCTTTGAACAAGTGGAAGGCATCACCTTGGGTAGTCCACTTGACCTCCTTCATGAAACATTCTGAAGCACATGCACTGTACTTAGCACCTCGTAAATCTAAGGTGTGGTACAGATACATCAATGACACCTTTGTTGTGTGGAGGCATGGTGAGGAACAGTTTGATGACTTCCTAAGACACTTGCACAGCCTCCATGCAAACATAAATTTTAACACAGAAATACAAAAGGCCAGCTACCCTTTCTAGATGGGCTGGCCATGAGGGATGGTGAAAATCTGGGACACATCATGTATCGAAAAACGACACAACAAGGACCAATACTTACAAGAACTGTCAAATCGCCACCCAAGCCAATTAATATGCTCTTGATGTGAGCAAGACAAACATGTGAGCTGCACCACCTCAGACAACATGTAACACCTGGTGACTGTTCTGAGGAGCAATATAGTAAAATTTGCTGACACGGAAGTTCATTCTGTAGAGAAGAGCTTGTTCAGAGACCCTACAGAAATACACAAACATGACAATATCTCCATCAAGAAAGAAGAAAGTCTCAAGATGAATGGATAATGGATTCCCAGGCTGCAGTGATGGACTGTTGTAGGTATCAGGGGGAGAATCGCACAGGAGAAGACCACAGAAAAGACCTTGGACGTTGGCACGCCAGGTACATAAAATCAGCAGCCGTGAACTTGACTCCAGCATACCAACAGCAATGGAGGGCGATACTTTTGCAATTGTCAGTCACTAATGCTGACGAACCATCAGGAAAATCATCGAACAAAGATCAGCTAAAGAACCCGACATGGAAGGCAACAGGCAGTTTGTCAGTCTTATAGTGATTGAAAAGACAATATTAGTCTCACTAAAATATGCACAGAGGTATTTAAGCAATCATCATTTCCTTTACTCCATACTTGAATAGAACACAAACGGGCCCTAGTAGCTGGTACAACAGGAAGTACCATCTGCTATGCACTTGCTGAGTATGGATGAGGATATAGATGTGGAACTTACCTGCAGCTGCAGGGTGTTGGTGGTGGTAGGCACCCTGGTGTTGATGAATATATTGAACAGCAGCAGCAGCCTGTTGAACAGCACCCGCCTGCTGCACGACATGGTGAGGTGCATGGGCATGTGGGGGTCCCAGCTGCTGTGTAGGAAGGATAGGGCACACCACAGGAAAAGCATGTGGTGGCGGTGGAGGTGGTGCCGGGCCCGGAGGGTGGGGCCCCTGAGGAGGTGGGGGCGGACCCTGCTGGTATCCCGCGGGGCCGCCAGGAGTTCCAGCTGCTGGTGACCCTCCAGGATGGTGGTGGTAAGTGGGCGCGCCCTGCGCAGCAGCGGCTGCTGCCGCATGTGCATGTGGAGGCCCTCCTGGGTTGCCGGCTGCCTGTGCAGGTGACGGGGTGCCTGGGCCGCCGCCCGAAGGTGGCGGCGGGGGAGGTGGCGCATGGTGGTGAGCGTGGTGGTGGGCGTGGTGCGGGTGATGCGGATGATGTGGGTGAGGTGGTCCGACAGCTGCCGCGTGAGCGGCCGGCACATACTGCAACTGGGGACCAGGTGCCGGCTGAGGTCCCGGGGACTCGTGGTGGTAGCTGACTGACGTGGGAACAGCTCCTAGGGGCACAACACCACCTCCGTGTTGTGCCACCATTCGAACCATCTGCAAAATATTTTGTCTGTTTAGTACTGATACCTAAATTATGTCATTAGTTGTTTATTCAAACATCAGCAAATGACAAAATGATGGAAATTATACTACTGTTACAAGTCCCCTCCAAAAATCCACTTATCATAATCACCTGGTTCCTTACTTACCACTTTAAGCTGGACCAAATTGAGCATGTGCATTTCGTCTATACCTTGTAAACATAATAGGTGCTTCAAAGGATGCCATGTGAGATAGGGCACCCACTGATGGAGCTTGAGTCATGTCATAGGTGTGGTGTGCGTGTGATCAACGCCAATAAAAATGATTCGGTGTTAGTAACTTTGCAGTATTTCATCTTTAGAAGATGATGTGGCTTTACTCAACGTTAACTGACATAAGTCTACTAAGGTGAACAAACAAGGCCGTATGAAGTGTTTAAAAAGTTAAATGTGTATACTGCTTTCCTTTTATTTTTTCGAGGAACACACTACCATCCAAAGTGTTGTGGCTGAAATTTCATGTGCAATAAGGGAATACCTGCAGACTGAATATTTATGATTAACTCAATAAACCTGGGGAGGGGGGAATCAGCTGATCATTATAGGAAATAATGGAATCTACTAAACTGTACTGATAACATTGATGGAAAGTGCATCAGCATAAAGATAATGATAATTTAGAACAACACATTATTTTTAGGTGCTTCAGGTGCAGAGGGATTATTTTTAATGATAAAAATTAATGTTGGAAGATGATGATTTTAGGTGATGGGCGCTCAACATCATGGTCATCAGCACCCTGACAAAAAGTCAGCACACCAATCTCATAGGTGGGAACAAAAGCTGTCTCCACATGTAGATTAGTTTATAATGCATTCAAGTCTGCCTCAGTTCCCCACCAAATGAGGGATGATGACAGTTCACAAAATTTCACCACTCCTCTAACACTGGAATCAGTATTGGTGAGGACGGTGGGCCGATCTCCATCGAGACTGAGGGCTTCCCTAATGTCAGTACAAAAGACACATGTTGCGAAAAAAGGCACACCACAAACCTCACAGAGTGGTGGATGCTTCCACCAGAGGAGAAAGCCATGTGTTAACAGGCTATGACCAATGTGTAGCCTGGTAAGCAGAACCTCCTTCCAGTGGTGAAGCTGACATGAAGTCAACCTTGCTTGTGTGGTTGATTTCTGTGACCACAGTTTGTTTTTTGTCACCTTTAACCACTCAGTCTCCGACTGATGCATATGCATCTGTCAGAAAATGAATGGTGGTGTGCAATGGCATGGAATATTGATGGACAACACCATCCTGACATACTTTCTTGGCTGCTTTGTCAGGTACGTCATTTCCCTGTATCCCGATGTGGCCAGGTACCCAGCCCACCTGAGCCGCTGTAAGGAGCCATGGATGACCTGAATCAGCTGATTTACTGGATATATTTGGTGAAGTGGAAGAAATGCCATTGATAGCAATGGTGAACAATGTGACACTAAGCACACTGTGCTGGGGACCCCATTCTCTTGAACATAGCAGTCAGACAAGGCATCAGCAATGCGATATTAAAAGCGGTGGTCCTCGAGGAAAGATTGGATAAGAAGTGCCAGACATCCTTTTAGTTCCCATATATGAAGTTGGTGAAGGATGCAATGTACCTCAAAGTAGCGCTGTATGCTTTTTACAGGTCAAAGAACACACATGGCTCCAGTATTGCCATCTCTAGCAGAAATAAGTTGTCAAGGGTGAAGCGGCTCAGGTGATATTGGGATTCGCGCAGCCAGACGAGGCGTCAGTTGACCATACATTCAAGAGTTCTCCCCATACCACCGGTACTACAGTGCTACAGTCCTTGCCTGGTTTCCATAATGGAATTAATATTGCGCCCTTCCAAGTTGTACAGTATTGTCCGTCAAAGCAGGTCTGATTGAAACGAGAGGAGCTGTCCTTTCACTTCAGGGCACTAATGACTACTGAGCATGGCATAATGAATCTCATCTGGCTGTGGACAGAGCCGATTTCAATTTTCACATGGAGAATGGAAGGTTGTGGAATTCCTCATTATGTGAGAAAAAAATGGAGCTTCCATATCTTCGCAATCCTACGGAACACCTGAAACGCAGAAGATTGTCTGGATGATGCAGTGACTGTAAAAACTTATTCAGCTAAAACCTGAGCCATGTCTTTAGGCACTTCCACCAAGATGCCCTTGCCTGAAATCTGCCTTATTGATTCCCAAACTTGCACAGCAGAAGTGGACCGATTAATGGAAGTCGTGAATTCCTTCTAAAGATCCCTCTTCTGATCTTTTATCACTCGCCTCGCATGTGATCTTGCAGAGCTGAAGGCATGAAGGTTTTCTGTGGGTGGATTGTATTTGAAGTTCCGCAGAGCTGTTTGTCTGACTAATTGCCAAGTGACAGTTGGCATGCCACCAAAGTACAGGCCATTGTCTGAAGTGGTTGCTAGACTGGGGGATGGACTCTGCGGAAACCTGTTGGATCCAACAAATGATATAGGCCACTGTCTCCTGTGCAAAATCCTTTTGCTCCAAAATATCCTGTCGACCACCATCTGAGTCATTGGAATGTAAATCTGTAACCACTTCCCACTGAACCAAGTCTGCAGTAGCTGGGAGGCAAAAACAAAACTCAATGGCTGAAAAAGATCCTGTCACTGTGGAAAAGTGTGTCATCTGACCTGAGTTCAAAAGGCAGGTATTCTCAGAACGGATGAGTGGCTCAATAATTCGACCCCTGGCTTAATTGGTAGCTGAGCCCCGCAGCACACGGTACACATTTAAGTATTCCACAAGGAGGAAGGGTGCGAGAGTGACTGGAAGAGTTCTGTCAGTGTGTCTGCATCTGAAGGATCATGAGTGAAAGATATAAAGAACACACTGTGATGTACAATGGTGCTAGAATTTCCACGGCAACTGCTTGTACGGCTGTAGTAAGAAGGAAAGGAGATGAGTGGCACCTGTTATCAATGGAAACAGCCACTCCACCTTTAAATCTGTCTCCAGTAACATCGTCCTTCCTGTAAGAGTTTTAACCCCTTAATGCAGGTGTATCACTGACTAAAATGAGTTTCTTGTACGCAGATTCAGAATGGTTTCTCCTGAACCAGGAGCTGTAATTATTCCAAATGTGATTGGTATCCATTTAAATTTCATTGCAACCCAGAAGTCCCTATGGGAGCCATTGATTAGGGATGGTTGGTGTTTTCTTTCTCCCACGGAGGCGGTGAATTACCCAGATGGTCAGGGGCAACATTAGCTGGCGCCCGGGCCTCCAGTTCCTCCAAGTGGAACTTCATACCCTCAAGAGTAAAGACCCCACCTGAGTGGAAGAGAGCTCGTCAATCCTAAAGTTTAACTGCCACTTTCTTCGACTTTGAACTACTTTTTGAGAGACTTTTTCCTCACTTATGGAAGGAGTTGGTCATTTGGGTTGAGGGAATGGCTTAGTAGGCTTCCGATGGTGGGCAGCGGTATGTGGCTTAGGTCATAAGCCCATTACTGATGGCTTCCAAATGATTTCTGATTCAAGTGTAGCTTTTCCGTCACAGGTGTATATGCCCGTACTTTAATCTGTGGTCTGAGTTTTTGTGGAGGCATCACACTTGGCAACTGGCTTCTTAAGGGCCGAATTTAAAAAAAAGTAGCAAACACTGGAGGTTGCATAGCTCTGAAAGCTTTTTTAGCTTCACCACAGGATATGCAGCTCGTGACTTTCAACTCATAATTTTCCTTTTTCAACGTGAACCTCAAACTTTCTGCTCCATACTGGGTGATCTGTGGAGAAATTTATACGCTTTGGAGAAAGTACAAGACTTGCCTATCTCATGAGCTGAGCCTTCACAACTGCCACACATTGCCCTCCCATTACATCCCATAGTGCTATAGCCAAATCTTTGACATCTGAAGCATCGCATTGGGTTAGAAACAACCTGGCGAAACTTAAGATGGATATAGCCTGCAAGGACTTGTTCAGGTAATTCTGGAGTGCTAAACGTTAGAAAAAATGTTGCAGATTTTTCCAATGTTGCACTGACTCTCCTCTCTCCTCATATACACTCCTGGAAATGGAAAAAAGAACACATTGACACCGGTGTGTCAGACCCACCATACTTGCTCCGGACACTGCGAGAGGGCTGTACAAGCAATGATCACACGCACGGCACAGCGGACACACCAGGAACCGCGGTGTTGGCCGTCGAATGGCGCTAGCTGCGCAGCATTTGTGCACCGCCGCCGTCAGTGTCAGCCAGTTTGCCATGGCATACGGAGCTCCATCGCAGTCTTTAACACTGGTAGCATGCCGCGACAGCGTGGACGTGAACCGTAGGTGCAGTTGACGGACTTTGAGCGAGGGCGTATAGTGGGCATGCGGGAGGCCGGGTGGACGTACCGCCGAATTGCTCAACACGTGGGGCGTGAGGTCTCCACAGTACATCGATGTTGTCGCCAGTGGTCGGCGGAAGGTGCACGTGCCCGTCGACCTGGGACTGGACCGCAGCGACGCACGGATGCACGCCAAGACCGTAGGATCCTACGCAGTGCCGTAGGGGACCGCACCGCCACTTCCCAGCAAATTAGGGACACTTTTGCTCCTGGGGTATCGGCGAGGACCATTCGCAACCGTCTCCATGAAGCTGGGCTACGGTCCCGCACACCGTTAGGCCGTCTTCCACTCACGTCCCAACATCGTGCAGCCCGCCTCCAGTGGTGTCGCGACAGGCGTGAATGGAGGGACGAATGGAGACGTGTCGTCTTCAGCGATGAGAGTCGCTTCTGCCTTGGTGCCAATGATGGTCGTATGCGTGTTTGGCGCCATGCAGGTGAGCGCCACAATCAGGACTGCATACGACCGAGGCACACAGGGCCAACACCCGGCATCATGGTGTGGGGAGCGATCTCCTACACTGGCCGTACACCACTGGTGATCGTCGAGGGGACACTGAATAGTGCACGGTACATCCAAACCGTCATCGAACCCATCGTTCTACCATTCCTAGACCGGCAAGGGAACTTGCTGTTCCAACAGGACAATGCACGTCCGCATGTATCCCGTGCCACCCAACGTGCTCTAGAAGGTGTAAGTCAACTACCCTGGCCAGCAAGATCTCCGGATCTGTCCCCCATTGAGCATGTTTGGGACTGGATGAAGCGTCGTCTCACGCGGTCTGCACGTCCAGCACGAACGCTGGTCCAACTGAGGCGCCAGGTGGAAATGGCATGGCAAGCCGTTCCACAGGACTACATCCAGCATCTCTACGATCGTCTCCATGGGAGAATAGCAGCCTGCATTGCTGCGAAAGGTGGATATACACTGTACTAGTGCCGACATTGTGCATGCTCTGTTGCCTGTGTCTATGTGCCTGTGGTTCTGTCAGTGTGATCATGTGATGTATCTGACCCCAGGAATGTGTCAATAAAGTTTCCCCTTCCTGGGACAATGAATTCACGGTGTTCTTATTTCAATTTCCAGGAGTGTAGTTCTGTACTTCCGTGATGCTAATATATTCCGACAATATTGTACAGCGTCATTGCAGCTGCAAGAATTGCAGTCATATGTAATAGAACATTACTGGCCACTATAGCCCGGTAACGGTTGTGGCAATATGTTCCTGGTCCAGAAAGGTATACAAGGGCAGCAGAATTGCCACAAAATGGAGCAACAAGAGTTAGTGAAAGTGATTGCACCTTCCCTCCTTTTACATTACATAAGGAATAATGCCTGAAATAAGAGAAATTGGACTTTGTGGATGTGTTATTTTTTTTAAAGTAAGATAAATGCTTCAGAAATTTTAACTAGTGGAATAATGTTGGTTACACACTTGTTCTAGAATTTCACCAGATTGTCAAAACACCATTTTTGGTCTAAGAACTGCAAAAACCAATAGAAATATGAAAGTATATATACCAGTTACAATTCAACTGGCAATCAATCACCTTTCAGTTTCCAGATTCTGGTGATACATACAAAAGTTTAATGTACCTATTTAAAGTTCAATATTCATTATTAAGTTTCATAGTACTAAAAGTATGCAATACTGTGGAAGGAGTGAAATGTTTCATTAGAGGAAGTTTGAAGTAAGAACTGTTTACAATATCCATTACTGCTTCAAGCATGTCTCGATGTAGTATGAGACTCGTGGCATCAAATACAAACCATATGAGGCAAGAGCCACCTGAGCTTCCACTCTTCGTATGCAATTTTTTTTGCCACACATTTGGCGTTGGTTCAAAGACCTCTTAGGTTTTTCTCTATGTTTCATCAAACATGATTTCGACTCAGACCCATGACTGTAGCACTCCTGATAAGAGAAGTAGGAAACAAGCTGAGAGTGAGAGGGGAGTATTTAAAGAGATAGACACTGCCCTGTAATACTAAATACTTTTCACCCTTTATTGGAAACACTAGTATTTCATCAGCAATGTGACAGCAACTGCCTGCTGCAACATCAGTGATACTGTCCATCCATTCTGCAAAATTGCCGCCTACTGCAGCCTCATTGTGGAAATGCTGATGGCAATGCTATTGTGGCCAAATATTGCTGAAGAATATGGCCTACTTAAACGCACCTTAAGTCACTCAGCAGAATAATGTAGGGCATCTTATTGAGAATTCACTTCAAAAGCAAGAAAACCAACATGAACCAACAAACATTGCTATGGAGTTGAGAAATCTGTTCTGTAATTTCTTTCACAGCCCAGGAGGAGCATTCTCTTTTCAGAACAAAGTATGTATGTACGAGTACATAGCTACATGACAGACACCAAAATGATATGATATTACATTAGATCCAGCAAAACAATTTGTTCACGGGTTTTAAGGAAAATCGTCTTATTTTCTTCTTCTTCTTCTTCTGCAAATAATTTAAATAAATTTAGATTATTGTACCTGCCTATTGTACCTGTTGCTACATTCAGCACTAAAGTTCGCGTCATGTAGGAAGGTGGCCATATTTTCAGCCTTTCAGCCATTTTGGAGACTCAAGAACGAACTGCAGGAACACGTGTCGGCAAGAGAACTGTACAAAGAATAGTAAACAAAAGTATCGGAGCTGTAGAAACCTGAGGAAAACTTGTTTTCGTGTGACCTGGAAGGTATCAAAATTGCAAGAAACCTGCAATACAAATGGATGGTTTTGACTACGATATTTTAAAGTGCTCAATGTTTGAAATGTAAATAAGCAGGGAATACCCAGTATCACAAAAACTTGTTACAATTATGCCTGAGCGGATTGGCTTTAAAGGTAGCACTTCGTCAATGGAGACGTTGGTTTCAAATATGTTAAGAACAGAGCTTTTAATTGAAACAAGCGACATAAAAGCAACACGAATCATGCCCCTTATAAAGGAGCAAGATACAAGAAGGGGAGGTAGTTCTACACTGATGTAGGTCAGTAGACTCAGAACATACAATTTAATCTCCTGTAAAAGTTTCATGTCAATGGCTACAGTGGTTCCTGAAATACGGGGAAGCCAAGTCACTAAATTTAACATTGTCAGGATAGGGTGTTCCAACTCCCCTTAAGATCTTTGGGAAGGGTATGTCACAAGGGAGATGACAATGTTGCCACAAGTTTCCCCAAGTGAAATTCCCTGATATTTACCTGATTTCCAGAAAAGTTTTTGAAATGCCAAAATGTACTACAATAAATAAAATGTCTATAAAACGGCACACTGTACAATGTACTTGTGGTGAGACAGTCGCAATTCCTGAAATCCATCACTCTGGCCTGCCGAGGAGTATCGCAGTCTTGGGTCCATCGATAAACCATGAAAATACCCTGCGTTACACCACATACAAACAGACCTGACCTGCGGACAGATCAGCGAGACTAGATCCAACAGGTAGGGCCTGCACATTAGTGGGAAACGACAGTCTGCAGAGCGGCAGGCCGGATCTGTTAAATACACGCGCAGAAATGGCCTGCGGTTTTTGCCCATCGTGGAAATCCACTCATGTGGCCAGCTACTCATGTGTTACAGATTCAATGTTGATGAAATGAGGCTGCGGTGATCAATCCATGCAACAGATATAACTTGCGCAAATACTCCGAGAATCAATACTAATGAGAACAGGTAGCAACTCTCCATACAGATGATTGCTGAGCCACAGATAGGCATGTAGAAAAGACAATCACACTCTCAGAACTAACTTTTGGGCCATACCCTTTGTCAGAAAATGAGAGCACACACTCATTCACACAATCACACAAACACAACTCATGCACACGTGACTGCCATCTACGGTTGCTGCATCAACAGTCTCTCAGAATCAGATCCAAACAAACCACTCTGTATGCCTCCCTGCCACTCATTGGCAACTGGTAGGCTAGCAGCAAGAAGTGGTGGCAGCACTGACTGCAAGCTGAGGGGAGTGGAAGGAAGGGGAGAAGCAGTAGGAATGAGTGAGTAGGGAAGCAGTTCCTGTACGCAGCTGTGCCCAGCCAACGATGATGCATGACATGTCAGTAAACAAACCATTTCATCTACTGAGACAAAAACAAGATTTTTCCAGTGTTTTATTCAAATTTCCCTGATTTCCCGGGCATGTTTGAAATTTCCTGATTTCCAGAACTTGTGGCAACCCTGGATGAGCACGAGAACAAGATCTAACAACAAGTGAATTTGTAACATTCAGAATATGGAATTTCAGAAGTCAGTGAGTGGTAGGGAAGCTAGATAATCTGAAACAGGAAATGCATAGACTCAATTTAGATACACGTATTCTTCTATAGCGTCACATTTCAAAAACTATTCTCTTCTTGTCAGAACTGCTTATAGCCACATCAGACTTCCTACAAGGCTACACTACACACAAATACTCCCACAAGATACTTCCTAACACTGCTATTAGATGTTAAAAGATCACTCTTTCTCAAAATTTTTTCCTTGCTGTTGATAGTCTGGATTTTATATCCTTTCTATTTTGACCATCATCAGTTATTCTGATGCACAAAAACTAAAAGTAGCCTACTTTTAGTATCACTTCCTAATTTAATTCCTCAGCATCATCTGACTGACCACAATCTATTGTCCTCATTTTCCTTGTGTCAATATTCAACTTATTATATCTTTTCAAGACGCAACCCATTCTCCGTTCAACTGCTCTTGCAACTCCTTTGCCACCTCTGACTTTTCCCAATGATACTACAATTCTGACAAAGTTCTTATTTCTCCACCCTGAACTTTACTTCCCTTTCCAAATTTCCACTGGTTTCCTTCACAGCTTTATCAATATACAGATTGAATAACATCAAGGGTAGGTTACAATCCCTTCTCAATTCTTAACTAAAGCTTTCCTTTCATGTTCTTCAACTCTTACAACTGCAGTATGGTTTCACTCCCTGAATTTTATCCCTGCTACCCTCAAAATTTCCAAGTGGATACCCACTCAACATTGTCAAAAACTTTATCAAAATCTACACATTCTACAAACATAAGTTTGCTTTCTTCAACCTATCTCCTATGTTAAGTCCTCTCATCAGCAATGCCTCATATTTCTACCTTTCTAAGGTATCCAAACCTATTTTCCTTCCTCAGGTCAGCTTCTAGCAGTTTTTCCATACTTCTATAAATAATTTGACCAGTATTTTACAACTATGATTTATTAAACTGATAGTTCAGCAGTATTTACACCGGTAGGGGCTTGCCTTCTTTGGAATCTGAATTATTACATCCTTTCTAGGTCTGAGGGTATTTTGCCTGTGTCATAACTTCAACGTGAGTTGGAATAATTCTGTCATGGCTGGATCTCCCAAGGCTCTCAGTAATTCTGAGGGAATGTCATCTTCACCAGGGTGCCTTGTTTTCTTCACTTAGGTCTTTCAGTGCTCTGTTACATTCTCACAATTTTATTTCCCTCTCATCTTCACCCATCTACTCTTCACTTCATTTTATTATTTACTTATTTATTCATTCATTCATTCAAATAACTCTTTTGCAGTGTTCGATACATCAATTTTGGTTTTGCTTTATGTTTAATTTTCATTGCTCCCAGATTCATCCTTTGAGAGTGGCACTCCTTTTCTTCCTAGATCCACTTGCTGCCAGTTGAAGATAGCTCTCTTTCCTGAACACCTACCTTCTTTGTTGCTTCTCTAAAAGTATTCTGTTATTTATTAGATCCATTTTCATTCCAGAGTTGTTCTTAGCTCTGTGGGTTTAGTTTGGCAAGTTGAAGGTCTACTTGATTAGTCTGTTATCCATTTTGTATGTGTGTCCATAACACTAGCCTCTAGTCTCTCCCCCCCTCCCCCCCCCCCATTACATTAGTTAGCTTTCAATTTTCAAATAGAGCTCTTAATTTGTATTTAGTACTATTACTACTACTTTTAGAACTCGGTATTTTCCGTTGTATTCTTCTTTAAACTTTATTCACAGTACTCAAATCTTGTTAGTTTGTGTGTTTTTGCTGCATAAAGTGTTTCAAGGCTTTACCACTATTTGCCAGTGTCTTAGTTTTGCGTTCCAGGACAAAGATTTTTTGTAACACAGTATAAACTCATTAGCAGAAACTCTCTCAAGGCAAAATCACCATTAACATGAGGAAGAAGAAAAAAAAAAAAAAAAAAAAAAAAAAAAAAAAAAAAAAAAAAAAAAAAAAAAAAAGGGCTCCGGCAGGAGTACATTAGTTCTTATGGAAAATTTTGTTGGTGAACACAAATTTTGGTTGAGGCCAATTACAAACTATTTTTCAGTCCCTAGGGTAATTAAATTTCATTGTAGTTCAAGCTTCTGATGTTACAGTATTTTCAAGTGTTCGTTTTTTCTGAGATGAATGCAAGAAATGTAACTACACAGCTAACTATCCATTGCTGATTCATTTCTAACATTCTGTAGGTCGGCAGATATGATTATTACCTCAACAATCAGCGTGTATGGTACATTTAAAAACATTCAATAATGTGTGCATTAACATTCAGAAATGTATTCAATGCTAGGAGTTCTTTTAGTTTTAACCAAACTGAGTTAGAACACTGATTAAAGATCTACAAACAGTAGCATGCAACACGTGGCAAACAAGCAGACAGCTCTAAACATAAAAGTAAAGCTCAAGTCTTGACAAAGTGGTTTATGATACCAAGAAACAGCAACTACAGAGCAGTTTGGAATTTCCAAATATACTTTATTTATGATAGTTAAGAATCAAGGGAAAAAAACCATTCCTGCGGCAGCATCAGATTCTGGAAACAAATCTAAAGTATGAGGACACTGAGATGTTACTGCTAGGATGATTCAGTCATGTGTGAGCATCTAACACATCTGAAGTGGCCCTATGATTCAGTCAACAGCAAATAAGATTGCCAAAAATATAGGCATTGAAGACTTCAGTTGTTCTGCTGGGTGAGTGCAGCGGTTCCAAAAGGGACATTCAGTTTCATCTGTACAAATTTGTGGTAAAACACAAAGTTGAAGAAAGTGCGAACAGCTGGTTGCATGAATCTGACCAAGTGAGAGAAAAATATGCCTCTTGTGATATTGTTCAATATGGACAGAAACTAGATATATTTTTTTTTTTACAACTTTTCCCAAATTGCACTCTGGAGATAAAAGGTGATACATATCATAGTGAAGCATGCAGCAAATGATGTATAACTGTTGCCTTTCTATGTAATGTGGATGGCAGTGAGAAGTTTCGTCCTTGGGTTATCGGTAAGCCTGAGAACCCATGCAGTTTAAAAAAATAAATACCAACACTTTACCTTGCAGCTACTCTCACTATAAGAAAGCTTGGATCGACGGCACATCATTTCGCAAGAGGCTTCTTCGTTTCAATAGTGTAATGTTTGCTCAAAACAGACATGTTTTGCCGGCCGACGTGGCCGTGCGGTTAAAGGCGCTGCCATCTGGAACCGCAAGACCGCTACGGTCGCAGGTTTGAATCCTGCCTCGGGCATGGATGTTTGTGATGTCCTTAGGTTAGTTAGGTTTAACTAGTTCTAAGTTCTAGGGGACTAATGACCTCAGCAGTTGAGTCCCATAGTGCTCAGAGCCATTTGAACCATTTTTTGAACAGACATGTTGTTTCCAGAATGAGATTTTCACTCTGCAGCGGAGTGTGCGCTGATATGAAACTTCCTGGCAGATTAAAACTGTGTGCCCGACTGAGACTCGAACTCGGGACCTTTGCCTTTCGCGGGCAAGTGCTCTAACAACTGAGCTACCGAAGCACGACTCACGCCCGGTACTCACAGCTTTACTTCTGCCAGTACCTCGTCTCCTACCTTCCAAACTTTACAGAAGCTCTCGCAGGAGAGCTTCTGTAAAGTTTGGAAGGTAGGAGACGAGGTACTGGCAGAAGTAAAGCTGTGAGTACCGGGCGTGAGTCGTGCTTCGGTAGCTCAGTTGTTAGAGCACTTGCCCGCGAAAGGCAAAGGTCCCGAGTTCGAGTCTCGGTCGGGCACACAGTTTTAATCTGCCAGGAAGTTTCAGACATGTTGTTCTTACATTGGACAGACGTATTGCCCACAATATATAGGATTTGAACATAACCAACATAAAGGTTCGGTTTTTTCCCACCAAATGCAACAAGCCACCTTCAGCTCTTGGATCAAGGCAACGTCTCTCTCATGAAGAGCGCTTTGACTTCATTAAGAGCTGCAATATGTGCTGCTGGAAACAATACTGCAACCCCAAATTAAAATCTGCTTGATGCAATTATCTGGAGAGACAGCAACACTGGAGATGTCCATGAGTTAGACGATGCCATCTCATCTGATAAACATACAGTTCTGCAAGTTGTTGGGCACCCTGGGATTAGTTTTGAGGAATTCATTAGTGCAGACGGAGGTGTTGCTGCATGTGCTTATGTGGAATCTGCTGTCAAATGCTGTGTTTGAGGTGCAAGAAGGGTCACCAAAAGAAAGTGAGGAGGAAGAGAATACAGATACCATTCCACATACCCATCAGGAGAAGTTTACAGCCTTGCAGGGTTTAGAACAATTTGCTTCAGCATCCAACAACACAGATTGGTTTACAGACACTATAGTTACAAGTGGTTATGAAATTATACTGTGTTTTCATTCTCATGAATGTCAGTGTACCATGCTTGAATTTTTTCCAAGAAAATGGTGTAATTTGTGAGTATGTGTACTTTTACAGTCACTTTATACTGTTATAAGCCTATAGTAATGTAAAGTGATTGGTGCTGTACTTTATTCCACATTTCTGTACTACTGTACATGTATACACGTTAAATTACATGTTTTCATTTAAAACAAAAATTTTTTTAACACAACCTCTTGATTTTTCAGCTCCTTTGGATTCATGTTAATGAGGTCATACTGTACATGTTTCCAGTCATATACAATACCATTCTCATTTTATGAACTCTATTTTCTACTGCTACCTTTTCTTCCGTATTGCTCTTTATCCAGTCTGCTCAGAATTTACAACTGTTTGTTGTAGATACTGTGATATGAATTTCAAGATTTTTAAGGGCATCATTCATATTTCTCAAACTACACTCCTGGAAATGGAAAAAAGAACACATTGACACCGGTGTGTCAGACCCACCATACTTGCTCCGGACACTGCGAGAGGGCTGTACAAGCAATGATCACACGCACGGCACAGCGGACACACCAGGAACCGCGGTGTTGGCCGTCGAATGGCGCTAGCTGCGCAGCATTTGTGCACCGCCGCCGTCAGTGTCAGCCAGTTTGCCATGGCATACGGAGCTCCATCGCAGTCTTTAACACTGGTAGCATGCCACGACAGCGTGGACGTGAACCGTATGTGCAGTTGACGGACTTTGAGCGAGGGCGTATAGTGGGCATGCGGGAGGCCGGGTGGACGTACCGCCGAATTGCTCAACACGTGGGGCGTGAGGTCTCCACAGTACATCGATGTTGTCGCCAGTGGTCGGCGGAAGGTGCACGTGCCCGTCGACCTGGGACCGGACCGCAGCGACGCACGGATGCACGCCAAGACCGTAGAATCCTACGCAGTGCCGTAGGGGACCGCACCGCCACTTCCCAGCAAATTAGGGACACTGTTGCTCCTGGGGTATCGGCGAGGACCATTCGCAACCGTGTCCATGAAGCTGGGCTACGGTCCCGCACACCGTTAGGCCGTCTTCCACTCACGTCCCAACATCGTGCAGCCCGCCTCCAGTGGTGTCGCGACAGGCGTGAATGGAGGGACGAATGGAGACGTGTCGTCTTCAGCGATGAGAGTCGCTTCTGCCTTGGTGCCAATGATGGTCGTATGCGTGTTTGGCGCCGTGCAGGTGAGCGCCACAATCAGGACTGCATACGACCGAGGCACACAGGGCCAACACCCGGCATCATGGTGTGGGGAGCGATCTCCTACACTGGCCGTACACCACTGGTGATCGTCGAGGGGACACTGAATAGTGCACGGTACATCCAAACCGTCATCGAACCCATCGTTCTACCATTCCTAGACCGGCAAGGGAACTTGCTGTTCCAACAGGACAATGCACGTCCGCATGTATCCCGTGCCACCCAACGTGCTCTAGAAGGTGTAAGTCAACTACCCTGGCCAGCAAGATCTCCGGATCTGTCCCCCATTGAGCATGTTTGGGACTGGATGAAGCGTCGTCTCACGCGGTCTGCACGTCCAGCACGAACGCTGGTCCAACTGAGGCGCCAGGTGGAAATGGCATGGCAAGCCGTTCCACAGGACTACATCCAGCATCTCTACGATCGTCTCCATGGGAGAATAGCAGCCTGCATTGCTGCGAAAGGTGGATATACACTGTACTAGTGCCGACATTGTGCATGCTCTGTTGCCTGTGTCTATGTGCCTGTGGTTCTGTCAGTGTGATCACGTGATGTATCTGACCCCAGGAATGTGTCAATAAAGTTTCCCCTTCCTGGGACAATGAATTCACGGTGTTCTTATTTCAATTTCCAGGAGTGTATTTTGTCTGCTTCTTTCTGCAGTTCTGTGGTTTGTTTTGCTGCACTACCCAGTGAATCAGTAATTAATGCCATATCACCTGCAAAGGCTAGACACTACGGTGATTTTATACGAGTTTCTTATTAGTAGCACACCCTCAGTATTGGCAGATTTTCTCCAGTCTCTCACTACCTTCTCTGATGTGCAGTTGAAAAGTGTAAGTGACTACAGACTATTTCAAAAGCCTTTGACAGTTCGCCATAAATTCCATTTTTGCTGGTGTCTTTGTTAAAGTTCTTTTAATTAATTATTTTTTTTTTAAATGGAGTACAAATTTATTTATAATGTTCACTGGGGTATTTCTATCAATTGAGTCATAGGCCTTTTTAAAATCTACTGAAGTTATCACATATTTCAAGTTTCTGATTTTCCTCATTTCTATTATGTTCTCCGCAGAAGACTTTCCTTCCAAAATCCTGCTAGGTGTTCTCCTAGCGATAGGTCAAGTTTTCCTTCGGCTCTCTACAAATGCGCCATGGAGAAGATCTCAGATGTCACAGCCAAGAGGGAGATTCCTCATTAATTATTAGGATCTGTTTTCTTTCCTCTTTTATGTGGATGTGTTAATGCCGTTGTCCATTCTGATGGTAATCTGTCTGTTATCCAAATTCCATTAATGATTTCTGTTAGACCTGCATAATGTTGTAACCAGGATGTTTCCATAATTCAGCAACTATACTGTCTTCCCCTGATGCTTTGTTATTTGTAAGCTGTCTCGACATTTCTCTGATTTTCTCTATTGCTGGTGTCTTCGAGCCTGGTTGAGATTTTGGGTTACAACAGGCACACCAAAGAGACTGCTAAACATGCGAGCTTTCAACCAAAAGACCTTCTAAAGTACACAACACACACACACACACACACACACACACACACACACACACACACACACAACCATTATCTCTAACCAGAGGTCAAACTGGGAGAAGCAAACTGCATGGTAGGGGTAAGGTGGAGGTTGGGGAGTGGGGAGGGGAAGGGATAGCAGTGTAGGAGTGAAGTACAGTAAGGTGCTGCTTGTGTGAGAATGCTGGGACATGTTAGGATAAAGCAGCTACGTACAGTCTGAAGGTTAGACTGTGTGTGTGTGTGTGGGGGGGGGGGGGGGGATGTAACGGCAAAGGAGAGAAGTAGAGGAGGGAAAAGAAGTAGTGGAGGGGAAAAAAGGAGGGGGAGGGGGGGGGAGATATACTAGTGGCTGTGTTGGTGGAATAGAAGGCTGTGTCATGCTGGAGTGGTAGCAGGGAAGGGGATGGGTGAGCGAAAGACAGCGATTAATGATGGTTGAGGTCAGAGGATTATGGGAAAGTAGGATATATTTTGCAATTCAGAAAAAGCTCGATTTGGCAATCAAGATTCAGATGGTGCAGATTGTGAAGCTGTTACTGCAATGAATACCGTGTTGAGCAGCGTGCTCAGTAACTGGGTGGTACAGTTCTCTCTTGGCCACAGTCTGTCAATGGCCATTCATGTGGACAGATAGCTTGTCGGTTGGTTAGACACCCTACCACCACCACCACCACCACCACCACCACCACCACCAACACCACCAACACCACCAGTACTGTCACAAGCATTACCTATCCCCTCAAAGGCAGGACTAATTGTAAAATCAGTCATGTGATCTACAAATTGAACTGCAGCAACTGTGTTGCGTTCTACGTGGGTATGGCAACCAACACCCGTCTGACCACATGAATGGCCACTGGCAAACTATGGCCAAGAGAGAACTGGACCACCCAGTTGCTGAGCATGCAGCTTAACACAACATTCTTCACTTCAATGACTGCTTCACAGCCTACAGCATCTGGATCCTTCCTACAAACACCAGCTTTTCTGAATTTTGCAGGTGGGAACTGTTCCTGCATTGTATCTTATGTTCCAGTAAACCCTCTGGCCTAAACCTTCGTTAGTCTGTGTCCTTCATCCATCTATCCCCTACCCTGCTCCCACTCCAGCACTACACAGCTTTCTATTCCACCAACACACTCAAGTCTTTTCCCCCTCCTCTACTACTACTACCACCTACTACCCTTTCCCCCTCCCCCTCCCATCTAACCTCACAACTTCACCTAACTGCCCCAGCCTGTCGCCGAGCGAGGTGGCACACTGGACTCGCAGTCAGGACGACGACGGTTCAAACCCATGTCCGGCCATCCCAATTTAGGTTTTCTGTGATTTCCCCAAATCACTTCAGGCAAATTCCGGGATGGATCCTTTTGAAAGGGCAGGGCAACTTGCTTGCCTAACTCGATGGGACCAATGATCTCTCTGTTTGATCCCCTCCCCCAAATCGACCAACCATCCTAGCCTTTCACTGTAACATCCCTGCATGACCCCACAAGCACCACTTTATTGTCCCCCACCCTTACCTTGCTATCTCTCCCGCTTCCAACATCAGTCTCCCCTTTACCCCAAGCAGGCAGATTGCTTCTCACACCATGCACAGTTGCTCAGCCAGAGATAGTGGTCATGTGTGTGGGTTGTGCTTGGATGAATATATGTGTTGGCTACTTTAGAAGAATGCCTTTTGGCTGACAAAGCTCACATGCTTAGCAGTCTTTTTGGGGTGCCTGTTTATGAGTCAACATCTTTATATTGTGAGCTGCAATCAGTTCTTTTCATAACACGTGATTATTTCAGCCAATATTTTCCATTCCTTGTTATCAAAATTAAATTTTTCTTTTCGTGGCTTGCAGTTTTGTAGTTAGTTGAAGTAGTCCACTAGTATTCTGCAGTTCTCTGTTATATAAAGTCTATAAACTGTAAAATTGATGGCTTCTTTATTTTTGAATGTTTTATAAAAGTCTCTTGTGTTCCGCTTTAAGCAAGATTCAACTGAGAACTGATCTTTTATATGCAGTAACCTGATCTTTTTGAGACCTTTTGATGCAAGTTTTCTGACCTTTATAAAATTTTTGTTGTTCTTATTTTTGTGTCCAGCAAGCTTGTTACCTATTTTCAATTAACTCATCACAATAATCATTCAACCAGGCAAGTTTTTGTTTCTTTTTAGGAGGAATAGTTCCTCCTGCCATCTTTATAAAATCTTTTTGAAGTTATTCCCTACCACATTAACACAAGTCTATGTGTGAACTAGTTCCACAGATGAAGAGAATGAAAGACTGTATGATGAGTTACGGAATATTATCCAGTTAAGGGTGTAATGGGTCACTGGAATTCAGTAGTAGGAAAAGGTATTGAAGGAAAAATAAATGTGGACTTTGGTGGTGGTGGTGGTGGTGGGAGGAGGGAAACAAAATAAGTAGTAGTTCACACAGAGCATAACTTAACCATTGCTAACACTACAATTAATGCATTCATTCACTATGCTTAACTTACCTGCGTTACTATTTTCTCATAAGCTACTAGGTGGGCCAACCCTACTCCTGGTTCTCCTGTCGCTGCACTTCACTAATTCCCAACCGATGCATTTCCCTTTTGTAAATTCTCTACCCTACCTACACGATTAAGGGATCAAACATTCCACTCTTTGACCCACAGAATGCCGATAATAGCAAGTACATTTTTCAAAAACAAGAGAAGAAGGTATCCTAGGGAGAGGCCTGGAGACATGGGAAGATAATAGATAGAGTACATAATTGCAAGAGAGCGATTCCTACATCATATACAATTTTGTGAAGAAGAGCAGGCCTCAGTTTAAAGCTAATATGTCAGGAAGAAGCAAAGGGAAGTGAGGTGGGATGCTACAGTACAGAGAATAATGATATTAATTTAAAGTTCTCAAAGGCTTTAAATACTGCAATAATTCATACCGAAGTAGGCAGTTCAGTTTAAATGGGACGGACATCACTAAAAAGTGCAATCACAGTAGTGAAAAGTACAAGGAAAGTAACCATGAAGAAACCTTGGATGACAAGAGAAATTGTTTCAACTGATTTAGGCAAGTCGAAGAGATAGAAATGTTCAGGAAAAGAAAGGAATACAGGAATGTAAGTCACTCACAAAATGAAATTAATACTGCAAGGAAGCTAACGCAAAATGCCTGCAGGAAAAACAGAGAAGTTTTAAAGGTAATGGTTGTTGGAAGCACAAATTCAGTTCCGAGGAAAGTCAGAATAACTTTCAGTGCTATTAAAAACAAGGTTGTCAACATTAGGAAAGCAAAACGAACCCTAATGTTACAATAGGAGATAGCTTCCACCATGGGAGGAAAAGCCTGCTGACATGACAGAGGATCAGATGTCTACCTGGAAGACAGAGTGTCCAGAGTCTGACAGAGTTATGGATTACTTGCCATCAAAAAGAGCAGAACAGAAGATAACATACCTTTAGAATGTCTAATATCATTTGGGGGATGGCAACCAATTATTAAAGATAGTACCTAGATTTTATAAGACTCTTGGAAGAATATCCACATAATCCAAAAGATAGCGAGAGACGGTAAACATGATAATTTTGTTGTGTCTTTTTGTTGTGCCTGTCTGCAACTCAGCATCTCCGCTATACAGTGAATAGCAACTTTCCTTCTCATAATATTGTTAAATGTGAGAACTACTGCACAATCAGTTGGGCATTTCATGGAAGTTACTGTCTACAGTAATATGCAGACGAATGGAAAAGAAAACTGATGATCTGTGAAATGACTATCACTTTGAGTTTAGAAACAGTAAAAACCACAGATGCAGTTCTGAGGCTGTGCTTGATAAGGCAAGCAAGATTAGAAAAACTTTGAATTAAAAACACAATGGACAACTGAATGTGGTGATGCAAGATGTTTGAAATTCTCAGAAAAAATAGTGATGTGCTACTGGGAAATATGAGAAACATACAATACGTCCAAGAACAAAGAGGGGCCAATAAAAGTGGAAGACCAGGAGAGAAGTGTTCTGAAAGGGTGTGAGTAATTTAAACAAAAATCGGTCTCAAATTAGCTGCCAAACAGTACTCTTCTTACAAACAATGAATTGTCTGGGAGGCATAAAACATACATTTTACACTGTACTCCACATTCTGTAACTTAAGCTATTATTTCAAAATGATTCAACGTGTGATACGAGATTCACTTTAAGCACTACTTGAGGCTGAAAAAACTGCAGCATGGTACATGAATCTTCTAAATAATGTTGCAATTAAAGACTATTTTATTGGACCAACTATAATATTATGCACTACTCTACTTGATGTAATTAACATTTAAATACCTGCTGCTGATGGTATGGCTGAGGTGTCATATGACCTGGAGGAGCATACGGCACTGTAAACTGCGAATGCATCGGGGCAGGTGCTGGGGCAAGCAGCGGCTGCCCTGTAGCTGCTGCTACCGACATCTGGGATGCAATATCATTCCGGTGCGGCATCACCTGGACTGTTTGGACAATACTTATTTTACTTAATTCTGTACTCAAAAATCTGATTTTCTTTTTAGCACCTAACAGCTGCACACACAACATTAACTCTTCAACATAATTTTTTTATCGAGATAAAGCTAAAACTATCTGGTTCAGGATTACAATGCAGCAAAAATCATCTTTCACACTCTTCAAGGAATATAAAACATCAATAAACCATTTTATAAGTTGTACTGGCCCTTAATTTGAAACTTTTGGTTCTTAAGTTTGATATTCCATGATCACATTATTTTTTACTTTACGAAAACACACAATTCTCTGTGTGTTTCAATTTCTTCTGGTGAGTTTTTCTATCTTGTTTTCTAGATCATAAATATATTCAAAACTTTTGATGTGTACATAAGCAGCAGAAATATATTTCTTTATATGTCCACTGCCACATTTATTAAAACTTAAGAAGTAGTCCAAAAGTGACAAAGACATGGATATGTAAATCATGAAACTTGCTACATTATACACTTTTTATTAGAAAAATATTTGAAATATTAAGTTGAGCAACAGGTAACGAGCAATTTTACTGATTATGTAAGATACTGGAACCAATCACAGAACTGTGTTCAATAAACATCATGACATTGGATATATGAAGGTATGTGGTGGAAAAATGATGTATAATTCTGTAGGACATAACAGAGTGAAATGTGCTGTCAAGTTTTAGCTGTGTTGCTATGTCCCAACCTAACACACACACACACACACACACACACACACACACACACACACACACACACACACACACACACACACCAATTGGGACATATTTCTAAAGAAACAAGAAAAAGAGTTTATCAATCACAATTGTAAATATCATTGCTGTCTGTTAACTTGGAACAATTTGAGGTATACTTCTAGCTCCTACATTAACCAGAAGCTCTGAAATCAATACATGTTCTTGGAGGTGAAGGGAGGGAAGAAACTTTATGCCAAACACAACTGGACAATATCTCCATGTAAATCAAAGTTATTACATTTTTTACAACAATATGAAAAGTATAGACTACTATTCACATCAAAGAGGCAACGTACAGTTGCAGAAAAACACAATGGAACGACTGCTGTACTTCAGCATTCGTAAAAAAGCCTTCCTCCAGAAGCTGAACACGCATGCACACAAGTGCACTACTGCCTATGGCTGCTTGGACCCAAGTGAAAGCAGGCAGAGAGAGAGAGAGAGAGAGAGAGAGAGAGAGAGAGAGAGAGAGAGAGAGAGAGTGTGTGTGTGTGTGTGCTGCCAAAGCCAAAGTTTAGCAGTCGCTTCATTGTGTGTCCTACATTATACCTCCTCTATCACCTTTTCGTATTATTGTTATTTCATTGTTCATTACTGCATTTTTTTCAACATAGCTTACCAACAAATCCCATGCACTTCATACATTTTATGGAAGATGTGGCACACCTGCAACAGTTCAAAACTAGTTAATATTGTACCTGGAAGAGGTGCACCACAGCTCCTGTTTATCATTTCCAACATACCTTCCGTTTTAGCTACGATTTAATACAAAAAATACTATTTGCCAATGTAATACAAAGAATTTGTTCCATTTTCTTCTGATGACTTTTCACATCTTGTTTTCTAGTTCATAAAATATTCAAAAGCTATGGCATGTACATCGGCACCAGAAACTTACTTCTTTATATTTTTTCTTTTTGCTTTGCTTCAGGACACAAAAACAGCTATGATCATATGCACCCATGTCAAAACTGTAGAACACGAAGACAAATAGAGGAGTTAAAAATGAATACACGTCAATCTCAATCAACGGAAGAAAAGACAGTTAAAAACGGGGACATGGAGAACGGTCTATAAAATATGCCGCCGAGGAGCTGAGGACCAGAACTAAAAAATAAATGGCCTTCGCCACATTGCTACAACGATAAACGTAAAATGCCATTGATAGACCATGTATCGTTTGCTAAAACAGCCCATAACTCAGATGGCAAATACTAATGGGAACTTAAGAGGTTAAAAAAAGAGCATTCTGTCAGGAAATGGTGGACAGTCAAAAGTTGCCACAATGTGCACACAGAGGTGGGAGAGCACCATTTAAATAGTGATGGCTAAAAGGACAGTGTCCAATACACAACCTAATTAAAATGATCTCCTCATGGCGGCAGGGTCGGGAGGAGGTCATCCAAGCTGCTGCGAGACACTTAATAACCCGGAGCTTGTTCCCATGAAGGGAGAACCATTGGTGATGCAAAGTGATACTTTTGTATCCCGCCTTGTAGGCGGCACGTGGGTCTGCTTCTGTAATCTGAAGGGTAGACCGAATGTAGGAAGTGAGTATGAGCAGGAAAAGGTTAAATGCTTAGGTACTGTGTTTAACTTTATAGAACATTTAATAGAGAATAGTAGTCAATGACATAAATAACTTTGCACTGATGAGCACATAGGTGTGAAGCAGGATACGCATCAATGCTAACTGCTACTAGTAGTTGGACAAACTATAATTGAAGTAACTGAAGTAACAAAGTCTGTAATGGCCCCCTATGAAGTAGAAATAATGTTGCTAGGTTGCCTCCTTGGAATCAAATGTGCTGAATCCGGAGCAGCGCTCTTAGAGCTGCACAGCACCGGCTAGAGGGCGCTGTCATCGGTGTCTTAGTGCCAACCTAGCAGAGCACACCTACAATGGGGCATCGTAGCTATCGATACCACAGATACCACCTACTGACATACAGCAACACAAAGATCATCGGAGGGAATGTAAGAATTAGTGGGCTGAGGCACAAGAATAGCAGCCGTGGCAGCAGCCTCATTTCCTGTCAGACCGACGTGGCCAGGGATCCATATGAACATAACAGTGGCTTCATCAACAGTGAACAAGTGAAAGCTTTCCTGGACCCATACACTAAGGGATAGGCAGCGTACAGCACGCAGAGGCTCTGAAGGGCACAGAGAGTCGTATCACATAAAACAATTTAAAAGCATGTGTCACCAGATGTACTGTATGGCCTGATACGTAGCGAAGAGTTCTACTGTAAATAGTAAGCAGTGTTCTGAGAGCCGATACTGAAAAGTGTCCGTGCCAATGAAGAAGACACACCCAACACCCAGGTTGATTTGAGAGCCATCATTGTATACACAAAGGTACTATCGCGAAGTTCCGTGCAAAGGTCAAGAAACTTATGGCAACAGAGCGAGTCCTTAGGAATTGAGTGAAGTCCTTTGGTAAACACAGGCTGGTGCACGAAGCCAAGATGGTGAAGGGCTCACACCCATTGGGAAAGTGGTAAGTAGCATGCAGTTTAGCTGCCGGAGCAATAACTGAAAGGAAACTCCAGGAGGTAACAGAGAACAGGTACAAGCCCCAAACTGGCAATCAAAGGAGTCATCCAAGAAGAAGCCATAGGATACGCAGCCACACATAGCAGACAAACGGCATGCATACCTGCTGAGAAGAAATTCACGGCGGTAAGACAGAGGTAGTCCGGCAGCTTCTGCATACAGACTCAACTGAGCTAGTGTAAACGGTGCCAGCAGTCAAATGGATGCCACGATGGTGTATAGTATTGAGACAGTGTAAGAGGGAAGGACGTGCAGGTGCATAAACGAAATACTCATAGTTCAGTCTCGAACGGACAAGGTACCGGTACAAACGGAGGGAGGGTGGTTCAATCTGCAACCCAGAATGTACCATTGAGGACACACAGGTCACTGAGGAACCACACACAGCGGGCTGCCAGGTAACGGTCATGGGAGGACCAAGGAAGTTTCCTGACGAGCATGAGTTCCAGGAATTTTGAAGTTTCAACGAACGGAAGAGCAACAGGCTCAAGATGGAAAGACGGTGGAAGAATCCAATTGCACTGCCAGAAATTCATACAAACAGTTTTGCCAGTGGAAAAACGAGAGCCACTGTCAGTGCTCCATGAGTAAAGACGATGAAGACATCGCTGACGACGCTGTTCAATGAGACAAGTGCGTGGAGAACAGCAACAGATGGCAAAATCGTCAACGCAAAGGCAGATGAAGATGCCTGACAGGAGACAGGCCATTACAGGGTTAATTGCAATAGCAAAGAGGACGATGCTCAGGACGGGATGCTGAGGCACCCCGTTTTCCTGGATGAAGGTGTCTGTCAAGGTAGACTCCACACGTACCTTGAAAACTGTCTCTTAAAACTTGTAGAAATGCCTGGAGGAAATGGGTCATGCAGCCATGGAAGCCCCATGTGTACAGAGTATGAAGGATACCAGTCCTCTACCAGGTGTCTTAGGCTTTCTCCAAATCGAAAAACACAGACACAGTCTAGGATTTATGCAGAAAACCATTCGTGACGTGGTGGACAAAATGACGAGATGTCAGCTACAGAACAGTGCACTCAAAAGCCACACTGTGCAGTGGTGGACTCAAGCCTGCCATACCAGCCGGACATGAGTCATATGTTCCATCATTTTGCAAACACAGCTGGTGAGAGAAATGGGGCGATAACTAGAAGGAAGTTGTTTGTCCTTACCAGGCTTAGGTATGGGTATGACAGTGACTTCACACCAGCGTCTGGGAGAAGTGCCCTCTGCCCAGATGCGGTTGTACGTATTAAGCACAAAGTACTTGTCCACAAGAGAAACGTGCTGCAACATCTGAATGTGAATAGCGTCTGGCCCTGAGCAGAGGATCGGGATGAAGTGAGAGCATGATCTAGCTCCCACATAGTTAAGGGGCATTGTAGCACAGACGATTCTGAGAAGTATATTGCCCGAGTCTCCTCTGCTCGTTTCCGAAGGAGCAAGGCAGGGTGATAGTGGAAAGAGGTTGTAATTTCTGCAAAATGGTGGACCAAAGTGTTGGAGACAGCAATTGGATCCACACGATGACATAGTGTCAGGCCGGAAATTGGGAAATGGATCTTGGTCCCAGAGAGCCATGACAGAAGAGGGAGTGGAACTGTTAAAAGCACTAGTGAATGAAATCCAGCTAGCTTTTCTGCTATCTCAAATAATAATATGACACTGTGTACATATCTGCTTATAATGAATGCAGTTTGCCATCTTAGGATGGCTGTTAAAAATGCAGAGAGCACGACTCCACACACGAACTGTGTTGCAGCATGCCTCAGTCCACCAAGAGACTGAGACACGGCATGGTAAAGAGGAAGTACGGGTAATGGGAAGTTCTGCAGCATAAGGATAACGTTTGTGAGATAGTCCACCTGGTCATCATATCTCAGGAAATCTTATTTGTCGAAGGTCACCAGGAAGTGTAAATCCGACAGTCGGCCTTAGTAAGCTGCCATTTGGGTGTGCACGCAGGTGGGGTAGGAGTCAGCCAACAGATAGCACATAGGAAATGATCGCCCGAGTAGGCGTCAAAAAGAACAGGCCGCTCGAAATGATGGGCAAGCTGGGCAGTGCAGAAGGATAGGTCCAGATAGGAACAGATGTACATGGAGTCGGAAAGGTATGTGGGTGCTGCTGTGTCAAGACGGAAGAGGTTAAGTAGATTAAGGTCTGCCAAGAGGGCACCTCTCTGACAAGTTCTGGTAGAACCCCAAAGAGAATGGTGCGCATTAAAGTCACCGAGCAGCAGGAGAGGAAGGAAAAGGCGAACTGCAAGAGCTTGAAGACAGGTAGTCAGGGAAATAAGCTGACTATGAATGTCATCCCTTATGAGCAGCACGACTCCTACGTGAGATGGAATGCTGACCTCAGGTGAAAGGTCAAAATGGACTGGGAAGAAATGCAAAAGCTCAAAGTGGTCATGAGGATGCAATTTTGCTTTCTGATAGCTGAGTACAAGGGGACGCTGCAATTCTAAAAGCAGCCGTAAATCCTCTTTTATTGGATCAAAGGCCGCCAACGTTCCATTGGAGGAGAGTCATGACAAGTAAAGGAGAGGAGGGAAAAAATGAACGGGTGTCACCTAGGAGGCTGCTGAGTGCCAGCCTGCATAGACTCACTGCTACAGGGCACAGAGGCAGGAGGATCCTGTTCCATTAGGTCCACAGAAGCATCTTGTGCTGTCGGTCTCCTGAGCCCAACACAGAAAAACGGTTGGCAGTGCACACCTATGAAACGGGGGCCATCCGGGCAAAGGTATCAAGTGGCGACACCGTTGAAGAGGATCTTCAAGTCGGCGAAGGAGATGATGGTTCACCTTTGTTGGACTACTTTGAGCCTTTCTGGTTAGCAGAGGAAGACTCAGGTGCTGGTTAGATGGAGGGACATAGGAAGTCTTTACGGGCGTAATCCTCCTGTCCTTTCCAGCCCGCTGGTTGTGTAGCTGGGGACCTAGTCCCTTGAGGCGAAGGTTGCACAGCTGGACGAGGGGCCGGTGATGCTATTGTGACACTGGGACCATTTTACAACCTCAGAGCTGAATTTGAGGGTGCACATCTCCGTGGCCGTTTCCTTCATGGAGCGAGACAGCAAGAACAGTACTGTAAGTGTCAGACGGTAGAACACAGGGTTTGTTATTAGCAAATACCTTGTGAGCGACTGGGTAAGGAACTTTTTCTTTTACCCGGGTCTCCTGGACAGCCTGATCATCATGATACATGGTACAATTGCAAGAGGATGCAGCACGGCTGCCACTGCAGTTGATCAACAGGGGAGGAGGAGTCAGACAATTGCTCTCGGGCACATTCCTACCACAGGTTATACATTTTGCCGGGTTTTTGGTTCTGTTTTGCTTTAGGGCACAATAACAACTGGGGTCATACGCGCCCAAGTCAAAACTATAGAACACGAAGCCAGAGGGGAGTTAAAAAACGGCTATACATCAGGCCCAATCGACATAACAGAAGACAGCTGAAACAGGCACGTGGAATAAGAGCTAAAAAAGACACCATACAGAAAGGGAGGTCCAAAACTAAAAATTAAATGGCCTTCACCATATTACTTTGGCAGATAAAAATTAAGATGCAGTCGACAGCCTGCGTGTCATTTGATAAAATAGCTAATTCAGGCGGCAATTGGAAACAGGAACGTAAAAGGTTAGAAAATGGACAGTCCATCTGGAAGTGGCAGACAATGCAATATATACAAAGTGGTGGGGTAGTGCCAGAAAGCAAATGATGATGGCTAAAAAGGCAGTGCCCAATACACAGCTGAGTTAAAATAACCTCCTCCTGGCGGGAGGGCCGAGGGGAAGTCGTCCAAGCCGTTGGGAGAGGCTTAATAAGCCAGAGCTTATTCCCACGAAGGGAGGACCATTGGCGATGCCAAAAGGACACCAACCACCTCCTGACAGAAGGCAACACAGAGATCATCGGAGGGAATATAGGTACTCACGGGCTGAGGTATGAGGACTGCAGCTTTGGCGGCAGCCTCATTTCCTGGCAGACTGACATGACCAGGAACCCACAGAAACATCACACTGGCTCCATCAAGAGTGAGCAAGTGACAGTTTTCCTGGACCCGCTGTACTAAGGGATGAGCAGTGCACATAGACTTTGAAGGGCACTAAGTGAGTCTGAGCAGAGGATACAATTGAAAATGCTGTATCCCCAGATATACTCCGTGGCCTGATACAAGGGAAAGAGCTGGCAGTAAATACTGAGGAGTGTGCCGAGAGCCGATATTGAAATACATGGGTGCCAACGACAAAGGCACACCCGACCCCATGGTCAGTCCGAGAGCCATCAGTGTGTACAAAGGTACTATTGCGAAGTTCCATGCAAAGGTCGTGAAACTGAAGACGATAGACCAAGACTGGAGTAGTGTCCTTAGAAAGCAAATGAAGACCAAGGTTAACATGGGCTGCTTCCCAAAGCCAAGGTGGTGAATGGTTCACACCCACTGGGAAAGGTGCAGGTAGTGTGAAGTTAAGCCGCTGTAGCAAGTGCCGAAAGCGCACACCACGAGGTAACACAAAAGAAGGATTAGCCCCATAATGACGATCAAAGGAATCATCAAAGGAGAAGGTACAGGATGGGTGACCACACACGGCAGAAGTGACCTTGGCTTCGTGAAGCAGCCCATGTTAACCTAGGTCTTCATTCGCTTTCTAAGAACACTACTCCATCCTCAGTCTATCGCCTTCAGTTTCATGATCTTCACATGGAACTTCGCAATAGCACCTTTGTATACACTGAGGAGATAGTCACGGCGATAGGACAGGGGTAGTTCAGCGGCTTCAGCATACAGACTCAACTAGGCTAGTGTAAAAGCCACCTGTGGCCAAGCGGATGCCACGATGGTGGATACTGTTGGGATGGTGTAAGAGGGCTTGGCATGCAGACACACAAACAAAGCACCCATAGTTGAGTTTCAAAAAGACAAGGGACTGATACAAACAGAGGAGGGTGGTTCGATCGGCACCCCAAGCAGTATCATTGAGGACATGTAGGACATTGAGGAACCGCGAACAGCGGGCTGCCAGGTAAGATACATGGGAGGACCAAGGGTGTTCCCTATAGAGCATGAGCCCCAGGAATTTCGTAGTTTCAATGAACGGAAGGCCAACAGCCCCAAGATGTAAAGTTAGAGGCAGAAACCACTTGGGTCCCCAGAAATTTATACAGATGGTTTTGTCAGTGGAAAACCAAAAGCCATTGTCGATGCTCCAGGAGTGAAGACGATCAAGACAGCGCTGAAGATGCCACTCAGCGAGACAGGTCCGTAGAAAACTGCAATAGACGGCAAAACCATCAACAAAAAGGAAGCCGGAGATGCCCGGTGGGAGACAGGCCATGATAGGGTTACTGGCGATAGAGAAGAGGGTGACAGGACAGAACCCTGAGGCACACCATTTTCCTGGATAAATGTGTCCAACAAGACAGAACCCACACGCACCTTGAAAATTCAAACTTGTAAAAATGACTGAAGGAAACAGGGCAGGCAGCCACAGAAGACCCACGCATGAAGAGTACGGAGGATACCAGTTCTCCAGCAGATGTAATAGGTCTTCTCCAAATCGAAAACATGGCCATAGTCTGGGATTTCTGCAGAAAACCATTCATGACATGGGTGGACAAAGTAGCAAAATTGTCAACTGCAGAATGTCGTGCTCGAAATCCACATTGTGCATTCATCAGTACATTGCGAGACTCGAGCCACGATACCAGCCGGGCATGAATCATACATTCCACCACCTTGCAAATGCAGCTGGTAAGAGACATGAGGCGGTAGCTAGAAGGAAGGTTTTTGCCCTCACTGTGCTTAGGTATGGGTAAGACGGTGGCTTCATGCCAGCACATACGGGAAATGTGCCCTCTGCCCAGATGCGGTTGTACGTGTTAAGCAAAAACTGCTTGCCTGCGAGAGAAAGTTGCTGCAACACCTGAATGTGGACGGCGTCCGGCCCTGGGGCAGAGGATCGGGATAAACTGAGAGCATTATCTACCTCCCTCATAGTAATGGCAGCATTGTAGCACTCACGATTCGGGAAAGAGAAGTATCACCCAAGCCTCCTCTGCTAGTTTCCAATGGAGTGATGGTGGAAAGTGCTCAAAACTTCCGCAAAATGGTGGCCCCAACGTGTTGGAGATAGCAATAGGGTCCACGATAACATCGTCTGGAAATGGGGGAATGGATCTTTGTCCCAGAGAGCCATCGGAGGTTGGCCCACACGACAGAGGAAAGGGTGGAACTGTTAAAAGAACAGTGAATGAAATCCAGCTAGCTCATTTGCTATCCCGAAGAACGCAACGACACTGAGCATGTCTCCGTGCACGAATTGCATTGCGGAATGACTCAGTCTACCAAGGGACTGGGACAAGGCACGGTAAAGAGGAGTGGAATGTTCTGCAGCAGTAAGGATAACGTAGGTGAGAGAGTCCACCTGGGCATCGCAACTGGGGAAATCTTGTTCTTTGAAGGTCACCAGGGAGGAATAAATATGCCAGTCAGCCTTAGTAAGCTGCCATTTGGGCATGTACGCAGATGGGGTAGGAGTCAGCAAACAGAGAGCACACAGGAAATGCTCACTCAAGTAGGTGTCAGAAATAACGGACCTCTCAAGACCACGGGCAAGCTGGGCAGTGCACATGGAGAGGTCCAAATGGGAATAGGTGTGCGAGGAGCCAGAAAGGAAAGTGGGTGCTCCAGTGTTAAGATAGAAGAGGTTAAGTTGATTAAGAAGGTCAGCCATGAGGGCACGTCTGACAGGCCCTGGGAGAACCCCAAAGGGGATTATATGCATTAACGTCATTGAGTAGTAAAAATGAGGGAGGTAGCTGCCCAATAAGCTGAAAGAAGTCTGCACTGGTGACAACAAACAATGGATGTACATAAATGGTACAGAGGGAAAAAGTCAGTAGGCAAACTGCAACACCTTGAAGACAGGTAGTCAGGGAGATGGGTTGACTATGAATGTCACTCCATACAAGCAGCATGACACCCCCATGAGACGGAATGCCGACCTCAGGGGGAAGCTCAAAATGAACGGCAAGTAATGTGAAAGCTCAAAGCGATCGTGAGATGCAATTTTGTTTGCTGAACGCATGAGTACAAGGGGATGTCGCGATGCTACAAACAGCTGAAAATCCTCTTTGTGGGACCGATGGCCGCGAATATTCCATTGAAGGACAGCCATGAGGAGGAAGAGTGTAGGTGGTGTCAACTCGGCAGCCGCCGAGTGACAGCCGGTGTCGATTCACTACTATAGGGCACAGAAGCAGCAGGATCCCGCTACGTGAGGTCCACAGAAGCATCGGCTTGCTTGTGCAGTCGGTCCATGGAGTCCAATGCTGAAAAACGGTTGGTGGTGCGCACCGGCGAGACACGAGGCTGGCCCGATTAAGGTACCACACGCTAACAGCGTCGAACTGGATCTTCGAGTTGGCGAAGGGGAAGACCGTCTGCCTTTGGTGGACTACTTCATGCCTTTCCGGTTAGATAAAGACTTGGGTGTTGTTTGGCTGGAGGGACGGAGGAAGTCTTCATGGAAGTATCCCTTCTGTTCGGTTGTGTAGCTGATGACTTCGCCCCTTGAGGCGAGAGTTTGATGGCTTGTTGCACACCTGGACGGGGAGGAAGGCAAAGCTACCTTGACACTGGGCAATTTCCGAACCTCAGAGCTGAATTTGAGGTCGCATGTTTGCGTGGCCATATCCTTCATGGAGCGAGGGGTAACAGGAACAGAACTATAGGTGTCAGATGGGAGAACACAGGGTTTGCAACTAGCCAGCAATTTGCGAGCTACTGAGTAAGGCACTTTTTCCTTTACCTGAATTACTTGGACAGCCCGCTCATCGAGATACATGAGACAATCCTGAGAGGAGCCGGTATGGCTGCCATTGCAGTTGATACAGTGGGGAGAAGGAGGCAGACAATCTCCCTCGTGTGCATCCCTACCACAGGTTACACATTTGGCCGGGTGTCGACAAGACATTCGATTTTGGTTGAAACAATGACACTTGTAGCAGAGCATTGGGGTCGGAATGTATGGTCGGACTGTGATAACATCATAGCCTGCTTTGATCTTTGACAGAAGCACCACTCTATCAAAGGTGAGAAAAAGAGTGCATGTGGGAAGATTTCAAAGTTCAATGGGCACATGAACAGGATAGCTGTGGAGAAGCAAAGTGGCAAGCTGTTGTTGCTTGAGACTCAGAAGTAGTCTCCAAAAGCAAAGTGCCATAATATAAACGAGGGCAGGGTTTCACAGGGCCGGCAACTGTATCAACACCTTTCTGAATAATAAACAGATTTACCGTTACAAAGGACTAACCTGCTTCAGTACACGACACCACAAGGAACTGTGGTGCAGCTGGAAGGGTCTTTGAATCATTAGCATCATTCCGTTTACGTTTCGTAGACAGTGATTGTGAAGATGATTGGCTCATTGCGAGAAAATCCCCCCGATTGCCAGCGTCTCCGATGGCAAGCTCTTTTCAACTGGGGGCCCTCTTCACAAGGGCGCGCAACTGCCTTCGGTGATTGTTCACACCTCAGGTCACGCCTCCCGAACACCTGATAGAGGGACCAATCGGCAATTTGGAAGGTAGCAGCTCAGACAATCAACCCTCCCTGAGCCTGGTCTGTCCCAGGGGGTACATGCAAATCCTACCTGTTGACCTGGGCCTCGGAATTATGCATTACCCAGTCACCTGTTATGTCAGACGTGTGGGCCTGCCTTCAGGAGCGCACAGGGAGGAAGGATAGGGAAAAGCAAACACAGAAAGGAAAAGGGAACAAAAAACAGTGATGAGACTGTTCTTATGTCAGTGACGGAAAATGCGGAACATTCCCAATAACACCCCAGACAAGGGGAAAAGGAATGGCAAGAGGACAGATATGCAGAATGGAAGAGAAAGGATGCTGCTAAGGCTGGGAACCTGTGGTAGCCAAGTATGAACCTCCCCTCAAAGAGTGTCAAGCACCTTGGGCAGGGAGGGGAGGGGGCGCCAGCAGCACGAAGTTAGCTACCAGAGCAATAGCTGAAAGCAAATTCCAGTAGGTAAAAGAGAAAAGGGAAACAGACCATACTGGGATGAAGGGGTCATCGAAGAAGGTGGCACAGGATGGGTGGCCAGCCATGGCAGACAAATGGGGTGCATACCCACTGGGGAGAACATCACACCTTTATGACAGCTGTAGTTCGGCAGCTTCTGCACAGATTCTCAGCTGGGCTAGTGTAGAAGGAGCCGGTGGCCAAATGGATTCCATGATTGTGAATTGTATTTAGACGGTGTAAAATGGACAGCCAGCCAGATGCATAAATGAAACACCAGAAGTCTAGATTCAAATGGACAAGGGAGGTCTGCTTGGCTCCCAGGGAAGTACTGCTTAGGACATCTAGGACATTGAAGGGCCGGGTATAGCAGGCAGTCATGTAAGATACATGGGAGGACCACGAAACTTTTCTACCAAGCATGAGCCCCAGGAATTTTATAGTTTCAGCAAACGGAAGAGCACCAGGCTCAAGATGTAAAGATGGTGGAAGAAACCCACGCACTGCCAGAAATTCATACAAATGGTTTTGCCAGTGGAAAAGCGAAAGCCATTGTTGATGTTCATAGAGTAAAGACGAATGAGACATCACTGAAGACGCCGATCAAGGAGACAAGTCCATATAGATCTGCAATAGCTTGCAAAATCATCGATGAAAAGGGAGCTGGAGGTGCCTGGAGGAAGACAGGCGATAACGGACTTAATGGTTATAGCAAAGAGGACAATGAGATGTCCAACAAGGCAGAACACGCACATACCTTGAAAACTCTTGTCTTTTAAAAATTCAACAACACCAGAGGACCTCCGAGTCAGAGAAGACCGTTTGCCTTTCTTTGATTTCTTAGAGGCATTACAACTGGTAGATGAAGACTCAGATGTGTATTTGCTGGAGAGATGTAAGAAGTCTTCGCAGGAGTATTCCTTTTGTCCTTTCTGGCCTGCCGGATGTGAAGAATGGGATTTTGTGGCCAGGGATGTAGATTTAGTGGCTTGTTGTACAGTCAGAATAGCAGGAGATGGGGATGCTACCGTGATACTGGGGATGACAAGTCTGCGTGGCCATGTCATTTGTTAACACGAGGCACAGCAAGAAGGGTACTAAAAGGATCAGATGGTAAAACACAGGGCTTTCAACTAGCCAACAACTTGCGAGCAATAGGGTAAGGTACTTTTTCCTTTAGTCTGATCTCCTGTATGGCCCACTCATCAAGACCCATGACACTCATGGGATGAGACGACATGGTCCCCATTAGCAACACATCGGGTTTGGAATGTACGGTCAAACTGTGATGATTTTATAGCTTACTTTGATCTTCAATGGAAGCACTAATCATTCAAAAGTTAGAAAAAGAGTGCACAAAGGAACTAAGGTGCCATCAACAGTTTTCATTACTCGATGGACAAACAGGACTGAAAGCCTATGCTATACCAGTGTCATTTTATGTCACCTACAATGGTTTTCCCCATGAGCATTGCTCCATTAAGTGTTAAAAGTTGGGAAATTTTATAATTATGTAAAGAAAGTTGGGTGCAAATTAATATTACCAACATAGGAAACCAGATGGGACAAATTCTGCAAAGAGTAAGAAAACTTCAATTCTGAGAATGTACTGTAATACAAATATGAATCAGATACAGAATCTCAAATAAAACTTTACAACTGAGTAGTTTAAATAAGAGTCTTTCATGAGTCAAAACTAAAGTCAGATTCTTCCTTGTGTGTTCATTAAGCAATGTCTCAAGCCCTTTAAACATTATCTTCGTCAAACATTTCTTTCCTTATGAATTTTAGTCTGTCTGATCACTGACCGATATACATGCTGCAAGCTCAACTTATGGAAGATAGCAACCCTGTCATCACTAAGAAGTAATAATGGAACAATTAGTACCACTGCGAATTGGTGGGTATTCTTGTCCGGGAAAAAAGCAGTTGTTGGCCATGGAGCAATGCACCACTTTCTTCTGTCTCAATGGTTTGGAGGACATGAAAAAGCTTTAATATTGGGCATTATCACTTACATGTTCTTGTTCATTACTCTCATCAGCTGTTTTTCCAACTGGCTCAACTTTCCTTCTTGCCGGTGAGACAAAACATACAAGGGGATAGAATCACCTGTGCTATACCTTTGGTTCCTGCAAACATTACAGTGTGAATCATGATCCGATACCTACGAGAAAAATACATCTTTCCCTTGGATTTGAATGTTCAGGAAAGTGTCTTGAATGTTTTGAATCATTCACTATGTTGGATACATTTTCACTTGACGGTACAGAGTGAGCTAATGTTATATTTCCTGCTACAGTGACTTATCCTTTCAAGAGCCTGTTGGATAGTGTAAATTTCCAAGTCATAAATTACACATATTGGGGACACTGAGCTTCAGGATCTTATACGAAAGAATAACCATTTGACATTTTTAAAAGCAGATTGGGCTTTTTAATTAGCCAGTGTGGCTACTTGAGTCACTCGATTCGGAGCTTAATATTTGCCACTTCTCAAGGCATTCTCGTTCCTGAATTCTGAATTGTTTTGTTGCACGAAGCCCTTTTCTGAACTACCAAGCAAAAGACGGATCAGCAGGTTTACTGTACATAAATGACTGCGGTGGTAACATGTCTCGGTCCTCAAAATGCAGTCACTCATCAGTCTCGGAACATTGGATACAGGGCTAGTTTCATAGATACTATTTGCTAACCAAATACCCTTATTGTGGGCAACAATACCTTTAAATGTCTACTTTGGAGAGCTATATAAAGTAAAGCTGTGTTCAAGCCTGGACTTTAGGATGTTTCAAATTCTTGAGATCAGTAAGCCTAGACCAAAAATTAAACAGTTGCTGAAATTTTTAAAACGGTAGCTATCATGCCAATGGCAAGAAGATAAAAAGATGTGGAAAGTTAAAAAACAACAAAATGGGTTCCTTATGAGAATTTAAAATCAATTTTTGTATCCACTGTTTCGTCGCCCTAAGCTTATGTTGCTGTGAACAAGCTCAGACTGGAACAAGAGCAGGAACTTGAGAAATATACAATTAATAAGTAGAGTTCAACTGGACTGCTTACTTTGGATGTAATGCTATTAATGGAAATGGCGAAAGTGATGCTAAGAACATTCCCTTGGGTACACTGCTCTCTAGCAGTATTGACATGATATAGCATGTGTCTGATTCAGTAACCTAAACTGCAATGACACATGAAGGCTAGTGCAATAAGGTGAAGATATTCTTATTTTCCCCATTTATGAAGTTGTTAAAACATTGGTTCAAAATGGCATTTTTGAATAAGAATGTTGCGAATGTTCCACTCAGAGTTTTGTAACTTTTGGACTCTTGTATAATCTTAGAAGCTCTGATGTTCCATATCACAATTGTTAGACAATTATTATTTGAATTTGCTTGGAAGTTCCTACAATGGTTGATCACTGGAATCCCGTGGGAATTCAACTCACTCATCCACTTTTCCTAATGTCAATTTTACTTTAAGTGTGCCATCTCTTAGGCCTCAAAACAACTATTTCTAGGTACAATTCATTCCTGCTGTCACACAAGCTGACACTTTCTCACTTGCTTTGAACATTTGTGTTTCATTGGTTGAAGTTTGGTCCCTCAATTTCATCCTGTATTTACTGAAAAGAAACACCCTCGAACTAAAGCATCTGTCCAGGAAGTTCTAAGACAGATTTTATTCTTGGCTTACATCAGCATGGTAATTACAGGTGCAGCTTGAACTAACAACTGTAAACCTGATGTCCATTCAAGCAGGCAGTGTTAAATAATGAATGTGTGGCCATAATGTGTTGACGTTGTTGCACAAATCATAATGGAGTAACATCTCTAAATCAAGTATGTGCAGAATCTATGCCATACAGCTTGATTCCCAATCAAAAGCAATGACTCGTCACACCTGCCATGACTCAACAAATGCCAAATGCAGAAAGTCTTTTCTGGTGGAAATCATCCCAAGTGACAAGATTTGGCATTATCAATTTAAACCTACCAGAAAACAACAAAAGTGCAGAAATTCACACCAAGGATCAACACTGTGATGACATAACTGACACTCGAGTCAATGTGAAGTGCGAGTTAAAACAACATCCCACAGGACTTTTCTGGCAGTTTCACTTTGTTTTATGAATATTCTGCGTGTTTTACTCAAACGAAGTAGGGGGGGCTAAAACCACTATCTCAACTTTTCTCTTTTTTTTTTTTTATTAATCCAGTCTAAACTTTTTGTATGCACTGATGGGGTACTGCTGAAAAATTATTAAACACTTTATATATATCTCTGGAAACTCCAGGTAGGAATATCAACAATGTACAAAAATACAGATTGCTATTTACCATGAAGAATAAGGATTACACATTAAGTTGTAGACAGGTGCAATTAATAAGACACTTACACATAAGCTTACAGTCCCAGTCTTTGTCAGAAAAAGACACACACATGCCATTCATTCACATAAACAAGCACAACTCATGCACACATACCACTGACTTCTTCATCTCAGGTCAGAATTTCTGGTCCTCATTTCACGCAGCACGCATACCGCCAACTCCGGCACGGCAGGCCCGAGCAGCTGGAGTTGGCAGTCATGTATGCGTTATGTGTACTTGCTTGTGTGAATAAATAATTTGTGTGTGTGTGTCTTTCTGACAATGGCTGTGGCCAAAAGCTTATGTATAAGTGTCTTAAATGTGCCTGACTGCAACTTAACAAGTAATCTTTACAGTAAGTATTACTCTGTCTTTTCCTAAATTGTTTGTATATATGTTTATAAGTAGAAATAAACTAAACATTTTGCCTCCTGAAGGTAAGTTCTGACCAGCAATTCTGTATTTCAGTTTCTCTTGACTGAATTTTCCTTTGATGCAGAAACTTAACTGTTTCAGCCAAGTGATGTTTAAATTGAGGATACACGTAAGGAACCTGCAGCTGATGAAGAAACAGATTTCACATTTTTTATTCATGTTATTACTATTCAAGGGGGGAATGGGGAGAGGGAGAGGGGGAGGGAGAGGGAGAGGGAGAGAGAGTGCAGGGGGGGAGGGGGAGAGAGAGAGGGGGGGGAGAGAGGGGGGGAGAGAGAGGGGGGCGGGAGAGAGAGAGAGAGAGAGAGAGAGAGAGAGAGAGAGAGAGAGAGAGAGAGAGAGAGAGAGATTGATTTTTTCGATAAATATGAATGAAGAAAAGAGCCAACTCCACTGTGTATTCAGTAATGTTCACTACTCTTCAATATAACGAGAAAATGAATAATTACATCAAAATATAAAAAAAGATCTAACATACTAAACAACACTGAATGCATAAGAAGACTAAATGACACTACTTACTCGTGTTTCTTCCTACCTGACTGTCCTTTTAAGATCAATACAGTTTTTCCACGTGTTACACTATTACAGTTTCACTAGTGAACTGATAACTGATGATTATGCTACACACTTAGTCTTATTTTCATCTGAAGTGTTTCTTTTCTCTAGTACTCCTTAAGCATTCAGTAGCCTACTTGCAGCCTACTTCCTTAGTTGCACTGCTTAAGCTCTTCTGCTTTAAGTCTGAAATCCATGGATATCTTTAACACTTTTCCTAAATGTATTTCTAATTTTTGTGACTCAGAAGTTCAACTTCTCCAGATCTATCTTGACTTGCTTCATCCACAGGATTGTTGTTGTCGTCATTATTATTATTATTATTATTATTATTATTTATTACTGGCCAATACTATAATGCCACATTAAATCAATGCTAAGCCTTTCAAGTCAATATTAGGTACAAAGACATTCCAAAATATAATACCAGCTGCAAATAATGTTTTATTTATTACTATACTTTTGTAGAATTCCACAATCACCAACAAAACAAAAAAGTAATTTATGAACAGCACAAATAAATTAACTTACTTTTACGGAAGCGGTTTCCTTGGTTAGGATTTGTGAAAGCAGGTTGGCTTGTTGTCACTACATATGTTGGAACCACCATTGCCATACCAGCAGCATATTGTGGTGTTTGTGGGGTATGAGGTCTTGATGGTGTTGGTGTACTGGGTGACCTCTGCAATAAGAAAGAAAATCTTGCAGTTCTATAAAACTATGTTGAAACCTATTAGAATTGGAGTTACAGAATGGTATGATATTTTTAGACAATACCAACTCAAAATAACCATGCTATCATGGCACTCAGTGCAAACACTGGCAACAGACACAAGAAACTAGATTGCTACAGATATATATTCATTTGTTAACGTCCCTGTACTAGTCTACAATTTATACATTATTCACACTTTAAAGGCATTGTTTTGGGAGAGATTACAGCTACCTTGTTATATGGTAACAACTTGCTATCTTGTCCAACAGGGAGGAATTACATACGTGAGAAGTATTACTGGTCTTTAGCTACATAATATTTTATTTTCAATACACGAACAGGGTATTTAACACACTGCAAGATTCTTCAAATTTCTCTTCTGGTATTAATTCTGGAGTTACCCCAAACAAGTACATTTAATGCTATGATACGTAAAGTTTAATAAATGACTATGAATGTCACAAGAACTGAATAAAGAAATGTTAAGAGTTAAGTATCTATCAATAACATCATTAATATGAAAGGGATAGATTGCTGATCACCTCATGGAGGTGGTGTTGAGTTGCAGACAGGCACAATGGTGAAGCCTGGTAACACATAAGCTCCTAGATCTATCTCTAGACCCTGTGAATCACTGAAGTGCATAATAAAGGGTACCTCCCACTGTACAGTTATTAGGGCTTTTTCCCATTCCACACACATGTCGAGAGCAATTCGGACAAAGTCGTTCCTCCAACTGCCAGTTGGGTTCCGGTGCCTGGAGATTGTGGTAAAATATGAGCGAGTTGTGCTTGTGCGTGTGCGCGCATTTGTGTTTCTATTTCAGAAGCAGAATTTTGTTTGTAAGCTTAATATTTTAGCTGTCTTTTCATTGCCTTCTTTATGTGGTAGGCAGCAATCCATCCTTTTCATATTATTGTAACAATATTATAAAAAGGAAAGCTGCTACTCATCATATAGCAAAGATACTGAGTTGCAGATAGGCATAACAAAAAGACTGTCACAAATAAAGTGTTCGGCCAGTAAGGTCTTCGTCAAAAATAGATGACAAGACACACACATACATGCTCACGCAAACGCAACTCACACACACGACTGCAGTCTCAGGCAACTGAGGCCACACTGCAAGCAGCAGCACCGATGCATGATGGGACTGGCAAATTAGTGGGGATCACGAGGAGGCTGGGACAGGAAGAGGAGGGATAGTAGGGTAGAGGTGGCAGACAGTGAGGTGCTGCTGGGGAGCACACAAGAACGAGGTGGAGAGAGGGTAGGGCAGCTACATGCAGTCAGCATGTTAGATGAAGGGCAGCATGGATGTGGGGAGGGGGCTAGCAGAAAAGGAGAGAAGTAAAAACACTGGGTGCGATGGTGGAATGAGGACTGTGTAGTACTGGAATGGGAGCAGAGAAGGGGCTGGATGGAAGAGAACAATGACTAACAAACGTTTGGGCCAGGAGGGTTACAGGAATGTAGGATATATTGCAGGGAAAGTTCCCACCTGTGTAATTCAGAAAAGCTGGTGTTGGCGGGAAGGATCCGTATGGCACAGGCTGTAAAGCAGACATTGAAATGAAGGATGTCATGTTTGGCAGCGTGCTCAGCAACAGGGTGGTCCACTTGTTTCTTGGGCACAGTTTGTTGGTGGCCATTCATGCACATAGACAGCTTGTTGGTTGTCATGCCCACACAGAATGTAGCACAGTGGTTGCAGCTCAGCTTGTAGATCACATGAATGGTTTCACAAGTTGCCCTGCCTTTGATGGGATAGATGATGTTTGTGACACGATTGGAGTACGTGGTGGTGGGAGGATGTATGGGACAGGTCTTGACTCTGGGTCTACTACAGGGGTGTGAGCCACGAGGTAAGGGGTTGGGTGCAGAGGTCGTGTAGGGATGGAAGAGTATATTGTGTAGGCCTGATGGATGGCAGAATACCACTGTGGGAGGGGTAGGAAGGAGAGTTGGCTGGACATTTCACATTTCAGGGTATGACAAGAGGTAGGCGAAACCCTGGTGGAGAATGCAACTCAGCTGGTCCAATCCTGGATGGTACTGAGTTACGTAGGGAATGTTCCTCTGTAGATGGATGGTGGGACATTGTAAGGTGGCGAGAGACTGGAAAGATAAGGCACAGGAAATTTGTTTCTGTACAAGGTTGGAAGAACAATTACGATTTGTGAAGGCTTCAGTGAGACCCTCGGTATATTACGAGGGGGATTGCTCGTCACTGCAGATGTGATTACCACGGGTGGCTAGGCCATATGGAAGGACATCTTGGTATGGAACAGTGTGGAAGCTGTCGAAGTGGAGGTACTGCTGTTGGTTAGTAGGTTTGATACGGGCACGACGAACGTACGGTTATAGCATTCTTTGAGGTGGAGGTCAATATCTAGGAAGGTGGGCTGTTGGGTTGAGTAGGACCAGGTGAAGCAAATGGGGGAGATGTAGTTGAGGTTCTGTAGGAACGTGAGTGTCCTCACCCTCGATCCAGATTGCAAAGGTGTCATCAATGAATATGAATCATGTGAGGAGTTTAGGATTCTGGGTGTTTAGGAAGGATTCCTGCAGATGGCCCATGAATAGGTTGACATAAAATCATGCCATGTGGGTGCCCACAGCCGTACCCTGGATTTGTTTGTAGGTAATGCCTTCAAAGGACAAGTAATTCTGGGTGAGGATATAGTTGGTCATGGTGACTGGGAAGGAGGTTATTGTCCTGGAATCGATCAGGTGTTGGGAAAGGTAGAGTTCAATAGCAGTAAGGCCATGGGCATTAGGGATGTTAGTCTAATGGGAGATGACATCAATAGTGATGAGCAGGGCACTGTGTGGTAAACGGACAGGAACTGTGGAGAGTCGGTTGAGAAAATGGTTGTTATCTTTTATATGGGAGGGTAAGCTACGGGTAATAGGTTGAAGGAGTTGGTCTATGAGAGCAGAGATTCTCTCAGTGGGGTCACAGTAACAATGGGACATTCTGGGTGGACTTTAGGAAGCATGCAGAAGAAGTGTATTATTGTTATTCCATCCAGGACTTTCCACTGTATAACAGTATTCTTAATATAGCCCAGTCTGACAGGGATGAGGGTAGAATCCACTTAACTTTCATCAAGGCAGTTCAACATTTCATTCAGTGATGGACATTACACATGACCACACATGCGTGACCGTATGAAGAACTTTACCCCACCCTGCGAGAAAAGCACTCTTTCACTTTCCCAAATCTCTCAGTTGTGGACAAAAGCTGTTATTGAGACTAGTATACAATCTATAGTGGACTACACTATAATCTGATGGAAATTTTTCAATAAAAATCATGAATGGCACAGCAGGCTAATGTGTGATTAAAATAGCTTGTGATTTTTAACAGCCTAACATCGAGTGAGCAGGACGTGGGGTGTAGCATTAACACAGACACATACCAGGAATGTATGCCACACAGACGTAACCAATACTCTATAAAATATACAGCTGTTTACAGCGGGTGAACAATGGGGCCAACTATACCGATCCAACAGTTAGTGGCACAAGAGGGAGGATGACTCACTGTGGACATTACAAAAGTAATAGCATCATTTCCCCTCCTGCGAGTTGATACCTCAAAAGTAGCAAGTTACATTAGGCTAATCACATTCTACTATGACAGAAATACATCTGAATGCTTACAATATTACAGATATATGGATCTCAGTGAAAGTATTGAGCATAGCTGGGGTTCTTATGCTACTGTCTCACCTCCATGAAACAAAAGTAATAATGGTATCCAATCTAATCTAATGCTACAGTTATAAAAACTGTTGGAAGATATAAGGACATCTATTGTTATGAGAACACTAACTGCCATACACAAAGATTCAACATCTATATTTCTACTGATTCAGTTTTAAAGTAGTCCAGAATTAGTGCTTTGAGAAACTGGATTTGTTACTGGGAGCTACTCTCTTCCTATGGCCACAGTACTTCATTGGTTCATTGAATACAGACTGTACAAATTCTCTTTCAAGTGGAAATCCAGCTTCCCACACAAGACTGTGTTCTCACTAGCAAGTTGCACGCAGCAGCACAGTTAATACAACAGAACTGACATTTGCAGTCACTCTTCTCCAGTTCTAATTCAATGCTGTTTACGTTGTAGATAAAAGTAACAATTACTAAAGTTTTCAACTGAATTCAGTTAAGAAAATCAAAACATATTTCATATCATTGTTAGAGGCTAACCTAGCAGCAAGGTCAAGTGCAATGAAGCACTGTAGTGAAATTTAGTTCAGCAGATTGGTTGGTTGGCTGGTTATGAGAAGGGACCAAACTAGATGGTCATCAGTCTCTCCGACATTGGAATAACTAAAACCGATAAAACCTCACACTATAAGAGGGAACTACAATGACCATAAAATTAAAAACGATTGACCGAGAAGGAAGGAAGAAGGCAGAAGAAGAGAGGGAAAGAAAGTGACGAATGACAGGAGCATGAAGGAAGAAGCACAGGTAGACAAGATAGACACCCAGGATAAAACAGACCCCATAAGGAAATGAGTGGGAAGGCAGAGGACGGGGGTGAACCACCAAGCCCAGTCAAAGCCTGTCCAATCGTGGCGAAGGGTGGAGCAAGATGAGGCCTGCCATCCCACCCTTAAAGCGATAAAAACCCTAATCTCGAAGAAACTGTAAAACAAAATCAGCTGCTGAGGCACTGTCAGCTAACACCAGGGGTAGCAAGTCAGGAAAGCTAAGAGTCCGTTGTAGGGTGGTGAAGTTGGGACAGTCCAGTAAGAGGTGAACCACAGTCAACATCGATCCACAACAACATGGAGGTGTGTCCTCACGATGGAGGAGATAACCATGAGTCAGCCAATTATGGCCGATGTGGAACCGGCAAAGGACAACAGAGGCCTTATGAGAGGCCTGTAAGGAAGACTGCCACATAGTTGTAGAATCCTTTATCGACCTGAGCTTGTTCGGCAAAGAAAGAGTGTGCCATTCTGCATTCCAAAGTCCCAAAACCAGACAACATAATGCTGAGAGAAGGTCTATTTCCAGAATGCCAATAGCAAGAGGTGGCCTGTTAGTAGCCAATTTAGCCAGTCGACAGCAAGTTCATTGCCAGGGATCCCAACATGGCCTGGGGTTCAAATGAAAACCACTGAGCATCCATGTTGATGAAGGAGAGAAAGGGAGTCCTGGATAGCTATGACCAACGAGTGGCGAGGGAAGCACTGGCTGATAGCTTGCAAACTGCTCAAGAAGTCACTACAGGTAGTGAAGGACAGTCCTGAGCAGAAGCGGACACGGTCCAGTGCACGCAAGACGGCTACCAATTTGCAGTAAAAACACTAAAGCCATCTGGCAAGGAACGAAGTTCTGTGGGTCTCTCATAGGTGTAAGCATAACCAGTGTGACCAGCAACCATGGAGCCATTAGTATAAATCACTTCTGAACCCTGGAATGAACTGAGGAGATAGTAGAATTGGTGGTGAAGGGCCTCAGAAGGGGCAGAATCCTCTGAATTGATGGAGATATCAAGACAGAGCTGTGGCGGAGACACGCACCACGGAGGGGTATACGTGTGTGAGCCAAGAAAAGTGCTGGAGTTCACAAAAGAGCGACTGAATGCGAGCAGTCATGGTAAGCCCACATTGTGGCCACCACTGTGAGAGGTTGATCTCAGAGTCTGGATAGAGGAAACCAGAATTAGGGTGCAGTGGGGTGCAGCAAATGCGGAGAGAGTAAGGTATCAGCTGTCGTTGGCGCAAAACTCACAGCGGTGGAATCCCCACCTATGCGAGAAGGCTAATCATGGGGCTAGCCCGGAAGGCACCAGTTGCAAGTTGTACCCCACAATGGTGGATGGGGTCTAGTATCTAAATGTTGAAGGTGACGCAGACTCCCATAGTCTAAACGAGACTGGACCAGCGCTTTGTACAATCACAGGAAATAGAGCGGTCTGCACCCCCTGGTGATATTGTATCTAAGAACGTTGAGATGTAACCAGCACGTCCTCTTCAGCTGGTGAAGATGAGGGAGCTGTGCCAACTAGGCACTGAAGACCAGGCCCAAGAAGCAATGGGTGTCCACCACCTCGAGGGACTGGCCATTGAGGAACAGGTCCTGATGGGGATGGACTGTATGGCGACGGCAGAAATGTATGACATGACTTGGCTACCGAAAACTGAAAACATATGGGAGTAAGCCCAAGACTGCGCCCAGTAGATTGCCCCCTGTAGACGGCATTCTGCAGCGACCATGATGGAGGAATTGACGTAGGTAGAAAAATCGTCAGCATAAAAAGAAGGGGACACTGTCAGCCCAGCAGCCGCCACCAGTCCATTAATGGCTATGAGAAAGGGAGGGACACTCACCACGGAACCCTATTTTCTTGCCGATGCAAAATGCTGTAGGAGGAACCAACTTGGACCCAGAAAGAGTGACACAAAAATGTTACAGATAAAAATGGGCAGAGCGCCACGAAGGCCCCATTTGTGAAGGGCGGTGATGATGTGGCGGTGCCAGGTGGTGTCGTAGGCTTTATACAGATCAAAGAAGACTGTAATGAGATGTTGCCGATGGGCGAAAGCTGACCGGATAGAAGACTCCAGGTGGACTAAGTTATCCACCGTAGAGCGGCCACAGCGAAAACCACCTGGAGTTGTTGACAAAAGGTTGCAGGATTTTAGGATCCAAAACAGCCGCAGACTCACCAGTCATTCAAGGAGCTTACAGAGGGTGTTGGTAAGGCTAATTGGACGGTAGCTGTACAACTGAAGAGGAGGCTTCCCAGGCTTCAACACCGGAATAACAATGCTTTCCTCACTCCACAGACAGTTGAAAAGGGTCTGTATACGACAGTGACCAGCCACCGACAAACGTTGGAGCATTTGGTTATGTATCCGATCTGGTCCAGGAGCTGTGTTGGGGCAAAGGGCGAGGGTGGTGGCAAATTCCCACTCGCTAAATGGGGCATTATGAGGCCCCAAGCAGCGAGAAAAGAAAGACAAAGGCAGTCGTTCCGAGTGCCCTTACAGGAGGAGGAGGAACGTGGGTGGATACTGAGTCGATGTAGAGACTTGGGCAAAGTGTTGAGCGAAATGCTCTGCGACAAAGTCCAGATGGGTAAGGACAACACCATGCACAGAAATTCCTGCAATGCCGGTGGGAGGACAATGGCCAATGGGATGGGGGGGGGAGGGGGGAGGGGGGGCGTGCGGTCCTATGGCAACTACAAATCGTCTTCAGCAAATCCGTTTCTGAAATTTGATTAGGTAACGGGCCCGGGAGCGGAATCGTTTAAAGACCAGCAGGAGAGCAGAGAAGGGTGCCACTTAAAGTGTTGAAGAGCACGGCGCGGTCTTTTATGGTTGCAGCAATTTCCTGGGTCTACCAAGGGACCTCCTTCCGACAGGGGAAACCCGAGGAACAAGGGATGGCTGAAACAGATTCGGAAAGAATGGCGGTAGTCAAAGTCTGTGTAGACTCATGAATACTGCTGTGTGGTAGTACAGGGGGGAATGGCAGCAGAGAAGAAGGCACCCCAATCAGCTTTAGAGAAGGCCCACCTGGGAGGGTGGCGGGGCGAGATACACTGAAGGAAGGTCAAAACAATCGGGTAACTATCGCTGTCACACAAGTCATCATGGACACCCCACTGAATGGAGGGAAGAAGGCCGGGACTGCAGATGAAGAGGTCAACGGCAGAGAAAGTGCCGTGTGCCACTCCAAAGTGTGTGGCAGTGCTGGTGTTTCGGAGACAGAGGTCAAGCCCTGCCAGAATAGCTTCAACTGTCCTGCCCAGCGCAGTAGTCGTGTGACTACCGCAAAGAGGGTTGTGGGCATTAAAGTCCCCTAGAAGCAGGAAGGGAGAAGGGAGTTGTTGAAGAAGGGTGGTTAGGGCAAGGGATGTGGGCAGCGTGTCAGGTGGGAGGTAGAGATTGCAGATTGTGATTGGAGTGGCCAGATGGACCCTGACAGTAATTGCTTCCAGAGTGGTATGTAGGGGAACCCATTTACAAACAATGTCCTTGCGGACCAAGGTGCAAACACCAATAGAAACCCACAAGGGGCCAATTCGGTTCAGACAAAGTGTGGAACCCACAAAGGGTGGGTGAGTAAGAATTGACAAAATGGGTCTCCAGGAGAGAAATGCAAGCAGCAGAGTAGGTGGAAAGAAGGGGCTGCAACTCCAGGAGGTGATGCAAATATCCATTACAATTCCACTGGATGATTCTCAAGCTGGAGTCCAAATGGGAAGTGAACAGACCGGAGACGGTCATGCCACTGAGTCGCCATCCGTCACCGATAAGGATTGGGTAATGTTCATATAGGTGGAGACAGACTGTTGGTTCACTGTCTGGAGGAGGGGAAGGCAGCACCTCAGGGGGTACCAGAGGTGCCCTTGGTCTTGTGTTTCTGCTTCTTCTCTTGTAAAGGAAGAGAAGGGCAGACTGCGGCGAGGTCAGGCACGGAATTATACCTGGCAATCTTGGCGCCCACCAGCTGCTGACTGCGCGGCCGATGTGGAGCTACAGGTTGCCTTTCAGGGGGCTGCTGGGAAGAGGAGTCTCAGGAGGGAGCTCCAGCACCTGCGGCTGCCAAAGAAGAGGAGTGCTTCTCTGGCGGGGGAGGGGGAGCAGCACCCGATGGGGTGCGTGTGGGTACTGATGGGGAGGGGGAAGGGGAGTGGGAGAGGGAGGGTGAGGAGGAAGGTGTAGGAGCGAATGGGATGGGGCTGGGAAGAAGAGGGGGTAGGAGGGGGAATTGACGGAACTCAAGCAAAAGTAGAAGGTTTCACATACACCGGGCATACTGGCGAGCGTGGAGGATGCAGCGCATTACAATTTATGCAAACTGGTGCAGGAGCACAGGCACTCCCCTAATGGAGGGGGCACCCACAGTCACCGCAGAGGGGATCATGGGGGTAGCGGGAAAGACGTGTCCAAGACATATGTAAGGTTTTACATCGCACCAATAGACCATCACCTTGACCTTCTCTGGGAGGGAATGCCCCTCTAAGGCCAGGATAAAGGTGCCTGTATCGGTGCGATTGTTTTTAGACCCTCATTGTACATGGCGGATAAATCGAACTCCTCGCTGCTCAAGGTTTGCACGGAGCTCCCCGTGAGTTTGGAGGAGAAGATCCCGGTGGAAAATAATGCCCTGTACCGAGTTCAAAGATTGATGGGGTGCGATGGAGACTGGGATGTCACTGAAATGGTCACAAGCACGCAGGGCTTCAGACTGGGCAGCAGAAGATGGCTTTATGAGCAAAGAACCAGACTGCATTTTACTCAAGGATTCCACTTCGCCATGAGTATCTTCAATCGTCCACACGAAAAAGATGCTTTTGTTGCTTCATGTGCAAGGTGTCCACCCTAGTACCATCCACACCGACCAGGGGCTCGCCCCATGGGTGCCACACAGCCACAGCAAGGGCCGTCTGGCACAGCGGCTATTGCCAGGATTCTGATGCCCAAAAGTGATGACTCATTGGCATATACGAGGCGTTTACAGCTCAGGTACTACCAGTGTGATCCCTGTGTTGTCAGGGGGCTCAGCCAAGTGGGTACTTAACAGCCCCACCACATGGACTGGCTATCGTGCTGGTGACCTAGCAGGAAGGGGGCCAGGGTGTAAGGGGAAAGGGGGAGGGGGGGGGGGAGGAGCCTGCAACATGGAAACTAGGTTGGGAGTTCATCCCCAAATGGCTCACATGGAATGAAAAACGTTGGAAATGGAGGTCAAACCTCAAGGGGAGCAAAGGAATACATAGACAAAACACATGAATTTTTTGATGCTAATAATAATAAGCATATTGAAAAAGATCCAACCAAATAACTTCAAAATTTTTTCGATGTTTAAAAGTATACAACAAGTTGTGTGTGATGTTTAGTGGGTGTGACACTCTGCACAAATGGACCATAAGGAAACAAAGTCAACAAAATGAAGCAGAGTCTCACATATCGACAACATCACATAGGAACGACATAACAAACACAAAAAATGCACTTGAAAATGGGAATCATTTCCTGAAACACATCGTGCAAAAAATAAAGAAAATCGTGACTGGTGGCAGATGAGTTATTTATAAACAAACTTATTATTAAATATAATATTCACTGAATAGAACAACTCAGTTATTTTTATATACAAGATAAACAGAATAGTAGTTAAATATTGGACTGACAGTCTTCTCTCAGACTGTACATGAGAGTCTTTGTCCCAGACGTATCTTCAATCTGTAAGTGCCACAATTCTGAATCCTGAGATTTTACGGTAACGCTCACATGAATCTACCACCATTAAACAGAGACATAAAATAAAACAGCTGCGAGTTTCATGCTACTGCAATTCTGTTACAGTAACTGTTGGCTGGAACCTAACATATTCTAAAGCGATAATATATCTCTGGCCCAGCCAAAACTCTCAATACTCTCTGGATGCAATATATCTTTTCTGTGTAGCTTCCCATATAAATGGAGTATTTCTGGCAATGAAACAAACACATATAAATCATAAAATAAAACTTTACTTACAGGAGTAAATGGTTTGGCATTGGGATTATACACAAACTCCTTTGCGTTCGGGTTTAGTGTAGACTTCTTGAGGGCATTTGACACTTTGTCAGCACTTTCTCCCTGCTCCTTATGTTCTTCCGTCTGCTGTGGCAGCTGCTGTTGCTGCGGTTGCACTGCAGCTGGCTGCTGCTGCTGCTGCTGTGTGGGCAGTGCAGGTGGTTGTTGTTGTTGTTGCTGCTGCTGCTGTTGGGCAGAAGGTGCTGACTGTTGCTGCTGCTGGACGAGAGGCTGCTGCTGTGGCTGTGGTGTCTGAACCTGATGCTGCGGCAATGGTTGGGAAACAGATGATGGTGGAGCAGTAGAATTTTGGTGCTGTTTCCTGTCGGAGCTATCCACTTCAGCCAGTTTGAAGTCTTGTCCAAATTTCTTCAGCTCTGCCAGTTGTTCTTCCCGACCTTCGACAGAAAAAACTAGAAAAACAACTATTCTCTAATTGACTGTTCCACATATTATGCAAAGTTCATGGAAATAAATGTTGCACTACAGCAATGGTCATTAACCTGGTCCCTACCACCCACTTGTGAGCATTCCAACTTTCTTTGCGGATGGTTGGCGGTAGATGGTTGGGGGAGGGGACCAAACAGTGAGGTTATTGGTCCCAAGATCTAAGGTGGCATAAACAAGGGAGGAACCACACAAACAGAATAATAAAGTCAACAGGAAGGGACTATGGGTGTAGAAATAGGTAAAAATAAAAGGGCAGGGGGAAGGGGGGGGAGGGGGGTTTGTGCTTACAGTGAGAGCATGGGTGCCCCAGAAACAGTTAGGTGGTAGAGGTTTTAAAAAGATTTACATCTGTAAACTGAGTATAGCCTCTGGCTTTCCATTCCATGAAAATAAACTACAGCACAGAGAGATATTTAGCTGACAAATCTGCAATTCTAAAATGTATACAATGACAAACACCGATGCCTAGGAAGAGATGGTTCTCAATCCTTCCATATTTTTTATATTTAAAAATCAGTACTCTGCTTTCTACAAGTCATCATTTTAGTCTCTGTTGCTTGGTCTTAACACAGATTTTGTATCCATACTCTGTCCATAATGACTCAACATTTATATTTAGTTTTTCTTACTTTAAGGTAAAAAGCAAACATCAACCTCTGTCCACAAATCAGCACGAATTTAGAAAGCATCGCTCTTACACCCTCAGCTTGCCTCTTTCTCACACAATATCTTGCAAACCAGGAATGAATGGCAGACAGACAGACTCCACATTCCTAGATTTCCAAAAAGCGTTTGACATGGTGCCCCACTGCAGACTGTTAAAGGTAGAAGCATATAGAATAGTTCCCATTTATTTGAATGGTTCAAAAACTACGTACGCAATAGAACCCAGTACATTGTCCTTGACAGTAAGTGTTCAGAGACAAGGGTATCGTCAGCAATACCCAAGGGAAGTGTGAAGGGCCTGTTCTTTTTCTCTTTACATGCAATCAATATGAAAGACAGGGTGAGCAGCAGTCTGCTTTCTGCTGATGACACTGTGGTGTATGGGAAGTTATCGTTTAGTGAATCGGAGGACACACAAGATGACAAAATTTGTAGTTGGTATGATGAATGGAAGCTTGCTCTAAATGTAGAAAAAAAGTAAGCTTAACAACAGAAAGTTACACAAAGAAAATACTGTTGTATATAAGCTTTCAGCCAAAGCCTTCTTCTGAGAAGAAAAATACACACACATTCACATACGTATGACAGAATTTTCATACGGCTGGAATGTTTTTTTATTCTCTTAAGAAGGCTCTGGCCGAAAGCTTATGTACACTAGGCTTTTCTTTGTGCCTGTCTGCAAGTCAATATGACACGTTTACAGTGAGTAGCAACCCACCCTTCTCATGATATTGTTAAAATGTGTTAGACTAAAAGGCTCATTTTTAACAGTTGTTGGGGCAGCACCACAACAACTGTTGGAAACAAGCCTTTTAATCTAACCCAACTGTCACACATTATTACATTTTCCATGTCCAACTTGTCACATAAAAAACTGAAGCATGGCTGCCATTCAAGTTTAGGAATAATTAATTTTTAAAAAATTAAGTAACAGATGGTTCAAGTGATTTGGGAACAAATTTTCTGCGTCGATACGAGAAAAAAATTCTATACTTGTGTCAATATGTAAGCATGTAATAATATTTAACAAAGTTTCATTTAATCAAAATATTAGACTCCATAATTGCATTAGCTGCTAACTAAGGTAACTTGTATACAACAGGGAAATGAAATCTTTTATTCAGTAATCTTCAATATTTACCACGTCCAGCTGGAACCTTGCTTCGTGGCAGTGACCCTTGGGATTGATTAGGAGCTGTGGTTGGCAGAGCTGGTTGTGGCAGCTGCTGCTGTTGCTGCGATACAGAAGAGGGGGCTGTCTGATGATCTGCAATCTGTGGAAAAATATTTCCTTTGCTGATATATTCAAAAGTAATTGTTTTAGACACCAGCCACAAAAAATAACACAAAAAGAAAGATCAACCTGAAGCCAACTGCTGAGCAGTGTATATACAAAAACAACAAGAAATGTCACAAACTTCTGAGCTATCAATTTTCTAAAGCAGCACTAACATACACAACCAGACAATCGCCGAAATCCACCCATTTACAGTGACTATGAAGATGAGTAGTAGTTCCCCTATGCGTACAGAGCTTTCAAGTAATTTTGTCTTAATTTATGTTAGTCCTTTCACACACTATTCCTTCATTCATTATTACATTCTAAGTGTTGTCAGTCAACATTTTTTACTTATTTCAATATTTTATCACTTCTTTTCCCTTTTATTTTGCATTTCTTTCACTTTGACTGCCTTTTATTTCCATCTGCACTCCTGATTTCGCTCAGATTTCTTCAAACGATCAATTTTATTACATTATTAGTACCACACAGAGATTTCAAGCTGAGTTCTTCATCCATTTTTATTTTTATGTAAAACTTTGTTGCATCTTGTAACTTCCACAATTTAAACAGACTTTCTACCATCAATAACCTTTGTCTTTTTCCCATATTCTACATTTCAGCTTCATCGTTTTTCTAATAATTAAATATATAATGATGCTGAAAGATGTTAAATATCATCATCTGCAAGCATGTCAGCCCCCGCCATCTTTCCCCATTGCTACTTACCATACAGCGGAGATGCTGAGTCACTGATAGGAACTACAAAAAGACTGTCAGAAAGTGAGCTTTCAGCCAACAAGACTGGGGGCTCAGCAGCCAGAGAATGTGGTCATGTACATGTGAATTGCCCATGCAATGATTGTGTGTGTGTGTGTGTGTGTGTGTGTGTGTGTGTGTGTGTGTGTGCGCGCGCGCGCGCGCGCGCGCGCGTGCACACAACTCGGCATCTCCACTATATAGTGAGTAGTAATTATCTCCACTTTGGTCTTCACATGATTCTCTCTCTCTCTCTCTCTCTCTCTCTCTCTCTCTCTCTCTCTCTCTCTCTCTCACACACACACACGCACACACACACACACACACATACACACACACTACAGGTGCCTGGAAGAGGATTCTTAAGCAGAAACACTGGACACTTTTTCCCTCACCGTTATACCAAAGCACATAAACATTTTAAGTCTTACATGAAGGGTGGAAAAACAATGGACTGGTTTGAAAAGCATTAGGAACTGTTTCAGAACCTGTTTTATCACAAATAAAGGAAACAGCACAACATTCAAAGTTACTGTGTAGAATAGCTCTGTCAGCTACTGCTTCTGAGTGGAGTTTTTTGAATCCAGAGATTGACAAATGTTACTTGAGTGTAATCTTTAGTTTTCTGTCAATACATGAGAGTTTTGGTCAATAAAGGAGCAGGGACTTCAAAGGACAAAAACAGTTAACAAATAGAAACTATGTTCTGAATCCTAGAGAATCAAACTGTAAAATTCTTCCCTTTTAGTTGAGTTTCAGTCATTTTTGCTACAGTGATGATTAGGGACCTGAAAAATTCATATTTGCAATAAATGCAAATTCTGCATCAAAATATAAAAAAAATGAAATTACCTAATAAATGCTATTTCAGAGCAAATTATATCCAGATGAACTAATTTATTAGAAATAGCTTTATTTGCTGCATATAAATATTGAATATGTTACCTATTTTTGTGTACTGGTATTGCTGATCATCTGACAGCACAATTTGGAAAGATCATGTACACAAGAATGTATGTGAAAAATAAAAAGTGTACAAACACAGTGACACATCTATGCACTTGATGCTCCAGTACCACAATACCTGTGTACAGTAGTATGGTTTCTTATAAGATACACAAAACGTAATGCAACATGTGACACTGTTGTTTGACCCAGCATCTTAGAACAAAGAAAACACACCTATGTCTGCTAGCTAAAGTTGATGAATTGTGGTAATGCCGAAACTTTAATGAGGCAGTTCTCCAGAGATTGGGCCTGAACTACCTCGTTTATGACACTGCCAGGTTCAGCATGGAATTGTGTGGCAGCTGTTACTGAACAGCTTATGTTGTATGTTGCTCATTATCTTGCATTCTTATTTTGAAATGAATGAAGACACTGATCCTGGTTCATCACAGAGTTTGATTGTGACTCTCACAACACCAGAAGGGATTGGCAATCGCAATGACCATGTGTTAGTTCTACTTCCATAGAAAACCTGCAAACTGATATATGCTGGCTGCCCTATGAGAGAGAGACTGGCCTCCTTTCCCTGCCCTCCTCCTCTCCCCTCTGGTAGTATAATTCTAATTTGTTTACACTTTTGGCCAACGAAAGGTTTATAGTGTCTGCGTTCTGCACTATGGCAACTATAAAACAAAACCTGTCAACATACTTCGATCATGCCAAAAGTCTTCAACATGCAAACAGTTATTTTCTGCTCTACTCCTACACTAAATACCTAGTTGGTTCTAATGGCAGATTTATTAAGTATGGGTCGGACAGCTATGAATGCCCAGGAAAATTTGAAATCAATATTCCGCTGACTTTGTAATCATCATACTGGGTGGGAAAAGAAAAACAAATGTTGAGAAACATCTTAATCAGAGAAGTGCTCTGTTCACTGGCTGGAAAATTCCGCTGCTTCTGAATTAAAACAACCATTTGTTTTAAGTTTAAATATAGCCAAAAGGGGAAAACAGGTCCTCAGCAACGATTGAACTTGTATTCAATGAATTGTTTGTACTACTTTGGAAAACAAATTTTATTACTTCCTAAGAGACTTACAGGAAAGGTGATGTATATGTTGTTGTTGTTGTTGTGGTCTTCAGTCCTGAGACAGGTTTGATGCAGCTTTCCATGCTACTCTATCCTGTGCAAGTTTCTTCATCTCCCAGTACCTACTGCAGCCAACATCCTTCTGAATCTCCTTAGTGTACTCATCTCTTGGTCTCCCTCTATAATTTTTACCCTCCACGCTGGTGATCTCTTGAAGCCTCAGAATATGTCCTACCAACCAATCCCTTCTTCTAGTCAAGTTGTGCCACAAACTCCTCTTCTCACCAATTCTATTCAATACTTCCTCGTTAGTTATGTGATCTACCCACCTTATCTTCAGCATTCTTCTGTAGCACCACATTTCGAAAGCTTCTATTCTCTTCTTGTCCAAACTATTTATCGTCCATGTTTCACTTCCATACATGGCTACACTCCATACAAATACTTTCAGAAATGACTTCCTGACACTTAAACCTATACTCCATGTTAACAAATTTCTCTTCTTCAGAAACGCTTTCCTTGCCATTGCCAGTCTACATTTTATATCCTCTCGACTTTGACCATCATCAGTTATTTTGCTCCCCAAATAGCAAAACTCCTTTACTACTTTAAGTGTCTCATTTCCTAATCTAATTCCCTCAGCATCACCCGACTTCATTCGACTACATTCCATTATTCCCGTTTTGCTTTTGTTGATGTTCATCTTATACCCTTCTTTCAAGACACTGTCCATTCCGTGCAACTGCTCTTCCAAGTCCTTTGCTGTCTCTGACAGAATTAAAATGTCATCGGCGAACCTCAAAGTTTTTATTTCTTCTCCATGGATTTTAATACCTACTCCGAATTTTTCTTTTGTTTCCTTTACTGCTTGCTCAATATACAGATTGAATAACGTCGGGGAGAGGCTACAATCCTGTCTCACTCCCTTCCCAACCACTGCTTCCCTTTCATGCCCCTCGACTCTTAAAACTGCCATCTGGTTTCTGTACAAATTGTGAATAGCCTTTCGCTCCCTGTATTTTACCACTGCCACCTTCAGAATTTGAAAGAGTATTGCAGTCAACATTGTAAAAAGCTTTCTCTAAGTCTACAAATGCTAGAAACGTAGGTTTTCTTTTCCTTAATCTAGCTTCTAAGATAAGTCGTAGGGTCAGTATTGCCTCACGTGTTCCAACATTTCTACGGAATCCAAACTGATCTTCCCCGAGGTCGGCTTCTACTATTTTTTCCATTTGTCTGTAAAGAATCCGCATTAGTATTTTGCAGCCGTGACTTATTAAACTGATAGTTCGGTAATTTTCACATCTGTCAACACCTGCTTTCTTTGGGATTGGAATTATTATATTCTTCTTGAAGTCTGAGGGTATTTCGCCTGTCTCATACATTTTGCTCACCAGATGGTAGTTTTGTCATGACTGGCTCTCCGAAGGCCGTCAGTAGTTCTAATGGAATACTGTCTACTCCCAGGGCCTTGTTTCGGCTCAGGTCTTTCACTACTCTGTCAAACTCTTCACGCAGTATCGTATCTCCCATTTCATCTTCATCTACATCCTCTTCCATTTCCATAATATTGTCGTCAAGTACATCGCCATTGTATAGACCCTCTATATACTCCTTCCACCTTTCTGTTTTCCCTTCTTTGCTTAGAACTGGGTTTCCATCAAAGCTCTTGATATTCATGCAAGTGGTTCTCCTCCCTCCAAAGGTCTCTCTAATTTTCATGTAGGCAGTATCTATCTTACCCCTCGTGAGATAAGCCTCTACATCCTTACATTTTAAAATCTGGTTCGTAAATCTTTGTCTCACCATTATATGATCTATCTGAAACCTTTTAGTATCTCCAGGGTTCTTCCATGTATACAACCTTCTATCATGATTCTTAAACCAAGCGTTAGCTATGATTAAGTTGTGCTCTGTGCAAAATTCTACCAGGCGGCTTCCTCTGTCATTTCTTAGCTCCAATCCATATTCACCTACTACGTTTCCTTCTCTCCCTTTTCCTACACTCGAATTCCAGTCACCCATGACTATTAAATTTTCGTCTCCCTTCACTACCTGAATAATTTCTTTTATCTCATCATACATTTCATCAATTTCTTCATCATCTGCAGAGCTAGTTGGCATATAAACTTGTACTACTGTAGTAGGTTTGGGCTTTGTGTTTATCTTGGCCACAATAATGCGTTTACTATGCTGTTTGTAGTAGCTTAACCACACTCCTATTTTTTTTTTATTCATTATTAAACCTACTCCTGCATTACCCCTATTCGATTTTGTGTTTATAACCCTGCATTCAACTGACCAAAAGTCTTGTTCCTCCTGCCACCGAACTTCACTAATTCCCACTATATCTAACTTTAATCTATCCATTTCCCTTTTTTAATTTTCTAACCTACCTGCCCGATTAAGGGATCTGACATTCCACACTCCGACCCGTAGAACGCCAGTTTTCTTTCTCCTGATAACATCCTCTTGAGTAGTCCCCGCCCGGAGATCCGAATGGGGGACTATTTTACCTCCGGAATATTTTACCCAAGAGAATACCATCATTTAATCATACAGTAAAGCTGTATGCCCTCGGGAAAAATTACGGCTGTAGTTTCCCCTTGCTTTCAGCCATTCGCAGTACCAAAACAGCAAGGCCGTTTTGGTTAGTGTTACAAGGCCAGATCAGTCAATCATCCAGACTGTTGCCCCTGCAACTACTGAAAAGGCTGCTGCCCCTCTTCAGGAACCACACGTTTGTCTGGCCTCTTAACAGATACCCCTCCGTCTTGGTTGCACCTACGGTACGGCTATCTGTATCGTTGAGGCACGCAAGCCTCCCCACCAACGGCAAGGTCCATGGTTCTTCGGAGGGGGGGGGGGGGGGGGTGATGTATGGTAACAACTCCTAAGCTGACCACAGAAGGGAACCTGGCCACATGTTGTTGTGGTTGATTGCCACACACATCGAGAAGGGGGCATACTAATCACAAAAAACCATGAGAATGCAGTTTAAAAGATTCAATAATCAACAAATTTAAAATATTTAAATATTCGCCACTTTATGGACTTTACTGAAGTAGAGGATATTAAGCCAATTTTTATATTTTTTTAGAAGGCAACACAGTACGCTAAAACAGAATAAAGAAAGCCTGAAAACATTTTAGTGTATGTTTTTTGTGTGTATATTTTAGATTAAGTAATGTATCCACAGTTGGTAGGGCCAAGATCCACAGTTGGTAGGGCCAAGACCGAGACTTATCAACTGCACTATCACCTTGCTACATTCTTTCTGTGAAATTGTACTGTGTACGTAGTTTTCATTGTTACTGATGACTTTTTCTAGACCAAGCTTGCCAGGAGTTTTTGTTATGGAAGTAACCAAGCAAAATCTATTCAGCGATCAGCTTCACACACAGCTTGAGCCCATTTCTACTTGATCTTACTCCTTCCCTTTGTCTTTCTGTGTAATTCCAGCACCATTCTGTTATGGTATTGTACGATACAAGATAGGGCTGAGTACGGAAGTTTTACGGGAATCATCAAATCCACCAAAGTTACAATTTTCGGCTTATTCACCTACTTTGTGCCACACTTCAGCAACACAGCCAGCAAAAAAGGCACTTGTTCATGGCGAACTCAATGGATATTATGTAATACTCAGGCAGATGGGCATAATATTCATGCAAATCATGACTTCGATGCCAGAAATAAAATACAAAGTATCAGATTTTGCTAAAGCATATGGTTTCAATATTTGGAATCCATTTTCCAAGAAACCTTCCTCCCTATCATACAAAAGTAGAAGCCATAAAAACCAGATTGATCATATATTACTGTAGAAAGATGACTTTCAAATTGTTACTAGAAGACCATGTCTCACATCACTAACTGCTAGTTGCCAACTTTAAAATCAGAGGTTACAAGAGAAAATAGGGCACAATGCGTGCTTCGAAAACTTAACCTTCATGAGAATAAAAAGTTGGGAGATGAAGTTGCATTTCTGTTAATCAGCCTCGCTGTCAGTCAGCACTGTACACATCAAATATTGTTGCAGTGAAGACTATGCTTTATGTTACAATATTTGGCTGCAAACAAACAAAAAACACTACCGATTGGTGCTGTGGTGACACGAACATCAGGCACCAACAGACCAGATCCAGCAGCAACTCAAACTCGTGAGCCACATCACCAGACCACCAGAGGGTGGCAACAGGGGCTGGATCTGCATACAGACGTGTACACAGCTGCAACTTGTGTACACAGGCCAAACTATCTCCTACTGCTGCAAAAATCAACTGCAGCCAATCACACATTGGGAATCACTCTGCGAGGCAATTATTTAGGCTTGCGCACTGGCTTCAGAGGCCACTTCCAGTGCAATGAGCAGCTCTGGAGAGATTTCACGATGACATCACTCAACATGAATGTCTCTCCACTCTGCACATCACCAAGGAATTAGACTTTGTCAATGTAATGGTGTATTGCTGGGAGGCCTTGATATACTCTCTGCTTCTTCACCGCTTTGACAGTGTCGGACTTGGTGCTGGTAATATTTGTCCAAACAGTTTCTTTGGTTCTCTCATTGGGACTTTAGTGAAATACGACCCCACAAAATTCCAAATGTTGTGATTGCTTTACAACTTTTGGACTTTAATGTCTGCCTAGGACTCCACACTTTAAGTTCTGGTTCCTATTTCAAAACTTAAGTTTGTTCAAGTAATCGAGAAACTTTATGTTATACTTCAGATTCTGACCAAATTAAACTTATGAACTTTGATTTTGTGGAACTCTTTATTGTCAGTCACTCACTGCAAGAAGACTCGAGTTTGTTTCTGTGGAAGTTACTGATTGTGCTATATAGATTCATTGGCATTACCTGTGTGACATACTTTGCAATAAAATTTTTAATGGTGTGTGTGATATATTTTAGTGTGATATTTCCATTGGGACAGGACACATCAATTGGAAAGATCAGAGACATGAAAATATTCATGCCAAACAAACAATGGAACCAATTTACAAAGTGCTTACGGACATGAGAACTATAAAACAGCTCAAACAAAATAAGAAGACAGTACTGTTAAGACAAATGCACAACACTTTTAAAGAAACTTATGTTTAGTTAGAAACAAAGATTAGTGAAAGTCTGTACACCAACTTACACAAATGCCAGCACAAACACGTCCAATGACTATAAGACAATGATGATAAGAAGAAGGAGGAGGAGGAGGAGGAGGAGGAGGAGGAGGAGGGAGGGAGGGTGGGAGGGAGGGAGGGAGGGGGAAGATTCTGTGATCACAAGCCAACAACTGTCACACTCCCAGAACTACAATTATGGCATAAAGAAGGAATGATCAGAATAATGTCAACACACACACACACACACACACACACACACACACACACACACACACACACACACACACACACCACTACTACTAGAAAGTCTCAGCTTAATATAGCTACACCGCTAAAAAGATAGTGACATTAAACAGCAGTAAGATCTTGTTCCATAAGCTTTTCTTTTGGTCTTAATGTTCAGTCAGTGATCAAGCACACAGCCAAGTTATCATTAATCCTTTTTTCAAGTACTCAACTGAAAACCTTCCAGCCACTGCAATAGAACATAATGACAAACTTCCAAATCAAATGTGTGTTTAAAGTTTTAATGGTAAAATCTTAAGTGACTGCTACCAACTCCACAGACTTCAGCACATCAACTTCCAATAGACTACAAGTTTCTAGCCAATACCAAGCCCAGCGTGTGCTGACAAAAGAAGAGCATTACAACTATGGCTTTGGAATCAACAATCTTGTAGATAAATTAACTGCTGCTGGGTATGTTTGTCATTTCTTTGTAGACACAAACTACCCCACCATACATCATCCCTATCACTCATCTGTTGGCACTCCTAAGGGTGTGTAGCAATCCAGCTGTTGAGAGATTACATGTATTTTAACATGAAGCACTAGCAATACATGATAAAATTCAGTCTACATTTATCAGATTCACAAGCGGTCTTTGGCATTCAATGTCAATTTTACATGACTCACATCTGGATGTGTCTCAGGTATTTTAAGACAATCTGCACTGGCGCATTGCTTCAGATTCCATGTTAAGTAGGGGTTAATTACAAGTAACTCTGCCAAAGGCCTTGCTGCAGTGGTAATGCTGATTCCCATCAGATCACCAAAGTTAACTGATGTCGGCATTGGCTAGCACTGGGATGGGCCACTGTCCAGGTCTGCCGAATGTAGCTGGCAAGTGGGGTGCATTCAGGCCTCATGTGGCCAATTGAGGAGCTACTTGATTCAGAAGTAGTGTTTCCGGTCATGAAAACTGACAACGGCCAGGAGAGTGGTGCGCTGACCACATACCCTTCCATATCAGCATCTAATCTATTGACACCTGTAAGCTGTGGATGACACAGCAGTCAGTCGGTGCTGCTGGGCCCTCTGAAGCCTGTTCAGATGGAGAGGGTAAATTACTGTTGCGAGTCTTCTCAAATTAAACAAGGCCATAAAATCTTTACTGGGCCACATCTATTATGGTACACGACTCTTTGGGCTGTGTTTCTTGAAGCTTTCCTGGCCTTGCCGCAGTGGTAACACCGGTTCCAGTCAGATCACTGAATTTAAGCACCGTCAGGCTGGGCTAGCACTTGGATGGGTGACCATCCCCGTCTGCCGAGCACTGTTGGAAAGCGGGGTGCCCTCAGCCCTTGTGAGGCAAGAAGTAGCGGCTCTGGTCTCATAAACTGACATATGACCAGGAGAGCAGTGTGCTTGACCACATGCCCCTCCAACTCTGCATCCAGTGACGCCTGCGGACTGAGGATGACACAGAGGCAGGTTGGTACCGAGGCCTTCCAAGGCCTGTTTGGACGGAGTTATTTATTTCTTGGGAGTGCATCCAGGATATTATTAATTATTGTACCAATATTTCAGCTGTTTTACTCTCAGATGTGTAAAGTCTTATCTATGACTAACGTTCATTGCCAACAGTGTTATCTATGATGCATGCTAGTTTGCTCCACAGTATAAAGTGCTTTAAAAAAAACTTGAAAGTGCTCACCTTGAGAATCGTTGAAAGGTTGTCAAATGGAATATCGTTACAAGAGTTAATAATAATCTGGACGCTTGCCTGAAAAATAATGGTAGCTCTTGGGTTGGTTCTCATTTTACATTTTTACTCTGCAAGTAACAGGAATAATACAGACGAGTTTCATGGAATTTTACCAATAGAGACTGAGTGCTTCCAACACCAACCACTATCCTGCAGAAGTAGTATGACTTAAGTCTCTCCTGACAGTTTGTAAGTGCCAAACAAATTACCAGCCTGGCAGCAAACACACGAGAAACAAACAAAATACCTCATGACGTGAAAGAGTACAGAAGCTCTTACCTTCTTCAGTTCATACTAGCTTTTGAAAATATCTATAATAGGAGAGTGATTTAGTTGACATGGGTAACTTGCAGCATTACTTGACAGTTTAACTACAAGGGAAATTATGTCTTCATTATAATGAAACTTTTTGACACAGCAGTGTAACTGAACAACATTCATTCTTCAAATAGATCATTGAGATTATACACAAACCACAACACAATAACTGGATATTATCAGCACGAGTAACCCATCAAAGATAATTCTGTCTCCACTCATTTTGGCCACTGTATAGAACTCTCCTCATCTAAAGTTATAAATTATTTCTCCTTTCACTGCCTGTTCTACTTCTGTTACCCACTTCTGCTCTCTTGGCTGGAAAAACAAAAACATCTGGACAAAATCCTGAACCCAAAGAATTAAGAAATAGTGATCAACATAGCAGCCAAGAAAGTAGTGTTCAAGTGTGTGTGTGTGTGTGTGTGTGTGTGTGTGTGTGTGTGTGTGTGTGTGTGTGTGTGTGTGTCAAACACACACTTATCAAACTAAGAGCAAAATCTTGAAACTGTAATATTTCTTATCAGTTTAGTGCACTGCATGCTACCCCATCATCTAAGGTAAAAATTATCTTACCAGATTTTTGATACATAGTACTTTATAATAAGTAAAAGGCATATACATATGTTCAAGTAACACTACACTAAAATTAATTTTGTAGAATCTAGAAATGGCACAAGAGGTGCTGAATCAACAATATTTTATCACGCGGCTGTTTTCGGAACAAAGTTCAATCATCTGAAATAAAAATATCAAATCGCTTATCCTCACCCCCACTGCTGCCATGGAATGAAAGTTCTGTATCAGCAGAGTAAAAAGAGGACATAAATTCCACAAAAGCCATTCCCGCATGTGCCAAATCATGGCTAGTAAGTATTTACTATTGCACAGTTTTCCTATCAAGTGTTCCCAGTCAGGTGATACGAGGGGAATGGTTTTTATGGAATTTATGTCCCCATTTTTATTCCATTGACACAGAACTTCTGTTCCATGACAACAGTGGGGGGTGAGGATAACCTCATATGGTTAAGTGATATTTTTTAAACCACATGATGGAACTTTAAGTGTTCTGAAATTATGTATGCAATAAAATATTGTTGATTCAGCAGCCGCTGGGCAGTTTCTTCATTTTACAAAATTGACTTTTGTAGTTGCAGCTGCCCCATAAGATGCCCCCTTTGTACTAAAATTAATGGTACACAATATATAATAGTGTCTGTAAAACACACACACACACACACACACACACACACACACACACAGACTTCCTTCTCAGCCCCTCTCCCTCTGAATACTAGCTGATATCAAGAAAAACATAAAATCCAAAACCGATTTGTGTTCCCTGTTAACTTGGCACAATTTCAACTATTAAATTTCCTTGAATCTATAGAATGCTTAATAGCTTCACATTCTACTTTCATGAAACATTTAAATAATAAAGCAAAATAACAGTAAACTTAAAGTATATAATTAAAACACTGATCAACCAAAACCCTATGAGCATCATCTTAATAATGTACTAGCTCAACTTTGGAGTGCAATACAGCAGCATTATTGCATGGTATGAATTCACAAGTCCTTGATAGATTTCTAAAGCTATGTAGCATCAGATGTCTCCGCACAGATCACACTATTCCTATAAATTACAGGTTGCTGGTTTGTCGAAGTGGAGCTGGCATCCAATAGCATCCCAAGTGTGCTCCATCAGTTTCAGATCAGGTAAATTTGGTGACCAAGACATCAACACTAGTTCACTATCATGCTCTTCAAACCACTATAGCACGATTCTGGTCTTGTGACACAAACAGTTTTCCAGCAATCACCATCAGGGAAGACATCAAGCATTTAGGGATGCAGCTGGTTCACAATAATGTTTATGCAGTCCACAGCTGCCTCAAAGGAATCAACTACCACCACATAATGCAGCCCACATCGGCTTGCACCTGTGGCACAGTGTACACTTTGAGCAGTCTGTCACCTGGGTGATCGCATATCTGAATGGGACTGTTGACACTGTGTTATCAACAAAATTAAATGATTCAACCAGGTGACATTTCCATCGATTCACGGTCCAATCTCAATGACCCTGTGCCCACTCCAATTTTAACTGACAATGTTGTGTCAATACGGGAACAAATATGGGTTATCTGATGCTGAGCTCCAAGGTCAACCATGTGTGCTGAACAATGTGCCCTGAAACACCTGTGGTTGCACCAGAATTATACTCTTGTTATCTGTCACAGACTGGACAAGCCTCTGACCTCCATTTCTGTGATGAGGCATGGACACCCAACAAATCGTACTCATGGTTTCACTGTCATTACAACAGGTTCCCTCAACCTCACGATTAGCAAACTAACAAAAAATCTTCCTTGTGGGCCACAATGATTGTCCTTTTTCAAAGTCGCTTATGTCAGTGGATGCCCCATTTATGGCCACTACACTTGCTAGAAAGATTCCCATTTGCCTCTGCTCTGCATATATACTTTCCTTATCATGTCACATGTCTGCAGTGTCACCATAAGAAGTTCAATACTGTTTCGGCCCATCAGTGTGTATCAAACATATTGCTCTTCCACATTTTTCAACTGTTTATTCATACCATATTCTTCAATGCTGCTTCAAATTCAATTTATTCTACAGACATGCTCAATGACATACTACCACCAGCTACACAGAACTACCATATCCCTTGATGTAAGATTTGATAGTATACTATTTCTAAATACATTGTCATTATATCGATTTCTTACAACACTGAAATTAAAAATGTAATAATTTTAACTATTGGAAATATGCATATTTCAGCACACACTCTTCACAGAACTGCTCTATTTTACCCAACGGAACAGCAATACAATTTATCCTCTAAAACAATAATGATAATATAAAGACAGTGGAACCATGGAGCAACTTGCTCCATTGAGAACTGCTGAATCAGTGAAAAGAAAGACTAAAAAATCTAAAAATCTCCATCTACCCACAAACTAAAATTAGCATTTAGTGTCAAATTTGTCCTTATGTAACTTCATGGAATCTTATGTCGTCAAGTCAATAGTACATACAAATTCCTTTTACTGCACTAGAAGCGTCATACTATTAAGACATCAAAAACTCAAGAAATTGCACATTCAACTGCAAAAATATTCCATACAAATGGTGGGAAAAAATTACAATTGCCAAAGTCATTACCTTTGTGGTTGGAGCGGTCACAGATGGGACAATTCCAACCCCATCGTTTGCAGGAGACCGAACTGGGGATGGCGAGGCAGGTAAAGGGCTCTGTGCTTGGTGAACTGTGGCTAACGGAGCCTGTTGTGGAGGTTGACCCTGTGGAGGCACACTTGTCCCTGCTCCTGCACTCGGAAACGGTGCTGGCGGAACAGATGATGGCGTTATAGCCACTGGGTGTTGCTTTGTGGGTCCCTGATGATGTCCCTGAGATTCCACGTTTGTGAAAGCTCGAGTGCCTGTAAAATATCATTTAGCTAAAACACAGGAGTTCTTCAAATCATGTCAGTTTCACAAATGACTATGTCTGTCAAAGAGAAGTCACAGGTCAGCAGATGGAAAATGAGGATTCTCAAATAGTATCATCAGGCTGGTCATGCTGATTGACAAATCCACAAGGAGTATGAAGGATGATTTCTGTGAATGTCATGCTGTCCAACAGGAACTGTGACAAAGTCTACAACACAAACCTCAAGTCAATGAAATACCAGCCAAAACAGTAGGCAAAGCCAAGGTTACGAATTTTCCTCTCGTAATGGTAACACAGTTTACTGCACAGTGAATCCACTTAAAAAATAAATACAGCTAAATTTTAATTTTTCTACTATGATTTTTCACATTTATTCAATATTTCTTTTAATGAATAATTTCATTACTGGAAAGAGCACTGTGGCAGCTTTGGAAATAAGCATAATACTGTTACAATACTGGGGAAGAATGATATAATGTAGATTCTTATGACTAATACATTACTACAGAAGACATGAATAAGCAATCAAGGTAAAGTGGCAGTGCCAAACAATTTCCAGGAAATTGTCATTTATACACCAGTTGATGGCCCTACATCTGGTTCAATGACTACATCATCCTCCTGGCCATCAGTTTCTTCTCTCATAATCTGAATGATATCGTCACTGAGAATTTTGAATGTAGTGTCCGAAGATCACAAGTAAGCCTCTTGTCTATATCCTCTGCACCACAACCGGAATGTCCACATATTTTCAAAAGGATCTTTCTTAGGTCCTCAAGTGACACTTCATCCTCTGCTGCTTCTCTTTCTTCATCTCCCTTTTCATCCCACTCTGCTTCTCTTTCTTTATCTCCCTTTTCAAACTTATTCCTTTCATTTTTGGCTTTCTTTACCTATCTTTGGTGGAGAGACTCAATTTATTCCAACCTTTTATTACTGTGGCTGTCTTCAGCAAATTTCTTGCTTCCGCCACCATGTAAGAGCAGTCTTTTAAATTCAATTTTTGGTGATGAGCCTCAATGCCTTCGGTTTCATCTTCTGTTAAAGCATCCTCAACAGTTGTCTTCTGTAAAGTCAATTTAGATTTTTGATAACCAATTGGTCCACTGGCTGTGTGCTATCATGTTTCGATACCAACCCAGGGCATCTCAAAGTTGGCAACAGAATAGTAAGTTTCCTTCAGATGCCTGTAGCAGTCATGTGGGATGCAGCAGACCCAATGGTGCATGCCCACTGAGCCATGGCTTCAATGGGCCTGGACTATGAGTGCCCTCAACCACTGCAATACAGGACAGTCAGCGACCGCCACAGATCCCACTCCCTTGCATCCTTTTCGCTTCATGATGCTATGCCAACGTAGTCTAGTAATGGCTCTCACACTATTGTTCATGCTTTCATTCAGAGAGCCTCCTCATTGAAGCTAATGTACGAGGTGGACTATTTTTTGCTGCATAATTTGTAATGAATCTTTGCACACTTGGAGAAATACAATCTTCTGTTTTCTGTACTTGTTCGCTAATCATTTCTGCTCTTATCCGGCTTTTCTATGACGACAGCTGCTGCACCACTCTGTAGCCAACCTCTCCTTAGTGTTGTGTACAAAGTAGTAACAACATACCTGGCGACAAGTACTGGTATCTACATGAGGCCATCATAAAGTCTGGTTTACTTCTCCCTGTTCTTTTTCTTGTGTCCCCAGTGTTTGTCTTGCTTGTGGTCTTTATGTTCGAGGTTCTGAGGCTGCTGCTTTTGCACCCCTCTTTTTGCTTTCTCTGTGCGGGACAACTGCTGAATCGCTTCATGATGGCGAAGATGACTCCACACGAGACGCTGGATCCAACAGCAGTGCCACTGTCTATGTGCTGCAATGTCCTGAATTTGAAGACATGAGGGATGACTGGACAGAGTACCTGGCACAATTCAATGCACACATAACAGTGCATCACATACAAGGTACTGACAAACATTCTTATTTCTCGGGCATGGCAGGAACAACTGTTTATAAGTTGTGCATAAAGTTGTTTCCCAAGTCGCATCCTGAGATGGTACCATATGTGGACTTATTCCAGGCACTTACAAAGTATTATGAGGGCAGGGTACGAGTGGCAGCTGCCTGTTACAAAATTCTTCAAGTCACAAACAGCGTGTTGTGTGTTTTTGTCCAAAGTGTCACGAGTGCAATACAACAGTGTAATAGCTGTTCAGGAAATGATCCCAACTCAATCCACAGTGCTGCACGAGGTCAAAATTACTGGAAAATTGGTATATTTGCAAGTTGAAACTGGAACTTCAAAAATCGGTAAGACATTCCTGTCTTAGGCACATTTAGACTTCCTGCAACTTTATGAAATTTGTTGAAGGTAGTGACATTTACAGTGGTTTCCTCCTGAGGTCATAATATTTTTGGCCTAGGCACTTAATATTTGTTGGGTTAAGCATTCAGGATACTATACTTTCAGTTTCTTTCTGTGATCCTTGGGACAGTGCTGCTAAGTTACGTACAGAATTTCAAGATTTGTTTTCGGAGGGTTTAGGTAAAGCCAATAATTTTGTTGCCCATGTCACAATGAAGGAAAATGCATAGACATCTTTTGTTAGAACTTTTACTGTTCCTCATACTCTTCGAGAATAGATGGCTCAGTAACTTAGTACTTTGCAAGATAGTGGGTTCGTAGCATCCATTACTGACAGTCAATGGGCACCCCCTCTTGTTACTCTAAACAAGCAAGCCGGCGGAGTCCGATGGTGCACTGATTTTAAAAAAAACAATCCTCAAACCGCCGCTGACAGTTGTCCCTTGCCACACCTGGAAAAACTGATGGGTAAATTGTGTGCCAATCAATACTTTTCCAGAATTGATTTGTGCTATGCTTACTTGCAAATCTCTCTCTATGAGCAGTCTTGAGAAGTCTTTGTCATTAACACTCATCTGGATCTCTTCAAATTTTTGATATTGCTGTTCGGTAGTGCCCCAGAGATGCCATATTTCAGTGTTTTCTGAAGCAGCTGACTGCAAAAGTCCTTTTTGCTCAAATTATTTTCATGACGTTGTCTCAGCTCACACTACTGAACAACACATAAGTAATCTCTGCACTTTTGTTTCAAGTGTTGTCTGCAGCTAATCTCAAAAGTAACAGAGACAAATGTGTGTTTTTTCACATAGAACTTGAGTTTTTAGAACATGTTGTTAATAGCCAGGGTGTTCACATATTGCAGTTCAATCTATTTGCTATCCAGGGTGTCATCCGCACAAAGCAGTTGGCGCAATGTCATTGCCCTTGGCACGGTCTGGCTGCACGAACTGAACAACTGACTTCCCTGTGCCAAACCTGAGCTGAACATCAGTCAGCCCCGTGTCAGCAGTTCTTCAAATGGCCCAAACCGCAAGTACTCTGGGTACATTTGCACTTTGATTTCGCAAATCCTTTCTGGAATACACATCAGCTAGTCATCACTGACACTTTCAGCAAATTTTCTTCTGCAGTTCCTACACATTCTGCTATGGCTTGTTCCACAATCCAAGCCGTGTTGTCGATCTTTTGCGTTGAGGGATTGCCTGAGGTGACTGTGACTGACTGACTGGCAATGGACTCAATTTTGTTGCTGCCGAGTTTGAACAGTTTTGCAATATTTTAGGCATTAACCCCATCACCTGTGCACTGCTCCACCAATCCAACAATGAATATGAACACTTTGTGCAGACATATAAGAGATGGACAAACTTTGTACTTCCCACACACAGGATCAAGCTCTGTTGTTCTCGTCTTCCTACCATTCGTAGCCCCGCAACAGACCATCGCCGGCGGAGTAGTTATGATCGGAGCTACAGCACCTTGCTTCTGCCCAGATAGGCAAAGTATCAAACTAAAAATTCGGTCTTTTACAGATTGTATGGCAGACAGAGGCAAAGGGAGCAAGGCACCATTGTACAACTTCACACAAACAAATTTATCCATGTGAATTGTTTGAGCCTGCCGCATGCTTTGTACTTTAAGATTCTACGCATGCCTGCCTGGACGCCACAGCCATCGCCGCACCTGGCTCCTGCGGGGCCTGTCCTGTCAGCACCAGTCCCGGAGCCGATGGAAATCTATGCCCTTTCACAGTTTAGTTTTGTTTTGTTTTAGGGCACAAAAACAACTAGGATCATACACGCCCATGTCATAACAGCAGAACACAAAGACGAGAAAAGAAGTTATAAACGACCATACATTAAGCCCAATCGAAGGAAGGAAAGAGAGCTAGAAACAAGGACTTGTTGAAAGGTTCATAAAATACTCCATAGAGAGAACAGAGATCCTGAACTAAAGATTCAATGTCCTTCACCAAAAGTATAAAAAGTAAAATGCGGTTGACAGCCCACGTGTCATTTGCTATAAAGGCCAATAGCTCAGGCGGCAAACACAAACAAGAACATAAGTGATTAAAAATAGAGCATTCCGTCAGGAAATGGTGAACTGTCAACAGTCCTCAATGACCACGAAGTGGTGGGGGAGCACCACTTAAATGGTGATGGCTAAAAAGGCAGTGCCCAATACACCGCCTAGCTAAAATGATTTCCTTGGGGCAAGAGGTCGGCCAAGCCACTGGGAGAAATTTAATTCCCCAGAGTTTGTTCCTATGAAGGGAAGACCAGTGGTGATGCCTAAGTTACATCACCTGCCGACAGAGGGCAACACAGAGATCATCGGAGGGAGTGGAACAACTATCAAGGCACGGTTCAAGGACAGCAGCCTTGGCAGCAGTGTCAACAGCCTCATTTCCTGTCAGACCAATGCGACCAGGAGCCCACACGAGAATCACAGTAGCTCCATTGACAGTGAACAAGTAAAAGCATTCCTGGACCCATGCACTAAGGGATGGGTAGCGTACAACATGGAGAGGCTCTGAAGGGTACAGAGAGTCGGGAACAATTTAAAAACCTGTGTCGCCAGTTTTACTGCATGGCCTGATACAGAGCGAAGCGCTCCGCTGTAAATACTGAGCAGTGTTCAGGGGGCCGATACCAAAAGGAGTCAGTGGCAACGATAAAGGCACACCCAACTCCATGGCTGGCCCGAGAGGCATCAGTGTACACAAATGTACTATCGCGAAGTTCTGTGCGAAGGTCGAGAGACTTACGGCAATAGAGTGAGTCTGGACTAGTGTCCTTAGGAAGCGAGTGAAGTACACGGTAAACATATGCTGGCACATGAAGCCAAGGTGGTGAAGAGTTCACACACGTTGGGAAAGTGGTAGGTAGCATGAAGTTTAGCCACTAGAGCAATAGACAAAAGCGATCTCCAGGAGGTAACAGGGAAGAGGTACACACCTCATACTGGCAATCAAAGGAGTTATCGAAGAAGGCAGCATACGACGGGTGGCCAGGCAGACAAACAGTATCTACTGAGGAGAAAATCACGGCAGTATGACAGCAGTAGTTTGGCGCCCTTCTGCATACAGACTCTCAACTGACCTAGTGTAAATGGTGCCAGTGGCCAAACAGATGCCACGATGCAAGATTGTATTGAGGAGGCATAATATGGATGGACGTGCAGATGCATAATCAAAACACCCAAAGTCTAATTTTAATCGGACAAGGGACCAGTAAAAACAGAGGAGGGTGGTCCGATCCGCTGCCTGGAAGTTCTGCTGAGGACACGTATGACACTGAGGGACCAGCTACAGTGGGCGACCAGGTAAGACATGTGGGAGGACGAAGAAAGTTTCCTATCAAGCACGAGTCATAGAAATTTCAAAGTTTCAATGAACGGAAGAGCAACAGGCCCAAGATGTAAAGATGGTGAAAGAAACCAACTGCAGTGCCTGAAATTCGTAGTAACTGTTTTGTCAGTGGAAAAGCACAAGCTACTGTTGATACTCCAGGAGTAAAGATGCTGAAGAAGCCACTCAATGAGAGAAATCTGTGGAGAACTGCAATAATGGCCAAATAGTCAATTAAAAGTGAGCCCAAGATGCGCGGTTGACGACAGACCATTATAGGGCTAATTGCGATAGCAAAGAGGACAACGCTCTGTATAGAACCCTGTGGCACTTCTTTTTCCTGGCTAAAGGTGTGCTACAAGACAGATCCCACATGTATCTTCAAAATGCTGTCTTTTAAAAATTCCTTAAGGAGCATGCAGCTTCAGAAGCCCCACAAGTAGAGTGTACTGAGGATACCAGTCCTCCAGCAGGTATTATAGGCTTCCAACGAATCAAAAAAACATGGCCACAATCTGGTATTGCTGCAAAAATGCATTAAGGACACGGACTGACGAAGTGACAAGACAGTCAACTGCAGAACGGTGCATTTGAAATTCATATTGTGCAGTCTTTAGTAAATTGTGAACATCATCTGGCCCTGGGGTGGAGGATCAGGATGAAGTGAAAGCATGATCTCGTTCCCTTATAGTAAAGGCGCCATTGTATCACTCATGATTCTAAGAGAAGAGTATCACCTGAACTGCCTCCACTTGTTTCCTATGGAGGAAGGCAAGGTGATAGTGGGTGGAACTGGAAATTTCCACGAAATAGTGGCCCAAGCAGTTGGAGATAGCAATAGGGTCTACTATGACCATCTGCTATGGTCATGCCGGAAATTGGGGAATGGACCTAGGCCCCAGAGTGTCTCGGAGGTTAGCCCACAGGACAGAAGAGGAAGTGGAACTGTTAAAACAACTAGTAAATTAGCTTTTCTGCTGAAGAATGTGATGACAACTGTTTATAACAAATGCAGTTTGTATCGTAAGATGACAGTTAAAAAATTGGAAAGCACATCTCCACACACGAATTGCATTGTGGCACACCTCAAATCCACCAAGAGACCGGGACACTATGAGGTAAAGATGAAGTGCGAGGAATAGAATGTTCTGAGGTGGTAAGGATAACATTGGGAAGGTAGTTTAGCTGGTAATCACAACTAGGCAAATGTTAGCTGAAGGTTGCCAGGGAGGAGTAAAGTCTCCATTCGGCCTTAGAAAGCTGCCATTTAGGTGCACACCTAGATGGGGTAGGAGTCAGCAAACAGATAGCACACAGGAAATGGTTGTTAGAGTATACGTCGGAGAGAACAGATCACTCGAGACAATGGGCAGGATGGCCAGTATGCAGAAGGAGAGGTCCAAAGGGGAATAGGTGTGCATGGAGATCGCAAGGAATGTGAGTGCTCCCGTGTTAAGTTAGATAAGGTTAAGTCAATTGAGAAGGTCAGCCAAGATGGCACCTCTCTGACAGGTTCTGAAAGAACACCAAAGGGGACTGTGCACATTAAAGTCACTGAGCTGCAGAAAGGGGTGACGTAGTTGCCCAATAAGCTGGAGGAAGTCTGCTGTGTTGGCACTCAAAGTCAGAGGGATTCAGGATGTTTGGTTTGTTTGTTTGGTTTTGCTCTAGGGTGCAAAAAACAACTGGGGTCATACGAGCCCAAGTCAGAACTACAAAACACGAACACAGAGAGGAGTTAAATGACTATACGTCAAACCCAGTTGACAGAAGATAGCTAAAAACAGGCATGTGGCAAAAGGGCTGAAACAGACACCATACAGAAACGAAGGTCTAAAACTAAAAGTTAACTGGCCTTAGCCATATTGCTTCGATGGATAAAACGTATAAAACGGTCGACAGCCGGCACGTCATTCACTAAACAGCTGATAAATCAGATAAACCCAAGCTGGAATGTAAATGGTTAAAAATATGGCAGTCCAGCAGGTAGTGGCGGACACACAACATTTGGGTGCAATATGTATGAAGTGGAGGGGTAGCACCACTTAGCAAATTATGATGGCTAAAAAGGCAGTGCACAATACACAGCCAAGTTAAAATAATTTCCTCCCGGTGGGAAGGCCGAGAGGAGGTCGTCAAAGGTACTGGGAGAGGCTTAAGAAGCTGAACCTTATTCCCATTGGCAATGCCAAAGGGACACCACCTCCTGACAAACAGCAATGCAGAGATCAACTGAGGGAATATAGGTACTCGCGGGCTGAGGTACGAGGACTGCAGCCTGGGCAGCAGCATCAGCAGCCTCATTTCCTGGCAGCCTGGCATGGCCAGGAACCCACAGAAACATCACACTGGCTGCACCAAGAGTGAGCATGTGAAAGTTTTCCTGGACCCGCTGCACTAAGGGATGAGCAGTGTACAGCACAGAGACTTTGGAGGGCGATGAGTGAGTCTAAGCAGAGGACACAATTGGGAAGGCTGTGTCACTGGCCGTACTCCGTGGCCTGATACAAGGTGAAAAGCTCGGCTGTAAATACCGAGGAGTATGCCGGAAGCCGATACTGAAAGACACAGGTGCCAATGACTAAGGCATACCCGACCCCACGGTCCGTCCGAGAGCCATCAATGTATACAAAGGTATTATAGCGACATTCCATGCGAAGGTCATGAAACTGAAGGCGATAGACCAAGGCTGGAGTATTGTCCTTAGGAAGCAAATGAAGGCCAAGGTTAACATGGTCGCTTCATGAAGCCAAGGTGGTGAAGGGTTCACACCCACTGAGAAAGTTGAAGGTAGTGTGAAGCTAAGCCGCTGTACCAAGTGGCGAATGCGGACTCCAGGAGGTAAAAGAAGAGGAACGAGCCCCATACTGGCAATCTAAGGAATCATCAAAAAAGGAGGCATAGGAGGGGTGGCCACACATGGCAGACAAACGGCATGCATACCTGCTGAGGAGAAAGTCACGGCGATAGCACAGTAGTAGTTCAGCAGCTTTAGCATACAGACTCTCAACTGGGCTAGTGTAAAAGGCACCTGTGGCCAAATGGATGCCACGACGGTGGACAGGGTTAACATGGTGTAAGAGGGATGGGCGTGCAGACGCATAAACAAAGCACCCATACTCGAGTTTCGAACGGACAAGGGACCGGTACAAACAGAGGAGGGTGGTTCAATCGGGACCCCAGGAAAAACCATTGAGGACACGTAGGACATTGAGGAACTGCGTACAGCGGGCTGCCAAGTAAGGCATGGGAGGACCAAGAGAGTTTCCTATCTAGCATAAGCCCCAGTAATTTCATAGTTTCAACAAATAGAAGGGCAATAGGCCCAATATGGAAAGATGGTGGGAGAAACCATTTGCGCCGCCAGAAATTCATACAGACGGTTTTCTCAGTGGAAAAGCAAAAGCCATTGTCCATGCTCCAGGAGTAAAGATGATCAAGACAGTGGTGAAGACGCCACTCAGTGAAACATGTCAGTGGAGAACTGCAATAGATGGCAAAATCATCAACAAAAAGGGAGCCGGAGATGCCTGGTGGGAGACCGGCCATTATAGGGTTAATGGCGATAGCAAACAGGGCAAAGCTCACGACGGAACCCTGAGGCACACCATTTTCCTGGATAAAGGTGTTCAACAAGGCAGAACCCACATGCACCTTGAAAACTCATTCTTGTAAAAATGCCCATAGTAAACAGGGCAGGTGCCCGTGGAAGCCCCACGTATAGAGTATGGAGGATACCAGTTCTCCAGCAGACGTCTTAGGCCTTCGTCAAATCAAAAAACACGGCCAGTCTAGGATTTCTGCAGAATACCTTTCATGACACGGATGGACAAAGTAACAAGATGGTCAACTGCAGAATGCCGTACTCTAAATCCACATTGTGCATTCGTCAGTAAATTGCGAGACTCTAGCCACAATACTAGCCAGGTATGAATCATATGTTCCATCATCTTGCAAACGAAGCTGGTAAGAGACATGGGGCCGTAGCTAGAAGGAAGGTTTTTGTCCTTACCGTGCTTAGGTATGGATAAGACGGTGTCTTCACACCAGCATACGCGAAATGTGCCCTCTGCCCAGATGTGGTTGTACATATTAAGCAGAAAGTGCTTGCCTGCAAGAGAAAGTTGCTGCAACATCAGAATGTGGATGGTGTACAGCCCTGGGGTGGAGGATTGGGATAAACTTAGCATTATCTAGCTCCCTCATAGTAATGGTGGCATTGTCACACTCACGACTCGGAGAAGACAAGTGCATCGCCCAAGCCTCCTTCACTCGTTTTCAACGGAGGAAGGCAGAGTGATAGCGGGAAGAGCTCGAAATTTCCAAAAAATGGCGGTCCAAGGTGTTGGAGATAGCAATAGTGTCCACGATGCCATCATCAGCTACTATGAAGCCGGAAATGGGGGAATGGATCTTTGTCACAGAGAGCCATCTGAGGAGGTCCCACACGACAGAGGAACTGTTAAAAGAACTAGTGAATGATATCCAGCTAGCTCTTGTTATCCCAAAGAACGCGACGACACTTTGCACGCATCTGTTTATAATGAATACAGTTTGCCTGCGTAGGATGGCGGTTAAAAACACGGAGAGCATGTCTCCATCATGCACGAACTGTGTCCTGGTATGCCTCAGTCCTCCAAGGGACTGGACACGATGTGGTAAAGAGGAAGTGGTGGGGGGACACATTCTGCAGCATTAAGGATAACTTTTAATGGAAAATCTCCTATAAAGATGTGAAACAAATACTAACAAAGAGATAGAGGGGCTGGCCAGTACTTACCTCAGCTCAGTACAGCCGATAGATAACACAAAACAGAACAGAAAATTTACATTCCTAGCTTTCGGAACTTTGTTCCTTCATCAGGGAGGAGAGAGGGGAAAAAAAGGAAGAAGGTAAAATGGATTTAGTTACTCACAACCCAGGTTATGAAGCAACAGGGAAAGGTAAACAGGGAGAGTAGCAAGGATGGAGGACAAAAATGCTGAATTGCTTTGAATTCTGGCACAGAAGCCAACACGCCCAGTATACATGGTTCAACCACAATGAAACCCCTCATTCAAATTATCAAAGAAATAACAGTCATAATAATAATATAATAATAATAATAATAATAATAATAAAATGGTGTACATTCTTGAAAATAATGTTCTAAGCAAAAACTTCATGTAGGCTATTTTATTAATTTTGCTGATCATTAATTCAAAACCCTTGGTCTTACATAAGTTTGCAGTTTCATGCACACGTTCTTAGCCCCTATATTTTCATAAAGAAAACCCAGACTTGCAGGTTGTTTAAATGTCCTCTGGTAATTATTTTCTAAGGGGTTTTTAAGTTCATACATATAAGCAGCAGTCAAATGAAAAAGAGACAGATGGAAGAAAATAAGGAAACTGTTCATTATTTCAAAACCAATTGTCCTAATTGTTAATACATTTTTCCTACTGTGGACAAGACAGTCAATGCCTTCACGAAAGAATGTTTGGAGTTGTCTACAGAACTACAATTGTATCCAGCTGCATATCTCAGCCCAAAGCAAACTGATGGTTGCAGATGTCTTTCTTCAGGGCTCCAGAAATATGGAAATCACACAGTGAAGAGACCATGACAGTATGGAGGATATATAAGGGCTTCCCAGCAAAACTTGCCACCATATTGCCCACATGGCAAGAAATTTATAATTACACCAATGCAAAGGCAGGTGGAAATTAACACTGAAGGCAGGAAATTTGAAGGTGTTTTTAATGAAATGTTGTAAACAGCAGGAAAACATTTTCTACAACTTAGTAACTTTTATGTCAAGTCGTCTGAATGAGCTACAGGTTTATGGATTTAAATAAAACAACGAAGTTTATGATTTCAAAAACTGAGAAATCCCATGTGGAAAATGTGCATCAAATCACAAAACTAGGAGGCCAGGTGTCATCAGGGAGGTAGAGAAGAACACTCAGAACAATGAGTGAAAAATTATACATCTGAGAAGTAGCAGTAATAGTTCGAGCAGTGGAAAGTGATTTACAATTAGATGCTGACAGCAATGGGGGTGAATTTCATATAATCATAAATGCAACACAGTCGTGATTTTAAAGGAAAAGTCACAACGAACAGGCTAGCAAAGTAAGATTCATCGTTGGTTCCATGGTATGAAAAAATTTAATACTTGACAATAACAAAATTAACTAGAATGTCATTAATATAATTGTGTAGGCTTCCGTGGCCATGGGCAGCTGGCGTGGAAGTTTTCTGAGTATGGTACCACATCATACTATCATACTGTAAGAAACCACCATTATAGTGGTCTTCTTTTGGACCTTTTGTAGACCCAGATGAAGACCACTGTAATCATGGCCGAAATGTTGGTATCAGTAATAGATTTATACAATATGACATCATACGATGCCCAGAAAATTATCATGTAAAACGTTCTATATTACACAGATATTTTCGCAATTTCACATTTATGTCTAAATATAAATAATAAATTTCATATAAATAAGAAATTTCAGTATGTGAAGTACTAAACGGCTATTAGTTGTCTTTCGAATTTACTTGTTACGGCTTAAGATCATATGGAAGCAAGCTGTTGCAGCAAATTGTGCTCTCATCATTACAGCCAGCTCCAGTTCATTTTAACAAGAGACTTTTCTTTTTACGCAATGCCATATTGAATAACAGGAAATCTTACTTGGAGTTCTAACAGCAATTAACAATGTTTTAATAGACATTTTTAGTATGTTTTCTTCAATACTTGTTCATGAGACAGTTATGGGATTTAGTAAATAATGTGGTAGTTCTAACTCAAACTACGGAAAGTCCATAGTGGAATAACAAGAATCTGAAAAGGATAGGTTGTGACTATTCACAACATAGAGGTGGTGTTGAGTTGCAGACATGCACAATGAAAAGGACTGCTAAAATATTAAACTTCTGGACAAAAAGGTCCTTTACACACACACACACGGCCATTGCCTCCAGGTGCTGGGATAGTTACGCCCTGGTGCCCGGAGGCCGTGTGTGTGTGTGTGTGTGTGTGTGTGTGTGTGTGTGTGTGTGTGTGTGTGTGTGTGTGTGTGTTTTCTAATTGGGAGGATTTTCTTGTCTGAAACTCCATGCCTCCTCTGAACAGTGAGTAGCAACCTATCCACTCATGTAGGTGGTAATTCTAAAAACTCATACACGACCTAACCTGTGTTTCACAACTATTATAAATTCCTTCATTTAAATTGAGAAAATGTCAAAATTAAGCATTACTATATATCTGAAAAGCTATTAAATAAAAAAAATCCAAGTTTTCATGAATAAACAAAACACAGACATTTGCAGCCAACCACACCATCATTCCATGAAATTGTCCATAATTAATCTAATTTTGATTGTCACCTATCAAATGGTTTCTGTTCAATATCTGAGGGGGCCTACTACAAATAGTGCCATACAAATTTTAAGATTTTTCTTACCTCCCCTTATCTGTGGTGTCCGCTGAGCCTTTGGTTCCATTCCATTGACTTTGGGCTCTCTGATGCCCACAGGAACAACAGGGGAGCCAGGTGAAGGATGCCTCGGCATTGGCAGCTGTGGTGTAGCCTGCGGCTGGGCGGCCTGTGCCTGCGGTTGTGGCTGCTGCTGAGAAGATTGCTGCTGCTGTTGCTGCTGCTGAGAAACTGAAAATATTACCGAATGGTGATAGCTATTTGTTTGTGGGAGAGGTGGGTACGCCTTTGTGGAAGACGGTAACTGTGGCAACTGCTGCTGTTGCTGCTGCTGCTGTGCTGCTGCTGGCTGTTGCGACGGTTGAGATATTTGGGGCTGTGGTGGAGGGGTCGAACGCACGCCCTTGCCTGCAGATGGTGGTGCAGGGCCCGTCTTGCGCTTCTGTGGAGGCAAATATTTGCCTGCTTCACCCTGGCCATCTGGCCGGATAACTGCCGCAAAACGTTCCTCCTCGTCACCGTTCTCCAATTCGGCACGTGCTTTGTAATTTGGGTTACTCTCTATTTCACTTGCAATCTTTGCTGCTTTTGCCTCCGCGTCTCTGCAAGAAACATAATATAGCGTTCTTCTACTGACAGATTATTCAAAATACAAAAATACATGTTAAAGTAAAGCGAGGAATGATAAAGGAAGATGAAAAAGGATAAAAGCAATAGAGGTAAAGAAGGCAGGGTGTCATTTTAGTCAAAAATGCACCAGAACAAGGCAAGGAAGAGAGAAGCTTGTGCAGGTGCAGAAATTGGTATATAATTCTTACTTGAATTCTTTTGTATCTTTCTTCTGTAATGGCACAGTATAAGATTCCATTGATGGTTGAAACGACGACTGAACGCCATAGTCTCTCTCATTCTTGCGGAACATTTCATTAGGATCCCAACCGAGCTGAAACCCGAAGCGTTTATGAGAATCAAAGTTCTACGATAGCTCAAGTTACAGTTGGCGCTACTTTCAAACATACACAAAACATGCTAAACAGCCAAACAAATATCTTACCGAACTATTCGAATCAAGATCAAATTCATCTCCATTACAACCTGGTTCATCCCAAGGTTCGAGCTCACGCTCTCCACTTATATTGCCATTGAATTTGCTTATGGCAGTATCAGTCTGAAACGTATCTGCAAGACAAAACAGTTGTTACCTTCAGCTGTCACTAATGACACACATACACATAGTGTATCGCTTCAAAATACACAGAATTTGAAAGAAAACCAGGGGCTGTTAAGGGAAAAAAGGATTGAACAGCAGCAACAGAGAGAGATTTATATTGTGACAAAAACTACCCTTTTCCATTAGCACACAAAATTTAAGTAACAAAAGAGTACCCAAAGAGATCAACCATATTGTTTAGTAAAAGAAATCTAAAAACTCTCAGCACCTTACAATTAAAACATAACTATCTTACTAAGACAAATTTTAATCTGCAACAAAACACTAAATTTTATTTTTCTTTACACAACTAAACAGCACAAAATCCGAGTTCCTTTAAGATAAAAAAGGAAAAAAGAACAAGTAGAATCTAGAATTACAAATGTGATTAAGCTAGTGCTCTTTCAATCAATAAGAGAAAATAATAATCTGTTACCTCTTGTAGCGTATTCCAAATCACAATCTCTCACTTCAATTGTAACAATATCTTCAGGCTTGAAAATTAACTTTTCAACAACAGTATCAATATCAATTTTGCTTGGATCATCTGTATTAACTTTGTGTGCCATCTCAAGAACAACATCAAATTGGCTTGAAAATGTTCGGAAAACTCCTTCAAATACCGATCCATTTAGAGTTGATATCTGAAACAATTTCACTCTTATTTCTGAACAGCATATATAACGGTTACAGTTCATGTGAATACTAAACAATTATTATTATTATATAAAAATATGGCAAACTATGGAAGGCATTCACTCAACTGCTAAAATAACACACATTCCAAATACAATACATTATATAAACAACTAAGTGGACTCTCTCTGGTTAACAGACAGGAAGCCACAAGGCACCACACACAAATATATTATGGGTTCCAATTCTTACTCCTTGGGAAACAAAAGAAAATAACGGACAGTCATGGGAAAATAATGACAGCTTAAAACTGTGCCTGGTATTAGGATGCAAGCAAAATAGCAGCCTATCCCAGGCAGTAGGGCTGTGGAATGTCATCGCTCCATAAATTTTCTTTCCTGTGAGCATAAACATCAGCATGAAAGACTCCATAGAGGTTAAATTGGAATTATAAGGTTGAAGTTTTGTCTCCACACATCCACTCTGCACAGTAAGACCACGATTTGGATTTACTGTGTCGTACAGTTATTAGGCTGTTACTAAAGTCACTTTTTCAGCATTAGTTCAATTTAGAGCAAATATTTATTGCTGGAAAAATTTCCACTCCTTTTAAATTACACAGTTTAAGTACAGAAGTAGTTATTCTGCCTGCCTGAAAAACAAATTTGTTGCGCTTAATTTTCGAGGGTATTTTCTTTCAGCCTATTCACAAAGTAACAGTTTCATCTGGGTTCTTCTAAAAGCATTTTCCTTTCTATTAGCTATAGTGGTTTAGGAACTAAAGCTAATGGCTCTAAATTTACACTGAATTTATAGTCAAGGCAATGTAAGAAGATACCTGACAACTGCAGTGGGCTAAGTGCAACAGCTCTCCACCCACCTCAACCAAGCATGTAATGTTATTCTGTAAAAGTAACCATGGCAAAACCTCAGCGTTATTGCAGCTCTATAGAAGGCTGTTGTCTCACCTGCAGACATTTACACTTCATAACTGAAAGCTGACAACAGCAATTGTAGCTCTGAAGAATCTTCTTACACTGTCTCAAATGTAACTATTAGGAATTAGGTTCCTCAAACTACAAAATTATTTCAATACATAGACTGCAATCTGCTATTTCTCACCATCACCTTCCATTAAGCAAATTAATGTTGCACTCAATAAAACTTGCAGACTGGTCACTGTTTAGCTGAAAATCAATCTTACAGATAAGCTCTAACACCTGGTCGGAAACACTCCGCTCACTAGTCGAGATGAGGTAACTTTTGGTGGCTCCTTTAGTGAGACTGGCTGTGTAACCATTACACAGCTAAGCTCTATACCAGTCACACTTTAAGCACAGAATACGGGAAACCTGCTGTCTCAGCTGAGAGGAGAATAATTCGCTGGATAACAGTTTCTGGCGACAGAGAGGTCACTTGCTGCATGCTGTGGGTCAAGGGCCCTGGGAACAATGGACACAATAGATTCAACCCCTTCTCAGAAATGGGTGTCATGACACCTTGTGACCCCTGGAATTGTTATACAACCATAGCTCCCCCTGGAATCTCCAAGGCTATTTTGCAAACACAGAACAGATGTGTGTTGCCAGATGCCAAGTGTTACTGTCCCATGAAATGAAAAGCTGTGGTTTTCAGCCCAGAGTTATACCAGGAATTTCACCTGGGAGGAGCAAGAGGGGTGAGGGCATAGTAGGAAACTGAGTGAACAACAAGAACTTGTTGCAGTCATCTGTGAGACAGCCAGTCAAAAGAGGGTAGAGGCCAAGATACTTATATTGGGTTACATGAGCAAAAAACACAGCGAGGAGAGCCTGTTTTGGTCCAGAGTCAGGAATGCAGGCATAAGTGACAAGTGCTGTCTACAGTTTGAGGAGATGGAAGCAGCAAGAAGAAAGTGGGAGGCAGTTTGTCTTGGACTGGTGGAGGGTGGAGAGATGCATCCCTCAGTGACAAAGGTAAAATGCCATAGGAACCTTTCTATAGTTTTATTTATGTGCAGGAGCAAGAAATTCTAGTTGGTCAAAGACGGGAAGACATGTAGTTTTTCCATTTTACTATCTGTCAGGAAGGACTGCAAGTGTCTTACGAGTCTTACAGATGCTAGATGAAACCTTACTTCTCAAAGTAGAAAAAAGATGGCACAATTTATTAAATAATATGAATAAAACTGTTACCACTTTTAATTTATATCGCCATGTCCAATTTAATCTTTTACCTTTTCACCTGTAAATGCTTCTACATCTTATGTGCCACCTTTTTGTTTTCAGTGTACTCCTTATTTGCTGTGTTTGATAGTCTGAGTTTATGTATAGTTGTATGTCTTCCTGCAAAACCTTCCCTATGATTCAACAATGCATATGAACTGATGCTGGGTCTTTGCAACTGTCAGATGGGCCTGTGATCCTGTTTAAAGAATTACCCTCAACTCATGGGGCAAATCTTTTATAGTAAGGTTGTCGAGCCAATTATTTAGAGTTATCCATGTTTGCCAGACTGCTATTAAAGGCTGCAGAGAGTGATTACTTTATTTAGCTAGCACACTTAAGGGTGGTACATTCCAAGCTGCTTACAAAGACAGACCTGTCAGCAACTCCAAATGTAATTGATATCACCCACTTCAGGGCTTAACTATCCTAACTAATACACCCCAATTTGTAAAATGTAATTTGTGTTGTGCATGCTACCAGTATAGAACAGTTATACTCCCATAATTTTTACATATCTCTCAATTGTATTTTGAAGCTGGTGACATGAAAAAATTGATCAACATTATCATTAGCCATTTGGCACGCGCTGTTGGGTAAGGGTACCTCCACCCACTTTTTATGAATTGTACTCTTCTAAAATACCTATTTATGTTGCCTGTTCACATTTTCAAATATCATCTGCCCACCTTCTATTAAGTTATCACTTCTGACATCTTTTATCTTTGAATTCATCAACAAACTTCCTTGGCCCATCTACAATCCCCTCACCTAACTAAATGTTCCATCTCCATTTCATTATGGTCATTATTACGTCTTCCACTCCAGTCTACTGCCTGATTGATTCCATTTCCAATCCCTTCTTGCAATGCCCAACATGCACCTCTCCATCGTTCACTGCCCAACCCTCAGCTTTTTAATGCTCTTCTAATTAAAAATCCTGGTTTCACTGCCATATACCAAAATGATAATACACAATAAACATAAACTTACAGTTTCAGACACATCAAAAGCTTAGTTTTACAAACCTCGTTTAGTTTACAAAAAAGCAACTTATTGTTTTCAAAATCCCATTCATCGTTTCTATCACTGCACTGTTAATTTGTACTATTGTCTATCAGATATGCCAATCATAGATCATTTATACTGCTACGACCCAGCTGAAATGTTTCAAGTAAATATGGACATATTCATTTTAACCAACCTTGATGTAATGAATTCTCTGACTATCAATGAGGTAGTAACCACAATTAGAGAACTACAAAATTACAATGGATGTGATGAAGATGTAATCTGTAAACAAATCTAAAACACACATAAAACATGCAATCATAAAACAAAATGTGGCTTGCACACAAAATACTAGAGGACAGGATCACAGGAATAACCCATCCGTTATTCAACAAACAGTGATAAAAACAAACCCACGTAACTACAGAAAAGAAACCTCTCTGGACTACAAATACTAAATATTTTCCCTCATAATTTACAAAATCAAAAACACTTTGGAACCACAACTTGGGGAATACCAAGAACTATTTCGCCCATACAGGAGAAGCTGCCTGCAGAAATTTTCAGGCTGAAACTAATACTTAAATATCACAAGTACAGAAATAAATAGTTATTTATTTCAGAGATTTCAATTTGCAAATTAATTTGCAATATGAATGTAAAATGACTCGTTCCACATCATGACGATTTATCATGCAAAATGATCCGTGGAACATGAAAGTAACTAAAAAAAAACCATACATTTTAAACATCCTCAGGTCATACAGCCTCCATCCCAAATTAATACACATCACTGAACTTCAACCCACACAATTTTCAAGATAAAGTTAAGGGAAGAAATTGCAAAAGTTTTCACAATAAAATCTATTCTTAGGAAATGTGACATTATCCCAATGGAGCCCTCAAGTACAACATGGAGATTTGGCAAAAAGAAAACTCACCTAAAATTAAAATCTGAGCAAAAACCTCCATGAGAACATGAGAACAAAGAACCTGGTGTGTGCTAATTATTATCTCTTGACTTGGGACAAAAAGAAAAGAGAGAGAGAGAGAGAGAGAGAGAGAGAGAGAGAGAGAGAGAGGAGAAGAAGAAGCCGCCTTAAAACTAGTCTTTGAGACAAAATCACACCCATGAAATCCCTATGAACAAAGTCTTCATAAATAGTACTACAATTTAAATATCTTGGAGAAAACATCAACCAAGGATAAATAGAACCAATAAAATGAAAAACTTAAATCTCTCACCTGGTCAGCATATAACAACAAACATTTGTCCATATTTACTAACATCCAACACCACAAAAACTTAACTCTACTGAAGGCCACAAATACCCGAGCAACCCAGTTCCAAATTAAAAATGAAACAAGAACTGACAAGCTAATCAAAACTGAAAAAAGAATCATGGGAATGTTGAAAACCAGCAAACACCATAATTAAGATGAAATTTTTTTATAACAACTTGTTCTGTGAAAACTTGAAAGGAATATAGGAAGAAAATGGATCCAATTATTCAGTAAGATCTTAAAGCTGTTTGACTCCAGATAATAGACGTAGAGAACAAAGATAAAATTATTAATCTTCTAAAGAATCGCAATTTTTCAGCAGAAACAACATGTAGCAAGTCTTTAGAGATTTCAAATTAATTGAAAAAACTATGATCGGGAAGAATGAAATGCAACAGGTTGGATCAAAGGACTGAACAGTACAATCTGCAAAGAAAAATATTACATGGAATGAATCAAGTGGTCCAGTGTGGTCAATGAGGTTAATAATAACAACAACAAGAACAACAACTTATCTTATTCTACTTAATTTTCAAGGCCACTTAGAAGGTCCTCCACTCCTTGACAAAGTATGTGTTGAAGACAAACTGTATATTGGCATTAGCAAAATTTAAGTGATTTAGTTATTTCCATTAACATTTATTCCTCCTCCATTTTCCCAAGTCAAAGACCTGAAAACTTCCTCCAGAATAGTGCAGAATAATTCCAGTGATGAAAGAATCTATCTTTAAACAAATTTCTCACAACCTTATGAAGTCTAACGGAAACTACAGCATTGATAAAGTGCTTAAAAAAATTCTGCAGCACTATAATTATCTGTATAGCTTGTTTTTGGAATTGCAAACCTTTCTCACCAATATTTTGGCCACAGATAATCAATGCATACTTGTGAGATTCCAATTATGAATGGGACAATGCGGCTTGACTACGCTGTTCAGTCTGTCAAGGTATCTGGAGTGGTGTTTTCAAGTTTAGACGGTGAGTCCACTGTTGCTTTATGATAATAGGCGCGTCAGCTCGAGAAGTTGTCCATCAAACTGACATACACCACGCCACCATCATAAAATTGTATTATTGCCTTGAGATTAAAACTTTTAAGCTCAGCCTCACAGGTGTTACCTGCAGTCAACACCTGTCAATTGCCACTAAATACAAATTGTAGTCTGTAGGTATCCTGTGGACAATGTGACAGAGCTCACACTCCCTTTCTGGAGGTAACTGGAAGGGCTGTGTCAACACAGGCAGTACACATCTGTTTCCACACAATCCATTTCGCTTCCACTGAACTTAGACAAATGTCGTCTTGGTTCTCCGACTGAAATGTGCAGGTTTTGTCTTATGCTTGTTAACTGTTTGTCCAATGCCAGACAATCTTAGAAGGTTGTGCAGATGGCAAGATACCAATGTATGCCTCGGGCATACAGTCCAACGAGATCAGCAGGGGTATTTTAGACCAGTATGCCACTCTCTTCAGTGACAACATTAATCTGAGAGTTGTGCAATATCTACATATTAGTCCAACATTACAATGAACACAGATATTGGACCCATCTAGTGAATATCTTCCTTCACAAAACAGGAATAAAACAGAATGGCCTGAAGTATTTACAGACAGAAACAACTGAGTGTGCTAGGAAGAAGACGAAACCTGCACTGTGTACTCGTAGTAACTGTCCTCACTGGATGACCTCAGGAGGTCCATAAACAAATACTGCTGCAGGTTTGAATAACAACAAGTCTACCAACTTATGAAGAGCATTCCAAGGAAAATCCATGTACATTAAAATCCACTGCATGGAACACGAGACTGAATGTTGCTCTGCAGGATATTTTGTGATTTGACAAATGTGCAATTCTGAAAAGGCTGGCATTATGCTACTTATGGTTGTGTTTTTATTGTGCAATGATGTGATTTGTAGCACCATATGGCTTCTTTCACTTCCTGTTTCTGAAAAAAATCTCCCATGCTGCAGCTAAGCCTTGTCTCTACATCTTTTCTTCAACAAAGATAAAAAGTCAGTCATCATCTGCACAAGAAAATCTTTATTTGGTTCACTTAACCAGTTTCGACAGTTTAAACTGCCATTTTCAGAAGTGAAACAGAATCATATCATTGGTAAGCCCACATGAAAATAAGAATTGGACAGTTGTGTCCTTTACTACAGAGCAAAATGGAGTGACACCTCTAAAAATATGTGATACATGCAATGAGTGGCAAACAGTTAACTGTAAATTTCACATCATACATAAAACATGTGAAAAAAGTCAACCATCAAACAGTTTTGAAGACTACAATTTAAACTGTCTAAACAAGCTAAAGGTTTTTTTGTGCAGCTGTGAATGACTTTGCGTCTCTGGTGAAATATTCTGCAGCTGCTAAAAACTACTGCTATGAACAAAATCATAATATCCTTTCTTCCAGGAGTGCTAGTCCTGCAAGTTTCACAGCAGGACTTCTGTGAAATTTGGACAGTAGGGGATGAGGTACAGATGGTAACAGAGCTGTGAGTACTGGGCACATTTGGGTAACTCGGTTGGTTGACAGACAGATCCTGGATTCACAACCAGGAGCAGATACTGGTTCTCTAGTTTTACAAAAGTGTTTCGCAAAAAGAATGCAAGCTTTCCTACAGGGATTCTCATTTGAGTTCAAATAGCGTCTTCGTACCACTTGTTGATCGAACCTATTAGAAACAAGTTTGGCAGCATGCTTCTGGACTGCTTCAATGTCTTCCTTTAATTCAATCTGGTGGCAATTTCAAACACGCTATCGGTACTCAAGAATGGATCACACTGGTGTTCTACATGCAGTCTCCCTTACAGATGTGCTACACTTTCCTAAAATTCTCCCAATAAATCGAAGTTAACCATTCACCTTTCTTACTACTGTCCTTACATGCTAATTTCATTTCATATCGCTTTGCAACATTATGCCCAGATACTTAATTGACATGGCCATGTCGAGTAGCATACTACACTAATACTGTATTTGAACATTACAAGACTTTTTCTACTCATCTGCATTAACTTACATCTTTCTACAGTTAGAGCTAGCTGCCATTCATCATAACAAACAGAAATTCAATCTAAGACATCATGTATTCTTCTAGTCACTCAATGACAATACTTTCCTGTGTACGAGGGATTATCCAAAACAAACCTACACCCCCCCCCCCTCCCCCCTCTTTAAACTAATTCATTCACATTTTAAGCAGAAACCTTCAATCCCCTTCAAAGTACTCTCGACTTGCATTAATAAACTTGCCTAATCTTTTATTCCATTTCTCAAAACATTGGTTAAATTCTCTTCTTGTTTGGCAGCGGCTCTGTCTTTTTCTTTCACCTTAGCAACATCAACATAATGCTTTCCTTTCAGATCTCTTTTCATTCTAGGAAAAAAAAGAAAAAGTGCCACGGGGCAACATGGGGTGAGTATGGGAGGGTGAAAATTTTGGTTGTAAATTGTCATACAAAGCATGGTAGTGTGAGCAGGGGCATTGTCATGATGGAAAAACCAGTCACCCAACTGCCCAAATCAGACCCCTTCCACGGCACACAGCTGCGCAATCTTTTCAAATCTTCCAAGTAGAAAGCCTGGTTAACTGGCTGACCCTGCGGAACGAACTCTGAATGGATGACTCCTCTCACACGTGAAAACAAACCAGCATTTTTTAAATGTTTGGTTTCACATGGTAAGCTTTCTTTGGGAGAGAAACTTCAAGTCTTTCACTGACTTGACAATTGCTTTGATTCAGGATCATAAGCGTAGCACCTAGATCCGTCACCTGTGATAGTTTCTGAAAAAAGTTTGGATAATTTCAGGACTCTTCTTTCAAAGCACACATGCTTCCACATGACCTTGTTATTGTTCAGTAATCAGCAGTCATGGTATGAATTTGACAGCCACCCTTTTCATTACCAGATTTTCTGCTGCAATTTGCTCCACTGAACTTCCAAATAATCCATGACAACTCCACAATTTCTTCAATGGTCCGTCGTCTATCTTCATTGATGATTGCATGAATGTTTTCAACATTTTTGAGTGTTCGGGCCATGGATGGAAAACCAAAACAAGATTTGTCATCAATTGACATTGCCCCATTTTTTAAATGGGAAAACCACTCAAACACTTTAGTTTTCCCCGCAGCATTCTCCTTGTACACTGTTTTTATTTCAAGAGTTTCTGTTCCACTTTTTCCAAGCAAAATGCAGAATTTTACTGCAGCATGCTGTTTATGAAAACCTGCCACTGCAATAATGGCAACGGCACAAAACAGTTGTCACTATGAACTGTGCCAAAACTAGTCTACCTCCTCCAGTGACAGGATTCTGCCTACTAACTCTGCAATGTTCACACTATGGACTCCTAGAAGCAAAACACAATACTACAAAAGCTCTGCCCACCAAAAAGTAGTCTGGTTTCTTTTGGGCACCCCTTCTTACTATAGCGTCATCAGCAAAAAGTCACAGATTGCTGTCAAGGACAATGTATTGGATTTTATGAACAAAGAAGCCTTCAACCTATTCTGTAAGTGCAGATCTTCCTTAACAGTCCACAGTGGAGCACTGCATCAAATCCTTTCTGGAAATCTAGGAATATGGAATCTGCGTGTTTACTTTCATCCATGGTTCGCAGTTTACCGTGTGAGGAAGAAGCAAGCTGAGTTCACACAAGCGATGGTTTGTAATTCTTCCAGATTTTGGGACTCAAGCTTTTCTGTCTCAAGGAATATAAATAGTTTGGGCTTCCATGACCATGGGAATTTAGCGACCCCTCATTGTCAGTTCCGTACAACTTGCGATACTGGCACAGACAGTCTTTTCGCAGATGATGCAGTTATTTTCTTATCTTCTGCGAGAAAATGCTGTATGAATATTCAGTCAGCTCACAATAAGGTTTTAATTCAGTTTAAATATTGGCTACTCATTTTAAATGTTCATCAATGTAAAAGTGTACATTTCACAAAACAAAATAAATAGTATCCTATGACTACAATATCAATTAGTCACACTCTAAACTGGTCAACTCTTACAAATACCCGGCTTGAACAATCTGTAGGGATATGAAATGGAATTACCATGTAGACAAAGTCATACATAAAATAAGTGAAAGACTTGGGTTTACTGGTAATATACTAGAAAAGCGCAATCAGTCCACAAAGATTGATTATAAAACACTTTGTCGACCCACCCTAGAACACTGCTCAAATGTGTAGGACCCATACCAAACAGTGCCAACAGGAAGTACTGGATGTATGAATGGTCAAGAGTTTCTTTCATCCATGGGAGATAGTCAAGGAGATGATGAAACTTAATTGGCAGGCACTTAAAGATGCAAACTATTCTGAGAATTCCTAGTTACACAAAGTTTCAATAACTAGATTGAATGATGACTATGAATATCTACACCTCCTACATACTGCTCCCTTAAGGATCGAAAGGGCAGTATTCAACTGACTGCAGCTTGCAGAGCAGCGCCTAACCAGTCACGCTTCCCACACTGCATTTATGAATGGAACTTTGTCCAATGAGAAGAAAAGTGTCAACTTCACAACAGTTTGCAGAGTATGGATGTAGATACAGATTCTACTTTTGGTAGGGCATAGAGGGGAAAAAAACACACCAAGCTTGACTTCAAGCAATCTAGATACAAAGTGAAATGTTCAAGATGACACACACACACACACAGTGCATTTTTTATGTGGGGTTTTACGGCGCAAAACCTCTAAGGCCATAAGTGCCCAGTAAAGGACCATAGAATGCTGAGACCGCGAGGGTAAAAAACCATTGCGAGGTCCAATACAAAAAGGAAGAAGAAAAAATCTAAAACATCAAGATGTTACAGGAGATTATCTAAAAGAGGTCGACCATACACCAGAGTCACCAGGTAGAAATCAAATCTCTTTTGTCATATTACTGCTTTTTGAAAAACTTTTTAAAACGCGAGCCACAGCTCGCACGTCATGTGTGCGAATTTTGTATGTGAAAAACTCTTAGAGCTTTTTAAATAACAGAAATGTTATTAACATTCTACATCTTTATTCTTCAAGCTTACACATGTGCAGCAATCTGCCGCTAGAGGGATCCAAACTGTAGGGTGTGACAGGGCAGTGTATAACCTATCTATGTTGATGAGAAACAGCATGGTGCAATTGAGTTTCGAACCTGAAGAGTTCGTTTACACATGGAGCATTATCTCCTTTAGCATGACAATGCCAGACCACACTGCAACTCCTGCAACAGTCCAACACCTTGGGTTCACTGTCATTGATTATTCCCTGTAGTCCCGACTTGACCCCATCCAATTTTCACACACCTCCAAAACTTAAATGACACCTTCAAGGTCTTCACTTTGTTAGTGGCAAAACAGTGCAAGCAGAGGTGGTCACATAGCTACATCAACAAACTCAAACATTTTCCAGTGATTGTATTGACAAACTGGTCTCTCAAATAAGTGTGTTTGTCGCCAGGCTGACCGTTGAAAAATGAATATGCAGAGATGAAGAATAAAGCTGTAGAATGTTAATAACATTTGTTTTATTTAAAAAGCTTTAAGAGTTTTCATACAAACATATCTGAGGCACTACTATTCAACACATTCTCTTATGCTGTTTTGTCCAATTCTACAACTGCCCAGCCAGTATGTAACTACAAGTTATAATGATACAGGCTTCCCCCTAAGAATCTTGTGAAATGTCTGATACCACCTTTTTGTTATATGCATCTGGATAGTTATCTGACAAGTCAGTGCTTTCTAGGGACTTGTACATGTGTCTTTATATCATACTGTCCAATTTACTAAAACACTTGATATTCATTGTGAAAGCATACAGAATGTTCTGGAAAGACTTATATTATCATGATTGTCAGGGGGATTGTTGTCATTAACAAAATTATGTACAGGTGCTAAGTTAGATGTTTAATGAAGAAATTGAAGTGTTAAATATCTGGCGGCAAATATTAAGAGGCTGTGGAAATGTTGGCATAAGTGGTTGGCACCTCTAATTACCTTAACTGCAGTTGATTGGTGGGTTGACACAGATAACACCATTAACTTGAGAAACGGCTTAAAAGTTATTAGCAAGCAATGTATTTTCATTTGTTATCTATTTTTATGTCTTACTCTCATCATTTGTAATTAATATCCTTTGTAATTACATTTCTAATTAACTTTCCAATTGTTTACACCACACAACTTTCCGATTTTCAGAATTTAAGGCCTTATTTGTAAATTTTACGTTTGTAGATGGATAAAGCACAAGATTTGTACTGTCACTGAATGCTAGTAACCAAATCCAAACTGTAATTAATTACGTAACTAAAATAATACAAGAGACATCATTGTAATTAAAGTTCCGAGAGATTTTTTATATTTAAAACTACAGATAATACTACAAAATTTATGTAATACGATATTGTATTTTATACCTTATTCAGCTGTAACATCAGTTTCTTTACATTTTGTAAATTTTAATTGTAACATCAAAAATGTACAAAATTTAATAATGGGTTATTTTGAAATTTATTTTTAAATTCTATATAAAGCAAAGCAGTGATGCTGTGGGGTGATCAGTTGTTGAGTTGTTGTTTTGTCAGTCAGTCAAAGAGATCTGTGAAGTATGTCAGTCAGTGTTTTTGTTAACGTGACGAGTATGCAGTTCAGTTGTCAATAAATTTTGTGCAGTTGGAAACTGTTATATTCTTTCATCAAATGAACTCCAGGCAACATAGTTATGTTAAATGTAACGATCCGAGCGGAACGTTATAGTGTGGGTGTTTTGTTTTAGGGCACAAAAAACAACTGGGGTCATAAGCGCCCAAGTCAAAACTATAGAACACAAACATAGACACAAGGGAAATAACTATATGTCAGTCCCAATGGACAGAATAGGAGACAGCTAAAAAAAAAGCACATGCAAAAAGGGCTAAAAGAACATCACACAAAAATGGAAATCCAAAACTAAAAATTAAATGGCCTTCACCATATTGCTTCGGCAGATAAGTAAAATGTGGTCGACATCCCGCACGTCATTTGCAAAAACGGCTGATAAATCACATGGCAAACCCAAGCTGGGGCGTAAATTGGTAAAAAAAGAGCATTCTAGCAGGAAGTGGCGGACAGTTAAAATTTGGTCGCAATGCTTACATAGTGGTGGGGTAGCGCCACTGAGCAAATGATGATGGCTAAAAATGCAATGCCCAATACACAGCAAAGTTACAATTATACCCTCCCAGCGGGAGGGATGAATGAATGAGAGGAGTTCGTGCAAGGCACTGGGAGAAGCTTAATAAGCCGAAGCTTATTCCCGTGAAGGGAGGACCATTGGCAATGCCAAAGGGACACCACCTCCTGACAGACGGCAATGCAGAGATCATCAGAGGGAATAGAGGTACTCGTGGGCTGAGATACGAGGACTGCAGCCTTGGCAGCAAAGTCGGCAGCCTCGTTTCCTGGCAGACCGACATGACCAGTGGACCCACAGAAACATGACATTGTTTTCCAGCGTAGCGTGGCGGTTAAAAACACAGAAAGGACGTCTCCATACGTGAATTGTGTCACGGCATGCCTCAGTCCACCAAGGGACTCTGACACAACGTGATAAGAGGAAGTGCAAGGAATGGAACGTTCTGCAGCAGTGAGGATAACGTTGGTGAGATAGCCCACCTGGTCATCACAACTGAGGAGCTCTTGTTCTGCGAAGGTCGCCAGGGAGGAGTAAAGCTGCCAGTAAGCTGCCATTTGGGCATGCATGTGGATGGGGTAGGAGTCAGCAGATTGAGAGCACATGGGAAATGGTTGATCGAGTAGGTGTCAGAAAGAATGGACCACTCAAGACCATGGGCAAGCTGGGCAGTGCAAAAGGATAGGTCCAAAAGGGAATAGGTGTGCGAGGAGTCAGATTAGATTAGATTTACTTTCATTCCAATTGATCCGTAGTGAGGAGGTCCTCCAGGATGTGGAACATGTCAGAAAAACAACAATACATGACAAATATTTACAACTAAAACAAATAAGTTAATGTACCATTTCACAGGTCCCAAGTGGAATGATTGTCATTTTTTAATGAACACTAAGAGTCATTTTACAAATACTAATGCACTGAATTTAAAATAAAAAAGTTTTTTATTTATTTATAAGGTAATACAACTACTGTAATACTTATTTACAATGAACACATTACTGCACTGAAATGGTGCAGAAGTTAGTATAATCTCTCACACACACACACACACACACACACACACACACACACACACACACACACACAAATTTTCAATGAACACATTACTGCACTGAAATTGTACAGAAGTTATGTTGTACTTATATACAAATCAGTTGGTTTTACTAAGAAATTCATCAATGGAGTAGAAGGAGTTGGCCACCAATAAATCCTTTAGGCTTCTCTTAAACTGAATTTCATTGGTTGTTAAGCTTTTTATGGCTGCTGGCAAGTTATTGAAAATGCGTGTTCCTGAATAATGCACACCTTTTTGTACAAGACTAAGTGACTTTAAATCCTTGTGAAGATTATTCTTATTTCTAGTATTGATTCCATGAATTGAGCTGTTGGTTTGAAAAAGTGATACATTTTTAATGACAAATTTCATAAAGGAATAAATATATTGTGAAGCAGTAGTTAGTATCCCTAGTTCCCTAAACAGGCTTCTGCAGGATGTTCTTGAGTTCACACCACATATAACTCTCACTGCACGTTTTCGTGCCCGGAAAACTTTAGCTTGGCTTGATGAATTCCCCCAAAAAATAATCCCATATGACATTATGGAATGAAAGTAAGCATAGTATGCCAGCTTTTTCATTTTTATATCCCCTATTTCTGACAAAATTCGCATTGCAAACAGAGATTTGTTAAGACGCTTCAGCAGTTCTGTGGTGTGCTCCTCCCAGTTGAATTTATTATCAAGCTGTAATCCCAAGAATTTAACACTGTCCACTTCTTCTATCTTCTTGTCATCGTATGTTAGACATATACTCTTGGGACACCCCTTACAAGTTCTGAACTGCATGTAGTGTGTTTTTTCAAAGTTTAGTGACAAAGAATTGGCTCGGTCTCCAAAAGAAAAGTGCCATTCCATAAATGAGAGCAGGATTTCAGAGGGCCAGCAATGGCATCAACACCTTTCTGAATAATAAATGGATTGACCGTGGTGAAGGACTGACCATCTTCAGTATGTGAGACCATGAGGAACCGTGGTGCAGCAAGGAGGGTCTTTGAATCATTAGCCTTATTACTTTTAGATTTTGTAGGTACTGAGTGGGAAGATGATTGACTCATCATGAGGAAATCCCCCATGACTGCCAGCGTCTCCGATGGTGCACTCCTTCCAAGTGGAGGCCCCTGCACAAGGGGGCACACCTGCCTTAGGTGATTGTTCACACCTCCCGAACACCTGATAGAGAGACCAATCGGCAATTTGGGAAGGTTACAGCTCACGCAATCACCTCTCCCTGAGCCTGGCCTGTACCAGAGGGTACATGCAAGCCCTACCTGTCGACCCGGGGTGGGAATTATGCGTCACCCAGTCACCTTTTACATGTCAGACGTGTGGGCCATCCTTCAGGAGTGCACAGGGAGGAAGAAGAAAAAAAAAAGAGAATCCTCAAACGCCGAAGTGGAGGAACGAGAGGGAAGGGAAACAAAGAAACGAAAAGGGAGGCAAAAAGAAAGTTGAGACTGTTCGCAGGTCAGCATCAGAGTGCAGGGCCTTTTCAATAATACCCCAGACATGTTACCCAAGGGAGGGGAAAAAGAATAGCAAAAGGATAGGCAGACAGCATGAAAGGGAAAAAGTGCTACAGTGCTACAAAGGCTGGGGCCCCGTGGCAGCCAAGCACGAACCCCCCAAAGTGTGGCAAGCCCCCTGCGCGCGCTTTTTGTGTGTGTGTGTGTGTGTGTGTGTGTGTGTGTGTGTGTGTGTGTGTGTGTGTGTGCGCACGCGCATCACAACTGCAGAATGATTCACAGATTTTGAAACCAACCAGTTAAGCTAGGTTTTGGACGCCCTGATTGAAGGATTAGAAGAACGAATCTTCACAAAACTGGAGACACTGCAGAACTAGCCTAGCAAATGTGAGTTAGGCATTACACATATGCTAAAACTTGGCTTTTTCTCATGTAGGATGCTGGAAGGGGAGGAACTGGTACAATCTCATACTTCCCTTTCCAGTTGATGACATGTCTATTTCCAAGTTACAACTCATTTAAACTATACTTCCTATTTCATTTACATTGGCTGAAATCAATATTACCAATATACTCCAACATGTTTCTAGTGTCTATTCGAGAGAAAAAGTTTTTACATGATGTACCTATCCATCAATCTGGCTTAGAGGGCTGCACATGCAACAGAAAAAATTACTTACAAAACTTGTCCAAGTCATTCATTCTGCCGACTTAAAACTGCACTCTATTCCCACAAATCTTTGGAAATGTTTCGATGACTCTGGTACACTTCATCAACAAAGACATTTTGTTTATGAGTTAGGATTCATTGTTACAAGTTTTGTTGACACTATAGTTAACTAACTACCTTGGATTAGAGAACTTTAGAACTATGAAAGTTTTTATTTTGATTCCTCATTGAGACATCTATTTTCAAAATGTTTCAGAGTTTCCATTTGCGTACAGATGCCCTTTTCATAGAGTTGTTTTGTTTCGTTAGTCTTCAAGCAACGTACCATAGGAAATGATTGTTTCACTGTGCTCTGTAAAGTCAGAGAAATAATTTTCCTGCTATACATGGCAGAGTGTAAAAAGTATTCCAGTTGGATTCTACATCATTGTTCTATAAACTAATGGCAAGCTGAAATAATGACTGTCATCCCTTTTGAAGTCTCTCGCTCTAATTTTACCATTTTTAACATTATGTAAGTTAGACAAGGAAGTAACATGTTTCTCGACATTTTGCAAAAGAAAGTGCTCCGAATTGTTCAATGCATCTTCATGTAACGTGTTTGTAATGGAGCCTGCTCCATGTTAAGCATTACTGTGACACTAATGTTGTAATTGCTGTTGGTTTTCACAGTTTTTATACCACTGATGAATAACGCTTTGCTTTGAAAATTTATTCCTGTCTATGGTTCTGGTTAATAACAATAATCTGGCAGCACTTTATATAGGGGCTAACAGAGAAAGGAGTGATTTATAGAGTCATACTAAAGTAGCAACTTTTAGTGAATGCCAAAGATTTTCCTGTCTTTGATCTGTTTAGGCTTCTTCCATTAAACAACTTGGTAAGGACCTCAGAATGGCAAGAAATAATTAGACAAATGACCTCAACAGTGGCTGAATTACAGTTAGAATTATTCTTTAGATTAGCTTTGTGCCCTTCCGATACCTATTTATACGGTTATAGACCTTAAATTGTTTTGGCAGAATACTCCTAAATATGTGGTGTTTGGGACTGATTTCGGCACTTCCTAAGCAATGATGTAAACAATCACTATTTCTCTCATCTGTTTACATGCACCACATAACATTTGATTTAGCTGCCATGTTCATATTTGGAATTATGAAGCATGTAACAAAGCCAGCCAGCCTCCATTGGAAGTCCCAAAAACTACACTTCAAATTTGAACAAGGTTCTGCGAAAGTTCTTTCCTCATTTGAGAGAACTGTCCAATCACATTGCAGCATTCTTTGTTTTACTCACTTCTCTACTTTCGGCAGGTGTGTCTATTCAAACACAATGGTCTACTTCCAGGCCATTCTCAAATATGCACAATGACGCAGACACTTGCACACTGGTAATTTTAATTATAAAATATCCTACAGCAATAAATTTAAGAGTTTTCGTGCAGATACTCTTCAATGGAGTTGGAGATGTCCAACAAAGTTCTTTAATTCAGTCAAACTCTACCACATCATCCACCTGTCACATTAGTTTGCTTTGGGAGGTTTTTGAATACCTTTGCACCCATGTTTCTGACTTTCTATACTAATGTTGTCCCATTGAGTCTTTGTAGGGATTGCTTTTTGTGCTATAGCTACATTCATGTTTTTCAGTAATTATGAATTGTGAAAGAGTTTTCAAAATATCAAGCTTTTATTTTAAGTGGTATCGGTAGGATTTCAAGAATTATCACCAGATAGACCTAATTCTTATAACCTGGCTCTGTATTTTGAAAATACTCTCCCTGCGAGTGGAGCTTACCAAAAAATTATGCCACAATTCATTAGCAAATGGAACTATGTAGAACAAGCCAGGTTCTTCACTTTGAATGATCTATATCAGTCATACAAAGATGAACAATTCCACGATTAAAACAAAGTGAGTGACTATGTCACATCTGTCTGCGACATCCAGAGCTGGGCATTTCGTTTTGGATGTATTTACATGCTGCCTGTTGACAGTGCAGAATCAGGTTTGCTTAGCAGAGTGGTAACAGTCCAATCACTTTTCTATGCACTTCAACATCTAGTTTTAGACAAAGTCACATACAATTAACACACCAAATGCAGAAACACTACAAACAATTAAAACATATCCTAACTTATAATACGAGCAGGAAGTGTCACCTTCAACTGACTATGGGAACTGGCCCTTGTGGTAGCAGAGCAATATGACAATGGTGAACAGAATGGAAAGCATGAACAAGATTATTCTTTGATTTCTTCTTGTTATGGCAGCTGTCCTGTAAACAACTAGCTGTCAGTCACTTTGTTATTCTGATCGAGGTATAAAACACCTCATTAATTCTAAGTAGTGTGTTTTCCAAGTAAGGTTGTGGTCTGTAAAGAGGTACTACAGTTCAGGCATCCTGTTATAGTTTTATAAGGAAAATAATGGGGCCACAGAGAGGAAGTAATATTTACAAAACTGGCCTCACTGATTATAACCCAGCAAACACTTATAGAAGAACAAAGAATCTACAATATTGTAGTAACATAAAGAGTAAAATGTTTATCCTCATTCTGAACTAGAAGTGAAGAAATCGAGAAACTTTACCAACATATTAAGATCTGCATGTTTCCTCAACGATGAGATAGACAAAGCAACCATAGTTGAAGTTAGAAAACATCTTAGGTTGGGTGAAGAAACCTTAGCTGAGTCCACGTAAGATCCACGAGTTGCAGTGGACTGTGTGTGGCAGCCATGCAATGCATGACCAGTCATGCAATGCATTCTTGTTTACTGTCTCTACAGCAACACCCCAATATTGTCACAGCTCTATAGGTGGCATTATTTCCCCCTGTAGACATTTGCATTTCACAGTTGAAATCTGGCAACAATGTTGTTAGTTGGTACTCAAACACGATTATAGCCACAATAAACAGCAACTTAGAACAAAACAAAAGCAGATTACTACTAAATCACAATTTGAAGCTAATAACTGACTACCACAGTGACCATGTCTTGCCACTAGATCACTCCAGAGCACTGTCGTAATCTGTCCAAGTCACCACTGCAAGTTGCGAAGTGCTTCCAGATTACAATAACTTTCCTTACAGCCTACATTCCACTCATTGAGGAAAGTAACTATATCATCAGTAGGTACATGGATAATATGAAAGTTGTTGCACACTAATAGTTGATATTTTTTTAGAGTATGTGCCACATCTACACTACTGACCAACTAATACTGAGGACATAGCTGAAGAAAGAAATCATGTACTAAGCACCCTCACTATTCGAAAGCTTCTTCCAAAATTTATTCCTTGAAGTCCTTGTTGACACTACCTTCCTCATACTGCATGCACTTTTCTGAAAGTGTCCAACTTTTTCAATAGATTTGTATTTACGTGTAAGCCAGTTACCAGAAGGCAGCCGTTTGTTATCCGTTAGCCTTTGCTGCTGTTTTGATTTCCCCATTATGTATATTAATGCAAGACCACAAGCAAGACAGAACACTGTCAGAGTTAAAATTAGCAAATCCCACAATCAAGCAATAAAATTCCGAAATCTGCAAGTTACATAGATTTATTAAGTCACATTCAACCAACTCAACGATATATTAAGCTCCCAAACTTCATCACTATGCAGATTTTATGCTGCGACAATAACTTAATTCAATAGATCCATGACAATTGGTTACAAACTAACACGCAATTGGAATTGTTGTTCCATTAGAATAGTTCACAAATTTTCTCACTGGGATATTCTAAAACAACACGAATAAAAAAAGGTTAGAGGGTTGGACAGATTTGCAAAGAAACAAAGAGCATACAAGAAATGCTGCTAAGCTACGTGAGTGTACAAGATGAAAGCAAATCTATTACAGTGTGGATCTAAGATAAGTGCCACATTCAAATTGAGTATGATGCCTGTTTGATTTTTAATTAAATTTGATCTGGTGTGGTTATAGCAAGCCCATTATCAAAGCACCACTTTCAATTGCTAATTGTTGTGCAGAGTAATCTGATAAATCGACACTGTAAGAAGATGAGAATGGAGGGAATACCAAATCACCAACTTTAGAGAGTGTAACTTACACACACACACACACACACACACACACACACACACACACACACACACACAATGTTTAACAATCTATGATATCCAAAACCACGTATCTAGACAAGACCTCAACAAGTCTGAGGAGAGGATAAGCAAATATACGTTTACATGGATTCACTCCATATGAATGAAAAAGAACTAATTCCCATACAAGAACGAATTCCCATACAATCTTAATTCAAACAAACTATGAGCCTGTTGGCGCATAAACGCTTTTTTAAACTTTCCCCTGCGACTACATGTCAGTGTGTAAGGGAGATGTACACGCTGAAATAGTCTTCACAGATCTGACAACATTTATGAGCAGGATTTTACAAAACTGCTGTGTTCAGCCGACCAGACCCAAGGCTTGGCCTAATGCTTCGTATTCTGCAGCCACTGCATACAAACACAGGAAGACTGTAATAGACAGCATGACCCCAAGCGCTGAATATTCACAAACCATAATTAAAAGCTTACAAATATTTTACGAATCCAGAAATCTACAAAGCGTGCCTCCTATTTAACTACGAACTTCACAACAGAACATTACAAAAGGAAAAGGTATTTTATATACGACATGGCATGCCATGTCACGTCAGACATAAATAACCTACTTACCAAAACGTTATTGCCAACGTGACTAGTAATTGCGTGCATGAAATGTGGATTCTGGTAAATGCCATCAGCTGTCACGCTTCTCTCCGGACGTGTACGTGGAGACCTAAAGGAAATACACTACCGTCAATAAATTACATAACAAAAAAAAGCACTTCCGTCCAATATATGCACTTTACACTTCGAAATGATCTTGCAACACTTCATTCATGTCGAGATCTAATGACCTCCAAATGCAAGAAAAACGTTGTATACTGATTTTCACTTTCCCAATTCCTATCATCGATTTCATTTCATGTACACTAAAGCACTCAGTTGTTCTTTATTCATCGTCGAAACACTATCACTTTAATCAGAATGGAGCATGTAAACTAGAGCGTACCTTGAAGCATTCGGTCTGGTTTTCCGTTTGTTGTTCATTCTGCCTTCCTCGCTCCTGCCGGGGTAGGCGCCTTCACGTATTTTTGTAGGGACCGGAATTTTGGCAAATTTTATTAGCACCCACAAGAAGAAAGATAAGATATTTAAGATTATAAAAATCTTGGGAAGGTGGTTTAACGGCGATTAGATGCGCTAGATGCGAATCAAAGTTTTGTTCCCCCTTCCACAAAATTAATCACCATCCACAAACCTCGTCTCAATATGGCAGCTAAGATTGTGTACACCTTGTAGACATGTGACTCCTACACAATACAGCAGCGAACAAACAGCTGTGTCGCTGAAGACGCGAATTGGCAAACGTGCAAGAAATTCGATTCTTTAATATCGCTGATACAGTTGAGAGAATGACCAACAAACTTATACTAAAGCTAGCTGATCAGGACAAATACAAAATAATTGGTAGACATAACAATCACATTAATTTCCTGGAGTTACACATTTTCTTCCCGCGATGCAAAATATTTTCCACGTATATCTACGTACAGCTCAATCAATGTATTTTATCGATTGGTTTGAAATCGAAGAACCGGGTCTTATATCGCATAGTCGAATACGAATTCAAAAAGACTAACAATTGTTCAAGAAACCGCCAAAAATAAAAGTTATAACTAATTCTCAAGAGTTGAGAAAACCACTGCTTCTTTGGTGAAGCTCAAACGTTACGTCTATAATGATAATTGAGAAAATTGGTCATGATTTAGAAACTGATATAAATATTTGAATATGCAAGACAGAGTTAATTCCCACGGACAATACTTTAGTTAACACATTTGCTTTAACACATTCCTACAACCTATTTTAGAATGGTGAAAAGTGCATAGGATCTATGGGGTTTCGGACAGCAAATTACAAGCTTGAAGCCCATGAAGTAGCTATCAATGATCAGAAAATAAATGAAATTTCACATAAGAGATTTCTAGGAATACAAATGAATAATTAATGATGAGAGAGTGAACATTACCCGCTCAGGAAACACAGATCAGCATGTTTGCACTAAGAGCTATTTTGCCCTTTGTTGACAGGGAAAAAATAATTCTGTCATATTCCGCATATTTCCACCCCATGATCTGGTACAATGTTCTGGCGAAATGTTGCAAAAGTGGAAAAAGCTTTCAAAATACAAAAACGATCTGTGGGATTGATCTCAGGTGTTTCAAATCGTATATCCTGTAGGCACCCATTCAAGACACTTGAGACATTGACACTCGCAAATCTTACTGGAGTAAGAATTTACAGTGAGTACCTACCGAATAAAAAAAAAGAACATTGACAAATCTCATATATTTAAAAATAAACTGAAACAATTCCTCATAAACCATACTGTACATAATTTAAATGAATTTCTAGAATTACAAGACTTGTGTATTATATTATAAATTATGAAATCTGTATACTAATGTACATAATATTATATATATTTTATGCATATTGTCTGCAGTGCAGTTGGTTTTTTTACCATGAATATTAAATCGTATATCTTGTATTTGTATTGCTTCCAGTATTGTTTGTTTTTCTCTTCTTTTTGCCCATATAATAATATATTTATTGATTTGTCTTGTACTGCAAAATAGTCTGTATAAAATGTAATTTTACAGGGCCAAATAATAATGGGACCAAATGAAACCATACAGTTAGAACCAACAAGAAGTAATGGATGCATATAAAGAAGGGAGCATGAGAATTGACAATTTGTTTGATCTATGGGAGAGCGTCATGAAAATGTTGAAAAAAATGAACTGGCAGATGAGATAGACGCCAAATACCTCATGAAAGCTTGTTTAGAAGGTTTTAACAATCATGATGAAGTGAGAACCTTGTGAATATACTAAGCCCTCTATGTATTGCTCCTGTAGGACCACAAAGACCAGATTAGAATAATTACAGCGTTCACAGAAGCATTTAAGAAGTCAGATTTTCCATCTTCTTTATGCAAATGGAACGGACAAAAACATGAATATGTGCTACTATAGGTAATGTCCTATGTCATGGAATTTGCAGTGTTTGCAGCATATGGATATAGATGGAAAGGTTATAGAGTGAGAACTTAATATAAAAACTCAACACCCATAAAACTATTAACTTAGGTCCCACGAAGTGCAGATGGAAGTAGTTACAAATATAAATACTACAGTCTCAATAGTTGAAATATACAGGGGATTCACTTCAAATCACATACTGGAAAGTGTAAAAGGTGACCACAGCATGATCACTAATAAATTAGATTGATTGATTCATTTTTATTTGGCCTCATTTAGTTACATTATGTACAGAGTGTGTACTTGCGAGACAGGAAAGACAGTTTAATCTAATGCCTTCAAATAGTAAGCCTACATATTACAGTATAAAACATCGGATTGACAACAATGATAGGCTAATAATGTTGCACACATTTTTTCTTGATTAATATTTAGGTCTTAAAGTTACTCACATACTCTTTAACTCAGGTGACTACAGAAAAGATATAAAAAAATACATGGTGCTTGCAATAGAGTCAGGTGACTACAGTACACACACACAGGTAAAAATAGCATTCCTTCTTACTTGCATGTACAGTGTGGTGACTAATGTCATTGTACTACATCATGTATATGAAGACAGCGATGTCATTTGCACTCAGGAGATCCATCTGAAAAGGTTACCGACGCTATTACGGACATATGACAGGAATTATCAGTCTTTGAACGCAGAATGGTAGTTGGAGATAGACGCAGGGGACACTGCATTCAGGTGATCGTTAGAGAATTCAATATTTGGCCATCCACATTATCAAAAGTGTGCCGAGACCTCCAGATTTTAGGCCTACATCTCACCACGAACAATGCAGTGGGCGACAGCAGCAGCGTTTGCATGGAGTTGTCAGTGATCATAGAGAAGCAACACTGCGAAAATAATCGCAGAAATCGATGGGGGATGTACGATGAACATGCTCGTGAGACGAAATTTGGCGTTAATGGGCTACAGCAGAAGGCAACAAACACGAGTGCCCTGGGCAACAACATATCGCCTACAGTGCCTCTCCTGTACTTGTCACCAAGTCGGTTTTACCCTTGACGACTGGAAAGACGTGGTCTGATGAGTTCTAATTTCAGTTGGTGAGAGCTGATGGTAGGGTCTGACTGTAGTGTAGAACCCACGAAGACATGGACCTATGTTGTCAACAAGGCACTGTACAAGCTGCTGGTGGCGCCATAATGGTGAGGGCTGTGTTTACAAAGAATGGACTGGGTGCTCTGGTCCTACTGAACCGATCATTGACTGGAAATGTTTATGTTCAGCTACATAGAGATCATTTGCAGCCTTTCATGGGCTTCCTGTTTCCAAACAAGGATGCATCATGCCATCAGGCCAAATCGAGTGGTTTGAAGAACATCCTAAACAGTTCGAGCGAATTATTTGACCACCCAGATCATCCAACGTGAATCCCATCGAACATTTATGGGACATAATAGAGAGGTCAGTTCAAGCACAAAATCCTGCAGTGGTGACACTTTGTGGATTGTGAATTGTGGTTTATTAGTCTCATAACATACATAATCAAGATTATTTGATTTAGGTACAGGAGACACGTCAAAAGTTTCGTAAAATTTACCACATAGAAACCTGATGTTTACATACAACATCATAATAATAATGCAATTTTGTTTTATATACACAAAAGGTAGAGATAATAATAATAACAATAATAAAAATAGTATCTAAAGATCTAACACTAAATTACCCTAGCTCTAATTATCATATCATCCTCCAAAAATTCTTCTATCGAATAGTAGCATTCCTACACCAGAAACTGATGTAGCCTTATTTTTAGGATCTCTGGATTAATATTAAATATATTTTTGGCAATTAATTTGTTATATATTGTCATCCCCATATACTGTGGAGGCCGTTCATATAATTTCAATTTGTGTGTGGGAAGCATAAAATTATTTTTATTTTTGTGTTGTATGTGTGGTTAAATTGATTTTCCTCAAATAATTTTTGCCTGCTGTGTAAGAAAATAATAATTTCATAAACGTATATGGAGGGTACAATTAGGATTTGCAGTTGTCGAAATAATAGGTGAAAAGATTCTGTTTTCTGCACAGTACACATGTATCTGTGATTTTTTTCTGAAGTTTCAGAATACTTGAACTTCCCCAGAAAATTATTCCATACCTAATGACACATTCAGAATAACTATGGTATGCTATTTTTCGTTTATTCATGTTGGTAGAATTTGCAAGTATCTGCAAATGCAAAACTGTTTAGTTTATTTTATAAGGAGTCAATATGTGTGTCCACATTTAGTTCTAGGAGTTTGACAGTGTCAACTTCTTCTGTAAGTTGATTGTTGTGCTGTATTTTAAGCTCTGCAAATTTTGAGTGTTTGGTTTGGCCCCATATGGTTTTTTTCAATGTTCAGTTTCAACCCATTTAACTGGAAACAGTTGTCTAAGGTATCCAGTGTGCTCACAATGAAGCTTGGAATTCTTTCTTCATAACCATCTTCAATTAAAACAGAAATATTGTCTGCAAACAGAACTGACGAGGTATTGATATTTGTGGATAAGTCATTTACATAGAATAGGAACAAGATTGGCCCCAAAATGGAGCCTTGAGGCACACCTTGTGATACAGTACTCCACTTGGAAAAATAATTCAGCACATTTGAAGTGATAGTTACCCTTTGTTTTCTGTTCTGGAGGTATGAAGTAAGATATTTGAGAGTATTACCCTCAATCCCACATTTATCTAATTTGTAGATAAGCAAGGCATGGTTTACACAGTCAAAAGCTTTAGTAAGATCACAGAAAATGCCAGCAACTTTACTCCTCTGGTCCAGTGCTTTGCACATCTTTTCAATAAAGTTATTTACTGCGTCCAAGGTGTTTTTTCCTGGTTGGAATCGAAATTGATTATTTATAATAATATCATGTTTTACAATAAAATTTTATATCTGGTTTGCAGCTACTTTCTCAAACACTTTCGACAAGTTTGGAAGAATAGAAATAGGACATTAGTTTCCCATGTTTTCGCTCGACCCTTTCTTGAACAGAGGTCTGACTTCGGCATAATTCAACACATCAGGAAAGCATCCCTGTTCAATAGATTGATTAATTATTACAGTTAATGGATGTGCTATTATGTGATACACATTTCTTTGTTAATTTTTGGTAGTTCAATGAATAATACAGAGTGGTCATAGATTCCTAGATCTAAGCAAAATTTATGGACATCTCCAAATACATAGTTGGTTATGATATTATCAATACAGGTGGCTGACTGTGCATTTACCCTAGTGACTTGATTAAAGTTTACTTTGAAGCCAAAACTTTTTACTATGTCACTGAATTTCGATACCTCATTGCTTTCACCTAGGATATTAATGTTGAAGTCAGTAGCTATTACAACCTCTTTTCCTTTTTCTTTCTTTAGATTTTTTTCGCATGATGGGTGGCTGTAGAGGAGCAGTGTTTCTGCAGAGAACTTTCAACGACTTGTTGAATCTATACCATGTCGACTTGCTGCACCATTTGGGCACAAGGAGGTCCAACACAATATAAGTAGGTATGTCATGACTTTTGTCACTTCAGTGTACACTCTTCTGCACTACAAAATTCCTTTTCCATTAAATAATCCTTTAGAAGTTGCCAAAATGTCTATTCTTTGGTACTGTCCTGTAGGGCCGTGGGAAGATACTTTACGAATTCTACACCTGAGTGTTGATGACATGTTTCACCAGCTCTTGTTCTGTACTTCTTAACTGGTCTTTATTTTTCGTGTCACATGAATCAACATTTGCAGTTTTTCTACTCAGATACACTGATCAGCCAGAACATTATGACCACCAACCTACTATCGATACAAGCCTGTCCAGACATTAGCAGCGTCGCCTGGCAAGGAATAACTGCGAGTCACACATACACACACAAGGTGCATGTAGTACTGTCTGTGTGTAGAAAGGGAAAGGCAGGCTATCTATCAGAGTTTGACCGAGGGCAGATTGTGAAGGCCCAGAGGCTCAACACAAGCACTTCAGAAACTGCACAACTTGTCAGATGTTTGAGGGGTGCTGTAGTGAGTGTCTTCAACATGTGGCGAAACCAAGCTGAAATCATCATGGGGTTGGGCAGCCACACATCATTACAGATGTTGGATGTTGTAGACTGGGCAGACTAGTAAAACAGGGTAGGTAGCGAACTGTAGTGGAACTAACATAAGACTTTAATACTGGGTAGAGTACAGTTGTGTCTGAACATACAGTGCTCTGAACACTCCTAACGATGGCCTCTGCATCTGACGACTCACCACGACATCGATAACTGTGACTGAAATGGGTAGGTGACCATTGGCACTGGATGTCGGCGCAGTGGCAGAACATTTCATGACTGATGACTCCTGATACCTTCTTCTGCTGATGTGAAGGCGCGAATCTGTCGTCTTCCAGGAGATGCGCTGGGGATTCATGAGACCAGTGAAGCTCATGCAAGCCACTATGACGGCCAAGAAGTATCATTCACTGGTTGCAGATAATGTACATTCTTTATGTCAATCATGTTTCTCGACGACAGTGGCGTTTTTAAACAAGATAAGGTGCCATGTCCCAAGACAGGAGCGTGATGAAGTGATTCGAGGAACACAGTGGCGAGTTTAAGTTGATGAGCTAGTCATCCAACTCAACAGATCTAAACCCAATCGAACACAACTGGGATATGAATGAATGTGGCATCGGAGTCATTGCCCTCCTCCCTGGAATTTACAGGAATTAGATTACTTGTGTGTGCAGATGTTGTGCCACCACCCTCCAAAGGCCTTGTTGCTTCCATGCCATGACGGTTTGCCTCTGTTATCTATGCCAAAGGTCGACATATCGGCTATTAAGTATGTGGTCATAATGTTTTGGTTGATCAGTGTATTGCCTGTGAGTTAAAGATTTATTGTTCTGTACATATACATGGATGGAAATTTCAACAATCATAGATTGTAGGGGACAGATCTGCCTGAGTCTGTTTGTTTTGATTCAGAATGAGCCTAATTGTCTGCTTTTGAAACACAAAAATTGTTTTGTACTATTACTTCTCCAGTTTCCACAAACAGTAATTCTATACTGTAAGTATGATTCAAAAGGAGCATTGTAGAATGTACATAAGAGTTGTTTACTACCATGATATGCTGGTTGTCACAAGATAAGTATTATAGTGCTTAATTTACAGCAAGCATAGTCTATACACTGTCTCCATTTGAGCCGATTGTCAAATGTAATTCCTAAGAATTTTATAGATGTAACGTCTTCCAGTCTTGTTTGATAAATGAATCTATCTATGTGGTCTACCATTTTTACATTTGTGAACATCACGAATATTGCCTTTTTTATATTCATAATTAGGTTGTTCTGTATGAGTCACTGTAGTGTGTTAGTTGTTGAAATAAACGTGGGTATTTCCAAGTTTTCTACTCCATTTAATAATCTCATGTCATGAGTGTAAAGTATTTTTGATTCTTCTCACTGATTTCAATATTCTTCATAAAAAGGTCGAGCAAAATTGGGCAAAGTCCAGATCCTTGAGGTTAACTCTACTCACCATCCCTGATTTCAGATCTATACCCAGGCTCTGTAGTCACATAATGCTTTCTGCTATATGACTTTATCCAATGCACAGCATGTCCAAATGTGCTACAGTTTCCAAGCCTTGCAGTTAGTTTTTTTTTGGGTTATTCTGTCAAAAGCTTTAGACAAATCCATGAATGTAGCAGGCATCGATTTTCTTTTCTCTAAAGGCATCTATATCACATTCTGCTAGGCCTGTAGATTTCGCTATTTCTGAATCATGTTGTGCCAAAATCAGAATGCTATGTTTCCCTAGGAACGTATTCAACCTGCTACACATATGCATATCCTGTATTTTCGAGAAACCAGGGATTGAAGATACTAGTCTGTAGTTATCTGGATCATCTTTGTCACCTTTCTTGTATAATTGTACTACCTTACTTAATTTGAATTTTTCTGGAAATACACCTTTTCTGAATGAGCAGTTTGCATATCCAAAAGTGGTTCATTTATTTCTTCATTCACATGCTTGATTAGGTAATTTTATAGTTCATCATCTCCTGCAGACATCTTGGATTTTAGTATCTCACTGGTTCCAGGAATATTGAGTGGGATGGTCACCCAAGTGTTTCAGTATGCTTTGAGCACATTTGGTTTCTTCCACACTTAAATTTTTTACAGCATCTATGAAAGTGTTGTTGAGTATATTAAAAATTTTTGTTGCACCTGTAACTACAGTATTCTCAGTTTTCATTGATTAGTATGACTACACGTTTGAGTGTTGATTATGTCCCATGCTGCTTTACTTTTATGATTGGAATTTGTTATAGCTCTTTTTATTGAACTGGTTCTTGCTTCTGTTATTAATTGCCTGTACTTCTGATATCATTTATATATCTTCATGTTCCACATTGGTTTGAGTATCTTTACTCTTGTCCTGTTCAATTATGTTTTCTGGTAGTTCATTGCCTATACATTGACACAGCTTTTCTGATGGGTTATTTGTGTGAATACTACATGAAAATCATGCATCAGCGTGTTAAGAAATGCATCATACTTCTCATTTATTCCTTGTGCTTGCCTTTTTCAGTCCATTTTTTTTCCTCGATGGTATTTTAAAATGTTCATGATTTATAGATCGTTAATCTTGATTTCTTTCTTGCCTTGCTTGACTTCTCTTTTAGAGTTTTTTGTAGATACAACAAATTAATCCAAGTTGATTAGAGATAACTGTCTGCAGAACTTCTGCTGTTTTCAATATTAGCGGTAATGTTATCAGTGATGACCTGACTTTAATCAGTCTCCCTTGTAGGTTCATTTATTATTATTTTGATACTAAACTGTAATAACGTTTCTTTTAAATCTCGTTTTGGTTTTGTTTCTTTAGTCATTTCTATAATGTATTTCCCAGGTATTATAACATCTTTAATTTTGAACTTCATTAATTAATTTGTTCGTTTTTTTAGGAATGCCGCAATATTACCACTTGGTGACTTGTATACACAGAAACTTCTTAGTGCTTCATCCATTATGCTAATATTTTAAAGTATTTTTCTATGTGTGCTAATATGTTTATACATATTCAGTAGTCAGTGATTTGTATATTACCAATTTTTCTTCTTACATCTAGCAACACTCCCACTTTTATATTTTGATCTGCAGAAATAATTTATCAGCTCATAGTCTCTTTTTAACAGATTGCAGAGTTCTGCTACATTTAGCACATGCTAACAATGGCTTAATACATTTGGGAGTGGTTCGCTTGGAGAATTTCTATGGCCTACATGGTGAATGTGCACTACTTTAATGTTATTTTGATTTTTATGATTCCTGAGTTGTTGGAAATCAATTGTATTTGGAGACTGACGTGCACTACATTGTGTTCACTATTATTTGTCGTTTCCTCATCTTTTTCATTGCCTTGGAATAAAAAACCTTATGCTAAGTAGTGGGGAACTTGTCCTGCATTGGACGAAATCCATTTACCTTTCCTTTCTGTTTGTTCAAATTTTCTCAGTCGTGATACAACGTTAAATTGAATATCTCATCATACAGGGAATGTTCAAAATATATCTTTTAATGGAGTGTAATTACTGGATACACAAAAAGTGTATAAAATCAGTTTAAAACTTATAAAGATTATTCTCCATGGTCGTGTCTGCTTCGTTTATGTACTGAATGGTTGACCTCATAAGTACAACGAGCCTGAAAGAATAAATCAGAACCACCAAACACCAAAACAAGAAAACAATGCACTACAGGGGGATCCCATAAACCTGAACTACTTCAGTGGGTCATAATTTCCCTTCGAAAGCTTGTAGAGACAGGAAAGTTGTTTTAATGATTTCAGTGGCATGTGTGTGCAGTACACACTTGGAAAACGGGTTTTTATTGTGATAATATATTGGAAGGCAGACTCATTGTTTACAACACAGTGGGCATTCTGGAGAGAATTCAGTGTGTGCAATGTTCCAACAGAGGTAATAATATGATCGATTGTAAGGACGCTGGAGACAATGGTGAACTAAACAGTGATAGTGGTAAACATAGACCATCACTGAGTGCAGACGTAATTGATGGTGTTTGAATAGACTTACAGAGCTTTTCAAGGAAATCACTGCATCGCTTGAGCCACCAGACAGACATTTCATGTGACACATACCAGAGATCTGGGAAGAAATCGATTCTGTGACCATACAGAATGCACATGATGCAAGCATTGCATGAAACAGACCAAGAGAAAAGAATGTGTTACTGTTGATGGTTTCAGGGCTTCATTCATTATCCAGACATTCTCTCCATAAGCTGGTTTACAGATAAGGTATGGTTCCTTATATCAGGTTACATCAACACTTAAAACAGCAGGTACAGAACTGGTGTAAACTCCATATCATTCATGAACCACCACAGCTTGATGAAGGGATTGGAGTGTGGTGCATGGTGTCAGCTTCCAGGATTGCTGGCCCCATTTTCTTTGAAACAACTGCAGACATTATAGATTATATGTGCATCTTCAATAACTAACAAAATAGAGCAACATTTCAAACATCTAACGATTCCATGGAACTTATAATCATTTTCTTTGTTCACCAAATACTCTCAAAAATATGTGGCGTCTTCAATCAGCTGACCTAACCCCCTGAATTTTTCCTTATGGGGGTATCTTATAAGCAGAGTGTCCAAGAATAGGATACAGACAACTGGAAAACTCCACGAAGCCGCTACACATAAAATAAGCAATGCTGGCAAGGATTCACTTGACAAAAAGTTATGGGATATGGCGTCCCACTATTGATTCAGTTTTTATGACTCAATAAAGCTGCTCAGTGCACTTAGAGAAAGAAAGTTGCATGTGTGTGAAAATCAACTGATTACTAAACCAGTGGAAAAAATTCGCAAACATCTTATACAATGAAAAATATTACAGAGAACTCTGTCAGTGGAATAGCAAGTGATGCATATAAATGGAAAACTGTTACCCATAAAAGAAAATCAGAAGTGTAAGTCCTACAAAGAAAAGTGACAAAAATAATTTCTTGTTGATAACTTGTAAATAATTTCTGGAGATAAATTGGGATAGACTGTTTTGCTGAGGAATATTATCCCGAGGTAACTCGGACCCCTGATTTTCTCGCGTTCATGCGCCAGCATCGCGATTATGCTCGTTATTGTTCCATCCGCTGCCGCTAGATAGCGTGAGCGACCAGTTATAGTCGTTGTTCCTTCTACTGCCGCTAGTTGGCGTTTTTCGTGTTTTACTACCGTGTATTGCTGCTGGGTGTTGCCCTTTAAGCCTTTAGGAGACTTGGGAGTTGAGGGGTATTTTCCAACCAGATTATACTCGCGTCAGTAGCGTTGCTATTGTCGTTGCAACAATTCTGGAACTTTTATTAGCGTTTTGTCGTAGTTTTCGTAGTATTACGCCTGTTTGGAGTCATGTAAAATGAATAGTGATCATTCCAGTGAAGAAGAGCAGCGGGAAGGCAGCTATGTTTCGGAATCTAGCGATTTCTCTTTTGAAGTTTCGTCAAGTGAAGAAGAATGTGAGGAGGACAGACATATAGATTGGTCTCAGGTGAGAGTGTGGCATGCTGTCAATCCTAATTCGGAGTGTGCTCCTCCAAGATTTCCGTTTTCTGCTGAAACTGGTTGTACGATTCCTTTTGCTCATGATGAACTTCAAATATTTGAACACTTTTTTGATAGGGGTTTGCTGGGAATAATACAGGTGGAAACTGCTAAATATTTGAGCCAATGTGTTTCAACAACTGGTTGCAGCGTTCTGTCACCATCATGTGAAGAACTTCGAATTTTCTTTGCTCTAATTATTTTACAAAGTGTTGTACAGAAACCTGAATTGCAGATGTACTGTTTACAGCAGGCAAGCATATCAACTCCATTTTTCAATTACATAGTGTCCTACAGGAGGTTTTGCCAAATAAAAAAGTATATTTATTTTTCTGACAATGTAACATATGATGTCGCAAATCACCCAAACCCTAAGTTGAACCAAATTTTGCAAGTTTTCCAGCACCTTGAAAATAAATTTAAAGGCTCTTATGTCCCTGAGTTGGACATTACGGTAGATGTAAGATTACCTTTGTACAAGGGCAGATTCGTTTGGGTACAGTATATCCCGCTGAAAAGGGCGAGATTTGGAATAAAATTCTACATTGTGTGTGAATCATCTAGCGGATATGTGTGTTCCCTGATTATTTACATCGGAAAAGGGAGAAACCTGGATGCTGACTTCATGGACTTTCCAGTGTCGTCACAAATTGTCTTAGCACTTACAAAAAAAAAACTACTGTAACAAGCTTACTGTCTAACGACAGATAACTTTTACACGTCTCCACAGTTAGCAGATTTCCTAATTTTGAAGTCCACTGAAAGTTATGGAATAGTAAAAATGACACAGAGAGAAACGCCACAATCTCTCCGAAATCTAAAATTGCAGCTGAAGGATAAGGAAAAGTACTGGCTTTGCGCTGGAAAGACAAGAAGGACGTGGTACTTCTTTCAACTGTCCACCCAGGACATGGTGGAGATTCAGAAAAGATCGAAGAAAATAATGAAGCCAAAGCTTGTGCTTGACTACAGCTGTACCATGGGAGGAGTGGATTGCGCCAGTCAAAGAATGGCATCATAGCCAATACCCAGAAAGCAAGCCAAGAAGTACTACAAGAAAACTCTTTTTTCGTTTGCTGGAAATTTATGTGTGGAATTCGTTTGTTTTATATGAAAAATCTGGAGGGAAAAAAGACTCACTGGAATTTATGTTCACCTTCTCAGACAAAAATAATTGAGAAGTACAAAAGAAGTGTCATTTCTACTAAGCCAAGCCAACCAGGACGAATGCCTCACCCTCTTCAGTTGACGGAAAGACATTTCCCAGAAGTCATTGAGCCAACAGAGAAAAAGAGCAATCCAACACAAGTGTGGATAGTTTGTTCCAAGAAGCAGGATACACTTGGGAAGCGCATCCGGAGAGGAACATGGCACTATTGCCCCCAGTGCAAGGTCCCATTGTGCTTCTCACCACGCTTCAGAATCTACCACACATCAAAGGATTTTTAATGTGGTTGTAGTGTGTGATTCTCATCTTGTATATCTTATCTAACTTCTTATTTGTATTTTTTTAATCTGTGTGATAAATACCATATTTTAACGAAGATTTGTGGAGATTTTTGCTGAGCCCCAACAATCTTGGGATAATGCTGTTTAGTTACTCCAAACTGCAGTATCTCCTTTGATTTTCAAGATAAACGTAAAAATGAATTGTTGATGCAAAGTATTTTCGAGAGAGTGTAAAAATATCTAGAAAAAATAGATAAGATTTTGAAAGTTTTGTGTCATAAATAGGTATGGTAAGAGATTAAAAATGTTAGTTTGCCAAATGGTAAGACCGATGTTGAATCTGAAATTCTATCCCATTAGCTACACAAGCATTTTAAAATTTATTGTGACAAGAAATGTGGCTGAAGGTGAAACCACTGCTAGTTATAAAAAGAGTTTTCTCCATGTGGGCACAAACTCTAATTGCAACAACAATTAAATAGAAATTTTGAGTGAAATACAAAATCTGATTGCATCAGCGAAATCTGTGTAAACAATATCCATGTTGCAATAAGTAGTATTATTCACAGAACGTCAATAAGTGATAATTACATCAACAGAATAAATAGGGTCATTAGGGAAGCGTGTGGCAAGCTTGGGGCAATATTGTTTGAGTCAAGTAAGTTTTGAACAATAAATATCTGAGAAAAGATTGCCAATGCCTCAATAGGCTCTATGAACCTGAATTAAATGTTTATAGAGTTGAGGGAAATCCTATAAAGCAAGGGAAACTGATATATTCAGATGGGGTGACAAATCAAAGGTACAATTTGATAATGAAATGTGGTGATGATGAAGTGTATAAATATCAAAGGAAGATTTCACATCAAATCATAGTCAACACCATACCAAGAGCTGCTGACAACAGGTTTCTAACCTTTACTTAAATATCAGTCAGTCAGAAACAAATTAAATGAAATATATATCTTAAACACAAAACTCTGCCATATCTTCTGCATTTCTTCTGTATAAATGAGCACTGACTCACACTAGCTGCAACTTACTTGCTCATTCCTGTTCACATACTTACTGCAGGACTAAGATTAGCCATGGAGGAGTAACTGTATTTGTAAATAAAGTGTTTAAAATTAGACTTGACATATTGAATGTTGAAATGTTTCCCCAAGAGCAAGTTTTTGAAATTTTAGCTGCATTATTTTCTTGTATTAAGATAATACTTGTCTCTTTCTTAACCCACAGTCACGTGTTATTGTATTTGCTGAAAATGTTGACAGTCTTACTAATTACCTGGAAATGAAATATAGGGAACTTCAAAATTCCGTTTATTTTAAATATTTGTCTTGACTTCAGATGCAAAATTCAGACTGCGGCCTGCTTTTTGAACTTTATGGATAACTATCGAAAGTGTTAATTATAGTGTACAGCATCCCTCATATGCTTGTAAGTTCATAAGGTTAAAACAGATTACATTATGCACTTGATGGACAAGTTATCCAAAGTAAAGTGGGAAAGTCTGATTAACTATGACTGCACCAACAATACCTTTGTTATGTTTATTGATACTCTCCCTAACGTACTTGATAAATGTTGCCTCAAAGTAACTACAAGGGTTGAAAGCGACTGTTCACCAAAGAAACAGAATAAACTACACTGGTGTAGCCAGCACATTGTCTAAAATGACTCAGAGATGAACTTTTTGCGCTGTACGCCATAATAAAAGTTGGCGATCCTGTTATGAAGCAGAGATTCAGAGTTGGAAAAAATCATGGTGGAAATACAAGTGGAAAAGAAGAGAGTAAATGATAACTTCATTTAAAATAGCCACAAGAAACGCAAAGCACCCTTAACGGTTCTCTATAACATGGAAACACAGAATCAAGCAATTAAATGCAGTCTCACCTGAGGTGCTACACAAATTTTTCACACACTTAGCAAATCATGAAAAATCTGTTACCTCAGAAAGAGATGAAAATGATTCAGAAGATACTTTGGTCAGGATAGGCCTACCCTATTTGAGACACATTAATTACAAGTGGACTCAAGGTAGTTAGCAGATTGTATGTCAGAATGTACCTAAACTAGGTAGCTCACTTTCTGAAGATATCTATCGCTTATTAAATGACATCCAAAAGCATGTCATTGATGTTATAGTGTCTCCTCTGAACTTATCTTATAAACTGCGTGCTTCAGTCCGTAAAAGTCCTTACTCCCTTAAATCCACAATTGCTGACCCATTCTATTAAAAAATAGATAAAAGCAGACCTGCCAGATACAAGCCAATATCCCTCATTTCTGTAATATGTAGGGTCGTAGAACACTGAGTGAAAGAGTAACTACGCAGCTACTTTGAAAACAATAAACAGATCTCTTCTTAGCTATGTGGCTTTTATCCACCACTGAAATCTAAAAATCTCTGGTTATAGATGTTCTGAAATGCTTTGAAAGCAATTCTTTAACCTAAGTTATGACCCCTGATCTGAGTAGGGAATTTGACAGTGTTCCTTACGATATCCTAATATAAAAAACTTACAAACATGGGATCAAGGATAATCGACCATCACTACTCAAATAATATCCTTTAGACAGGAAACAAGTTATCACTGTAAATTACTTGTTGCCTGTTACTACAGGACCTCACATGGTGCTTTACTGAGCAATTTTCTTTTTCTTATGCACATGACTGATCTCCCTATAAGATATATACTTATGTCTCCATAGTAGTTATAAAAAATTTTCTGATATTAAATAAAGACAAAACAGAAACAATATACTCCACAAACTAAGTGAAAAGGTAAATGAGCCATACAGAAAGGTGGTGTCGAAGATAAAAGTTCGGATTGTGTCTCTCCACAGAAATGCGAATTTTGATCCAAAAAGAAAAGTGTGGGACTTGAAGAACGAAATTACCAAGATAAATGAACACATTAGTAGTTTGCTCTGAGAATGTATCTCACGAAACTTCAAGAAAGATAAGTGAACTGAACATGCAAAGTTTTATGCATGAGGATAGTTCGACCATTTCGGAAAAGTGGACAAAATTGAAGTTAAGCAACTGCAAAATATGTACAAAATCAAGTAAATTTTGCGAGAAAAGTAAGTTTTGTACACGAAACCTTCTTTCAAGTGTTACATACAATAGTTTAAGAAAGTGAAGTATGCAGTTACCATAAGCCATGTAAAAAGAAAATGTTTAGAGTGAGAAAGGCTGGACAAGAAAATCTGCTGAAGCAGACAAATACAAAATCCAACATAAATATGATAAATGAATTATTGTCGATCACAAGTTGTTCCAATGAATTATCGGCTTGTCTGATGAAAATAGGACGAAATAAACAGTGCAAAAAAGACACAAGGACAGCAAAGATTGGCCTACATATTCCAGATCCAAATCAGCTATTGAAATTGAAGTATATGCTGATAGCTAAAAGTGTAACATAGTAAATTATTGTAATAAAAGCAAGATGAACCCGACTTTCATAGTGAGACTGGGTGGAAAACTCTGTACAGCAATATTAATAAGTCACAAAAAATTTTTGCAGTAAATAACAAAGACTTTTTCCTTTTACCTGGAAGGAACAAACGATGTTGTGAGAAATGAGGAACGACATTTAGAGCTCTCGCTTAAAAGAAGACTATATGAGCTAGGAAATACTGATGTCATCGTTTTTCAGTTCCACATCATTACGATGTTGCGAGATGGTCCTGTATTAACAGAGAAATGCAAAGTGCAAATAGTGAGATTAATAAAGATATGCAGCCCATTTTAAAATGTGACTTCTGTACATATAAACAAAGTGGGAAAGACATTTAATACTAAAAATGGTTTCCATCTAAATAGATCAGAAAAAAGCTTTCTAATGACAATATTTTATAAGTAATAAACACAAAAACAAAAGCAAATTCCAGCATCTCAAAGGTCATTCCCCTCAAGGACACGAAGTATGTGTTTATTAGGATAATCTCATGTGCAATCTGCTGACAATAAAGCATTGACATTGCAAGACAAATATGATGTTCTGTTAACACAAGGAAACATCCCAAATGCTTGAATTCCATAAGGAAATATAGCATTTGTGGTAGAAACAACACCTGCAGTAACTGAAACAGCACCACAATCAACAACAGCAGCAATGGCAGCATCAATAACGTTAGCAGCAGCCACAACTGCAACAGTAAGACACTCACCACAGTCGAGTGACCGATGTATGAGGTGAAGAAAATCAGTCAATCTTAAGTATTTTAGGTACCTTGCCAGTACCGGGGATAGAGCATGACACCACAAAACGTAAATAAAACTGCAATCAGTTCTTATCCAACTCACTTGCAGATCTTAAGCCTAACATTCAGAGCCTCAGAAATAAATTATTATAACTTGAGGTAGCAATGAATGGTGCAAACACTGACTCCATGTTAATTATGGATCACTGGTGCAGACGTCTTTAACGTAGTATATATAAGTTGGCAAGGCAATGTTGTAGAAAAAAATGGAGGTGTATGTATCTTTACCAAATCAGGTATGGGTGTAAAAGAAAGTGTGATGCCCAGTCATTGAGTGTGGAAAAGAATTTTGAAGCAGCAACTGTACAGTTGTGAATACAAGGAAAAGTCATAGTTGTAGCAATATATGGATCAAATACTGGGAATAGAGACATATTTGGGGAAAAGTGTGTTACATTTTGTCCACATACAATAATCACTCGGTTATTAATAAAGAACAATTATTTGTACTCACATAAGATAATACAGAAACAAGAGTAAACAACTGGAACCATGCCGATTGTGACAAAGATAATTCTGTATAGTCAGTGATGGCTTCGTTCTGGGAAAGTGGATTTGGAATGTTGCCACATATTCGTTAATCAATTAGGAACAGGGCTTAATATTCTATTTACTGGAACAGCCTCTGTAATTGTGTGTGAGAACTACAGTATCAATCTTGTGAGGGGAAGTAGGCTAAAAGATAAGTTCTTTCAACTATTATATAGTTTTAAGCTTTTTTCACATGTGGATGAATCCTCAAGAATAACATATAGCACAAAAATTCTTATAGACAATATGTTTTCAAATTTAGGATCCTCAGAAGCAGAAGTAATAAATAATGATTTGGGATTGTCAGACCACAATACCCTTATCCTCAAAGTCTTAGCATACATTTTTTTCTGCATAAACTGTGTAGACCTTACAAACATCTAAACTAAAGAGTTCTGGATGGTTCAAATGGCTCTGAGCACTATGGGACTTAACATCTGAGGTTGACAGTCCCCTAGAACCTTGAACTACTTAAACCTAACTAACCTAAGGACATCACACACATTCATGCCCAAAGTAGGATTCAAACCTGCCACCGTAGCGGTCGCGTGGTTCCAGACTGAAGCGCCTAGAATCGCTTGGCCACACTGGCTGGCAGTTCTGGATGGAAGTACAGTCCCTAATAAATACAAATTACGCATATAAATCCTTTTCTTCAACTTTCATTCGATATTTTGAAATGTGCTTTCCAAAGAAGCTGTCAAGAATCAGATCCCACAGCAATATAGAACCAAATTCTTGGATCACAGCTGGCATCTAAACTTCTTGTGGGACTCTAAAGAGACTAATTTCTAAAATGAAAATGTCCACAGATTTACAGTTCACAGAATACATTAGTAATTGGAAGAGGATAATTGCTAACTCAAAATTTAGGAGCACTGACAGTTTAATAACTCAAAATAAATCAAACGTTATACAGTGTATCTGTGAAGACTGTAACAGAGAAGAGATGTGAAGGCAAGGCTATCATTCTCAAAAACGCACAAAATGTCAATATTAAAGAACAATGTCAGCCAAATTATATAAAGATTTATTTTATGAATCCAACAGATTCGTGAAGCTCTAAATTTACAAATAAAGAAAAACCAGAATGTTCAAAAGTTGCTTGTAGCACGGCATAGAGTCAACAAACGAACGTGAATTGTTAAAGGTGATAAAAAGATTGGAACCTAAAATGTCAGCGGGAGTAGAGGAGGTGCCGATGTCTATCATAACAGTGACAATTTCACAGATTACAAGGCCTTTGACATAAACAGCCAGCTTATTACCATTTAGTGAAGGCTGAAATACTCAAAAGCAAACCCCTTATTTAAAAACAGTGACAAGTATTAGGTAGAAACCTATCAGACAATATCATTCCATCCACCATTTGCCAGAGCATTGGAAAAATTGATGAGGCATCAAATCAGCAAATATGTAAATGACCCTAACTTACTGTACAGATACCAGTATAGTTTCCAGAAAGGTAAAAACACAGAGTCAGAAGTAATGTGTCACACTGAACAAATCATTTTAAAAAATCTAGAAAAAGACAATAGTGTATTGGGAGTAAATTTAGATCTCTCCACTGCATTTGGTACTGTCAGTCATAACTTTGTTTCACAAAAATTGGAAGTATTAGGTTTTTGTAAGATAGGAATAATGTGGTTCGAATCATACCTACAAAGCAGAACACAGATTTTAGTTCCAATGCCAGCTTACTCGACCCATAAAATCAGTTTCGTGTCAGATGCAAAAAAGTGCAAATAGGAGTACAACATGACCATATTCTAGGTCTGACACTGTTTCTTGTCCATATAAGTGATATTCACACTCAAATAGCGGAGCCAATTCCATATCACTCAGAGATGACACTACTGCGATACAAGTGTGGCAAAGCAATTGCTGCAAACGACTATTAATCAAGTCCTAAAGTATGTCCGCTTTTGGTTCAATGCCAACAGGTTGACAATAAATATAAACAAATAAATTGCACTTTGGAACTAAAAATGTAAGTTTTGATCTAAAGTTGGATGACAATGTCACAGATAGACACCTTCGAAGTTGCTGTGGATTCATGTTGCTGAAAACTTAACTTCAAAAGACCATGTGGTAAAATGTGCAGATATTTTTTTGCTCTTTGAATTATTGCGTACCTCAGAGGTTGCCAGGGTGGCATACTTTGACGGTATTCAGTATATTACAACATATGGAATATTATTTTGGGGTTCTTCCACTTGCCACCATAAGCAATTTTTTTCTTACAAAAGTGGGCTATCCAAATAACAGCACACAGTCCTTCACACACACACACACACACACACACACACACACACGAGAACAAAACTAACATACACACAAAGGCATATGAGTCATATTAAAGCAAAACTTTACAACATAGTGCCAGTCAACATCCGAAAGTTAGGAGATAAAAATAAATTTAAAGTAGAATTTAAAAAAGTTTCTCTTGAAACAATGTTCTTAGTCTGAAAGAAAAGCGGTCTTGGTTGCATGGGAAACAGTACTTTGACTGATATTTTTCAGTCTTCTGGGGCATCATCGCAAAATCTACAAGAAAAAGGAAATAATGTTCATTAGGGTATGGTCCTATTCTGCAGAGCATATTGTAAATATAAGAAGTTACTAGAGAACTTAGTTTAATATACTGTAAAATTAGCATTTGTCACACCTGTGGGGATCATAGCATAGTTCAGCTATTTAGAGCTACAGTGCAGAAAAACTACAAAAAAATCTTGCACACATTGTAAATCTTGTCTTGAACACACCATGGTAATCTGGCACGTAATCCATATTGGTATACATGGCAGCTGCTGGACCAGAAAAGAAGAACAACACTGCTTGCCCCAAATAGGAGATATTTACCTAAAGTGTTACACACACATCAATTTTATTATTTAAATCTAGGTTTAGGTTTCCTCTGTACTTGTTAAGTTTTAAGAAATAATAGTTAGTCATTTTAATTTTCTTACATTATATCTGAAGTAATGTTAACAATGCATGCGTCCTCACGACCTGGGGGAAGGTTACCTAGTAACATGAAGTGCATACAGTTTGCATTTTGCATCCAGCCTCGAAATGTCTGTTTGGACTGACCTATTGCTTAGTGTACAGATTACGCTATGTATTCTCAAAATCTGTAAGTGGGATTCTATGCCATCACAGCTTTCTCAACTGACTTTGGTGTGTTGAAGGTAAGGTTTGCAGTGTGTGTATAATTTTTTTTGTGGCTTTCCTCGCACCACAGCTCTTAATAGTTGAACTGTACAGTTCTTTGCCCCATAGATACACAGTACGGTATCCACAGATGTGATGAATGCAAATTTTGCAATATATTGAAGTAAGTTCTCAAGTAATGTTTTTTAATTTCCAGCATAGCTCTGCGGGATAAGACCATATCCTGATCAATATTTACATTCTTTTCATTATAAATTTTCTGATGATACCCCTGAACAGCATCAATAAAAATACTGTTTCCCCTCTAAACTGTGATAGCTTCAACAGACATGCCATGTAGTGGGAAGATTGTACATGTTTTTAATTGCTAAGTGACTATTTAGGCAAATATCAGTTTCTGATAACATTTATATTAAGGAAAATCGGAGAATACTGTCTTTCATCCATAAATTTTACATCAGTTTTGCAAATCTAGTGCAGAAATGTTGTGTGACATAAAATCTTTATTGAACATAAGCATACAAGTATATAAAGTTATATTGCTATATATTGTATGACCTTGTATTGTCTCGTTTGTAAACTTTTATGTACATATTTTTATGCTCAATTTCCTTCAAGTAGTCTCCATAACTTTATATGTCTGTATGTATCTTAATTACTCCTATGTAATATTCAAATATTTACAACATATCAGGATTGCTATACACTTTATTACTAATCTAAGGCATGACTGCGCAAAATAAAACGCAAAATACATCAACCAAAGGACAATTGCAAAACCCAACAGAATAAAAACTAACTTTGAGTGTGCACACATCACTCTTGTGGTGGCAGCTCCCACACAGTCCTCTCCCCCACCTTCATTGGGTAGAGTGGAGCTCCAGGGATGTACATATATTTGTGTGTTATGTGTTGTACAGCCCTAGAATGCCTTACATGTATCCGAGGCTTCACCTCCAGAGTTGTGCGATGTATGACCTGTGGCATGGTTCTTTCCCACATCGTTTCTTCTTTGTGTTGTTTCTGCAAAGCAGGTGCCATTTCTTCCTGTCGTCCATTCTCTATTTCCCTGTCTGAATTAGCACGTGCATAGGTTTCACCCAGTTATTGACATGGTTTGTCATTTACCATTGCACTCTGTCTGCATTGTAAGCTCACCTCTTGTCAACACCTCATAAGGTTCCGAGTACAGTGCTCACAGTAGTGGTCGTACTACTTTAATCCCTAGCTGCACGTAAGACCAGGAACTACTTTCTTTGTGTATGAATGGGCTGCCTTCACCATGACAGAATCCCATTGATGCATGGAGATTGACTATATGTCTTCACAACTGCTTTAGCATTTATGTAGCATGTTAGTAGTAGTGCAATAGTGGTTCTGAGCCATTTTGTTTTGCGCAGGTTTCATGTATTCAGGGGCAACCATCTCCTTCCCATGGATACAAGCAAACTTTTGATATCAAATTAATTGACTAATTAATTAAATCGATAAATTAATTAACCCTTCCCCCTCAGAGAAATCACCTGGCCTCCCTCCCTCCCCTCCCCTCCCAGAAGAAAAGAGCTGGTGGGAAAATCGCACAGTATATACTGAGCTGTTAGTGTGGAAGGTCGTATTCTTTATTTTTGGAAATTATGGATGTTATCCTGCTGGAAAATTTTCTCGAAATTGGTGGGAAAAGGCTATGTGTTTGCTCACCTTGATGTGCGAGGATCAACTTCGCTAGTGCACAATGCCACCACCAGAGGACATCACTCTCCCCATCCCTCATACCCCCACACCCTCCCTCTCACTGCTCCCACAAAAAATTGGTGGGAAAAGTCGCTGAGCTGGTGGTGTGGAAGGATTCCATGACAGGAAATTCGGTTACACTGAGGAGGCATAATAATAATAATAATAATAATAATAATAATAATAATAATAATAATAATAATAATAATGTATTGTTTATTTATAAAATTTAATTTGCATACCAATCTTTTATTTGATGGAAAAAGCTCATCATTCTCTGTAGTTTTAATTTTGGAAAATGCAGGTCTTGTTAAACACATTGAAAAAAAGTAATTACATACTTAAATATATAGTTTTTTTCCCTCATTGTACCAGGAATACCGTCACGAAATTGGCAAAACAACACTCACCACATGTAGTTACAGTGCTCACTTTCTTCCATGAAAAATCATTTGCGCTGTAGCTGTGATGTAAGACCAGTAGCAACCTGTTTACTTTGTAGTAGGAACACTGCCAAATTTCGACGGGAATTTTTGTCACAGTTATCGAATTCCCAATCACTACAAGTCTACTAAGCGTTTCTTTCTTTCTTTCTTTTTTTTTTTTTTTAGGCACTGTAGAATTCTTAAGCTAGTATAGGAGAATAACAAGGAGGAGTAAGTGTCTGTTGTGTTTTAGGGTAGAAACAACAACAACTACTTCTGCAAGACAATATCCACCAGACTGTATTGAGAAGCAATGAACACGTATGCTTAAACTACAATCCATCCCACTGTAACTGCCACAATTAGATGTCAGAGAATGTGGAAACTTCCTTAGGCTATCGCCGCACACTGACCACACCGATAGCTGCACGCTTATGTCCTGGCTTCCACACGTTGGCTGTTCTCGATGCTCAGATGTCGGAGAGAATGCCGCCATAACCACCCAGCCGTCAATCAATCTGTTAATACAGGACAGATAATTCTCAGGTGCAAACACTCACCATATTGTATCTTCTGAAATTTCGATGTAAAAATCGGAGAATACTCACAAAACACGCTATCACGAAGGCTGTCCAACGGATACTGCCTATTAGTTCTGTATTCATTCGCCCAGAAGACACCACTATCTCAGACACAGGCTACATTTTTTGTGGCCGCACATCCACCTAAACATTTTACAGCTACTGGGCAACACCGACCGCAATCCGGAAATCTTGCTAATCCGTAAAGAAAGCCTCAGTCACAGGCTACCTCTGAATGCGACAAGACGCAGAAAGGAGTCGTCAAAGGAAACCAGTCACATATGCATCAGTGTAGTAATTCAAAGTATTACGATTATGGCAGTTTGACAACGAGCAAAGTGCTGGATGTACCTGCTCATGACGACTGCAGCACCGTAAATATCAATTTCCCACATAATTTTATGATCTCCTTATGATTGCAGACAATTTTCGATGTAAAATCTATCATACTCTTTATGGCTATCGATCCATCGAAACTGCGATTTTCCACGTCAGATCCATATCTCTCCTACGACCAGGCATACCTCATCCAAGTAATTATTCTTTCGAGGTGACGACGATGATGACTATGTTTGATTTGTGGGGTGCTCAACTGCACAGTCATCAGCGCCTGTACGCATTCCTATCTGAATGTCATGGCTGGCTCTCCTGAGGCTATCAATTGTTCTAATGGAATGTTGTCTACTCCCGGGGCATTTTCTACTTATGTCCTTCAGTGCTCCATCAAATTCTTGATGCAGTAGTGTATCTTTCATCTCATTTTCATCAATGCCCTCTTCCATTTCCATAATATTGCCCTCAAGTACATCTCCCTTGCATACACCCTCTATATACTGTTTCCTCCGTTCTGATTTCCCTTCTTGGCTTAGGACTGGTTTTACATATGGGCTGCTGATATTTATACTGGTGATTCTCTTTTCTCCACAGGCTCTTAATTTTCCTGTAGGTGGCATCTATCCTACCTCTACTGATATCTGCTTCTACAGCCATACATTTGATATGTAGCCATTCCTGCTTAACAATTTTGCACTTTGTGTCGATCTTGTTTTTCAGCCCTTTGTATTACTTTTCGCCTACCTCATTTATTGAATTTTTATATTTTTTTCCTTTCATCAATTATATTCCATATCTCTTGTGTTACTCAAGCATATCTACAAGCCCTTGTTTTTTATGTACTTCATCCTGTGCTGTCTTCACTATTTCATCTCTCAAAGCTATCCATTCTTCTTCTGCTGTATTCCTTTCCCCTGTTCTTGTCAGTCATTCCCTAATGCCCCCCTGAAACTGTTATAGCCTGTGGTTTTTTCAGTTTATCCGTCGTCTTTAATTCCTAATTTTTTTTGCAGTTTCTTCAGTTTTAATCTGCATTTCATAACCAATAAATATTATTCAGAGTCTCCATCTGCCCTGGAAATGTCTTGTAGTTTAAAACCTGGTTCCGAAATCTCTGTCTTACCATTATATAATCAATCTGAAACCTTCCAGTGTTTCCAGATCTCTTCCACGTGTACAACCTTCTTTAATGATTCTTAAACCAAGTGTTAGGTATGATTAAATTATGCTCTGTGCAATATTCCTTCCTCTTTCATTCCTTTCACCCAGTCCATATTCACCTATTACTTTTCCTTCTCTTCCTTTTCCAGTCCCCCATCACTATTAAATTTTCGTCTCCCTTAACTATCTTAATAATTTCTTTTACCTCATGATCCATTTCTTCAATCTCTTCCTCATTTGCGGAGCTAGTTGGCATACAAACTTGTGCTACTATGGTGGGGAGTGGGCTTCATTATCTATGTTGGCTAAAGTAATGCATTCACTATGTTGTTCATAGTTGCTTATCTGTGTTTCTGTTTTTGTATTTATTATTAAACCTACTCCCACATTACCCTTATTTGATTTTGTATTTATAACCCTGTATTCACCTTACCAGAAGTCCAGTTCCTCCTACCATAGAACTTCACTAATACCCCCTTTATCTAGATTTAACTTATCCGTGTCTATTTTTTTATTTTTGTAACACTCCTACCCAATTAAGGCATCTGGTATCTCATGCCCTCATCTGTAGAATGCCAGTTACGTTTCTCCTGATAACGACATCTCCAGAGTGGATGACCTCATAATTTAACCATCACAGTACAGGTGCATGCACTTAGAAAAAATTACGGCTGTCATTTGCCCTTGCTTTCAGCCATTCATAGTACCAGCACAACAGGATCGTATTGGTTAATATTACAAGCCTAGATCAGTCAGTCATCCAGACTGCTGCCCTGCAACTACTGAAAAGGCTGCTACCCTCTTCAGCAACCACACGTTTGTCTGGGCTCTCAAGAGATACCCCTTTGTTGTGGTTGCATCTACGGTATGGCTATCTGTATTGCTGAGACACGCAAGTCTCCCCACTAGCGGCCAGGTCCATGGTTTATCCTAGATACTTTAATTTGTCTACTTTCAAGATTTTACCGAAATTGATGATTAACACTCTCAGTACTGGCCCAATATTTTTCCATGTCCACAGAATCTAGGAAATTTTAGCTGAGTAAAAGAAAAATATAAATACAAAATTAACGCTATTTTAAGCCCATTTTGTCTTCTTTAATATGCAGCTACGACTAAAATTCTGTCTGGTATAAGATGGACAAATTTGAGTTTTACACACACTGTTGTTTTCGTCAAATTAAAAATTTCATAACATTTATATAGGTAGAGTGAATGAGTTCATAAGTACACAGTGATCAGTATTGAATATCGTATTTAAATACAATAGCACTTTCTACATGGATTTATACTGCATTTTCATACAAAATATTTTAAAACAGGGTTCGATACACAGCACCACAAAGCATTATTTGCGGTGATAATGTGATCCTTGCGAGATGCTTTCTCATTTTATTTCTTTTATTTTGAAGAACAAACATAAAACACACAGGAGACAGATTTTTTGCTTGTAGTTGGTACATATTGCAGGAAATGTCTCTGAGCCAGTCAGCGTACAGGTCCATTTTAGTTATTTGGAGCTATTGGCAAGATTGGTAGTGAAATCAGTTACTGTAATGTTATTGTTCTGAAATGAACTGTCTAATCAAAATGCATTCGACACTCCTAGCAAGAACAAATGAAACAAGAAAAAAAGTTTCCACCACCATTTCACAGTTGTGTGCTGAACATGTTGTACTGCATTCACCGTCAAAGACACTTATGTCATATAAATCATCTTCACCAACTACAGCGTTGAAAATGTCTCCAAAATTCACCAAACCAGCAGATCCTTCACCCGATAAACCATGGCGCACCATTTATTTTACACAGAATACCAATAATTGCCTTATCGGCAAATTTAAACAATGACTCCTAACGAACAAAGTACCTTGAAAACAAGAAGCAGACTCAGACCATCTATCCATGAAACTAATAAATAACAGTATAAACATCGTATATAGATAGCAAGAGGTGTGGAAACAACACGCAGAGTTTTTTAATCAACAAAATACGCTGGCCTGTAGAATCTGAGTGTTTCTCGGTTTTGGAAGGGAGCATGGTCCATAGAATCTATGGGCCTCGCGCTGAGAGATTTGAAGGTTAACTGATGGGTCTTGAAATGACCTTTCCATGTAAGTCTCTTAATATATAAAATTTGGAGACAATATCATGGAATTCTTTACAGAATGGATTGCTTCTGGTCGCTTATTGCTGAGGGATCTAATATCATCACTTTCTCCAAAGGCAAATTGAACAGTAATGGCAATAATCCACCTCCTCATTTGAACACTATTTTGCTTTCAAACGGTTCAGAAATTCCTCCCAAAAATTTTATTTTTGATCTTGTATTGATAAGATTTTTTTATCTGTTATCTTCTTTTTTCTCACGTGCGAGTACTTCGAATACATTAAACAGTGATTGTCTATCTAAAGAACCATATGCCACTTTGAAATCAAATATGATTATTGTTTGTTTAGTTTTGCAAATTTGGAGGAAGGATGTCAGTTCATGATTTTCGATATTTTGACTGATATTCTCCAATTAAGTGGTCTGTTTGTTATTCTGACCTTCTAAGCACAGCTACAGAGACGATTTTATAGCTGGCTGAAAGTCAGGAAATTCCTCTATAACTGTTTGCAACTGATTTGTCCCCTTCCTTGTGAAGTGTGTAATTTAATGCACATTTCCATTGGGGATTTTTTCATTTGCTTTCAATAGTTTGGTAATTATTCTGTCTCTCCTGTGTCTTGCTGTTCTTCATGTTGCAGACTATTTCTTAGATTTCTTCCAATATTGGGTGAGCTGATTCTAGATTTGGGATGGATTTTTTAAAATTGAGTTGGGCCTTTCAGACTTCCACAATGTAGTAAATTTTGAAAATATTCTGCAAGACATCTACAGTTTTCTGTGCCACATAGTTTCAGCTTTCCATCCTGAGATTGCATCTATTGTTATAGTCATAGTTATTACTATTATTATCATTATTATATTTATTCATGTTTCTAATTAGCATAACTGTTTTTCTTATACTTACATAAATTTAACTGAGACACAAAATATAGAAAATTAAATGTTAGGAAATTACAGTTTTGTATTATGTATTTGATTTAAGAGGGAGTCTAATCTAAACAAGTTAAACAAAGGATTAAGTAAACAAATTTTGTAATGTAAATAAAAAACTGTATGATGTATATTGAGGACCTTTCTTCAATTCATTTGTGTTTGAAAAAGTAATAAAACAATGAATGATTCAACATATTTTTGCCATAAATATTTTCAGTCTTTCAACATAATAAGGGTAATCATAAACATAATTGCCATATTTCACCTTTGTTTGGATATTTCCATAATTACAATTGGGAATTAACTTTTCCAATTCTAATTAATATCTAAAATATGTTTTACATACTTTGATATTCTATGCAAACGTTTTCTGGTGCATAAAATGCCTAAATTGTGACAAAGAAAAAATTTTGCTTTATAAATGCACCAAGTTTGTTTAATAGAGTTATATAGTAAATCGGTATTAATGAATATAGAAATGAAATAAATGATGCTCAACTCCAAATCAGTAACCGTGTAATGTACTAGAAGATACCACTGTTTGAAATTTTTCTTGCTCCCTTAATACATAAAAATGGATATTTTTAGGAAAAATCTTTTGGTGTGAACTGATTGGGTAAGTTTTTGATTGGCAATGAAAATACTATGTATCTCCACTTCGATGAAACCTGAAGTCATACAGTCAACTAGCACTGAATCTCAATAGTTTTCCATTTGGAAGTCTAATTATGTTAACTGAGAGACTCTGTATTCTGTAGAAGATGAGATATATCATTCATTTGTACAGGGTTTGGGTCAATTTGTAATTTTTATGAACAAACTAATCTATGTTAAATCTGCTACTGCATGTTTTTGCCTATTGTTGTAAATATATAAAATAATGTGAGTTCTTAAAAGGTGGTTAATATCTTAAAAGTGTAAATAGATTTTGGAAAAGTATCCTATTATCTGTTTGTCAAAAATTGATAGAAAATTTCACAGTAACAGGCTGAAAATATTTTTTATAGATTCTATCAGGTTCTATGTTGAAAGATTTAGAAATGGATGACATTTTTCTTGTATTCTTAGTATTTACATTTTCAGATATGTTTTTCCTTAATTTTCTTGTGCTTCAAGCTTCAATTGTTACAGTTTTTTCCAATATCTTTTGTAAATATTAATCACTCTAGCAATGTTCCTTTTCAGTTATTTATGCATACACATTTTTCTTGGTTCTTATTTACACAATTTTTATCATATTTTCTCTTTCTTGTTTCAACGTTTCTTCATATTCCAAAAGTTTATAATTCAACAGCAAAAGCTACAATAAGCAAACAGGAATGTACACTCCTGACAGAAACGAAATACATTACAATAATATCAGCATACTTTCAACTGAACAAAACATCCAGTGATGTAATGCGTGAATTAGGCCAGTTGATCACTTAGAGTAAACATAATAAACCACCAATTATTGCCAGAGACTTAAACTGTACAATGGATGTAAAAAACTACAAAGCAAAAATAATAATGGAAAAGTTGCAGGAAGAACGCTTTATCCATTAAACAAACCCAGCATACCTGCATATACTTCCCACAATGGCCAAAGCACAACAGACTTGCATACATAAGAGTATCAACCATAATCACCTGTCTGAACTGCAGACCACCACTTTGGAAACACGTACCTCTAGAAATAAATATTCGCGGAAAATGGTGGAAAGCACGAGAAAAAGAGACAGAAGCACTTTCTAGAACAACAGATATTGAGAAAGTGGAAGCAAAGTCAGATGACGCAAAACAAATTGAAATCCGCAACTAGAGGAAGCAACAGAAGTGATAGGAGAACTCCTAAGAGAAGCTACCAATCCCAGGCACAAAAGAAGACCGAAAAAATAGTTTGACAAAGAGTGTTACAGGCTACTAATAGATGTGCTGGCAAGCCTACATCAACTAAAACAGTCTGCAGAGAAACCTACCCTCCTTAAAACTTATGCCGAAAAACGATACAATGGTATGAAAACTCTAAAAGGAAAGAAAAGAACATTCTGGGCAAATGGAGGAAAGAAACTAGTGGAGGAATCCACGATATATTGCGCTACGCCCCAGAAAACGAGCTGGCATACAGTATGTCGATTTGAAGGAATGGGAGATGCATTCGACAACATACTGAATGAGGAATGACTAAAAGGCAGACCAGAGGGCAGACAAGTCACATTGCCATAAACAATTACAGAATATTTTTGTATTTTGAACACTTCAACATGGTTAGCAATCGTGATAATCAAATATATAAAAAACTATCAGCCACGATTGCGGTAATGAAAGCAACTTTTACCTATGTTTCATTACCACAATCGAGGCTGATAATTTCTTATATATTAAATTACGGAATGGGTCCCGTTGGTCACAGAAGAGGTCAAAGATGCCATTAACAGCACCAAAAACAAGAAAACAGCAGGCCCTGATAGACGTTTTAGCGAATATTTAAAAGATACATCCCAAATACTAGCGCCACTGTGGACAAAACTCTACAATAAGTGCACAGGAATAGCCTCCATTCCAGAACAGTGAAGTCAGTCAATAGTAAAAGTGCCATATAAAGGGAGAGAAGACCCCAACAACCCTATCAAATACAGAGGCATAGCCTAGAAAACTTACCTTTCAAAGAATTCACAAAAATAATAACAGAAAGAATAAAGCAGACTATCGACGACACCTGCCCGAAAACCAAAGGGGCATCAGGAAAGGATGATCAGCTCTGAATGCTATAGAGCTCCTGCTAAAGAGCGTATTGGAAGCCCTTGAAGACAGAGAAAAGTTGCATGTAGTATTTATAGACTTTACAAAAGCATTTGACTTTATAAACAGAAAATTAATTACCAAAAAACTAGAGGAAACCCTAAATGAAAACAACATATGGACACAAATCATGTGCAGTACTGGGATAGAATGAAATAAGGATCTAGTAAAACCCCTCCCTATAGGAGACGATACTCCAATCAAATGGAGTACTTCAGGGAGACCCACTGGTTTCTCTGTTATTTATCCTTGCAGTGGAAGAAATTGTAAGAATACACCAAAGGGAGGATGTAATCTCATACATATATGCGACAATATTGTAATACGCGCAAGGATCATTGCAAAGTTAGAAGAAACAATAAATGACATGGAAGATTGGTGCATCGAACACAGCTCCGAAATAAATGTGTACCCAGGGTCACAATATAAACAACTGCAAAATGTTTCACAAAACATGTAACAGAGAAATCAATGCAAGCAAAATGACAATATATGAAATAGATTACATTGTATCACACAGCCTAGAGACAGCAGTGGAACTATTCAGAGGCAAAACCTTCCCAATGATGAAATACAGCATAGAAATTATCAGACCACATCTTACAGTGAAAAACCTAACGATACTGAAAGAATAAAGGCGAAATATATAAAGAAAGCAATTGGAGTGTCCAAAACAACACCATCCAGACTTGTATACCCACTGGCGAGGGAATCCTTCCTCACTGAAGACCTATGGACAAACCTGATACTACCCAACACCAGTGCTTCAGAAAGTCTACTACAAGGAAAAAAGCGAAAACCTACCATCACCATTTTACAGCACACGTGCCACGATTGACCGAACATGGACAAAGGAAAACTTCGAAATGAGACATGGGATCACCAGAATCGCAGTCCAAGGTTTCCACCACCTTATTTGCAACAACACGTCACATCATGAACCAAACACAATGTATGGGTGTAAACTGTGCCATCAAATATGCAAAGATTACTATATAGATCTCTGTACCAAAAGGACGCGGTCTATAAGTGACTATGCAAACCACAATAGGTAAAATTTATAATTTCACACATTATTATCATTGTACTTTGAACTTGTATCACTATTTGGCAACAATAAACTTATTATTACAATTCAATTTCTTGTAATGAAACAAGCTTCTTAAACCTCTATTTTATAAAAAAAACTGTGTGTGGCTGCAATAATTGTGTCATTTATTTTAGAGACCTACAGAAATTCATGGTCTCTCCTTTCAAATTTCTTTTTGTTTCATACAATGAAGAAAAGCTGAAATAAAGTGTAAGACACTCCTATTTTTATATAATTTTTTTATGTTATTGACTTTATATTGAGAATCTGTGAGAGTTAAAGTAACATTTTCTGCTTACTCCAAGTTCAGAAGACCATGTTAGAAAAAAATGATAAATTCATCTCAGAAGTATGAATAACAATTGCATCATTAAAGATTGTAAAATATTATATTGTATGCGATATATTGTTGCTCATTCCCCATTGGTCACCTCTTCAACTAGCATATAGGGAATGCTTGGTATGTCAGTGCTTTACTTATATGTTTCTGCAATCTATTCACCCCTTGTTACCTGAAACAAGTTACAGTTACGCTTACTATTCAAGATCTGAAGATGGTTATATGTGTTTTTATTTGCAATCTTGAATTTTAAAAGGCTTGGTGAAATTTTTTTAAAAAGTTTTTTGTAAACTAGTTGTCTGCTGTTGGTTCGTGCATGAGGTTCTGTGCTAGTTGTTGCTGATTTTGTGCAAGTGTTTCTGTGCATTTTTATTGAGTCTACTCACAAATGTCTGCCATTAAGAAAAAAAAGCATATCAAAGTGTATCAGGTGTGTGAAAAACCATTTTCAGTTGCCATACTTGCCAAGAACCAAAGAAACTGGTATAGGCATTCGTATTCAAATACAGAGATATGTAAACAGGCAGAATACGGTGCTGCGGTCGGCAACCCTTATGTAAGTGAACAAGTGTCTGGCACAGTTGTTAGGTCGGTTACTGTTGCTACACTGGCAGGTTATCAAGATTTAAGTGAGTTTGAACGTAGTGTTATAGTCGGTGCACGAGTGGTGGGACACAGCAAATCCGAGGTTTCGATGAAGTGGGGATTTTCCCGTACGACCATTTCATGAGTGTACCGTGAATGTCAGGAATCCAGTAAAACATCAAATCACCGACTTTGCTGCGGCTGGAAAAAGATCCTGCAAGAACGGGACCAACATGAACTGAAGAGAATCGTTCAACGTGACAAAAGTGCAACTCTTCTTCACATAGCTGCAGATTTCGATGCTGGACCATCAACATGTATCAGCGTGTGAACCATTCAAAGAAACATTATCGATATGAGCTTTCGGAGTCGAAGACCCACTTGTGTACCCCTGATTACTGCACAACACGAAGCCTTATGCCTCGCTTGGGCCCATCAACAATGATATTGGACTGTTGATGACTCGAAACATTTTACCTGGTTTGGCGAGTCTCGTTTCAAATTGTATCGAGCAGATAGGTAAGTACAGATATGGCGCCACCTCATGAATCCATGGCCGCTACATGTCAGGAGGGGACTGTTCAAGCTGGTGGAGGCTCTGTAATGGTGTGGGGTGTGTGCATTTGGAGTGATATGAGACCGCTGATAGGTCTAGATACGGCTCTGACAGGTGACATGATGTACTCATACTGTCTGATCACCTACATCCATTCATGTCCATTGTGTATTACGACGGACTTGGGCAATTCCAGCAGGACAGTGCTACACCTCAGACGTCCAGAGTTGTTACAGCAGTGCTCCAGTACACTCTTCTGAATTTAAACACTTACGCTGGCCACCAAGCTCCCCAGACATGAACATTATGGAGCATATCTGGGATGCCTTGCAACTTGCTGTCAGAAGAGATCTCCATCCCTCATACTCTTAAAGATTTAAGGACGGCCCACAGCATTCATGGTGTAAGTTCCCTCCAGCACTACGTCAGACATTAGTCGAGTCCATGCCACGTTGTCACATCACTTCTGCATACTCATGGGGGGCCCTACAAAATATTAGGCAGTTTCTTTGGCTCTTCAGTGTATATGTTAAATAAAAGTGTTGTTTAATTTGTGTGTGTTCCCTGCAATTTTTCCTAAGGAAGAGCCACAGATTATGGGCCCAGGATCGCCAATCTACAGCGACAGGAAGTGAGAGTATCATCAAATAGACTGCAGAAGAAAAATTAATACACCAGTAGTGGGGAAAAGACGTTATGAGAAGAGTTTTAGTTTATTCAAGATGGCAGAACCTTGCCCCCCTTGCTGCTGACCTCTGATCAATTAATTAACCTGCCTCCCTCTGGGAATCTTCCAGCCCATCAGGGGGTCCTTCCCCCTTCCGTCTCTGGGAAATCCCTAACTCTACCCACCCCACCCTCTCCCCACCACTCCACTCCCAGAAAAAGTGGTGAGAAAATCGCTGGGTGTGCTAAGCTGTTGGACTGGAAGACTCTCACAACATGAAATGCAAATCAATATCAAGTAAATTGCAGAAGCTATAATAATATGATGTTTATTTATAAAATTCAATATGTAGAGGTTGGATCTCTTTATTTGACAGGAAAAACTCATCATCCTCTGTTGTTTATTTACTTTTGGAAGGTGCAAGTTTTGTCAAATACTTTGAAAAAAGTTATCGAATTCTCAAAAAGAAATTACACTGCTACAGTTCGCAGTCCTAGCACTAAATATAGTCAGCCCAGACATATATAGCAAAACAAAGGTCCTTTTTACGGTAAATCATACATACCATGAAACAGTGGGTAGTTAAAAACGTCATCATAAGTGGAAATAATCACGAAAAACTGCGGGAAACTGAACTTAAATGCGCGTAGGAATCGGCGGGAAATCATACACATCACGAACAAAAGTCAGTTAAAAATTTCGTCACAGGCAAAAATAATCACAAAAAACTGCAGTACGCTGAGCTGACACCACTTTACACCAATGAAATGCACAGAAATTGATGGTAAATCACACATATCGCGATAAAACGGCAGTTAATAACATTGCAATACATGGTGCTAAAGATCACTGAAGAAAACACGTAATTACAAGTATTATGGAACACGCGCATCTTCCATGTAAGTGGAGCGCTCCCTGTGTGTTGTACACATCATGAAACTCATAGGTGCTGTGGAAGCGCCGAACACTGCGCACTTCCACCCTATGTCTGCATGTGTCAGAGTCAAGTGGACTAAAGATGTAGTTCTGTGAGCTGTCACCAAAGGACAGCACTGCATGGGTCGGATTGGGTGGCTGCCATGAGCCAGAAGGTAGCAGCACAGCTAGGGGACAAATCATTTATTTATTTTTACCTCAAAAGCCCACTCTTGTCTATGAACAGCTGTAATCCTCTAGAGGCATGCTCTGGTGACTTTCTTCTTTTTCAGTAACCAGCCACCTACATATCATAACATGTATTTTCCAAAACACAATGTTCGCTCAGTCAGTGGCTGCTTCAAAGACATCTCCTTCTTTCTGGACAGACAATGTCGTCCTATGTAGTGGACACAACCAGTCTTTGTGGACCATTCTTTTTTTTCCGGTTCCAAAAGCCCATAGTCTGGAAGCAGCAGCTTGTAGCCATTGATCTGTCTCCGTTTCATGCAGTTTGTCTGCTTTTAGCGATTGTGCCGGCCGGAGTGGCCGAGCGGTTCCAGGCACTTCAGTCTGGAGCCACGCGACTGCTATGGTCGCGGGTTCGAATCCTGCCTCGGGCATGGATGTGTGTGTTGTCCTTAGGTTAGTTAGGTTTAAGTAGTTCTGAGTTCTGGGGGACTGATGACCACAGATGTTAAGTCCCATAGTGCTCAGAGCTATTTGAACCATTTTTTGGAGCGATTGCGTCGAAGACATTTCCTGGAAGGAGTGCTCACTTAACGGCTCACTTCCTGCATTCTGTCTGAAGTACACTCTTACCTTGTGAACCACCACATCTCACTGCATGTTTGAGCCAGCAGGCCTGTAGCGGCAACTTCAAAGACCGACAAAGAATAGTGGGTTTCCTGTCGTCACACACAAGCACTTGCTTCAAAAGGTATCTGGAAAAGTAGTGTGACAAACTCCAGAATACAGACCTTGGTTTGATGTAGCTGACAACAGGTTTTCTCCAGTAGGATTCTTGAACTCTAATACAGACATCCCAGGAAGAAGAACTGGTTGTGTTTCACCTGCATTCTGTGGACAACAACACCTAATTTTTCTGAACCTGCTGACTAGTGTTTTCTCTTTGTCTAAGCATTCCTGTTGGTTCCCACCAAATTAGTGGGAGGAGCTTGAATCAATATAAAGCCTATTCTCTCCACAGTCATCTTCATTCTGCTCCAGTCTGTGACTATTTTCAGTTGTCGTCATCGTTAGTGCATCAGTCCCCCTCTTTTGTCGAGCTGTCGATGGTGTGTCTAACACTATGAAGTAATCAGCATCTTCAAGCAGTATCAACAGTGTCAGTGGCAGCGAGAAACGTCTGAGGTAGTACTTGGACGAACAGCCATGTGAGCGCCAATTGAGTAAACGTGAGCATAAAATGCATATTTACTTAAGTTGCCACAATGCCATTTCCACTGGCGGATGTTAGCAGAACATCATGTGGATTACTCTATTAGGAAACCGGTACGTGACGTAATGCTCACTGAGGAAAATAAAATCTTGAAGTTTAAGAATGCCCACTACCAGGAGCATTGCGTTTTGTAGTGCATAGTGACTTTGAGTGCCTCCTTGCTCCTGTGACACACTGTGAAGGTGTTCCTACAGCCTCATATACCACCATCGCAGAAAAGGATGACCCATATGCAGCAGTGAATAGCCATCACAAATCATATGTCTGGGATAATGCTGCAATTTGGCTGCTCACTGAGCTCAAAAAACTTTCATTGGAGGTTGATAAGCCTTAAAACATAAACATTCATATGACCGAGAACACTGCTTTGTGCAAGAAGACAGTTGACTGTCATATGTGTGGGCAGCTGTTGGACTGGAAAACAGGAACTCCTTGTAAAGGCTGTTGTCACTTAATAGGGAAATTCTCCAGTGCCACCCATAGTACATGCAACCTGATGCACCAGTTATCAGAAAACATACCTATTTTTTTCCACAATTTGAGCTGGTATGATGCTCACTTTCTCGTTGAGCACTTATCTAATTTTGGTATGGAGAGCGATCAGGCCAGCGTCCTGGCTGAGTGTGTTGAGAATAATATTTCAGTTTGCAAACGACACCAAGAATTATGCTGCACTTCCCCTACTCATTACATTTTATACAGGCACCACTCCAAAAACTTGAAACTCAGCCTCAGGAGGATATGCGCATTACTCAAGGTGTGTATTCCGATGACATAAAGTTGCAGCTTGTGATGAGGACAGGTGTTTTTCCATACTAGTATCTGGAATGTATAAAAAAAAGTTAACAAAACCAAACTACCTGACACACCTACTTTCACCAGTAACATGCAGGCGACGCCATATCAAATGCAGAGTGTGAGCATGCTGTGAATGTTTGGCCGGAGTTTAACATCTCCACTCTAGGAGAGTTTGCAAAACTTGACATGGACATAGACATGTGTTCGCTTGTAGATATTTTTGAGAAACTCGGGAGTGTATGCTTGACCCCATATGCTCTGAATCCTCCATTTTATCACACAGCACGTGGGTTGTATGCCCAAGGAAACGAAATTCAACATCGAACTATTAACTATTGACTGATGTTGACATGCCTTCACAGGGGACTTAGCCCATGTGCCACAGGCTCACCAAGGCAAATAACCAGCAGACCGGTGAGAGGTACAATGCATCTGATGGTTGGAGCTACATCATGTAGTTGGCTGTGACTACCATGTATTGGCACACCACACAACAATCACTGTAGATTGGCGAGTTTTGATGGCTGTCCAAAGTCATATGTATCAGATTATTATGGTGGTATGGAGGTATGGCGGTTGATGCTGATGTGGGATGTGTCGTGGAGATAGGCCTCAAATATCCTAATAGTTACCATGATGTGCACAGTGATTTGCAGCTATGTTCTGAGCAGCTGGTTCTGCAAGGAGGCTGCAGCCCCAAACTAGTGACAACACCAGGGAACAAGCATTACAGAAACCTCCAGCACTGTACAGCTTACAGATGGAGTAGGCTAGAATCACCCCCACTATATCCTTCAAGTAGTCACATTGGTTCAGGCAGTATATTGACTCAAATACCAAAAAGAGGGCTTCTGCAAAGAGTGATTTTAAAACAGATTTATTTAAATTAATGAATAAGGCAATATTGGGCAGGACAATGGAAAGTTTGAGAAAACACCACGAAATTCTTATTAGAACACAATGGGATGGGCATTATGGTGTAAGGAAACGTGTTGCTACACCAAATTTCAAATGCGTCATTATTTTCAACAAGAACTTTCCTGCTGTGGAGACAGCGAAGACTTCTGTAGAGTTCATGAAACATGTCTATGTGGGGATATGCAATTAGGCCAGTCCAGACTCCACATGTGTCAGTTCCATTATGAGTTTGCGAAAATTCATTTCACTGATCCAAATTAAACTTTATGTGGATACAGACAGCTTCATCTTTTGGGTGAAGGGCTGTGATCCATAGTGAAAGTTATTTGCTTTGATTCTATCATTCATTGTTCATGAGCATTACAATGTTTGTCTGCTTTTTATTGAAAACTGAATGTACTGTCCTCTGTTTCAGAAAGGTTGAACCGAAATTAGTATTGCGTCCAGTGTGTCTCAGTGCACACATAATATAAAGACAAAACTAACTGGCATTCACTGTGCACGAAATTAAAACTGTTACTCAGGTACTACTACCAAAATCAAATTGTGCACTGCCAAGAAAAATTCAAACACTGAAATTATAGAACACTTTGACCCATTAAAAATATGAATGGCTAGATTTTGTGCAATGGAAATGTGAGATGAGATACGAAAAAGCCAACAGTATATGAAAAGAATCGCACCTGAAAAATTATTTTATAATCAGCAGCACTAGCACAGCATTAAGAAACAGCGCTAGCTAAAATATGCTAAAGTAAAACTAAACAACTGGGAGAAAGATTTGGATGATTTTCTGATACTAAAAAAAACTTCTTAAAAAATCTTCTTACTTGAAATGAAAATACCAGTCCATTCATTACAATTATGATGCTATATTTTAAACTCTTATTTCACAAGAACACAAAACTCACAGAAAATCAGAATCTTTACTTTCTTTACAAAAGTCTTACAAGGCAATGGATATTTTGTTGGCTTTTATGGCTACGCAGATTGAAATGAATTAAACTGAAATGATTTAAACTGACATGGGGAGATGGACTGTTCTTTTTCAAGAATCGCTAATATTATTAGCACATGCCAGCAAAAGTTGTAACTTTAAAAACATATCTATAACGCAAATCCATTCTCTCTGTTCCATAAATGCTGTGTCTGTAGCTCATTCCATCAGATTAATAACTCTGACTATTGTCTTCAACAAAATCATCTTTCAATATTGCTAAAAGTTTTGTCAGCTTGCTTCATACCCAACATTCAACTACTTTCTGCTCTACAACTGAGCCAAAGATACACAAGCACAGACAGAATACTGCTACTGTCGTAAGTTGACTATTCCACAGATGTCATAAGTGACTGCTTCACTCTCGTAACATGGAATTTCCACTGATTCTGAAACTAAGCACAAAGAAATGTCTGTACACCTTTAAATGTCCATCTTTCATAATCCCCCACCCCATTTGATAAAATTTTCGTACATTTTTACAATGTCTTACAATGTGAAAACCATGAAAATTTGACAAGATACATAACATGAAAATTGAAAACATGTGCATAAAGAAATTGAACAGGTGGTTTTTTGTTATAAGTCTGTGCATGCGGTATTGTCAAATGAACCCTTAATCATCACATGAAAATTTCTTTGCAGAATAGAAGTCACTGCAGTCCATATAAATTCCTATAACAGCTAACATTTCAACAGTCCATGATTTGCCCCAATCACTATGCATCATTATATTTGTATACGTAGTTGACATTTCAGTTTCTTGAAGTCTGCTCATGAAATAACATCACCAGCATTGCAGTAGAATGACCAATTAGGACCAGAGTTCATCCAAACGACCAGCAAAAACTCATCTTGAAATGGAACGTCAAATAGTGTTTGGTGTCTGCGAAAATGACCAACAGAAACTCACCTTGCAATGGAACATTAACCAATAGCTGAAGTCTGACCAAGCGACGAGCATAGAAGATTGTCTTCTGCCAACCATGACCTATGTTGTTAGCAGTGGTGAAGTTTGAAGATCAGGAATGTTACAACGCATCCTCCTTTGACCAACATAATATATCTTCCAAAGAAAATTAGCCTCTTGTCCAATACAAACTCCTTCACTCATTGAAAATTGTCTCTTGCAGTAATAACTGAGATTTTTGACTGATAAGCAAATTGTCTCTTGCCTGCTAATGTCACATATTGGAGAAAAAACTAAGTGATGCACAGAATATCACAGTGGTGATAAGAATGCAGTCCTTCATACACTAACCAAACAGGGAGTTACACCTAATCTGAGGAAAATTTGTACTAATTATTTTATCCATTGAAGTTGCAAAATTGTTAAATACTATGAAAGTTACGTAAAATCTTTTTACATGACATAGAATTATATCTTCAAAAAAGAATTACATAAACATATATATGAAATTACATAAAATATGAGATATACACTTATACAATACAATGATCATGAAAATTCAAATATTCAGAATAAACTGTTCGTAATAAAACCAAAGAAATGGCATATTGGACAAGCAAAGAAATCACATAAGATAGAAATAAGAAATCTATAAAATAAGAAACATAGATCTATAATAAGAATAAATACAAGTGTGTTCAGAAGAAATCAAAAACGTATTAGAAATTGGCATCATTAGATTTAAATGATGAAAAACAAATACAATCTATCACTGGAAACATATATTGTTTGGTACCAAAATTATCATCGCTTTAAAATTTCTGACATCTGCCTTGGAATCATGATCATATGTTTAAGGAAAGGAAAAGGGAACTGTCATAGAGCCATGTGTTAACATGTAGTGTTCACACAAAAGATTGTCAAATATACCTGTGTGCCAGCATCTCGTGGTCGTGCGGTAGTGTTCTCGCTTCCCACGCCCGGGTTCCCGGGTTCGATTCCCGGCGGGGTCAGGGATTTTCTCTGCCTCGTGATGGCTGGGTGTTGTGTGCTGTCCTTAGGTTAGTTAGGTTTAAGTAGTTCTAGGGGACTGATGACCATAGATGTTAAGTCCCATAGTGCTCAGAGCCATTTGAACCATATACCTATGTACATATCAAATAAATATTTTATCACTTGTACTTCAAGATTCCTCAAATAATTTGCATCCATCAACTTCTTAAATCTCGCAGAACGTGCTTCCAAAATCTCTTATTCATCACTTATATTTTCCTAAAATTTCATCTTTCAATCATCTAACTTCTATATTACTCAAATTATACCTCAGATATTGCACAAACATATTACCTAAACTTCAGGATATCCACATTGTTAAGACCATACACTCAAAACCTTTTCCTCAGCTGTGGACTTCGCAAATCATCTCCTCATTTAAAACGATGTTCTTTCATCCAACCTTATTTATCACAACATCAATTCAAACCATTTCTTTAACTCTCATTTTCTCAATCATGATTAACTGTCATCTTAACATACATCCCTGGTAACTTACTGCTGACTCAGAAGTTTCTACATGATATCTACTACTTAAAGTATGCAGATCTTGCTATAATTATAGTAGCACAACACACTCATTCACCAACATAGAAAAGTGTAAAACCTCTAACTACAAGCAAACTATACAGCATGACACTTTAAAGAAATTTCATCACTAATGCAATTGCATGCAAAGAAATATTGTAAAGACTAAATTATAGAAAAGTAAGTTGTCATAGCACATGCAACAGTGTATCACATCATAGCAAAGGTTGGTTTAACAAGTGCAAAATGTGTCACATACCAACATAAATCTGTCTGCCTGTCAAGTGAAGAAAGACTGAAACCTAAAACAAGAATAAATAGATGATTATCTATACTAGCTTACGTAGATTGGTACATAATGGTACATGTGTTATGTAGTAAATTAACAGTGTTTGCTGAGAAAGACTGTTGGTAATTATTAGAATTTTGATTTTTTTTCTTTGTGACAGATTTCCTCTCTCATTTTGAGTAAGTCTCTTCCAATGATTTTCATAATATAACCATTTTTGTGTAAAATTTCTCACTATGGAATTTCAAGAGGTCTGGTGAACAGAAAAGGTTGAAGATGAGTACACAGTGGTAAAACTATTTTTAAGTTTACAAAAGTATCTAAAGAAAATTTGCAAGAAATGCTGTTGTCATGGGCACATACATCATTGACAAGAAACATGGTACTGATGGTAGTAAAAACAACTAAGTGGCAAACCATAATCCATCTAACATTTTACTAAATCTTGCATCAACTCTTTCAGGTTTTCAAGCAAAAATTTTCATATAGAGTATATAAATCATTTCATATTATTCAACCATAGCTTGACATCACTTCTTAGCTTGCAACCTACTAAAAGTAGGTGGATTGCGGAGTATGTATGTAGATGTAGATTCTCGCAACAACATGTCAACAGAAAACAGAGTTCCTAATCAATCCCCATTCAACATTACCTCATACATCATCAACATACATCATCATACTACTCTGCATAAACTTGATCCTACATCATCATCAAAATATAGCACCAATGGCCTCACATTAAAGATGACCTCATATCTCATAAAAATTCATTGCTTTTCTAATACAACACTTCTACTTTAAATTGGGAGATAAAAAGAACATTGTTAACTGCTTAATGAGAAAATTATTTGTAGTACTTCCTCCATTCATCAGTCAAAGCCAAAAAACTGGAATAATGTGCACCACTGTTACCTTTCATACCTGATTGTCACATAACAGCTTAGTAGAAAAAAAATTTCATTCCATTCCTAAGGAGTTATATAATATTCCATACATTTATTATCTACAGAATCAGGTATTGGCACTAAATCACTTTATGTGTGAGATGTGATGTATTCCTTTGGATTTTGGTGTACATAGTGTTTCAACATCAATATCATTCTCGTGTGCTGTTCTTTTAATTCTGTATGGTCTTTTGTAGAGAAGAAAGAATTTCTGACTAAGAGACATACCTTTACACAATATTGCATGAAATTTGACCACAATATTTTGTCCTATATGGAATGTCAACCAAAGTGTTCTTTTTCTATGTTTATTAAATGCAGACTCGCTGATAACAGATATTGCGCTACCTGAGTCCGAAACTGCTGTAAAATTATTATTAGCAATGCACATGTTGATCGCAGGGTGTACAATTTATTTTGGTTCAACTTCGTTTTCCTGGAGCAGAATGTCCCTAATATCTTAGAAATGCATGAAGTTAATAGTTACAGCAGCAGAGTCATCTGTTCACTGTTTTTCCCATTCAGCTGCCGGGACCTGAAGTCATTGTTTATTTTCTTTATTCTGTCACTGACTGTGATTATATATCGATGATATAAGTTCCACTACCTCTACATGTCGTTGTGGTGACGACATACTTGTGTTCTGCCATATAGACTTGTTTTACTGACTGTTATACTGATATTTGTTGTTACTTGATTTTCCATTATTATGTCAGGTGTTGTTTTGACCCTACTGATTACATGAATGACGATGATTATTATTGTGTATATTTATGACTGTTTCCAAAACGATGGTTATTTCAAGAATAAGAATTCGAATCGTGGCTTCTGAAATTGCACCTGTCTTTTTAGTTATGTGTCACAAGAATGGTGTCTATGATAGCATCTGTGACTTTTTTACTATGAAATTTATTATATGACCTACCATTGTTCCTATTGTCATGTCGTGAATATGAGCAATCGTTATTATCAAACTTGTGATCAGCTGATTTTCACATTAGAGCATGATCACTGTCTAATTCCAACTCTTGCAAAAGGCTCAAAAATTCTCCTAAATCGTCCTTACGCCTGCTTCCCAAGATTATTTGACGTAAATGGGCAGGTATCTTCGTAGGGCAAAATCTAATTAAATCAGGTGGGCTGAGCGGTGGTACAGGTATTCATTCCGCCATATCATGTCATCGAAATACTGTACTGGACTCGAGAATTCCGATTGTTCAAAGCAAAATGACTGGTAAAAGTCCTCTCCCGATTGACAATCTCTTATAATCGATCGCATTCTGCCTGCTGTTTCATTTTCTAGGTATCTGTACGTTCATTCTAGCTCGTGTTCAAGGGGTCAATTTGGTGCTAACAAATGGATGGATTGTTCAAGCCCGCTATAGGATCAATTTCGTTAGTAAAATTTGGGAAAACTTTAAACTTTCGTACAGTGAGGAATTATTAATAATCAAATGTGTCTTTGTGCCTTTACGCAGCGTTTTCGCAGTTGCGCCAAGCACTCTGTTCACTGGCATGTCTTGACATGTGAAACAGTTTACGTTGCTAATTTCATTAACGCCATAAGTTACTATTGTTGTCTAGGTCTTCATAGTGTGCACTTATATTACAAGGTATAAATTCTTGTCTACGGTAATTATTGTTCAATTTTTCCTCAGTACGTGAAAGTTGTGACTGTACAGTTGCAACGTCATTCTTTCGTTGTTTATTGATGTTTATTCGATTTTCCTTGAAATGTTTCAAATGTTGATATTCGACTGTGTCTGCGAAGTGCACAGGCCCTGTGTCATCGGAATATCGATCATCGTTGGCAGACAAATTTCTCATTTTTGTGCATAGTTCATCTATTTGTTCGGAGATGTTACTTATTTGTTCTTTCTGTACTTTTAACAGTTTCCAGTTTCTCGTTCTCTTGTAATAATGCGGTCTGCTCTTTTACCTTGGTAACTGTTTCGTTAGGGACGTCCTCGCTAATTTTCGCCACTATTTCTGTGCAGTCGGTGTCTTTTAATTTGCTCAATGTCGGTTTCTAAAGCTTTTAATCGGTTAGTAATGCCGTCAAACCTTGGTTAAAAATCCTCATTTCTCCCATGAGTTTGCCTAATAACCTTTGTATTTCTTTTGTGTCTGTTTAAACTGCTTATTAGTTTGGTATTGTGACTGTTTACCATCTTCCCACAACTGTTGAAACTGTGCATTATTTTATTCTTCCGTCTGTTTGATCTGTTCATTCTTGTCACTCTTTAAGCTGTTCAAATAGCGTTTGAAACATCAATGTTGCGTTTTGATCTGAATTCGTATTGTTTGACATAATGAGGAATCCAGTCTACCAGAAACAAACGATGCAAACCTGAATCTGTGTTACTCAACTGCATATCCTTTCTATGATATTCACTGTTTATGGTCCGATTTGTATATTATGAATTGGAGGCTTATCTCCTGAAGATTCTTGTTCGGTCTGATAGCTATCGCCTGTTTCAGAATTTTTTTCTATTTCGGGTATAGGCACATTTCCCTGGTACTTGCGTAATTAGATTCTGTGTCAGTCACTGTATAGATTCTAAAAGTAATTTTGTTCATTATTAAATGAGTTAAATAACATGTTTTCCCTGAGTTGTGTCAGGTTCTGTTGCTGTTTGTCACAGCACTGAAGGTGTATGGCACTCACAAAGGGAGACTGACAAGCGTTACCAAAAATCCTGAAATTGTAATATGGTTTATCACTCCGAATAAACTAAAAAGATGCAGTAACTGAAAATATTACGTAATCGATGGCTAGAAGCAAAATGCAATAGTCAAATTTTTACATGTACTTAATATTTGAGGGGCTCATGCATAAAACATAGTAACTGACAGTTTAGCCAAAAATGACTTACGCCACTTACGGTGTGGTACCTTGCATGCTGAGGTACATACACGAGTTAGTTTCCAAAAATCTCCACAGATGGCAGCAGAATGCAGCTTGTTTTTTTTCCTGGTAAGTAGCGACATCTGCATGTATAACATGTTATCTGTGAGCAAATGGCTACCGTGAGGAAGTTACAGTTTGCTGAATGTGGACGACTTTGAGATGTTATAAGAGCTATTAAACAGTGATTTTGAGTGTGATGACAGTGATAAAGATCTAGATTACCAAGAGACAGACTATGAAAGTAATGTCAGCAATAATAATGAAGAAAACAAGGTAAGTAGTGTCACTAACCTTATATTTGCCTTTGTACATAAACAATTATATCTATGTAGTTAACATGTTATATGTGCTATGGAGAAATGCAGATGCTACTTTCTGCAGTTATCACATTATACATGCTATGGATTGATGCAGGGAACTACAAATGATGGTTATGCACTGTAACATTCTCCTGTGCGAACATTATGTGCATATTATGTTTTAAAGTGTGCAGCTTGCTTGGTTAGGTAATGTTACGTGTCTACAAAATAATATTCAAAATATTTTTGATTAAGGTTAGTAGAATTAAAATAGTAAACGAATTTCAGTGTGTGTTTTTCAAAGCATATCTTTTTCTATGTAAATTACATTAGGCCTACTGATTTCTTTTTTTTCTTTTAGAATAATGCAGATCCTAAGAAAGGCGAATTGGGTTGTGGCAGAAAAAGGTAGAGAGATATGAACCAACAACAGAAATGCCAAGAAGCTCGCAATAGAGGTTTAGCTTATATTCAGAAACGACAGAAAGGGAATGACAGTCACTAATGTGAACTTGGAGCTAACTGCAATGGCAGGAAAAGGTGTTTTCAATTATTCAACAGAAGTTTGGGAATATGAGAAATTATGACTTGCAAAATGCCTACCTTCATGGTTGCATACAAGCTACTGAAACAAAGACAAAATCAAAGAACACTGATAGTCCATCAAGACCAAGTAAAAGTATAGGATATTCTGTGATGTCATCTAGTGGAAAGTGCATTGAAGTTTGTAAGACTGCTCTCTTGAATATTCATGGACTACAAACAAGTACAACACTTAACATTCAAAACAAAGGAAGATTGTAAAACCCTCTCAGGAGATGGATTGGGAAAACACCAGTGTCATCCTAAAAAGCATTTGAGTGCAGATATTGAATTTGTCAATACTTTCATAAATAGACAACCAACATACACCAGTCATTACATAAGAGTTGATAGTCCAAATAAGAAATTCATGAGCATGGAGTTCACAATAGAAAGCTGGTCATAAAATATAAAGAAGAATGTGAACAACTACAGAAATTGCCTGTATCCAGTAATAAATTTCGCTGGATTTTTGTAGGAGAGCAGAAGATATCCTTTGAAACCCCTAAATCAGACACTTCCAGCACATGGAATTGCTTACATATTAAAATAGAACATGCAAAAAAAGAGAAAACAAAATCCTTATCTACTGAACTTCAGTTACATCAGTGCTAAGTGAAAGCAGGACAGAATGTTGTTACACTAGCTACAAAAGAGGCAGAGAAAGATAAAGATATTTATGTCATTACGTTTTATTTGCAGCAGGCCCTACCAACTCTTAAACTTTCGACTGGTCCTGCTTTCTACAAAAAGAAACTCATCTATTACAATCTCAGTCTCCATTCTGGTTCTGAAAAACAAGGATATTTCTATGTGTGGGATGAAGGAACTGTTGGTAGAGGAGCAGATAAGATTGGCAGTTGAGATTTGGGGTGAGACATTGATAGCCATACCTGAAAACTGTGGAGGCTATATAAAAACTGGACCACTTTTGCAGTTGGGTTGAAACTTACAGCAGAAGGTAGATTCAAAACTGTCACACACACATTTCTCCAAGCACGGCATACAATGTTGCCTTCTGATCATGATTTTGGCGCTGTTGTGAAATATGTATGGCATCAAAAAATGGTTCAAATGGTTCTGAGCACTATGGGACTTAACATCTGTGGTCATCAGTCCCCTAGAACTTAGAACTACTTAAACCTAACTAACCTAAGGACATTACACACATCCATGCCCGAGGCAGGATTCGAACCTGCGACTGTAGCAGTCGTGCGGTCCCGGACTGTGCGCCTAGAACCGCTCGACCATTGTGGCCGGCTGTACGGAATCATTGTCAGTATCTATTCTTGCCTAAGGAGTGGATAGAGGTCTTGAAGAAGTGTCAGAAAAGAAACCTACGATTTTGTATCGTATGACCACAAGTGAGTTTTGTAAAGATTTAAAACTTGTGGGACAAATTCAATCAGGCTTGTAAAACAGGTTCTGGCGAAAAGTCTGGAATTAGAAATGTTGTGAAGATGGAGTTGTTAAGTTAGGAACCCGAAAAGTATGTAATTCATACTATGGTGAAATGGATACTGTATCACTAAGGAGAAGAAGTTGTCAACTACAGTTCCTTGAAGGCTTCAAATGTCCTCTACCAATCCTACACAGCGGTCCAAAACCCAGTGATGCAAACAGATTGAATGATGTTCTATCTTGTTTGCCATACATGCCAGAAGTACATCATGCTTGTTACAAGACATTAAAAACAGTTGAGCAATCCAAAGCAAATGATAAGAGCAGTGACAGTGAAATTTGAGAACTACTATTAGTGTTTTCAGTTATTACAACCAATTATTATAACCTTACGACTTATATTAGAAGAAAGATTAAGAAAAGGCAAACCTACGTTTCTAGCATTTGTAGACTTAGAGAAAGCTTTTGACAACGTTAACTGGAATACTCTCTTTCAAATTCTGAAGGTGGCAGGAGTAAAATACAGGGAGCGAAAGGCTATTTACAACCAGATGGCAGTTATAAGAGTCGAGGGGCATGAAAGGGAAGCAGTGGTTGGGAAAGGAGTGAGACAGGGTTGTAGCCTCTCCCCGATGTTATTCAATCTGTATATTGAGCAAGCAGTAAAGGAAACAAAAGAAAAATTCGGAGTAGGTATTAAAATTCATGGAGAAGAAGTAAAAACTTTGAGGTTCGCCGATGACATTGTAATTCTGTCAGAGACAGCAAAAGACTTGGAAGAGCAGTTGAATGGAATGGACAGTGTCTTGAAAGGGGGATATAAGATGAACATCAAGAAAAGCAAAACGAGGATAATGGAATGTATTCAAATTAAATCGGGTGATGCTGAAGGGATTAGATTAGGAAATGAGACACTTAAAGTAGTAAAGGAGTTTTGCCATTTAGGGAGCAAAATAACTGATGATAGTCGAAGTAGAGAGGATATAAAATGTAGACTGGCAATGGCAAGGAAATCGTTTCTGCAGAAGAGAAATTTGTTAACCTCGAGTATAGATTTAAGTGTCAGGAAGTCGTTTCTGAAAGTATTTGTATGGAGTGTAGCCATGTATGGAAGTGAAACATGGACGATAACTAGATTGGACAAGAAGAGGATAGAAGCTTTCGAAATGTGGTGCTACAGAAGAATGCTGAAGATAATGTGGGTAGATCACGTAACTAATGAGGAGGTATTGAATAGGATTGGGGAGAAGAGAAGTTTGTGGCACAACTTGACTAGAAGAAGGGATCGGTTGGTAGGACATGTTTTGAGGCATCAAGGGATCACAAATTTAGCATTGGAGGGCAGCGTGGAGGGGAAAAATCGTAGAGGGAGACCAAGAGATCAATACACTAAGCAGATTCAGAAGGATGTAGGTTGCAGTAGGTACTGGGAGATGAAGAAGCTTGCACAGGATAAAGTAGCATGGAGAGCTGCATCAAACCAGTCTCAGGACTGAAGACCACAACAACAACAACAACAACAACCATTAAATTTAATTACAGTGTATAGCATCATTAATACGTTGGTTTAAATTATTATTCACTAACTTCACAATATAAAATCTTCCGGTGGGAAATGAACTTTTTAACGCCATGAGTAACATGGTATCTACATTTTACATTCATGAATAACGTGGTATCTATCCTACAATTTGTGTCAATGTGTTATGTATTGCTTCTTTTTTCCAGTAAAAAAAATTATTTCCGTTTTGTAACCTTACTAGTGCATTCCTTAATGTGCATTCCTTAATGTTCAAATACTTAGTTAAAACTATACTTTTATGAAACTTCATAGTCTACATCTCCAAACCACTAAAATGTCATTTACCATCTTTTACGCCTGAGCCCCTCATTTGTCACATGTAATGAATACTCATCACATGCCAACTACATGAAAACATAGAAAATTTCACACGTAACAATTACACAAAAAACAGCTATAAGGAAAGGAACATGGAATACATGAAACATGTGCTGTGCTATGTGCTGCAGCAAAAGAAATATGCTTTTCAAAAATGCCAGTGGACAATCCAAAGCAGCGGCAGACAAGTTATTTGCTCTTATTCTATTGTTTGTTCATTCATGAGCATTAAAATGTTTGCCTGATTTTTACTCAAAACTGAATGTACTGTCCTCTGTTACAGAAAGGTTGAAATGAAATTACTATTTTAAAATCTTGTATCACAAGAACATGTCTGCCCCTCGTGGTCTCGGGGTAGCATTCTCGCTTCCCGTGCCCGGGGTCCTGGGTTCGATTCCCGGCGGGGTCAGGGATTTTTCCTGCCTCGAGATGACTGAGTGTTGTTGTGTCGTCTTCATCATCATCATCATCATCATTACGGTCAGAGGAAGGCAACGGCAAACCACCTCCATTAGGACCTTGCCTAGTAAGGCGGTGCGGGTCTCCCGCAGCGTTCCCCTATGCTCTGTAAAGAAGCATGGGACTTCATTTCCATTTCATCACAAGAACATAAAACACACAACAAACCTAAAACTTTACTTCCTTTACAATGCTTTTACGATTATGCAAATTGAAATAAATTAAATTGTAATTACCAAAACTGTGGTGGAGAGGTGGATTGTTTTGTTTCAAGAATCACTAACATTATCAGTATATGCCTGCAAAAATTATTATCTCCAAATATATCCATAGCGAAAATCCATTCTCTCTGGCCCATACATATTGCACCTGTAAGTCCTTTCATCAGATTAATAATACCTAACAATTTTCTTCAGCAAAGTCCTCCTCCAGTCCGCACTACATTAAAAGTTCTGCCAGCTTACTTCATGTCCCACATTTGGCTATAGTGCACAAGGAGTACCATCACCAGTAGATGTGCAGACGGCAGTCACGCGTGGGGAGAGCGGTAGTGGTGGAGGCTGCAGGCAGATGATCTAGGGGAAATACGGTGTTGGAGGCAAAGTGCCGTTCTAAACTGGAACCTACACTCATATTTTCGTAAATATTAAGCAAGCACATTCACGCCTACACTTCATGGTGACCACATAAAAAGATCTGTCACCCCTTCTTTGGTTAGTATCTAAAAAGAATGCAGCGATTTATTGTCACTGGTTTGTTATCCATTCCATAGAAGTGTCACGAGCGGGAAATTTTGAGGAAATTCTACATATTTCTCTTGTTGCCATGTTAAAATTTGCTTCTTTGGCCAAAACTCAGTGGAGTTTGCACAGTCTCACCTCATTAACATGATGTGCAGATGCAATTGCAAGGGAATTCTGAAACAATGTTATTACGTTTATTAAGGGATGAATTGAGTAAAAGCGAATAAAAGTGTAATGACTTCACTTATGTTGTACCAAAACCCATATCATTTCTCGTTTCACTATCTACCGAAGGCTATTAAAAGTTTTATTCCTCCTTTGGAGAATCTGGTTTTGTGGAATAACACAGTAGATAATGAATTTGATTTGATAAAATACTCTCTTCTTTGTGTGCTATCATTTGACAAGATCACATTTCGATATCTCAAATCGTTAATGAAATATGATGAATGTTGTGGACATTTCACTCTGGCTTTATCGCTGGCATGGTGCGATCGCAAATAAGTGCGCTATGTCAGATTAGTTTTCTCAAATTTGGTGACCAAAGTCTAAAGAAAACTTCAATATGTTAGCTAAATTTCATATGCAGCAACATATTATCTATTCGTGCAGCATCTTATGTCCACGTAAATATCTCAATAACAGTGACCATCAACAAAGTGATGGGCACGTCATAATGAACCTGACATACAAGTTACAAATAAAGCAAAAATGAATTTTTTAACAGACAGTTTCTGTAAAATCGTTTGAGAAAGATTGCAGGGCGTGAGCGTCGATTCTGTATCGCCGACAGGCCGAAAGGTGGCAAACACTTGTCGGCCTCCCCTTCTGAACAAACGAAGGAACTCGCCCAGCGCTTTGGACGAAAACTGGTCATTACACATTGGCCACGGTATCCTGTGGGATCTATACTTTCCACTCTACAACTGAACCACAGATGCACAAGTTCGGAAGTGCTACTGTTACTGCTGTAAGTCGGCTATTCCACAGATGTCACATGCGACTGCTTCACTCTTGTAACATGAAATTTCCACTCGTTCTTAAACTAACCGCAAATAAACGTCCAGTCCTATATATGTCCACCGTCCAACATGAATTAATGAGGTGCTACGCCTGTGCCTTTGACACGTTTTCTACACTGTCAACAATTGTTACGGTATTCTTCCACAGAGCCTTATGAAAGACAAGGTATATGGTTTGCCGATTGTGGAGTTTGTGGGTCTTAGATACAGACTGTATGTGTATCACACATTGGGAGGTGGCACCCAGAGATGGGCAAAAGGTGTGTGTTACGTGGCATTAAGGGTACTCATTGTTAAGGATTACTTGTAGTGACTGTACAGAAGGTTTCGTGGTGTTCCACTACAGCCACAGCATATGGTACAACAAATTAGTATTCAATCATGAGGGCACATGGTGTGCACTATGCTTCATACACTATGCTTCAGTCTTAAATCAGTCCTTTGCCTAATGACAATAAGCAGGTCATTTATGAGGATGGAACTGAAGCTCGCCTGTACTCATACTGTTCACTTGATGAGAGTAGCGTGAAAGAGAGAGTGACAATGCATGTGAATAATAGTTGTAGTGGAATGGTATAACCTGTTTGTCATAGTGTAATTATTTTTAGAGTAAATATAAATGGATGTCATGTGTGCTGACATAGTTGTGCATTTGTAAATGTACACACACTCTGTGAGCTGACAGAATGCATGCCTTTAAATGGCTTGTAGATGAAATAGTCCCTGCACATCATGTAAATAGCATAGTTTTTAAGTTTCACCTGCTGCTAGTCATCCAAGTCTGATTAGTTTAGCATAGATATATTTAACCCCTAGGCCTAAAAAAATGTATTTTCAACTGGTGCTACCCATCGAAAAACTTGTGAATGTTTACAGCCAGTGCATGTGTGTCCCAAAAATTGTAAATGCACAACCAGAGCAATTGTTCAGTGGACTGTGTGTCTTTTTTTCGAGTCACAGGGTATTAATATTATTAACAGTGTGTAAATAAAAAAAGTATCTCTGTACTGCCAGAACAAAATATTATGTCAAAAAGTTCCAATTGTACCAGTGTTGTGAAAAAGAACTTAATTGTATCTGAAGAACCAATTGTATCTCAAGAACCAAATTACATTGCTGCTGTCAAAAGAGGGTTAAACAGTATTGGAAGAATCAAAATTGTATCTGTATATCTGTGAGGATTGAATAAATAAATTTAATTACCAAATATTTGTTGTTGTTATTTACAGAAAACCTATTCCTCATTGCACTGTATATATTTAGGGTGTGCAAGAAACGCTTAAGACTCTAGTTCTCAACATGAATGCTATTAAGGAAGTGGAGTTTAAAATGGAGAAGAACAAAATATATACATTGGTTGCATGGGATTTTGTCTCTCGTGCTGTTACAGGAACAGGTGGCATGTAAGTATGTCTGCTTCCAGAGTCATACAGCAGATGTATTTACAATTATATCAGCTGTGCTTCAGGAGAATCACACACGTAGTATGTGGGCAAAGTTGCATACTACTGTATATATAGTCATAAAAGTGTCAGCAGGATGAAATCAGTAAAAAAAAGCACAGAGAAAATAAGGTAAAAATTCATTTATTTTTCATACAATTTAAAAGTAATTTTACAGTCTCATAAGTAGACACAATGCTGTTTTGATACATCTTCTGCTTCTTAAGTGGATGGAGAAAGGGTACCTGTAGAATTCAAGGGCTTGAATAGCTGCATACTTGAAGATTCGATGCATCCAAGTGATCTTCTCCTTGCCTTTGACGTAGATGATGGTCTCTGTGGAGTTGAATAATCGAAGCAATCCCACCATATCTTTATAGGGTATACCATGATCATTTCAGTGAATTCTATCACAGAAATGTATTAACTACTTTGCACTCCTCCATCTTTTAGACACTCACTTAACATCCTTGAACGCTTCGGGGTGCGGTGCTATGTTTGCTGAGAATGCCTCTGTTACATCAGCATTTTCTCTGAATGCTATGAATGCAATGTCTTTAAATATGAACCGTCTCCACACATAATCATAGAAACCTTGAAGATCTGCAATGATGTTCACACTTTGAGAGCCACTGTGGAATGCTCTGGGTATGGCACAACACCTATTCATTTTATACAGTACCAACTGGCAGGTAATAGTTAATCATACAGTCATGTAGATATAGAGAATAAGCTGCAGTGGATCCTGGAAAATTTGCTGACGGTTCAAATTCAATTTGTACATCTATTGGCCCCAGTTTAAATATATCATTCTGTTTTGGATAGTCTGTTACAGTGATTGGCGCCAACTCCTTGAATTTCTGTGGGCTGAGTAGACATTCTTCCTCTTCATCACGATCCTAGTAAGAAGCATGGAACTTCATATACTTGTCAAACGCTAGACTGTACACATTTTTATCCCACTGTAGCAGTAAAATGTCATACAGATAGAATTCCGAATTCAAGAAGACTCTGGCATTAGTGAACTGGAAATTGTAAAATGCAGTGGAAACATTTGCTATATTCCTTTTCCTATCGGTCTGAAATGTAAGCATGATGAATCTGGTGTATCCAGTTTAACAGAGGTTTTAATAGCCCATGTTTGTCTGGTTACCATCGGTAGCACTGGTATTCAAAAAGCTCCCATGAACAGAGACTTAATGGCAGATCTACACCAACATTCAAAACTTTCAAAAGCTTCAAACACTCCTCTACCACTACAGAATGTGAGGCATTTTCATATAATTTTATTGGTGGCTATCTTGTTCTCCTCTTGGGTTCCTTGAATTATGAGCTGTCCATTGCACTCTCTACCAGAATGCGTTCCTATTTGATATTCATGATAATTCGCTGCAATTTTCAAAGTACCGCATAATCAGTTTTAGAGGTATGCATGTAGTAAATCTCTTGTACTCGTCCGCTGTTCTAGCCAGTGACTAGTCTACATCTACATCTACATCTACATCCATACTCCGCAAGCCACCTGACGGTGTTTGGCGGAGGGTACTCTGAGTACCTCTATCGGTTCTCCTTTTTATTCCAGTCTCGTATTGTTCGTGGAAAGAAGGATTGTCTGTATGCTTCTGTGTGGGCTCTAATCTCTCTGGTTTTATCCTCATGGTCTCTTCGCGAGATATACGTAGGAGGGAGCAATATACTGCTGGACTCTTCGGTGAAGGTATGTTCTCGAAACTTTAACAAAAGCCCGTACCGAGCTACTGAGCGTCTCTCCTGCAGAGTCTTCCACTGGAGTTTATCTATCATTTCCGTAACGCTTTCGCGGTTACTAAATGATCCTGTAACGAAGCGCGCTGCTCTCCGTTGGAACTTCTCTATCTCTTCTATCAACCCTATCTGGTACGGATCCCACACCACTGAGCAGTATTCAAGCAGTGGGCGAACAAGCGTACTGTAACCTACTTCCTTTGTTTTCGGATTGCATTTCCTTAGGATTCTTCCTATGAATCTCAGTCTGGCATCTGCTTTACCGACGATCAACTTTATATGATAATTCCATTTTAAATCACTCCTAATGCATACTCCCAGATAATTTATGGAATTAACTGCTTCCAGTTGCTGACCAGCTATTTTGTAGCTAAATGATAAGGGATCTATCTTTCTATGTATTCGCAGCACATTACACTTGTCTACATTGAGATTCAATTGCCATTCCCTGCACCATGCGTCAATTCGCTGCAGATCCTCCTGCATTTCAGTACAATTTTCCATTGTTACAACCTCTTGATACACCACAGCATCATCTGCAAAAAGCCTCAGTGAACTTCCGATGTCATCCACCAGGTCATTTATGTATATTGTGAACAGCAACGGTCCCATGACACTCCCCTGTGGCACACCTGAAATCACTCTTACTTCGGAAGATTTCTCTCCATTGAGAATGACATGCTGCGTTCTGTTATCTAGGAACTCCTCAATCCAATCACACAATTGGTCTGATAATCCATATGCTCTTACTTTGTTCATTAAACGACTGTGGGGAATTGTATCGAACGCCTTGCGGAAGTCAAGAAACACGGCATCTACCTGTGAACCCGTGTCTAGGGCCCTCTGAGTCTCGTGGACGAATAGCGCGAGCTGGGTTTCACACGACCGTCTTTTTCGAAACCCATGCTGATTCCTACAGAGTAGATTTCTATCCAGGAAATCATTATACTCGAACATAATACGTGTTCCAAAATTCTACAACCTATCGACGTTAGAGATATAGGTCTATAGTTCTGCACATCTGTTCGACGTCCCTTCTTGAAAACGGGGATGACCTGTGCCCTTTTCCAATCCTTTGGAACGCCACGCTCTTCTAGAGACCTATGGTACACCGCTGCAAGAAGGGGGGCAAGTTCCTTCGCGTACTCTGTGTAAAATAGAACTGGTATCCCATCAGGTCCAGCGGCCTTTCCTCTTTTGAGCGATTTTAATTATTTCTGTATCCCTCTGTCGTCTATTTCGATATCTACCATTTTGTCATCTGTGCGACAATCTAGAGAAGGAAGTACAGTGCAGTCTTCCTCTGTGAAACAGCTTTGGAAAAAGCCGTTTAGTATTTCGGCCTTTAGTCTATGAACCATCCTGCATTTTCTACACTGTTCAGATCAGAGGGTGACGCAGAGACATGTTTTAAGTGTTGATGCTATGCCTACATTACATGTAATGCAATCTCAACACGAAACGAGACTATCACTAAGGCATGGAGGGCCTGCAGCGAAGCCAAACGTGAGGCCACGGATGGAGGGGAGAAAGAACAAAAACCGAAAACTTGCTTTAAAACAACTCGTTTTCTTTATTGGTAAAATTAAAGTCAACTTTAAATAAAATCATCGATTACCTCATTTTAAACGCGTAGAATCACGGGCCATAGCAACAGGTAAGTAAAGTATTTGGCTAACAGTGAGTTAAACAAAACAGACTACCTTAACGTTGTAAAACACTTTGCGTGCGCTCATTTAGAACTATTATCAATATCAATAACTGCACCTTGAACCGCACTAAAATCCTGGGCAACACTTAACAGCTACAGTTTGTATAATATTTGACAGTCACCAAATTAAACCTTAATAGGCGGAAAGTACGAAATTGCCCTTGTGTATGCTTACAAATACGGAACCCTGATTTCCTTGTGCAAAGCAAACACTCGAATCGTGTCTTCTTTATTCAGCTGAAGCGCCTCGTCGCTTTTAATCGAAAGAACAGCAATCCCTTTAAGGTGGTCCGGCGTCATGGTGGATTTTGGATAGTTCTTAATAAGTTTTAATTTTCAAAACCTTCTTTCTCAAGACGCCGCGGTGTCAAGTATCATCAACAGAATGCGATAGGCTGTGGCGATATTGGTATACGATTGTTTGAGTGGGTCTAAGTACTTAAGTGTGTCCAGCGCTGCCTTCACTCTAGGAGAAATCGTAAATCCAGCAGTTTTACTTCTGAGACGAGGTCAAGTGTGTCTACATCAGCTACTTCCCCGTCTTGTAGATAACTCGCTAGTTTCTAGCAGCTGATTCCAATTTCCTCATTTTACATGTCACGGAGTTTGGACGGGTGAAAGAGATATCCGAAGTATTAGGAATATTAATCAGATCTTTGATCTTTGATGTCATGCCGCTCACAGCTTCATCGACAACCGCTAAGTATTTGATTCTAAATCTTTCTTTGGGTTCGTTCTGCTTTTGGGTCTCGTCGGCGACAATGTCTAGTTCGTCTTCAATTTCGTGTGTATTTGTTTACGACGAGTTGAAAACTTTGCGACCAATTCTAGATCTGCCACCATTTCTTTTGCAGCTCACATAGTGGGTGTGAATCCTGTCTTCCTGTGGTTTTTGAGGAAGTCATTCAATTCACTTCTTTCTTGTAGGGCGATGTCTAACTGCAAATTTTGGAGAACTTAACTGACCCCATTGACGGCATGTAAGAAATCGTGCCATATGATAAGAGCCAAAACGAATTCGAAGGAGCTTCATATTGGACAGACGAATCCTTTGTTGTTTCGACAACCTTTTCGAGAACTTCACAAACTTTCCCCGGCAGTTATCTGATAGATTTGGCGTTCTCAGCAGGAGACTCCCACTTAATATTTGTATGTGTTTTTAAAGTTAGTTCACAATAGATATCAGTGAGAATATTACACCTCTCTATAGATGCCGAAAATAGAGCGTACAATAGTTGTATTGTGCCGAAAATTTCATCGCCTCTGTACAACATCTGACCATGTTTCCGAGGACCAAGTTTTGGCTGTGAGTAACACAAGGTGTAAATACTGCCCAACTACTGTAAATTTTCCTTTGCCACTTGGCATTTCCTGACCTGACTGAACCTGAGAGACACTGACCTCAGTTTCACTACCTGATAAAGTTATCAACTCTATCGGCTCCCTTTTGACTTCTATCTCACTGACTGGTTGTAATCCGGCACTCTCATTTAAATTCAAATCAGATTCTACTGATGATAAATTACCCTCTGATTTACTATTTATGGGCTTAGTAGAAACATCCTCATTACATTCAGTTTCTGATCCTGAGGATTCATGGTCAGAGACCAGTTCCCTTTTGAAACTTACGTAAGTCTCCATATCTACTAATCTGTTAGCAGTAATTAACAAATAGTGTAAATATTTTTGACCTAACTCAAATGCTTGATTTCGACGAATTGTGTCTGCGCGATGTACCAACAACTGTGATGCGACTCGTCGCGACGTATTGCAGGCAAAAGCAGCAGCTGTGGCGGTGAAGTGGCCGCAGGAATCGTCTACTGCAGTAGCTCCAGGGGGGGCTGGACACCGTTGAGCGCTCGCATCAGCTTGCAGACTCGCGCAGCTCCGCGATGACGCACCGTTTTGATGCCGTCTTTAATCACGTGAGCCTGGCAACTAATTTGGTGGTCAGCCAGAAAGCGAAGGGAAACATATTGACCTTAGTTTCCAGTCTGCACGGCCACATTCCGGTCCAGCCCACTGAAAGAAAAGTGTCTGTTTCCCATTTCTTTGCGGGATCAGGTCTATGACTTCAGTAAAAGTTTAAAGTTCCAATCCAGATTTAATTTAATTAAAGTTTCTCACAGACAACACTTAAAATTGCGTTATGTTCAATTGAAAACAAGTCTTTCTAATCTAACAGCACCTTTAGCAGTTCAGAGGCGACCTCTACGGTAACTTCCTACCAGATTGTTTTTCTCTCTGACTAACATCACTCAATTACAAGTTCGCAATAAAAGTTCAAAAATTAATGCTCGCTATAAAAGTGGAAATAAATTCACCACTTGCCACACGGAATTGAATTTCACACGGACGGCACACTAACAGTTATTTTACCGAATTCTAAACGGTTCAGGACGGTGTACAGTCCTCGCGAATTCACTATCCGTTTTCACTGCCAAATTCGCGCTTGTCACAGCTCGGCTCTGACGTCATCCGAGGCAGAAAGCGACCAGACGTTTCGTGGACCTCACAGTGTCTGAGAGCGGAGTGAAACTTCCAACTGCTTCAGGGGCTGTATTTATAAGGTGCCGGTGAGGACTGCCGAGAAAACATCTGTTGTCTCTGTCTATTTGCATACAGCTGCAGTCTACAAACGACCGCTATCTCGGGCACATAATCTTTAATAATATAGTTACCAATTACTTCAGAAACTTCTTAATTTTTGATGGTATGCAGATAAGCAGTTTGAAAGCACGTAGAAAGTTTCAGCTTTCTGGAATGAAAATTTTGCTTAATAGAATTTATTTAGTGGAACTAACGTTAGATTGTTACCTCTGAACCATACCTTTGCTAAGACTTATATCAGTTGCTATTTATTCTACAAGTCTTAAAATTGGTGTAGCTCTATTATTTGATATATTTGATCATCTGGTTTAACCAAAATCCTCTATAATTAAAATTTCAAGTACTTAATCTACAACACTTCGGTACATTTTAGTTACAAAATTAGTTTTTATTTAATTACTCAAAAACTATTAGATTAACGTGGACTCCCTGTTATTATTTTTGGGGTGTACTGAAGCATAAAACAAATTTTCAAGTTTCTAGGTCCATTATTTAGCGCCTCTGATTTTTCTCTTAAAACGGCATTTTTCCGTAAACTATTAGTTTAGCACATCAAAACTTGGTATTTGGAACATTATTACACTAAATTATAATTTGACAAAGTTTTAAACATAAATTTTGATTTTTAATTGCGTACTAAATTGTGGTGCAATACTTGTGCGCTACATGCAGACGCATTAAGGTGACTTGGCGCTACTAACAGTGAACTGGGGTAAGTCCCGGCGCACTCGCTCGCCTCTGTATCTCACACATGATACAGCGCTTGGTTTACTTCAGTCATTACTCGAAACTTTTTGTTCTGTTGTTTCTTCCTCTCTGGCGGCTGTCTGTGATTGGTGGAATTCTACCTGTAATTTTCTTTTACTGTTTTTTTTTCGGCTCCATCTTCGGATTTTCACCCTGTGTCTCTATCAATGCTTGTCATGATGCATAGCAAATCACTGACTCAAACAGAAATAAGCAACATTAAAACTTCTGTACTAACTCTCTGTACGTTTTAACGTTATCAGTTCATATATCACCAAACAATTAAAAAAGGAAATCTCGACTCTTTGATATTGATGTTCGCAAAACCAAAAACTCTTTGCACCCTGAACCTATTATGCACAACATGACGTGCAAACGTTTTGCATGTGACTGTGTCCCTCCGCCTTTGCCAGCAATTGGTTGGGTTGGATGACGAACAGAGCTGAAGCGAGCAACGGTCTTACAGACAATGTGTGCGTCTCACTTTTGGCTGACTGTAGTCCAATACCACACTGGATCCAGCGTTGCCAGATTTCACCAAACATGAAGCTGGCGCGCTACAATTGCGTTTGTCCCTCCATCTGCATCTGTTATTAGACCTAAGCAAATTTGCTTAGCAGCACAGATCAAGTTTGTACAATTTCTTTGCATTCATGAAATTTTACTTGCTCTATCTAGCACCGCTCTTGATAAGTTCTGTGCGAGACCACTGCAAATGAGAAGTTTCGAGTAGGGACGACGACAGCCAATACACCCTCGTGACGGCACTCTCTGAAACGGAGATATTAAAGCATCATGTGTAAGCTTCGTGCCACTGTAGGAGAACGATCCTTTTCCCTAAATACTCCATCCAAATATATGAAACTTTTGCATATGAGGGTTAAGGCATCTTGGTGCAGGATGGCAGTGCTAATTTTGTCGTTCTTGTTGAACGTGTTTGAAGCATAAAGTTTATGCAAGAAGTATTCCTGGCTTATAATTCTCTCACCATATTCTACGGAAATCGTTACAATGAGCGACGTCATTGCAGGGTTTCAGGTATACTAATTTAGAAACTCAAAGTTTGCATGTGTTATCACCTAGCAGCTCTGCTGCAAAGTGCTTCCTGTGGATTGTGTGCACTAGTTTTATACCTTACACCCATCTTGTGTTACATGTAGTCGTACAATGATTTCCTCACCACGAAAGTCGGTAAGTTGATTATTCTGGTTCACAATAAGCAGCTCCAGATAGTCGAGTGGCAGAACTTTCGTTGGAAGGTATATTGGTAAGGGTCTCAACAATCTTATACCCCAATCCAATTTATGGTAAGAATCGGTAAATTGTATGAATCAACCTATCGTTGAGATAAGAGTTTATTGCAATGTTACACTCGAAATGGATTGTGCTGACAGGGTGTAAATCCACTGTCTGATCAGATCTGTAAAATTTATCAGAATCTTTCTTCAAAACCTGTGATTTTGTGAAACCCAGAAGTCGTCATATCGTGTCTTTCTCATTAAAGTCAATGCTTGCATTCACCATCCTTATTTGGGGTATAAATATATTGACGTTAGCATGTAACCCAATCCCTTTTCCTCACTGTTTTAAAACTTCGTTTAAATCGTCAGTATTTTATGCAGCAGGTTCTATTTCCAGAATTTCTTTTTTATCATTAATTTCCAGATGCTTTTTATTGTTAACCTATGTGATATTTGGGATGGTGCTGTATGTCTGCAACCGAATCAGCGCAATATTCCAATTTCCAACACTTAAGTCCTTCACATGTAGTACTGACAATCCCAACTGGTGCACAGTCAAGTATTAAAGTCTTGATAGCATTGAAAATTACAGAACATTTCTTCTGCTTGTGAACTACTGCTGTGATTCTTCCGATGGTTGCAAGTCACCAAATGAGTCAAAATAGTAGACAATAATTGTATTTTTGTAACAAACGCCACCCAGTGGATTCAGGTCCTCCAGCAACAACTAAATTCAGAATTCCACATTCTCTGGATTTCTGCATAGTCTTCAGTAATGTGTTCCAGATAAACACTCCGTTTCCTTCTTCGCCTACATTCTCATCACCTTCTGTGTGTGTGACATGTTGTGCTTATAACTTGCCCAATTTAATTTTAGAATGCATGATTTCATCGACTGCAAATGCCACAATCCACTGTCATGTACCAGTATCCCTTCTTGTATGTATTGCCTTGGCTTTATCAACTAAAATTTCATCTGCAGCGTGACGACCTAGGAGATCTTTATTTTCCGCATATGCAATATCGTGTTCCATACACAAATCATTAACCCCAGTATCACTGTGCACAAACCATTTTGGAAGTTTTGTTCCAGGGCCACAGTAGTTATTTCCCAGAATGTGTACTTCAAGTGGCAGTCTGTCGAGAATAACACTACCACTTCTAATGTGTCTCCTATCACACAAGTTACACTACTGTGATGGCTGTGCTCTGTGCACCCCATTATGGAGCAAATCGTTAGTGTCAATCCAACTGTTTTGTGTTGCAGGAAAGCCAAACCATTTAACTAGAGTTCTATTCTCTTGACATCTTATAACACATTTTATGAGGAACACATGTGGTTCAGAGCTCTTCTGCATTTCTTCTGTGTAAAAGTATCCTACTACTTCAGTACTGCTGCAATCCTTTGAGATATAAATTCTAGGATTCGTTCTTTGCGCTTTGGAAACTGTATATGTCCCTCTTGACCAGTTTCGTAGGTATGACTTTCGAATGCTGTCTTGGGTTTTGAGATACATACTAAATCACTTAGATTAAATTTCTGTGGGATTCACCTTTTTAATCTGTATTTAGCAATCCACTGTCATGAACATCGATTTATCTCGTTTTTACTGTGTTATGTTTGGTTCAGTTACACTTACAGTCATTTGTGGGAGGATATCTGTCCATCAGTATGAGCTGCAAAGATTAAAGTGCATCCACATTTAAGCTTTTACTGTTCTGTTTAAACATTCCATGATACTTGACTTCAGTTGGAGGAACGTTGAGTTGTGGTGTATTCCATATGGCTCCATCACAGTCTTGAAATAACTATTGTAAAACTCTCGACTGTGATCTGTTTGAAAGCTGTCCAGACATTGATTTATCCCCATCTGCAGCAATCGCTGAAACATTTGTGCAACTTCTCCCGCCGCTTTTGTTTTCACAGGTAACGCTGACGCAAATTAAAGTATATTTGAAACCGTTAGTCATATATGAATGTTCCCTCATATCTACAAGATCTGCATGCCCCAAGTCGTCCAAAACTTTAATCATAACCTGTATATGAGGGTATGTTTTGAGTGCTGGTCTGCATAGTTCTCAAAGCTACTGTCTTATTAGATGATACTTCTCTCACTAAGCTTGGAGATTATTGAAACAACTTCATTTGAATGAGCTGTATTACCAGTAGTGGCTGATACTGAGCAGTCATAGCTGATTATTAACTCATAGTCCACGCTGATAGCTTAATGGTCAGCATGATGGACTGTCATGCCAAGAGGCCCGGATTTTTTCTCCACTCAGGGACTGGGTGTCATGTTGCCCTAATCATCACCATCTCATCCCCATCGACACGCAAGTCGCCGATGTGGCGTCAACTCAGAAGACTTGCAACAGGCGACAGGTATATCAGACGGTAGGCCCTAGCCACATGACATTTCATTTCGTTTCATTAACTCATAAGATTCGTTATAGTATATACACTGTGGAGGGGTCTATTATTTTTATATGCTGAATATCATTCCCCTCACCATTGCTAGTTTCAGAATCTAATATACTTGTAGGTTTTATATATCACATTGCTTTGGCTCTTTGGTTATTTTCTTTCTTATGTATATTAGTCAACTTTAATATTTCATCATAATATTTTTAGATCTTTTGGTGAATAATTTACGGTTTTTGAGGGTTTTAGAGAAATAAGGTCGAGCAGGCCTGTTAGTCTTTGAAATTCTCTATCACTGATCTGTATTGTGACAGCTGTAAAACTTATAGGCTGTGTGCCCTGTATGTACAGTTTTACCAAGCTGATGCCATATATTCTGTCTATCCAAACATGATTGTGATGGTTAATGAATTCAGCAATGGTATCGTCGACATCATGTAATTTTGTCAAGATCTGCCCAAGCAATTCAGTAACAGGCTTAAACGTTTTTCTTAGTGTCTGCTCCTACTCCAAATGGCTCTAACTGGCTGTCATTTATCTGAAACAGCCTCTGATGTTCTCTGGACGGCATCAAGAGACAGTGTGGTGCTGGGGTGCAAGACTCACATGCCTCTCAATTCAGTTAACTTGCCCGCTGTGTGTAGCCAATCCTCTTCTCTGCTTAATCCGCTACATCGATCTACTGAAAGCTTCTTCTCCAAAGATATGGTGCTTGTTAAAGCAATTTACTAACTACTTTTCTATTCTTGAAATAATTTGTGTACTCGTAGAATACTTTTCAATTCAATCACAATATATTTTCAACGTACATAAACAATAACTTCGTCAAGTTAACTCATTCATTGAACATTAGAATCATTTACATTTCTTCAAAATAGCTTACATGTGTCTCGCTTAGATCATAACCAAATCTCTAGTCTCAAAACGAGTCTAATTCATGGGTGTCCTTAGGAAACTACTTACAACTGTCCGCTAATTTTTGTACAATCATCACAGACATTAAAGAGCACAGAATCCTACATAAACTTTTCTTGTTGTTCTTTGCCAATACACGAAACTCTGCGGATCATACAGCAAGTACTTGTCTGCAGCTGTTCAGCTACCGTGTCCATCTTTTTCCTCGTGGCTGTTCTTTTAGACCTGCACATACAAATAAACTATGTGCAGTCGGCTGATTCGTTTCTCCTACTCATATCTAAAATATCGGTTGTTCGAAACAATGGAAGGCCGAGTAATTCTAGAGTTTCCTCCGAAATTCTCGAAGCACTACAAGCCTTCCATGCCTCAATGACTTTATTCTTAGTCGACATCTCATTGTATGCTGAAAGGTGGCTACACTGAGCCACAGCGCCAGAGATCGCTAGAGAGCATTGTTCCGCCGCCTCCACTGGCACAGTGATTATTGAGATGTCGTAGTGGGCAGTGCTTGTCCAGGACTCGTAGTAGTCAGTTCGTGTTCAGATGTGCTAGTAAGGAGTGCTTGCTGAGATGTGATACTGAAAAGTTCTTGTTGAGATGTGGTAATAGCGAGTCGGTGTGGAGATATATTGTAATTATGAGAGTGATTTTGGTCAATATATGAAGGTAACTAAACTTGATTTATTTTTCATTATTTCCATGTTTTAAATAATGCGTCATTACAGGTTCAGTCAACAAAGCATCTGGCTTGTGTTCTTGGATTAGAGTGTAATTCTGGTTTTCTTGAGTAATTATGGTATTTTTATTTCCTTTAATTAATTCAGTATAAGTGATATTTAAAATTTCTTGTGTTGTTGAAGAAGAACCGTGCCAGATGCGTACGTTGAGTCATACTTCCACACACAGAACAGTTACACTTGTGCTTTGGTTTCGTAGGTTTTATAGTTGGTGGGGACTTAATTAATTAATTGTGTTAATGAAAATTTCCATTTCATTCTTTGTTGTTGTTCTATGCAGTCAGATAGCGTAATAATAACAGTCAGGGCCAACCGTTACGAGACTTCGTAATCGGACAGACAGCTACTAAAGCAAAAAAAATTAAAATTATTTGCATTTCATCTTTATATAATTAAGCCCCCATGCACGTGGCGACCACTGCTTCGGATCGTCCCTTGGAATTCTTCTGATTGTAGAAATAGTGGACAGTATCATTGTTGTAGTAATTTGTAGTTTAGTAATTATAGTCTGTTTTGCATGTGTAGATTTGGTAAGTGTCATTCTTATAATGGTATTTTTTCTCTGAATTTGATTTGTTGTCTTGTATACGCGTTTGACGACTTAGTGCAATTATTTCAATTGTTCGTTAATCGTGTTTGAGGGAAACATTTCGAGTGAATGGTATTGTTGGAGATAAAGAGTCATTGTGTGTAATTTCCGTACAGTGACGAGTTTTGTATGCTTGGTAAATGATTCCGCGATCGATGAAAAAGGCAAAAAAGATGAATAGTGAGAATAACGAAATTGTTAACATGGCGAACTCGCCAACAGAGGAAAACAGTATGATGGATAATGAAGTGGAAAACAATGTAATAAGTCGGGAAAATAGTCCGGAACCATTTCAAAATTTTTCTCAATCAGGAAATTCACAGAATACGAGATTAACCATAGAAGATTCGGAAATAGTATCGAACACAGATAGCTTTACAGCTATGACGAAGGAAACTGGTTTTGCGGGAAATGTTAGGGGCGGAAGGAGTTTCGAATCACTTACTATGGAGCAGTTGATGAGTGCTATATTAAAAATGGAAACACGGTTTGGATCTGAATTAAAAACAAATAGGGGAACAATGGAGCAGTTACGAGACTCACTTGGATCACAAATAGGAACAATTAAAACAGAGATAGGATCAATTAAAACTGAGATGGGAGCAATGGGAACATGGTTAGACTCACAAGGATCTGAATTAAAAACAGAGATAGGAACAATCAAAACTGAGATGGGAACAATGGAAACACGGTTAGATTCACGAATAGGGACATGTTTCAAAAACATGAAAGATGAATTAAAGAAAGAAATCAGAGAAGAAGTACAACCGATTTTGAATTCTCACATTAATAGATTAATTGCAGTAGAGATTAGACAAAGGGAACAGGATAGAGAACAGGAAGAAAAAGATCGCGTGATAGTACAAAAATTTTCAGAGTTAAATTTACAACGTGCACACGATAAGGAAGAGATATTTGAGAGAATCGAGGAATCCGTACCAAATGACAGAATAAATAATCTAACACAACAATATGAACAGTTAACTACCAAATGTGACAACACTGAAACCCGAGTCGCGACACTTACGGAAGACGTAGGTAAACAGAAAGAAAAAATAGGTGACTTATCGGAAAGAGTTGAGGAGATTTCAGATAAATTGACAAGTCTTAGTTTACATGGGGATAGAGATTCAGATGATACAGCTCCATTACCATTCGCAGAAACCGTAGAGTACCAGAATATAAATAAGCATGTTGAAAATCAGGGAAAATTTAATGAACGCGTTAAAAGGGAAGTTGAGGCATTACGGAAGCAAGTCAAACAAATTGAAGGGGAAATCGTAGGAAAAGACAGTAGAAGAAATTTAGAATCACAGATAGCAGAGGGCTTTGAAGAAGATAATTTGTTTCATTTACGGGATGCAGCAAGAGAGCGCCAGGCGCGCGAACTTGACAATAATCAACACTGGGACTGGGACAGACGCGGTAGGTCTTTGTCGCCACGAGGCGAAAACTTTGACTATAAACACTTTTTGACTGTTCGGAAATTTAAGATCTTTCCCAATTCTAAGAACGACGTACATCCATGTTCATGGTTAGCTCAATTTCTGTACGCACTTCCGCCAAAGTTGCCACTAAGTCACAAACTAGAAATTATGTGCGGCTATTAAAGTCCTCAGGGGATTCACTATACTAAGTGAATATGTGCCGTAGCGATCACAGGGCCCCGAGCTGTAGTGGTGCTATTTTCCTTTTAGTTTTCTGCACCGCTGCCTACTCTTATACTATTCTTTGCATCTATAAAAACAACTCTTCTACTATCCATCTATCTAGACAGTAGGTAAAGAATAACCAGATTTGACTGTTTTACCCAAAAGTGACTTCGGAAATTACCGTTTGGACTTAATATATTTTCTGCAGCATTCATTCATAGTTTAAATGAAATTTTACCTGTTTATCTTCGTGACAATATTACTTCATATGTTGACGATATTCTTATTGCTAAACGTTCTTGGAGTGAGCACAACAAAATTTTGGATTCATTATTATGTATTTTTGCACGAGTTGGCATGACAGTGAACTTGGAAAAATCAGAATTTGGTCGTTCTCAGGTGAAATTTCTCGGTCTCATTATTTCTACAGAAGGTATTCTCCCTGATCCAGAGAAACTAGACGCTATTCGTAATTATGCTGTTCCAACCACAAAACGTGATGTTTGTAGTTTCCTTGGTGTCTGTAATTTTCTTAGACGCTTTGTTAGATTGGATGATTTGGTCACACCTCGTTTACACATTTCAGTTATGCACATTTTGGTCCCAGAAAATGCTTTCATAAATTACGAGAAAATTGCTACTTCAGTAATATGGAAAAACGTATTCGATCTGTTCTTGCCAAATGCAAATTATGTCAAAAGGCTAAGCCGCTAACAGTTTCTCACAGAGCACCGTTGTTTCCTATCTTTCCAGCGAAATTAAAGGACATGGCTGCAGTCGATTTGTTCGGTCCAGTGGTTCGTTCTACTAATGGTTTTGCGTACATTTTCGTAGCAGTGGAACTGACATCAAAATATGTGTGTTTTACACCGTTACGCAAAGCAACAGCTCGTTCAGTATCTAACGCTTTCATCAAACATTTTCTTAAAGAAGTTGGTCATGTTGATAAGGTTATATCAGATAATGGATCACAGTTTCGCTCTAAAATTTGGCTTCGTACTCTACGGCGTCGGAAGATTAAACCAATTTTCATTTCACTTTTTCACCCTCAATCTAATGCTTCAGAGAGATGGATGAAGGAAATCAATAAATTGTGCCGTCTTTATTGTCATCAGAATCACAGAACTTGGGATCAGTATCTTCATATTTTTCAAAACATTCTGAATGAACTTCCTAATGACTCAACTTCTTTACCGCCTCTATTGATATTAAAAAATAAAGTACCAACAAATCGCATTTCTGAAATCGTTCCTTTTCCGCCTTCACGGAAACTGCGGCATTCTGAAGTTGTCAACCTGGCTCTACAAAATATTGCATCGGCGGCTGCTAGAAGAGAGAAATCAGCTAAGCGTCCTGGTCGTTTAAAAATCTTGTCAGTTGGCCAGAAGGTGTTAATTAAGTCCCACCGTTTATCTCATAAAGGAAAAGGCTTATGTCGCAAATTTTTTCTGCTTTATAACGGTCCGTATAGAGTTCGCAAAATTATTCATGATAACACTGTTGAAGTAGAAACTCTTAAATCTCGGCGCTCTAAGGGAATACATCATATATCGAACGTAAAAATTTTTGTAGAATGACATACTTTAGAGAAACTAACAGCTACGTAAACATGCGGAGAATGCAATAGTACCGCGCTGTGTTTTGGCGGCGGCACATACTCAAAGCAACAGTCAGTCTGCGCGCCGCACAAGGCAGTCGTTGACCGCAAACAATCGCTTCCTACGTCACGCGCCTACAGCTGATCGAGCGCTCAGTGCGAATGCACTGACAGACGTAAACAAATACACAGTCTAATTTCTCCGACTAAATTCTGTATAAAGCTATGATGACTTCATAAATTATGTTATTAACGTTCAGTATTTTTCAGGATACGGTTGTGTAAAATATTTAAGACCTTCAGGTAAATTCTATGTGTGTCCGACGTTAAGACGACTTGCTTTGGAGAAAATTTCAGGAAGAATGGAATTTCGAAAAAAAAAAGTAATAAATTAAAAAGGGTAACTATTAATTGAGCTTATTTTTCAGGTAACATAATTCCACTTAGGTACGTACTTTAGACGTAATTTGCCGCTCGCGATTATTTTATGTTCTATGAATTTACTTGTGAAGCGACGTGCTTGTGTACATTTACTGATTTTGACAATTATTGATTAATGAACAGTGTTATTACTTGCGTATATTATGCATCGCTTGGCTGCTATGCTTTTTCACTGATTTCATATTTTTCTATTATGTGCCTGCTGTGCTTATTTATTTTAATTATAATTGTCACCTGATTAATTGTGCTGATGTGGTTAGATATGTAAGTTATACTTTGTGATTTATCTGCTTGCGCCTTCATGTTTACTTATTAAGATTACATATAAACATTTATTTGCTTATGTCGATGTGATGCTAATGACCTTTTTATTGTGTAAGGCATGTTTGCTGCTGTGCGTATGGATTGCATATTTACACATTTCTGTTTTGTTGTCATAACTGCTCTTCAATTTAGTATATAGAAATGCTGATATACTGTGTACAAACATAGAGATTAGGTTACACTATGGTATTAATTGTAGATTGTTCGCTTGGCAGAGCCTTGTTATAGGGATTGTGCTGCATCCACTTGTTGACATTCTGTTCTCTACTGGTATATTTACTCGCTATTGCATGTTTTGCTTACGCTCAGTGCCTTATATTTTTAAGATAAGAAAATGAACTGCTATAATTCGACGAACGACATTAGTAAAAGAAAGTCATAGAAGTCACATGAGCTGAGGTTTTATGGAAGCTGTATCAATTTATGCTAATAGGAAGGAAGCTAACGACATGACAGACCAAAACTAGGTTTAGACCATTGACAGTATTACACTGCATTTTCGTGAGCAATTGAAATAGGAAGTGACACTTGACACAAGGAATACTCCACATGTTTGCTTCTGCCATGATTCTTGAAGTGGTGTACACACTGTGAAATATTATGATTATTCACACTCCGTAATCGTACTTAATTACTGAGAGTTATTCGAACTAAGTCTGTTAGAGGTCATGTATGCATTTCTTTTATTTAATGATGGACAAGGAACCAAAATGTATCTTATAATTTATAATGAGTAGAAAATTTGGGTCAGATGGATTACACAGAGGTTGTGTGTAGACACTGTGTCTTCGGATTGTATGGAATGATGAATTGAAGTTGCACTAGGATTTTGTCTGTACTTGTTCGAGGAGACTGACTAGAGGAAAGAGTTGTTATGTAAGGTAAATGATATTGGTGCTGAGGTTTATATGTATCGACGTATTATTGAGGTATTGAGATTGTGTGAAGTAGATGATTATTGGAGTTTTCGTGGACAAAAGGTAAGATAAATGATATTGATGATCGACGTATTGAAAAGGTATTAGTGAAGTATTGAGATTTAAGTTGATGATTATTGGAGTTTTGGTGGATAAGAGGTAAAGTAAATGAGGAGCATATTTTTTTTGTTGGTCCATATGGAACAAGGAGGATAAAGATGGCAGACTAGAACACTCAAGTAGAAGGAAGATTGTCTACACACACACTTTGTCAAATCACAAAGCAGTATATACTTTTTTTTGAGAGAGGAAGCATGTGCATATCTTGGCTCACTGACAGTTGTTCAGCAACAGTACAATTTGATCTGGCTTGGCAAACATTGGTCTAGACATGATGACTATGACGTTGACTAACTATTATTGACTGTTATACATTGCTGCCACTACTACTTGATACACATAATGAACATAAAATTTCGACAGAATTGCATTTACACAGTTAACACTATTCAATTACACAGTAGCACTAATGTGGATGAAAGATGAGTGAGTGTGTTTTGTGTGTTTTCCTTTTATAATCCCAGAGAAGTGATCCCAACCTATCTCCTAAATATTATTTCACTTGTTTGTTGTGGCTTGCACTGACACCCATAAATATTATAGGTTAACTGTTATTGTGTACTGTAATAGTTAATGTGACAATTACCTGATATCATTTGTGTGTTTATTATGATTTGTATGTTTAGTGTAAGAGCATTGATAATAATTTGTTAAAGAAATTGTATGTGCATTCAAACTATTGTTCATGACTGAACTGTCTCAGTAGTTATGGTGAATAGTATGGACTGTTACTTGCACTTTTTCTACATGATTGGTGCCACAAGGACATGTTTAATTTCTGCTGATGAACTGTGTGATCAGTGATTGTAAAAAATTATGGACTGTTACTTGTACCTTTTCTACATGATTGGTGCCACTAGGACATGTTTAATTTCTGCTTATAAACTCTGATGAACAGTGTGATCAGTGCTAGTGAATTTTATGGAACTGCTTCTGCTGAGAAATGTGACTTGTTGCTGTGTGCACCTGATCAACATTGCTGGTGCCACTAATGGACTGCTTCTACTGAAATGGTGTTACTTGTTGCTGTCTGCACCTGCTCAACATTGCTGGGTGCCACTGATGGATTGCTTCCACTGAAATGAAGTCACCTGTTGCTGTGTGCACCTGATCAACATTGCTGGTGCCACAAATGGACTGCTTCTACTGAAATGGTGTTACTTGTTGGTGTCTGCACCTACTCAACATTGCTGGGTGCCACTGATGGATTGCTTCTACTGAAATGAAGTCACCTGTTGCTGTGTGCACCCGATCAACATTGCTGGTGCCACTAATGGACTGCTTCTACTGAAATGGTGTTACTTGTTGGTGTCTGCACCTACTCAACATTGCTGGGTGCCACTGATGGATTGCTTCTACTGAAATGAAGTCACCTGTTGCTGTGTGCACCTGATCAACATTTCTGGTGCCACTAATGGACTGCTTCTACTGAAATGGTGTTACTTGTTGGTGTCTGCACCTGCTCAACATTGCGGGTGCCACTGATGGACTGCTTCTATTGAAAAAATGTTACTTATTGGTATTTGCACCTGTTGACCATTGCTGGGTGCTACTGCTGGAACTGTCAACTGCTTATTCTTGGGCTATGGAAAGCGTTTATGTGAATATTTGTATAAACTGATTTTTTGTGTATTACTGTTTGTGGAAAGTTATGAGACTCTTACCTGCACATATTCGTCATTGCTGACGCTATTGATTGAACTGTTTAACCACATAATACTTGTATAAACTGTTATGTAAAGTCACATGTATGAAAGAATTTGTATTGCTTACTGTATTCTATATAATAGGTTATTGAAAGGTCAGTGCAAAGCCAAAATTTTATCTAGTTATATGATATTTACGTATTAATATTATCTTTTATTTTTGTCTATATTTTTTTGACGAATTTGGTGGTATTTTCACCACCAATGCTGGCAAAAATACCATCAAATTCTAGCCGTGGAGGAAGGGCATATGAAAGGTGGCTACACTGAGCCACAGCGCCAGAGATCGCTAGAGAGCATTGTTCCGCCGCCTCCACTGGCACAGTGATTATTGAGATGTCGTAGTGGGCAGTGCTTGTCCAGGACTCGTAGTAGTCAGTTCGTGTTCAGATGTGCTAGTAAGGAGTGCTTGCTGAGATGTGATACTGAAAAGTTCTTGTTGAGATGTGGTAATAGCGAGTCGGTGTGGAGATATATTGTAATTATGAGAGTGATTTTGGTCAATATATGAAGGTAACGAAACATGATTTATTTTTCATTATTTCCATGTTTTAAATAATGCGTCATTACAGGTTCAGTCAACAAAGCATCTGGCTTGTGTTCTTGGATTAGAGTGTAATTCTGGTTTTCTTGAGTAATTATGGTATTTTTATTTCCTTTAATTAATTCAGTATAAGTGATATTTAAAATTTCTTGTGTTGTTGAAGAAGAACCGTGCCAGATGCGTACGTTGAGTCATACTTCCACACACAGAACAGTTACACTTGTGCTTTGGTTTCGTAGGTTTTATAGTTGGTGGGGACTTAATTAATTAATTGTGTTAATGAAAATTTCCATTTCATTCTTTGTTGTTGTTCTATGCAGTCAGATAGCGTAATAATAACAGTCAGGGCCAACCGTTACGAGACTTCGTAATCGGACAGACAGCTACTAAAGCAAAAAAAATTAAAATTATTTGCATTTCATCTTTATATAATTAAGCCCCCATGCAATGCTAAGCAGAGTTCTCCTGATGTATAGTCACAAAGTTACCTCTAGTCATAACTGTATGTATGGAAGTTTTGTCTATAGTTACCATCATTCAGTTTTCTTAATTTATCAATAACAAGAAACCCGTACTATGTGCGACTCCAACACTCTCTACATGTCTTTAAAATTCATCGAATTACATATAAGTTTCTAGATGTGTTTAGTAAATGTCCTTTAAACTCAAATTGTCTTGTTTGAAGGTTGTAATGAGGTTTGCATAATCCCTCACTAACTGTTTTGGGATTCTGGAACGTGTCTCACTCAAATAAAATATGTCAGCACCCATATGACGACAAAAATAGAAATATCTTCGAATTTGATCCTGGTTTTCCACAGCAACATGGTCAAATACGAACACAATGCTTGGCTTTACATTTTTTGGTGGTAGGATATCAGTGCTTTCAGTGAATGTTGTGTATGTCACACCATCGGCACCCTACAGTATCTCCTCTAATAGGTAGTATTTGGGTTGAAACAGTGTTTCTGAGAACACATGTACATGCTCAAAGTGGATTCCATCCAGGTGTGTTAGCAGTGATATGAGAAAATTTGTCTTCCTGCAGCTCAATGGACAAGCTGTTATTGCTTGTATATTATTGGGAAGAAGTGTCCTTTTCCTCTTCTTCCAGTTTTCTGCACCATCACAGTACTAGCTGCTTACAACAAAGTCCCTGCTTCAAATACCCCGCCATGATACTGACTACATCATATACTGGCGTACAGTGGGCTGTCAGAAAAATCCCTTATAATAGCAATAATAATAATAATAATGTAGGTACTATAGCACAATTACCTTACAGACTGAGCTCAGGTGGCCACATCACAATGAGAGGATTATGAAGTAAGAAATAACACACGATTTGCAATTATATATATATATATATATATATATATATATATATATATATATATATATATATATATATATATACACTTCAGCAAAAGTACATACGATGTGTTGCATCAACAAAATGATCCACTGGTTTATTTTTCACAGTGTTTCCCAAATAACAGTTTCTTGTATGCAGTAAATTCTGCACATATTTTCCACAAACTGGTGGGAGCATCACAATATGCTTAGGAATATTATTCTGTAATTTTGCAGGTCCGTTCTTTTACCTTTGTTATATATACTGGAGTCACCTGTGCTTTTTTCCAGTCGCTATGGACTTTGTGCTGGGCGAGAGATTCACGATAAATGCAGGCTAGGTAAGGGGCCAACGCTGTAGAGTACTCTTTGTAAAATCGAACTGGGACTCCATCCGGACCTGGTGATTTATTTGTTTTCAAATCTTTAAGCTGCTTTTCTCTACGACAGGTACGCTTATTTCTATGTCGTCCATAAGGGAGTCTATCCAATGGTCAAATGACAGTATGTTTGTACATTTCTCCTGCGTGAAGGATTTCTTGAGCGTGAAATTTAAAACTTCGGCTGTCGTTTTGATATCTTCAACTGCCACGCCAGATTGGTCAACAACGGATTGAATGGAAGCCTTAGATCGGCTTAGCGACTTTACATATAACCAGAATTTTCTCGGGTTGGAGATAAATCATGGAAATTGTGCTGGCCAGGGAAGTTGCTGCACGTCTTGTAGAGTGCGTTGAATTTGATGGGCTGTATGTGTGTGATCATTATTCTGTTGGTTGCAAGAATGGCAAAAGAATGGGTCTAACGACATTCTGCACATATCAAACACTGGTTAGCAACCCCTCCAGAACCAATAATGGTGAATGAGAGTTGTAACTTATGCACCTCAGATCGTATGGTCTGGGGTGTGGCACTGAGTCTTGGACGAATGCACTCTATGATAGCACTCACTAGGTCTACATCGTAAGTGTAAATGACTTTCCCTGCATGCAAGCAGAATCTGCTTTCGTCACTGAAGATCATAGCACGCCATTCCCTCTTCCAAGTGATACTCTGACAGCACCAGTCGAGCAGTGCACGTCGATGCTGTGACGTATGTGGAAGACAGGCTAGAGGAGTGCATGCCACACTCCCACTGCTACTAACTGGTTCGTAATAGTTGGTATATACACGTCTGGGCTCACAAGCCCTGTTATATTGCTGTGGTAACTGTACGACGTGCCACTGCTGCCCTTACAGTACAACAATCCTGGTGGACTTGTGTGCTGCGTGGGCATACAGAACTTCGTCTACGGGTCTGAGTATGTTCACATGACCTCTGATAACAGTATCGTTGCACAACTGATGCACCACGTCCAGCCTGACTGGCAATTCTCTTAAAATACAGTCCCACCACTCGGAAGGCCACAATTTGACCCCTTTCAAACTCGCTCAGTTGGCTGTAGCAAGCACAAGTGCATCTCCATGGCGTGGTTGTCTTCTTGCTTCACAAATTTGCACCACACTGAGCCTTTTCTGGCTGTGAGCATTCCCTGTTAAAGGAAGGACACAAATGACTCTCTGGTAGCTTTGCCAATATGCTATCTTTTGGTGTATGACATTGCCACCATTAGCAATACATTAACTATCTGACAGGCGGCATGTGCCGTCATTGGATCAAAATAGGGTATTTGACTGTTTTCTGGAAACTATGTTAAGTGATTAATTATGTCATTTTATGCTTGTAACATGCTTTTTTCCCCTCTTGAATTTCAGTATTATTTTATAAAAACAGAAGTGCAATTAAAACAATTTGATAGCCCGCTAAAACGCTCCATTCAAGTCGGGTAATGCTTGTGACGTCACTTCCTAACTAGCTGCCCCTACCGTCATAATGCTAACTCACAGTAATCCTCTTTTGGAACTTACGTTTCGGAAAATGGGTTACAAATGGTGTGCACTACCACACTACCATACTTTACAAAAACATATATAAAAACTCGTGAAAAGATGTTTTTGAGTGTTCTAGAGAATGAGAAGATGCCTAAAATGTGGTTGCACTGTACCTGCAAATTGTCACCACGTCGAAGCACAAGTTCACTAACCTTATTAAAAATGTGTTGCACTGTGAAGTTAACATTAACTTACCTCCGAGATACGCTCTCCCACTGTTACAACGAAGAATAGTGTCATTCAACGAAATTGAAGTCCTAGCGAATACCGTCGTTTTACGGGAGCCCACGTGAATTATTTGGTAGCTCAGACCGTCGAATTCTGTAAGACGAGACCCATAAATCGCTGGTTCGAATCTAACAAGTAAGTTGGAAGTACACTTTAACAGATTTGTAAAACGGCTTCACAGTCCTCTCACATGGGAACCAAATCGCAATCACAAAACTACACTACACCGATCAGAAACAGAATATTATGGTGATTTCCTTGCTGTTTACATGAAATTACATTCGCAATCGCTGTTTACACATGTCACGTTCAAAAAGGTATTTTCTAGTTAACGTGACCACACACATTTTACTTTATTAGAAGAAATGTTTTTTATCTTCATACTGTCCAACTAAGATCCTTATTGTTTAAACTTTTGCAGTTTCATCGTGCTTCAGACGCTAACGTTAGTTTGCACTCAAAAGCATCACAGCCCTTACGTTTGTCACCTGCATGTAGTTTATATCTCTCTGTACAACGTCATCGTCCTACACCTCGTAGTACTGTGGGCATATGGTGATATCTTCACTACTAGCAATGCTTTCCAAAAAAGTGAGCTATTTTTTCGCAAAGTAAATTTATTTATCCTCCGTTGTCCATTTCTCAGACTAATCCAAACAACTGCTACAATCAGTTCTTGCTAGCGCTATTTTCGTGTTCCTTGTAAAACGTTTTAGATTAGATTAGATTAGATTAGATTAATACTAGTTCCATGGATCATGAATACGATATTTCGTAATGATGTGGAACGAGTCGAATTTTCCAATACATGACATAATTAGGTTAATTTAACAACATACTTAAGTTAATATAACAACTTTATTTTATTGTGTTTTTTTTGTTTTTCTTTATTTTTTATTTTTATTTTTTAATTTTTTTTATATTTTTTTGTTTTTTTCCTTAATTTATATCTAAAAATTCCTCTATGGAGTAGGAGTTGTCATTCAGAAATTCTTTTAATTTCTTCTTAAATACTTGTTGGTTATCTGTCAGACTTTTGATACTATTTGGTAAGTGACCAAAGACTTTAGCGCCAGTATAATTCACCCCTTTCTGTGCCAAAGTTAGATTTAATCTTGAATAGTGAAGATCATCCTTTCTCCTAGTATTGTAGTTATGCACACTGCTATTACTTTTGAATTGGGTTTGGTTGTTAATAACAAATTTCATAAGAGAGTATATATACTGAGAAGCTACTGTGAATATCCCTAGATCCTTAAATAAATGTCTGCAGGATGATCTTGGGTGGACTCCAGCTATTATTCTGATTACACGCTTTTGTGCAATAAATACTTTATTCCTCAGTGATGAATTACCCCAAAATATGATGCCATATGAAAGCAATGAGTGAAAATAGGCGTAGTAAGCTAATTTACTAAGATGTTTATCACCAAAATTTGCAATGACCCTTATTGCATAAGTAGCTGAACTCAAACGTTTCAGCAGATCATCAATGTGTTTCTTCCAATTTAATCTCTCATCAATGGACACACCTAAAAATTTGCAATATTCTACCTTAGCTATATGCTTCTGATTAAGGTCTATATTTATTAATGGCGTCATACCATTCACTGTACAGAACTGTATGTACTGTATCTTATCAAAATTCAGTGAGAGTCCGTTTACAAGGAACCACTTAGTAATTTTCTGAAAGACAGTATTGACAATTTCATCAGTTAATTCTTGTTTGTCAGGTGTGATTACTATACTTGTATCATCAGCAAAGAGAACTAACTTTGCCTCTTCATGAATATAGAATGGCAAGTCATTAATATATAATAAGAACAACAAAGGACCCAAGACTGACCCTTGTGGAACCCCATTCTTCATAGTTCCCCAGTTTGAGGAATGTGCTGATCTTTGCATGTTACGAGAACTACTTATTTCTACTTTCTGCACTCTTCCAGTTAGGTACGAATTAAACCATTTGTGCACTGCCCCACTCATGCCACAATACTTGAGCTTGTCTAGCAGAATTTCATGATTTACACAATCAAAAGCCTTTGAGAGATCACAAAAAATCCCAATGGGTGGTGTTCGGTTATTCAGATCATTCAAAATTTGACTGGTGAAAGCATATATGGCATTTTCTGTTGAAAAACCTTTCTGGAAACCAAACTGACATTTTGTTAGTACTTCATTTTTACAGATATGTGAAGCTACTCTTGAATACATTACTTTCTCAAAAATTTTGGACAAAGCTGTTAGAAGGGAGATTGGACGGTAATTGTTGACATCAGATCTATCCCCCTTTTTATGCAAAGGCATAACAATAGCATATTTCAGCCTATCAGGGAAAATGCCCTGTTCCAGAGAGCTATTACACAGGTGGCTGAGAATCTTACTTATCTGTTGAGAACAAGCTTTTAGTATTTTGCTGGAAATGCCATCAATTCCATGTGAGTTTTTGCTTTTAAGCAAGTTTATTATTTTCCTAATTTCAGAGGGAGAAGTGGGTGAGATTTCAATTGTATCAAATTGCATAGGTATGGCCTCTTCCATTAACAGCCTAGCATCTTCTAATGAACACCTGGATCCTACTATATCCACAACATTTAGAAAATGATTATTAAAAATATTTTCCACTTCTGACTTTTTGTTCGTAAAGTTTTCATTCAATTTGATGGTAATACTGTCTTCCTCTGCTCTTGGTTGACCTGTTTCTCTTTTAATAATATTCCAAATTGTTTTAATTTTATTATCAGAGTTGCTGATTTCAGACATGATACACATACTCCTGGATTTTTTAATAACTTTTCTTAATATAACACAGTAGTTTTTATAATTTTTGATAGTTTCTGGGTCACTACTCTTTCTTACTGTCAGATACATTTCCCTTTTCCGGTTCCAAGATATTTTTATACCCTTAGTAAGCCATGGCTTGTTACAAGGTTTCTTACGAGTATATTTAACTATTTTCTTGGGGAAGCAGTATTCAAATGCATTTACAAAAATGTCATGAAATAAATTATATTTTAAATTGGCATCAGGTTCACGGTACACCTCATCCCAGTCTAACTGCTGTAGGCTTTCCCTGAAATTTGCAATTGTTAAATCGTTGACTGGACGTACTACTTTGGAGGACTGTTTAGTATTGCTGAATGGAGCTATGTCATATATTGTAACTAGCTGTGCACCATGATCAGAAAGACCATTCTCAACAGGCTGAGCATTTATCTGGTTAAACTTATCTTGGTCTATAAAGAAGTTATCTATCAGTGAGCTGCTATCCTTTACCACCCGAGTAGGAAAATCAATAACGGGTGTCAAATTGAAAGAACCGAGTAATACTTCAAGGTCATTTTTCCTATTACCCTCTTTCAGAGAATCTACATTGAAGTCCCCACAAATAATAATTTGCTTCCCCCTGTCTGACAGATAGCACAACAAGGAGTCCAAATTTTTCAGAAATAGATGAAAATTTCCTGATGGGGACCTATATACAGTTACAATTATAAATGTGCCTTTATTTAATTTAAGCTCACAGGCACATGCTTCTATATGTTTCTCTACACAAAACTTTTTTGTTTCTATACTTTTTGCACAATGATAACTTTTGACATATATGGCAACTCCTCCTTTCTCCATATTTTCTCTCATTACATGTGCAGAGAGCTTACATCCACTTACATTTACCTTATCCATATCAGTAACAATGTGATGCTCAGACAGGCATAGTATATCTATTTCATTCTCAGCTTCTAAATCTTCTAAACAAACTAGAAGCTCATCTACTTTATTCTTTAAACTCCCAATATTTTGATGAAATATACTTACATTATTTTTAATTATACTTTTATGAGAACCTTTCCTTATTCTAACATTTGCAGTACTCTCCTGTCTGAGTTCCTCATTGTGCTTAGGCCTAGTTCCTATACCAGTGGTCACACGGTGTTCAGAGAGGCAGATTATGTCAACTGGGTTGGGTGACTTTAATTCATCAATGCAATTACCTAGGACTGAGATACAACTTGGTGGAGATAAAATTTCTGGTGATTGGTGAAAATTTATAATTGATAGCTGTGATTGGTAATCCAATGTGCTAGAATTGTGCTGTTTAATTTCTTTCCTAAACTGAAGATTTGTTTCAATCCTGACCTCTCGTAGAACTTGACATCTTTCTGTCTTACCTATCCTAAAAAAGGTGCTGCTCCAACACCTGTAACCACTGGTATTTTACCATTCATGGCAGTGCCTCCCCCCCTTAAATTTCCAGCTATTACCCCAGCCAGTTTCCCCTTCCCTTTCCTGTTGAGATGTAGGCCGTGCCTGGTATAGTCCCACCTACTGAGATAATCAACAGGAACCACACCAATATGAGCCCCCGCACTCGACCCAAGCAGCCGTTCCAACTCCAAATTAACTCTCCCAACAGAAGAGCTCAAATGAGGCCGGTCATGGCGTCTCAGGACAGATACAAATTCAACATTGGTGTGTCTCGATGCCGACGCAATCTTTACCAGGTCACACTCTATACTGTACCCAGGATCTCTGTCGATGCTGTTCCCTGGCCCTCCCACAATAACCACGGTGTCTTCCCTGGTAAATCCTTTACAGAGTGAACCTAAATCCTCTGTCACCTGATCCAGACTAGCACTGGGTTTGAAAAAATTTGTGACCTGGTATTCTGGTCCTAATTCCTCCTGCAAAAGTTGGCCTACACCTCTGGCATGAGAACTGCCTAACAACAAAACTTTCTTCCTTTTCGATGACTTTCCTACATTCTTTTTCAATTTCCTATTGAAAGTTTGTTGTGTCCTGTCTACACCTACCTCTGCTTGAGGCTCATCAGTTTCTAACTGAAGCAACAGGTCAAACTGATTTTTGACATTCACCACAAAACTGTCAGACTTAGTTCTAGGCCTGTTCCTTCTGCTACCTGTTGCCACTTCCCACCTCTCTTTGCCCTTCTCCCTCCTTAACCTGTCCAGATCTTCCCTAGCCTGATCTAGCTCAGCCTGAAGGGCAGCAATTTTCCCCTCCTGTTCCACTATCTTCCTATCTCTGCTGCAAATCCTACATAACCACTGATGAGCCTGATCCACTTTCCCAACACCCACGCCACTGCAATCCCCCCAGTGAAAAAAACTACTACATCCATCACACCAAACCCCGGAACTAACAATTCTACAGCAAGTCAGGCACTTCTCACTCATGGCAAAAATAATACTTTAGCTAGAATAAATCAATTAAATTACCGAAAATCAAAAAAGACGATACAAGAATTAAGCTTATTCACAAATGTATATAAGCAAGTTTCTGATTTAAAATTCCGCTGTTTTTCTGAGATCTGTATTAAAACAATGAAGGTATACGCTATTTATTATATATTTCACTCGATTGAATGAAAAAAAGGACAATTAAACGAGGTACTTTAACTTTGATTCTCCAAAAACGTTACGAGAATTAGGCCTATAAACAAATGTATATAGGCAAGTTTCTGATATAAAGTTACGCTGTTTTTCTGAAATCTGTATTAAAACAGTGAAGTTACACGCTATTTACGGTAGTTTACTTATTTGTTACCGAGAAACTAGTTAAATTACCGTGAAACAATAAACAAACACGTTTACAAAATTTAAGCCTAAGCGCGACTTCGCGAAGTTACGATCTTTTCGTGTTTTCTGAAAAAATACGCAAAGAAAAGTCAAACCTTTAATGGCAAGACTAAACGATACACTAATGCACGTATTTAATTTGTTGTCGGCGTTAAACTAAATTATATTCCTGTCTAAATCACTTAACTTTCTGGAAATGGTTTCTGGCGTCACTTACTCGGCGGCCATCTTGGACTGAACAAAATATACCCTTACAAATACTGTACGATGCATGTTTTTGGAGAGTAGCAAGTTACAAAATTACTGGGGTGAAGCAATAGCAATCGCAAATTACTTGTGAAGTAGATGTCTGATAACAGCAGACGATGCAGAAAATCCCTACAAACAATGGCATGGACAAGAACCAAACACTAATCGTCTGCAATTATTCGCATGCCACATGGGCAAAAATCAAAAGCTGACATGGCAAATTTGAACCAGAAGGACCACTTTATATAGTGGTTGGAAACCAGACGCAATGAAAGCCTACAGTCGGTGGCATATAGAACCAGGAAGTATAGCGATTGCCACAGATCCTCCACGTGATGAAAATATATTTCTTGCAAAACAGAACAAAGGTGTTACAAAAGTGATTGACCTGAAAACCACAACAGTTGCAGATGATGAAGGAAATAACAGAAGCATCTGACGCTGAACAGAGTGAAGATTTGGACGTGTGTGTAGCTTCCGAACACAATGATGTATGAAACGTCACTGAAGGGAAGTATGGGAGTGCTGAGAACTGTGGACTACGAGAATCAAAAATAAATGGGAACTGCAAAACACATCCTAGGCGACAAGTCAAACCACCGAAATGGCCGACAGACTACAATAATGAAAAGAACAAGGCACGTGCTGTTGGAAAGGAGAATACACCAATAGAAAAATATCCACAAAGTGCACAAGTGGCCTTGTCATCTGACAATAAAAGCAAATGGCAAGAAGCAATGTCAGAAGAACTGGAAAACGTAATGCGTAACTGAACCTCGACATTTGTACCATATAGAAACAACATAAAGACAATATGAATAAAGTGGGTTTTCAAGGGAATATATGAATGGTAGCTTTAGATAATGAGCAAAGACCAAGAATTGGTTTTCACAAATTTTACAGTCTAGATGTAAAAACGAAAACTATGCAACTACTTACAGGAATAACAATTTAACGAGATTCGGAAACTCATTATATAAATGTTGTTGTGGCCTATTTGATGTCTGACAAAAAAATGATGTATATGTGGAACTACCCATTAGTTTCACAGAAACACTACGTAGAAATTTCAGTGGCATACCACATCAAGAGGAACTGAACAATAACGAATGGATCTGCAGACTTGAAATGTGTATCTGCAGGTTGCATCAGTATGGCAGAAGATGGAATGTAACACTTGACAAGTTCCTACGCAAAAGAGGGATGATCCAGTCACTCGCTGACCAATATGTTGGATATGATCTAGAGCATGAACTCATAGTAACTGCATATGTGCTTGCATAATATTGTATGGTGATAAAAGTGAAATAACGAAAGTGAAAGATATCTTAAGCATTGATTCTGAAGTAAAAGATTTTGGAGCAGCACGACATGTACAGTGAATTCGAGCTACGAAGAAAAGTGGAACACTGATTTTAAACCAAACACCACGTGCAAAAGAAATCCTAAAAGAATTCCAAATAGAAAACCTACGAAACACCTCTCGTCATGAATGAAAAGTTAAAAAATGTGACAGATGAAAACAGGTTCAGCAAACGGGACACATCAAAATACAGAACTGTAATTAGGACCCTTCTATACTTGGCAATGGATAGAAGGCCAGATGTAGCATATCCAGCAACTTATATAAATCAGTTCAGCAACAATATGAGTCACGAGCATTGGTGGGTGTGCCGTCAAGCACACATAACATTATTTGCAAGGTACAATACATGATGCGCTCGTTTACCGCAAGACAAGTAGGAAAATCGAGATGTAGTATAATGATGCAGAAAACAATGAGCTGTTGCACCAAGTACAAATGAAGCAAAGTTTGTTATAATGAGTGATTCTATAAGAGAAGTGAATTGGATGAATAGCTTTCTCAGTGAGATTAATCAAGATTGTTTTCTGTCCCATCCTATGACGATTGCCATCAATAATCAAGGTGCGAAGAAACTTGCTGAAAATCGTCAATCTTCGAAAAAACCATAGATCTAAAGATTTCTTCGTAAATGAGGAGATGGAAGATCGGAATATATCGCAAATGAGAAGACTGTCGCTGACTTTCTGAGAAAGGCAACGAACAATGTGAGGTTGAAGGCTCTTCAGAAGTTAACGGAAGTCAAGAATCAGGAGGGCTGTCATTGATGTCGACTATCTTTTCTGTGTACTTCTAAGCACCCATTGTTGTCTTCTGGTTACGATGCAGTGTAAGAAGCGATCTGAAGTGCATTAAAATGAATGTATTCTTTCATTTGTGATGTGCTGTGCATTTGTGTATGTTCCCTGCCGTTTTTTCCAAAGAAGATTCACAGTACCTGGCTCAAACCATTGTATTCATACGTTCTAATCATTTACACACACATCAAAAAAAGCTTTGCACCACCTCGGTTCCGGAACTTGTACAGAAAATTGGAACAGAGATCAACATAAACTTCATTTCCGCCCTTTTTATTGCTCATGAAAACCACACATTGCATGTTGTACCACCATACACCGAGACCTTCAGAGGTGGTGGGCCAGATTGCTGTACACACTGGAACCTGTAATACCCAGTAGCACGTCCTCTTGCATTGTTCTCGTCGTGGCATACCATCCACAAGTTCACCAAGGCACTGTTGGTCCAGATTGTTGCACTCCTCAACGGTGATTCGGTGTAGATCCCTCAGAGTGGTTGGTGGGTCACGTCGTCCAGAAACAGCCCTTTTCAACCTATCCCAGGCATGTTCGATAAGATTCATGTCTGGAGAATATGCTAGCCACTCTAGTCGAGCGATGTCGTTATCCTAAGTGAAATCATTCACAATATGTGGACGATGGGGGCGCGAATTGTCGTCCATGAAGACGAATGCCTCGCCAATATGCTGCCGATATGGGTGCACTTATGGTCAGAGGATGGCATTCACGTATTGTACAGCCATTATGGCGCCTTCCATGACTGCCAGCGGCGTACGTTGGCTCCACATATTGCCTCCCCAAAACAGCAGGGAACCACCACCTTGCTGCACTCGCTGGACAGTGTGTCTAAGGAATTCAGCCTGACTGGGGAGTCTCCCAACACGTCTCTGACGATTGCCTGGTTGAAGGCAAATGCGACACTCATTGGTAAAGAGAACATGATGCCAATCCCGAGATGTCCATTCGGCCGCTACGGTCGCAGGTTCGAATCCTGCCTCGGGCATGGATGTTTGTGCTGTCCTTAGGTTAGTTCGGTTTAACTAGTTCTAAGTTCTAGGGGACTAATGACCTCAGCAGTTGAGTCCCATAGTGCTCAGAGCCATTTGAACCATCTGAATCCATTCGGCATGTTGTTGGACCCATCTGTACTGCGCTACATGGTGTTGTGGTTGCAGAGATGGACATCGCCGTCGACGTTGGGAGTGAAGTTGCACATCATGCAGCCTATTGCGCACAGTTTGAGTTGTAACATGACGTCCTGTGGCTGCAAGAAAAGCACTATTCAACATGGTGGCGTTGCTGTCAGGGTTCCTCCGAGGCATAATCTGCAGGTAGCGGCCATCCACTGCAGTAGTAGCCCTTGAATGGCCTGAGCGAGGCATGTCATCGACAGTTCCTGTCTCTCTGTATCTCCTCCATCACCGAACAACATTGCTTTGGTTCACTCCGAGACGTTTGGATACTTCCCTTGTTGAGAGCCTTTCCTGGCACAAAGTAGCAACGCGGACGCGATCGAACCGCTGTATTGACCGTTTAGGCATGGTTGAACTACAAACAACACGAGCCGTGTACCTCTTCCCTGGTGAAATGACTGGAACTGATCGGCTGTCGGGCCCTCTCTGCCTAATAGGCGCTGCTCATGCATGATTGTTTACACCTTTGATTGGGTTTAATGACATCTCTGAACAGTCAAAGGGACTGTGTCTATGATACAATATCCCCTGTCAATATCTATCTTTGGGAGTTCTGGGAACCGGGCTGATGCAAAAATTTTTTTGATGTGTGTATTATTCCTGATACCCATTCCATAACACTGCTGAAGGTCACTTATTGTTTTATTAGGCAGTCGATCCCTCAGTGGCGTGCCGTCTAACAGTTTCGTAGAGTGCAGCCTTCACCCCCATTTTCTGAGATGTGTGCCACCCTCTTTTGGGCATGTCCAGTGCATTCCAATTGCCTTATCTGTCTGTTCTCATACAGGTGTGATTCAGATACACACTTAATAGATTCATTTATACTGGTCAGAGGTGTATTTCTCTTTTTATCTGATGTCACATTCTGTCATCTGCTTCTGTGCTGCTGGTGAATTCTTCATCACAAGAACCACATGATTTTAAGTTTCTAGAACACTGGTTACTGCCAAATTTATTTTTATTAAGGAGACTGGCAGTTTAAGGTTCCTTCATTTTTTTCAAATTGCACCAAAGTACTTCCAAAGACACGATTCCACACGAAATTCATATATTTTCGCAGGACACAAAGCCACAGGCCGATATATTGTTACGAGTGACTAAAATTCAGAAGATACAATCGGCGTTCCGCTTTTGGTCGGCGGTTGGGTCATGTGATGTCCCTCGCTGTGTGGTGCGATCGTTTTCACCGCCAAACTTCACGAAAGCTTTGTTAGCGGTCCAAGATTGCAGCTTAATATTTGTGACAAACAAGAACCTAAATGTCATCGCTGATCGTTTCACTCGCAGCAATTTAAGCTGCCTTCTTTTGTTCCTGTCTGATCACATCCTCAGAAATCACGACGTATTTCGAATAAACAGCAGAGTATTCCTGACAACCAAGACTAGAAATATGATTGATGCTTGTTTCACTCACTGTAATTTAAGCTTTCTTCTTAGGTTCCTGCCTAACTATATCCTTGGAAATATCTATATAATCGGAAAAACGGACAAAGATTTGTGGCGCAATCAAAATACAGGTATCATTGCTAATAATTTCACTTGCAGGAGTCTCATCTTTCGTTTTTTTAATCCGGTTGAAGTCACGAAATCGAAGAAACTCGTTCCTGAGAGAGCACGTTCTTCTATTTAACATCGAATATTGCAGAACATACTTCATTACGTGTATAACAAAGAACCAGAATCTCTTACAAATGCCAAGGTGAAAAAAATAATTAGAATGTAGCAAGACACAAACAGTTTTCTTCGACTCGATAACCACACATCTTTTACCAAGACCAGTTCAATCACATGGTAATAGTATCATTTATTTTAGAATCTCCTAAAGGCTTTTTACCACCGATGTGTCATTAACTATCATTTAATTGTAACAAATCGTATCAAGAGTGACATTCATGGTAAATCTTCAAAGCGCCATTGTCTTGTCATAACATGCAAATTATAATAAAGAAACAAAAAAAAAATTAATATGGAGTCTCCAAAGAAGCGAGGAAAGGATGCCATATGATCCAACACAAGACCGGTTGTAGCTTCTGTAATTTCAGCATATTAACAGTAAGGTAGCCAACATTAAGTGGCGTGTGCCTTCTATCTACAGGTGAAAACCCCAGAATCCTATGTGGCATAGTTTCAGAGATATCGTTATATAAAAAGATGTGTGTCCAAAATTTGCTATCTTCACAGATAGTCAAGTAATGTAATAAAATTGAGAACAAAATTATTATAAGGCTCATACAGAGATAAATTTTATACAGTGTTTTATGCAGGGCAAAGTGAACGACATTACAGGACTTGTTTTGAAAAATACTAAAACTTCAGATTTTTGCTTGCAAACTGCCTGAAGTATATACAGTACACGAATAAGGCCCGCAGGTCACCATGCCCATGACTGGTATAGGTGGCTATTTAGAGCAATGAGGTTAGAATATGGGAAAGACTGTTGGGGGAGAGTGAAGTGAAGGCCAATTCACACTAGCCATCGCGTCACATCATGTCCTGACCTTCCAAAACATCCTGAAATGCATTTCAAATGGTGGCATCCACACTTGTCCCATCCTGTCACATCACTATCAAGGCTTCCCTGGAGGAAATTTTGACAGCTGACATCTGTCCATTGCTGATCACAAGACCCAGAAGCTCATTTTCTCTCAATACATGACCATGGTCAGATCTCCTCATTTCGTTTCATCGTGGTTTTTGTCGTTTATATCAGTTGTTTGTTATTTGTCATAAATTGTTTCGTTTTGTTATTTCTTTCATTAAAACTTATAATAAATGACACAAATTAATTGAAGCAGTGAGATGGCAGTCTAAATTGTATGACATGAGCACACTAAATTACGTGCCGTCTAAAATACATATAAAGTGGATTTTTATATATACCGGTACCTTATTTAATATTTTGAAATGAAATGATTGCAACATGGCTGCAACTTGAAGCGAAGAAAGTGTGTGGGTAGAAGCAGATTGATTAATAGGTGGAATTTATTTGTGTGTTGTCAAGCATTTTTAGTGTTACATAAATAAATCAGCAACAGATCTACGATATTTTCGAACTGGGGCAAAAACTTTATAGTGGTATCTCCACCCCCCCCCCCCCCCACGCGATTTAGAAGACATCAAAATTTTAAAAAAATCGATTTTTCAACTCTCGTTTTTTCTGAAGAGTTTGGTATATAAAACATATATGTTTAAGGAAATGTAGGACATGTTATTTGGTCTTAACAGTGTCAAAGTGCATTGTCATGTCTCTTCCCACTGTACTTCGGTCTGTGGTATTCAAATATGTATATTTTGTAAATGAAGCTACCAAACTTATATTCAGGAAAGTGAAAATTAAAATGTGCTGTGGTGTCTCTCCTGGTCCCAGTCGGCCAGTTTGACGTCCTAACCACCTTAAAAAAGCTAACAATTAATGCTGGGTGTGATTATTTTTGACTGGGAGAATAAGAAATGTTCAGAAAATTTACTGTCTTTATTACCTGTTAGCTAACAACTTTGTCTTTTGTGTGACGTCAAGTTAAATATATGAAACAAAAAACCAATAAAGACAAGAGACAAGCAAGACAGTACACTTTTCTTCAATCCCTAGTGGCAGTATTTCGAAACAAAAGCATTCGGTCGCAATTATCGTAATTGCAGCTGTACTCCAATCGATTCCAGGGTGTTCTTATTTTACTTATGAAAAAAGTTGTTGCCTGGTATACTTCACCGACCCGCTAGAATCACCGGTTCAGTTCTCCCCTGTTTATTCACTGGTTAGGCGTTCTCTGCACTATTCCGAGAACAGAAGTTATGAGGCGGCTGACTGGGGACTGTACAAGTGGCCCTTAGTAGTGTAGCATTCTCGAAAAAGTTTTTTTGTAAAATTCCACTACACCAAGAATATAATATGTAATCTTTCTTACCTGTTAGTCATTTATTTCCACTCTGGTAGTTTGAATCTATGGATTTCGCCATATTTATAACAACGCTGATTAATCATACACGCAATCAAACTCATAAACAAACAGCGATTGGCATTCACCCGTTCGGGTTTATTCGGCTCAGCTCGTGTATCCCCGTTCCCTCTTGTCTGCGGGAAAGTTTTTTATTTCTAGGTGCGACGGGACTCCACTGGCAGAGACATCACGATCAATATGTACGCATTCAAAAATCAACTTATGGTACCTAACATGGTCAAAAACAATCTGCGATGTGTTTCAAAGTCAAATTACTAATCGATAGACTAACGTGCGCTCAATGGTAGGTGCTTTGTGAAACAAGGCTCTTTTCTTCAGTAATATGAATTTGGCTCGCCATGAAATTGCCATCAGGGGCAGATACCCTAGTTGCACCCCCCTAGATCTGGGCCGGAAAGAAATGCATTGAAACCTTCAGACACTGCAAGTTGGTTGTTTCAATATGTATTTGTGGCAGACCTACTTATTGTTAAGCAGCTCTCTGAACTGTGTGTGAAACAGTTCTGTAAGCGTCAGCAGTCAGTATTTACGCGGTTTCATTTGCTAACCCCGGCACGATTTAGGCACTTCAACTATTAAACGTCAAATACAACATGTAAAGAAAACCTATACATCTTGAAGGGAACGGTATTGCGGATATGACTAATACATAAACACTTGCACTGGAATAACAACTAATGTTAATTTTAAACCAAATTTTAATGGAATGTGAGAGCAGCTCGTAACTAATAATTCTGGATGAAATTTGCCATAACAAATAAAAAACTAATGCTTTCACTTTCCAAAATATAAAATCAGATTCCACTTCCTAAAGCTCCTTGTACTATGTAATGAGAATTACTCGAACCCAGACATTCTCTTTGTGTTGTTTTCCACTTCTGTTTCTCTTCTCTAATATACATGCTATCCTTGCAAGCTGCAAAACATTTGAGTCCAATAAATGTCATTTTCGTACAAATGTAGGCTCCCGCATACACGATTATAGGTTACCGCTCATAAACACAGTTGAAAATCATCTTGCGAAGGTCGCAATTCCCGCGAAACGAAGAGTTAACGACAGCAACGCAAGTTGAGATCACTCGACGTGAACTGCCATGACGTGACATTTAGTGTGAATACACCATGTCGGTGCAGTGATGTGATGGACAGTGTGAATTGGCCTTCACTGTCATAATCATTGTGCAGTACTGTTGAGAGAATATTGTTCCTTTGTTAAGCCACCACACTGGTATCTTCGCAAAATATGCACGTGATTCTGTTTCTTTATTTATTTCACATTGGTACTTGCTTCACAGAATATTATTTCTCTTTAGTATCTGATTCGCGGATTATGTAATGTCCACCGATATTCTAGTTACCGTATTGTTTATTTTAGAGAGAGCTACTTTGTTCTTGAACAAGTCGTATCATGCTCAGCTAAGTTTGTGAGGTTACTAAACACTTCAAATCACAAACACCAAAAGCATTGTCGCCAACGGTAGCCAATTTTACAACAGCAGCAAACAGTCTTACGTCCCGCATTCACCAGTCACTTCTACCTCTGGCACAGCACCTGTAACCAGCGGGTAGTCTGCTCCAGTAGTACAGGCACTTGTGACTCGCGCACTAAGCATCTCAAGTACGCCGTGTATTTCTTCACGTGCTGCACATTCCAGGCTGTCATTCCCGTCCTCTGGTGCATTTTAGAAATCCTTCCTACTGTTCCTTACGCACATCTTTGGAGCCTGCAGCATTTCCACTGCACCACCCACTGTCCACTATCGGCATGTTTTGCAGGCCATTGTTCCTGTTTCCTGGGAAACCCTAGCAGTTTTCTTCTTGTACTCCTCACACGTTTTTTCTGCCACACGGTCCCATTGTCCACAACCTGGGCACAATGCATATTCAGCCACACACACACACTATTTTCTGTGGTTTAGGGTCTTCTGGCCTGTCCTGTTAGTGTCCATGGTGTTCCAGTCACTTGAACCCATCTCCACCTTCCCTTTTCTGTGACTTTCTTCCGGTGACAACTGCCCCAATGGTTTCATGACCCCATTGCACCACTGGCTGCATTGGTCAAGGTCTGACTCCCAATACCACCAGTACCTCGTAAGCTATCCCACTGATGGCATCTTCACTTCATAGTCATCTCCTGTGGATTTCCCTTGTCTGTTTCTGGCAATTGCAAGTCAATTGACTCCATTCAGTCATCAGGATTGCCACTGTGGACCGGTGGCTGGTCATCGCTGGTACTGCAATCGTGGAATTCTGGGAAAGGAGCTCATACAAACTTGAGACCGATGGCTGTGACCGCAGTGCACTGTAGTTCTCCTGTGGGAAATTTTTGTGCTACCATTTCTGCTGCTGCTTCCGCCACATACAGGGTTCGAAAAGAAAGAGTCCAATATTTTGAGAGTGGGTAGCACTCATCAAAGCAAGAACTAAAGTCTAGTAAACATGGGCTCTAAAATGGATATATTAAGAACTATGAGCAGTTGTTAATCTTCGATACTATTGAGAGATTTCTTCTACAGCACACTCTGCGTTCAGTCATTGAGAGGAGGTAGTGTGGACCAAAAGAAGTAAAAAATGTTCGTGGGCTCCAAAATGCATACCTTAAGAGCTATGAACACTTGTTTGATAGAATAGAGGTGTTTCACAGTTGTTGTTGTGGTCTTCAGTCCTGAGAGTGGTTTGATGCAGCTCTCCATGCTACTCTATCCTGTGAAATCTTCTTCATCTCCCAGTACCTACTGCAGCCTACATCCTTCTGAATCTGCTTAGTGTATTCATCTCTTGGTCTACCTCTACGATTTTTACCCTCCACACTGCCCTCCAATGCTAAATTTGTGATCCCTTGATGCCTCAGAACATGTCCTACCAACCGATCCCTTCTTCTAGTCAAGTTGTGCCACAAACTTCTCTTCTCCCCAATCCTATTCAATACCTCCTCATTAGTTACGTGATCTACCCACCTTATCTTCAGCATTCTTCTGTAGCACCACATTTCGAAAGCTTCTATTCTCTTCTTGTCCAAACTAGTTATCGTCCATGTTTCACTTCCATACATGGATACACTCCATACAAATACTTTCAGAAACGACTTCCTGACACTTAAATCTATACCCGATGTTAACAAATTTCTCTTCTTCAGAAACGATTTCCTTGCCATTGCCAGTCTACATTTTATATCCTCTCTACTTCGACCATCATCAGTTATTTTACTCCCTAAATAGCAAAACTCCTTTACTACAGTTTCACAGTATCAAAGAGGAACAAGTGTTCATAACTCTAGCCCATGTTTACATGACATTTTTTACTTGTTTTGGTCCACACTAGCTCCTCTCAAAATATGGAAAGCAAAGAGTTTGCAGTAGAAGGGATCTCTTTCATAGTATGAAAGATGAACAAGTGCCCATAGCTCTTAAGGTATGCATTTTAGAGCTCATGTTTACTAGACTTTCTTGTTTTGGTGAGTATTACCATCTCTCAAAATATTGTACATTTTTTAACACCCTATATATAGAATTTTGACTTATCGTTGAAGGCTATTAGCCACAGGAAGTATAAAAATGCATCTGGAAAAAGGACGAGTTTTCTAAATGGGGACAAATAGCAGGAAACGATCCCTGAGAGGATAAGGAGCAAAAAAGGTCATATGGACATATGGTCAGAAATGCATCCCAAGGGAGATACGCCCACTTGCAGGGTGGAGATAAGATCTTTGACAGTGTAGGTGTGAATGCAATGAGTGAAAGCACACAGGATAACACAACAGACCAATGACAATGTTCTGTCTGTACTAGTATTTTAGTTCCACACTCCAGAGGACAGTAATGTTGTCCGTGACGATGGCAGGCTCACAAATTAGTACGAAGGAGCATCCATTTCACTGCTTTTGCTAACTTATTCTGGTGATGGGCAACATACTGCCCTCTTGATTGTGGAGCCAAACCACTAGTACAAACAGAACATTACCACTGGTCTGGTGGGTATTCTGTCTGCTTTCAATCATTGAAACCTACAATGTCAAAGATCATTTATGTCCATCTTCTTACTGTGCATACTTGCTTGGAACACATTTCCAGTCCTATTTAATAATGACGTGTTCTGATTTTCATCGTCTGAGGGATTGTTTCCTGTACTTTGCCCCTAGTTAGCAATACCCCCCCCCCCCCCCCCTGTATAGGTGGTTCCCAAATTCTTCCTCCTTATGTAAAATGTTTTCTGCTCACGCATTATGACCTCTCTGGACAGCAAAAATCTCTGTGAAAATAAATATGAATTCTGCAAACAGAGGTCTTGCAACACTCACTCAGCCTTTTTGCCACGAGATTCAGAGAGCTGTAGGCAAAGGCGTCCAGTTGATGCCACGTCTGTTGACTTCTGACACACTTTCAATTCAATTATTCATTTATGTTTAACAAACAAAATGTGACCTTTACGAGTAGTGGGGCAGATCTGTGAACCTATTCAGAACTTCCTTTCATATACAATTTAAAATGTCATTCTTAACACAGCAAAATCGTCAAATATAAAAGAATTTTGGGACAACCACAAGGGAATGTTACAGAGATGTTGCTGTTTAAAGTTGGTTTAATGACCTAGTGGATAACATTGAAGGCCCCTTCAGGCTAATCATAGACAATGCTCTTGTCAATAGGAAGTTTGCAATGCCAGAAAGCTGAAGTGAAATGCAGGAAGACCTGTAGACAATTTGTGCAGGGACTGGTAGTTGACGGTGGAACTAAATAAATGTGAATTATTGTGCATCAATTGGTGAAGAGATCCACATGGTCTACTAGTGTTGGTGACAAATCATTGGAAGCAGTAACTAATGTAAACAGTGGGAAAAGCAGATGTCAGGCTGAGATTCATTGGCAGAATGTTAAGGAAATGCAAACGAAGCGGCTTAAGAAATGTATGTGACCAGCTATCGAATGTAATTCATCAGTCTGCACTCCTTACAACGTTTCATTCATAAAAGACACAGAGGAGGTCCAACAGAGTGGCATGTTTTATCATCATTTACCTGCCACTAGCACATTACAGAGTTGCTCAATAAACTCCAGTGGTTGAAGCTGTTATGCATCACAAAGAGGTTTAGTGTCGAAATTCCAAGAAGATTCGAGTAATATACTACTTATATATCTCACAAAATGTCCACAACAAGAAAATCAGAGAAATTAGAACTCATATAGATTATTACTGACAATCATCCTTTCTATGCACCATTCATGAATGAAACAGAGGAAAGGTGGCGGAGGAGGGGGGAAGAAGGTAGTACAGGATGTACCCTCTGCCATGCACTATCAGGTGGCCTTTGGAGTATGCATATAGATGTGGATGGTGGCAGGCCTGCTTCCACTAAGTACAGGATCAAACTATGTGATCGATGTGTGTGTAATCTATGATAGCCATGGAACTATGATTTTCACAGTTGTCATCCCTCAGTTCATGTTATGCAGTGATAGCATTACACATGACTAGAGTGCTGCCAGGATGCCTATCCATTGCTATGAATGTCCAGTTGATAGAACTAGGGCTACTTGAACGTGAGCCAGCCCATGTTCCAGTAAAAAATAGATGCGGAACTATGGATCTACGTTTGCAGAAAAGTGTTGGGGCCATTCATTAAGCAGTAAGCTACTCATTTCAAGAGATGATCATGTGCTGTTACTAGTGTGACAAGCTGTGATGTTGCAGGGAAGTATTGTGTGTGTGAGAGTTCTTTATCCAGGTGAAAACACGGCACCTTTTGGTTGTAAGATATAGTGGGGTGCCGAATTATCATATTCACTGAATGGACATAACAGTTTTGTTGTTGTTGTTGTGGTCTTCAGTCCTGAGACTGGTTTGATGCAGCTCTCCATGCTACTCTATCCTGTGCAAGCTTCTTCATCTCCCAGTACCTACTGCAACCTACATCCTTCTGAATCTGCTTAGTGTATTGATCTCTTGGTCTCCCTCTACGATTTTTACCCTCCACGCTGCCCTCCAATGCTAAATTTGTGATCCCTTGATGCCTCAAAACATGTCCTACCAACCGATCCCTTCTTCTAGTCAAGTTGTGCCACAAACTTCTCTTCTCCCCAATCCTATTCAATACCTCCTCATTAGTTACGTTATGCAGCTTTATTCTGCCACAAGTTTCTCCAGCAGCCTGATGTGATTCGTGGATATACTCCCATTGCAATTTCCCTCTTCAGTCCTTGCCAGACATTTTCAATGGGATTCATGTCTGTGGAGTTCCCTAACCAGACCAAAGTAGGAATAACAGTCTCACTGAAATATTTAGTCACATATTCTGCCTTGTGGCATAGTGCTGAATCGAGCATAGAGATGTAGTTGTTGTCAGGAAACCATTCTTTCACCTGAAAAAGAAGTCAAGTTCCCAGTACTGATCTTGATGTATTGTCCCTTTCACAACATAAAGGTGTACATTTCCTTTGCTACTCATTGCAAACAAAGCCATTACTGACGTAGGATGCTTGACTCATTGAACTAAGCAATCTCCTTGGAATTTTTTATCGCTCCTGTGTCTCACAAATTCTGTTTTCTGTTGTACAATTTGGATACTGGTTTCGTCAGAACTGAGAGGCAATCATATGTCTCATTTGCAAGTCATTATCATAAAAGGAGAAGTACAATGATGATGTAGCTCATTTACCTCTTTTTAGTCATCTACAGTCTAGTTTTGTACTTTTTGGTCCATTCTAGTCATTGTTTCATCACTGGGGTAAGTTTCTGTTTCTTGGTAGGACGGTGTCATTGGAGCATCATTTTATTGAACCTTTGCTGCAGAGTTATGGTAGATACAGGTACTTCATCATCCTCCAACACATTCTTAATCACCTGCATTGGTTTTCTGTGGTTTTCCACTACCATTCATCTTATTTCTGTGTCTGCTCTAGGGAATGTAATGCATTTTCGACCATGTTTACCTTGCTACTGCATTTCAAGACTCATTATTCAATTTGTTGCTCATATTTTGAACCTTGGACAGTGAAATTCCTTCCATATGAGCAATACCTTGCTGACTATATTGAAAATGTGACAAGAGAGCCGATAATCTAGTTCTTTCCTTTACCCGTATCCGTATAGTCACAAGGAAACCATATTCAGAGTTAAGGAACTCATTACGGATTGAAACATGGAATAAATTGCATAAAAATGTCATTAAATACATAAAGTTTGCTAATACTTGAAAAACTCATGGGTCTTTTGGATATAATTTGCTGTACTTCACTTCATAAAGGTAATTCTGACGACCACAACTATTCGATATCTCAGAAAATACTGAAGTAACAGTCTGTTGTTGTTAAACAAACAATGTAAGCTATTTACTATTCTACAGTGCTGTAGAAACGAACAACTCATGAATCATTTTTGGTGTACAGTACTTCCAAACCAAGCTTAAAGAATTCCTGAACTACATTGTGAATGTATTAATTTGGCACCCCCATGTACAGTCTGAGCCATTGGGAGGCAAGCAATAGTATCAGAGATGGAGTCCTAGCCTACAGGCAGATAAAAATTGTAACTGTAGCATCTGAGGAGTGGAGCCCAATGCTGTTATCTCTGTGCCATCCTCTCAGGGAGATTTGCAATGGGATCTGTGAACTTTTCGAACTACCCTCATGTTAAAGATTAGAATTTTAAAAAATAATTTAAAAATAATTACCAACATTTGGCTCCTTGATTTGTTTCTGTGACATATCAATGAAATATTTACAATGAAAGTGAGGTGTTAGCTATGTCTAATAGTCACTTGCCGCCTAAATTCATGAAGCTGACATGTTGGGTCGATATTATGCACTAAAAAGAATTCAATAAATAGAGAACCCAACATGAAATGACTTCTCTGAAAAGACTGGAGTTACCTGTCTGACAAACCTCCCCCCCCCCCCCCCCAACTCGTCTCTCTCTCTCTCTCTCTCGCACACATGCATGCACACACACACACACACACAAAACTATTTTAGTTAATCATAAGTATATATTAATTCAAAGTGGCCATTAAATGAAATTTTAAATAAAAAAACCTACCAACTGTGTTTAAACTCTGCTTTTCTTTCAGTAAATACACGTTTCTGATCACAGTTCCAGGACCTTCCAAATCTTATTACATTGTCAAAGCACTGGGTATTCAGAAATTTCTTAACTGCAAACTATTTTCACGTTAGTTACATTGTACTACCTTGTTATTTGAAATTATTTGAAATAAAATGTGGAACACAGAACGCGCGGCAGCCAATCAGCGCCTGATCGGATGGGCGTTGGCCGCACCCGAACTATTTTTAACTGCGGATCATGCTCTGTTAAAACTAGAGTGCGATCCTCCAGCTCTGGGGGCAGCCAGGCGAAGTTCGTTCAAGGTCACCCGCCTTTCGTAGCTGCAGTGGCTAAGTGAAGACAGCCATGAATTGTAGTATACAATTCATCATGTGATCAACAATTACAGTGTATATTCCTAAATCTCAGTGTTTCATCCACAATACAGTTATCTCAACATAAAACTGAAGCCCAGATGATGAAACTGCGCTTCAATACGCACATTCGCTGAAATGATAGCTGAACTTGTCTGCTGTGTACAGATATTTATTATTTAAAATAGCATCTGCCTTTCAGTATCGAAGGTGCAGAGAAAAGCTTTTACAGCAAACACAAAATTGTATTTGTTAACAGTAGATATTACCAACATTGTAACAAATAACTTCGTGCTGTCTATTTACAACTTTATAAACATTAAAGTTTTTGCTTTTTCTGGTTAGATGCTTGTGGTCTATCTTTGTTGCTTTCCTTTTTCTTTCTTTTTATGGCCTGAATCTTCTGTCTGAAACATTAAGAAAGCGTTAGTGTAAAATCTGAAGGTAAAGAATCATCTTTAACATTCAAATACAACTAAATTATAGTCACTGTTCAATATATAAAAGGTTTAACTCTACACTTACTGCAACTTTTTCTGCTTCTCCATATCACAAAGTGGAACAGTAGATATCCGTTCTCGTTGAGGGGCCTTCTTTTCAAGTTTACGCCGATCCCTTTTACTGGATTTCTTAAGTTTAAGTAGGTATTCTGGTACCTCGCACCCTGAATCTTTGACCATTTGAGCAATGCTGCAAATGAAGGAAGGAAACATCAAACACAGAAATAGAGTCAGTATTCTGGAATCACTAATCCTTGTCTTTAATTAAGTCAGACTCTACAAAGTACATTAAACTTTGGCAGTATTTTCAATTTGTTTTTAGGTTTCTTTTATTGTTGATACTGATATTCCGGAGGTATTTATGCCAAGTTTACCCAACAAATTTAACACGTCGTGAAGCTGTTAAAGTATATCAGTCCCTGTTGCAACATGTCATGAAGCTGTCAAGGTATATCAGTCTCTGTTGCAAATGCTGTCACAATATTGGTCAGTTTATCTAAACTGACTAAAATGTAATTTACCAGGATAAAAGGATAGTTATATATGTTCAAGAAATGTAATGTGTACAATGTCTTCAAATAAAGAAACTGTTAGTAAATCCTGCCCAAAATAGGCCATGTTTACCCAACAGTACCAACCGGCCACCATGTCATACTCAACCCACAGGCATCACTGGACACGGATATGGAGGGGCGTGTGGTCAGCACACTACTCTCCGAGTCTTATGTCAGTTCATGAGACCGGAGCTGCCACTACTCAATCAAGTAGCTCCTCAGTTTGCCTCACAAGGGCCGAGTGCACCCTACTTGCCAACAGTGCTTGTAAAACCCAAGTGCTAGCCCAGCCCGACAGCGCTTAACTTCAGTGATCTGATGGGAACTGGTGTTACCGCTGCGGCAAGGCTGTTGGCAAAGAAACCGTTAGTATAGCATTCTATATGCTGTGGCATGTTTTTCGGCCGCAATGACAGGTCAACATTGCAAATGCTTTCAGTGTGAATTTCAGGTTGCTACTGCAATGAAGTGATCCATAGTAATTTGTTCTTGAAGCAGTTTTTTCACTCATGCTCAGAAAACAAGTGACATTAATGTCATGCAATTGGGCACTTCTAAGTTTTACTGACAACTTGGGCATACCGCAAGTGAGAAAATGCAGAAATTCGAGAAGCATATGAAGAGATGAAAAGAGAGAGAGAGAGAGAGAGAGAGAGAGAGAGAGAGAGAGGGGGGGGGGGTGTTTAATGAAGTGTTCATGTCTTGAGATGATTAAGAAATTTTTAGGTAACTGAGAATCTCAAACCTATTATCGGAAGATTTATCAGTACCCAGAGCTGATAAAAATTTCACAAGTGAAGAGATTTGACATGTTTCAATTGCCAGTGAACAGCAAGAATGACTCGGAAACAACAGAAATTGAGTCACACACTGTTCGTCAGGTTCTGATAATAGAATTGTGGATGAGGAGAGCATGCACATAAAGTGGTTCTAAAACACATTTCCCAGGACAAAAGAACACCTGCATTTATTTTTAGACGTATTTTTAAAAAATCTGGAACATCACTGTTTTTATAGAATGAGTCTTCACTGGTTATAAAACACATTGTTTCAAATACAACACAGAAATCATGGGCTAAAGTCACAAATGGTGCATTTCAATTTCACCACCTCAATATAAAATTAAAATATTTGTGTTTTTGATAGATAAGCATTCATTCAGAATCTGTGTCTCAAGAACATATGGTAAAATGCCATGTTTTCTATGAAGTATCTGACCGCTTTCGAAAAGAGATCACAAATGTTAGATCAAATGTTGTGCACAAGTGGTTAGTGTGTTACAGCCAGGCATTTTGTGGAGCTATAAAGATACACCAAGACACAAGAAACACATTTTTTATGGGAGAATTGTTCTGACAGCATACCCAATAACTCGCCTGTGGGCTCATGTTTCATGGTGTCTGGACTGACAACCAGCCGAGGTTTTGGCATTACTTTCTCTTATTTGTGCCAAATCCTCACTTTCTTCTATAGATATCTTTGGCCACCTCTCATCTGTTTCCAACACTGACAGTTATATGCTGTAAGACCTAAGATGTCCTCCATTTTCGTACAGTGCTTACTTTCCACAATCTGGCCACTCATGTTTTTAGTGGCGCTCCCTTCAGTTCTTAATTCCTTCTTGGGTAGCTACAGGTTCAGCAAGTGCAGTGCTGTAAAAAGTCACCTACTTCCCATGCACATGACACGAGCTCAAGTTTTCAAACAAAATCATCCCACGTGAGTACAGTGGCACGCTCACATTCTCATACATCAGTCTGCCACAAGGGTTCTGGAGGAGGCAAAAGTTTGAGAGGAAAGAACAGAAACCAATGGATAGTGATTAACAACACAATAACTGTGTTCGAGAGCAGTACAAACCTCTTATCAGAAACACTTGAAAAATGAGCTCTGAAGATTCCGAAGTGCTGCTGCGCATAAAGGTGCAAAACTTTGTGAGCAGTTAAACAGAGCTGCCTGTAACTCAGTGTGTAGCTTTCTAGTCTAGTCATTCCAAAGTCACAAGTTTGATTCACACTAGCAACAACTGTTTTTAACTATAATTTGAATTATATTAATTATGAAACTGAAATGTAAATTTAAAATACTGAACCAATTACTTTTAATAACATTTTAATAAAAACATCTTTTTTTTATTTTTTACGTAATAATGCAAGTATTTGTAATAAATTTAAAATTGGTACAAAAAATGAAATGACTTATTGCAAAATGAAAAAATATTTTTACTGATAATACTGTTCAGTTTTTAGCAGTAAAAGTATTAATTTTCCTATTTCAAATTTCCCATGTTTGTAACAAATTTTAATTTGTTGTGAATACTTGCACTGTCATGCAATTAATAGTTAAAATGTCTGCCCCTGCAGCTGAGTGGTCAGTGCAATTGCGTGCCAAGTGGGAGACCTGAGTACGATTCCTATTTCTGCATGGGATTTTGCCTTGGTGGGAGGACTGGAACGGGGTGCACTCAGCCTCGTGAGGCAAACTAAAGAGCTTCTTGAATGAGTAGTAGAGGTTTCAGGTCTAGAAACTTGACAATGACTGGGACAGTAGTGTGCTGACCACATGCTCCTCCAAAACCACATCCAATGATGCTACTAGCAGAGGGTGACATGGCAGTCAGTTGGCCCAGAATTATTTACATCTACATGGATACTATGCAAATCACACTTAAGTGCCTGACAGAGGGTTCACAGAACCATCTTCACAATAATTCTCTATTATTCTGCTCCTGAACGGTATGTAGGAAAAATGAGCACCTGTATCTTTCCATGCAAGCTCTGATTTCCTTTATTTTATTATAATGATCATTTCTCCGTACATAGGTCAGCATCAACAAAATATTTTTGCAGCTGGACAAGAAAGTTGGTGACTGAAACTCTGTGAGAAGATTTCGCACAACGAGAAAAGCCTTTGTTTTAAACCTGTATCATGTCCACGACGCTGTCTCCCCTATTTCTCCATAATACAAAATGCACTGCCAGTGTTTGAACTTTCTCAATGTACTCCAATAATCCTATCTGACAAGGATCCCATGCTACACAGCAGTACTCCAAAAGAGGACGGACAAGTATAGCGTAGGCAATTTCCTTCGTAGATCTGCTGTATCCTCCAAGTGTTCTGCCAATAAAACACAGTCTGGTTCACCATTCCCACTACATTTTGTATGTGTTCTTTCCAATTTAAGTTATTCATAATTGTAGTTCCTAAGTATTTTGTTGAATTTACAGCCTTTAGATATGATTGATTATCTTTTTTGTTGTTAAAATAAGAAGCAGTTATTTGTATTAAGATTTATGATCCAATATCTGTTTCTTAAATTTCAATTTGTAATACAAAAAAGGAGCAAAATAAATGTATCTAAAAGAGTAACTAGTACAAGCATGATTAGAACTAGGGACTTCATGATTACGGGACACGAATGCTTCACACTCAGCTACAAGTGGCTGTGTTTAAATGCTAGAAACGTTTTATACTTGACACTGCTCAGAAATATTCAAAATCAATTTTTCAGTGTTTTTGATAAGTACACTGTACTGCTTTAGGAAATGGATGTGATGACACTGAGCTTCAAATCCTACACAAATGCATAAAATCAGAGAGGGTAGAGCAACCTGTGAGGTCCCTTGTAAGTGGAAAACATGCTGAAACCCTTTCATCAGATAGTCTCCTCCTAGAAAACAATGAAGATGTATTCAGACATGATGTCGCTCTCTGGCTAAATAAGAACATAAAAAATCTGGTGCAAAAGAAGATCTGTATATTTCCAAGTCATATATTTTATGGTCGAAATGAACTGACATGATGTTGCTGTCTTGCAAAATAAGAACATCAAAAATCTGGTGCAAAAGAAGGTTTGTATATTTCTAACAAGAGAACCTCCCCATCGCACCCCCCTCAGATTTAGTTATAAGTTGGCACAGTGGATAGGCCTTGAAAAACTGAACACAGATCAATTGAGAAAACAGGAAGAAGTTGTGTGGAAATGTGAAAAAATAAGCAAAATATACAAACTGAGTATTTCATGGGAAGATAAGCAACATCAAGGACAATGGGAACGCAGGAGCGCCGTGGTCTCGTGGTAACGTGAGCAGCTGCGGACCGTAAGGTCCTTGGTTCAAATCTTCCATCAAGTGAAAAGTTTAATTTTTTATTTTAAGTTTATGTGACAAACTCTTATGTTTTCATCACTTTTTTGGGAGTGATTATCACATCCACAAGAAAACCTAAATCGGGCAAGGTAGAAGAATCTTTTTACCCATTCGCCAAGTGTACAAGTTAGGTGGGTCAACAACATATTCCTGTCATGTGACGCACATGCCTTCACCAGTGTCGTATAGAATATATCAGATGTGTTGTCCTGTGGAGGAATCGGTTGACCTATGACCTTGCGATCAAATGTTTTCGGTTCCCATTGGAGAGGCACGTCCTTTCGTCTACTAATAGCACGGTTTTGCGATGCGGTCGCAAAACACAGACACTAAACTTATTACAGTGAACAGAGACATCAATGAACAAACGGACAGATAATAACTATGCAAAAATAAAGAAAGTAAAATTTTCACTCGAGGGAAGACTTGAACCAAGGACCTCTCGTTCTGCAGCTGCTCACGCTACCATGGGACCACGGCGCTCGTGAGCTCACATTGTCCATGATATTGCATATGTTGCGCATGGACTACTCAGTTTATATATTTTGCTTATTTTTTCACAGTTCCACACAACTTCTTCCTGTTTTCTCATTTGATCTGTGTTCAGTTTATCAAGGCCTATCCACTGTGCCAACTTATAACTAAATCTGAGGGGGGTGCGATGGGGAGGTTCCCTTGTAAGTCATATATGTTATACCCACACTGAACAGCAAGTTTTCTATCATAGTCATCCCTGTATATAATGCCAGCAGTAACTCAGAAGATGAAATCGGACAGTTGTGTGAAAACATTAACAAAACAAAAACATCAGAAGAAAACACAACTACTGGTACTTATGGGACATATCATGGCTGAACGGAAAATACGCAGGATAATCTAAGGATGTTGCCAATATGAATTAGGCAACATAAATGAACACGGCAAACAAATGGTAGATTACCCTACAGCAGAGAATCTGTTTTGTATTAATACTCTGTGCAAGAAACAAATTTTATGGAAGTAGGATCGGTGAGTCCCGATGGGCAAACCAAGAATTACACTTGATCCGAACTTATTGAAGAGAGTAGTATGTGAAGATGTGTCTTTACCAAGCAGGTTTGACAGAGGTCATGAGCGTAGACTACTTTAGACAATTTTCAACTTCAAGTGACAGTGCTCAAGATTAGCAAAGAGTGAGATTTCACTCCTGAGCCAAAGTGAACTATAGATGCATCACAAATCATTCCATAAAGAACAGATGCTAAGTAACAGATAAGCAAAGCAAACCACAAAAAGACTGTCAAACAAGTAAGCCTTCAGCCAAAACGGCCTTCATCAGAATCAGAATTACAATATACACACACACACACACACACACACACACACACACACACGACTACAGTCTCTGGCTGCTGAGATCAGACTACGAGCAACAGCACAAGAAAGGATGTGAGAATATTTGCATTTACTGATGACATCATGATATGGGGTAAAACTGAAGACAAAGTAAAGATCAGACTCGATGAATGGAAATCTCAGTTCCAGAAACATAATCTCAACATGAGCAAGACCAAGACAGTGGTGAGGGCAGTCAACAGAGATGGACAATCAGCAAGTGTAAAACTAGGAGACCACCAACTAGAGTGTGTGGACAGTTTTCCTTACCTTGGAAGTGTAATCTCCAGTGATAATTTGGTCAGAAATGAAATCACCAACAGAGTGCAAAAAGGATCTGAATTCATCCAACAAGTAATATCACTTTTATGGGATGACTTGATTCCAAAACCGGCCAAACTGATATGTTTAATAGCTATTTCATACCATACTGACCTATGGTATTGAAACATGTACCCTCACAAAAAGAGAATCATCACGGCTGCAAGCATCAGAGATGAAGTTTCTTAGATCCACCATCCATAAGACCAAGATGGACAAGTTAAGGAATGAGGAGGTGAGGATAGAAGCTGGAGTGCTCCCTGCTGCCGTTGGATAAGCAGCTGCAGCAGCAAGTCGTATACTCCTAGCTCACTCATTTGTTACATAGTTTAATTCTTAATTTCTTTGCGTGTTTTTGGTACTTGCATTGTTTAATTCATAAATTTCGGGCGTATTATAGTATTTGAGAGTTGTAGCATCGCGTTTTAGTACCTGAATAGTGTAAAATCGCGTAGTCTCCTTCCGCCGCCGAGCAGTGTGTCAGCAGTGCGCAAGTAGCAGTATTACTGCATTTACTAGGCAATATTTTATTTTAATAACCGTTTAAATTTTGTCGATTTATTTGCGCTCTCTGTAGATTAGTTCAGACGTTCTTTGCACAACAGTTTTTAGCATGGATAGGGACTGCAACTGCTGTGTTCGGATGCAGGCTGAGTTGGCATCCCTTCGCTCCCAGCTTCAGGCAGTGTTGGCTTCGGTCACACAGCTTGAGGCTGTTGCCAATGGGCATCACTGTGGGGGTACGGATGGGGGTTTGTCGGGGATGGCCAGCTCGTCCCACGCATCCCCCGATCGGACTAAGACTGCGGTTGCCCGGGATACTGCCCGCACTGAGGCTGATCCCTCACCTGTGGTAGAGTGGGAGGTCGTCTCAAGGTGTGGCAGGGGGCGAAAGACATTCCGGACGGCTGAACGGAAGGCCTCTCCATTTTGTCTGACGAACCGGTTTCAGGCTCTGTCTCAGGCTGATACTGACCTTCGGCCTGTCATGGCTGCTTGTCCTGTTCCAGAGGTTGCCCCTCAGTCTGCAAGATCTGGGCGGTCGCAGAGGGTGGGCTTACTGGTAGTTGAGAGCTCCAACGTCAGGCGCGTAATGGGGCCCCTTAGGGAAATGGCAGCAAGAGAGGGGAAGAAAACCAATGTGCACTCCGTGTGCATACCGGTGGGAGTCATTCCAGATGTGGAAAGGGTCCTTCCGGATGCCATGAAGGGTACAGGGTGCACCCATCTGCAGGTGGTCGCTCATGTCGGCACCAATGATGTGTGTCGCTATGGATCGGAGGAAATCCTCTCTGGCTTCCGGCGGCTATCTGATTTGGTGAAGACTGCCAGTCTCGCTAGCGGGATGAAAGCAGAGCTCACCATCTGCAGCATCGTCGACAGGACTGACTGCGGACCTTTGGTACTGAGCCGAGTGGAGGGTCTGAATCAGAGGCTGAGACGGTTCTGCGACCGTGTGGGCTGCAGATTCCTCGACTTGCGCCATACGGTGGTGGGGTTTTGCGTTCCGCTGGATAGGTCAGGAGTCCACTACACGCAACAAGCGGCTACACGGGTAGCAGGGGTTGTGTGGCGTGGGCTGAGCGGTTTTTTAGGTTAGATGGCCTTGGGCAAGTACAGAAAGGGCAACAGCCTCAACGGGTGCGGGGCAAAGTCAGGACATGCGGGGACCAAGCAGCAATCGGTATTGTAATTGTCAACTGTCGAAGCTGCGTTGGTAAAGTACCGGAACTTCAAGCGCTGATAGAAAGCACCAAAGCTGAAATTGTTATAGGTACAGAAAGCTGGCTGAAGCCAGAGATAAATTCTGCCGAAATTTTTACAAAGATACAGACGGTGTTTAGAAAGGATAGATTGCATGCAACCGGTGGTGGAGTGTTCGTCGCTGTTAGTAGTAGTTTATCCTGTAGTGAAGTTGAAGTGGATAGTTCCTGTGAATTATTGTGGGTGGAAGTTACACTTAACAACCGAGCTAGGTTAATAATTGGCTCCTTTTACCGACCTCCAGACTCAGCAGAATTAGTGGCAGAACAACTGAGGAAAATTTGGAATACATTTCACATAAATTTTCTCAGCATGTTATAGTCTTAGGTGGAGATTTCAATTTACCAAATATAGACTGGGACACTCAGATGTTTAGGACGGGTGGTAGGGACAGAGCATCGAGTGACATTATACTGAGTGCACTATCCAAAAATTACCTCGAGCAATTAAACAGAGAACCGACTCGTGGAGATAACATCTTGGACCTACTGATAACAAACAGACCCGAACTTTTCGACTCTGTATGTGCAGAACAGGGAATCAGTGATCATAAGCCCGTTGCAGCATCCCTGAATATGGAAGTTAATAGGAATATAAAAAAAGGAAGGAAGGTTTATCTGTTTAGCAAGAGTAATAGAAGGCAGATTTCAGACTACCTAACAGATCAAAATGAAAATTTCTGTTCCGACACTGACAATGTTGAGTGTTTATGGAAAAAGTTCAAGGCAATCGTAAAATGCGTTTTAGACAGGTACGTGCCGAGTAAAACTGTGAGGGACGGGAAAAACCCACCGTGGTACAACAACAAAGTTAGGAAACTACTGCGAAAGCAAAGAGAGCTTCACTCCAAGTTTAAACGCAGCCAAAACCTCTCAGACAAACAGAAGCTAAACAATGTCAAAGTTACCGTAAGGAGGGCTATGCGTGAAGCGTTCAGTGAATTCGAAAGTAAAATTCTATGTACCGACTTGACAGAAAATCCTAGGAAGTTCTGGTCTTACGTTAAATCAGTAAGTGGCTCGAAACAGCATATCCAGACACTCCAGGATGATGATGGCATTGAAACAGAGGATGACACGCGTAAAGCTGAAATACTAAACGCCTTTTTCCAAAGCTGTTTCACAGAGGAAGACCGCACTGCAGTTCCTTCTCTAAATCCTCGCACAAACGAAAAAATGGCTGACATCGAAATAAGTGTCCAAGGAATAGAAAAGCAACTGGAATCACTCAACAGAGGAAAGTCCACTGGACCTGACGGGATACCAATTCGATTCTACACAGAGTACGCGAAAGAAATTGCCCCCCTTCTAACAGCTGTGTACCGCAAGTCTCTAGAGGAACGGAGGGTTCCAAATGATTGGAAAAGAGCACAGATAGTCCCAGTCTTCAAGAAGGTCGTCGAGCAGATGCGCAAAACTATAGACCTATACCTCTGATGTCGATCTGTTGTAGAATTTTAGAACATGTTTTTTGCTCGAGTATCATGTCGTTTTTGGAAACCCAGAATTTACTATGTAGGAATCAACATGGATTCCGGAAACAGCGATCGTGTGAGACCCAACTCGCTTTATTTGTTCATGAGACCCAGAAAATATTAGATACAGGCTCCCAGGTAGATGCTATTTTTCTTGACTTCCGGAAGGCGTTCGATACAGTTCCGCACTGTCGCCTGATAAACAAAGTAAGAGCCTACGGAATATCAGACCAGCTGTGTGGCTGGATTGAAGAGTTTTTAGCAAACAGAACACAGCATGTTGTTATCAATGGAGAGACATCTACAGACGTTAAAGTAACCTCTGGCGTGCCACAGGGGAGTGTTATGGGACCATTGCTTTTCACAATATATATAAATGACCTAGTAGATAGTGTCGGAAGTTCCATGCGGCTTTTCGCGGATGATGCTATAGTATACAGAGAAGTTGCAGCATTAGAAAATTGTAGCGAAATGCAGGAAGATCTGCAGCGGATAGGCACTTGGTGCAGGGAGTGGCAACTGTCCCTTAACATAGACAAATGTAATGTATTGCGAATACATAGAAAGAAGGATCCTTTATTGTATGATTATATGATAGCGGAACAAACACTGGTAGCAGTTACTTCTGTAAAATATCTGGGAGTATGCGTGCGGAACGATTTGAAGTGGAATGATCATATAAAATGAATTGTTGGTAAGGCGGGTACCAGGTTGAGATTCATTGGGAGAGTGCTTAGAAAATGTAGTCCATCAACAAAGGAGGTGGCTTACAAAACACTCGTTCGACCTATACTTGAGTATTGCTCATCAGTGTGGGATCCGTACCAGATCGGGTTGACGGAGGAGGTAGAGAAGATCCAAAGAAGAGCGGCACGTTTCGTCACAGGGTTATTTGGTAACCGTGATAGCATTACGGAGATGTTTAATAAACTCAAGTGGCAGACTCTGCAAGAGAGGCGCTCTGCATCGCGGTGTAGCTTGCTCGCCAGGTTTCGAGAGGGTGCGTTTCTGGATGAGGTATCGAATATATTGTTTCCCCCTACTTATACCTCCCGAGGAGATCACGAATGTAAAATTAGAGAGATTAGAGCGCGCACGGAGGCTTTCAGACAGTCGTTCTTCCCGCGAACCATACACGACTGGAACAGGAAAGGGAGGTAATGACAGTGGCACGTAAAGTGCCCTCCGCCACACACCGTTGGGTGGATTGCGGAGTATAAATGTAGATGTAGATGTAGAATAAAGACATCCCTATTAGATCGAACTGGCACATCTAGACTTCGATGATATGGGCATGTGATGAGAATGGAACCAACCAGAACAGCCAAAATAAATTAGGAAAGAGAGCTGGATGGGAAAATACCTTAAGGAAGACCTCAAACCCGATGGAAGGACTTGATTAAGGCTGGTCTGGTGACCAGACGATAGGCGGTGGATGATGTTCTCCGTGAACACTTGTATTTGGGCAGGACGAAGTGAAAGAGGCTCATTACCAATACCCGGGAAACTGGAACTGTTAAATGATGATGATGATGGGAGAATATTTATTAAATTGGTGCAGTCAACGAAAGAAAAACATAACATAAAAATTATGAAATCCTGTGTAGTAACTAGGAGATCTAAAGTAGCTAAGACTGAGAAAAAGAAAGGGCAGATTATCCATATAAGCAAGATACTGCTTGTGCCATAATTTCTACCACTCGCTGTATTCTTTGACTATTGATATCCCACCTGAAGAAAGATCACCACCACAGACAGAAATACTGCAGGAATATGTAAAGTAATGATCACAGAAATAAAGAATGCCATTGTTTATCAGTAACCCGTAAGCCTCTTGAATCATATTTATGAACAAGCAACAATAGATTAGACTAGATGAATCTCTCATATAGCACATGATCCCAATAGTCAAAGAAGTCCACTATGGTGATCAACACCTACAATTTGTTGACAACACTGTGCTTATGAGTGAAGTATGACTCAAAATTGCCAGAAAATTGCATCTTTAGAAGTTTATTTGAAGAGGAACATGATAAAAAAAGTTATGAATACAAACTTTCGACTGGTTAAAAGTGACGACAAACTTACTGTAGTCACCTCCAAATATATCTGCTTTGACCATTAAATTCTGCCATGACAAACCAACCAAGCAGCAGAAATTCCATGAATTGAGTTATCCATCATTCAGAAATTTTCTGTGCATTATGGTCAAAAAGGAAGTTCCGAAGAACAAAAAATCGAAAGTGTACAATACCAGTATTCTACCAGCAACATATTCATGGCAACTACTCAAACTTAGAAAAAAATACTGCGAGTTCCAGGTATGGGGAGGAGGATTATGTCATAAAAAGCTGCTGATAAATTAATGGGGGAGGGCGAGGCAATGTCTCACAATAACAACTTTCTTTCCTCATGACTGAGACATACTAGCCAATGGGCATAATAATATCCATAGAATTGACACACTTTGAAATACTATGCACTTTAAAATTTGTGATTTATAAAGCTCAATAAAATTAAATTACATTGATAGGTTAAAAACAGAATTCCCTGAAATTTGCCTGACTTTTCCGGATGAAATGTAATTCTCTGAGAATTCCAGGTTTTCCAGACAAACCAACTCCCTGCATCTTAGAGCCTACAAACATTGGTTCTGACAATAGAGATTGTTCATAATTTATGAAGTGCACACAAAGAACAATAGAGAAACAGAATCAGGCATCAACCTCAGGAAAAAACATCAGGAATGAGTCCTTCACAAGCAGAAATAGCTGATTACTCAATAGAATTACTATGTTGAAATGGCAATGGTCTTCCAACAGAGCCAGGAAAGAAGCCAACATTTGGAGCAATAACATGATTTATTGCAGACCTCACAGGCACAAAGGAAGCATTGGAGGAGCCTAAATGAGATGACTTGATGGTATTAAGAGGACTGGTGGAACATCATGGTACTCGATGAAGCAGAAGTGGAAGAAAATTGAAGAGTTCACTCAGCAATGAATGTTGTCCTATTTGGCTGATGCTAATGAATGTGTAAACTAGTTAAAGAAATGCATGTTGAAAGTTACCTTCGGAGATTCACTGTATCGCTTTCTGTGAAAAATGTGATTGCTTTCCCTGGATTTCCAGCTCTCCCAGTTCTACCTGAAACCAAAAAGTAGACAATAGTATTCATAGAAGCAATAAAAAAGGCATAACTTCATTTTTAAAAAAAAAAACAAATAAAAACTTACCTATCCTATGTATGTAGGAGATGACACTAGGAGGAAAGTCATAATTGATGACTAAGTTTACTCCTTTGAAATCAATACCTCGTCCCATTAGTTCCGTGCAGATAAGGACCCAAATATCCCCTCTTCGGAAGCTTTGTACAACATTGTCCCTCTGTAAGAAAAAAAATATTATCTACCTAAATACAGATGTGAAAAAAGGTCTCAAAAGGGAGCACTCAATATAGCAACAGTACACTCACAGCAGTGAATGTCAAACATTGTTCACTTATTGGGATAAATGCTTTTATTTATTAATTAAAAAAATGAGAACCTGTGGTGTGTTTTGAGAGACATGAAACTGAGCTTTTCCAATTGTAAAGCCCTGCCCAGCTGTATACAGTCTGTGCATTGTAAAGAACTGAAGTCTGAGAACAGTGGCAACAAGATTTCTCCAGACTGTATTTGGTGTCCAAATAATATATGCAATGTACCATCCTAAAGTGAAAAGAGGACACACAGACTGCATATGTTCTACATTTTTTCTGTAAGCCACAATTCTCATCACCACTGGGTAGTTGCACGCAGCAACACATACACACATCCAGCAGTATGACATATATTAGTACATAAATACAGAAAAGACTGATACACTACTTTTATATGGAAACAAGTGTGACAACAGTAGAGCAGCTGTGCATGGAACTATTTTCCAACAGTCTTCATGTTATTTTATGTCCATGACCTCTGACAGAAGACTAATGCACTTCACTGCATGTGCCCAACCCCAGTTGTCAGTCTCAACCTGAATCCCCACACATTAATAACTTTTATCATCTTTTCATTTCTCATTAAAATTTTATTTTCTGAATCCAGTTGTTCTATCCAGGTACACATGCCATTATATGAGTGTTGAATTGCATGACCAACATCTAATGAGACTACAGAGCCTATACTTGGACACAACAGTAGCCAATCAGGAAGTGTGGGAGAGTAGGCATAAGAAGCTTCTGAAATACACACTCAGATTTTAGCTTAGATGAAGAGAGTCTAAGCAGACATTGTTTTTGTTCCACGTGTTGTACAATAATGTCAAACGTTGGAATCGACTTCTGGAAATATAGTCGATACTCATCTGAACATATGTATGACGGTGAGTACAAATGATGAAATTTTCAATTTTTCTGTCCGTTAACATTTCTTTGGTGGACAGGCCATCTACATAACCTTGTCTTTGGTACCCAGTCTTTTCTAAATACATCCCTACACAAGTATTTATAAACAACTTTACACTGAACACTGACAACCCGTGTTTACAGTGTAAATTGTTTAATTCTGTGGCCAAGAGACAATTGGCAGTAGCAGTATAACAAAGTACTGAACTTTTTGACTACTAATCAGTAATGCTGAACTTCTCACATGATATGCTTAATTTTTTATTGTAAAAGATACATAAATAACAGTGAGTAGTCTGACAACTCTTCCAGTAACTACTGCTTAGTTAGATCTCTCTTGGTTTCTCTGCTTAATTATTATTGTCACAGTCTAACAGTCTGTTTTATTTATTATTAAGAGTGTAATCAGATGCACACAATTTGAATTAGCAATCTGATTTGTATCTCTTCCACAGGAACAATTACAAAAAATATGATGATTCAACTGACTGACCTATATTATTTTCTATTCTTCCATGAAAAGTATGTCATCTTATATACATGGAATTATTGTACAGTGAACCTGAAAGATTTAGTTACTTCTCCAGAACATGAAACATCATAAAGTCTCTTATCAAAGTTTATCATCATACTTTTTCTATAACGATAACCAGTTTTGTTCCATTACAGAACATCTTGACACCAACAGTAATTGCAGTTCAGGAACTGCATACTCTATACACTAGACACTTATCTCATATCTACCACTAACAGGTATTTCTGTCTGGTTATCTTGAACGTATAGCACAAAAATTCCTTCGACTGTCGGACAATGTACTGCTTGCCAATAGGCCATGCAATGAGAAAACAACTGAGGTCAATAATTTACTGAGATATTTTGCAATCTAGTGGTGACACTTCCTTTAGGTCCTAAGATAGATATGAAATGGGAATACAGGCTACAGCAAGGTGCGCAGTATACTGCTGCATCCATTTTCAATAAGCTACACAAGAATTCAAAAATCTTAGCAATAATCCATCAACTTTCAAATCCAAACTGAAGAGTTTCCTCATGGGTCACTCCTACTATTCTGTCGAGGAGTTTCTTGAAAAAGTAAGCTGATTCCTGTGTTATATTGTTGATTTACATAAACTTACGGCTTGTCGTTTTTTGGGTTCATAAACAGTTTATTTTATTTGTTATTACTTTTATGTAGTAATTTCATGTACTGACACATTCCATGAGCTTGGAGACTTGCTCAATTTATTTCTACACAACTAGACATGTACAATAAAAAAAGCAATGGTTGTCAATTCCAAGATTACTCTACATGAGAAGAACACTATCTTTTGTCACAATTAGCTGTCTGGGAAGTGGAAAATAAATACACAGGCTTGAAGCAGAAAGTACAGATGGAGTTAAGAAAGCCAAAACATGCCTTTTGTGAGCAAATCCCAAAATCATGTACACAAGAATTTACAAAGACACAGAAGAAAAGTCAGACTTCAAAGGTGAGGAAATAATACCTAAGGTGAAACACTGAAAATTTTTAAATGCCCATACTGAAGAGAATTTAAACAGGAAACACAATACTCTTGAACTTTCCCTTGACAACTCCTTTTATTTCACATAAGGATTTCTGTTTGTGTAACATGAATATAAAACGACTCGTATCACATCATTATGACAAATTGCACAAATCATCCGGCGAACATGAAAAAATCTAGCTAATCAACTTCTACAACAATCATTTGGATTTGATGAGAGCCTCGGAAGAAACTGACACTGACCTTGTTGAAGGAAACCTACTGGGATTCAACTGAAATTATTTTGGAAAAACAAGGCAAAAGTAAACTGGCCATCCCTTCCCAACAAGCTTCTAGCACCTTAAGTTCTGCAACATCTTACACTACAGAATAGGCCAACATTGTTTTTTGTTTCATTACTTTTCAACAATGCACAGAACTGACAAACAACTCGGACACTATCATTTGAATTCCATCACCCTTTTTCTACAATATGGTGAATTTCATTCTAAAGTAATCAGATCAAGAAATTGGTTTCTAATCTATATTTAGTAACATACAATAAATGGTATTCTCTCTATCTAAAACAACTTCGTCTACTCACCTGCAGCTGCGTTCTGTCTGCATGTATGACATCAACATTGATCCCATCATAAAGCAATTCATTAAACAATTCCTTGGCTCTTTCTTTTGTTTGGACAAAAACCAGCACGGGTGGAGTAAGTCCCTTAAACAAAAAACATTTTAAATCGAGTAAGTTATTTTCCACAAACAGAGGATGTTATTCATTTTCTACTTACATGATAACAAATATCTCACAAACAATTATTTCAGTGCCATGAAACAAAGATGAGCTTACAAAACTCTAATAGAAAGTTCATGGCTGACAAAATCATTATGAAACTTTTGTTGCTGTGGTCTTCCAACCAAAAGACGGGTTTGACGCAGATCTCCAGGTCAGTTTATCCTGTGCGGACCTCGTCATCTCTGCGCATCTACTGCAACCTACATCCATGTAATCTTCTTCTTGTAGTCACACTTTAGTCCCCTCTACAATTTCCATCTCCCACACTTCCCTTCATTACCAAATTGACTACTTATCCATATATCACGATGTCTGCTATGAAGTGATCTTTCCTTTTAGTGGAGTTGTGCCATACATCTTTTTCTTCCCAATTCAATTCAGCACCTTCATTAGTTTGTCGATATTAGCCAGGATTCTTTTGTACCACCAAATGCCAAAAATTTAAATTCTGTTCTCATCTGTATTGCTTATCATCCACATTTCACTTCTGCAAATGGAACTGATGAGGGGACTTTACAGACTGGCCCTTTCGACTTTCTTCATACTAACAAAATTTGTCAGTCATTGCTCAGACATGAATTTCCCAAACTAGTGTCACACAATTCTAAAAACAGTATCACCTTTGAAGATTAAAAGAGTTCTGGGCACTGTTAAATATAAAACATTTGTACTTATTACTGTAGTTGTCAACTACTAAGTGCCTAGCAGAGCAGTCTTGCGATCAGAAAGTCAATGGTTCAAATCTCATTAGTAGGAACATCTTTCTTTTACTTTTATTTAAATTTATATTTATTTAGAAATGAAATGTTAATAAACAAATACTGACTCATAATTTTTTAATTTTTAATTAGGTACTAATTGCATGAAAATGCCAGTATTCCCAGCAAATTAAAAGTTTGTGCAAAAATCTAAAATGTCCAAAGCTTTCACATATAATGTTCATCTTTTTTGTGCGTGTTACACTTTAAGATACATCACACAAATGTGCCAGTAAAATGTGTTTAATACTGACATAAATCTCTGATGTTCTGGGCTCAAAATTCTTTTAAATAGCTCGTCATCAAAGAGTTGATTTTTAAATGAGAGTCAAACACTCTATGGTTTAAGAAATTCATCGTAAATTCTCGCACACAGTTCATCTTGTGGAAAAGGACACTTATTTTGAAAACAATGCTTTTCAAACCAAAATTCACTATATTTTCCCGTGACCTGTTAGAAATGGATTCGTTCCAGCAGTTGCCAGAGAGCACCAGATAAGAGGCATCACCGCGCTTGTGCAGCTACGATGACGTAGGAAGCCCGTATGATTGTACGTGTAACACATTAAAAGATCTTACATTATGCCATAAAAGAAACAAGACATCAGAGGATACTACAAGAGTGTCGGAGCCGGCCACTGTGGCTGAATGGTTCTGGGCGCTTCAGTCCGGAACCGCTCTGTTGCTACGGTCGCAGGTTCGAATCCTGCCTCGAGCATGGCTGTGTGTGATGTCCTTAGGATAGTTAGGTTTAAGTAGTTCAAAGTCTAGGGGACTGATGACCTCAGATGTTAAGTCCCATAGTGCTTAGAGCCATTTGAACCATGAGTGTCGGAATTTCGTGAACTATATTAAAATGCATAATTCGCCTTAAAGTGCGCATTCGTATGTCCAGATTCCCAATGAAGTAGGCCTCGACCTGATATTAAACTTTTCAGTTTGGTTTCTGGGATGTTAATTTTCTTGATGTACTAGTACTGTATTACATCATGTTTGGTTCTTTATTATGTCAATGCCATACGTGCCAGAATATGAAAACATGGGCTTGAAATGCAGTGCACTGTTGAAACTAGCCAATAGTGTGGAATTGAATGCTTCATTTCAAATAAATTGACTGCCTTGGAGGGAAAGATTAATAAAAAGCAAATGTCTGTAGCAAACTGACAAATATATCTTCATTGTTCTGCAATGCAATTAATGCTTGACAGTCAGATAGTTGGAAATAAAGTAAAATCTGAAACTAATAACATATTTTAGCCTCCTGTAATTATGTGAATGTGTTTTAATTCGTTTGATAGCTCTCAGCCAAATAAATCTGTTTTGTTTTCATTTGACATGAGAGCAGTAAACGAAGAGGAAACAGCAAAATCACTAAATGTAAACACGGGTCACGTGGAGACTACACACCCCCCCTCCCCCACTATAACACAGACTTCTCTGCGTATCAGCCCCTGATCTACGATCTTTCTGAACTGGGGCAATACTAAATAGTGGAAATCCCCCCCCACAGCCCCTCCTCACTCGACCGTTTGAGATAGGATGTCAAAAATTTAAAAGGAAACTAGTTTACAAAAATATGTTCATTTTGTATTTGTAGTACACAACTTTCTGAAGAGTCTGATACATAAAACATATCTTCGAGGAAATGTAAGACATGTTATTTGGTCTTAAGCGTGCCAAAGTGCAGTGCCACACTCTTCACACGCCATTCTTCTACCGCACATCACTGTATTTCACTCTGTGGAATTCAAACATGTATATTTTGTAATGGATGCCATAAAACTATATTCAGGACAGTAGAAATTGAAATGTCCTGTGGTGCCTCTCCTGCTCCCAGTCAGCCGGCTTGATATCCTGCCCCTCTTAAAGAAAATCTCTCAGTTAATACTGGATAGGATTATTTGTAACCAGGAGAACAAGAACGCTTCAGAAAATTTGCACTCTTTATTGCCTATTAACAAATAGCTTGCTGTTGTGTGTGACATAAAATTAAATACAGGATACATAAAATCAGTAAAGACAAGAGACAAGCAAGACGTTAACATTTCTTCAATCCTTAGGTCCTGGCGTTTTCTTCTCTCTAATCTGGCCACAGCTTTACATGGCGTGCTTTGCTTTCTGCGAAAGGATCTATTACCTCATCAAAGTTTGTCAAACATTTTGCTACATGAAAAACCAAAATGTCATTGTCTAAGACCGGAAAAGCTGTTAGTAAAAATAGTAGCCAAGACTGGTGTGGTTTCTCGATTTGACTACATCTATTTCGTCACAGTCTGCTAGATAAAACAAAATAGGCCTTTCTAATATTTCAGCAACTGTAACACACACCAAATAAGTGAGACTGTTTTGGCAATAATGGTCATTTTTATAACACGACAGAATATAGTTCACGAAGTACCAATATGAAATGCTTATTTGGTCTACTATAAGCAGAAAGCTTTATGTTAGGAAATAGTTTCACATTTCATTCATATGCTTCAGTTTCTCAAGCATGAGATCGAAAAGTAGTAGTACGAAATTTTTGTATACATTTGGAATCGTCATACCCTTCCATAATTTGTGTGATGTCACCATTTCTCCGGGTAGCATGGGGCTGCTTGCTGCTGCTGCTTACACAGCCGACAGCTACATTTCTGTAGCTAGAAGCAGGAGAAGGTACTACTCACACGTGACTCAACTGCGCAAGCGCATGAGGCCGCTTGTAACTGCTCAAATGAATCTGATATAAACAGTTGTGACGTCACACTCATCGGAGGCAATTTCTTGTTATGAAGCATTGCATAGTCTTCCTAAAGTCCTTTGATGCATTTTGCTGTTGGCTGACGCTTGTATGAGCACTTTTTTTTTATATAGCGCATTTCATTTGCAATTTAAGTTTTATTTTTGTTTTATCTTTCATTCATGTTTTATTGCTGCATTATTATTCTGCAGTAGCGGGATATAATTATATTCTTTGTTAGAGTATCGGTTCTTACCAGTCAAAATTACAAAAATTTAGCTAAAACAATGAAAAATACCCAGAATTCTAAAAAATTCCCGGGTTTTTCCCGGTTTTCTCCCGGATGAAAAAATGTCCCGGGTTTTCCCTGGATCTCCCGGGTTGTATACACCCTGATTATAGACAATATTTTACATCATTTAAAACAGGAAAAGCTGTTACTTTCATGTCTCATTGGCAGTTGAATTTTTTACATGGACCATCAGAAAAGGAGAATCATTAAGCTGCACATAGTGGTCAGTAAAACCAGAAATTAATTTAGTCACATCCTTAAAACCACCAATAATTATAGCTGTGTATCTTGTGGGGGAGTCAGCAGAAGAGGATGTGATATTCTGATACATACATTGTGACACATAAGCCACACTGTAAAATGTTCTATCTTACTTCTGAATATGCAAACAGGCTGAGTGGCAAATTAATGATGATTGCTTTGAGTGCTCAACACAGGAGACACCAAGGTATTGCCAGGACTACTCCTGTGACTTCAGACAGGGCCACTCTTGCTCTCTACATACATAAACAGTCTGACAGACAGGCTGAATAGCAATCTGTGACTGTTTGCTGATGGTGCTGTGATCAAGACAATGTTTATCTTTAAGTGACTGTAGAAGCACAGGATGACTTGGACAGAATTTTTATTTGGAGTGATGAATGGAAATTTGCTCTAAGTGTGTAAAAGTTTAAATTAATGCACATGAGTATGAAAAACAATTCTCTAATGTTAAAATAAAGTATTGGTTGCATTATGCTTTGCAAAGTCATGTCAAGTACCTACATATAATGTTGCAAAGCGACAGGAAATTGAACGAGCATGTGATCTTAATTGTAGGGAAAGTGAATTCTCGACTACAAGTCATTGGGAGAATTTTAGGAAAGCATAACTCATCTACAAAGGAGACCGCATACAAAACACTTGTTTGACCTGTTCTTGAGTAATGCTTGAGTGTTTGGGATTCCTGAAGGGAAGAAGACATTCTTTTCACGAAAAACCATCAAGAAAATTCAGAGAACCAGCATTTCTGGTAGACTGCAGAACAATCATCATTAAAAAAAAACAACAACAATAACAACAACAACATGAAGGTGTAATATGGAACTTTGTCAAAGTTAGGCCTTGGTCAAATTTTCTTTCATCAAATCTAGCACTTCGTCTTAGATTTGAATAAAAAAAGCATTTGTCTACTGTTACCTGCAAGGAAAAATATAACAGTTGGAGCTGATGGCCAGTTAATGTAGCATTTATAAATATAAACACGTCCACAAAATCCATGAGTACATGAAATGCTGGTGCATGCACAGTGAAGGAACTATAATGAAATATTTGATGATAGTGTAATAATCCCTTCTGCATTACGTCAAAGATCTATATAAAAGAGATAAATATTTCATCAAATTTCTTTGTCAAAGAAAATCTGATAGTGTAATACCCACCAAACACACAAATAGAAAAAGTTACACACACACACACACACACACACACACACACACACACACACACACACACACAGAGTATAGCTATACGAAAAGCTAAGCTTTCACTTATAACACTGGTGGTCAAAAATTTTTTAATGTCTTTCTTTTCTTCCAAGGCTGTGATTAAGCAGTAATGTAACATAGCTCATTCTTGAGTAAAGGCGCATTTAGTTTGAAAATAAAGCTTCCCTAACCACCATTTGCAATATTTTGCCACAACCTGTTGGAAAAGTAAGCAGTTGTGATGTCACATTGGTCAAAAGCAGTTTGTCATTATGAAATAATGCATGTCTGGTACCGAGCGCCGCGGGTTTCAAATCTGCGCCAGACGGCATGGACCTCGATTGCTAATAGAGGTCTCTCCAGCCATCGCACCATAAGCCGTGGCTGTGCGCGCACTCCTGGCCTGCGTATAATGAGAGGGCACCACGGCGGAGCACGTAGTCCCAGCGGCCAATAGCAATGTATTCTATCAGGTATTTAAGCCACTGCCCTTCGCTCAGCAGTCAGTCTGATATTCGCATTAGTCTATCGACTTCTTGCCTACAGACAGCATGTTTACTTGGTTTCCGTGAATGAGTGGACATTGGGGATTTGTGAGGTTTTGCTTGTGATCCCGTTGCTATTTGCATGTTGTTGGTCGTGTCGGTCCTTCCCCGTTCGTTTTGTTTGTTCGCAGGCTGCTCCCGTTTGGTCCTGCCGCGCTTTCATTCTCGGCAACACTACGACTGGAATGGTCACGGTTACAACAGTATAGTCTTTGTCCTAAGGCCTTTGACACATTTTGCTGTTGGTAGATGCTTATGTGTGCACTGTGTTCTGTTGTAAATGTTGCGCTAAGTTCTTATCAGTAAAATTGCAAAAATTTAACTCAAAATTAAAACAATCCCAGTTTTTTACAGATGAAAAAAATTTCCAAATTTTTCCCATGTGTCCTGGCTGTGCTGGAGTGTATATACCCTGAATAAGTGGTGTGACGCAGAGGAGACAGTGTAACTGGTACTGGACTGGCTTGAGGTATCTGGTAATGAGACAGTTCAATTCATGGTCACATTAATGTATACATTAATGTATATATCGGAATAATTAGTAACGAAGTGATCAAAGACAATTTATTTCCTTAACTGGGTTGAGGCACTTACTTCCCTTCTTCAGAAGGTTATAACTATTGCATTATTTGCGAGGGTCAAAAAGAATATGCATGCAGCATATTGCTGTGGTCAAGTGGTTCATAGGGCCTGTACAAAAATGATATAGAGAAGCCATACAACAACTGCAGACATCATGCCAGAACTGGAAATGCGTAGATGGAAGCTCCCATTTTGGCATGATGTCTGCACTTGTTGTATGGCTTCTTTATGCCATTTTTGTACACACACTATGAACCACATGACCATAGCAATATGCTGCATGCATATTATTGTCGACAGTCACAAATAATGTGATACTTATAACTTTTTGAAGAAGGGCACTAAGTGCCTCAACCCAGTTAAGGAAATAAAACTTCTGTTAGGCAACTGGTTGCTGATTATTTCAATATATACATTGATGTGGTCCACATAGGATGATACCACGCAGGAACAGCACTCTTGGAACTCTGCTTCTCTAGTGTATCAAGGCTGATGTCCCAAGCAGTTTGACAGTACACTTTTTCGCAAGGTAATTTATGTTACCCTACTTGTTTCTTGTCTCTCAGCAGTGTTGCCTCAATGTAACAGATATGACAGAGGCCGTGGTAAGACATTTCAAAGTTGTGTAACATGTCATGATTTTTTTAAAGCATCCTATTTACTTCAAAATTGTGCAGGTGATATGCACACAATTGAATCTGATTCATTATGCATCTGGAAGTTCTCAAGTACTATTTCTAAAGTTCACCTACAGTTACGATTCCATTCCATTTCTTCAAAATATCTATCTTGTGCAGCTAGGGGTGTCATCCCCCTCTCATGTCTTTCCTCCTGGAGAAGCCAAAAACAGACTACAATAACAGTTCATTGTATAGCTACATAAAAAGTAGAGATTACTGCTCCCTTAGCTTGCCAGAATACCAGAAGTCAAAGAAAATGATACGGAGAGAGAGAGAGCAATATTCTGGCTCTGGAGAAGAAGAATGACAGTCCAAAAGCCTGTGCAACCAGTCAACAGTACCTAAATGTACCTGTCTGCCACTTATTACCTTATTTTGAAGGGAAGTAGTGGCATGTCCTTTCAGTCATGGTTTATTTTCAACCATCACTTTTCTTCATTGCAATTGTTTATTAACATAATCATCATGTTGACTGGAATACTCTCTTTCAAATTCTAAAGGTGGCAGGGGTAAAATACAGGGAGTGAAAGGCTATTTACAATTTGTACAGAAACCAGATGGGAGTGATAGTCTATTGCACACGTTATTCAATCTGTACATTGGACAACCAGTAAAGGAAAAGAAAGAAAAATTTGGAGTAGGAATTAAGGTCCAGGGAGAATAAATAAAGGACTTCAAGGTTTTCTGATGACATTGTAATTCTGTCAGGCACACCAAAGGACTTGGAAGAGCAGTTAAATAGGGTGGATAGTGTCTTGAAAAGGGGGTAGAAGATGAACATAAACAGAAGCAGTAAAACATGGATAATGGAAGGTGGTAGAATTAAATAACGTAATGCTGAAGGGATTAAATTAGGAAAGGAGACACTTAAAGTAGTTGAGTTTTGCTATTTGGGCAGCAAAATAACTGATGGTCAAAGCAAAGAGGATATAAAATGTAGACTGGCATTGGCAAGGAAGGCCTTCCTGAAGAAGAGAAATTTGTTAACATTGAGTATACGCTTAAGGGTCAGGAAGTCTTTTCTGCAAGTATTTGTATAGAGTGTAGTAGCCATGTATGGAAGTGAAACACACATGATAAACAGTTGAGACAAGATGAGAATAGAAGCTTTGAAATGTGGTGCTACAGAATAATGATGAAGATTAAATGGGTAGATCAGGTAATTAATGAGGAGGTACTGAATAGAACTGTGAGAAATTTGTGGCATAACCTGACTAGAAGAAGGGATCAGTTGGTAGGACACATTTTGAGGTATAAAGGGATAACCAATTTAGTGTTGGAGGGATGCATGGGGTGTAAAAATTGTAGAGGGAGACCAGGAGATGAGAATACAGTCAGCAGATTCAGAAGGATGTAGGTTGCAGCAGTTAGTCAAAGATGAAGAGGCTTGCACAGGATAGAGTAGCATGGAGAGCTGCACTAAACCCATCTTAGGGCTAAAGACGACAACAACAACAACGACCAATTCTTGTCCACAAGCAGGATATATAGAATTTATAGCAAGAATCAACATTTGAGCAAAACAAGCATAATGAAAACAAAGAACACATCCTGAGCTCCTAAAATAAGAATGAGCCATGTATATCCAAACTATGCATTACACGTCACTGATACTGACCTGGATAAAACAATTCTTTAAACAATAAAACTTAAAAAAAACATGCACCTCAATTACATAAAGAAGAACAACTTTGCGTAGTAGTAAATCTGTATTTGTTTATTTCATACCTTTCTTACTATATCTCTGAAGGCAACAAGTTTCCCTGCCTCAGTGCCCACAAACAACAACTGCTGCTCGACAATATCTGCAGCCGTGTTTCTGGAGAGAAAGAGAGAGAAAATAACATAACCTATATTAACTCTGTAGTTTACATTTCAATGGAAGACAGTCATTGTTAAGAAATGGATTATATGTATTTAAAAAGTGTGAGGCATCTTCAGATGCAGCTTTACCTGTGCCCAATGGTGACAGAAACAAGTCCTTTCAGATTCTTGTGGGCCCAACGAGCAACATCTGGGGTGTGTGTTGCAGAGAAAAGTGCACGCCGAACATTTTCTGAATCACAGGCTCGGTAGATAACAGCTAGCTGGTCGCGGAAGCCACCTTCACTGGCCTCAAACAGCTTGTCTGATTCATCAATGACCAACCATTTAACACTGATAACAAATATATGTTTAGTGTAAAACATGTTTCAGTTCAATGAATCATGACAAAGTTATAAGCTACTCCAGTTAACCTTCAAATATGTTACATTAAATATATCTACTGAATTCATAAAAGAAATGTTTTGTTAGATTCAGTACAATACTTCTAAAATGTAGAGGAAACCAATGTAGTATTGCAATAAAAATTGTTCCCATAACTTACCTATAGCTGACTGGTTTGGGGAGCATAGAAACACACAACAGAAAATAGTATTTACACTAGCTTTTGAGTTCTTGCTCTTTTCTAGTAGAAGTACACACAACCACAAAGACACCCAAACGCAGAGACCCATGACTGTGGAGAGACACAGATTATTGGTAGAAGATTATTGGTAGCAGTCGCCTATACAGATGAAGGTTGAAGGTGGGGAGGAGGTGAAACAGTGGCTGCACAACAAAGTGAAAGGAATTCAGAGGGTAGAGCATATAAGAGGTAGAGACAAGGAGAGGGGAGAAGGGAGGGGAGGAAGGGAGGGGAGGAATGGTGAGGAAGATGGAGATGAGGGAGATAGTGAGGGAAGAGAGAAAGGGATAGGTGTGGGAAAAGGAGGGACAGAGGAGGGAGGGAGAGAGGAGGTAGGGGGAGAGGGAGAGAGGAGGGCATGAGGGTGATAGGGGGAGGGGGAGGGGGAGGGGGGAGAGAGAGAGAGAGAGAGAGAGAGAGAGAGAGAGAGAGAGAGAGAGAGAGGAGGGCATGAGGGTGAGAGGGAGAGAGAGAATGCCTGCATGGGGGGGGGGGGGGGGGGGACAGTGGTGAGAGAAGGCAGTACGTAAGCTGGACGGGGAAGGGTGGTGTGATCAAAAGAGAGAGGGGGGAACAGAAGATAAGGTGAGGTAGTGGGAAAATCGTTAGCAGAGATTTAGGCTAGGGAGACTGTGACAGTGCAGGATATGATGGAGAGAGAATTCCCATCTGTATAGTTCAGAAGAACTAAAACTAAGTTAGCACGGTATGGTGCCATGCAACTAACACTGGCAGTACCACAGATAAAGTTACAGATACGGTCTTTGAAAGTGAAATAATTGTGGGTTAGGATGTGGATAGATAGGAGAATTAGGAATCAGATGTTGGAGGACATTGGGAAATGACATGCACATGGGGAATGATTTATAAGGATGTTGCATCCACAATGACCAACAAGGAGTCTGGTGATAATGGGAAAGTAACTGAAGAAAGGTGGTAAATGGTGAAGGAAGTGAGTGTAGTCTCGAATACAGGCTAGGAGGTTATGGACAATAGTTTGGAGGTTTGGAAGACAAAATACCACAATTGCATTGGGTTTGTGGAGTTTAGAGAGTGGGTAAACAGTAGGAGTGCAGGGGATTGCTGGTGACAAGAGGGAGATGGATTCAGATGTCAGGCTTTGTGTTGGACCTAAGGCCTCAAGGAGTGGCTGGTGATCATGTTGTACTTCTGAGATGGGATCACGGTTGCGAGGTTTGTATGCACAGGGGTCAGAAAGTTGGCAGGTACCTTCAGCGACTTACTCACTACGATTCATGGGCACTGTCGTGGTGTGTGTGGCCTGCCGGAAGGACAATAAGGTTCGAACTGATTGTCAGGTTACAGATAGTTGTGTGTTTCTTAGAGTGATGTTAGACTCATTGGGGAGGGATTTACGACAGGAATGTAAGGCCAGGTTACAATTGAGGAATTCCTAACAAGGACAACTGGGTGAAATAGGAGGAGGATCAAGTCTGGAAAGAAATTGGAACTGTTTTAAACCCGGTTCTATGTTGTGTTTTGGTTGATTGTTGTCAGTGGAGTGTGTAGCAAAATGTTTCCCCTTTAGAGAATGAGTAAAAGAAAGAAGATCCTATAGCAGTCTGGCATGGGTGAACCTACTTCTTATGGCTAAAGGTGAGACCACTTAGGGGGCCAGAGTTTTGAAACAAAAGGTTGACAATGATGTTACAGGGTGGATGTTTAGGAACAGTGTGTTTCATGGAGGGTGGACGAAGTTTTTGGGGATGTGGAAGCCAGAATAAGTCAGAAGGCACAGTTGGGGAGCTATGAGATGTTGGCAGGGGGGGTTAGATCAGGGTGTCTTGCTGACTTACCCAATCTTTCACATTCCCACTCTTCTCATCACCCAGTATCACCCTGGCCACATTCTTCACCAGGGCTTCGACTACCTCTCGTCGTGTCTTGAGATGGGTGGGCATCCTACCTAAAATCCTACCCAAAGCTGTATTCCATCACCCACCCAACCTACAGGATATCCTTTTCCAATCCTGCTCCAAATTGTGCACCCATGGGGCATTCCCTTGTGGTCAACGTAAGTGAAAGACCTTCCCATAAACTCACCCACTACCTCCAGTCATTTCCTACCCTATAGAAGAGAGGGCCATATGTGAAAGCAGCCATATTGTATATCAGCTAAGCTGCAATTACTGTGCAGCATTTTATGTAGGCGTCACAAGTAACTGACTTACTACTACCACGAACTGCCACTGCCAAACTGTGGCAAACTGCAAACTTTATCATCCAGTTGCCCGAAATGCTGCACACTGCACTACAAATAAATTCAACAGCTGCTGCTCTACACGAGCCATTTATATATTCCTTTCTAGCGCCAGTTTCTCTGAACTATGCAGGTGAGAATTCTCTCTCTAGCACATTACGCACTCTCGCAACCCCACCGGCCTATACCTCTGTTAAGCTGTTTCCCACTGTGTCATCTTACTACTCCCTTCTGTCTTCTGTCCATACCACTCCTTCCCCATCCACATCAAGTACAGCCTTCTCTCATCACAGTCCCCCCACCCCTCCGCATGCAATCATTCTCTCTCAGCTCTATCTCTCCATTTCTCTTTCTTCCCTTTTTTCCATCACTCCCCCTTTCTCTCTCCCCTCCCTGTCTCCCTTCTCATCTCCACCTTCCCTCCTCTGTTCCCCTCTCTCTACCTCTTATATTCTTTCATCTCTGAATTCCTTTAATCTTATTGTGCAGCCACTTAGTCATCTGTCAAAATTCCTGCCTCACACTAACTCGCTGCCCCCTTCTTGCCTGTCACATCCTTCCCTACCCCCTTCCCACCTCTATCTGCGCAGACACCTGCTGTTGATAATGTACAGCCGGTCTCGTCACAGCAGCAGGTTTGTGTGTTTGGGTCTCTGTGTGGTTGGCTGTGTGAATGTGTGTACTTCTAGAAGAGAAAGGGCAAAAAACTAGTGTAAATACTGCTTCCCGTTGTGTATTCCTATGTACCACACGTCAGTCAGCTATAGGTGAAAAGTTGGCTTTCCTTTATTTTACCTGTTATTCAACCCAGGAATTTCCATTGCTGTTATGATCCCACAACTTATACGATACAGAATGAATGTTGTTTTATAACTAAGAACATGACGCCCACTGTTGCAAAAGAATGTTTCTCGTAAGTGGCTATTACCTAAGCAAAATAAAACTCATTTACAATAAAAAATTTACAACCTAACACAAGAAACTGCAACTTACTTAACATAAATCAAACTTTCCTTCCCATAATATTGTTAACTTACTTAGCAAGTGAGATAACAGGAGGATCTTGCTGCAGCAAATACACTAGCCGATTTGGTGTAGTGATAAGTATATCTGGAACACAGAATGGTGTGTGTGAAAGATGATTTACATAAAATTTAGTCCAAAAGGAAAAAGTGAAAACAAGCATAAATTGACAATGTTAAGGAAAATTACCATGTCTTAGCACATAATATACACATATAAAAATGAAGTTGTTACAGGCTATTGGAGAAACTGACAGTTATGAAATAATGCACAAATGGCAATAATTCAAACACATGTGAGAAATGTGGGGGAGGCAAGGCTGGAATTACAGAACTGAGCAACGAACCATCTCCCTACAGCAATTGATTCTCTTGAGTCAAAGTTCCTCTCTTTTCTAATTCCTATCTCCTTCCTTCCCCAGTTGAAGCAGTTTGTAGAAAACTCTTCATGATTTCCCAGCAGATCTGTTGAATACACAGCTCAAGGGTCTGTAACCAAGTTACATAAAATTCGCAGAATCAAAGAATGCAGCATTTTTTCACGCGAGCTTTTATTTATTTAAACTTTTCCTTCATTTCACAAATAGTTGCTGCTTCTTGAAGCCATTACACAGTGATCAAATGTGTAGATAAGTACACTACATTACTGCTGATCACAGGATGATGCCTTTAAAAAGCTTACACTAGTTGTGAAATAAAGAAAAGTTTAAATAAATTGAAGCTCGGGTGAAAAAATTGCACATTCCTTTAATAAGTTTATGGCTTGGGTAACCTCTATGAAGAAGACATAATACCACAAAATGTCTTTGAGGCTACTGCTTCGCATCGTTAGGCAGTTACTGCCTGGTTACTGCTAACAACACCTGCACTGTCTTTTTATGGAGGCTTTTTTCATGACTGTGTCGCTTCTAGATGGACGACTGCATCATGTCCTATCACACAGTCCTATAAGGATTAACAGGATATTATCTTCTTGTATATGAAGCAGTGTCCTGTGACAAGCAGTGTCCTGTGATAAGGCAATATTCCACAGCTTTATCTGGATGGCCCAGGCATATATGATGATAGTGTCCATCACATCGATATTCAGGTATACAGCATGTCAAGTCAATGTAAGACATTTCACAAAAAAACACAGACGCGCGCGCCCACACACACACACACACACACACACACACACACACACACACACACACACACACCCTCTACGTTTCTGTTTCCTGAGGGAGGTTGAGATCGTCTAAGAAAGACCCAAAAAATTCCTTGGTGTCACAGGGCGATGAAAGATACATTTAATATTATTCTGTTGAAGACTCTTCCAATTATTGCAGAAATGCCACCAACACAAGGCGAGAAATATGTGACAATGGGTGAGTCCTTTCTTCCATTTTGTTCGACTGCTGGACTAATTTTTTGTCGAATTAGTCATTGTCTCACGTTCTCAGATGTTGAATCACATTGAGAAGGCTGTCGGGATTGGTCATGAACGTGCTCTGTGAAGCAATGTCCACAATAAATCTCCACATTGTGTAGAGTTGTAACCAACTTATAGCCTCCAAATGCAAATTGGTGCGAGTCGGCTTGCAACACATGCTATGCCCCAGCATTCCTTTGACTTTCCTTTCTACCGACACTTCTGGGAATAGTAATGTATCATTTTTCCCGACATCCATCACAAACTGGCCATTTGGACTGACTGTAGATATTGAAGAAACATTGGTAATCTTTCTGTTCTATGAGGCCACACCACAAATGTATCATTCATGTGCTGCCAAAAGTAGAAAGGTTTTAAGTCCGCCAACTGTAGTGCTTTCTCTTCAAAGTATATAATAAAATATTTAGCCATCACGGGAGACAGAGGACTTCCATGTTGACGCTGTCTACTTGCTCAAAGTACACGTCATCAAATAAAGGCAGGTTGAAGTGAGAATGTTTAAAAAGCACCGTAATGTCCTCCTCAAACTTGCTGCCAATGAGTAATAGAGAGACCTGTAAAGAAATTTTGTAAATAAAGATACAATATGAAAACAAAGAGATCCAATGGTTGCAGTATTAACTGCTTTAGGTGGCCTATAGAGTCTTACGAGTTCCCGATGTGGTCATTGGATTTGGCTCTGAATGGTCCAGTAAGTGATGCAAGACATTTAGCTACAATGTAGGTCAGGCCTGACCAAGATTTGCAGTCCCAGAACATGCTCATGTTGCACAAGTGTGACTGAGTCTGCTCAGAGCTCCGGCTACTCCCATCACTGTGCTATTTTGAGAAAGTGTGCGAGTGAGATGGCCATATGCTGAAGGCTCACATATGGGGAACTTAGGAAGATGTGGTTGTGACATAGTGCAGTTACTTCTAAGAGTTGAATATTGCAGCATAATTTTATAATCAAGAGTTTATTTTCAAGTTTTTATTTTTCTCTGAAGGAGTAAATTTTATTACTTGATTAAATAAGTACATTAGATAGTGCTAATAAGGTAAGCAGAACTACAAAAAGCTTTACATACAAGCTTTTAACATTACACTGTGATGTTTATATTTTAGAATCTGTAATACTTCTGGAGCTATTGTTCGCCATATAGCCAAACACTTGAGTTATGCAGAGTAAAGTCTGTTAAACCCGGATGGTGGCAGAACTTTGGCAGATTCACAGTAGTACAAAAAACGTTTGGGCAAATGTGTTGAAGTAAACATTGATATAACTTCAGTGGCTTGTCTGTGCAGTTGAGTATATTGCTCTTGGAGTGGTATTTTATAATAGTCTTCTGAATTCCTGGTCTGGACAAAAAAGTTAATGAGCTGAGTGCTATCTGTACATCTTTCACCTCAAGTTGGAATAACATTAGCAGCCAAAAGCAAGAATGGTCCAACAAATAAATCGAAATTTGTCTTCAGTTGTGGAATGTCTTGGAATCTCTTTGGTAACACACGATGGAATGCTTCATTTATTGAAATATAGTCAGTCATGTCTGATCTGCAAATTACTGCCTTGAGTTAACAGGAAATGTCTCATGTCATGAATTTGAAGCTGATTTTTCCATAGACTTACTTTGTGTTTTATTGCATCAATCTCGTCTGATATATTTGTTACCAAATTATTCTCCCCTTACATTAAGACACTTAAATGTATTCAAATAATTGGTGAAATCAACTATAAAAATTTTGATAATACAAACTCAGTTTCTTCCCTAACTACCACTTCAGTAGAGACAGCACTCACTGTTGTTCATCAGAAAAGAAGTGCAACATATTGTCTTTGTAGTGGGCATTGTGATGATGATCCAGTAAATGCTTTTTTTTCAGCTTATAATAGTGTGATGGCATATTAAGCACACTGTATGACATTTAAACGATACAAAAGGTAAGACTATTTCCATTTGACATTGAAAGATGTGGCTTTTCCACTCTTTTCCTTCTTATACAGGTATGCAATCACCACAGTATTCCCAAAACAGAACACAAATCTGATTTAAGAAAACTATTATTGTCAGCAAACTGCCTTGCTACTACTTTGCACTGGTGGCAATTGGCTACACCTTTCATTTTCCTCTTCCTTCTCATCCCTTAGCCACATTCATCACTGTGCTCAGAGCACTAGGGAAGCAGCTCGTGAAGTGCTATTTGGCAAGGCCTGACAGAGGTGCACGTCCTGTATTACTTACCATGGGGCAAAGGGGCATCTCATCATTGTGAATTTTTGGCACACCAAAGAGTCTTGGAGAAACAGCAACCTGTTCATGCAAATTCTTAATGATATTGAATGGAAGTGAAATCTTCTTTAGAAGGGTCTGGGTTTCCCTCTGGATCTTGCCATTCAGGTAATTGTTTAACGTACAGTATGCAGGACTGTTAAATAATTTACAATCAGTATGTGAAACAACAACATGGGCATTGTCAGAAGAGACCTCAACAGATACAACATAACATTTTTCTTCTGTTCACCTGTGAGCCTAAGGGAATTGTTGGATTCTGTCAAAGACAGCCTCGGCCTCAGGAATGTGGCATGTCATACATTTGCCGGACATACTGTGTGATGTAAGACTGTTGTGATGTCACACACAAATTCCTAGGCCAACCAGACAAATCTAAAATAGCAAAGCATTTCCTCATCGGATTATGTATCAGAAGACAAGATGATATCCTCAGTTTCATCCTTCTTGTATTGTGCGTTAAAGGATGAAGTACATAACCACGGGGCACATAATCTTACACAGACACCAAAAAAAAGTTTTGCGTCAACCCGGTTCCCAGAACTCCCGAAGATAGAAGTTGACTCTGGATATTGTATCACAGACACAGTCCCTCTGACTGTTCACAGATGTCACTAAACCCGTCCAAAGATGTAAACAACCATGCATGAGCAGCGACTATTAGACGGAGGGGTCCAACAGCCGATCAGTTCCACTCATTACACCAGGAAGAAGGTTCACGGCTCGTGTTGTCTGTAGTTCAACCATGCTTAGACGGTCAATACCGTGGTTCGATCGCGTCCACATTGTTACTTTGTGCCAGGAAGGACTCTCAGCATGGGAAGTGTCCCAGTGGCTTGGAGTGAACCAAAGTGATGTTGTTCGGATGTGGAGGAGATACAGAGAGACAGGAACTGTAGATGACATGCCTTGCTCAGGCCGCCCAAGGACTGCTACTGCAGTGGATGATCGCTACCTATGGATTATGGCTCGCAGGAACCCTGACAGCAACACCACCATGTTGAATAATGCTTTTTGTGCAGCATCAGGACGTTGTGTAACAACTCACGTTGTGTGCAATAGGCTCCATGATACGCAACTTCACTCCCGATGTTCATGGCGAGGTCCATCTTTGCAACCAAGACACCATGCAGCGCAGTACAGATGGGCCCAACAACATGATAAATGGACTGCTCAGGATTGGCAACATATTCTCTTCACCGATGAGTGTCTCATACGCCTTCAACCAGACAATTGTCGGAGATGTGTTTGGAGGCAACCTGGTCAGGCTGAATGCCTTAGACACACTGTCCAGTGAGTGCAGCAAGGTGGAGGTTCCTTGCTGTTTTGGGGTGGCATTATGTGGGGTTGATGTACGCTGCTGGTGATCATGGAAGGTGTCATAATGGCTGTATGATAGGTGAATGCCATCCTCTGACCGATAGTGCAACCATATCGGCAGCATATTAGCGAGGCATTCGTCTTCACAGACGACAATTCACACCCCCATCGTGCACTTCTTGTGAATGACTTCCTTTAGGATAACGACATCACTCGACTAGAGTGGCCAGTATGTTCTTCAGACATGAACCCTATCAAACATGCCTGGGATAGATTGAAGAGGGCTGTTTATGGATGATGTGACCCACCAGCCACTCTGAGGGATCTATGGTGAATCGCCGTTCAGGAGTGGGACAATCTGGACCAAAAGTCCCTTGACGAACTTGTGGATAGTATGCCATGACGAATACAGGCATGCATCAATGCATGAGGATGTGCTACTGGGTATCAGAGGTACCGGTGTGTACAGCAATCTGGACCACCACCTCTGAAGGTCTCGCTGAATGGTGGTACAGCATACAATGTGTGGTTTTCTTGAGCAATAAAAAGGGCAGAAATGATGTTTATGTTGATCTCTATTCCAATTTTCTGTACAAGCTCCGGAACTCTCGGAACCGAGGTGATAAAAAACTTTTTTTGATGTGTGTAAATATGAACTCTCAATTCCAGGTAAGTACAGTGCCTTTTTTATAGAATACATAGTGGAAGATCCACGTGGCTGCCAATCTCAGTTTGGCTCCTGACCACAGGGATGCGCCGCAGCAGCAGCAGCAGCAGCAGCAGCAGCAGCAGCACCACCACCACCACCACCAGTGAGCTGATACACATGCAGATTGCCACTGCTTGGGTCCCAGTAGGGGGCTCTGGATGCAGTACTGCCCTCCATCTTGGTCAGTATGCAATACTCCTTGCCTCTTCTCCCCAATTCTGTTCAATACCTCCTCATTAGTTATGTGATCTACCCATCTAATCTTCAGCATTCTTCTGTAGCACCACATTTCGAAAGCTTCTATTCTCTTCTTGTCCAAACTATTTATCGTCCATGTTTCACTTCCACACAAATACTTTCAGAAACGTCTTCCTGACAATTAAATCTATACTCGATGTTAACAAATTTTTCTTCTTCAGAAATGCTTTCCTTGCCATTGCCAGTCTACATTAAATCACTTAAATGATCATTACCTGTGTGTGTCGCATCTGCTTTTGTAGAAACACTGATGCATTTTTGGGAGACGAGAATAGCTGACAGCATCAGCACCTCCACCTGCCACCCCTACGTGAAACGTCGAGTTATATTGTGTGAAGAGTAAAATCAAATTATTCATTCTACTACAGTATCATTAAGAACTCTTGACTTTTGACTTTTGTCCTAAAAGGACTCTGAACAGTCCACTAGAAACTTGCTCCCCATCCCCAGTTCTGCCAAAAATTCAGCCACTGTGTCACCCGTTGACATGACGACATCTGGGGATGAGCCTCCACTGATCAGGCACAGGTACCATGGCATGTGGACTACAAAAAGGAAATTAAGAATTAATAGGTAATACTCTTCACTGTGTCTGTTTCCCTCAACAGTGACCTCACTTTCGCACTATAGTTGGGACTGTGTTTTTTTTTATTATTTATTTATTTTATTTTTTACATCACACATGTAATGAATGCTCTCCTTATTGTATCCTCACCTGGCAGCAACAACACAAAAAAGTTTGACTTACTGTCAATGAGGATACCAATACAATTAGCATATGGAATATTGCTGGGAAGCAGAGCTCAATGAGGCCCCATGCAACCATATAAGCTGCAGCAGATGCTGAATGCACTGCTTAACCTCTCTGGTGCCAAACGGGCTATAAAGTTTGGTGCAATATGCAATAACCTGACCACTCCTCGACATGAAACTGTTCGAAATATACCATACTAGCCCAGTGTTGACAGCCTCACTGTGTGTTTGGATTTTGGGATTGGCTATTAATTTCTTTAGAGAGTTCGCAGGCTACTATCGACGGATTTTCCTGTTTTAATGGAACGGAGGGTTCACAACTCCTTCTGTAATGTCACTTGTCTCCATCTCCATGAAAGCACAAACTATGAATGGAACCTTATTTTCTCCATCTAATCTGTCAAGGCTGCAGGCCAGAAACCAAGCACTGTTTTATGAGACCCTCATCCGGTGGCTGTAATGGATAGTATATGTTTGTATCTTGCAGATACAAAACACTTCTTATGCACTCTGAACAGATTTCAACTCTATGGTGGAGTTTTATAACTGTTAACTACTTGCATTCAATCATTACAAGTACAGTTGCAAATCCTTGTGACTGTGACCATGATAAGCAAAGACTCAAAAATAATAAGCAGAAAAGTAACTGCAAACCTGGATCCAGAATTCTTCAAGCTGACCACAGGGTCGGTGATATTACAATAGCTTGCACAACAACTTGCACTTCATAGTGCCGACACCAACAAGAATAACATTAACAACAGCAACTGGTTCGCCTCTCATAAACTCAGGACATGGCAATGAACTTATTGTGGATCCTGCCACTCCTACCATTAGATTTGCAAAAGAAGAGCGATAAAGATGTCTGTACCACTTGCAACAAATATATTTGATGATAGCTTGTAATGCTCTCTGTTCCACTCTTGGGTAGCAACAAAAACGTTCTTTGTTTAGGGAAAACTACTTTGGTTGTCTTCTCCAGTAATTACTTCTTACAAGAAATTTGTGAGCTGCTTTCATAACACCATCGTCAGAAGGGTCACTATATACTATATACATTAGAATTTCATCAGCAGCATAAGCAACCTGACCAGTTGCATTTCTCTTGGCTCACTATTCTACAGGGTCTAGACAATGAATTGAAATTAACAATGTTTTATGTAGAGTTCCTCATCAGAGTTGCCACAGTTCAAGTGGCCTAGATCAGGTAATCAGAGAGTGTGGTAAGAAGCACTGAAATCTGTTAATCCATCCTTTTAACATATCTGACAAATGGTGCAAGTATTTGAGTTGCCACATGCAACTAAGCAGCATCTGCATGAGAAAGCACAAGTGGAGATAGTAAAGTCCACCTACAAGTTGTCACCACAAAGCATTGCACATTCAGATAACTCTCAGTGTCATTCACTGTCACTCTCTGGGATGTTCACACTTAGATCAGATATTTACTTTATAGGAACACACAGAGAAACAGACAGTTAAGGTCACAGTGCCTCTTTTAGTCCTTAGGGATCTGAAAAGAGCCTATGATATTATTCTACAAAACACGTTGCAGATCAGCAAGAGATGTTAAAGCTATACAGAAATTCTATTTCCAAGTCATTCCCACTCTTCAAAGGACTGTGACAGGATGCTTTTTGTCACCAACTCTACTAAAAATCTTCATCACAGAGTACTGCCTTGGACTGGAAAAACTGAACCACATCCTTTGCCAGTACTTTGATTACCTGTCATCATGCCCAGACACAAGGGACATTCTAGCCAAGATACTTCCCACCCCTCTTAAAGCAGTGTTCTGTCGCTCACCCAACATCCACAATATCCTAGTCCACATGTCAATTACCGTTTTTACTTGAATCTAAGCCGCACTTTTTTTTCCATTTTTTGTAATCCGAAAAACCGCCTGCGGCTTAGAATCAAGTGCAAAGCAAGCGGAAGTTCTGAAAAATGTTGGTAGGCGCCGCCACAACTAACTTCTGCCGTCGAATATATGTAGCGTGACAGAGGCATGCTTTGTAGGCACAAAGATAAATACCGGCGCCAAAACCTCTGCATCATTTTTTTTTTTTAAAAAAAAGAGGTGGAACACGAGCTTTTTTTTCTCCGCCCCGAGTTTCAACCACTGCATCTTCATACATTATCCAACAAAGTAAATACAAATTCCGTATTGTTCATATTCGAATGTAGCAGAATTTCAATGTACTGCGAAAATCCGACTGGCAAGACTGTTTGGGATGTTTGTCAATATGGCCAACTCTACGTTCTGAATTTTTTCCTACCTGTGGGAAGAGATGGTTGCTAGTAGGAACCTGATGAAATGTGAATCACATGCAGTATTCTCTTCACCATAAGAATAATACGAATATAAACATTTTTCCATGTATTCTTTCGTGTTTGCTGCTATCTCATTTAAATCCTGTCTGCCCAATAAACTACGAAACTAGAGTGAGACAACAGCAAACGCGCAAGAATATACGTATCGTGTCATGTTTATATTCGTATTATTCTTATGCCTAGTAGTGATACAGTCAGAAATGAAGCACGGCAGCTGACTACATTTATAAATCTAAGATGACTAATTTCTGTGCAGAATTTGATGTACTAAAGAAGCGGCCGCAAAGATTTTCGAACGGAGACAAATTTTCGCCTAACTCTCGTCCAGAACATGTTCTATCATACGCAGTCTATTATTTGGTTCTTGTTGGTCATTATCAAAGAAAGTAGCAGTGTAAGTAACAACAAATAGCAGTCTTTTGCCATTGTTTCGCTAATGAGACAGTTCCTCTCTTTCTTTTTATTGTAAGCGGTGGTAGCGCGTACAAATGCAAGCCATGCCGCTAGCGGCGACAGGCCGTAAACACGCACTATCAGAATGCGACGAACAATGCATGACGCAGTACAGTAATGCATTTTCAGCTTAGAGTGACGTATACACCTATAACAAAGAAAACGGCACTTATCAGATTGAAGCAAAATAAGCAATCGATTCAAACCAGACGAAGCACGTGAAAAAGGAAGAGTACTCGTATAAATACGGACGGAGCGCGTGACGCATAGCAATGGCTACCTGATAAAGCTTAACTGCTAAGCTTACGACTCGAACCAAACTACTGTAGCTGTATCGTCATTCATTCGACCTAAATTGTGTCTCATATGACAATGGACCAACTTTGTTTCGATTTGGAGGTGCGGCCTAAAACTTTTCTCTCCCCTTGAATTTCGAGTCTCAAATTTCAGGTGCGGCTTAGATTCGGGAGATTTTTTTTCCTTTATTTCGAGTCTCATTTTTCAGGTGCGGCTTAGATTCGAGTAAATACGGTACCAGATCTGCTGCAATCATTGCACAACTTTTTTATTGGTATGACTACCAACCAGCTGTCCACATCGATGAATGGCCACCACCAAACTACGAGTAAGAGCAAAGTAGACCACCCTGTTGCACAACATGCAGCAAAACATAATATACTTGACTTCAATGACTGCTTCACTAACTGAGCCATCTGGATCCTTCCCCCCACAACCAGCTTTTCTGTGTGCAGATGGGTGTTATCCTTACAACACATTCTCCACTCCACTCCTGTAATTATGCTGGCCTCAACCTATGGCAACAAACTGTCCCCACACCCTCCGCCTAACAGTTTCCGCTCGCTCTGGCCTATGGCCTATCACCTCCTCCCTGTTCTTGTCTGCCACCCTGTTTATTTGCCACCATCTGCCAACGCACCCGCCCATCTTTCCCCACTGCTCTTTTTTTTTCCCTCACACCCCTGCCCCACAACCTCCTGCTGCTGCACTTGTTGGCATTCTAGTTCCTGCACACTCTGCCACACAGCGTTAGTCTCCCTCCCCACTCCCCACCCGTACACTACCATCCCATCACCTTCCCCACCCCCTCCAGACTGCTGCTTGCACTTAATAGTTGCATTCTGGCCCGAGATGCCGGGGTTGGCAGTCATGTGTGCATGAAGTGTGCTTGACTGTGTGTATGAATGGTGTATGTTTCTCTTTTGCTGATGAAGGCTGTGGCTGAAAGCTTTATGTAAGAGTCTTTTAATTGTGCCTGTTTGCAACTTAATGCGTCTTCTTTATGGTAAGTAGCAATCCGTCTTTTCCTATGTTGTTGTTATTCTTATCTGGAGTTTCCACCGTTTCATTAAAAATCTAATTAGAGGAAGCCTTAAAGATCTGGAGAACAAAAGTGTGGCGAAACGGGAATACTTCAGAAGGTACCATTTTAACATCATTCTTTCAGCTGATGATCAGGTTATTGTAGCTGGAGATAACAGTGGTGCAGCTACATGCTACAAAAGCAGAGGGATTAAGACAAATAATGGCTGAAAATTAACATTCACAAAACTGATTAACACTAGGAGGGGAAAAAAACTGGACTGCAAGATCAAAGGATGTGATATTTTCAGATACTTGGGAGTACTCCTATCATCCAGCAGCAGAATCACAGTCGACATATGTAACAAAATATGTCAAGAGGGGAAAAGCAGTAAGATACCTCAACTCTGTTTTGTTCTGTTCTAAGGGATAGTAATTCGACAAAATTGATGAAACAAATCATCTATAAATCCACTGACAGGAGTTATTGCCATAAATGGGATAAAGACATGGGAGCTGAGTATGAGGCAGAGAAAAAGAGAGAGACAGGTTACTAGTGCTGGAAATAGAATTTGGACAGCAGGTTGTGGCATTTCAAGAAAGGATTGTGAACAGAATAATACACTAACAGAGACCATGGGTATCAGCAAAATGATAATCAATCCAATGGAAACAAAACAGCTATTGTGGCCCCTTCATCTAGAAAGGATGAATGATGACAGATGGCCAAAATGAATTTTGAAATGGATTCGATGAAAAAGAAGGCATTCACCTAGAAAATGGGAGGAAGTTTTCTACAATAGAGGGGCAGTGAAAGGCCTCAAGGAAGTATACTTGCTGAATAGAAAGAGGTGGAAAATGAGAAACGAGAAGTGGTGACAACCATAAATGAGACTCCTGATATGATTATGAGAGAACATTGGTGACATCAGACAATAATTGATTAAAAACTTACCAAACCGCTTAGAAGATTCTGGACCGAACTTCTTCACAGCTAGACTGGCTTTGCTGATAATGTGGATCCTTAGGTTTCTCCCTTCAGACAGTTTCAAACATTCTCTGTGTAAGAGAAAGCAAATTGTCAATGCAAGATATACTGTACACTCCTCATAATGCGCCAATGATTTACTTTATCAGTTTTAATACATAGGTAAGTTGCTCAAATTCTGACAGTCATCATAAGTGTAAAAAATGTATGTGCTGGGTGTTTCAAAACGAATACATAGGTTTTAGGGCTTTGTAGCAATTATTACATACAACTTACAACCATAAATAATACATCAAATGAAAGAGCAATTAAGTTTCGCTAGTACACCTGTGTGCAGAAGGAAGAGTGTGGAACAACCAAGAGTGTTTGAAGAACATTTTGAATGAGTGGGAGTGTTTCATGTGTACCCCCAAGAAATCAGTTCAGAGGGCTAGTCATGGATTACCAATTCCAGTGACATCCGTGTGGAGACTTAAGGAGATGCTTACAACAACGTCCTTATTGTTTGCAGTTGTTACAAGCTCTACAGCCAACAAACTACGGTTTGTGTGTGAACTTTGCAAACAAAATGTTGTTGCATGACGATGCAGATTTTCTGGATCGTGTCATCTTCAGTCTGACATTTCAACTAGTGGAAATGTGAACACACATAATGTGCACATTTGGGGGGGTCAGCAAATTCCCACGAGATGGCACAGCTGTAATGAGACTCCCCTAAATTGAAAGTTTATTTGTGCCATCCATATGCCAGCAGAAAATTTGTGGGCCTTTCTTTTTCAGTGAGGAACTGTAACTGGTGTTTCTTATCTTGGTACCCTAGAACTACAGGTCTTTCCTCAACTGGCAGAAGCTGAACCACGGAACTTTATTCAGTAGTAAGATGGTCACTGGCATAGCTCAATATGTGACCAGTTTAAACAGCGTTGTATCCAACTGCTGAATTGAGCACAAAGGGCTGGATGACAGAGCTTGTTTTGCATGACCTCTACATTCACACACGATCTAACATCATGCAGTTCTTACCTTTGACAGTTCAAAAAGGGCCAAGTTAATGTGCCTCCACTACCAGCTGGTCTACCTGGCTTTAGAAACAGCATTGTTGCAGCAATTACTCCAGACACACTGATCAAGGTTTGGGAAGAACTTGCCTATTGACTGAATGAGTGACATATCATGCTCACACTGAACACTTGTAAGGAAAACTGTTTGAGTTGCTCTTTCATTCTGTTTGAGTTGCTCTTTCATTCTGTTTGAGTTGCTCTTTCATTCTCATTTCAATGACAACAAAAAACATGCACACATATACGCATACATGACCGAGGGCAGTAAAATAAAACTGTTTTTTACATTTTCTGCACTACTTATGATGTCTTGCAAATGTTAAATAGTTATAGCTGTTTGTAATCACTGTGTTCATACTGAATTGCCCTGTATACAATAAATAACATAGGGAACACAATGACTGCCTCCCTTCAGGGTCCTTCGACCCTTACGATCGTAGTCAGACTTCAGCTCCCAAATAGTGTTTCCAACTCACTTTTTCCGATCATAATCTTTTAATAAATCCAAAATAAATTTCTACATGTGTGTGAAAGTAGTTGTGTATGTGCCTCCTTTGCTAAAAACAATTACAGAGCTCAAAATGGCCATTTCTAATGAACTTGTATTGCTGACTACACGTATGGCTCAGAATGTATGGCGAGAAGTCGATTATTGCCAAGATTTTTTCGTGTATAGGATAGCTCCAGAAGCAATCCTGATTTCTTATAAATAGCTGCAAGTATGCCATGGGTATTTGTAAGTTGTTAAATATTTTAGAGATAACAGTAGTGTAAAGGTATGTGTAAGAAACACTGCAATTGACACTAAGTTTACACACACACACACACACACACACACACACACACACACACACACGACACTGCAGCCTGTTAATTGACTTCAAAAATCAACCATTTGTACAGGAAACATAATTCTAATATTTTCATAAGTTATACAATTTACAAGTCAATACATACCAGAAAACAAAAAGCTTACACCTTGAGGATTGTGTTCAGTGGCACCAGGGTATAACACTACATACTGAGGGGCTGTAGTGATAGCGATTTATTTGTCATGGTGAACAGCAATCAGGTGGTGCTCCGGACACCTCTCTGTGCACCCTCTGTTTTGACTCTACAGACAGTAACTATGCTGAGTCTAACCGCTAAGTAACTACTCCTGTTGAACAGCTTCAGCTTGGGGTAGCATTGTGGGCCTGCAGAAAGCCGTGTGGACGTATCAATACATTCTGCACATATTGGACAGAATGTATCGGTCATTCACTACTTTCAACAGTGGTCTCTGGAACATTTACACACCTGTAGATAAAGTTCTGGATGTCCACCTGGTGCAGACGCGTGACAAGAATGATGCATTATGTAAGCAGAGGTAGCCGACCAAACAACATCCATAGATGATATCAGGGCACATGTCGCATCTGCTGTGTCATCGGGAACAAATGGGAACCTCTGGCCAGGCTACCACTCACATTGTGACACCAACAAACATGGCTACTCTGGTGTCATGGAATAGCTGACTGGAGAGTAGAATTGCACTCTGTTGTCTTCAGTGATGAGAGCAGGTTCTGACTGTATGGGAGTGATGGACATACATATGTAGGCCTTCTGAGTTGCCTTTTCCATAGTGTATTCGTTCACAACACACAGGTCTCATCTAAGGCATTATGGTGTTGGGGCCATCAGTTACAGCCCACAGTCACATCTGATCTTTCTGGAGGGCAAAGTAACCAGTGTCCACTACAATTCACAGGGTACTGCTGCCATTTCCTCAACAGGAATGTGACTTTCCTTTTCAGCAGCACCAGGCATATCCGCACATGGCTGTTGCAACACGACATGCCCTTTGTGGTTTACAACTGCCCTCGCCAGCAGGTCTTTTACCAACTGAACACTTGTGGGACATGATGAAGGGGAAAGTTACTTGTTCTCCAAAGCCTGTAAGGACCAATGTCAAATTACAACAAAAGGCGCAAGATGCTTTGGATAATCTATCACAGGATACCATTCAACACTTTCACGATCGTATGCATTCGAGATACAGATCTATTTTGCCAACAGAGAGGGGTACGTTGTGTACTGAAATGATGGTTTCAGCATCCTTTACTGTGATACTTGTGTTTCATTTGATCTGAATCTGTTATCGTATACTCCTACAATGATGAACTACCTGTCACATCAATTGTCAGTACAATGACCTTATCCTTCACGGAGCTGCATCTTTTTCTGGCTGTGTATTTTATATGCATATATCAGTGAAGATTATCTTCAACGTTATTCAAATAAGATGAGATTACCTCTCCTGTTGTCAATGAAAGTGTGCAATAAATTATTAGTTAATATAGCAGATTGCTCTACATTTGAAACAAAGAGCAAGAGTAAGAATAGGAGGTGTGATGAGTGAAGAAATTGAACTGTGAAGAGGTGTAAGATAAGGTTGTTGTTTATCACCAACACTGTTCAATATATACCTGGAGGAAATTATTAGTGAAAGTTTTGATGGAAAGAGAGGAGTTTGTATAGGGGGTCGGAGAGTGAAGTGTATAAGATTTGCAGACAACATGTTTGTGATAGCAGAGAGTGCAAGAAATATGGAACAAATATTAGATGATCTAAACACAAAATTAGAAGAATATGGAATGAAGATTAACAAGAAGAAAACGAAAAGCATGGTAACTGGAGGAAAGGAGAGGAAATGCCGTATGAAAATAGGGGGAGAGGAAATAGAGCAAGTAAATAACTTCAATTACTTGGGAAATGTAATATTGGATGATATGTATTGCTCAACAGAAATTAGGAAAAGAATTGCAATGGCTGTTAAGGTCAAAAGACAAAGATGATGTCAGTCATTGCGAAGGTTCACCTCTTCCTTCCCTTCCTCAACAACACACCAACACAACTATGATCTGCAAACCTCTATATATGAATGAATTTTGTGTGTATGTTTGTGTTTGTTTGTGTGTCTGTCGACCTGCCAGCACTTTCATTTGGTAAGTCACATCATCTTTGTTTTTAGATATATTTTTCCTACGTGGAATGTTTCCCTCTATATATATATATATATATATATATATATATATATATATATATATATATATATATATATATATTCCTGGAAATTGAAATAAGAACACCGTGAATTCATTGTCCCAGGAAGGGGAAACTTTATTGACACATTCCTGGGGTCAGATACATCACATGATCACACTGACAGAACCACAGGCACATAGACACAGGCAACAGAGCATGCACAATGTCGGAACTAGTACAGTGTATATCCACCTTTCGCAGCAATGCAGGCTGCTATTCTCCCATGGAGACGATCATAGAGATGCTGGATGTAGTCCTGTGGAACGGCTTGCCATGCCATTTCCACCTGGCGCCTCAGTTGGACCAGCGTTCGTGCTGGACGTGCAGACCGCGTGAGACGACGCTTCATCCAGTCCCAAACATGCTCAATGGGGGACAGATCTGGAGATCTTACTGGCCAGGGTAGTTGACTTACACCTTCTAGAGCACGTTGGGTGGCACGGGATACATGCGGACGTGCATTGTCCTGTTGGAACAGCAAGTTCCCTTGCCGGTCTAGGAATGGTAGAACGATGGGTTCGATGATGGTTTGGATGTACCGTGCACTATTCAGTGTCCCCTCGACGATCACCAGTGGTGTACGGCCAGTGTAGGAGATCGCTCCCCACACCATGATGCTGGGTGTTGGCCCTGTGTGCCTCGGTCGTATGCAGTCCTGATTGTGGCGCTCACCTGCACGGCGCCAAACACGCATACGACCATTATTGGCACCAAGGCAGAAGCGACTCTCATCGCTGAAGACGACACGTCTCCATTCGTCCCTCCATTCACGCCTGTCGCGACACCACTGGAGGCGGGCTGCACGATGTTGGGGAGTGAGCGGAAGACGGCCTGCCGCTGTGCGGGACCGTAGCCCAGCTTCATGAAGACGGTTGCGAATGGTTCTCGCCGATACCCCAGGAGCAACAGTGTCCCTAATTTGCTGGGAAGTGGCGGTGCGGTCCCCTACGGCACTGCGTAGGATCCTACGGTCTTGGCGTGCATCCGTGCGTCGCTGCGGTCCGGTCCCAGGTCGACGGGCACGTGCACCTTCCGCCGACCACTGGCGACAACATCGATGTACTGTGGAGACCTCACGCCCCACGTGTTGAGCAATTCGGCGGTACGTCCACCCGGCCTCCCGCATGCCCACTATACGCCCTCGCTCAAAGTCCGTCAACTGCACATACGGTTCACGTCCACGCTGTCGCGGCATGCTACCAGTGTTAAAGACTGCGATGGAGCTCCGTATGCCACGGCAAACTGGCTGACACTGACGGCGGCGGTGCACAAATGCTGCGCAGCTAGCGCCATTCGACGGCCAACACCGCGGTTCCTGGTGTGTCCGCTGTGCCGTGCGTGTGATCACTGCTTGTACAGCCCTCTCGCAGTGTCCGGAGCAACTATGGTGGGTCTGACACACCGGTGTCAATGTGTTCTTTTTTCCATTTCCAGGAGTGTGTATATATATATATATATATATATATATATATATATATATATATATATATATATAAAAACAAAGATGATGTGACCTACCAAATGAAAGTGCTGGCAGGTCGACAGACACACAAACAAACACAAACATACACACAAAATTCAAGCTTTCGCAACAAACTGTTGCCTCATCAGGAAAGAGGGAAGGAGAGGGAAAGACGAAAGGATGTGGGTTTTAAGGGAGAGGGTAAGGAGTCATTCAAATCCCGGGAGCGGAAAGACTTACCTTAGGGGGAAAAAAGGACAGGTATACACTCGCACATACACACATATCCATTCATACATATACAGACACAAGCAGACATATTTAAAGACAAAGAGTTTGGGCAGAGATGTCAGTCGAGGCAGAAGTGCAGAGGCAAAGATGTTGTTGAATGACAGGTGAGGTGTGAGTGGTGGCAACTTGAAATTAGCGGAGATTGAGGCCTGGTGGATAATATATATATTTACACATAATATATTTACACATAATATATATATTTACACACCTGTAAGTCTGTTTAGCTAGTTCCCTCGTTGGACTGACTACAACTGCACGGAAACCTTTCCGCCTTGGCCCTTTAAGGTGATGGATGAGAGGTACAAGGAAAGCAGCAGTTTTTCCAGATCCTGTTGGTGCACAAGCCAAAATCTGCTGGTTCTAAAAATGTTATAAATGTCAACTGAAGAATTATAACATAAAATGACAAAATAAGTACAAAGAAAATAGATTTTGTAAAGACAAGAAATTCACTGACCTTCAGCATTACAGGTATTGCTTGCATCTGGATTGGTGTGGGGACAGAGTAGCCCAGATTTTTAATATTATCAACAATATCTTGTCCAACTCCATATTCTGTTACCAACTGTTCAAAATTTTCAATTGGTGGAGGTACATTATGTCCTTTTACTGATATTTTCTGTTGATTTCGGAACCTATTTATCTGCAAAAGAATTTAAAGATCACATAATGTTGCATGCAGTACATTAAAAATTTTCTAACACAAAGCACTTTAGTGCTTTGTTAATATACTTGCAACAACAACTTTTTTCTTTATACAAAACAACATAATAGCTTCATATTTCTCTCGAATGTCAAGCACACTTGATAATTCACTGACTATTTGGACAATTCCAGTGCAATATCTGCAGTTCACACCATTCAACTGAGAAAGAAAGTGATCTTGCAAAATGAATACATAAAACACCACACACACACACACACACACACACACACACACTGATTGTCTACTTAGCAGATAAATTTAAAAAAAAGAATGTAATTCAGCTTAAATCAGACAGAACTCATATGGCATCCGTATTTTATACTACAGCGTAAGTGCTCTTATTATGTGCCAACAAAGTTTACTTCAGTGGCTACTGTTACCCACAGACATGACATTCTTTAAAGTAATATTGTGTGGAACTGATGATTGGGAATTATGTAACACACCTACAGCCATAAAAAATCCCTCTCATGCCTTAATTCTGTCTTAAAAATGAAAAAAATGGACATGTGTGTGCTATTAAAGTGCTACAAGACCAAACTTGCAAATCTGCACAAGGCTCCAAAGAATAACATGAACAGGATCCCCAGTTTCAAAATAAACTAGTTCATTTTCAGCAAATATTGGGCTTTCATTCAGTGAGTTAGTGAGTCCATGGAGACTGAAGATTTTAGGATGATGCCATTATTTGTTCAGGAGCAAAAAGATAAACAAAAAAGAAAAAAAGATATATTTGCACATTGTTAACAACCACAATTTCTGAACCATGCAAACATGGTTCAGTGTTGGTGTGATTGTACTTAAAGACAATTAAAATATTTATGTGATTTGGAAGCAAAACAAACTTTACGTCTACATGGTAAATTTCCTTTTAGAAAGAAAACAACAGCCTTCGGATAACCGACACTTTAATAGGAAATGCCCTGACTGGAGCTTACACAGAGTTATAATTTCACCTCTATTGTGATCTGATTATTATCTAATTATATAAAAAATGTGGACCAAATAAGATGCTGAAATTATATTCCTCATGCAATGCTCTACTAATGCCAAAACTACGGTCCAAATCTGACACTGTGTTTACGACAGTTGGTAGATTAAAAATATTATGGTACATATAAATAAACTTCCCATGTGGAGGTGCTAGTCTCCCATCAGCCACCTCCCCAGGTGGCCGACAGGGGAATGGTCACCAGATATGGTGGGTATCGTGGAAATAAAATACCCAGGGTGGACCAACACTAGCGGCTGCTGCCTTGTAGTGTGATACTGGCTATCAAAGGCTAAAGGAAGAAAGCCCCGAGAATAAATTACCTGGTCCCCAAGGTTGGGGGTTGTGGAGTGGGCCAACTCCTCACTCACATAAAAAAATTAAAATGCTAAAAACCTAATAATATGACTTGAAAAAACAGGAATATTGGATGACAAACTGGCAAAGAAAAAAGTAAAGTGCCACTAGGATGCTGGTATGTTCAAGGTATCTCCACAAAACTGAATATATTACCAACAGAACTCAATAGTTTCAAAATGGATGTTGTCGTACTCTCAGACCACGAGGAAAGGCAAAGAAGAAGAACTTGGTAATTGTGTACATATTTGGAGTGGGGTGTCCAAAGCGGTAAGAGCCAAATCATAAGTCTCCATTATGATAAACAAAGCACGAAAAAAGAGAATCACAAATTGGAAATTTATTAATGAACGTATTATTATGGCAGAAATGTCTCTATTTGCCAGAGAAGTTGTATATGCACCCAGAAATGATGCAAGAGACCAGGAGAAACATACTTTCTGGACAATCGTTAGAGAGACTACAGAAAAAATCCCAAGTAAGAAGGAACTAGTTATCATGGGGGATATGAATGGAAGAGTAGGATTAGAGAATAATGTTCGAAGTGGGAAAACAAGGAGAGAGAGAGAGAGTATAATGACAATGGAGAACAACTGATTAAAATCTGTGAACATCTTGATCTGAAAATTACCAACATTTTTTAAACACAAGGATATTCATAAATATACTTGGCAACAGAATACTAGAGAACTTGGTTTTATAATAGATTATATTATCACTAAACAGACAAGTAGTTTATAGACAGCAGATGTTAGATCTTATAGAGGAGTCCAGTGTGGATCAGATCATTATTTAGTACAAATGAATAGTTTTCTTGCCATAGAAGAAGGTAAAGAATAATTCTAGCAACATTAAAACGAATTGTGCTGAGAAAGCTCAAACTCTATCCTTCAATATTGACAGCCCACAAGATGAAAGTATACGAACATTTGCTGCCAGAATTGCGGGGGGGGGGGGGGGGGGGGGGGGGGGGGGGGCAACCGTACATCGGAATGGTGGTCGGAGGAAATAGAAGTGGTAGTTAAAGAAAAGAGGAACACGTTCAACCAGTGGCTGAATGATAAATAAGAAGTAGAAAAATCTACAAGGAAAAGAAGAATGAAGTGATTAAAAAAAATAAGAATAGCAAAGAATGAAGCATGGGAAAGGTCATGATTGTGCCAAAACTAGGATTTGGGAGAACGACACAAGCGCCTTTTTTTTTTTTTTTTTTTTTTTGTGCAAATCTGCTACGGTCATTAGCGCCCGGTCCGTGACTTAGGAAACAATAAAAAACGAAAATGGAAACCAGTAGCAATAGGAACGAAACTCAAAAAATTGGAGAAACTAAAAGCAGAAGGAAGGCTTAAAAATCCACTACAGAAAGGGGTTGGTTGTCCCCCAAAAAAAAAGCTTCAAATGACTGACGTCATCTCCCTGGCACTAATAAACTCGAGAATGCAATCGGCCGAGCGCGTGTCATCTGCTAAAATGGACGATATATCAGGCGACAGCTGTAGACGGGCGCGTAACGGAGTAAAATAGGGGCACTCAATTAAAAGGTGTCTTACCGTCCACAGCTGAGAGCAGTGGGGACAGAGTGGGGGAGGATCGCCGCTTAAAAGATGTCGATGGCTAAAAAGACAGTGCCCTATCCGGAGTCTAGTAAAATTACCTCCTCCCGACGATGCATTCGGGAGGAAATGGTCCAAGCACACAGAAGAGCTTTCATGTCCCGCAATTTATTATGGGGAAGTGTCGACCAATGTGCGTGCCATAAAAGAACAACACGACGACATAAAACGCTCCTTAGATCGGCTTGGGCAAACTTCCAGCGTCCCGGGCGCATATATGCCACTTGAGGCTGCAGTCTAAGGACACATGGAAAGTGGTCACACAAGTGTGTATCATCAAGGGCGAACCATTCGAAGCGCCGAGCTAGCGGAACAGTACCGACCGAAAGGTCCAAATGAGAGACAGTTGTCGTGGAGGCAGACAAAAATGTAGGGACCCCAGTGTTGAGGCAAACTAGATCCGCTAGGTGGAAGACATCTAGCAATAGTGAGCCACGTGGACAAGGATGTGGAGATCCCCAAAGCGGGTGGTGGGCATTGAAGTCCCCAACCAGCAAATAGGGGGGATGGAAGCTGACCAAGAAGATGAAGGAGATCAGCTCGTGCCATTGGTGTGGACGATGGAATGTATACAGTACAAAGAGAAAAGGTATATCCAGAAAGGGAAAGACGGCCAGCGACAGCTTGGAAGGAAGTGTTTAAGGGGATTGGGTGATAATGGAGAGTATCATGGAGAAGAATCATGAGTCCTCCATGGGCTGGAGTTCCTTCAACAGAGGGGAGATCAAATCGGATGGACTGAAAATGGGGGAGAACAAAGCACTCATGGGGATGCAGCTTTGTTTCCTGAAGACAAACGATGACCGGCAAGTAGGATCGTAAGAGGATCGACAATTCATCCCGATTGGCTCGAATGCCGCGGGTATTCCAGTGGATAATGGACATAGGGTGGACAGAAAATGGAGGAATGTGATCATGGTTGCCGTCAACTCAACGACTGCTCAGAGCTTGCGACCGACAGCATGGAATGGCATTCAGCCGAAGGCAGAAGATCCTGATCCATAGGTTGTTCAGGAGCAGCTCCTGCCACCAGCGATCGGCTGGTTGATCGGCCACCAGCAGTGCGCCTCGGCGACACAGAAGCTGGCCGAGGGCGATTTCCGCCAGGTGGTGCTGTAGATGAGACACGCCTTGGCGGAGAAGGAGAGGAACTGGGTTTCTTTGTAGCCTTCTTGGAAGTATGATGTTTAGATGAAGGAGGAACCGATGGTTGTGAAGTTGGGGTACGTAAAAAATCTTCACGAGTATGCTCTTTTTTCGAAGTCTTGGTGTCTGACTTTTGGGCTCGAGATTTAGCAGAACCCGATGAAGGGTGAGCCATAGAGTGGGCAGGCGAAAGTGGTGAGGTTGAACGGGCGATCTTTGCGCTGGCCGATCTGACGAACGTGGCACTAAAGGTGAGGTCGCAAGTCTGCGTGGCCGCCTCCTTTGTTGGCTGAGGAGAAGCAAGGACAGTGCTGTATTTTCCTGTCTGAGGCACGGTGGGCTGTCGACTGGCGAATAATTTTCGAGCAGCAAAGGTCGACACCTTTTCCTTCACTCTGATCTCCTGGATGAGCTTTTCGTCCTTAAAAACGGGGCAATCACGAGAGGAAGCAGCGTGGTCACTCATACAGTTGATGCAGCGAGGGGATGGAGGTGGACAAGCACCCTCATGGGCATCCTTGCCACACGTAACACATTTGGCCAGATTGGAACAGGACTGGCTGGTGTGATTGAACCGCTGACACCGATAGCAACGCGTAGGGTTTGGGACGTAAGGGCGAACGGAAATTATCTCATAGCCTGCTTTGATTTTAGATGGGAGTTGAACTTTGTCAAATGTCAAGAAGACAGTGCGGGTTGGAATGATGTTCGTGTCAACCCTTTTCATAACTCTATGAACAGCTGTTACGCCCTCGTCAGACAGGTAGTGCTGAATTTCTTTGTCAGACAATCCATCGAGGGAGCGCGTATAAACGACTCCACATGAGGAATTTAAAGTGCGGTGCGCTTCAACCCGGACAGGGAAGGTGTGGAGCAGTGAAGTACGCAGCAATTTTTGTGCCTGGAGGGCACTGACTGTTTCTAACAACAAGGTGCCATTCCGTAATCTGGAACAAGACTTTACAGGACCTGCAATTGCGTCGACACCATTCTGAATAACGAAAGGGTTGACCGTGGAGAAGTCGTGACCTTCGTCAGACCGAGAAAGAACAAGGAACTGTGGCAATGATGGAAGAACTGTCTGTGGCTGAGACTCAGTGAACTTACGCTTGTGAGCAGACATAGTGGAAGATGAGGAAACCATTGCGGAAGAATCCCCCATGATTACCGGCGTCTCCGATGGCACGCTCCTCCCCTGTGGGGGCCCTCTCTGAGGGCACTCCCGCCTTAGGTGGTTCTTCACACCTCAGGTCACACCTCCCGACAAACGGACGGAGGGACCAATCGGCACTTTCGGAAGGTATCAGCTCAGGTAATCACCCCTCCCTGGGCCTGGCCGTTACCAGGGGGTACGTACGTGTCCTACCTGTCTACCCGGGGCGGGTAATTACGCGTTACCCCGTCACCGGCTAAGCACAAAAATGCGTGGGTCGGCCTTCAGACACGCACAAGGAGGAAGAAAGAGAAGGGAAAAACAAAGAAAGGGAAAGGAAAGAAGAGAGGTCTCAAACGCCGCAGCGGAGAAAAGGGTAAAGAGAAGAGGTAAGGAAAAGAGAGGGACAAAGGAAGGATGAAGACATACAAGCAGAGAAGGCGAAGAATGCGTTACATTTACGAGCGTCCGTCTCCGGACGTAGGCACAAACCATATACAATTTTATCCCGCCTATATATACTCAATAATACGTAACCCACTTCCAAACCATAACCAAAAATTTTTTTTTGCCACTTTCAACACTACCGCTGCTATAAAATCCACCATTTCTAGTTCACAAACAGTTCCTTTCACCTTTTAAACAACCATTTCGGCTATTTCTAATAACTTTCGCTTTATTTCCATTTCCGTTTTTGCCACATCACTGATAATTTTTAGCCACTTCCCACAGGTTTTAACGTAATTATTTCTTCGTCAGACAATTGTTAGCCTCATTTTCATAATCTGCCACCACAAAACCACTCCTTTCAATACATTACACGCAGTTTTTTCGAAATTTTCCCGAATTTCTCCGTCCTTTAATGTGTTTTGGCGGCAACACAACCACCTAACCTTTGTACACATCGTTGTCTACCAACCCAAGTCCAACATAGCCCAGCTGTAACCAACACCTTTTCGCCTTTTTCACACCAGATCTCCAGTTACTTTCCAGTTCACCTTTATCTCTCCCCATATATTTTTATTTTCATTTTCATTTCAACCTCATGTTACACTTTCCACCTTCTAATACCATGTCACCCTCACAACACCCCCACAACGACCCCATTAAGTTTTATTTACATTCCCTCCACAAACATGCCTTCGCCCTAGCCAGATTACGCTCCCATATTCTATTTTCTCAGACTTGTCTAACATTTGGCATTACCCCCAAAGGCCTCACACTTAAAGTTCCCATCTCTGGCTGCAACCCTTCTTTCCATCAGTCCCTATACCAGTTCCAAACTGAACAATCCATTGCCCTCACCCACCTAATCCTTCACCTACACATCAACTTAGCCAATGAACACACACGTCAACTCCTATCTTTAATAAAAGTCATTAACCTTTCCTCTTCCACATCCACACCGGCTGTTCAGAGCATCCTCCTACAGGCCAACCGCAAATTAGAACAGCATGCCATCCTCCACCTCAAAAAACTATCCAATCTCCTGGTTTCCCACCTCCGGAAAGGCAACTCACTCACCCTTCACAACCTTTCCAGCAAACCTCAACCTCCTCTCACTGCACACAAACCCAGTCTCTCCCATCTACTCAATCTCCCACTTCCAGCTCCACTCCCTCCAAAACCTCAAAATTCCAATCAACACAATCTGGAACCACAACACCCTAATTCAGTAGTTAACCTTTCCTCCAAACCTCTCTCCCAATCCAAAACCTCTGTCCTATCCAAAGGCCTCACCTTCAGCCCCACTCCCAGATTCAACCAAACAGCCCTCGTCAAAGATTTACTGTCCTACTCTCGTACTCTCTGCTGGAAATATCACTTTGCCACGAAGAAAAATGATCCTAATCCTACTCCTAATGATCCAACTCCCCAGGACACTATCCAAATTGAACCCTGCCTGGAACAGTTCCGTCCTCCGTCGCAGCGGGACCCACCTCCTCTTCCAGAAAAACACCCTCTCCAAACCTTCCAGGAATTTCTGACTTCCAGCCTTGCATCTCAATCCTTCTTAAAAAACCTTAATCCTACTCCCAACATCACCACTGCTGAAGCCCAGGCTATCCGTGATCTGAAGGCTGACCGATCCATCGTCATTCTTCCGGTGGACAAGGGTTCCATGACCGTGGTACTTGATCGTCGGGAGTATGTGGCTGAGGGACTGCGTCACCTTTCAGACAACACCACATACAAAGTTTGCCAAGGTAATCCCATTCCCGATGTCCAGGCGGAGCTTCAAGGAATCCTCAGAACCTTAGGCCCCCTGCCAAACCTTTCACCTGACTCCATCAACCTCCTGACCCCACCGACACCCCGCACCCCTACCTTCTACCTTCTTCCTAAAATTCACAAACCCAATCATCCCGGCCGCCCCATTGTAGCTGGTTACCAAGCCCCCACAGAACGTATCTCCGCCTACGTAGATCAACACCTTCAACCCATTACATGCAGTCTCCCATCCTTCATCAAAGACACCAACCACTTTCTCGAACGCCTGGAATCCTTACCCAATCCGTTACCCCCGGAAACCATCCTTGTAACCATTGATGCCACTTCCTTATACACAAATATTCCGCACGTCCAGGGCCTCGCTGCGATGGAGCATTTCCTTTCACGCCAATCACCTGCCACCCTACCTAAAACCTCTTTCCTCATTACCTTAGCCAGCTTCATCCTGACCCACAACTACTTCACTTTTGAAGGCCAGACATACCAACAATTAAAGGGAACAGCCATGGGTACCAGGAAGGCCCCCTCGTACGCCAACCTATTCGTGGGTCGCCTAGAGGAAGCCTTCTTGGTTACCCAGGGCTGCCAACCCAAAGTTTGGTACAGATTTATTGATGACATCTTCATGATCTGGACTCACAGTGAAGAACAGAATTTCCTCTCCAACCTCAACTCCTTTGGTTCCATCAGATTCACCTGGTCCTACTCAAAATCCCATGCCACTTTCCTTGACGTTGACCTCCACCTGTCCAATGGCCAGCTTCACACGTCCGTCCACATCAAACCCACCAACAAGCAACAGTAACTGCATTATGACAGCTGCCACCCATTCCACATCAAACGGTCCCTTCCTTACAGCCTAGGTCTTCGTGGCAAACGAATCTGCTCCAGTCCGGAATCCCTGAACCATTACACCAACAACCTGACAACAGCTTTCGCATCCCGTAACTACCCTCCCGACCTGGTACAGAAGCAAATAACCAGAGCCACTTCCTCATCCCCTCAAACCCAGAACCTCCCACAGAAGAACCACAAAAGTGCCCCACTTGTGACAGGATACTTTCCGGGACTGGATCAGACTCTGAACATGGCTCTCCAGCAGGGTTACGACTTCCTCAAATCCTGCCCTGAAATGAGATCCATCCTTCATGAAATCCTCCCCACTCCACCAAGAGTGTCTTTCCGCCATCCACCTAACCTTCATAACTTCTTGGTTCATCCCTATGAAATCCCCAAACCACCTTCCCTACCCTCTGGCTCCTACCCTCATAACCGCCCCCGGTGAAAAACCTGTCCCATGCACCCTCCCACCACCACCTACTCCAGTCCTGTAACCCGGAAGGTGTACACGATCAAAGGCAGAGCCACGTGTGAAAGCACCCACGTGATTTACCAACTGACCTGCCTACACTGTGATGCATTCTATGTGGGAATGACCAGCAACAAACTGTCCATTCGCATGAATAGACACAGGCAGACAGTGTTTGTTGGTAATGAGGATCACCCTGTGGCTAAACATGCCTTGGTGCACGGCCAGCACATCTTGGCACAGTGTTACACCGTCCGGGTTATCTGGATACTTCCCACCAACACCAACCTATCCGAACTCCGGAGATGGGAACTTGCTCTTCAATATATCCTCTCTTCCCGTTACCCACCAGGCCTCAATCTCCGCTAATTTCAAGTTGCCGCCACTCATACCGCACCTGTCATTCAACAACATCTTTGCCTCTGCACTTCCGCCTCAACTGACATCTCTGCCCAAACTCTTTGTCTTTAAATATGTCTGCTTGTGTCTGTATGTGTGTGGATGGATATGTGTGTGTGTGTGTGCGAGTGTATACCCGTCCTTTTTTCCCCCAAGGTAAGTCTTTCTGCTCCCGGGATTGGAATGACTCCTTACCCTCTCCTTTAAAACCCACATCCTTTCGTCTTTCCCTCTCCTTCCCTCTTTCCTGATGAGGCAACAGTTTGTTGCGAAAGCTTGAATTTTGTGTGTATGTTTGTGTGTCTATCGACCTGCCAGCGCTTTCCAAACGAAAGCACTGGCAGGTCGATAGACACACAAACATACACACAAAATTCAAGCTTTCGCAACAAACTGTGTATATATATATATATATATATATATATATATATATATATATATATATATATATATATATATATATATATATATATATAAACACAAAAATGATGTGACTTACCAAACGAAAGCGCTGGCACATCGACAGACACACAAACAAACACACAAAATTCTAGCTTTCGCAACCAACGGTTGCCTCGTCAGGAAAGAGGGAAGGAGAGGGAAAGACGAAAGGATTTGGGTTTTAAGGGAGAGGGTAAGGAGTCATTCCAATCCTGGGAGCGGAAAGACTTACCTTAGGGGGAAAAAAGGACGGGTATACACTCGCACACACACACATATCCATCCACACATATACAGACACAAGCAGACATATATGTGGGTTTTAAGGGAGAGGGTAAGGAGTCATTCCAATCCCGGGAGCGGAAAGACTGCTTGTGTCTGTATATGTGTGGATGGATATGTGTGTGTGCGTGCGAGTGTATACCCGTCGTTTTTTCCCCCTAAGGTAAGTCTTTCCGCTCCCGGGATTGGAATGACTCCTTACCCTCTCCCTTAAAACCCACATCCTTTCGTCTTTCCCTCTCCTTCCCTCTTTCCTGATGAGGCAACAGTTTGTAGCGAAAGCTTGAATTTTGTGTGTATGTTTGTGTGTCTATCGACCTGCCAGTGCTTTCGTTTGGTAAGTCACATCATCTTTGTTTTTTTATATATAAAAAATATTGTTACTCGCGAGTGTAGTTAGGTATGGTGTGGAGACTTGGACTTGAAATCAGAAACACCTAAAAAAAACTGCAAGCAGTAGAAATGGAATTCTGGAAACGATCAGCAAGAATTTCTAGAAGAGAGACAGTAAGAAACAATGAAATAATAAAGAGAATACACGACATGATGGATAGAAGGAAGTTACAATGGTACGGGCATGTAAGAAGAAGGAAGCCAGAATTCTGAAAATGATCCTGGAATGGGAATCAGAGGAAAAGAAGAGGACACCCTATGACCACCTGGATCCAAAATGTATGATTAACAATGGACTTGGCACAGAGGAAGAAGATAAACGAGATCGAAGCACCTGCAGGGACATACTGAGAAGATAAATTAACATATTAGGGTATAATTTCCAGGTTATTTTTTATGTTGAAGATAAAACCTTTGTATACAGGAAAATCTCAAACAATAATAAATAAATAAACTTGTGATCCACCCCAGCTTTGCATGGGTATCTGGTATAGCTGTAGTAATTTATATATACAAATGTGCCTCATGCATAAGTCCACCTAGTAGTAAAAATCATACCAAAATGCCTGCAGTAGTTTCTGAGGTTAGCTATGACATACAGACCTCAAGGCACAGGTTAGCTATGACATACAGACCTCAAGGCACATATTTGTAATATGTATGCATTTTACAAGGTTTCTACAATTAAAATGACTAAGCAGACTCCTTTCATTAAAGGATCATTCAGTACGACATCAACCAATAAAAAATAAATTCAAATCTTGATAATTTAGATTTATTAATTTGTTATCCTTTTATTCTACCTATCAAAACAGGTAAGGCCCAAAATTCAATTTTTTGAGTATTTTTTGAGCTATTTTTAAAGTATCAAAAACTGTGCAATTTTTGTCTCATTATGAAACCTTTAAGTGGCCATATTGCCAAAACTATTTGACTTACAGCCCTAAAATATTTGTTGTTTTATTCAGTTTCTTATAAGCTTTAAAATACATGTTACATGACTATATTTGTGAAAATATTAGACTCCCAAACCAAGTTTTTTTTAAGTCTTAAAATTTCGTAACAGAATTTTTTTCTTTGGGGAAAATACATGACAGTCATATACCATTTGTTAAGATGTGTCCCAGTTTTCTTGATGGTACTCCAAAGTGGACATAGAGAATATCACACCGCAATATGTACTGCCAAATGTGCAACAACTGCACATGGTTTGCAGAATGGTTCATAAAAATAAAATTAAACTGAAATTATTATGTACTAATTAAACACACCGGTGTAATGGATATTACTTTTTTTTAACTTTTAATGCAGTAGTGTATGATTGTAGCACAGTAGAAAAACATATTACCAATATATAATAATAAAATGCAAGTATTCATTTCTATTGACACAGCGAGACACTTCAGTCGAGATGAATTGTTGAGATAAAATGAGTGAAATACTGGAGTGGAAAAGAGGAGCATATTGCTGCATGCATGTATAACTCACAAAACATATGTGCTCATGAGTCATGCATGTATGTGAGCAAATGTTATGGTATTTTATACAGAATGCAACAAGTTTCTCTGCAGTGTGAGGAGTCTGGCACTAAATCTCACTGAACTGCATTATTAAGTTTGTATGTACTTCAGTGATGGCTCAACAGCATAATATAAGAATCTGAAAAACTTCTCCACCTTATGGTCATCATATGGATGATTTTGAAGGAAATGAGACATAATGGGATTTTTATGCTACTTCACATGAGAAGGGAGTGTGTCACAGTGTTCACAGTCGAAGCTAAACTGCAAAATCCTGTGAATAATCAAATATTAACTATGTACCAAATGTATGAATGGGATAAAACAAATATCGCATCAATCACTTTTCTTCTATGGGACACATGATGAACATGCAACATAAGAAATTAGCTTGGCAGAATGATTTTATGAAACCGTAGGAGTCACAAAGCGTCGTCATGCATTTATTCCTCCAAGGAAAGCCACAGTTTAAAAACTAGTTTCTCGTTATAAGAATATTTACAAAATTGAAGTGGGCTCAGGTGAAGGTGGTGTGACTTACTGAATTTATCACTTGCGCTTATCACAACAGATGGTGTTTGGCTTATGTGCTATCAAGAAATGAAAACCCACTATTTATGAATCCTTGTGGATGAGTTCTTTATTGTACCCAAGATCAGATACACTAACAGTTCCAAAAAACTTAATGCTTTGTAAATCAGATTCCACAGCTGTAACTGGACGGACATATGAACTGTCAGATGAAGAGATTCGAAAGGCCTCACTGATTACATTGGAAAACAATGTGCTGTTACATCAATAATCTGCCAATGCTTGAGATGATGAATTTATGTAATTTTTATAGAAGATTGCAACATGTAACCTCAGACTCTAATAACATTGTCATTAGTGGAATGGGCAAGATTGCCTAAGTCATAAAGTGGAGAAGAAGAAGACTGTAATTGGATCACCACAATATTTTTCTTGCTGAAGATGAGCAGAAAGTTTTTTATTACCAGACACTCAACAGTTAAATAGTAACCGCTGTATCAATGTATAATTAATAATATTAATTAATGCTAATGCATTTACAAAATAGAAGTACAACAATTAAGTAAATTATTTGTAATCTTTATTGAGCATGTGTTATTAAAGTATATGTTCCAATATTTTCGCAGTTAGCTCAGTTGGTAGAACACTTGCCCGCGAAAGGCAAAGGTCCCAAGTTCGAGTCTCGGTCCGGCACACAGTTTTAATCTGCCAAGAAGTTTCAAAAATAATTGTGATTTACACAGTATGATATCCAAAATCTAGGCCAATTTTGCAAACTCAGTTAAAATAAATGAAATTATGGTAAAAGTCTAGATTAAGGCTGGAGTCATACTTAACACATTTCGTGTAGCAATGTTGACAGCTTTATCACTGGAATGAAAACAGATGTGTCAGTCACTTGTTCTACACAGCTAATAAGGAAGCAGCAGACGGATGACACGTTTGGAAGCGAGAGACGAACAAATATCGTATTTTTATGTAAAAATACCACAACCTTTGAAATCAAATTACATTTGGTAGAAAGAATCAAATATATTCATGTTAACCAAACTTATAAATTTAATTGTTGCTCGTTTCACTTGCCTATAAGTTCCCAAGCTAATGACAACCTTGTAATTCATGACATATTTAGGGGGGGAAAAAAAAAGACTGTGAAATACACTACTGGCCATTAAAATTGCTACACCAAGAAGAAATGCTGATGATAAACGGGTATTCCTTGGACAAATATATTACACTAGAACTGACATGTGATTACATTTTCACGCAATTTGGGTGCATAGATCATGAGAAGTCAGTACCCAGAACAACCACCTCTGGCCGTAATAACGGCCTTGATACTCCTGGGCGTTGACTCAAACAGTGCTTGGATGGCGCGTACAGGTACAGCTGCCCATGCAGCTTCAACCTGATGCCACAGTTCATCAAGAGTAGTGACTGGCGTATTGTGGCGAGCCAGTTGCTCGGCCACCATTGACCAGACGTTTTCAATTGGTGAGAGATCTGGAGAATGTGCTGGCCAGGGCAGCAGTTGAACATTTTCTGTATCCAGAAAGGCCCGTACAGGACCTGCAACATGCGGTCGTGCATTATCCTGCTGAAATGTAGGGTTTCGCAGGGATCGAACGAAGGATAGAGCCACGGGTCGTAACAATATCTGAAATGTAACGTCCACTGTTCAAAGTGCCATCAATGCAAACAAGAGGTGACAGAGTCACGTAACCAATGGCACCCCATACCATCACGCCAGGTGATACGCCAGTATGGCGATGACGAATACACGCTTCCAATGTGCGTGTACCACGATGTCGCCAAACATGGATGCAACCATCATGATGCTGTAAACAGAACCTGGATTCATCCGGGGGGGAGGGGGGGGGGGAGGGGGGGGGGGAAGTCGTTTTGCCATTTGTGCACCCAGGTTTGTTGTTGAGTGCACCATCACAGACGCTCCTGTCTGCGATGCAGCTTCAAGGGTAGCCGCAGCCATGGTCTCCGAGCTGATAGTCCATCCTGCTGCAAACATCGTCAAACTATTCGTGCAGATGGTTGTCATCTTGCAAACGTCCCAATCTGCTGACTCAGGGATCGAGACGTGGCTGCACGATCCGTTACAGCCATGCGGATAAGATGCCTGTCATCTCGACTGTTAGTGATACGAGGCCATTGGGATCCAGCACGGCGTTCCATATTACCCTCCTGAACCCACCGATTCCATATTCTGCTAACAGTCATTGTATCTCGACCAACACGAGCAGCAATGTCGCGATACGATAAACCGCAATCACGATAGGCTACAATCCGACCTTTATCAAAGTCGGAAACGTGATGATACGCATTTCTCCTCCTTACACGAGGCATCACAACAATGTTTCACCAGGCAACGCCAGTGAACTGCTGTTTGTGTATGACAAATCGGTTGGAAACTTTCCTCATGTCAGCACATTGTAGGTGTCGCCACCGGCGCCAACCTTGTGGGAATGCTCTGAAAAGCTAATCATTTGCATATCGCAGCATCTTCTTCCTGTCGGTTAAATTTTGCGTCTGTAGCACGTCATTTTCGTGGTGTAGCAATTTTAATGGCCAGTAGTGTATTTGTGGCTACAAATATTATTAATGTATCTGCTGCTCATTTTTCTTGCAGCAATGTAAGCTGTGTTACTAGGTTCCAATGTCACCACAAACTCACAATTCATAATATATTTCAGAAAATAGCAAACAAAATATCTGTGAGAATGAATATGATGAATTTACTGTATGTCAAACCGTAACATATGAACCTAACCTAGACATCATGCTAAGCTAAAGAGCAATCTGACATCACTAGTACATTTTCTTAATTTGTGGCCAACAGTGAGATGGCTAAAGCCCTTGTCTTTCAGGCACTGCTATATACAAAAACAATCTGATATCATTATTGTGCCTGGTAAAATGTTCTCTTTAATAATTTCCAGCACAACAGTTTCTCATCACAGAGGTACAGCACTGCAACATGTCACCATTTGATAAATTTTTTAGCCATAATCAGAAAAATGCATGATCAAAACCACAAATAAACAGCAAAAAACTGCAAAGAAGAGAATGGTTTCAATTATGGCAAAAGAAATACGTAAGATTCTTTTCTTGTCTCTCACTGTTTATGTCAAAGTGTCATCCAATTGACTACGTGAAACTGATGTGGTGGTAACCTATGAATATTAGAGAAGACTGCTGTGACTGCAGCTAGCCCCAATCTACATTTGAGCTGAAATTAGTATTTTAATGTCTGACTTAGAGTGGTTTGTTGCAGTATAATTTTAGTATGTGTTGATTTATTTATTGTTTAGTTAATGATTATTTACATTTGTTCTATGTGTAACAAGTACACTGTTAAACAAATAGCCATTTGGACAACGAATAAAGATGAAAATCTTACGGTAACTTCGCAGCACCTAGATTTAGGATGCCTTAGATTATCTCTACAATAAGACCTTAGTGCTCTGTCTATTCACTGCTTATTCTAAAAGCTTACTTTTTTTTTTTATAATAATGAAAATCATACATACCTTCTCCTGATTAAGAGCAGCTTCTTTATTTCTTATGTCCTTATTACTCAGATGCTTTTTCTTGTTGCCATCAGCTGTTATAGAACCAATCAATTTCAGCTCAGTTGATAAACTCTCTTGTGGTTGAGTGAGCTCTTCATAGTCTAGTTTTTTGTGCTGAACGTCATTTTGTGAGTTAATCTGTATAGGGAAGGGGCCAACAACACGCTTCGGTTTTATAACCTGAAAATTCAATGTAAGTAATCCATCATATATAGTGAAACATTGGTTAGTCACTATTTCAGTAAGTAACTCACAAGTTTAACCTGTGGGAAAACCAGAATAATTAGAACAGAAATGTAACATATTTTGGATTCTTGTAAAACTTATAAACAAAGCAATCTAGACATTTCAATAAAACATATTGTTAATACTTAGGCTGTTCCAATTCAGTGATGTTCTCACCATATCTGATAAGCAAACCACTAACAGTCAAAAAGAAATTTTTTCTTCATGTACGTGTCCAAGGCCTCAATGTAACATCTAAGTGATGGGACCATTTTAACCACCATATGCTGTCAATTTTATTTCTTTGACACATCATGCACATATATTCAAATGGCTCTGAGCATTATGGGACTTAACTGCTGTGGTCATCAGTCCCCTAGAACTTTTTTAGAACTACTTAAACCTAACTAACCTAAGGACATCACATACATCCATGCCCAAAGCAAGATTCGAACCTGCGACCGCAGCGGTCACGTAGTTCCAGACTGTAGTGCCTAGAACCGCTCAGCCACCCCTGCCGGCTGCACCTATATTGCATTACTGGCCAGTTTCAGCCTTAGACCATTATCAAATTCTGATATTGTTTTAAGACCATATCTGTGACACTAAATGTGTGTATGGGTGGGCCGATGTCTGCCCACACAAAACAAACATTTTTAAATGTGACACGCACATCATCATTATCAAACATTTGCTAATGGCCTAAGGCCAAAACTGACCAGTGATGTAATTTATATGCATGGTGCATTAAAAGAGTAAAATTGACAGCCTGTTGCAGTTAAAATGGGTCCGTCATTTATACAAAAAAGAAACACTTTATGTTAGCAACCTTATGTTCTAATTACCCCACCTGGCATCCTTAAACAGAGTAACCCTCCCCTCTATATTTGTACTACATGTCTTGCAAAAATAACAGTAACATCTATCTGCCTGAAATTTTCACCGGAAATACGGAAGCGTCCGATCCCACCCGTCTGCTTTGACCCATGACGTCACAAATATGGCGGAAACAAAAACAAACACACACACTTTCCACAAGAAGCCTAATGACACTAACAGGACAAGTGCGGGAAATGGGGTGTTTTGGGTGGGGGGGCAAACTAAATGTAAACAAATTTAGACGCCTTGCGTAGCTACAACGTGTAAGTGAAGACAGCCATGCATGAATACCCACTCACCTCCCCAGGGGTCGTAACCCCTGCAACCCATAGAAGATCAAGATGCTTCAGTAGCTGATTAGTGTTTTTCGTCTTTTAAAAAAAAAAAATCCTCATGGGATAGAACAAACAGATCAGAAAGATAAATATAATAAACTAAAACAGAAATTGGAGGAAACAGATAATTAAAATAAGTAATAAGTGTTTTTAAACTAAAAAAAAAAATCTCACGAGATAGAACGAACAGATCAGAAAAGTAAATAAAATAAGATAAAACAGAACTGGAGACAGCCACACTCAAACCAAACTCCGCGCCGTTATGACGTCACACACGACAACACCCTTACGTCACGGGTCAAAGCCGACGCGTGGGATCGGAAGCTTCTGTCGACCCTTTTCACCAAATACAGAACACCCAATCTTGGCTGTCAGACCACCAATACAAAAACGAATTTAGCTTTTTCCATACAAAAACTTCATTATTTCTTAAAGATAAAGAATGTTACATTTTTCACACATATACACATAACATACTACAACTGATATGTAACACACAAGAACACTTTATAGAAAGGTCATCATTTATTTATTTAGCATATGGCTAGAGATACAACATCTATCATGATTGAAATTTACACTTGTATATCTAGATTACAAATTTGGTCTATGGTTTGCGGAGTTGAGTGAGCAAAGTCACTAGCACTGCCATTATACTTTCTTGTTCTACATTCAGTGATGATGTGCTGGATCGTATGTTGTGTAGCATCACAGTCACAATCACGCATTGAAGTTATGTTCCACTTGAAGTGGGAGGCTGCACAATTCCCATGGTTGGTTCAGATTCTGTTTAGTGTGGACAATTGTCTGAGAGGGAGGTTGAAACCAGGTGGCAGTTTCTTCTTCACAGGAGGCACTGTTGGGCAGCATTTGTCGTTAAGTCTCTTCTGCCACTCAATGGTATTTGATAGTTGCTGTTCCTTAAGTTTATGCAATCCCTTGTTGGTTTTCTCGAATGTAGGCGACTAGTATTCGCATTGCTGATGTCAGAATGTATCGGTAGTTCTGGATTGTCCATTATTTTGTTGAACTCTCTCTTAAGAGAACATCTTTACGTCTGAGATCTGGCAGGGGGATATGACTTAGTACTGGTAGCCTGTGTATGGGAGTAGATTTCATTGTGGCAGTGAAAGGTCATCAACAAAAGTAAGATGGGCAAACCATGATATTCATTTGAAAACAAATGAAAAGATTTACAATTTCAGCAAAGTCATCATTTATATATAGCAAAATGTTATAGTAATTTATGCCTTTTTTCATTCCTTTCACTGTCAAATAAATCATTTATCAGTTTCATGGGGCCATGTAATACGTATTTCACACATTAACTTCTACGAAATTATTTTCCTTTGATCAATCGTATGTTTCTGGCAGCACATGAATTTGAAGGTCTGCAGTTAAAAACCTTCCACCACACCACTGTTCTTCATAATACACTCTGTAGTACATATTCTCCAAAATCTTCCCTCAGTGGCATTTATGTTAACACTATAATATTTATCACTGAGAGTCAATGAGGTCCATATCATCACTGGAATCACTATAAAGAGCTCCCCAATTTGAAACTGAAGAGGCCTTATCATGCCTGCATCTCTTGGAACTTTTGCCTTAGTCTTGCTTATCTTCTGTGTTAGCTTAAATGTAGGTTTTTCCATTTTGGGCTGAACAGTTTGACTTTCTAACATCTTGTAACACCCATTCTTTGTAACAATTTCCCCGTATTGCTTGCTCAATCTAATTCTTTTTTGTTTTGTTTTTGCTCTTCTATAACACTACACAAAGCAGCTCTAATGAAAAGTTCAATCACTTCATAACCAATATCAGTACATTTTGATGGTTCCAATAACCACATGAGCAATATGATGTGGCATAGTTAGAACAAGCAATACAAACAGCTACCGGCAACACTTGAAAATAAAAGGGTTCAACAATATGAGAATGTCAAGTGCAAAAATTAGTGTCAGACTTCGCACTGCACAAGGCACAAATATAAGACATTACTTTCCTGTCATATGTCAACATAAACATTCAAATTAATTAATGTAAATCAATGACATTAACTGGAACATATCAGCTCATTGTTGCAAGAACTACCCACAACATTTTCTTTTGCTATCCTCAAATTAGTTTACTGTTTATAGCTGTGATCTGTGTAATACAGCCGACTAGTCCCAGAAGATTTGATTTGAGGAGTTTTGGCTCCAACTGTGGGTGTCTTCATCAGGAAAAAAAACTACCTATAAAAGATTCCAAACCCATTAATATAGAGGGAAAACCAAGAATATATTGTAATTATATTGAACATATTTATGAGGTGACTGTATTCACATGTAGGCAAAGCAGAAAAAGGATTTATGAGCAAAAAGCTTCTGCCATATAAAATAATTCTTAAACTCATATTTAAAGCCATACAAAAATTAAAGGTATTGGAATTGATGTAAGAACAATAGTTATCAGCAAAAATTATAGCTACATAATGTGGCACACTGTATGCCGCTAAGGGCTGTAAGACCAAAGAGTCACTGGAGGTGGCATCAGACTGTGCTGCTCACAAGCCAAAGTTAACTCAACATGGACATGAAACAAGTCATTCCATCTACTAACAATCTAAGAAATCAGCTGCTTACATTGACAAAAATAACTTCAGTAGCATATAAGTGATCATCTCGAAAATCAACAGCCACTATTACGCAAAATAAAAAGTACAAGACAATGCAATAGCGAATATCGTATCTCAGTGTAATAATAGACAAGGAGAGAGGAAGATGATAGTTTAGGATGTACTCTAAGAAGATGACGAGTCAGATATACACACTTATAAGTAAGGGCTTTATACTATTACAGAATTTTTTATTACATAGTTGCAACTCTTCGTTCAGAATAAAACCATCATTACGGGAAAGGTGTTTGAAAATTTCTAATTCTTCAAGGGCATCAAGTCTGAAGCCTGCCTTTGTGTGTGTGTGTGTGTGTGTGCAGGATATTGGGAACTTCTTTAGGCTTATGAACTGTAATTAATAAATGGTCAGCAAAGAACGAGTTATATATATATTTACCTTCTTTTGCTACAAGATGTTCTTCAAATGTAACAATATTGCTTGTGTCCTGTATATGCTATGTAACAGGCTGGAAATGCGTCACAGCTGATTTTATAGACATTTGAGTTTTTTATGGGTGAATGTACTGGTCTCATATTACAAATAAGATTATTTTTCAACTTGTTATTAGTAGAAAATGTAACTTGCAATCGTACTTCTTCCGGAGGAGACCTCCAAGATAGAGGCCCTAAAATGGTGTATGTTTTGTTTTTCCATTCTTACGTTCGTTACTACTAGAAGAGCCAAGAGTGATGAGTCTATTATTTGTTCTATTTTCGAAAATGGTTGGTTTGTACCTATTAATGGCTGACATTTTTAAAATAATTAATCCCAGAGTAGAGATTTTCATCAAGAAAAGGAGTACATATCTGTAGATGGGAGAATTAAAAAACTTTTTTTTTTTTTTTTTTTAAATGATAGTATGTTAAACAGGGCGACACTATTTGATCAGTGCAGGTTCATTTGCGAAAAACACGGAAAGAAATTCTGTTGTCAACTACTGTTAATATTAGAACCAAATAACATACAGAAGGTTGTTTCCACAGGTGGGTTCGTGTAATGATTTTTAATATCGACTAAAACCAGGTTGGTATTTTGTTCATAGTGTAATGATTTTTTTTTTACCAACGAGATTTTGACTGTTGGAAATTGAATAATTATTTCGAACAACATAATATATACAACCATAATTGTCCCTATACATCTTACCAATGGAAATGCATTACTTGGTGAACACTAAAACGAAAAATTTGATCACTACTTTGGATTTAGACCACATCATAGATCTAATCGGAGTATTCCAAAAACCAGTCTTTGGAAAAATACAACTAAATTAAAAATCAGTGGCATGCTTCATATTACAACTTTGACAACTGAGTAGTTCCTCACCTGAAGTTTCTGTGCATCGTATTGAAATTTCTTTAGATCAAACTTCGCTCCATTTGAAAGTTTACGGAACAAGTCCTCCGCATCCATGACATCTCTCGGCTAACCTACACCGAACTGTAAACACTGAACACACCAACCATCCCACGTGGGGACTACAACAAACACTAAACAAGTAAACATGTTGACTCGATGAATCGAGAGATATCGATTCTTTAGTCTTAAGGCCCATCCACACGTTACGATCTGTCTGCGCAAATGTCTGCACACATCACATCTGCGCAGACAGATCGTTGCGTGTGGACAGAAGATTTGCACCAACCTGAGGTGTGTGCAAACCTGGAAGTTGGAGTTGGAGGTTTGAGCGAAACCTCTCAAATCTGTGGGTTCAAACCACATCTGCGCAGACAAGTTGGAGCGCGTGGACAGGAGATCGCCGCAAATCTGGCGCGAAACAGCTGTTTGCTCAGTCTAGTGTTTGTATTTGTGCGCACAGGGCATTAAATTGGCTGATACTCATCAGTGTTCTCGAGAGTTTTTAAGTGAATTCATTGAATTTGTAGAAACCACCCATGTTTGTGGAAGATTAAAAGTAAAGAATATAGTGACCGAGACAAAAAGATTGCAGCATACAATGCTCTAATTGAGTTATCCAAAGTTCAGAAATCTAGATCTGGTGTAGGAGTAGATCAAGTATACCAGCCAACGTTACGGTATTTTGATCTGCTTGGCTTTCTTAGTGATCAAGAAACACCAAGACCAAGCAGGAGTACAATTGAAGATGAAATTGGAGTGTCAATGTTACCGCCAGCCGTTCATGAGGAGAAATTGCCCTTCTCATTCAAGTATTTTCCTCATAATATGAAGGGTTACAAGCTTTAAGAGATAATTATAAGTTTCGACATCCATCCGCAAATAATTTCGCCAGTCGTTAGGTTCGTCCTGCAACTCTCTCAGTAAATTTACGTGAGAAAACTGCTTTCGCTTTAGCAGCCACTGTCTACACCATTTTGCCCGCTTTCTCTGTTTCCTGCGGTTGGTCTGAATGTTTTTTGCAACACAAGTTGCGAACACAGACCACAACAAAACTTCCTCCATTTCTATATTTCAAAATAACTGAATTAAATGTTTGACGTTTACGGGGAGCGTAGTCGCTTGCCACTGATATTTCTTTTCTACACCGACAGATGGCGGGCGAGTAGTAGATTGGGGTTTGTGTCGTGTGAACACACCACATTTGCAGCGATCTTTTGCATGTACAGACATCTGCACCGATGTCTGCGCAGACAGATCGTTGCGTGTGGACCGGGCTTACGATTGTATCACATTCGATGTCTACAAAACATCAACTATATAGTCTTTCGATTGCAAACAACCACCGCAGCCATTACAAAAACAAACATGTTGATGATTAAAGTAGAAGTTTCACAGGCATTGAAAACCTGCACATTCATTACCGCATTTCCGCTAGATAGTGTATTCACACTCTTCATCGGAATTTTTACTCGCATAGTTTTAAAGGTAGCACCAACTAATGTAAATGGTGAGGGCGTTACTGTAATGGTGCAGATTTTAGCTTACGAGCATACTGAAATGGTAACGATGAGAAATCAGATGCCCCCAAAGGGTGAATGCAAAAATGAGCTACTCCTAGATGTCATATATGGGCTAATGAAAAAGATCGATTCACACATGCTATCAACGGGGCCTGAAGGCGCCGTCACCATCAAATGGTGACGTTTACAATTTCCTTTATACTCATATTCAATTACATGCGTATGAGACACTAGGATATAGAGCGAATCAAAAAAATACATAAATATACGTTACATACTCGTAACAAGGACTGTCAGAGAAAGTACAGCTAATTCATAAAAGAACAATTGCAGAGAAAGTAAAAACATGAAACTAAAACTAAACAGATACAATAAATGCGTCGAAATAGTCATACTAAAAGGATAATCAGATGTTATTCGACAATATTTACAGTAATAAACAGTTAAAATATCCTGTAAAATGGGGTAATTCAAAACAGTGGGGGAACTTGAAACCATTGGTCAGGATCTTAGTTTTTTCGAGATCGGCAAGACTGGTATTTTGTTTATATGGAGATTGTGCATGGTAGGTCGTTAATTCGTCATAGGTAAGTTGGTTTAAAAAATTATGAAGTACAATGAATGTGCATCTATGAAAAATAACGCTGTGGGAACTTCTTTCAAAAGGCTAATTCATATGGCTATAGTTTGATATGCAAGTGAGTGAAACGAAGGTAAAATATGCTTCCATTCATGGTGGAATAGATAATTCCAATAATATTTTATTATCAATGCATCTTCATTTTATACAATATATTTTTAAGAACATGTCCAATGTGGGGCAGTTTCAAAAATGGTGAAGGAACAAAGAAACAAGGAATTAAAAACTTCATTGCAGAAGTTTTAAACATTCATGGGAATGCATAACACTTAAATTTATAAGGAAGTCTACAAATGCATCTAACATTATTTTATTTCAATCTGAATGTGATATAAGTGTGCGAATGTTGGCGAAATTGTTTGCAATGTGAAACCATTGTTTGTGAGAAGGGGACGATGCTGCTTCCCAGTTGAACTGCAGTGAACTTTTAGGAAAAAGTGATCTTCTTAATGTAACTAAATAATTTAGTTTTCAAGATGACAATACCTACGTACTGAAAAATATGATTTCATTTCGCTGTATCATCAAGTTTCATTTATCTCTGTCCTCTCAGTTAGTTTTAAAATTTTATATAATGGAACTACTTTAGTTTGTTAATTCTTTTAGAGGTACATCACACGTATTATTATTTTGTCATTTGAAATAAACTTATTGTATAAGCACTCAATATGATTTCATTTTAATTCACATAAAATATTTCCGCTACGTATTGTTTATTAATATTTTAGTATTACATGATAACAAAACCTACAACAATATTTCACTGACATTTTAAAAACAACCATTGTGTTGTATCATCATCATCATTTAAGACAGATTATGCCTTTCAGCGTTCAGTCTGGAGCATAGCCCCCTTATAAAATTCCTCCATGTTCCCCTATTCAGTGCTAACATTGGTGCCTCTTCTGATGTTAAACCTATTACTTCAAAATCATTCGTAACCGAATCCAGGTACCTTCTCCTTGGTCTGCCCTGACTCCTCCTACCCTCTACTGCTGAACCCATGAGTCTCTTGGGTAACCTTGCTTCTCCCATGCGTGTAACATGACCCCACCATCTAAGCCTGTTCGGCCTGACTGCTACATCTATAGAGTTCATTCCCAGTTTTTCTTTGATTTCCTCATTGTGGACACCCTCCTGCCATTGTTCCCATCTACTAGTACCTGCAATCATCCTAGCTACTGTCATATCTGTAACCTCAACCTTGTTGATAAGGTAAGCTGAATCCACCCAGCTTTCGCTCCCATACAACAAAGTTGGTCGAAAGATTGAACGGTGCACAGATAACTTAGTCTTGGTACTGACTTCCTTCTTGCAGAAGAGAGTAGATCGTAGCTGAGCGCTCACTGCATTAGCTTTGCTACACCTCGCTTCCAGTTCTTTCACTATGTTGCCATCCTGTGAGAATATGCATCCTGAGTACTTGAAACCGTCCACCTGTTCTAACTTTGTTCCTCCTATTTGGCACTCAATCCGTTTATATTTCTTTCCCACTGACATTACTTTCGTTTTGGAGATGCTAATCTTCATACCATAGTCCTTACAGTTCTGCTCTAGCTCTGAAATATTACTTTGCAAACTTTCAATCGAATCTGCCATCACAACTAAGTCATCCACATATGCAAGACTGCCTATTCTGTGTTCACATATCTTAATCTCACCCAGCCAGTCTATTGTTTTCAACATATGATCCATAAATAATATGGACAACAGTTGCAGCCTTGTGTTACCCCTGAAACTACTCTGAACCACGAACTCAATTTACCGTCAACTCTAACTGCTGCCTGACTATCCAGGTAAAGACCTTTAATTGCTTGCAAAAGTTCGCCTCCTATTCCATAATCTCGTAGAACTGACAATAACTTCCTCCTGGGAACCCGGTCATATGCCTTTTCTAGATCTATAAAGCATAGATACAATTCCCTGTTCCACTCATAACACTTCTCCATTATTTGCCGTAAGCTAAAGGTCTGGTCCTGACAACCTCTAAGAGGCCTAAACCCACACTGATTTTCATCCAATTGGTCCTCAACTAATACTCGCACTTTCCTTTCAACAATACCTGAGAAGATTTTACCCACAACTCTGATTAAAGAGATACCTCTGTAGTTGTTACAATCTTTTCTGTTTCCATGTTTAAAGATTGGTGTGATAACTGCTTCTGTCCAGTCTGATGGAACCTGTCCCGACTCCCAGGCCATTTCAGTTATCCTGTGTAGCCATTTAAGACCTGACATTCCACTGTATGTTCCGACTTAATTTCATCCACCCCAGCTGCTTTATTGCACTGCAATTTATTGACCATTTTCTCCACTTCCTCAAATGTGATCCTATTTCCATCATCATTCCTATCCCATTCTACCTCGAAATCTGAAACATTACTGATCGTATTTTCACCTACATTGAGCACCTCTTCAAAATATTCCCTCCATCTGCCCAAGGCATCTACAGGATTCACCAGCAGTTTTCCTGACCTGTCCAAAATACTTGTCATTTCCTTCTTACCTCCCTTTCGATGATTGCTAATTACACTCCAGAATGGTTTTCCAGCGGCTTGACCCATAGTCTCCAACCTATTTCCAAAGTCTTCCCAAGATTTCTTCTTGGATGCTGCAATTATCTGTTTGGCTTTGTTTCTTTCTTCAACATAACTTTCTCTGTCTACCTGAGTTCTAGTATGTAGCCATTTTTGATAAGCCTTCTTTTTCCTTTTACAGGCTGCCTTGACTGTGTCATTCCACCAAGCTGTTTGCTTCATCCTACTTTTACACACTACTGTTCCAAGACATTCTTCAGCCACTTCTAGTACTGTGTCCCTGTACCTTGTCCATTCCTTTTCCAATGACTGTAGTTGACTACATTCAACTAACTAGTACCTTTCTGAGATCGCTGTTATGTACTTGTGTCTGATTTCCTTATCCTGAAGTTTCTCCACTCTTATCCTCCTACATATGGACCTGACCTCCTGCACTTTCGGCCTCACAATCCCAATTTCACTGCAGATTAAATAACGATCAGTGTCATCAAAGAATCCCCTGAATACACGTGTGTCCCTAACAGACTTCCAGAATTCCTGATCTGTTATTATATGCCGGCCGAAGTGGCCGTGCGGTTAAAGGCGCTGCAGTCTGGAACCGCAAGACCGCTACGGTCGCAGGTTCGAATCCTGCCTCGGGCATGGATGTTTGTGATGTCCGTAGGTTAGTTCGGTTTAACTAGTTCTAAGTTCTAGGGGACTAATGACCTCAGAAGTTGAGTCCCATAGTGCTCAGAGCCATTTGAACCATTTTTTGTTATTATATAGTCAATGACAGTCAATACCGGTGAATGTTCTTATGTTTAAAAAAGGAGTTTGTGATTACTAAGCCCATACTGGCACAGAAATCCAAGAGTTGTTTCCCGTTCCTGTTGGCCTCCATATCCTCTCCAAATTTACCCGTAACCTTTTCATACCCTTCTGTTCGATTTCCAATCCTGGCATTAAAATCACCCATGAGCAGAACACTGTCCTTGTCCTTTACTCTAACAACTACATCACTGAGTGCCTAATAAAAACTATCCATCTTATCTTGATCTGTCCCTTCACAATGCGAATATACTGACACAATCCTAATTTTCGTGCTAGACACTGTCAAATCTATCCACATCAGTCGTTCGTTTAGATACCTTATTGCAACTACGCTGGGTTCCATTTCTTTCCTAATGTAAAGCCCTGCACCCCATTGTGTTATTCCTGCTTTGACTCCTGACAGGTAGACCTTGTATTCTCCCACTTTCTCTTCTTTCTCACCCCTTACCCGAATGTCACTAACAGCTAAAACGTCCAGCCCCATCTTACTTGCAGCCTCTGCCATCTCTACCTTCTTCCCCTGAGTAGCCCCCATTGATAATAATAGCTCCCCATCTCATTACCATTTATTTACCTAGTCGTATCTTAGGAGTCCCTGGTTTGTCAGTTAGAGGTGGAACTCCGTCACCTCCAAAGGTCCGAGGCATTTTGCTCTGATTATTGCCAGCATCGTATTTAAAGTACCAGGGAAGCAGGTTGCTAGCCTTACTTGCCCCGAGTCCCATTGGGGGCTGAGGGACTAACCGGTGGATTTGGTAGTCTTTGCCGTATGAGCACAAAGGTGACCACGATTCAGAATATGTCTGAGATGCCCAGCCTTATTCCAAAGTAACTGGTATCCTGACTGTCGGGACCACCTACTTGGCCACTCATATGTTGCCCGTGGTTCATGAACTAGGACATGACTACAGGAACCCACACCATGAACCATCCCTTGTGTTGTATGTATCCCAGAATACTTTTAACATGACATTTGTTAGCAAAATACTTTCTGTTTCAAGTGACACCCTATCATGATGATACTTGTAACAGGCACAAAAATGAACTTTTTTGGTGTAAAGTGGTTCCAAAATTTTTTGAGGAATTTCAACCTTATCAACTAAATTTCACCCGGCCCATCTGTCTAGCCGCGAGGTCTATTGCACTGCTCCCTGAGTGGGAAGGTGTGCTGGTTCCTGGCACGAATCTGTCAGGTAGGTTAGTGTCAAGATCTGATGTGCCAGCCAGCCTGTGGATGTTTTTTACTACGGTTTTCCATCTGCCTTCGAGAATGTGGGCTGGTTCCTCTTATTCCGCCTCAGTTACACTATGTCAGCAATTGCTGTGCAAACAGTCTCCACATATGTGTACACCATAATTACTCTACCTGCAAACATATGGGGATACACTCATCTAGTATGAGTCGTTCTCGGGGGTCCACTGTGGGCCAAACCGCACAATAACCCTGGGTTCAGTGTAAGGCAGTGGTGGGGTGGGTGGACTGCTGTGGCCTGTTGTGGGGTTGTGAACCACCGAGGGCCATGGTGGGATGAACCATCTCCATCGTTTCTACATCCCCTGTTCAATACAATACATTTGTCACATGAAAGTGAAGTGCAAGAAATTTCTATCTAATAAAAGAAATATAGGAACTATGAAAGTCTGAAATCAGAAATCGTTTCAAATTATCCCATTTTACGGTACGCAAAAACAGTTTATTATGTCCATTAAGTAATTCATCTAATGAACAAAATGTTGTGTCAAGTGAGTACATCCTTATTTCATTTTCAAATGATGTACCCTTACTGCACAGATCTTTCATGTTATTTGACAGTGAATTAAGTACATTAACATTGAAATACTTTACACTTTTCTGATGTCACAAGGGAGGTTGGCGTTCCCTTTTGTATTGTACCAATGGCGCATTTCATTGGTTTTATAATACACAGGACTGTGAATCATAAAATTCATAATCAGATAAACATATAGGGAATTGGTGATAAGTGAAGAGATTGTGGATTGTGGCAGGAGCATCTCTGCACATACTTCAGTTTTCTGCAGAAACAAATTTTCTTTCATGAGGGTGAATTGTTCCATAAGATAATTTCAAAGCACGCAACAGACTGGAAGTAGTTCATCATAGCAGAATGATCAGTGACGACACACAATCAAGGAGCAGTCAAGAGCACAAAAGAGCAGTATTTTTAAAAATATGAGATAGCATTGCAGTATCAGCAAATAATTCTAGCAACAGACTTCAACTACACACTTAATCCAAAAGACTAAACACTAAATTTCAATAAGTCAGTGAAACTGTGACATATCGTTGAATGGTTGAGTTTGATAGATACCTACATGAAAGCCCAAGCATGGCATGCACACCCATGACAAATCACTTGGCGAGATGTCTGGATGGGGTTTATGTATCACTCAAACTTAAGACACAGTTACTACCATCCAAAGTTTAATCGACTGGCGTTTCACATCATACACTTAGATATGCGCGATTAATTGGATGAAATAACAAATTTAGCATGCAAGAGGCTTATGGAAACTCAAAGCCATACTTTTCAATATTGAAGAATATTGCGAAATGTTTAAGAATGCAAAACCTCCGTGATACAAGAATTTGATAATGTGGTGGTTACAATGCACCAGGGAAAGATTTGGAAAATGTTGACAACTACTCAAGAGACAAAAGTATTTGCTATCAGGGAAACGTGATTTTTTTCCATTGTTATGAGAGTTACACAACATAGACACCACTGTAATACAAGGCTATGAAAAAAATAAAAGTCAAGAGTTCAGCCTTGAAAAGGAAACAAATAGATGCCTATGAAATAAAGTTAGCACTAAGCTCTACAGAACAAGAGCTGAAGAAACTTCAGTATATCATAAGCAAAAGAAAAAGAGGACACAGAAAAATAGTGGCACAAATAAAAGTACGCAATGAAATTACTATTGGAAGACAGAGTCAGAACAAGGAAGGAATACCTTGGGTGTTTTTGCATTTAAGGAGTGTAACTTAATGTATTTATAACTGTAAAAGGAGATTCGTGCAGATTATAGGGCAACTGTCATATCTTTCGAATGGTCACCTACACAGCTCAGTAAGGCGTCAGCCTCCCATTGATAACACTTAACTAGAATAGCAATTAGATATTTAGTCTTCTCTCTGTGCTTTTATAGTTAATTCTTAAGTTGGTAATACTAGAGTGGATAGGATGTGTGCATGCAAACAACTGAATTCGCTTTTGGTCATTGTCAGCCATTTTCAGTCAGGTGTTTTGGGCTGTACTAGTGGGGAGAAAATCTGGTGCATCCCATGGAACACCTCAGGTGTTGCTTGTTTTGCCCACAGGCTCTACTACTGATGTAATTTTCAGAGTACCCGATGCAAATACCTGCTCCCACAGCAGACTGCATGGTGGCTGGTAACAGATTGTATCACTTGAGGCAGAGAGACAATGCGGATGCTGAATGGCTGCCCTCACCCATTAACCCTGTGAGTGGGCTGGTGGCATATTCTTCAGCAGGGTCTGAACCAGCACACAGGAGGAGGTGTTTGTTAATTATCTCTGTAGGTTTAATATTAGGTTCATTATGGAGTCCTTTAAGAAAATAGCATCCAGGGTAAGGAAAAATCCCATATGTAGTAAGTGTGTCTACCATGGGGCCTCACCCTGAGGTGTGGAAGAGGTGCTGCCTGTGGCTATCGTGAGTACAGGGTGCAGTCATCTATAAATTGTAGATCACATTGGCATCAATTATGTCTGTCATTTGGGTTCTGATGCCATGCTTAGTTCATACAGGCAGCTGGCAGAAGTGGTGAAAACTGCTGGCCTCACATGGGGATGCCAGCAGACTTCACAATTTGCATCATAGTTCCCAGAATTGACTGGTTTGGAACCGAGTTTAGAATCTAAACCAAATGATCCATTGATTCTGTGATGGCGTAGACTGCAGATTTCTGGACCTGCGTTATTGGGTAGAGAATTGTAGGACTCTCAGTTGTAATGTACAGACACAATATTAGAAGTGAAACCAACCAAGTTTTATGCTGCTTCCACATGAAGAGATTCACAAAAACACTGATTGAAATATAGAACAGTACAAAGTTTCATAACTACATGTAGAGCACAGGCATATACAGTCAGGCAGGTGAGCACACAATAAGCAAGTAAACACAAGTGATGCTGAAGACCCTGTGCACTGGGTTTATGTTGGGCTCCTGTGTGCATGACACAGCACTTGCTGCAATGTCTGTTCATATTATGACGCAACCTCTGTAGGCCAGGTGTGAAGGCACTTGCATCATGTGCTGTTTGATTACACGCTTCCCCTCGGGGAAAAGTGTTCCTATGGAGATATCCATGTTTCTGTTGGTAGGAACGACTGCTGGAGTAGGTGTCGTTCTGTCACAGGAAAATATGGTGTGAAATGGTACAAGTGCAGACAAGCACGGTGCCCCCTCTCCCACGAGAGCATAAGGGAGCACTAGCAATGATGGTGCTGTATCCATGTCCACATCGGGGCAGGCACTGACTATGCAGGCAGCAGAACATATGGGGAAAGAGAGGTCTGGGGTGTCACTTGATAGGTGGTGCACTGTGGGCAGGCTGTTACAGCGCATGTGATCTCATTGTCAATACTCAGCCAAAATATGTGGCAGCGAGCCAGAAATTTTGTACAGGGTACATCCCGGGGGGCAGGTGGAAAGGAACATGATATTTTGCTGCAGTGCAGATTGGATCACAACCCTGGGCACCGAGTCTTCAGTAGCCAACAGTGACACACAATCAAGAGCTGAGAGGCAGTGGACAAGAGCATTACAATCATATAAAGCATCCGGTGCTCAGCCTGCTGGTTTATCTGGCCAGATGTAGGGGACAAACTGAACAACTTGACATAGGATAGGACGGTCGTGACAGCCACCAGACTCTGGTGTTGGTAAAACCATTCATGGTGCTTTGGGCTTCAACATCCAAATGTAAACACAACAGTTCATTCTGATCATCTTGCCTGAATTGGGGCCAATCGGAAATCAAGAAAGAGCATCTGTATTACTTTGCTGGATTATGTGTCGGAAATAAATCTCATAAATGTAGTGTGACAAAGACAGAGCCCAGTATTGCAAGCGACTGGCTGCTTTGTCTAGCAAAGATGCTGAAGGACTGAAAAGAGAAACCAGAGATGTATAATTAAGAATCAGATGAAACTTGGAACCATATAGGAAAACATGAAATTGTTGGAACACATACAGAATAGTAAGGACTTCTTTTTCTATCTCCAAGGAGTACTATTGCACGTGACTCAGTGTTTGGGAAGCATACACAATAGGGTATTCAGCATTACTGTAAACCTACTCAGAATGGACCTCCACAAAAAAATGGGGTTTTATTTTGATGCCAGCCTTGAAGTCAGTAGCACGCCTTAAACCATCTTGAAACAGGGAGGAACATTCCAAGCAGAGCGGTTCCCACTATTAGTGTGAAACTTGATCTGATATGCGACAGTACCTACTGGTTAGTGCTAAGTAGTTGCTCTTCTAAACAGCAGTTCATATGAGCAAAACAGTTGTGACCATGTCTGATATTGCTCATACTTTAGGCACTTGGGCTATGCACGGCTCTGTTTAAAAAGAATGGTTCAATATAGTCACAAGGTCGAGACATGCACATCTGCTTTCATGTCCTGCAACTGGTTTACTGCAAATAATAACCTGTAACTGTGATCCTGCAGTCAAATAATCTATGCACAGGCCACAATTACAAATTAAAAACTTACACAGAGATGTAAAATGAGAGATACATTATTAATTTAATAAAAAGAGTTCTGTTCTAATGTCTGTAATCGATTTGTCGACAGAGAATTTTGACGAATAATGTTTATTCAAGAAAGAACATCGCAAATTAATGGTAAATGGTCCTGTGATATTCATTTTAACCCTTTATTTGCCAGTGTTGCTCTCAAGCAACATCAAATTTATGTTGCCCTTATGGGACAACAAACACTTCCCAGTGCCTTTTACTGTGAGCAACAGGGGTGTCTTATTTTGGTTCTGAAAGAGTGGATTTCAATAAATTGGCAGTAATCTTAGCAGATTTGCTTCAAGAAATACCCAGAGGTGAGTTTACAGCAGAAATTGTTTTGAATTACGTAAATAGTATAAAATTTTTATGTTGCCTGTTAGCAACATTGCCCATAGTTGGGACATAAGCCATTAGTATATTACATATTCTTACGGCGTGACAGAGTAGACATTTTTATTTTCAGGGGCTTTTTAGCTATGGATTCCAGAATATTTTGTGGAATTAAAAAAGCGAGAGGAATAGTAGTTCCACCACAAAGCCAGGCTTTGTCTGATCTAAGCGAATCTGAAGACTCTGAACTCGAAGTTTTGGCAGACTGTAGTGATGATCCAGACTATATTCCAGAGCGTCAATCTCAGTTCCATAACCTAGTTATACCAGAAACTGATTCTGATTCAGGAAGTGAAATCTCAGAAGCTGAACATGTGCAAGGACCTTCTGCAGTGAATCCTTCTAGTGCAAGTGTTAGTCAAGTGAAAAAGAAAATTACAAAAGCAGTCACTTACATGTGGGTAAAGGAAGATATAACTGCTAGGTCAGAAAGTCTCTCTCCTGCGTTTTCTGATGAAGGCAGTACACCACTGGGTTATCTCAGAAGATGCTTTGATTCAAAACTAATTGACAAAATTGTGCAGGAAACGAAATTATACTCTGTGCAACGAACTACCACGTCAGTAAACACCAATATAAATGAAATGGAACAATTTTTCGGTGTTCTGATATACATGGGTCTTCTTTCTATGCCTTCGCACACTGACTATTGGTCTCAGTCAATGAATTGTGAAAAAATCACCAGCATTTTCAGTTTGAAGCGCTTTCAGAAAATCCGCCGATAGCTGCATTTTACGAACAATGAGAATGCTGTGAACTCTTCTGACAGACTTTTCAAACTAAGACCTGTTCTTGAGTCAATTGTAAAGAACTGCCATGAGCAGAAACAACAGTCGGAATTTTCTATAGATGAGATGATGGTTGCATATAAAGGTACAAGAGCAGGTAATTTGCCCCAATATATTCAAAACAAGCCACAAAAATTTGGTTTTAAGATTTTTATTCGTGCTGGTGTGTCTGGAGTTTCCAAAAATTCCATTGCAAGAAGCACTAGAAGGGAAAATGAAACAGTTCTATTACGCAGCAGGAATGCATAAATGTGTTTATAAATTAAATTATTCAGACACAGGAAACCTTTTGCTCGAGGTTATTGGCAAACACTTTTTTTCTATAATATCTATAAATGTGGTCTACTGCTGGCAATGTTGCTTATAAGCAACATTTCATAATTTTCATAATTTTTGTCAAAAATTTCTAAAACTGACTGAATTGTATTTCTTTAAGCATAATAAATACATATAAGCACTGAAAAAAAATTTTTGTTTTGATTTTCACCATTTGCCAAATAAAGGGTTAAGCGCAGAAAGGAACTACCTTCATCAAACGCAGTAAAGCTGTATTGAGAGCGTTTCGAGAATGATAGCAAAATTCTGAAATTAAGTAGTAATAAAAGATACATGAGAACTAAGACCTTTTTGTGGTCATAATATACAAGAGATTTACAGGCTCAAAATAGTTCAGAGTTCAAAATGATGATTTACAAATTACCACACTGGAATGTGTGTTCTTATAGGACAAATATCCAAGGGTTTCCACCCAATAACATCCAAACAGCAGACTCTGAACACAATTTATTAAATTGCCAATACCAAACTCTTTTCAGTAACAACAAAGTCATATAACTTACAGAACTTAACAAATGGTTAAAAGAATGAGCTTTAAAAACAATAACGGCAGCTTGCCACCATAAAATCAAAGAACCTTTTACAATAGCGCTTTTAGAGTTTAGCCAAGAGACAAAATCCAATAATAAGTTAAGTTGGCAGTACAACTTAAGATCATTTACAAAAAACTTTAGGAATGAAAATGACACTTGGCACCATAAAATTGGAAAGCATTAAGAGCAGTAATAAACTTAAAAAAATAATAATAATGACAACTTGGCACCATAAAATAAGAGAAATTTCTTCTGCAAGAACAAATTACAATGGTGCTTTAAAAGATTTTACTCCACAGACCAAGATACAATAATAATTTAACTTGGCATTACAATTTCAAATCATTTATCTAAAAAACCTTGAGAAAGATAATGGCACTTGGCACCATAAAATCAAAGAAGTGCAACACACAACCAATAAATGTAATAACAAAATAATAATTTGATACAACCAAAGGGCAAGGGCAACTCCCAACACAATCACAGACGAGCGAGCTCTCAACACTTCGGAGCCTTCCCACTAGAAACGGTCCCTGAAATAAACCACTGAGAGCTCCTTGACATGCCTCCCTCAACTGCCCATCACTTACGCACCTTGGGTATGTTCTGTAACACACAACAGATAATATCAACACAAGATAAAATTCAAAAATCAAATAACAATATAACATCCCGACAGCACATGATAACCATGGCGCCGTTAACTCAGGAGCTGTTAACAAGTGCCGGAAGCCAACACACACAAATCTTAATAAACAATTCTCGCTTCTTAAAACAAAACAATAAAAGTCAAGTGCACATGAATAGTCAAACCACAGTCTTAGACGTGCCTTAACGACACCAAACGCGACTATTCTACCACGTTAATAACAACACAGTGAGATAAAAATACAGAATGTACCACTAAACGCTGTTACACAAACCAAATTGACGAGATCGTGTTGTTCAGATCCCAGAAGACCACATATACCAAGCAGCAGTAATTCACTATGCATATACTGTCCAAAACCGCCTTTCTTAGGCAGACTTTACCTAACACATCAAATGCCAAATATGCCATACATGAACGCTACTCCGGGCAGGTAACAGGAACCACCTACATGAATTCCTTCAAAAAGGAACAAACAGCACCACCAAAGGTAACGCTGAGCAGACTGGATGGGCAACGACACATTCAGTGGGATTACCAGAAGATACTCCAGTTGGGCAAATAAATTAGTACCAACAAATATCGTAACGTGCCACATACACACACACACACACACACACACACACACACACACACACACACACACAGCAAAAACTTCCAACAACACCATCCCACCTTAGAATGAAGTTCAGAAACCGCTGCTGGAGCTTCCAGTGGAAAATCTGACAAGCCAACTGAGCCCACACCCTAACCTGGCAGACGACTCCAAAATTCAGCAACTAGTTGTCTCTGGGCCAGAGTATCACAGGACCCTACCGGACGTCCACATCAGACAGGCAGGCAGAACAAGTATGCTGACTCCAATTAATCACCACCACATGGCCAGCACAGCAGCGAGTCGCCTCCGCCACAGCACTCTGCTCTTATTCCGAGGCACAACAACCTTAGCGCTAGTCACCAGCAGGTCAGGTAGAGCGAACTTCACAGTCAGTGCAATACTCGGAAACCGACTACCATCTCGCTTTCCGCCGGCCACTGCAAGCACATGCCAGCGACATAATAGCAAATCACCACCGGAGCGCCACCCAAACCAGAACAACGAACTATAATCGATTATAGTGCATGCTCTAAACAAGACCACAGGATAGCGGCTCGTGCCATATCACACATATGATACAAAGAATAGTAGCTCACATTCTGTCTATTCTCAGTTCTTTAAATCAAGCAGAAATAGAGTCCTACTCTGGAGCATTTTCAGACCTGTAGAAATATAAAGCCCTTTGAGAAATTAAAGTGTGGTAGCAGCCATTCACCACCCAGAATCTATCAGCCTGATGATTTGATGAAGCAGGTCTGCCTTCTTCAAGAACTCAACATAAAGTGTCTAGAATCGCTTGCTTGAGCTCTTCATTCAGAAAATCAGAGTCTCCACTTGACTCCAGCAATGTTCTCCACCATACATATGTTGTTCTCAAGCTCTACAGACATGATGTGACTCACTTGGCCGCTTTCCTGCCCTAAACTAATATGTTATAACAATATTTTAATAAAAGATATGTTATAAAAATTCGGTTACGTTCAGACCATTTACAATAAATATAAGTAATTGTTTTCTCACATATAAATAAGCCAACAGTTTTTTGCAATTGCATCCATGTTGAATGACAACGAATTGTCTTTAAATATAACTTAAACAATTTTTAGGACTACTTGTCAGAAGTGTCTTTTGGCATTCTTTTACAAAGATGGTGTCTGATCACTTTTAAATGAGTACAGCTTTTAATAGCATTTGCAATCAACATTTAAATAAAGCTAATGGCAAAATATCAAACTACTCATTAAATAAAAACACAAGTATGACAAAATATGAGGTATTCATGCTGCATTCATTTGCTGTGTAAATGTGGAGAATACGATGTTCTGACAAACATTTGCATAATGAAAAAGATTTATTGGACATCGTAAATCCATAAATAAAATAGATGCAGATACATAGCTTCCAGGAATGATAACTATAGTACACTGCTACCAATTGAAATAACGTTCCTTGAAAAGTGCATGACGCCAATAATAGCTGTTAATTCAGAGGGTTATTTTGAAAATGTTTATTCGCTGTGAGAACTAACTTCTGCAGCTCTAAAAATATTGAGGTATTTTTGTGTCATTGGATGCATCTCATTTCCATGAAATCGCAAACGTATTCAGATTCCCATTAATATTTGATGTGAGTTATTTCGAATCTCAAAGAGCTGTAACTTGGCCATCTTTAAGAGTGTTTGAGACTCCACTATTTCCTCGAGCATTTTCTGTACAAAGGCAATGCTAGCTCCTGCTGTCGAAATTCCCAGTGCTGGGAGTTACCCATTTTTGTCGCTACACCTCATTGGGCAGAAACTTTCAACTACCTGGGCTGGCCACAGCGCTCTCTAAGCCCTGGGCCCACTACCTTCAAATATACCTTACCTCATAGCAAATTTAGGCGACTGATTAGCTCAACTGGATATGTGTAAAGTTACAGATGCCAGATGAACTTCATCAGAAATAGAGAACCGAAAAATTCTGAAGGCGTCTACCCAAATAAGTTTTCAGAATTGGCATCATCCACTACTAGAAAGGTCAAAGGTCAAACAGCTGCTTTGTACACTACAGAAGAAGAAAACTGTCTCAATATGGGTATTCATTGTTTGTCATAACGTATCAACCAACGAGATGCTGGGGAGAATGCCAGTCATCCAAAACCCACATAGGTTTCAGAACTTAACAAAGACACTGCTGCATCAGTGTCCATTTGCAGTTTAAACATCTGCTCCATCACATGTATTTCAGTGTAAAGTTTTTTTGTGGATAGCATCACTTGCAAAGCACTGTTCACATACATGTTCATGTTTTGTGCAAGAGATTGAGAGTTCCACAAAGAAGCAATAAGTCCCTTTCTTTTATGAAGGTTGCATGTTGCACAGTGCTCTGGACTTACAGCCTGCTCATGTTGAACAATAAGGGCATTATAGGAGAGGAGCATGTAACTGCTGCTGTGATGGCTAACGCTAGTAGTGAGGCAAAGAGAGAATCAGGACAATTCGTTACTGCAGGTTGCCTACATTCAAGGGAAGTATACATTCATGGGCAAATCTGTTGTCCTCTTTTGATTGACAGGTGTTAAACCTACTGCTCTACTAAGAGGATTATGAACCCCTGGGGATAATCTATCCTTTTGATTGACAGGTCCTCAACCTATTGTTGCCCCACCCATCCTCCTCCCCCTCCTCCTGAATCCAATCCTCCCCCTCCTCCACCCCTATTTTTCTGGGAACTAAGTCGATCAATTAATTAAATCCCCCATCTGGGAAACCCACAGCCCTCATCCTTCCTTCCCCCACCCAAAAATTGGCGGAAAAGGACTAGACGATCGGCAAATTGGGAGGAAATCGAATGCACTTAATGGAATAATGTTGAAACAATTTAGACAATGTGTATAATATTGTTTATTTAAACAAGTTATGGGATAAGAGGCCATGTATGGAACATTATGTATTTAAAGAATTTGTCAGGACATCGATTGCAGTGTGCGGTAGATTTAAACAATTGCGGCGTTTTTTTCATTCCAATCCCGTAAGGAAACACATAATTATACTGTTACAGATAGCTTAAATATACCTAAAAAAAAACTTCTCGCATTACGCCGCTCATGCAGGCGCCTCGGCTGTGCACCCAGGGCCCAAGTTGGCTGCCGGGCTGTGCAACAATGGCGAGAGCCTGAGAAGAAGCGGCGCGCTCAGGCTTATGCGCTGGAGCCTTGGAACCACCAGTGTCCATGCTGGCTGCTACAAGTAACAGCGAGCTAAGCCCTCCACGAACAAAAACACACTTCCTGTCGGCGTCCACCGCCATCTCAAGTTTGTCTGTATGCATGAACCAACCTGCTGAATACTGGCACATGTGAGAGACACTTTCCTTCCAAAGCAAATGCCTGACTGGGAATCAATTCAGAAATACTGCTGTAGTTAACAAACAATTAATTCTCAGTCACATGATTGTGATGTAGGTGATAAAAGGCAGACGCAGTAACTATTTCACATACACAAATTGACTATGTTACAAATCTGGTAGCAGGCTGACTCGAAATACAATTAAAAAAAAAAGATTATTGCATAAGAAGGGAAAAATGATGTAGTTTGCTTTGCAGATGTCATAGGAACTAGCATGGAATGTTTCATTCCGCTATGAGCCCTAAGCTGACCCAGCCTACGTGGCGCACTTTCTTGTGCTGCATTTCACGAACTTCTTCAGGAGTTATTAAATCTAGTGCAGAGTATCACATCTTGAAGATTCAAAAATTTTGCTTCATAAGACATGCTGGGGGAAATACTAATTAAATCGTTAATACACCATTTAAACAATTTGCTACACATTGTTTAAAACTACTCGAAATAAAAAAGATCGATACTGCACAGTAGTTTGCGTGCATAAATAACAGTGTTATGTTTTGACGAGAAATTTCATTAAATAATCCAAACCTACTATTATTGGACGACACAATTGGAAATGTTGATGTATGAAATGATAGTTGGAAATTAAAACTTCGACATGAATTTATACTGTCATGGTTATGAGTTCCCGACCACTACAGATCTGCTAAGGGTATTTTCTTTTTTAAAGAGCTATAGAATTCCTAAGTTGACTTGTTCTCACCGCTACACCAGGACAAAAATGAGGGAGGCAAGGGTCTACCACCCGAGGGATAGTAGCAACAACAACAAATACCTATCCAAGACAAGTCCACTGTGACGTATTCAGAAGCACAAAACACGAGACACACTCAAACTGCAATCTAATCCGCAGTAATAAGCTGTTATGGCTATATGACAGAAATTGCTATCAGTCTTGCGTACGACGTCGTGAACAAGATCACTGTATAATTCCTAAAATGGTTCTCTCTGCTACATTCGGAAGAAGGAATGCTCTTCTGTGTGATAGGATAGAGACAACAGCAAATACCATTGCAAGACAGAATCCACTGGATGTATTTAGAAGCACTAAACATGACAAACTTAAACCACAGTCCAGTCCGTAGCAGTAGTTGCCATGAGTAGATGTCAGAGATCGCTGAAACACTCCCACATCCCGCGCACTCATCTACCAGACGTCCACAATCACAGTCATGGACATGTGTGTATGCCAGACTGCACTAGCCCTGACTGTGGAGAGCATCCGGGGATGACTGGAGTGATGGGAATTCGGATTTTATCAATATGTCCAGTGCAAACAGCCATCATTTTGTATCTTTTCTGACACAACACACATCCACCTCTTACAAGCTCACCCAGCACACTGGTCACTTTGGAAACCCACGCTGCTGTGGACCAGATCAGACAGGTCAGTGCATTCTTTGTAATCTGGAAGAGCTTTGCGGCAATGTGGAGAGTTTCCAAACAGCTGTGAGAAGGGGGTTGATGACCTTTACATTTAAACTCATCTTTCACAGAGACAGGGTAATAGATGGCTCAGTGTTCTGTTTCGTTGATTCCTCATATTGCAGTCATGTATGCCATCACTGTTTTGGTGCTGGCTGTGCCCGGAAGGTGTTGTTTCCACTAAGACTCTCTCTCCATCTCAAACAAGTGACGTCAGTCAGTCATTATGTGGTAATCAATAGCATACCAGTCTACAGATGGGATGGAAAAGACACCGACGTGGTGCTGTAATACACACCACAGTTGAGAGTGCGATCAGTTTTAGGGTTTTTTCCAGTCTTTCCTGTAATTTCATTGCCGACCAATGACATGGCAACGTTCTTCCCACTTCCTGTATCATCGCTAAATCGCCCCTCCACTAATTTTCGAGTACCAATGTGAATGTAGATAGATGACTGTGCAATACGTCCATTCATTGTTAACTCTCGAACTTATACACCAAAGTATACCAGACAGCGATCTACATATTTCTAACACTTCGATCATAAGGCGTAATTTACAATTACGATTGCCCATCTTTCCCTACACGGATGGCAGTCACAGGGCATTCTCGCATTCTTAGAATAGAGTTAGAGATTGAAAGGTCTGCTCGCATTGCATTTGGCCAACGCTCCCTGCAACACTGTCGCAGATTTAATTTGCAGTTGACCAGAAGTAGACTGCTACATTCCACATCTCGTGAAGGAACAGAGTGAGTCGAATCCATAACTGCTGTTCAGCGAACAGTGTCCCACACCAATCTTACTCACGGCACCCATCCAGCTGCACAAGGACCTTCAGATGCGCGCATGTCGAGGAGATTAGCACCCCTTATCGGTGTATAGCAGATACGAGAGTGTTGTGGTGATATAACAGACGGTTATGAAGAAGAATCGTACGGTTTATTCAAAGTGGAGCTCCAGACAGACGTACTTTCGAGCATCTTACGTAAATCAACCGTGCTATCAATTCAGAAGTATTGTTCCAGTCTCTGAAGTCAGTACCAAGAAGGCAATGGTAAGAGACAAATGATTGTAGAACATAAATACATGCATTTCTTAAGGCTACACGGTTCTGCACTTAAAACAATATATAACACCAGAGCGATGTGGTATCCGACCTATTAGTCATTCAGAATGCAACGCTCTTAATATTCCAATGTAAGCAAACACATTCCCAGTGCATAGCATACATTCTCCATTCACGTTTCTCTGCGGTAAACTATGGTGAAAAACTGTAAAGTGATAAAACTACTATCTTGCACACCGAAGAAAACATTAATTTTTTTGTAACATAAACACTAATAGGTTTCCAAAGGTGTATGACACCTTCTGTTTACGGTTCGAAAATTATGATATGTTCACAACAACCCTATAAAATGATCGTCGAGAGCCGAAAACGCATACCAAGAAAAAATGACATCTTACGAGGAAGTAAACACTGCGATCAGCAGCCAGAGGAAATGTAACAGTCTTACCGCAGTTTACCACCACTCCTGATAACCTCCTTCTTGCACACGGAAGTCATGGTTTGATGTTAGAACGAATGATAAATGACCTGCAGCAACCTCTCCCTCTCATCTCATCACTCCACTGACTTCCTATCCTCCTTTAATGCAGATTCCTGTGAACATAGAGGCAGATGGCTCTTTTTTCCAGGAAAGCATTAAAGACAGCAGTCATCATATGTGTGTCACTATTCCCTCAATAGAAATACATCAGAATATTGTCATACAGCAATTGTTTTTTAGATGACATGACAAGATTGTGATTGTCAGAGACCACAGAGTAGACCTGAGTTAGTGTCTGAGTGTGGATCCGTCACATGTTATACCTGGAGCAATGTTGGGGTGGAGATCCACAATATCCATTGTCCAGGATATGATTTGAAGGTGGATTCCCCATGCATAATATCTGGAGCAGCGTTGAGATATACCACATTTGGGATAGGGTTTGAAGATAGATCTGCCGTGCGTTATATCTAAAGTAATGTTCAGAGACGAATCCACAACACATCACATCCGGGATAGGGCTCAAAGGTGGACCAACCGCGCGTTACATCCGAAGATGTGTTCTGTATTCGAAGTCAGATCCACCGGTGGGAAGACCAGGTGATGGGAGCCGTCCACGACACATGTACAGACACAGATGTACAGAAAACAGAGCAAACGCACTGCAGCTGTATAATACGTGGTTGGAGGTGACTAGATGCATTCGAGTACAGTGCTACACTATGCTGTCGGACCAGAAAAGTAGTGCATTTGCGCTAGGTGTTGGCAACTATACTACACTTACAAGAAATTTTAGAATACGGAACGAGAAATGATGTCATGATCGCATAGCTAAAACTAACATAAAATTGATAAAATGACGAAACATGACGGAAAATACTTATAAATTAGGGGATAATATGTCGAAATGCGGGATATTGAGGGAGAACTTGAGTATTTTCTGATTGGTGCAGGACTACTCTTGAACATGGGAACGAGTATGTGAAAGGAAGAGGAATACGAATAAGCGTTGACATCGACGCACTGACAACCAGGGAAACAGCCATTTTTCGTCGACAACGATAAGGCGGTTGGAATAGAATGCTTAACGTGGATGACCATCAAATGTAGAGAAACAAATTTATACACTGAAGCACTAAAGGAACTGGTATAGGTATTCGTATTCAAATATAGAGATATGTAAACAGGCAGAATACGGCGCTGCATCGGCAACGCCTATATAAGACAACAAGTGTCTGCTACAGTTGTTAGATCGGTTATTGCTGCTACAATGGCAGGTTATGAAGTTTTTTAAGTGAGTTCGAATGTGGTGTTATAGTCGGCGCAAGAGCGATGGGACACAGTGTCTCCGAGGTAGAAATAAAGTGGGGACTTTCCCATTTGACCATTTCAGTAATGTACCGAGAATATCAGGTATCTGGTAAAACATCAAATCTCCGACATCGCTGCGGCCGGAAAAAGATCCTGCAAGAATGGGACCAACGACGACTGAAGAGAATCGCTCAACGTGACAGAAGTGCAACCCTCCTGCAAATTTCTGCAGATATCAATGTTGGGCCATCAGCAAGTGTCAGCGTGCAAACCATTCAACGAATCATCATCTATATGGGTTTCAGAGCCAAAGGCCCGCTCGTGTACCCTTGATGACTGCACGACACACAGCTTTACGCCTCGCCTGGGCCCGTCAACATTGACATTGTGCTGTTGATGACTGGAAACATGTTGCCTTCTCAGACAAGTCTCGTTTCAGAATCTATCGAGCGGAGGAACGTGTACAGATATGGAGACATCCTCACGAATCCATGGACCCTGCATGTAAGCACGGGACTGTTCAAGATGGTGTGGGCCATGTGCAGTTGGAGTGATATGGGAAACCTGATACAACTATATATGACTCTGACAGGTGACACATAGGTAAGCATCCTGTATATCACCTGCTTCCATTCATGTCCATTGTGCGTTCCGACGGACTTGGACAATTCCAGCAGGACAATGCGACATCTTACACGTCCAGAATAGCTACAGAGTTCCATCAGAACCACCTGATGATGGCGGAAAGGTTATTCGTCGAAATAACGTGGGACTTCAACGATCGCATCCGGCTGGACACCCAAGAGCGCTGGAAACAACACATACACTGGGAAAGCCTTCGATCAAACACGATTCTTCTTCATAACCGTCTCATAGCTACTACACACCGATAGGGGGTGCTAATCTCCTCGACATGCGCGCATCAGAAGAGCACTTGTGCAGTTGTATGGGTGCTGTGAGTATGATTAGTGTGGAACAGTGTTCACTGAACAGCAGTTATGTATTTGGTTCACTCTGTTCCTTCACAAGATGGAGAATGTAGCTGTCTGCTTCTGGTCAGCTGCAAAGTAAATCGGCGACAGTGCTGCAGGGAGCGTTGGCCAAAGACAATGCGAGCAGATGTTTCAATCTCTAACTCTACTCTAAAATGCGAGAATGCTCCGTGACTGACATCCATGTAGGGAGAAATGGGCAATCGTAATTGTAAATTATGCCCTATGTTTTAAGTGCTAGAAACATGTTGGTCGCTGTCTGGTATACATTGGTATATATGTTCGAGAATTAACAATGAATGGGCATAATGGACAGTCATCTATCTACATTAGCAGTGGACTTACAAAGTCCCCCCCATGAACCATGGACCTTGCCGTTGGTGGGGAGGCTTGCGTGCCTCAGCGATACAGATGGCCATACCGTAGGTGCAACCACAACGGAGGGGTATCTGTTGAGAGGCCAGACAAACATGTGGTTCCTGAAGAGGGGCAGCAGCCTTTTCAGTAGTTGCAGGGGCAACAGTCTGGATGATTGACTGATCTGGCCTTGTAACATTAACCAAAACGGCCTTGCTGTGCTTGTACTGCGAACGGCTGAAAGCAAGGAGAAACTACAGCCGTAATTTTTCCTGAGGACATGCAGCTTTACTGTATGATTAAATGATGATGGCGTCCTCTTGGGTAAAATATTGCGGAGGTAAAATAGTCCCCCATTCGGATCTCTGGGTGGGGACTACTCAAGAGTACGTCGTTATCAGGAGAAAGAAAACTGGCATTCTACGGATCGGAGCGTGGAATGTCAGATCCCTTAATCGGGCAGGTAGGTTAGAAAATTTAAAAAGGGAAATGGATAGATTAAAGTTAGATATAGTGGGAATTAGTGAAGTTCGGTGGCAGGAGGAACAAGACTTTTGGTCAGGTGATTACAGGGTTATAAATACAAAATCAAATAGGGGTAATGCAGGAGTAGGTTTAATAATGAATAAAAAAAAAGGAGTGCGGGTTAGCTACTACATACAGCATAGTGAACGCATTATTGTGGCCAAGATAGGCACAAAGCCCATGCCTACTACAGTAGTACAAGTTTATATGCCAACTAGCTTTGCAGATGATGAAGAAATTGATGAAATGTATGACGAGATAAAGGAAATTATTCAGGTAGTGAAGGGAGACGAAAATTTAATAGTCATGGGTGACTGGAATTCGTCAGTAGGAAAAGGGAGAGAAGGAAACATAGTAGGTGAATATGGATTGGGGGGAAGAAATGAAAGAGGAAGCCGCCTTGTAGAATTTTGCACAGAGCATAACTTAATCATAGCTAACACTTGGTTCAAGAATCATAAAAGAAGGTTGTATACCTGGAAGAATCCTGGAGATACCAAAGGGTATCAGATAGATTATATAATGGTAACACAGAGATTTAGGAACCAAGTTTTAAATTGTAAGACATTTCCAGGGGCAGATGTGGATTCTGACCACAATCTATTGGTTATGAACTGCAGATTGAAACTGAAGAAACTGCAAAAAGGTGTGAATTTAAGGAGATGGGACCTGGATAAACTGAAAGAACCAGAGGTTGTAGAGAGTTTCAGGGAGAGCATAAGGGAACAATTGACAGGAATGGGGGAAAGAAATACAGTAGAAGAAGAATGGGTAGCTCTGAGGGATGAAGTAGTGAAGGCAGCAGAGGATCAAGTAGGTAAAAAGACGAGGGCTAATAGAAATCCTTGGGTAACAGAAGAAATATTGAATTTAATTGATGAAAGGAGAAAATATAAAAATGCAGTAAATGAAGCAGGCAAAAGGGAATACAAACGTCTCAAAAATGAGATCGACAGGAAGTGCAAAATGGCTAAGCAGGGATGGCTAGAGGAAAAATGTAAGGATGTAGAGGCTTGTCTCACTAGGGGTAAGATAGATACTGCCTACAGGAAAATTAAAGAGACCTTTGGAGAGAAGAGAACCACTTGTATGAATATCAAGAGCTCAGATGGCAACCCAGTTCTAAGCAAAGATGGGAAGGCACAAAGGTGGAAGGAGTATATAGTGGGTTTATACAAGGGCGATGTACTTGAGGACAATATTATGGAAATGGAAGAGGATGTAGATGAAGATGAAATGGGAGATAAGATACTGCGTGAAGAGTTTGACAGAGCACTGAAAGACCTGAGTCGAAGCAAGGCCCCGGGAGTAGACAACATTCCATTAGAACTACTGATGGCCTTGGGAGAGCCAGTCATGACAAAACTCTACCATCTGGTGAGCAAGATGTATGAGACAGGCGAAATACCCACAGACTTCAAGGAGAATATAATAATTCCAATCCCAAAGAAAGCAGGTGTTGACAGATGTGAAAATTACCGAACTATCAGTTTAATAAGTCACAGCTGCAAAATACTAATGCGAATTCTTTACAGACGAATGGAAAAACTGGTAGAAGCGGACCTCGGGGCAGATCAGTTTGGATTCCGTAGAAATGTTGGAACACGTGAGGCAATACTAACCTTACGACTTATCTTAGAAGAAAGATTAAGAAAAGGCAAACCTACGTTTCTAGCATTTGTAGACTTAGAGAAAGCTTTTGACAACGTTAACTGGGATACTATCTTTCAAATTCTGAAGGTGGCAGGGGTAAAATACAGGGAGCAAAAGGCTATTTACAATTTGTACAGAAACCAGATGGCAGTTATAAGAGTCGAGGGGCATGAAAGGGAAGCAGTGGTTGGGAAAGGAGTGAGACACGGTTGGAGCCTCTCCCCGATGTTATTCAATCTGTATATTGAGCAAGCAGTAAAGGAAACAAAAGAAAAATTCGGAGTAGGTATTAAAATTCATGGAGAAGAAGTAAAAACTTTGAGGTTTGCCGATGACATTGTAATTCTGTCAGAGACAGCAAAGGACTTGGAAGAGCAGTTGAACGGAATGGACAGTGTCTTGAAAGGAGGATATAAGATGAACATCAACAAAAGCAAAACGAGGATAATGGAATGTAGTCAAATTGAATCGAGTGATGCTGAGGGGATTAGATTAGGAAATGAGACACTTAAAGTAGTAAAGGAGTTTTGCTATTTAGGGAGCAAAATAACTGATGATGGTCGAAGTAGAGAGGATATAAAATGTAGACTGGCAATGGCAAGGAAATCGTTTCTGAAGAAGAGAAATTTGTTAACATCGAGTATAGATTTAAGTGTCAGGAAGTCGTTTCTGAAAGTATTTGTATGGAGTGTAGCCATGTATGGAAGTGAAACATGGACGATAACCAGTTTGGACAAGAAGAGAATAGAAGCTTTCGAAATGTGGTGCTACAGAAGAATGCTGAAGATAAGGTGGGTAGATCACGTAACTAATGAGGAGGTATTGAATAGGATTGGGGAGAAGAGAAGTTTGTGGCACAACTTGACTAGAAGAAGGGATCGGTTGGTAGGACATGTTTTGAGGCATCAAGGGATCACAAATTTAGCATTGGAGGGCAGCGTGGAGGGTAAAAATCGTAGAGGGAGACCAAGAGATGAATACACTAAGCAGATTCAGAAGGATGTAGGTTGCAGTAGGTACTGGGAGATGAAGAAGCTTGCACAGGATAGAGTAGCATGGAGAGCTGCATCAAACCAGTCTCAGGACTGAAGACCACAACAACAACAACAACCACTTACAAAGTAGTGGAGGGGTAGTTTAGCGATGATACAGAAACTGGATAGCACGTTGCTGTGTCACTGGTCGGCGTTGAAATTATAGAAAAAAATTGGTAAAACTCCTAAAATTGATCGCACTATCAATTGTGGTGCTTTTTACAGTATATCGATGATGTCTTTTCCATACCATCCGTCCACAGGTACACTGATGGTTACCACATACTGACTGATTGACATCACTTGTTTGAGATGGAGAGAGAATCTTGGTGGTAACAACACCTTCCAAGGATGGCCAATACCAAAAGTGATTGTGTACATGACTGCAATATGAGGAATCAATTGAAATGGATCACCAAGCCATCTGCTCCCGCGTTTTGTGAAATATGAGTTTAAATGTAAAGGTCATCAATAAAATTCGAACACCTGTTTGGAAATGCTCCACAGTGCCGCAAAACTCTTCCAGTTTCCTTATCTTGTGACTGTCTTCTATTTCAATCATCCAGTGTGGGTCTGTTGTGGGAGCAGCAGCAACATGATTTACGCCATGCGATGTCCAGTTTTCTGTGAGAGCCAATGGACTCAAACATGTTAATGTCAGATTAGAGTCTAACACAGTTCTCGAAGTCGTGGTGGAAAAAACAAAATGTATGGTAGCGTACAAAGCTGCAATATTACACTGCTTGGACGCATTACAGCAGAAAACACAATTTATCAGACAGCAAAACAGGGACCTCCTCTTGCGTCTGATAGTCTATGGGATATGGCCCTCCTACAGCACAGATGATGAAACTTTACACTCGTCTGTGCAAGCAACTGCGATCAGTGGATCAATACCTGTGTATTTAATAGGATCGCCAACACTCACATGATATTTGTTTTCGATATGTTGGAAGAGAGAGATGTGGTAAAATATTATCGAGTTCTCTGTTGGATGAACTTAGCTCAGCTTTTATAGTTTGTAGCTTTTTTCTGTTGGATGGCACAAAATAACGATAAGAGAGAGAATGTTTGGGTGACAGACGCGAATGCACCCTGAGGGAATTAGATCTCCTTCAGACAGTAGTACCTGTATATAGTTTGGAGATGCACAGTAATGCAGTAGAAATCCTCGTCCTTCTTTCAGTTCCTGTACTGTCTTTTATACTACCTTCCGTTGCACGAGAAAGCTTCGTTTTGGTGCTGGCCTTACACATTATACACCAATGGTGGAGCTATGACAAAATGTCCCTATTTCCATTGCATGTTCAAAAACGACGGTCCTGACACATTAACTCAGCTCAACCTGTTTCTCCACGGAATACAGAAAGTGGTAGATATAGCGCTCTCTGACTTCTGTTCAGTTACGACTTAAATTGGTATGATCACATGAACAAAGCTTCAGGGAGACGGGGCAGAGACTGAGGAATAGTCATAAGAGGCAGAGGGATTGTCTAAAGCCACGTTGGAATTTTGCTGTAGCAGATAGGTTCGAAAAGGGTGACTCTATTCGAGATATAAGAGTGGCATGAATATGATTCATCAGTGGCTGTAATCATTCAAAGACGTCTCCATATAATCCAATGCAAGTGTGTGGTTGACTGGATAGACTTGATTCCAAAACACAGACACCATTTCTACCAAAAAGCGTAACACTGTCAGCGACTCTTGTGTGTGCCTGTAGAACCAAGACCCCTTTTTATGCAGGGTGATGGTAACAGAGTCATTATGATTGTGTTTAAATAGTGTGGTCCTTACGCAAATGTATGTTGCCAGTGGTTGAGTCCTTCTGTGGTCACCTCCAAATGTCGGTTCTCAATACTGTTCCTCGAAAAGAGCATCGTCTCCCCTCAAGGGATTCCCATTGGAACGATCTGGTAAGTGTAATCTAACTACTGAAAAAGGAAAATTACTCGCCATGCATAGTGACTATCATCTTCAATTTAATTATTTAGCCTACCAATTTGATATCAAGGGTGGAGGTGATGGCTAGGGCACCACGGATATATATGTGACTTAGCGTTTTCTTCGTTGTGGCGATGTCTTTTAACGATATTAGCATCATGATTCTACAATTTCTCGAGGTGTATTTTATGAGGAAATAAATCTCGTGTGAACAGCCTGGTATGAGCGTGCATAGGACACAATATCTCGGCAACCGACCACGTTCCCATCAACAGGTGCACCTGATGATGGCAACGCGGTCGATTGCCGAAATATTGTGTCCTATGCACACTTATACCAAGCTGTTCACCCGAGATTTATTTCGTGATATTAGCATCTCTCATCTACACAGGGAGAGACGATCATCGTAGTAAAATCAGGTGTATTACCGAATTTATAAAGTGATACATAGTATAAACCTTAAATTTACAACTTCTCTTTGCTGTTACCTTAAGAGAGAGTCCAAAAGTTTGGAGGCATCCTGTGACAGTGGCAGGTCTTAGCACTCCATCATGAGCCAAAAATGATTTGAATATTCTAGTCCTGTGATGCAAGACCTGACACATCAGCAAAGAATTTTTCTACCTGATGAAAGAATACTCAGAGGGAATACAGCATATGTCATAGTCCTATACAGAATTTTCACAACAAGTAATGATACTTAAGCAATGTGAAAATGCGTGCATTGTCTGATTTCTTCTACCTTCGAAAATAACTCGTATAAACGAGAGGAATCTATATTTCGCATAAGAAATTCGAGGTGTATGGTCAACAAAATCACCACCTCTGATTTGGTAAACTGCTGGTTGTTTTGCAGTGCACCACGGCTAGCTGTAGCGGTGGTCACGAGGAGTCAGTAATTGGAAGTAGCAGATTAGCTCAGCATGGGCTGAGTACAAAGAATGAGCCGACCTGTCTGATCTTACCCATGGCAGTGAGGGTTGCATCAGAGAAGATTCAAAATGATGGACGTTTGCACTGAACAAGTTGATAACATCCGGATTCCTACCACTCCAGTCATCCTCGGATGCCCTCCATGGCCAGGTGTGGTGCACTCTGGCATACACGCGTGTCCGCAAATGCGGCTATGGCCATGGTGGTAGTTTTCACCGACCTCTGAACGTCAGGGCTGGCGATGTATGAGGGTATGGGCATGCTGTTTTTGGACATCTTGTAGGTAAGTGCACGGGATGTGTGAGTGTTTCGGTGATCTCTGGCATATAATTGTGGCAAGTACCACTTCAGACAGGGTTGTGGTTTAAGTGTGTCTCATGTTTTGTGTTTCTGAATGTTTAGTGCTTAGGAATTCTATAGCTCTTTCAAGAAGAAAATACACTTAGTAGACCTGTAGTAGTCAGGAACCCTATAACCGTGATGGTATAAATTCACATCGAAATTTGAAATTCCAACTATCATTTCACACATCACCACTTCCAATCGTGATGTCCAATAAAACAGGTTTGGATTATTTAATGAAATTTCTCATCAAAAACATAACACTGTTGTTTATGCATGCAAAATATTCTGCAGTGTCGATCTTTTCTTATTTAAAGTAGTTTTAAACGTTGTGAAGCAAATAGTTTTAATGCTACATTAACGATTTAATTAATATTTCTTGTGGCAAGACTCCTGAAGCAACATTTCTGACATCTTAAAGATGTGATACTCTGCACCAGATTTAATAACGCCTGAAAAATTTCATGAAACACAGCACAAGAAAGTGCACTAGGTAGGCTGGGTCAGCTTAGGGCCCATAGCGGAATGAAACTTCCCATGCTAGTTCCTATGACATCTACAAAGCAAACTACATCTCTTTCTCTCTTTGTATGCAATAATCTTTTTTAAAATTGTATTTCGAGTCAGCCTGCTACCAGCTTTGTAACATAGTCACTTTGTGTGTGTGAAATAGCTACTGCGTCTGCCTTATATCGCCTACATCACAATCATGTGACTGAGAATTAATTGTTTGTTAACTTCAGCAGTATTTCTGAATTGATTCCCAGTCAGGCATTTGCTTTGGAAGGAAAGTGTCTCTCACATGTGCCAGTATTCAGCAGGTTGGTTCATGCATACAGACACACTTGAGATGGCAGTGGACGCTGACAGGAAGTGTATTTTTGTTCGTGGAGGGCTACTTGTAGCAGCCAGCATGGACACTGGTGGTTCCAAGGCTCTGGCGCATAAGCCTGAGCGTGCCGCTTCTTCTCAGGCTCTCGCCATTGTGGTATAGCCCGGCAGCCAACTCGGGCCCTGGGGTGTGCGGCCGAGGCGCCTGCATGGGCAGCGTAATGCGAGAAGATTTTTAGGTACGTTTAAGCGATCTGTAACAGTATAATTATGTGTTTCCTTACGGGATTGGAGTGAAAAAAACGCCGCAATTGTTTAAATAACCCGCACACTGCAATCGATGTCCTGACAAATTCTTTAAATACACAATGTTCCATACATGGCCTCATATCCCATAAATTGTTTAAATAAACAATATTAGCGACGTTGTCTAAAATGTTGAAACAATATTTCAAACACTGCAATCGACTTGCCGCCAAATTCTTTAAATACATAAAAAACTAGAGTGTCTATTTAAACAATATTCCACGCTCTGCAATCGATTTCCCTCCAAATGGCCGATCAACTGAGTCTCTTTCCTGCCACTTTTCGGGTGGGGAAGGGTGGGGGAGGGCTGTGGGTTTCCCAGAGGGGGGATTTAATTGATTGCTCAATTTCATTAGTCAATCAAATTGATGTCAGAAGTATACTTCTTTCGATGAGTGGAGTTCCCAGAATGATGGGGGAGGAGGAGGTGGAGGAGGTGGAGGAGGAGGGTGAAGGGGATGGGTGGGGAACAATAGGTTAAGGACCTGGCAATCGAAAGGATGAATTATCCCCAAGGGTCATAATGCTCTTAGCACAACAATAGGCAAAAGACCTGTCAATCAAATGAGACCAATAGGTTTGCACCTGAATATATACTTGCCCTGGAATGTAGGCAACCTGCACTAACAAATTGTCCTGATTCTCTTTTTGCCCTACGGCAAATGTTGCTGCTGCTTAGCACGGCACTGCCCCATGCAGTGTGGAGGCCACGGTTGCAATTCTATGATGTCATTTCCTGCCTGAGAACTAACTGATGGTGGCTGAGGAGAAGAGGAAGCAACAGCAGCTGCTTCACTCCATGCTTCTGATTTCCTGCTGCCCTAGATACTTCAAAAGTCTGAGCAATGTTCAGGACATCTGTGAGAGAGGGATTTTCACATTGTAAAGCACGTTCATGAACTTCTATTTTGGGGGCCAGGTACGTTATGAACCATCGAATTCTCATAATATGAGTCCTGGTGGGACTCAGTAACAATCTGGCAATCAGAGCTAAGCCCCTGAAGTTCCTCTGCCCGAGCTCTGTGCTACTCTGGCGGCCACTTTTGACAGTGGTAGAACTCAGCATGAGCAGCCATAACATGAGTATATTTGTGATTATATTTAGAGAGTACCTGACACATGTCATCAAAGGAAAGACTGGCTGGTTACTGAATAGAAGCTAGCTGACACAAAAGTAGATAAACACGAGTAGAAATCTTTAACAAAAATGAAGCCTAGGCAGACTGGGATCAGCGACTCCAAAAGCTTGAAAATGTTGCTGTTGGGGTTTTTCATGTGTGCTCCAATCTTCCATAGAATCATCACACAGAGTAAGTGGTCAAGCTTACTTCAACAGCATTGGAACCTGGTGCTGCCAAATTGTTTAGTGCCATGGAGAGAGCATGCTGCTGGTCGATGAGAGCTCACTGTTGTTCAACATGTGGTTGAAGAACTTCTTCCACTGATGTGTTGGCTGTATATCGAACCAAGAAAAGGAACACATGGTGCAGAATAGCGCACTCATCACCAAGGATGTTGTAATGTTGTACAGACACAAGAAGGGACACCACAGAGTTTTATTCTGCTTCCACATGAAGAGATCATCTGACACTGAATGAAGTATAGAACAGTACAAAGTCCCATAACTATAGAACACATCCAAAATCTCATAGGTGAGCGGAAATAAGCAAGAAAACATAAGTGAGGCGGAGGGCCTGGCGCGCCAGGTTCAGACTGAGCTGTTGTGCGCAAGGCACAGCGCTTGCTGTGCTGTCTGGCCAGGTTGCGAGGCTATATGTTTATGGTGGCTGTGTAGGCACTTGCTCTGCGCTCTGTTTGATTACGCGCGTTCGCCATATATGTTTCCAACACCCTTCTTGAAATGTCTGGGGTCCACTGTACAGTCGAGACAACTATTCAGGCAGCAGAATACTTGTGACGCGCAAGTTTTTTAGGCTATGTGGTAGTTTTGAGATGGTTTGATGAATACTTGCAAGTTGATATCAGAGGATGAAAATAGACTGCGTATAAAGTGAATACACTTCAACTGTCGAAATTTTAACAGTTAAATTGTCAAAGTTTTCGTATCGAAATACCTGAGTTTATTGTCTTCCAGGAAAGTTACCGCCCTCAAATTGCTCTAGAAAGCAAAAACTGGCTGAAATCCTAAATAGAAAGCTATGAAATATTTAGCGAGGCATGAAATGTACATCGAAAGCACAGATTAGATGGCATAGAAGGGTGAGTATTTGTTGAAGACGAAAAACATATTGTGTCTCTCGAGGCCAAAATTCAGACTTCCTGTGAAGTTATCTGGACACATGTAACAGATCTAGGTTATCGGATGTTTTTACTAGTCACCCTATTCTGCCTTGACAGTTTTAAATCATACAAAGAAAGCCTATGCTCAGTAGCACAATAACACACAGATCATGCAATATTAGTTGAAGATGACTTTAATCTACCACTTATAGACTAAGATGTCTATAGAGTCATTACAGACGGTAAGGAGAGGCAGTCTTGTGGAGCCGCGAGGTGTAGCCACGTGGTTTAGGGCGCCTTGCCACGGTTCACGTGGCTCTCCCCATCGGAGGCTTGAGTCCTCCCTCGGACATGGATGTGTGTGTTGACCTTAGCGTAAGTTAGCTTAAGTTAGATTAAGTAGTGTGTAAGCCTAGGGACCGATAACCTCAGCAATTTTGTGCCATAGGAACTTACCACCCAAGAACCAAGCTTTATGGAGCACTTTTGAACACGTTTTCCGAAAGGTGTCTTAAGCAGTTAGTTCGACAGCCCACATACTGTGGAAATTTTTTATACCTTGCAGCTACAAACAGGTCTGACTTTATCGGCAGTGACAGGCAGAGAAAGGCATTAGTGATCATGATGTCATCATAGTGATTATGGTTACTAAAGCTAATAAACCCATCAAGAAGGCTAGGAGAGTATTTTTGCTAGAAAGAGCACATAAGCAGTCGTTAGCAGCACCCACAGACAATGAATCGACGTCATTTAGTTCAATGTAGTGGATGTAGGGGACTTATTGGCAAAGCTTAAACAGACTGTAAATCGCGCGCTGAAGAAGTATGTACCAAGTAAGAGGATTAAGGATGGGAAAGACCCTCCATAGTTTAATAATAAAATTTGGAAAATGGTGAGGAAGCAAAGACTGTTGCATTCCGGAATCAAAAAGAAGTAAATGAGTTAGCTAGTTAGTTGGTTGCATGTTCCATTGATCAGTCGCACAGTTCGGTAGCCGTTATGATGCGGAATGTGTCAAGTGCACAGGAAATGCACATATGAAACAAAATTTTTTAATATATACATATTACAATACAGAGTTAAAGATTAATATTTCTATTACTTACCCCATTTCCTTAAATGGCACAAAATGCAATCACTATATTTATAGATTTATTTATTCCTATTCAAGAATCCATCTATGGTATAGAAGGAGTTGTCAAGGACATATGATTTCAAAATATTTTTGAAGCTATTACTGCTGTCTGTCAGACACCTTATTTCATCTGGTAATTCGTCGAAAAATTTTATAGCAGCATAATATACCCCTTCCTGTGCCAAAGATAGGTTGAGCAAAGGATAGTGTAAGTCTTTCTTTTTCTGGTGTTATAATCATGAATATCACTGTTGTTTTTAAACGGGCCCATGTTGTTGAGAACAAATTTCATTAGTGAGTAGATGTATTGTGAGGCTGTTGTAAGAATTCCCAATCTTTTAAAAAGATGCCTACAAGATGTGCGACTATGAACCCCACACATTATTCTAACCACTTTCTTTTGAGCAGTGAATACTTTTTGTCTAAATGTTGAATTACCCCAAAATATTATTCTGTATGACATCAGAGAGTGAAAGTATGTTAGCTTACTAATTTATATATTCTCAAAATTGGCAATTATTCTGATCGCAAAAGTTGCTGAACCTAGTCGCTTTAGGAGATCCAAAATATGAATTTTCCAATTAAGATTCTCATCTATATGTACACCCAAAAACTTAGTATGCTCTATCCTGTCTAATGACTTCTGTTGATGTGTTATAGTTATTGAAGAGACTGTACTTTTTGCAGCAGAAAATTGGATGTACTGTGATTTTTCCAAAGTTTAGAGGAAGACCATTTGCAGAAAACCAATCAATGACTTTTCCAAAGACCTTATTTGTATCATTTTCAATTGGACTTTCTTTTACTGGATTAATAATGATGCTCGTATCATCAGCAAACAGTGTCAGTTCAGCTTCCTGTTTCAGATAGGAAGAGAGGTCATTCACACATATCAAGAACAGAAGGGGACCCGTGATTGAACCCTGTGGAACACCTAATGTAATTTCACCCCAGTTAGATGAAGTGGCAAACTTATTTAAATCACTTGACCTATATAAGAAAACTTTTTGCTTCCTGTTCTGTAGGTATGACTTAAACCACTCATATGCTATTCCATTTATACCATAGAATTGTAATTTCTGTAACATAATGTCATGCTTCACACAATCAAATGCTTTGGACAAGTCACAGAAAATTCCTATTGGTGACATTTTTCTATTTAAAGACTCTATTATGTGGACAGTGAAATTGCATATTGCTGTCTCAGTGGAACAGCTTTTTTGAAATCCAAACTGTGATTTACTAAGTATCTCATTACTGTTGAGATGGCTAACCACTGTTGAGTACATTATTTTCTCGAAGATTTTGAAGAATTCTGTGAGCAAGGATACTGCCCGATAATTATTGACATCTGTGGTGTCTACCTTTTTGTAGAGAGGACTGACAATGGCATATTTTAACCTGTCTGGGAAAATACCTTGAGTTAGTGATGCATTACATACGTGACTCAGAACATCAGCTGTAATTGCTCCATATTGTTTTAATATCTTATTAGAGATGCCATCTACTCCAACAGAACATTTATTTTTCAGAGATTTAATAATTTTACTTATTTCACAAGATGTTGTTAGGTGAAACTTACTATGACCAAATTTTTTCAAAACAGACTCTTCCATGTACTGCCTAGCTTTTTCTTTTGAACTGTTCTCACCAATTTTTTCTCCTAAACTTAAGAAATGATTGTTAAATACATTAGCTACTTGTGTACTGTTTGTTAGGATGGTCTCGCTCTCTTTAACAGTAATACTACCTACCCCAGTGGTTACTTTTCCTGACTCCCTTATAACAACATTCCATATTGATTTGATTTTATTGCTGGAGTTATTAATTTCTTCTTTTCTCAATATGTTACAATAATTTTTATAGTGTAAAACTACTTCTGGATCTTTACTAGTTCTTGCTGTCTCATACAGTATTTTTTTCTTTCTGAAGACACTTTAATACCTGTAGTAATCCAAGGTTTCTTTGAAAAGTGTGTGGTGTTACACTTAGTAATTTTCTTTGGGAAACAATGTTCAAAGAGGGCTATAAATTTATCAAGAAATGTGTTGCACTTATCATTAGCATTTGGCTCATTCTATGCATCTCCCCAAATTAACATTTCTTAAGCTTTCACTGAAGTGCTGTATAGATACCGGGTTGAGCAGCCTCACACTTTTACTTAATGGTTTCTGAACTGTACACCCTGTTAGATTTTGTAAGTTAATTAGTGGTGCATCATGGTCTGACAATCCATTTACCACAGAGAAAGCACGTGTTTGTTTTACATTCCACTTTCTGTACAAATACATTATCTATTAGCGTGCTACTGTGCTGAGCTATATGTTTAGGAAAACTGATCACTGATTCTAAGTCATATGTTGTTAATAACACTTCTAGTTCACTTTTCCTATAAGAATTACTTAGAAAATTTACATTGAAATCACCACAGATTAATAACTTCTTCTTTTTGTCTGACAGACAGCATAATAGGTAATCAAACTTTTTTATGGACAGCTCCCAGTCTCCTAATGGGGACCTGTACACTGTCGCTAATATCAGTACTACATTATCTAGCTGAAGTTCACATGCACAAACCTCAAAGTGCTGATCAGCACAAAATTTAATTACTTCTACAGTTTTGCATTTATACCCTTGTTTTATGAAAATGGCAACTCCTCCTTTATCCATCCTAGATCTACAAGTGTAAGATGCTAAATTATATCCACTTATACTGACACTATCCATGCCCACAATTGCATGGTGTTCAGATAGACAGATTATATCAATCTCATTCTTGTTTTTGAGATAATCTAAACACACTGATAGCTTATCTACTTTATTTTTTACTCCCCTGATATTTTGATGATGTATGTTGATACTGCCCTTAGGTTTATCCCCATTAACTGTACATGACGTTTCTTTTATTCTATTTATCTTGATTGTCATCTGTCTGGACTTTGGCTTTGACCTAAAAAACCTTCCTGCATGGACCCATTAACCACAGGGATCACCCCTTGTGTGAATGTGGACCCCCTTACAGTTTCTGCTAATAGAGAAGGTAACTTACTTTTCCCCATCGTATTCAGGTGCAGGCCATGTGCAGTGTATCCCCACCTGCCAATAGCATGACGACAGGCAAAAGTTAGTAGAAATTCTTGAATGTGTACAGAGATCAGTGTGTAAAGCACACAACTAGTACTGTCATTGCTCACCAAAAGATCTTGCTGAGCATCTGAGAAAACTCTAGACATACAGAAAATCGCTAAGCAAGTGGAAGGTTTCTGTTCAGTCACTCACTGAACAGGCAGGCGCAGCAATAGAAGACAGCAAAAGGAAAACTGCACTTTTAAATATCATGTGTAAGAAATCATTCACACAGGAGGATCATATGGACACACATGTCGTCTGGCCATCACACAGACTCCGTATGGAGGACATAGTAATAGGCCTCTGAGACGTAGACATCTACATCTACATCTACATGGATACTCTGCAAATCACATTTAAGTGCCTGGCATAGGGTTCATCGAACCACCTTCACAATTCTCTATTATTCCAATCTCGTATAGTGCGCAGAAACAATGAACACCTATATCTTTCCGTACGATCTCTGATTTCCCTTATTTTATCTTGGTATCGTTCCTCCCTATGTAAGTCAGTGTCAACAAAATATTTTCGCATTCGAAGGAGAAAGTTGGTGATTGGAATTTCGTGAGAAGATTCCATCACAACGAAAAACGCATTTCTTTTAATGATGTCCATCCCAAATCCTGTATCATTTCTGTGACACTCTCTCCCATACTTCGCTATAGTACAAAACGTGCTGCCTTTCTTTGAACTTCTTCGATGAACTCCGTCAGTTCAAAATGGTTCAAATGGCTCTGAGCACTATGGGACTTAATAGCTGTGGTCATCAGTCCCCTAGAACTTAGAACTACTTAAACCTAACTAACCTAAGGACATCACACACATCCATGCCCGAAGCAGGATTCGAACCTGCGACCGTAGCAGTCGCGCGATTCCGGACTGAGCGCCTAGAACCGCTCGGCCACCACGGCCGGCTACTCCGTCAGTCCTATCTGGTAAGGATCCCACACCGCACAGCAACATTCTAAAAGAGGACGGACAAGCGTAATGTAGGCTGTCTCCTTAGTAGGTCTGTTACATTTTCTAAGTGTCCTGCCAATAAAACGCAGTCTTTGGTTAGCCTTCCCCACAACATTTTCTATGTGTTTCTTCCAATTTGAGTTGCTCGTAATCGTAATACCTAGGTAGTTAGTTGAATTTACGGCTTCTAGATTGGACTGATTTATCGTGTAACCGACGTTTAACGAGTTCCTCTTAGCACTAATGTGGATGACCTCACACGTTTCGTTATTTAAGGTCAACTGCCACTTTTCGCACCATTCCGATATTTCGTTTAAGTCGTTTTGCAGTTTGTTTTGATCTTCTGATGACTTTATTAGTCGATGAACGACAGCGTCATCTGCAAGCAACCGAAGACGGCTGCTCAGATTGTCTCCCAAATCGTTTATATAGGTAAGGAACTACAAAGGGCCTACAACACTACCTTGGGGAACGCCAGAAATCACACTGTAGAGAAGTAACTGAAAGAATTGAAGACAAACAGGTCGCCATGTCTAGATGGAATTCAGTTCTGTTGAGATCACTCTACAGCACTGGTGCCTTGCTTTGCTTGGATTTATCGCGAACCTCTCAGACAGTGCAAAGTCCCAAGGGACTGGAAAAAAGAGCATGTAACTCCTGTATATAAGAAGGGTGGAAAAAACGTAGAATTAGATGTCAATATCCTTAATATTGGTTCATTACAGAATTCTTGAACATATTGTACGACCTTGGACAGGGATTGTGTTGTGATCAGGAGGTTGAGTGAAGAGTGAGGGTGAATTGGACAGTGCGTGATCGGATGCACCAGTGATACAGCATTATCTGTAATAACAGTTATTGGTCGAGCAGAGTTTACAAATGCATCACTGTCTTCAGAACTGCAGGCAGCGGCCAGGCGCAGGTGCATGTGCCATGAAGGAATGCTGAGGCCGCATCAGTGAGACGCAACTTCTCTGCTGTGCTGGCAGCGGTAGTGGGGGGAAAACGGCGCAGCCCGCCCAAGGGTACTTCGATGACAAGGTGGCGCTACCGCTTCAGCGCTCTCAAAGACAGCCTGTCGTATGTTCAGGTGGAGACTTCTGACTGCGTTTCAGGATGGTGGTTGTCGTTAAGACTAGGCTGCAGCCACCCAACAGGGATCGATTAACACTGCAGAAGGTACTCGCGAGTCGTCTACATGAACGCGTCTCTCCTGGTTGGTGAGAAGATGGTAGCTTGCAGATCATCTGCGATGACCCATTAGTGGAGAAGGGCTGGCTTCACCAGTCACCTCATCCAATACGCTACAATACGTAACAGTGGCAGACTGCAGTTGTGGTATGCATCAGGTTGGCTGCCTCTCAGTGTTAAAGTCAAGAGGCAAGTGGCAGATTTGTCATCATAAATCAGCATGACGTGATTTCACTGAAACTCAACAGACTGTCATTCTCTCTGTTTCTACCGAAACAGGCAGAATGGTAGCATGACAGAAGGTGTTCTTAAACTCCGAAAACCTGTCTATATAACAGTCTGAGCCTGCATTTATGAGTGCATGTGTTCCCTTTTAACAGACCTGTCAGTGCTTCTGGGCTAATTTCAATAATACTTCTGGGTCGTTGAGCTCGGTTTTCTCTGTATACATTTGACTTTGTAGCGGCGCTCGGTCGGTGGACTGACATGATGTTACATTACAATGCCTTGTTTAGGATGCTTGAATTTCTGTCTGTGTGTTCTGAGGCCTGTTGCATCAGTGGTATGCCTGGCTGATATAATGGCTGACACACCAGCCTAATTCTGAGAGAACCTGTTAGGACTTTGACAAAATTTTAAACTTGCCTGGTAAAATTATTCTGCTGTAGAACATCCCTTCCCTACTTCCAAGAATTCGTCATGAAATTTGCCTCTGATTATCCTCTAGGCTATTTCTTATGTCTGTTTACATAACTGTACATGGGCGAAAACTTGGTTGCCTATGGGTGCTGGCTTACGTGGATTCTTTCCTAATCCTACATTATCATTCTGAAGTTTTAGCCCGCTGATCACTTTTTTACAATTACGTTCCATTATCATTACTTCCTTTTCTTATAATTTATATTAACTTACGATTGTCTTATTTTACATTTCTCAGCTTATGCCACTCGACAGTGCTGAATGATATCAGTGTGTCAGACGAATGTATATTAGGGTTCAGGGGTTGTTACGGTAAGTTAGATTTTGTGTTGGCAGGGCTTCAAACGGCTTCTCTGTCCAATACAATGCAAAGGGAGTGAATTGGCGAACAGCTGTACAATGAATGTATCTGAGATTCGGAACTTGGTCCTGTCTATCTCATGAGTAATGTCATTCTCCAAAACGCCACTATCATGTAAGTAGAACTTCATAATGTCCTGAGATTTTCCTTCTGTATAGTAGCTCATAATTACAGGTTCTTCTCCAAAGACTGAGTGCATCCAGTGTACAACTACTTTTTGAAATTGAGTCTGTAGTGCCAATATTTATTCCCCAGAACTAATTGTGTCTCGCTTGTCTGTACGTCAGTCTACACTTCTCTGACTGAACAAATGTTGATATTCTCCCTCAAATAGTCCTGTAGGACGCTCAGCGACATAAGAGCATTAGCTTTTCTCTGCTCAGAAGTATCTAACACCTCTTCCATTTTTACTTGAGCTCATTCCCTCATCCCTGCCCATCCTACTGAATAAGTATGAATCATGTAACATCGATACTGCACGTTCATCACTACCACTGGAAGCTGAACTAAAACATGTAACTATGCTCTGCCCAGATTTACTTCCACGTGCACCATTGAGACAAAACGGGATTTTTATGCTACTTCACATGAGAAGGGAGCGTGTGACAGTGTTCCTACTATACTCCACCTCAAAAGACAAAAGACCTGTACCGTTATGCACTTCAGAGTCGTACACACAAACTACATATTGAAAATATGTATAACAGTCTTTATGTTTGTTTTTAACGTAATAACTCATCATTTTAGAGATTGGAATTACATTTTCTTGGACACGCATTAGTCTCAACTTTATCTTCCATAAGGACAGAAGTTGAAGCAATTAATTAACTTTGTGCTACATCCAGGGGGTCGTTGCTTACTAAACAGTTCTAGGCAGTTGTACTAACAACTACACCACCATAGCTTTGTGTCTACCACAGCTACATGTACTTCCCTAGTTCAGTGCCCTCCCTAACACAAATCTCATTTCACATCTTCAGTCAATTTTCCCCTCCTTAGGGAGAGTACTGGATTAGGGTAGTCCATGTAGTTATGGTATCCACAGTGCTATTGTGTTGTAGTGCTCAGCCCACTCACGCCGTATAAAATTCACATCAGTCTTTCCATTGTGTGCCAGCCAGTATGCTGTAACTAGCTCTGACGTCATAAATGTTGCGCAATACTTTAAAAATCAAGTAAATAACCTTAAACGTTTCTAGCATGTCAGGAGTAATACTAAATCAATATGTGTTGAATATCAGTTCAATAACTTTAACCATTTTCGAAATTTGGACGTTTTTCTGTAAAAATCATTGGCGCAACAGAAAAGAGCTAGAAACTTAAAAATTTATATTTAGATTCCTTTTGCATAATAATTTAGTAGAAACAGTATTCTGGATCTCACAAATTAAAATTTTAGTTGAAATTCATGATTTTCTGGTTTTTGTCTTAAAAATTAAGGAAGCAAGATAGATTAAGTAGGCGAATAAATAAAGCTAGGATGTTTAAATTTAAGTAGAAGGGAGATACGCTATAATCATAAAGATGTGAGAAGTTTCAACTGAATAACTATAAAACTATAGCGGTAGCGTATCTCCAAAGGGCAAGTTCAGAGCTCGTCTCCTGCGTGTAGTGTAATTAAATTAATTCTCTCGCCCAGAATATTTGACTTAGCCACATCAGACTTTTATTATGATTACTTACCTGTGTGCTGACTGCACATTTAAATTGAGAGCTTCATCGGCCATCAGCAAAGGAAGCAATGATTTATTAAATAACTTAAAGTGGTGCATTACTAGCCCAGCAGCTAGTCGGGAGAGCGGATTTGATCAGGCGTTCCCTTAGCCGTCCGCACCGCGGCTTTATATATGAGAACGCTGCACGAGAGAAAGGAGCCCCAGTTCTCTCCAGACACTGATTAGTGCACCACCTGTGCCGGGAGTAGCACCATGTCGGTATCATTGCTATAAACAGCCTCGGATGCCGTAATAAGTTACTAGGGATACGCGTAACCATGAAATCGTTTTCGAGTGAAGTGTTAATTCTGGGATGACTTTAATGATCTATCTTCAGTTTGCGTATGTCGTATTTTCACGTGCTGCCACAGGACAGACATTCTACCATTATTTAGTGTGGCGTTTGATGGACATTATCATCAAATTATGGCGAGCATTCACTTAAACATTTAATCTGAACAGTTATAGTTGCATCAGTGCGTTAGACTCTGAACTGCTCTGGTAGTTGGATTGTGTGGATTCTTTTTGGTCTGTCACTTTCAGAGTATAGTGAACATTTTAGAGAGAATCGATTTTGATTATGAATCCCAGACAATCTCCTAATTCCTCAGAGCTATAAGCTGTAGTTATAAATGTATTTCTCAGATGAAGTGGGCACTAGGAATTCTAATTACAGGCTTCACGTTTTGCTAATCACTTTCTGGTTGCCAATATTGTAGTTAGAGAGCCAGTGTTGAGAATGGCAAACAACAGCAATAAATAAATAATGGGAACATTCATAACAATTAATTCCACCCGCCGCCCCACAAATGGTGCATCGGCCGGGAAATTAAACTGAGTAAAAGTGAAAGTGATTTTTAAATATTCGGATTCGGGAGTGAAATGCGACATGCAACTGAGTAAAAGAACAGTGATAGTGTTACGTGTGCATGTGGACAACACAATTGGATTAACAACGCATCTGGATTGACGGAGCTGGCACTGAGTCTAGTGGCGCTACCGGCATTGCGAGAAGCCAGTTTCGCCTCACCGCAGTCGTCCGCCGGAGCAACTGGAGCCGTGCCTGCAGTTGCGGGCCACGCAAACACACAGCAGCCGTCGAAGTGCCGTCTGCAGTTCAACGCGCCGCGTCGCATCAGTAATCCTGGTACGCCGCACCGGCAACGCCATACGTCGTGCAGAAGGAACTAAGTTAAGTGAAAAGCTGTTAAAAATTTTACTAACCTGCACTAAAAGACTGTCGGCGATGGAACCGCCAGAAGAAACTGAGGTTAAACTTAAATCAGAACCTATGTCTGTTGAGGGGACTGTAAATCCAGACAACGGTTCAAGTGTAAATATGCATGAAAACAGTAATGTTAAAGTGAAATATGAAGTATTGTCTCCTGACAGTAGTGTGAAAAGGGGCAATGATTCAATAAGAGAGACCCCTGTAGTAAAGCAGAAATTAGAAATTTTTGATTTATTGGATGATAGTTTATCTGATGAGTTAAAAACGAAACAGTCATCAGAGGTGGTAGAGTTTAAAAAGGATAAGTTAGATATGACTGATCAATCAGAAGTTTCATTTAGTTTTGATGATTCTGGTGTTGGAGCTAGTTTTTCGTCACCTGAGTGTGATAAAAAGCCAGCTAGTGAGCAACCCAAAGATACTGGGGCTATTGATTTAAATGTAATATTACAAGCAATAGCTGTCAGTAATGCTAGAATGACAGCTGAGTTAAAATCTGATATAATTGAGGTAAATAACAGGATTGTGGCCAGCCAAACCAATTTTAATAAACGGTTTGAGGTAATGGACAATAAATTAGAATCCAATAAAGCTGAATTAAAGTCTGAAATAACTGAGGTCAAAAGCAGTAATGCTGAATTAAAATATGAGTTTGTGGCCAGCCAAACTAATTTTAATAAACGATTGGAAGTAATGGACAATACCTTCAAGGCTGGTTGCAATAAGTTGAAAGAGGATCTGGACAGTTTGAATTATAAAACTGATTACAATCATGTGGATATTAAGAAAAAGGTTGCTCAACAATTTTCTGAAATGTATAAAACAGTAAAATCCGACATTGCTGAGGTTCGCAAAGACTTCCAAATGGAAGATTCGAAGCTGGAGCACAAGTTAACAGAAAAGATCGAGGCGGAATCTAAACTGTGCTCAGATAGGTTTAAAGATGTTAATATAAAAGTAAACATATGTCAAGCAGAAGTAGACGCAATTAAAACTGATACTACTCATATTGTACAAAGAGTAGATAATGTTGAAATGAGAATAGAAAATATTAGTACTAACATTGCTAACATTGAGAGTCAAGTAGCTTCAGTAACTTCTGGTAATGGTAGTATGCAACAAGTTGTAGCTGCAAACGCCGATTTTATCGGGTGTCGGGAGTTCTTGCGGTTCGATCCAGATAAAAATATTCATCCGCTAGATTTCTGGAACGATTTTGAAGATGTGATTCGACCAACTTGGTCTGAACGAGAGAAAATCTCATTTATTAGAAGTCATTTAGCAGGTGACGCCATGCGTTGGTCAGCTGATGTTATGTTGAAGTGTAAAACATTAGCGGAATTTAAAACAGCTTTCATTAATGAGTATTGGTCTAGCAATAAGCAAAATGTAGTGTTGAGAGAATTTTGGAGTGGAAAACGCTTCAATGCAGGCAAGGAATCTATTAAAGAGTTTGCTAGGTCATGGATCTCACGTTTGTCACATTTGGCCGAAAAGCTAAAACCTGAAATGATAATACTGGGTCTTGAAGCCAAACTGCCATGGTATTGGCAAAATAGAATTATATCTGCCGCTAGAGACAATCTAGATCGTTTCATTGAATATTTGGAACATGTAGTGCGTGTTGCTGCCAATTAGGAGCAAGCACGTAATAACAGAAATGGTAATAACACTAGTAGTAATTTTAAGAACGAGCAGAATGGCAATGTAAACATCAGAACAGTAGGTGTTCGCCTTCCTAAGAGAGGTAGGAATTGGAGAAATAATTATCAGAACCAACAATGGCATCCAAATGATGGTAATTTTGTTCCGAACAAAATTATGCAGGTAAACAACAGTGTGGAAAGCAATGCTGTGCCAGTTAATTTTTTTTTTCTTTTTGGTCATCAGTCTACTGTCTGGTTTGATGCAGCCCGCCACGAATTCCTTTCCTGTGCTAACCTCTTCATCTCAGAGTAGCACTTGCAACCTACGTCCTCAATTATTTGCTTGATGTATTCCAATCTCTGTCTTCCTCTACAGCTTTTGCCCTCTACAGCTCCCTCTAGTACCATGGAAGTCATTCCCTCATGTCTTAGCAGATGTCCTATCATCCTGTCCCTTCTCCTTATCAGTGTTTTCCACATATTCCTTTCCTCTCCAATTCTGCATAGAACCTCCTCATTCCTTACCTTATCAGTCCACCTAATTTTCAAAAAAATGGTTCAAATGGCTCTGAGCACTATGCGACTTAACTTCTGAGGTCATCAGTCGCCTAGAACTTAGAACTAATTAAACCTAACTAACCTAAGGACATCACACACATCCATGCCCGAGGCAGGATTCGAACCTGCGACCGTAGCGGTCACGCGGTTTCAGACCTAATTTTCAACATTCGTCTATAGCACCACATCTCAAATGCTTCGATTCTCTTCTGTTCCGGTTTTCCCACAGTCCATGTTCCACTACCATACAATGCTGTACTCCAGACGAACATCCTCAGAAATTTCTTCCTCAAATTAAGGCTGGTATTTGATATTAGTAGACTTCTCTTGGCCAGAAATGCCTTTCTTGCCATAGCGAGTCTGCTTTTGATGTCCTCCTTGCTCCGTCCGTCATTGGTTATTTTACTGCCTAGGTAGCAGAATTCCTTAACTTCATTGACTTCGTGACCATCAATCCTGATGTTAAGTTTCTCGCTGTTCTCATTTCTACTACTTCTCATTACCTTCGTCTTTCTCCGATTTACTCCCAAACCATACTGTGTACTCATTAGACTGTTCATTCCATTCAGCAGATCATTTAATTCTTCTTCACTTAGGATAGCAATGTCATCAGCGAATCGTATCATTGATATCCTTTCACCTTGTATTTTAATTCCACTCCTGAACCTTTCTTTTATTTCCATCATTGCTTCCTCGATGTACAGATTGAAGAGTAGGGGCGAAAGGCTACAGCCTTGTCTTACACCCATCTTAATACGAGCACTTCGTTCTTGATCGTCCACTCTTATTATTGCCTCTTGGTTGTTGTACATATTGTATATGACCCGTCTCTCCCTATAGCTTACCCCTACTTTTTTCAGAATCTCGAACAGTTTGCACCATTTTATATTGTCGAACGCTTTTCCCAGGTCGACAAATGCTATGAAAGTGTCTTGATGTTTCTTTAGCCTTGCTTCCATTATTAGCCGTAACATCAGAATTGCCTCTCTCGTCCCTTTACTTTTCCTAAAGCCAAACTGATCGTCACCTAGCGCATTCTCAATTTTCTTTTCCATTCTTCTGTATATTATTCTTGTAAACAGCTTCGAAGCATGAGCTGTTAAGCTGATTGTGCGATAATTCTCGCACTTGTCAGCTCTTGCCGTCTTCGGAATTGTGTGGATGATGCTTTTCCGAAAGTCAGATGGTATGTCGCCAGACTCATATATTCTACATACCAACGTGAATAGTCGTTTTGTTTCCACTTCCCCCAATGATTTTAGAAATTCTGATGGAATGTTATCTATCCCTTCTGCCTTATTTGACCGTAAGTCCTCCAAAGCTCTTTTAAATTCCGATTCTAATACTGGATCCCCTATCTCTGCTAAATCGACTCCTGTTTCTTCTTCTATCATATCAGACAAATCTTCACCCTCATAGAGGCTTTCAATGTATTCTTTCCACCTATCTGCTCTCTCCTCTGCATTTAACAGTGGAATTCCCGTTGCACTCTTAACGTTACCACCGTTGCTTTTAATGTCACCAAAGGTTGTTTTGACTTTCCTGTATGCTGAGTCTGTCCTTCCGACAATCATATCTTTTTCGATGTCTTCACATTTTTCTTGCAGCCATTTCGTCTTAGCTTCCCTGCACTTCCTATTTATTTCATTCCTCAGCGACTTGTATTTCTGTATACCTGATTTTCCCGGAACATGTTTGTACTTCCTCCTTTCATCAATCAACTGAAGTATTTCTTCTGTTACCCATGGTTTCTTTGCAGCTATCTTCTTTGTACCTATGTTTTCCTTCCCAACTTCTGTGATGGCCCTTTTTAGAGATGTCCATTCCTCTTCAACTGTACTGCCTACTGCGCTATTCCTTATTGCTGTATCTATAGCGTTAGAGAACTTCAAACGTATCTCGTCATTCCTTAGTACTTCCGTATCCCACTTCTTTGCGTATTGATTGTTCATTACTAATGTCTTGAACTTCAGCCTACTCTTCATCACTACTACATTGTGATCTGAGTCTATATCTGCTCCTGGGTACGCCTTACAATCCAGTATCTGATTTCGGAATCTCTGCCTGACCATGATGTAATCTAATTGAAATCTTCCCGTATCTCTCGGCCTTTTCCAAGTATACCTCCTCCTCTTATGATTCTTGAACAGGGTATGCGCTATTACTAGCTGAAACTTGTTACAGAACTCAATTAGTCTTTCTCCTCTTTCATTCCTCGTCCCAAGCCCATATTCTCCTGTAACCTTTTCTTCTACTCCTTCCCCTACAACTGCATTCCAGTCGCCCATGACTCCCTTTACATACTGCATTACCCTTTCAATATCCTCTTACACTTTCTCTATCTGTTCATCTTCAGCTTGCGACGTCGGCATGTATACCTGAACTATCGTTGTCGGTGTTGGTCTGCTGTCGATTCTGATTAGAACAACCCGGTCACTGAACTGTTCATTGTAACACACCCTCTGTCCTACCTTCCTATTCATAACGAATCCTACACCTGTTATACCATTTTCTGCTGCTGTTGATATTACCCGATACTCATCTGACCAGAAATCCTTGTCTTCCTTCCTCTTCACTTCACTGACCCCTACTATATCTAGATTGAGCCTTTGCATTTCCCTTTTCAGATTTTCTAGTTTCCCTACCACGTTCAAGCTTCTGACATTCCACGCCCCGACTCGTAGAACGTTATCCTTTCGTTGATTATTCAATCTTTTTCTCATGGTAACCTCCCCCTTGGCAGTCCCCTCCCGGAGATCCGAATGGGGGACTATTCCGGTCAACTATAATGGAAATAAACGAAACAGTAGTAGGCCGAGGCAGGAAAACTAGTTCCCGTCTATGAGTACACTGGCGCTCACCAGGCGGTTATTTTCGCGAAGCCAGTAATTACAGTAATTGCTAAGACGGATCAGAATACTCAGACTGAACATGTGGATGAGGAGTCGGTAGCATCTAAGGATATAGCAGAAATATTAGATCACTCACAGTATTTGATAGATACCGTGTGAGAGACGCTTTCTAAGTGGGAAGAGAAAGAGAAGGCGCAGCAGTGTAACGGTAGGGAGGAGCTACAAAATACTGAATTGCCAGGTGAAGAAGCAGAAGAAATTAATGCTTATGTGCTCTTATCTAAAGTGCCGGTGCAGGATGTTGATACTGTACTAATAGATTTAGGACAGGAGGTAAGTGAGAATGTAGAGGATAGCCGGTTGGGGGTCGATGAACCCAGTAGCTGTGACCAGTTGTCACTTGAGAAGTAATCCAACGATAATAGTGAAAGTGGTTTAGCTGTAACTAGTGTTATGCCCGGTCTGGAGGCGCAGAATCGCTCAGACTACAGTAATTTGGGTCATGTTCAGCAAACTAAATGTAATGAAGTCATGCGGTGTTTCGATTTGAAATTAATAGACCGACTGGAAAAGGCAGCTGAAACTGTAATTCAGGAAACCCCTACACATTTTGACCTAAATGTAATGAAGACAGATGTCGATCACTTTAGTTGGAGACAAATCCAAAAGGAACTATTGGATGAGTTTGAGGAACCACCCGAACAACCTAGAATAAGCCACCCTATAGTAATAGTGAATATGTTGGGTATCAATGTACGTTGTCTCTTAGACAGTGGAAGTGAGGTGAGTGCAATATCTCAGTCCTTCTTTGATGCATTACCTGGTAAAGACAAGCTTACAGTAATGAGGGTATCAGGACTAAGAATAATTGATGCTACTGGCAAGGTGTCAAAAACGGTAAAGCAAGAAGCTTTGCTGCCCTTTGATATTAATGGTAATTTAATTGATCAGCCATGCTTAATAGTAAATTATCTCAGTATTGAGGTTTTAATTGGCATAGATTTCTTGTCAAAATATCAGTGATGTTGACTTTGAAAGAAGCCAGTTAAAATTGGTCTTGCCGATAACCGGAGTAATTACGGTACCTTTTATTGATAAACATGTAGTAACTAATGATGAAACTTGGGAGCTGCCTATACGAGTTCTGAAAAATAGGAGATATTGGGACGAAGGTGTTAATTTTAGTAAAACTAAGCTTAACACAGAAGAAGAAGAAGCAATTATTTTGGACAAAATAGAAGCTAAATTGCAGGAAATCGATAAAATTTCAGCTAATCAGAAGGAAGGACTGAGACGTGTTTTAAAAAGGCATCATAAGGTATTTTCAAATCGAGCTGGCGTGGTCAAAGGTTATGAATGTCAATTAAAGGTGAAACCTTGCCAAGTGTTTTTCAGGAAGCCATACCAAATAAATGTAGCTAGGAAGGAGGCGGTTCGAAAGGAGATACAGAGAATGCTAGAGTGGGGTGTGATTGAAAAAGCGGTCAGTGAGTAATCCTCTTGTTGTTGTACCAAAAAGGGACGGGAGTGTCAGATTGATCTTGGACGCTCGTTGGTTGAATGAAATAGTGGTTAGGGAAAGTGATAGACCGCAGAACATGGACGAGTTATTGCAAAAGTTCCGTGGAGTAAAATTCTTAACTTCTATGGACATCACGTGTGGATATTGGAATTTGCCACTGGCGGAAAGTTCAAGGAAGTACACAGCTTTCTTGTACGAAGGAGTTTGTTACCAATACCGTGTGGTACCTTTCGGACTTAATATCTCTGTTTGTGCCTTCGTACGTGTGATGTGCCATGTTTTAGGACCAGCCTTAAGTAATAAAATAACAGTCTACGTAGATAATCTGTTAATAGCAACTCCTACCTGGGAAGAACACATAGTTTTATTAGGGGAAGTGTTAGAGGCTATTGAGAGAGGTGGCTTGAAACTAAAGATTGAAAAGACAGAGTGCGTTAAAGAGGAAATAGGTTTCTTGCGATATATGATAAGTGGAAAAGGTATTCTGCCTGACCCAGGCAAGCTAGCAGTCATTGAAAAATTTGAGGCTCCCAGAAACAAGAAGCAGTTGAGATCGATGTTCGGTCTTTTCGGCTTTTATAGGCGTTTTGTTAGTGATCAGGCTTTTAATGCGCCCTGTCTTCACCGCCTGCTGAAAAAGAATACCCCTTGGTTTTGGACAGCAGAATGTCAACAGGCGTTCGAGGTGCTTAAACAATCTTTAATTAATAGTCCTATTTTACATCATCCTGATTTTGAAAAACCATTCTGTACGTCTGTTGATGCTAGTGGCTATGGTATAGCTGTGGAGATATTCCAAGTAGTAATAGAGAACGAACAAGAAGTGCACAAGACTATAGCTTTCGCAAGTCGATCTTTACAGGCAGCAGAGAGAGATTATGGCATCTCAGAACTGGAAGCATTGGCAATTGTATTTGGGGTACAGAAATTTGAGCAGTATCTATTAGGTCACAAGATAATTGTTTACAGTGACCACAAGGCGTTGACCTTTTTAAAGACATGTAAGTTGAGGAATGCTCGTTTGGTAAGATGGTCATTGTATCTCCAGCAGTTTGACCTTGAGGTTAGATATATTCAAGGGAAAGACAATCTGGTAGCTGATGGGTTATCTAGAAGTGCGGAGCTATGTGATGACGCGGGAATTATAGCAACTGACCTAAGTGAAGAACGAATGTTTGCGTTGCACGAAGTAAAGGAAGAAAGTGCATTAAAGAGGGTGATTAAGAACTTGAGACGTAAGCAGAATCCGGATGACCAGCTGAAATTAGTGAAGAGCTATTTAGGAAATGCGAACTATCCTAAGGTTTCGCAATATTACTGTCTGCATAAAGGTATTCTGTTTAGGAGGAAAAAGGTAGATGTTTCTGAGTGGAAGCTGTGCTTTCCCTCACAACATGTAGACTTACTAATCGACTATGTACACCTGAGGTATGGGCACTATGGGGCAAAGAAGTGCATTGCAAAATTAAAAGAGAAAGTTGTGTTTGACAACATGTACCACCGTGTTGCCAAGCGTCTAGCATCTTGTGTAGTGTGCCAGAAAGTCCGTGCTGCTAACACCAGAATTAAAGGGGATATGCATTCAGTAGAGCCAACTGAAACCCTAGAATTACTGGCTTGTGACTTGTTTGGCCCCCTTCCTGCTTCGAGAGGTGGGTGTACCCATGTTTTTGTTGTTGAGTATGGATTTAGTAAATATGATAAGCTATACCCAATTACATGAGCAAATGCAGAAACGTTGGTAGAAAAGGTGGAAAAAGATTTCTTCATGAACGTTGGCGTTCCGAAGAGTTTGCTGTCAGACAATGGGCCTCAATTTACTTCTGATAGATTTAAAGAATGTCTGGATAAGGCCGGAGTGAAACATTTGAAAATATCTGCGTATTTCCCCCAAGGAAATATGAGTGAACGTATTATGAGAGAATTGAATAGGCTTTGCAGGACTTATTGTGCTCGGAAATACTCAAGTTGGGCAGAGCACATGAAGTATTTTGAGAATGTAATTAACAACTTAAGGCATGATGCAACTGGTTTTGCGCCTTGCAAATTGATGTTTGGCCAAGAATCGCACAATGTGATTGCAGATATGGTAGAATTCCCTATTCTAACGCAAATATCCACAAACGAGAAGTTAAAGGCTAGGGCAAATATAAGAAAAAGAGCATTGGAAAGGAAGAAGCGTCATGACGCAAAAGCTGTACCCACCAGTTTTGAAATAGGCCAGTTAGTCCTTGTCAAAACCAAGGAAAAATCAAAGAAAATAAATGCAGAAACAAAGAAATTCATGTTCGTATACCAAGGACCTTTCAGGATCATAGGAAAACCACATGCCAATGCATATAGGTTAGAGTACCTTAAGAGTAAAAAGCTATTAGGTCTCAGGAACGTGATCGACCTAAAGAAATTCATAGGTAGTGAATGAATTCTGTAGGGAGGAGGTTGTTCTGTAACCTCTACACAGTGTGGCAGCTGTGCAGTCCCAGCTGTGTGAGATCTTCTTTCCCATTTCAGATTTCACTCACTCTTCATCTTTTCTATCTACCTAAAATTTCGAAATCTTCTTTCCAACACATTAAATTTTCCGTTATGGTTATCAAGCCAATAATAAACTAATGAATTCTGTAGAGAGGAGGTTGTTCTGTAGCCTCTACACAGTGTGGCAGCTGTGCAGTCCCAGCTGTGTGAGATCTTCTTTCCTTTTCAGGTCTCACTCATTCTTCATCTTTTCTATCCACCAAAGTTTCGACTCCTTCTTTGCAATACAAAAATTTTCCGTCATGGCTATCAAGCCATGATGTCTGTAATCATTCTATCCACCGATTAGGGAAGAAAATACCTAATGAGACAAACCTAACAGTGATATAAACAACAGAGAAGTATGATGTAATTAAGATACAAAGGTATTTGAGTAACAAGTATGTATAGAACCTTGGTAATATTATAAGTACAAAGTTGTTGTTTTATTGGAAATGGTCCACCAACAGTAATTTAAAAAGATATACAAATTCGTGAACAAGCAGGATCTGAAGTGGTAGTGTATGCTGTAGAGCTAACTAATTAATAGTAAAAGAGATTGCTTAGTGTTATGAAAAATATGCAGATAAGTTGTAAGAATGAACTCACCTTGTGTAGCAAGGAATGACAGTGTAATAGAATTGAACAGTGTTTGTGGTTGAGACGTGAAGGACACGTTCTTGAAATATTTATAAGGTTGGAGCTGGCCGTTATTTGGTGTAGTGTGTGACAGAACACACCTACATGTATTTAGGTTATGAGTTGGAGGCATGAATGCGACCATAGGTACCCTTATGTTAGATGAGACAGAGCAGCTCATGGTGTCCTATAGGTTTAAGGAATTTAGCATTACGCTCGTCCATAATTACTTAATGCACTTTAGTGGTAGGTCGAGAGAGACTACCTGTGGTTTCAGCGTCCGATCGAGGGGAAATGGATTGCCACGTGAGCACGTATTTTATTTGTTACATAGTTTAATTCTTAATTTCTTTGCGTGTTTTTGGGTATTTGCATTGTTTAATTCATAAATTTCGGGCGTATTATAGTATTTGAGAGTTGTAGCATCGCGCTTTAGTACCTGAATAGTGTAAATTCGCGTAGTCGTCTGTCTTCTGCTTTTGTTTTGAACGGTCAGTGTCGGTTGGTCACAGCCAGTGTGCTCCCTGCCGCCGTTGGATAAGCAGCTGCAGCAGCAACTCGTATACCCCTAGCTTACTTATTTGTTACATAGCTTAATTCTTAATTTCTTTGCGTGATTTTTGGTACTTGCATTGTTTAATTCATAAATTTCGGGCCTATTATAGTATTTGAGAGTTTTAGCATCGCGTTTTAGTGTTTACTTCGTAGATTCTTACTTAAATTGCGTGTGACTTTCGTATAGGAGGTGTAATTTCGTGTTTTAGTTACTGTAATCGTAAATTCAGGCAGATTGTAGCGCAGTCGTTAGGCATTTGTACAGGTTAGTTAATACATTCTTTGCATGTTTCCCTTGCGTTATCTAGGCACAGACTCGTGTTTCAGTAACTGTTGTTCAACATCGATTAGAATGGACAGGGACTGTGATTGCTGTGTTCGGATGAGGGCTGAGTTGGCATCCCTTCGCTCACAGCTGCAAGCGGCGCTGACTTCGGTCGCGCAGCTTGAGGCTGTTGCCAATGGGCACCACTGTGGGGAGCCGGACTTGGGTATCACAGGGATGTCAACCTCGTCCCATCTGTCCCCAGATCGGTCTGCCGCTGTGGTTGCCCCGGTTGCTGCCCACAGTGGAGCTGAGCCCTCGCCTGTGGTTGATTGGGAGGTCGTTCCAAGGTGTGGCAGGCAGCGAAAGACGTCCCCGGAGGCTGATCAGAAAGCCTCCCCGGTGCGTCTGACGAACAGGTTTCAGGCACTGTCTCTGGCAGGATGATTCTCAGCCTTCAAGGTCCGGGCAATCACAGAGGGTGGGCTTATTGGTAGTTGGGAGCTCCAATGTTAGGCGCGTAATGGGGTCCCTTAGGGGCATGGCGGCTAAGGAGTGGAAGAAATCCAGTGTGCACTCCGTGTGCATTCCGGGTGGAGTCAATCCTGATGTGGAAAGGGTCCTTCCAGATGCCATGAAGAGCACAGGGTGCAGCCAGCTGCAGGTGGTGGCACATGTCGGCACTAATGACGTGTGTCGCTTTGGATCTGAGGAAATTCTCTCTGGATTCCAGCGGCTATCTGATTTGGTGAAGGCTGTCGGTCTTGCTTACGAGATGAAGGCAGAGCTCACCATCTGCAGCATCGTTGACAGAACCGACTGCGGACCTTTGGTGCAGAGCTGGGTGGAGGGTCTGAATCAGAGGCTCAGACGGTTTTGCGACCGTGTTGGCTGCAGATTCCTTGACTTGCGCCATAGGGTGGTGGGGTTTCAGGTTCCGCTGAATAGGTCAGGAGTTCACTACACTCAGCTGGCGGCTACACGGGTAGCGGAGGCTGTGTGGCATGGACTGGGCTGTTTTTTAGGTTAGAAGGCCTCGGGAAAGTACGGAGTGGGCTGCAATGTCAAAGGGTGCATGGCAAATACAGGATGTGCTTGGATCAAGGAACAGTCGGAATTGTAGTTGTAAATTGTTGTAGTTGTGCTGGGAAAGTCCCTGAGCTTCAAGCGCTAATAGAAAGCACAGAAGCTGAAATCGTTATAGGTACAGAAAGATGGCTAAAGCCTGAAATAAGTTCTGCAGAAATTTTTACAAAGTCTCAGACGGTGTTCAGGAAAGATAGATTAGGCAGAATTGGTGGTGGAGTGTTTGTGTCTGTCAGTAGTGGTTTATCTTGTAGTGAAGTCGAAGTAGATACTCCGTGCGAATTGGTATGGGTGGAGGTTATACTTAACAGCCGAACTAAGTTAATAATTGGCTCCTTCTACCGACCCTCAGACTCCGATGATATAGTTGCTGAACAGTTCAGAGAAAATTTGAGTCTCGTAACAAATAAATACCCCACTCATACGGTTATAGTTGGTGGGGACTTTAACCTTCCCTCTATATGTTGGCAAAAATACTTGTTCAAAACCGGTGGTTGGCAGAAAACATCTTCCGAGATTGTCCTAAATGCTTTCTCCGAAAATTATTTCGAGCAGTTAGTCCACGAACCCACGCGAACGGTAAATGGTTGCGAAAACACACTTGACCTCTTAGCCACAAACAATCCAGAGCTGATAGAGAGCATCATGACCTGATGCAGGGATTAGTGATCACAAGGTCGTTGTAGCTAGGCTCAATACCGTTTCTTCCAAATCCACCAGAAACAAACGCAAAATAATTTTATTTAAAAAAGCAGATAAAGTGTCACTAGAAGCCTTCCTAAGAGATAATCTCCATTCCTTCCGACGAGATGTGGCTCAAATTCAAAGAGATATTAGCAACAGCGATTGAGAGATTCATACCTCATAAATTGGTAAGAGATGGAACTGATCCCCCGTGGTAGACAAAACAGGTCCGAACTCTGTTGCAGAGGCAACGGAAAAAGCATGCGAAGTTCAGAAGAACGCGAAATCCCGAAGATTGGCTAAAATTTACAGACACGCGAAATTTGGCACGGACTTCAATGCGAGATGCCTTTAATAGGTTCCACAACGAAACATTGTCTCGAAATTTGGTAGAAAATCCGAAGAAATTCTGGTCGTATGTAAAGTACACAAGCGGCAAGACGCAGTCAATACCTTCGCTGCGCAGTGCCGATGGTACTGTTACCGACGACTGTGCCGCTAAAGCGGAGTTATTGAACGCAGTTTTCCGAAATTACTTCACCAGGGAAGACGAATGGAATATTCCAGAATTTGAAACACAAACAGCTGCTAGCATGAGTTTCTTAGAAGTAGATACCTTAGGGGTTGCGAAGCAATTCAAATCGCTTGATACGGGCAAGTCTTCAGATCCAGATTGAATACCAATTAGGTTCCTTTCAGATTACGCTGATACAATAGCTCCCTACTTAGCACTCATATACAACCGCTCGCTCACCGATAGATCTGTACCTACAGACTGGAAAATTGCGCAGGTCGCACCAGTGTTTAAGAAGGGTAGTAGGAGTAATCCATCTAACTACAGACCTATATCATTGACGTCGGTTTGCAGTAGGGTTCTGGAGCATATACTGTATTCAAACATTATGAGTCACCTCGAAGGGAACGATCTATTGATACGTAATCAGCATGGTTTCAGAAAACATCGTTCTTGTGCAACGCAGCTAGCTCTTTATTCGCACGAAGTAATGGCCGCTATCGACAGGGGATCTCAAGCTGATTCCGTATTTCTAGATGTCCGGAAAGCTTTTGACACCGTTCCTCACAAGCGACTTCTAATCAAGCTGCGGACCTATGGGGTTTCGTCTCAGTTGTGCGACTGGATTCGTGATTTCCTGTCAGGAAGGTCGCAGTTCGTAGTAATAGACGGCAAATCATCGAGTAAAACTGAAGTGATATCAGGTGTTTCCAGGGAAGCGTCCTGGGACTTCTGCTGTTCCTGATCTATATAAATGACCTGGGTGACAATCTGAGCAGTTCTCTTAGGTTGTTTGCAGATGATGCTGTCATTTACCGTCTAGTAAGGTCATCCGAAGACCAGTATCAGTTGCAAAGCGATTTAGAAAAGATTGCTGTATGATGTGGCAGGTGGCAGTTGACGCTAAATAACGAAAAGTGTGAGGTGATCCACATGAGTTCCAAAAGAAATCTGTTAGAATTCGATTACTTGATAAATAGTACAATTCTCGAGGCTGTCAATTCAACTAAGTACCTGGGTGTTAAAATTACGAACAACTTCAGTTGGAAAGACCACATAGATAATATTGTGGGGAAGGCGAGCCAAAGGTTGCGTTTCATTGGCAGGACACTTTGAAGATGCAACAGGTCCACTAAAGAGACAGATTACACTACACTCTTCGTCCTCTGTTAGAATATTGCTGCGTGGTGTGGGATCCTTACCAGGTGGGATTGACGGAGGACATCGAAAGGGTGCAAAAAAGGGCAGCTCGTTTTGTATTATCACGTAGTAGGGGAGAGAGTGTGGCAGAAATGATACGCGAATTGGAATGGAAGTCATTACAGCAAAGACGTTTTTCGTCGCGGCGAGATCTATTTACGAAATTTCAGTCACCAACTTTCTCTTCCGAATGCGAAAATATTTTGTTGAGCCCAACCTACATAGGTAGGAATGATCATCTAAATAAAATAAGAGAAATCAGAGCTTGAACAGAAAGGTTTAGGTGTTCGTTTTTCCCGCGCACTGTTCGGGAGTGGAATGGTAGAGAGATAGTATGATTGTGGTTCGATGAACCCTCTGCCAAGCACTTAAATGTGAATTGCAGAGTAGTCATGTAGATGTAGAAACTGATCAGCTGCAATACACTATAGATATGAAATAAATGTGCTATCCTATGCTTTAAATGTTAATAGAGTGAGTGTTAAATAAGTACATACACTAGCAACATAATTGAGTAACATAATGGCAGACGTGAAACATTATTTATAGCTCAGCATAAATGCACTTCGATGAAGTGAGTACATAATTGCAGATGTGGAACTGACACAGCAGCAGAGGACCAATAAGTGGATTTAGTAGTCAACTAAACGTAGTGTGTTTTGATCACTCAGAACTGTACTATTACCACAAGTTACTCACATGTACAAAGAAGCTGAGAAGACAACTACTTATCAAATATACTCATACTATCTCTAAGAATAAGGTAATCAAAGATGAGTCAGCTAAGTAAATAAAATACAAATGTATCAAGAACGTACCGAGCATTGGTTCAGTGTTCCGGCCCAGAAATAATAAATTGAAATTAAATAGGATTTATGATTGTATGCCTTGAGCATAAATTTTCTCTAGTACGTGACTAACGGCGTTTTGAGCCATTTGTTTACCGATTTTATGATAGTTAAGTAACCACGAGAGTAAAATTGAAAAAGTTCTGTTAACTTTGTTTCAGTAACATATTGAAAGATAAAATGTATATATCCCCATTTCATTGTGACCCACCCTTAGATATTAAGTGAACAGAGTCTGAGGCACTCTTTTTGTTTGTTCTACAGGACAAACCAGATAATGGCAGCCTGGTAGCTGCGTGAAAGCATGGAGTGACTTGGACACAACTCACAGTGACCCCACCCCTTTCCCCATGTAATTTAGAGTGAACATGAAGGACGCATACCATAGCAACTTCCCCTCCTCTACCCTTGTGAATGGAAGTGTAGAACGCCAGCCAAAGCGGCTTCAACCACGTGTGTAAAAATGGAATTGTCATGATTTGTGAAATTTTCTTTCAGGTTTAGAAAAGACTGCTAAGATATAATTATCTGTTTATGTATCATGAATAACTGTGTTATTTTCTTTGAATTTGTGTATGTAAAATGTATTTAATGGATTTAAGATTTTCATAATTTTACATATTTTGTGTTTGTCTGTCTAAGGCAATATGTATGCCAAAGTGTTTCATTGATTTTGTTTAAATTTTGATTGATAATGTTGCTTAAAAGGCAGTGAACCTGCCAGCAATTTAAATAATTGAAGTAGGTAATCAGTTTGCTTTTAATATTTCTATATGTTTACATTTCAATTTTAATTTTTCATAGGGAGTTAAGCTGTACTCTTGCTTACCTTTTTTGTAATTAATTTTTTTCCCATTTACATTAAAAAAATTAAGTAGAGGGTGATGTAGGGAAGCAGCCTACTCACGCCGTATAAAATTCACATCAGTCTTTCCATTGTGTGCCAGCCAGTATGCTGTAACTAGCTCTGACGTCATAAATGTTGCGCAATACTTTAAAAATCAAGTAAATAACCTTAAACGTTTCTAGCATGTCAGGAGTAATACTAAATCAATATGTGTTGAATATCAGTTCAATAACTTTAACCATTTTCGAAATTTGGACGTTTTTCTGTAAAAATCATTGGCGCAACAGAAAAGAGCTAGAAACTTAAAAATTTATATTTAGATTCCTTTTGCATAATAATTTAGTAGAAACAGTATTCTGGATCTCACAAATTAAAATTTTAGTTGAAATTCATGATTTTCTGGTTTTTGTCTTAAAAATTAAGGAAGCAAGATAGATTAAGTAGGCGAATAAATAAAGCTAGGATGTTTAAATTTAAGTAGAAGGGAGATACGCTATAATCATAAAGATGTGAGAAGTTTCAACTGAATAACTATAAAACTATAGCGGTAGCGTATCTCCAAAGGGCAAGTTCAGAGCTCGTCTCCTGCGTGTAGTGTAATTAAATTAATTCTCTCGCCCAGAATATTTGACTTAGCCACATCAGACTTTTATTATGATTACTTACCTGTGTGCTGACTGCACATTTAAATTGAGAGCTTCATCGGCCATCAGCAAAGGAAGCAATGATTTATTAAATAACTTAAAGTGGTGCATTACTAGCCCAGCAGCTAGTCGGGAGAGCGGATTTGATCAGGCGTTCCCTTAGCCGTCCGCACCGCGGCTTTATATATGAGAACGCTGCACGAGAGAAAGGAGCCCCAGTTCTCTCCAGACACTGATTAGCGCACCACCTGTGCCGGGAGTAGCACCATGTCGGTATCATTGCTATAAACAGCCTCGGATGCCGTAATAAGTTACTAGGGATACGCGTAACCATGAAATCGTTTTCGAGTGAAGTGTTAATTCTGGGATGACTTTAATGATCTATCTTCAGTTTGCGTATGTCGTATTTTCACGTGCTGCCACAGGACAGACATTCTACCATTATTTAGCGTGGCGTTTGATGGACATTATCTTCAAATTATGGCGAGCATTCACTTAAACATTTAATCTGAACAGTTATAGTTGCATCAGCGCATTAGACTCTGAACTGCTCTGGTAGTTGGATTGTGTGGATTCTTTTTGGTCTGTCACTTTCAGAATATAGTGAACATTTTAGAGAGAATCGTTTTTGATTATGAATCCCAGACAATCTCCTAATTCCTCAGAGCTATAAGCTGTAGTTATAAATGTATTTCTCAGATGAAGTGGGCACTAGGAATTCTAATTACAGGCTTCACATTTTGCTAATCACTTTCTGGTTGCCAATATTGTAGTTAGAGAGCCAGTGTTGAGAACGGCAAACAACAGCAATAAATAAATAATAGGAACATTCATAACAATTAATTCCACCCGCCGCCCAAAGTATGTCTACTAAGCAGGAGACCTGGATTCAAGTCCCAGCAGTGGCACAAATTTTGCTTCAGATTCTACCCTTACTTTATAGCTTGTCTTATGCACTTGCTCAGTTCTGCCATTAGTCTATGGATGGAATGGGCTTGTTCATAATTTCTGGGTGTGAGGTATATGATATAACTGTATCATCAAGTCTGACACAAAATTTGTGCCATGATCCATAACTAAGGTATTCAGTTGTAAACTATAGCCGGCGTTGCTCTGCTAGACGGTTAATCAGGAATCGTCACGATTGCTAAGAACTTCAAAAGTATACATTTATTTCTTGTGGACATCCCATTAAAAGGTCCTAAAATATCGAGTCCTATCATTTGAAAGGTTTTAAATGCCCCTAGTAGTCTTTGCAAAGGGATTTTCTGATGGCTAAGATTTGCCCTTTGTGTACAAGGCATTCAGTCCTTTATGTATTATTCACCACTACATTTCCTTCTTTGCCATCTTGCCATCAGTATCTCTCCACTACATCTCTGTCACACAACGTCCTCCATCACGTGACAACACATGGTCATGCACGATATGTAGCACCTCGGTCTTGAAAGTCACCAGTATCGCTGTGCTCGGTCTGCATTTCGTCAGTCTACGAGCAAGCCCTCACGTGTCATGAACTGTGGTTGTGACTTGAATGTGTGACAGTCTTTGTTGTCTGCTTGTACTCTCTGCCATTCCATTAAACTTTTGCTTAGTGCATGTAGCACAGCAACTTTGCTTCTTAGCGTATCTACATTTGTGTGCTTCTTCCCCAGTTTGTGGACCACCTCATAATCAAACTCACTGAATTTGAGTGCCCGTCTTGTTAACCTATTTGATGGGTCTTTTGACCCAACAACCATTTTAATGAAGTGTGGCCTATGACAACCTGATACTTCCACCTGTATGCTTAGCAACGAAAGTATGCTTTACTGTATATCACTGCCAATAACTCCTTTTCTGTAGAGTAATAGATACACTCAACTTTGCTCATTTGCATTGACACATATGTACTGGATGTTCCCAGCCATCGATTTTCTGACTCAAGATACAACCAACTGCCCATTCCTGGCATCACAGAAGAGGACAAATTCCTCCTCAAAGTCAGGACAGACTAATACTAGAACAGACGCTATTGCTGCATTCAGTGCCTAAAACACTGCTTGACATTCTAATGGCCAGTGAAAGTTAATGCCCTACCACAACAGTCGATTTAAGGGTTCCATGACGTACACAAAATTCTTTACAAATTTGCAATAATAACTGCATAAACCCAGGAACGACTGTAGTTGTTTTGTTATTTGTGGCGCTGCAAAGTTACAGATTGTTAAATGAGGAGCAGATTAAACACATTTCCCTCCACTCACAAGCCCAAGGGAATTTACCTGTGCTTGTGTAAAGTGGCACTTGCCTATGCTAAGCACCAGATGTGCAGATTGCAGCCTGCTAAATACGCCTTCGAAGCATTTCACAAGCTCTGGTATATCCTTCAAAAGGTCAATGATATCGTCCAAATGTACCAGTCAGGTTTTCGGGTTTAACCCACACAGAACTCCATCCAGTAAATTTCGAACGTGGCTGGCGTGTTTTTCAGACGAAAAGTCATCCAATAATATGTGCCCCTGAGACCATGAAGGCGGTCTTTGGTTTATTCTCCAGGACAACCTCCAGCAGGTGGTACCGGCTTCTCAGATCTGTTGTTGTAAGATACTGGCACTGTCCCTGGTTGTCTAATGTTTCCATAATACTGGGGATCGGCTATGCATCCATCATTGCCTTTGCATTTAGGTAGTTCTAATCACAACTGAATCTGTACCTCCTGGCACTACCTGTTGACTTTTTTTGGCACAATGACAAAATGTGTGCCCCATGGGTTATCAATGTACTCTATAACACCTTCCGCTAACTGCTTATCAATGAATTCCTCCATTATATGTTGAAGACTGCTCATTAAGCAGCATGGCTTCCTATACCTATACATATATGGTGCTGGATAACTGGTTTGCTGGTAAAGGAATCTTCATGTTAAATAAATCCACAAACTTTAGTAACAAAGCTTCCAGTGCCTACTGATCATTGCCATGGAAGTGATCTACCTTTTCTCGTAATTCTGCGGCATTGATGGTTTTCTTGTGGCTCTGGTCATTATCTGATCTATCAATACTCTCCTTATCAAATACCTCTACTTTGGCAATCATTAGGTCCTTTGACTGATTAACCATGTGCATACCAAAGTTATCCAGACTTACAGAAACCATAAACTCACCATTAATATTATTTATGCTTGCTATACTTCTATGCACAAAACAATACGTTCTGTCCAAAATGATTTCTACTGAGCCCTTGTGTTTCTGTGCTAAGGTGCTTAATATTTCCTAGAAAATCTTTGTACTGTTTTGTTTTTGATATCGTTGTTCAACAGCTAACTGCTGGAACTACTCTGGATTATTGAGTACTTCGTGGTCCAATACTTATTCCTTTACGTTGCCTTTCAGTTGCAAATTAGCCACATGGAGAGTAACCTCATCTGAGCAACTGGTCATTGTGTTGGTAGACTAACATTGTCAATGAATGGAGTTAATCGTATGCTGACTAGCCAGAAGAAGATATTATTAACGTAGCTGCCGAAGAATCAAAAGAAGAAGGGGACGATAGACACTCTATTGTCTTGGCTTCTTCAGACCTTGATTGTAATTGCTGAACTACAGCTTGCAAAGCTTCCAGCTGCTTATGTAACTCCTTCTTTGCTTTCTGTTGGTGGGAATTTAATCATGACAACACTTGTACTTGCTCCATCAAAGCTTGGTGGTATCAGTGGTATAGCGTTTTCTGTAACAATATTTATTGGTGGAGCAATGTTTACAAAGGTATAACTGTCACAGGTGTGCAGGCAGCGTCCAGGCATAGGAGTATGTGGCACGAAGAAATGCTGAGACGTTGTCAGTGAGTCATGATGTTGCTGCTACAGGCCAGTCCCATGGCTCGATGCTGTGGTGACGGTGGTAGTGGGCTAAACAAGTCGTGGTCTGCCCAAATCTACTGTGATGACCAAATGCAGCGAACACCTCAGTGCTCTCAAAGACAGTCTGTCATGTGCTCAGATGGAGCCTGCAGACTGTGATTTAGCACGCCAGCTGTTGTGGAGACTACACCCTGATCACACATAAGAGATCACTCAAGACTGCAACAGATGCTCACAAGTCGGCCAAGAGGCTGCGAGGCTGTGTCTCGCCTGGTTTGTGGAAAGATAACAGCTTGCAGATCACCCATGATGGCCCATTAGTGGAGGAGTGCTGGCTACTGCCCAGCCTCCTCATCCATAGTGTGCTATTACATAATAGTGGCAGACCACGGCTGTGGTATGCGTCAAGTTGGCTGCGTCTTGGTGTTGGTCAGCAGACAAGTAGCATGCTGGTCATCATCGATGAAATTGAACATACTGTCTCTGGTTCTAGTAACATGAATGGAATGACAGCACAACAGAATGAGTTGTTGAACTCCAAAATAATTTCTGTTTAAGAGGTCGAGCCTATGTCTATGACATTGTGACTCTGATTGTATAGTGCATTTTTCCCCATTTATCAGTCACGTCAGTGCTCCTTGCTTCACTGTGGTGATTTCAGTAATGCTCCTGGGTTGCTGAGCTCGGGTTTTTCTGTATTTGACTTTGTAACGGTGCTCGGTCGGTGAAGTTACGTGATGTTACCTCACAGTGAATTATTAAGTAGCACAGTAGTCCTTGTATTTCTGTCTACCCTCTTCGAGGTCTGTTGCATTGGTGGCACGCCATGTCGACATAACGACTGACACACTAGACAAGTAATAACTTACTCTGTTCCGAGCTCGCCTGTCAGAACTTTTAACAAAATTTTAACCCTGCCCAATAAAATTATTGTCCTGTGCAAGTGTTCAAGAATTATGACGTTTTTGGAGAACGAAACTTTCCACTATAAAAATCAACATAGATCCCGCAAACAGAGATCTTACGAAACTCAGCTCGCTCTGTTCTTCCATGAGATCCATAGCGTTGTAAACAAAGGAACTCAAATTATGCCGTGTTCCTTGACTTCAGAAAGGCATTTGAAATTCGTCCTGAACAGCCGTTTAGTGAAAAAAACCGAGGTCACCGATATCGGAGCAGATTTGTGACTACCTGTCGCTCTTAACGGGAGAAAATAGACAGATGTAATGATAATTTCCATAGTGCCTCAAGGAAGTGTGATAGGACTGTTACTGTTTACAATGTATATAAATTGTCTAGCACAAAGTATCAGAAGCTCCTTAAGACTTTTTGCAGATGACACAATTGTCTATAAGAAAGTAGCGATGCCAGAAGACAGTATTGGCTTACGGAACGACTTGCAGAGGATTGATGAATGATGCAGACTTTGGCAGTTAACACTGAACCTAACTGAATGTAACATATTGCACGTGCATAGGAAAAGAGATCCACTGCTATATAACAACACTATTGACCACAAATTGCTGGAAGAGTATCTATCGTAAAAGTCTAGAAGTAACTATCCAGAGGGATCTTGAGCGGTATGACAACATAAAACAAACAGAAGGAAAAGCAGCTGCCAGATTGGGATTCGTAGGGAGATAATAAAATCTCATTTAATGTTTTTCGTAAAGAAACATACACCGATCAGATCGTACCTTCGTCTTCTATGTAGCCACAATCTCATACCAACAACGCTTTCTTTCACTCTGCTATTCATAGAGCTACTTCTATTCCACTCTCAAAAGAAAAATTCGAGGATGAAATTAATATGATCAAAACGATAGCAGTTAATAATGAGTACGAACCTGCCATAGTGGACAACATTCTTAAAAAGAAAACTGTAAAAAGTGTTAGCTACTACACTTGGCACCTCTATCATTGAGTCCAGCCTAAAGAAGAAGTTTTTTTCTATTCCTTTCCTGGGGCCCACCTCCCATCAGATCCAACGCCTTCGTAATAAATACAACTGTAATGTCGCCTTTTCAACCAATAATAGTTTTTTTAAAAAAAATGTATTCATAATTTAAAATTGACCTGTTCCCCTTTGAATAACTCTAGTGTCTATAAGATTCTTTGCGACACCTGCTCTTCTTACTAAAACGGACAAACAGGACGTGCCTTTACAGTCAGATAGAAAGAATATCTTTTAAGGAAAAATGGTACTAACACCCAAAATTCGTCTTTTGCTGACCACCTTCTGATTCAGGTCACGCGCCTAAAGCTGTTCACAATATCAATATTTTGCACACGGAGAAGAAAGGGAGTAGATTAGATGTTCTCGAAGAATTAGAAATTTTTAAACATCTTTCTCGAAGTGATGGCCTCATTCTTAATGAGCAGCTACAATTACGCAATAAAAGCTTTTTCAACGGTATAAAGCCGTTACTTGATATTTGATGTCGTGTTCCCTCGCATAGTTACCGAAATCTTTCTTGTATCTAACAAGGGGAGGCCGCCAATTGTGCAATTCAGATTCGATTCATACTGCGCATAATAAAAGCTCATGGCCAGAGGTGTAATGTGGCAGAGCACCAAGATGCACTTCTCAGCCGTTGTTGAGAAAATCGACGGTTAAAAGAAACCGTTGCGTGAAATACTCTCTACGATTAATAATGTTTCTACCGTGTCATGGCGCAGCGGTAAGCGCTCGGGTTCGCAATCCGAAGGTCGCCGGATCAAATCTCGCGCCATGCAATTTTTTTTAATTATTTTTTTGTAATTCAAATATATATATACTATTAATGAATTGCTTATGCATGTTGGTGAAGGCGGATCGCTCTCCAATTGTACCGCCTCCATTTTTCCGTTTTTTTAACAGGGTGTACCAAAGCTCTCCCGTCCGCACTGATTTTCGACGATGTTATAAGTTGCGCTAGGGACCGCATCTACCTTCTTTCGAAGTTAGCAGGCAACTACGCTGTTATGCGGCGGCTCGTTTCGGCCCATTCAACATCTGTCCTTCAAGTGTAACGAGCGAGTAACAGAGTTTATATTTCATACCTGCCACAGCAAATTAGTGTTCGTGGGGTCTCTATTCTAATTCGAACGTTTGACTTACGCTATACGTATTCGTTTCGGAATATCGTTTCTACGTCTTCCGTTAACTATACGTGGTTAACATTATGAAGACAATTAATAACATTTGTGAAATGCAACTTTGTTTGCGGAAACATAATGATGTTCGAAGTCGCCAGTTTTTCCACGACAAACGACTTTCAACAACTTATTATTTGCATAATTGTTGCAACTGATTGCCGGGAATTATATATACGAGGTGTGGCTAGAAAAAAACCGGACTAGTACTGGTGAAAGAATAAAACGAATGCAATAAGGCTGAAAGTCGCGTGGCCTGTCACGTGACTCTCGCTCCGCCTACTGCTCGAGTTTCATCTGCCTCCTGCACTCAATCTGCCCGTGGCGTCTGTTTTAAGTAGTTGACGTTTTGTCTGTGCGTCGGAAAATGTTGAGTGTACAGAAAGAACAGCGTGTTAACATCAAATTTTGTTTCAAACTAGGAAAATCTGCAAGTGAAACGTTTGTAATGTTACAACAAGTGTACGGCGATGATTGTTTATCGCGAAAACAAGTGTTTGAGTGGTTTAAACGATTTAAAGATGGCCGCGAAGACACCAGTGATGACACTCGCACTGGCAGACCATTGTCAGCAAAAACTGATGCAAACATCGAAAAAATCGGTAAACTTGTTCGACAAGATCGCCGTTTAACAATCAGAGCAGTGTCTGAGTTAACAGGAGTTGACAAGGAAAGTGTCGAACAAGTTTACCGATTTTTTCAATGTTTGCATCAGTTTTTGCTGACAATGGTCTGCCAGTGCGAGTGTCATCACTGGTGTCTTCGCGGCCATCTTTAAATTGTTTAAACCACTCAAACACTTGTGTTCGCGATAAACAATCATCGCCGTACACTTGTTGTAACATTATAAACGTTTCACTTGCAGATTTTCCTAGTTTGAAACAAAATTTGATGTTAACACGCTGTTCTTTCTGTACACTCAACATTTTCCGACGCACAGACAAAACGTCAACTACTTAAAACAGACGCCACGGGCAGACTGAGTGCAGGAGGCAGATGAAACTCGAGCAGTAGGCGGAGCGAGAGTCACGTGACAGGCCACGCGACTTTCAGCCTTATTGCATTCGTTTTATTCTTTCACCAGTACTAGTCCGGTTTTTTTCTAGCCACACCTCGTATATATATATATATATATATATATATATATATATATATATATATATATGTGTGTGTGTGTGTGTGTGTGTGTGTATATACACTCCTGGAAATTGAAATAAGAACACCGTGAATTCATTGTCCCAGGAAGGGGAAACTCATTGACACATTCCTGGGGTCAGATACATCACATGATCACACTGACAGAACCACAGGCACATAGACACAGGCAACAGAGCATGCACAATGTCGGCACTAGTACAGTGTATATCCACCTTTCGCAGCAATGCAGGCTGCTATTCTCCCATGGAGACGATCGTAGAGATGCTGGATGTAGTCCTGTGTAACGGCTTGCCATGCCATTTCCACCTGGCGCCTCAGTTGGACCAGCGTTCGTGCTGGACGTGCAGACCGTGTGAGACGACGCTTCATCCAGTCCCAAACATGCTCAATGGGGGACAGATCCGGAGATCTTGCTGGCCAGGGTAGTTGACTTACACCTTCTAGAGCACGTTGGGTGGCACGGGATACATGCGGACGTGCATTGTCCTGTTGGAACAGCAAGTTCCCTTGCCGGTCTAGGAATGGTAGAACGATGGGTTCGATGACGGTTTGGATGTACCGTGCACTATTCAGTGTCCACTCGACGATCACCAGTGGTGTACGGCCAGTGTAGGAGATCGCTCCACACACCATGATGCCGGGTGTTGGCCCTGTGTGCCTCGGTCGTATGCAGTCCTGATTGTGGCGCTCACCTGCACGGCGCCAAACACACATACGACCATCATTGGCACCAAGGCAGAAGCGACTCTCATCGCTGAAGACGACACGTCTCCATTCGTCCCTCCATTCACGCCTGTCGCGACACCACTGGAGGCGGGCTGCACGATGTTGGGGCGTGAGCGGAAGACGGCCTAACGGTGTGCGGGACCGTAGCCCAGCTTCATGGAGACGGTTGCGAATGGTCCTCGCCGATACCCCAGGAGCAACAGTGTCCCTAATTTGCTGGGAAGTGGCGGTGCGGTCCCCTACGGCACTGCGTAGGATCCTACGGTCTTGGCGTGCGTCCGTGCGTCGCTGCGGTCCGGTCCCAGGTCGACGGGCACGTGCACCTTCCGCCGACCACTGGCGACAACATCGATGTACTGTGGAGACCTCACGCCCCACGTGTTGAGCAATTCGGCGGTACGTCCACCCGGCCTCCCGCATGCCCACTATACGCCCTCGCTCAAAGTCCGTCAACTGCACATACGGTTCACGTCCACGCTGTCGCGGCATGCTACCAGTGTTAAAGACTGCGTTGGAGCTCCGTATGCCACGGCAAACTGGCTGACACTGACGGCGGCGGTGCACAAATGCTGCGCAGCTAGCGCCATTCGACGGCCAACACCGCGGTTCCTGGTGTGTCCGCTGTGCCGTGCGTGTGATCATTGCTTGTACAGCCCTCTCGCAGTGTCCGGAGCAAGTGTGGTGGGTCTGACACACCGGTGTCAATGTGTTCTTTTTTCCATTTCCAGGAGTGTACATTTGAATTACAAAAAACAAATACTAAAAATAAAAGGCTGCATGGCGCGAGATTCGATGCGGCGACCTTCGGATTACGAACCCGAGCGCTTACTGCTGCGCCACGACGCTGTAGAAAATTATTAATCGTAGAGAGTATTTCACCGCAACGGTTTCTTTTAACTGTCGATTTTCTCGACAACGGCTGAGAAGTGCATCTTGGTGCTTTGCCACGTTACACCTCTGGGCATGAGCTTTTATTATGCGCAGTATGAATCGAATCTGAATTTCACAATTGGCGGGCTGCCCTTGTAAGTCGATTCATAGGTTCGTTAAATGATTTATATTAACTGCATTTCATGTTATACCGTTTTTTTATTCGCTGAGTTATTCAGCTCCCTTCGTAATTCTGTAATGGCGTTTTTCAGCCGTTAAACTGTAACTCTAAGCTTTTATGTAGGCAAATTGTTATCATGTCTGCTGCTGTCAGATAAAATAATGCCTCTTACTTCATGTATTACACATTTCACCTGACTATATTTAGAATGTTAAGTATCCCGTTTGTATTTGCGGCTAGTAGATGGTACTTTTGATATAAAGTTCACCTGCCCGCAATTGCTAACGCGGGCGCCACAGTCTGATGCTAGCGCAGCTCGACATGTGGTGCAGCGCTTAGTGGCCTGCCTGTATGTTTTTTATTTCAATATTTTGTGACTAAAGCGTTATCGCTTCATATTTATTTTATACGTGACATGTCAGTTTTAAAAGTTTTATTTCTGATGAAGGCACTCTTAAAAGTGTCCGAAACCTAGGTCAAAAAGACTTCATTTTCGCGACCGAGGGCTGCAATTATTTTAATTTTACCTATAACGCTTGCTGACTGCGCAGCCATGTTTAAATCTTTACTTATTCATAGGAAGAATCTTAAGGAAATGTAACTTACCTATGGAGGCAGTGGCTCACTAGGCGCTTGTTCGACCGATTCTTCAGTATTGTTCGTCAGTGTGGGATCCTTACAAGGTAGGACTGATAGAATAGATACAAAAGATCCAACAAAGAGCCGCGCTTTCGGCAGGAGATCGCATAATTGACACGAAGGTGATACGAAGATGCTCAAAAAACTCATGTGGCAGATGCTACAAGAGAGGGATTGTGCATCGCAAAAATGTTTAGTACTGAAATTTGGAGAAAGCTCTTCCCAGGAAGAGTAGGACAACCTACTACTTTCTCCCACAAACATTCGCAAATTGACCACGACAAATATTCGAGCAGTTAGAGGTAATACAGAGTCTTTCTACAATCGTTCTTCCTATGCGCCATTCGCGAGTGGAACAGAGATGGGAGGATCAGTTAGTAGTACCAGAAATACCCTGTGTCACACACCGTTATGTGGCTTGCGGTGTATTGTGTAGATGTAAGTGTAGACATTCTCAGCTCGAGTAAGTGAACTTCCCTGAGAGGGAAATGTTTCTGTCTATAAACCAGCACAGGTTTAGAAAGCACTGAATACGAAAAACTCAGTTTCCCCTTTCCTCGCGATATCCTGCGAACAATGGACGAAGGGCAGCAGGCAGATTCCGCATTCCTAGGTTCCCAGAAAATATTTGATGTGACGCCTCCCTGCAGACTGTTAACAAAGGTATGAGCTTATGCAATAGATTCTCAGATATGTAAGTGGTTCGAAGACTTCTTAAGAAATGGAACCTAGTATGTTGTCCTCGGCAGCGACTGTTCATCAGAGGAAAGGTTATGGTCTGGTATGCCTCAGGAAACTCTGAAGGGACTACCTTATTTTCTATATACATAAATGATTTGATGGACAGTGTGAGCAGCAAACTGCAGCTATTTGCCATAGCGTATGGCAAGGTGTTATTGATGAATGAGTGTAGGAGACAAGATAACTTAGAGATAATTTCTATTTGATGTGATGAATGCCAACTAGCTCTAAAGATTACAAAAATGTAAGTTAATGCGGACGAGGAGGAAAAATAATCCCGTAATATTCGAATGGAGCATTAGTAGTGTGCTGCTTGACAAAGTCACATTGATTAACTATTTATGTGTCAAGGTGCAATGTGACATGAAATGGAACGAGCACATAAGAACGGTAGTAGAAAAGTGAATGGTTGATTTCGATTTATTGGAACAATTTTATGTCTCGTACATCTGCAAAGGAGACCGCTTGAAGAACACTGGTGTACCCCCTTTGTGACTACTGATCGAGTATTTGGGGTCCACATCAGTTCAGATGAAGGAAGACATTGAAACAATTCAGAGGTGGGCTGCTAGATTTGTTGCTAGTAGGTTCGATCAACACTCGAGCATTACAGAAATGGTTCATGATCTCAGATTGGAATCGGTGGGAGGAAGATGAAGTTCTTTTCATGAAACAATATTGAGAATATTCAGAGAACCAGTATCTGAAGTTGACTGCAGAACGATTCTATTGTCTCCAATATACATTACGTGTAAGGACGACTAAGATAAGATTAGAGAAATTAAGGATCACATGAGGCACATAGATAGTCTTCCCTCGCTCTGTTTGTGAATGGAACAGGATAGGAAGTGAATAGTAGTGGTGCAAGATATCCTCTGGTACCACCATACAGTGACTTCTGAGTGTATATGTAGATGTAGATGCAGACGTAGATGTAGAAACAAGTGACTATCCCAGGATTTGGAACCCAGCTGCAATTGCAGGTTGCCTATTTAACGGCTTCGACGGGCAAACAGTTTTTATTTCCAATATTTTGTCTAAATGGCGACCAAATTAAGAAATTTTAAATGCTGACATTATCTATTCATTAAGAGATACAGTCTCATACTTCCAAATATGCACACCGCCAGTTACACAGCCGCATTTCCTACAGCCGTCATCGTGGCATGAGGGCGCATCGTGGACTATCACGCCACTGCCAATGAGAAGCAAGCATTCCCCCCTAGATCTCAAGCAGTGAGTTTATTTAAGTTGGAACATTTATGCATTGATCACAATTTTGTGTGTTTGCCACTTGAATAACATTTACATACGTTCATAGAGGCCAGGGCTCGACATCTTCTCAACAGACGTTGTATTGAAGTGTGACAGATTTATAAATCTTTTGTGTCGATGTATACAGAGTGAAAATTTTTAACTGTATGAAATAAAATCGTCATAACTTCTGAACGGTTTGCATTAGGACGTTCAAATAGCACGGTTGGCGATGGGACATGATGGTAATTAGTACGCACATGTACACGCGCCTTCGTGTTGTCGGCCATTTGCACGTGAAAATGTCACAGCACGGTGTGCCTAAGCATATAGCGCTTGTGAAGCCCTACTATGCGAGCAATAACACCTCAGCTGTGGCTCAAGTTTACGAGCGAGTTCAAGCTGAAGACAGCTGTTTGAAGAGTGTTAACAATCAAGAATTTGATTCTTAAGTTTGACAGAGTGGGCAATGTTCGTGATGACAGTGTTGGCAAGGTCGGTCGTCCAAAAAGAGTGAAAAGGCCTGAAAACATCGAGAAACATGCCCTTTGTTTCAAACCAGCCCCTGGCAATCGATCAGACGAGCTGCACAACAGGTGGGAATCAACTGGGAGGTACTGTGACAAATTGGCCACGGGGCGTGATGGGAATTGGTATGCAAAAAATGGTTCAAATGGCTCTGAGCACTATGGGACTCAACTTCTGAGGTCATCAGTCTCCCAGAACTTAGAACTACTTAAACCTAACTAACCCAAAGACATCACACACATCCATGCCTGAGGCAGGATTCGAACCTGCGACCGCAGCGGTCGTGCGGCTCCAGACTGTAGCGCCTAGAACCGCTCGGCCACTCCGGCCGGCAATTGGTATGCACATGGTATGGTTTGGCTAGCAAAGCCCGCTTTCATTTAGATGGGTTTGTCAATGAGCAAAATTGGCGCATTTGGGGGACTGAGAATCCTCATTTCGCGATCGAGAAGTCTCTTCACCCTCAATTGATGACTGTGTGGTGTTCAATGTCCAATCACGGAATAATCGGTGCGATATTCCTTGATGGCATGGTGCCTACCGAATGGAGTGTGAGGTTTTGGAAGATTATTTCATCCCATTAGCCAAAGTGATCCTGATTTCGACAGGATTTGGTCCATGCAAGATGGAGCACGACCCCATCGAAGCAGGAGAGTGATGTCCTGGAGGAGCACTTTGGGAACCGCATTCTGGCTCTGGGGTAACCAGAGCCCACCAGCATGAGTCTCGATTGGCCGCCAAATCCTCCGGATCTGAACACATGCTATTCCTTTTTGTTGGGCTACATTAAAGACAAGGTGTAGAGCAATAAACCCAAAACCACTTCTGAGCTAAAAACAGCCACTTAGGTGGTCACCGACAGCATCAGTGTTCTGATACTAAAGCAGGTCGTGCAGAATTTTGCTATTCGGCTGCACCACATCATCACCAAGGATGGCAGGCATATCGAACATGTGATAACCTAAATCTGAATATCTGTAGTGATGTGCACATGTTGAATAAAGTGTGTGCACACCATAGTTTGTAACTAATTTACGTTATTTTCATATAGTTGAATAATCGTCACCCTGTGTCAGGATGGAATGTTTGATGATGCTATTATCCAGGATCTATCAGGTCAGAGACTGAGGGTCGAAATTCTAAAGCATCGCAATCCTAGCCTCAGCCAAGTGCTTAAAGTAATCAATGCATGCAAAGTTCAAGGTTTAGCCAAGCCAGATTTCTGTCTACCAGTAATCACTCCACTTGAAGCGAGCAACACGTGCCCCAACCACAGCCCAGGCTGTGGCACTCAGAAGTCAACACCACATAAATAAGGCTGGACACACAGTATTTGCCGCATCTGCTCAATGCTACAGCTCTGTGCAAAGCAACTGTCACCCATTATCGGAAGAACTGCTTCATCAGACAAGCTGAATGTAATTTTTTGTCATCACACTAGGCATACAAAACGGTCTGCCTGCAGAAGACTAGAAATTCCTTCTCTGTTTCATGCGGAAATAATACAAAACAAGAACGAATGAAAACCAATGTGATATCATGTTCAGATTCTTCGCCTCCTCTTGCTCAAAAGTCAGATAAGTGAAGTGTTCCGGCGTAACGACAAGCGCCAGCATGACGATCGAGAACAAAAGAGCAGAGACGGCTGTGAGAAGACGTCAGCCAATAGTATGCTGGCAGACCCCTCTCTTGGACGACACCAAGATGGAAGACGAGCCGTCATACAAACGCTATATCAGTGACTTGTGAACTGAATTGTTTTGCTTGCATTGAAATTGTATATACCGAAGGACATTGCTTACTTGCATGTCGCCATTTGCTTGTGACACACCTTTGTGAATACGCAACTTATTGCCAATTTAACTTACGGTAATGAACTCCATTAATACGATTTGCTTGAATTATTGTCTAGCGATATGAGAAGACAGCTTCCTAGGCACCCCATATCAGACAATTTTTTTTGTTTTTTTTTTTGTTTGGGGTTTAAGGGCGCTCAACTACTGAGGTCATTAGCGCCCAGTCACAATTGTTAGAGCACATAGAATCTAGTAAAACTCAAGGGGGGGGTGGGGGGGAGGGGGCGACACCAGAAAGTTCTTACAAAGATGCGGATAAAATAAGTGAAAGAGTTAGATGTCTTTGGACAATCCAGTCAAAGTAATGAAATGAAGAACACGAGCAGCTGCTCGAGCGTCATCCGCTAAAATATTCTGTAAAGTAGATGGCAGAGACAGGACAACACGAGATTGACTAAAACGGGGACACGACAATAAAACATGGCGTACTGTTAATGCATGACCATAAGGGCACTGCGGGGCTGGGTCACCGGAGAGCAGGTAGCGGTGGCTAAACCGGCAATGCCCAATCCGCAACCTGGTCAGAAGGACCTCTTCTCGCTGAGATGGTCGGGAGGAGGTTGTCCAAGCAGTTGGGAACGGTTTTACTGCCCGGAGCTTGTTTCCTTGAAGTGAGGACCAAGTATCCCACCACAAGGACACAAGCCTCTTACAAACAACCCCACTAACGTCAGATGACGGGACACAATGGGAGGCTGGCCGAGGCAGGAGGACTGCAGCCTTGGCTGCAGCATCAGCAGCCTCATTCCCAGGCACTCCTACATGTCCGGGAACCCACAGAAAGCTGACAGGAGAGCCACCCTCAGCGAAAGAATGGAGGGACTGCTGGATCCGTTGCACCAAGGGATGTACCGGATATGGAGCTCCAAGGCTCTGAAGAGCACTGAGTGAATCAGAGCAGAGTACATACGAAGAATGGCGGTGGCGGCGGGCATACTGAACGGCCTGATGGAGAGCAAAAAGCTCGGCCGTAAAGCTGGAACACTGATCGAGGAGCTGGTATTTAAAGGTGACGGCCCCGACGACAAAGGCACAGCCGACACCATCGTCAGTTTTGGAGCCATCAGTGCAAATAAAGGTGTGACTGGCAAGTCGCGCACGAAGTTCGACAAACCGTGAGCAATACACTGAAGCCGGAGTACCCTCCTTCGGGAGCGAGCTGAGGTCGAGATAAACATGAACTGGAGCCTGGAGCCAAGGTGGTGTCGGGCTCTCACCCTCTCTGAAGGTGGTAGGGAGGGCAAAATCCAATTGTCGAAGCAGGCGACGAAAACGGACTCCAGGGGGCAGCAGGGCAGACACATACAACCCATACTGATGGTCGAGAGAATCGGCGAAGAAGGAGTGATAAGAGGGGTGGTCGGGCATTGACAACAGCCGGCAGGCATACCTACAAAGCAGTACGTCGCACCGGTAGATCAATGGTAATTCGGCAGCTTCAGCATAAAGACTCTCGACGGGACTAGTGTAGAAAGCTCCGGTCGCAAGACGTAACCCCCTATGGTGGATGGAGTTGAGATGGCGTAAGAGGGATGGCCGAGCAGATGACTAGACGAGGCTCCCATAATCCAGCTTTGATCGGACTATGGACTGATACAAGCGAAGCAGGACAGTGCGATCCGCTCCCCAAGATGAACCACTAAGAACTCTGAGGACATTAAGGGAACGTGTACAACGGGCAGCCAAATAAGAGACGTGTGGAGACAACAAAGTTTCCTGTCCAGTGTGAGCCCTAGAAACTTAGTTGTTTCCATGAATGGGAGAACAACGGGACCGAGATGTAAGGATGGCGGAAGGAACGCTTTATATCGCAAAAAGTTGATGCAAACCGTCTTCTCTTCAGAGAACCGGAAGCCATTTGCCACACTCCATGAGTATAGGCTGTCTAGACAACGCTGAAGGCAGCACTCCAGGAGGCATGTTCGCTGGGCACTGCAGTAGATCGCGAAGTCATCGACAAAAAGAGAGCCTGAGACATTAGGTGGAATGCAATCCATAATTGGATTAATCGCTGTGGCAAAAAGGGCTACGCTCAAGACGGAGCTCTGAGGCACTCCGTTCTACTGGAGGAAGACGTCGGACAATACGGAACCCACACGGACCCTAAACTGTCGATCTGTTAAGAAGGAATCAATAAAAAGGGGCAGGCGACCGCGTAGACCCCACCTGTGCATAGTGCGGAGGATACCTCCTCTCCAACAGGTATCATAAGCCTTCTCCAAATCGAAGAACACAGCGACCGTTTGGCGCTTTCGCAAAAAGTTGTTCATGATGAATGTCGACAAGGTCACAAGGTGGTCAACAGCGGAGCGGCGGCGACGAAAGCCGCATTGAACATTGGTAAGTAGCCGTCGAGATTCAAGAATCCAGACTAACCGAGCATTAACCATGCGCTCCATCACTTTACAGACACAGCTTGTAAGAGAAATAGGGCGGTAACTAGAAGGAAGGTGTCTATCCTTCCCGGGTTTGGGTATAGGAACAACGACGGCGTCACGCCAACGCATGGGGACTTGACCTTCGGTCCAGATGCGATTGTAGGTACGAAGAAGGAAGCTTTTGCCCGCCGGAGAAGGGTGTGCCAGCATCTGAACGTGAATGGCATCTGGCCCCGGAGCAGAGGACCGGGACAGTGCAAGTGCACGTTCGAGTTCCCGCATAGTAAAGGGGGCATTATAAGGTTCCAGATTCAGCGAGTGGAAGGAAGGTCGCCGAGCCTCTTCTGCCTCTTTCCTGGGAAGGAAGGCAGGGTGGTAAAGGGCGGAGCTTGAAACCTCCGCGAAAAAGCGGCCGAAGGCGTTGGAGATATCCACAGGATCAACAAGGACCTCATCACCTGAAGTCAGGCCAGGTACCGAGGAGTGGGCCTTAATGCCCGACAGCCAGCGCAGGCCACCCCAGACGACAGAAGAGGGAGTAAAACTGTTAAAGGAGCTGGTGAAAGAGGCCCAACAAGCTTTTTTGCTGTCTTTGATGAGTCTACGGCATTGCGCTCGGAGTCGTTTGCATACAATACAATTCGCCAACGTAGGATGGGGGCGAAAGGTGTGTAAAGCACGTCGTTGAGCACGGATAGCGTCTCGACAAGCCTCATTCCACCAGGGGACGGAAACGCGACGTGAAGAAGAGGCAGTACGAGGAGTGGAACGTTCGGCAGCATTGATGATAACAGCTGTGAGGTATTCGACCTGACTGTCACAACTGAGAAAATCGTGGTCCGGAAAGGTCGCCAGGGAGGAGTAAAGTCCCCAGTCAGCTTTCGGTATGTTCCAGCTCGAAGGACGTGGGGATGGGGTGTGGTGCAGGAGATGAACGACACAGGGGAAGTGATCGCTCGAATAGGTGTCAGAAAGGACATACCACTCGAACCGACGGGCAAGAGTGGTAGAACAGATCGAGAGGTCCAAGTGGGAGTAGGTATGAGTAGAGTCCGAGAGGAAAGTCGGGGCGCCAGCATTGAGGCAGACAAAATTGAGATGGTTGAAGACATCTGCCAAGAGGGAGCCTCTCTGACAGGATGCAGGAGAGCCCCAAAGGGGATGATGGGCATTGAAGTCGCCAAACAATAAAAGCGGCGGAGGAAGCTGAACAAACAGGTGCATCATGTCAGCCCGACTAACTGCAGATGACGATGGAGTGTAGATGGTACAAACAGAAAAAGTAAAGGCAGAAAGAGTAATACAGACAGCTATTGCTTGGAGTGGGGTGGTCAATGGGAGGGGATGGTAATAGACATCGTCCTGAACGAGCAACATGACCCCACCATGAGATGGAATACCGTCCACAGGGGGGAGGTCAGACCGCTCCAAGGTATAGTGGGTAAAAGCAATACGGTCAGTTGGGCGCAACTTGGTTTCCTGGAGACCAAGGACGAGCGGACAGTGCAGGCGGAGGAGCAGTTGTAATTCCTCCCGATTAGATCGAATACCTCTTATGTTCCAATGTAACGAAGCCATCGTTAGTCAGAAAAGAGGGGGAACGAAACGGGTGAAGAGCTGGTCACCTCGACGGCCGCGGAGGGCCAGGTGTCGAGGGAACAACGCTACAACCGGCGGGAGGCGGATCCTGTTCCATCGAGTCGTCGCCAGCGGCGGCCGTTTTCCCAGGTTGCGTAGGAGGGGCAGCATCATTTGCCGACGAGAGGCCAGCTGAGCGCCTGGCAGCAGAGCGTCCTGGCGAAACTGAGGACGGCCAGGAGCAGCGACTCACGGATGGAGCGTCAGACGAAACGTGCCGGGGTGGAGAGGAGGATAAGGATTTCTTCTTGGAGGCCTTCTTGGAAGTCCGATGAGGCACGGGGATGGTGGGCTGGACCCGAAGAAGGTCCTCACGCGTGGGGTCCGTGTTGGAACGCCGGACCTCGGAAGCCGGGGTCCGGAACGTTTCCCCGATGGACGCCTGAGAAGAGGATCGCTTCTCAGGCGGCGGAGGTGGAGGAGGAGGAAGGGTGGCCCCCGGGGCAGAGGGGGCAGGGTCCGTGAGGGAGGAGGATTTGGAAGGGAGGGATTTGGGAGGCGGAGGCATAGACGCCGGATGGGGTGAGGAGGTGGAGGGGGGACAGGAGAGGGGTGAGGATACTGTGGAAGGAGTGGACATGACTGAGGCAAACGAAGTTGTTAACGTCACGGGATGGAGGCGGTCATACTTTTTCCTGGCCTCAGAATAAGAGAGACGATCCAAAGTTTATAATTCTTGAATCTTCTTCTCCTTCTGATATGCGGGGCAGTCTAAAGATCTAGGCGAGTGGATGCCAGGACAATTGACGCACGGAGGTGGTGGGGTGCATGTATGTTCCTCACGAAGAGGACGTCCGCAATCGCCATAAAGGGGCTCAGCCTCACACCGTGACGACATGTGCCCAAAGCGCAAACACCGAAAGCAGCGCATAGGAGGCGGGACGTAAGGTCGCACGTCGCACCGGTAGCACATCACCTTTACCTTCCCTGGGAGAACGTCCCCCTCGAAGACGAGGATAAAGGCTCCGGTGTTGACGCGATGGTCTTTGGGGCTGCGCTGAACTCGCCAGATGAAATGCACGCCTCGGCGCTCCAGGTTGGCCCTGAGCTCCTCATCAGATTGCAGCAGGAGGTCACGATGAAAAATAACCCCCTGTGTCCTATTCAGTGCCAGATGCGGGACAATAGACACTGGGATGTCCCCTAGTCGGTCGCACGCCTGGAGCGCCGCCGACTGTGTGGCGGAGGCGGTCTTTATAACAGACCCCGAACGCATTTTACTGAGAGCCTCGATTTCCCCGAAGATGTCCTCGATGTGCTGGACAAAGAACATGGGCTTGGAGGTGGCGAACGTCCCCCCATCGGTCTGAGAACAGACTAAATGGCGGGGGAAGTACTTCGCCCCAAGCCGGCGGGCCTGTCCTTCCTCCCAGGGAGTGGCCAAGGGGGAAAGGGCAGGAGAACCAGAACCAGAGACAGTACCTTTCTTTTTAAAAGACTCGGCCGCAGAGCGACCTGATACATGTCGACGTTTCATCTGCGAAACGTCCGCCCCGATACCACCCACTCCGACCAGGGGCTCTCCCCACGGGCGCCACCCAGCCTCAGCAAGGGCCACATGGCAGGATGACCGCTGCCGGGAGTCCCGATGCCCCAAGGAGACGGGCATCTACTCCTTGGCCGACGTGGGGAGGATGCAGCTCAGGTATTGGCAGTACGATCCCTGTGTTGTCAGGGGGCTACAACCTAGAGGGTACATGACGACCCCACCACAACGGGCTGGCTACCGTGCTGGATTTCGGGTGCCATGGAAGGTCCATCATGATCGTAGGTGCAGATGGGGACGCACTATGGGCATAACTTGTGCAACCCATCAGGCGTTTAGGCCCAATTTGAGGAATAGTGGGTGTGGTTACAACGCCGTTACAATGCTGAGTGCCAAGGTCTTAGTGCACTGAGGACCAGTGATACACCACGTAAGGTGTCCTTCCCCAAAAGGCTCGTACTTCTGTAGAATTTTGAAAAACGGAGGACAAACTCCAAGGGGGATCTACTACTAGGAGGCCGAAACAGTTGAAACTCCTTTTAGTCGCCTCTTACGACAGGCAGGAATACCTCGGGCCTATTCTTACCCCGGACCCGCAGGGGGGCTATATCAGACAAGTGGACAGGTAGACAAAATATTGACGATGACAATTCAAAAAAAAAAAAAAAAGAAACCCCGCACTTCCTGGCCATGGAATTTTCTTTTGTGTTTTGCTGGCGCCTTAATTCTCTCTTGTCTTTTCTCTGCAGGGTTGTTTACTTGTTTTAACAGTTCTTAAGTGTTTTCAGATGGGTGTTCAGAAATTTTCTTTGCTTTTCTACTTATTTCTCTTGATTGTCTTGTCTGTATCTTGCATTTGTCTCTTCCAACATGCTCACTCCACCCATGCCACCGCCTACGCAGACGCCACAGCTGCTAGCGTTAGATGCAATGCAGCTAATGCAGATGTTTCAGTTTCAGATCTAGCAAATATTCTCTCTGCTAAACACGGTATAGCAGTTCCTGTGAATCAAACTGCTAATGCAGCACAAGCAACACTTACAGCAGTTCCAAGAGCTACACAGCATTTTCACCAGTTTCATGAACAAGATGGGTAATGGCCCGAGTAGCTGCAACAGTTTGAAGCCCACATAATGTACCAGATACTGTGAAACTGCCCTCTTCGTTATCCACAGTAGGAAGTGCGGTGTTCAGACTCGCTCAGAAGTTATTTCCTAACGCCACTCTGAGTGAACTTTCCTATGAGTAGGCTGTAGATTCTCTAACTAACTATTATGACCAACAAGTGAATGTGATAGCTGCTAGGTATCAAGCCGGCCGAAGTGGCCGTGCGGTTAAAGGCGCTGCAGTCTGGAACCGCAAGACCGCTACGGTTGCAGGTTCGAATCCTGCCTCGGGCATGGATGTTTGTGATGTCCTTAGGTTAGTTAGGTTTAACTAGTTCTAAGTTCTAGGGGACTAATGACCTCAGCAGTTGAGTCCCATAGTGCTCAGAGCCATTTTTTTTGCTAGGTATCAATTTTTTCACCATAAATAACGGTCGGAACAAACTTATCGCGAATGGGTAACAGGTTTTCAAGGTAAGACGAGGAAATGCAAATTCATATGTGCTTATGGTGCTTTATATTCAAATGTTATGTTGCATGATGCACTCCTGTACAATGTCACAGATGTCGAACTCAGAGAACAGATTCTGAAACAGTCCAATCCATTATTTCAGCAAGTAGTGCAAATACTAGATCAGTACAATTCAGGTGGCCGATAAATTTGAGCAACCAGCAATTTGTTGGGTTGAGTCCCTTGTTTGCGACTGGTCCATTAGGCAGCGGCAGCTTGCGTTCGCAACCGTGTATAAACAACTCTCCACGCCATGTAAGCAGCTCGCTAAATAGGCGGCTACACAGATGAACAGAATTAAGTCTTGCCCTCGCTGTTATTCATGGCACAAACGCCAAGACTGCCCCTCCCAACAAGCTTGTGGCAAGAAAGCATATGTACAATCCGTATGATTGCAACAGAACAAACATAAGAATTCGGCCCACTCATAATCATCTAGTCGCAAGGCCCGCGTCATTAATGCCGTACATTCAAAGTCTGCAACAGGCATTAGCAAAACTAGCAACCAAGCAGTTTCTTCAAGTGCTACGCCAGTCCAACAAAATTTTTGTTCATTTGCTGTTTTGTGGGAACGCGTGAAATTTCAGTTGGACACGGGTGCCTCTGCTACATTGCTGAATCGTCACACATATGAAATGTTAGGTTCCCCGCGCCTGTCTTAAACTTGAACGCACCTGACAGCTTATAATGGACAAGACATTCCTGTTCTCGGAAAATGCACTTTGCCTGCCATGTATCGATTGCATACACAAACTGTCACCTTCACTGTGCTACAATCACATGATTGTGAGAACATAGTTGACCCTGATTCGTTTGATCTGTTTGGCTTTCAAATTCAGGACAATGTGTTGTCAACGACTGCATTCAATGCCAATGACTGAGTAGCTAGCTCACTTGCTGAAAGAATTCTCTGAACTCTTTTTTGAAGGTTTAGGCAAGGCTAACAATTTTGTTGCACATATTACTATAAAGACAGTGCTCAGCCAAAATTTTGCCGAGCCAGAACTGTTCCCATTGCATTATGGGGCAAAGTGGCTGGTAAACTTAAAGAATTGCAAGGTAGCGGAGCTATTGCACCCATACAAGCTAGTTAATTGGCAAGTCCACTGGTTTCGCTCACCAAATGTTCAGGCTGCATTCGCCTCTGTGTTGGCTTTTAAGTCTTCAGTCAACCCACATACTGTGATGGACACTTATCCATTGCCACACCCAGAGGATCTCATGGACAGATCGGGCACTGGTTGCTACTTTTCAAAAATTGATTTGCGCGATGATTATCTTCAGAAACCACTCGATGACACGATCTCAAACTGTGTGTGCTGTGAACACTCATTTGGGCTTGTTTAAATATTTGCATCTGCCTTCTAGCAGTGCTTCTGCACCCGCCATTTTCAAACGGTTTTTGGAACAGCTGACTGCTCAAACACCAAACTGTTGAAACTATTTCGATGATATTGTTATAGCAAGTTGTGCACCTGAAGAACACATTGCAAATTTGTGTGCTTTGTTTTGTGTGCTATCTGATGCAGGACTAAAGTGTGCCACGCGGGATTAGCCGAGCGGTCTCAGGCGCTGCAGTCATAGACTGCGCGGCTGGTCCCGGCGGAGGTTCGAGTCCTCCCTCGGCCATGGGTGTGTGTGTTTGTCGTTAGGATAATTTAGGTTAAGTAGTGTGTAAGCTTAGGGACTGATGACCTTAGCAGTTATGTCCCATAAGATTTCACACACATTTGAACATTTTTTTTTTACTAAAGTGTACACTGGACCAGTGTGAGCTTTTTAAAACTGAGTTGCAGTATCTTGGTCAAGTCATAAACAGTCAAGGAGTACATCCTTTTCAGTAGCATTTGTTAGCCATACAGGACCTGTCGGTTTCTAGCAGTGTCACAGAATTGCAGTCCATCTTAGGGAAAATGAACTATTATATTCTGTTCATACCTAATGCTGCACAAATTGCAGCTCCACTGCATCGCTTGCATTGCAAAAAATGTCCCCTTGGTTTGGACAGATGAGGGCCAAGTAGCTTTTCAAAAATTTAAAGATTCATTGTTCAGTGATCGATATTTAGTTCACTTTGATCCTGACAAGCCAATTGTATTGTAAGTTGACACTTCCTCTTACGGAATTGGTGCAGTGCTTTCGGGCAGAATTGGTGATAAAGACAGGCCTATTGCTTTCGATCAAAAGTGTTATCCAATGCTCAGTGTAACTATTTACAAATTGAGAAAGAAGCTTTGGCTGTTCTGTATGGTGTCACCAAATTCCACCACTATCTGTATGGCAGAAAATTCCACTAAGTAATAGATCACAAGCCTTTGCAGTCCTTGTTTCATCTGATGAATCCGGTCCCTGTACGAAGTGCCTAAAAATTGCAAAGGTGGGAGTTTTTGTTGTTTCAATAGCAGTACGAGATTATGTATCATCTGACAGCTCAACATGGTAATGCGCACACACTTTCACGTCTTTCTATTGGCGCTGATACAGATTTTGACACTTCTGTTGCATCTTGTTGTCACATCGATCCTCAGGATTCAGAATTGCTTCAATCTTTTTCGCTGCACTATAGGAAATTGCACAGGCCACGGAAAATGATTCAGATGAACATTTTGCCAAAATACATTCGCACATCTTGCCTTGTTCCTTGCACAGCATAAAGAATCCTATAGTGCGTCGATATTTTGCACATCGGCGTAACTTCGCTATACAGAAAGGTGTGATTTTTGTTCAAAATAACAGTGGGTAGTCACGTGTGTTGGTCCCTAAAGATTTGCAAAAAGAAGTGCTGCCGTTAATTCACGAAGGACACTGAGGGATCGTTCGCACGAAGCAGTTAACGCGTCGACACTGTACTTGGCAGGGTATGGACACCCAAATAGAACAGATGAAGTCACAGTGTCATGCATGTGCGAAAAATCAGTTCGCTCCGCCACAGAAATTCTCTGCGTGGCCTAAGTCGCAATCACCATATCAATGTGTGCACGTAGACTTTGCAGGACCTTTTCGGAACACTCGTTGGTTGATTGTGGTTGACTCGTATAGCAAGTTTCCTTTTGCTGTGCCAATGAACTCGACAACGTCACGTAGCACAATTCAGGTGTTGTTCTCTATTTTTTTACCTCGATGATTTACCTGAAGTCATAGTGTTCACGTCAAATTAATTTGAAACATTCTGTGGATGCAATGGCATACAACATCTAACTAGTGCGCCGTTCCACCCACAGTCAAACGGCGAAGAGGAACGTTTTGTCAGAACCTTCAAGCAGCAGATGGCTAAACTTCGCTCTGCACACGCCAAGCATCAAGCATTGCAACTGCCTCCTATCGTTCGCATCCACGAGATGGACCATCGCCGGCGGAAATGCTTCATGGCTGTAGTAACCACAACCAACAGCGGGAACGCCTTGGGCTGCGGATCGGAGCCGCCAGGCGGGGAAGCCGCCGGCGGTGGAGCACGCACCACCGGGTAAACACAGGACGAGTCGGACGACAGACCAACAACAGCTGACAACAACCGACAACGACCGACTATGAGCGACACAACAAGGAAGAGATAAACAACGGAGGCTTGTGGGAACCACAACACCAAACACCAAACGTAAATCCACTCGTAACCAGAGCCAGGCAAATGTCAACAACGAGCAACGACCAGAACGCAGTACCGCCGAGACAGAAACGAAATCCAGAGCGAGTACCAGACTGGCTAGACTAGGTTTTTTTTTTTCTTTATTGTATTTCAATTCCCCATCGGGGCGGGCTGGCAGCAGCATATGCGCTGCTCTTCAGCCGAAAGACATAGAACAAAACAATAGAAGACATTTAAAAACAGCAAAGGAGAGAATAAGGTGAACATAGATATAAAAAAGGGGGAACATCATGGAAGGCAATAGACAAAAAACGGGGTGACTGTAAAATGGAGATAAACAACTGTTTAAAAATAGCACACACAAAAAGCCACACACTGCGACGATGAAAAGAACACAAGGCACAGTATGACTGGAGCATAAAGGTATCGACGGATGGCGTAGCACATAACGTAACACTGACGGCGAACCTCAAGCTAGTACACAATTAAAATCACACCTCTTGACGCACAGGAGAAACAGCACTAAACACAACACTGATGTGGCACACTGATGATGATCAATACAGAGGATCTGCCAGGCGCTAGGAGATGAGGGAGACCGGAAGAAGGGAGGGAAGGGAAGAGATGGGGGAGATGAGCGGGGGGCGCACTGAAGAGGGCCAGGTAGGGAGGGATGTGGGAAGGAAAGAGGCAAGTATAGGGTGCAGGGTCTCAGGGGAGGGGGGGGGATGGAGGAAAATCCGCTCTGGGAGAAGGAGGGAAGAGGAAAAAGGGGGCCCTGGGGAGGGGGGGGGGAACAAGGCCAGGTTACAGTTGGAAGGAAGGGTAGATGTCCGGGAGGGGGAGGCGTTGGAAATTGCCCTGATGAAGGAGATGGAGGGTGTGGAGGTGGAGAGAGGGAGGGATACAGCGATAGAGGCGCAGCAACGGGCGGGGGGTGGAGAGGACGGAGGAAATCAGAGGGTGGGGGGGATCAAGCCTGCGAACAATGTAAAGGATGCGGTGATGTTGGAAGAACAGGAGGAGGCGGGGCAAGGGGATCAGTTCATACAGGAGCCGTGTGGGGGAAGGAAGGCGGATACGGAAGGCAAGGCGGAGCGCATGGCGTTCAAGGATTTGGAGGGCCTTGTAAAAGCGGGTGGGGGCGGAGATCCAGGCAATGCTGGCATAACAGAGGATAGGACGGATGAGGGATTTGTAGGTGTGGAGGATGGTAGAAGGATGCAATCCCCATGTCCAGCCAGACAGGAGTTTCAGAAGGCGGAGGCGGGAATGGGCTTTCTGCTGGATGGTCTGGAGATGAGGGGTCCAGGTGAGGTGCCGGTCGAGGGTGAGGCCAAGGTATTTCAGGGTGGGGGTGAGCTGGATAGGACGACCATAAAGGGTGAGGTAGAAATCATGGAGGCGAAAGGAGCGAGTGGTGCAGCCTATGATGATTGCCTGGGTTTTGGAGGGGTTGAGACGGAGGAACCACTGGTTACACCAAGTGGTGAACTGGTTAAGGTGGGTTTGGAGGGTACATTGAGACCGTTGAAGGGTAGGATAGAGAGCCAGGAAGGCGGTGTCATCAGCATACTGGAGAAGGTGGACTGATCGGGGTGGCTTGGGCATATCAGCTGTATACAAGAGATGGGAGAGGACAGAACCCTGGGGGACGCCAGCCGTGGGATAAAAGATACAGGAGTTGGTGTTGTGGAGGGTGACATAGGAAGGACGGTGCGAGAGGAAGGATGCGACCAGACGGACAAAATTGATAGGCAGGGCGTAGGTTTGGAGTTTAAAGAGGAGACCGGGATGCCATACACAGTCATAGGCATTTTGGAGGTCAAGGGAAACAAAAATGGCGGAGCGACAGGAGTTGAGCTGGAGGGACAGAAGGTGAACAAGGTTGAGGAGTTGGTCTTTAGCAGAGAAGGAGGGTCGGAAGCCACACTGGGTAAGGGGGAGCAGGTGGTGTTGAGCAAGGTGCTGATGGATACGGTGGGAGAGGATGGATTCAAAGACCTTACTGAAGACGGAGGTGAGGCAGATGGGACGATAGGAAGAGGTGGCAGAAGGGGGTTTGTTGGGTTTGAGGAACAAGAGGACGCAGGAGGTCTTCCACAGATCAGGGTAGAAGCCAGTAGAGAGGACGACATTATAGAGATGGGCGAGGACAGTCAGGAAGGAATAGGGGCTTTCTCGAAGGTGACGGTAGGTGACACAGTCGTGACCAGGGGCCGTGTTGCGTTTGGACTGGAGGATAAGTTTAATGTCTTGTGCTGTGATGGGAGTGTTGATGTCGGAGGGGGGCAACTGCCCCAAGTACTGGAGACTAGGAGCAATTGGAGCGACTGAGGTATCGGCACATTCCATGATGGTGGGGAAAAGAGAATAATCAAAGTGGGGATCATCGGGGATGGAGAAGACCTCGGAAAGGTGGGAAGCGAAGTGGTTGGCCTTCCTGAGGTTGTCAGGAAGGGGGCGATCGTTATGGAGAAGGGGGTAGTGGGGAGTGGATAGGGAACCAGTAAGACGATGGAAGGCGGACCAGTACTTGGAGGAGTTGATAGGGAGGGTGGCGTTGAGTCGTGTGCAGGTCTGGCGCCAGTCTCGGCGTTTTGTTGCTGTAATAAGGTTCCATACATGTCGCTGTATTTGCCGGTGGCGTTGGAGTGTATCCCTGTCACGAGTGCGCAGGAAGGAGCGATAGAGGCGGCGGGATTCACGGAGGAGGAGGACAGCCCGTGGAGGGAGAGTGGGACGGTGTGGGTGGATGGTTTTAGTAGGAACATGGGCCTCCACGGCGTCAGTAATTACCTTCTGAAGGAAGGACGAGGCGTGGATGATGTCGTCAGGATGGCGATAGGTAAGAGGGTGGCTTTCGACCTGGGTGGAGATGGAGTCCCGGTAGGCATCCCAGTTGGCACGGCGATAGTCATGGACGACCTTGGGAGGGGGTGCAGGGTGCGGAGCCGGAGGGGGGCGGTGAGCAGATGTTATGGTGAGAAGGACAGGGAGGTGATCGCTACCTGTGGGGTCAAGGACGGCGACAGCGATACGCCCAAGGAGGTTGGCGGAGGCAATGACAACATCGGGGGTGGTGTCACTTTCGGGGCGGGTGTGCTGGGGAAGGAGAACAAGGTCACCTCGGATTGTGGAGAGGAACTGATGCCACCGCCGAAGGGCAGCAGGAGTGCGGCTATGGATGTTGAGGTCGGCGGCAATCACATAGGTGGAGATGAAGTCGTAAGGAAGAGGAGCAGTGGAGCGGACATAGATGGTAGCACAGGTAATGGTGAGGGAGGGGAAGAAGACACTAAGGATAAGGTGTTCAGTGGGGTCATTGAGGAGAGGTTGTGGCCGGTCAGGGATATGCTTAAGGTGGCCAATCACGACTCCACCCTGCGCACGAGGACCAGGAGCGTCGGTTCGGTGGAGGATATAGGGGGAGGTGCGGATAGAATGGTGGGGCTGGAGAAAGGTTTCGTTCAAGAGGAAGGTGTCGACCTGGAGGTGGGAGAGGGTGTGCATGAGGAGGTATTTGTTTGAGAGGAAGGAGCGAATGTTCTGGAAGAGGATGCGAGACTCGTGCCGCGCCATGACAGGAAGGAGGGGGGGGGGAAGAGAGGGAAGGGAAGAGACTTAAACTAGGGTGTCGAGGCGGATGAAGGTGAAGTGGGCTTGGTTGTGGGAGTAAGTGGCGAAGGTGTTCAGGTGGAAAACAGAGTGAGCAGCAAGGGAGATTTGTTGGAAGGTGTGGGGGCGCTGAAGAGGGCGAATGTTTTGGAGTACAACGGTAATGAACCGGATGATGTCCTCGGCCATGGGGGGTGGACGGAGGGAATTGTTGGGATGGACAGGGGGATCGACGGGACGAACTGGGACTGTAAATTCAGGGGTGGCTGGAGGGGGTTTAGCTTTACACTTGTGGGAGTATGTGGGGTGGGGGCCATTACAGGTATTACAGGAAGGAGGAGCAGCGAGGTTGGGGCAGTTCTTAAGAAAGTGGGAGGCCTTGCAATGGGGACAGGTGGGGGGTTTTTGCAGTTGGGAGTCAGGTGGTCATTGTACATCAGGCACTGCTGGCAACGGTAGCATTGGGGAGGGGATTTGGAGGATTCAACAGGGTGGCGACGGTGGTATATCAGGGAACCCTGGGTGAGGAGATGGTCTATGGATGGGGCGGACTCAGAGAATACCCGCATGAGGTAGGTGGGACCAGAGGTATTGTGGATACGGCGGACAGAGCGGATTTCCAAGTCTGGGTGGGAGTTCAGTTCTACCAACATTTCATCCTCTGTGATCACCGGGCTGAGCTTGGTGATCACAGCGGTGTAGGTGGGGGGGCGACGGGGAGGCTGGGGCTGACGAGGAGTGGAAGCGGAAAGGAAGGGTGTCAGAGAGGCGTGGGGAACGAACATAACTCGTGGGAGTTTTCGCAGGAGGTCTGTGTGAAAGGATGGGGACGGGGACTTGATAAGGACTGAGTCCCTGTGGGGAATGAGTTGGGAGATGGGAGCACCAGGTAAGTACTTTCGTATTTCCTTGGTGAGGTTACGAGCGTCGAGGAACTTAGAATCGGGAGCTGACAGGACAAAGGTGTGGAGGGTGGGGGCCAAGGTATGGGTGGCAGGAGGAGGTGTGGTGTCCATGGTGACGGCAGGGGGAGGGGGATGTGGTGTTGATTTTTTGTGGGAAGTGGCGGGAGCAGAGTCGGTAAGGACGCGCTTTTGGGTTTTTTTGGAGACTGGAGGCTGGGAGGAGGGGAGAGGGTTGGGGAGGAGAGGGAGGTGGCGGTTGGCAGATCCCTGCGGCATAGTGGAGGCACCGGGAGAAGCAGCTGGGTCAGTGGTGGCGATGGTGGCTCGGCGCGATGTGATGCGTGCGGGAGATGCAGATGACGAAGCCACGGGGTCGGTGAGGGAGGGGAAGCCGACCACCTGAGGGGCGGCAGCAGAGGCGGCAACAGAGGCGTACGTGAGGGCGGGGGTAGTAGTGGGAGCTGTTGAGGGTGTGGAGGCTGGAGGAAGGGTGTAGAGGTGTGGGTATACAGCAGGGGAGGAGATAGGGGGATGGGTGAGTGGGGGAAGGGAAGGGGAGGTGTAAGGAGGGAGGCCAGGGGCGGCACTCCAGGAAGTGACTGTGGGAGAGGGGGAGGGGGAGGTGTAGATGACGGTGGAGGTGGGAGTACTCATTGCAGACGAACGGCGACGGACAGACGGACGTGCAGCTGCAGGCGGCGGCGGCGGCGGCGGCGGCGTCGGCGAACAGACGGACGAACAGCAGGCGGCGGCGGCGGCGGCGGCGGCGGCGGCGGCGATGGACAGCGAGCAGGCAGGCGGACGGACGGACGAACAGCGACAGCAGCAAGCGGCGGGCAGACAGACAGACAGACAGACAGACAGACACAATCTTAGAGATTCAACCCTGAGAGTAGCCCAGGCTTTGCAATCTGACGCTTTCGAAGGAGGGGATCCAACCCTCTAGATACTGGACTAGGGCAGAGTGGGTCCCTATATACCAAACCGGAGGGAGCAGCTATTGGCCGCTGTCTGCACCTGGCTTTGCGGTGGCGCCCTCGCTGCGCGGGAGCTGCTGCGCGGAATAGCCGCCGCGGAGGCAGAGCCCTCTATGGGCTGACCACGTCCATTTGTTCTGCCGTGTGTTCGACTTCCGCGGCGGAAGGTACTAGAATGGCCACCATCATTAGACACTACTCCACCTGCTCCATCCATCTCAGCATCCAGTGCCGAAGGAAGGCCGCAAGCATCGCTTCGCGTCGCATGATCTTGTGTTTTACAGGGTTTTTAGCAGCAGCAGGCAGTGGGCGTGATGAGAGACCGTCCGTCGACTTGGCACTTGCATGTATCTAATTTGAGGTCCAGACGGAATGCAGCGGCGACATCACAATCAACTTCGCCACTGTGATGTGCACGGTGATCCTTTTGTGTCTCTTCCCCCAGGTTCACAGGCCCCGAAGAGAGCACAGTCACAGCAGCCGCCAGGAGGTGTCATCACGACACAGTGGAACGATCTCATGAAGACAGAGCCTTCGCCTACTCCACCTCCTCTCGTCCTACTGATGGAGCTGGACCCACCCACACCTCAGCAGCCAACGCTTTCTACATCTGGTTATTGGCCTCAGGAGGTTGACACGTACCCTTCTGGTCATTTTCCGCCAGAGTGAAGGCCAGATGGCAGGTATGTCCAGAAGCTTGACTTCCCCTGAAACACAGCTTCCCGATCCAGTGAAGCGTCCATACTCCTGCCTCCCCCGCCGTTGTCGCGCTTCCTACACGACGACGGTCCGTCGCTTTGGGGTGGGGGGGCAGGAATGCTCCGGCGTAACGACAAGCGCCGGCACGACGATCAAGAACGGAAGAGCAGAGGCGGCTGTGAGGTGACGTCGGCCAATAGTACGCTGACGAACCCCTTTCTAGGACGCGACCAAGACGGGAGTGGAAGACAAGTCGCCATACAAACGCTATATCAGTGACTTGTGAACTGTATTGTTTTACTTGCAATAAAATTGTATATACCGGAGGACATTGGTTATTTGCGTGTTGCCATTTGGTTGCGACACACCTTTGTGACTACACAAAGTTAAGTATTGCCGATTTAACTTACTGTAATAAACTCCATTAATACGATTTGCTTGAATTGTTGTCTAGTGATCCGAGAAGACAGCTTCCTAGGCACCCTATATTAGACGAGTGGGCAGACACATTATGAAGATACAGAAAACGCTCACACACGCGTTTAATGCAGATATCACACACTTCAAAGAGGCTCTCCCAATCTCGAAAATTATAAAAGCGCCCTAGTGCGCAGGTGGAAACAGAACAGTTTTTTACAACGTAGAATATACTATTGTATTCAGAGAACTCTGGATTACAGTGCAAATTTATAATCAGTCAGTGCCTTTGGAACAAGATAGTGGAGTTTCTGTCACGTTGCTCAACTAAGATACACATGAAAAAATTGGTGAACCGCCTTTGCAAATATCAAGTCTGCAACCACCTTGCCGGCCGGAGTGGCCGTGCGGTTCTAGGTGCTAAAGTCTGGAACCGAGCGACCGCTACGGCCGCAGGTTCGAATCTTGCCTCGGGCATGGATGTGTGTGATGTCCTTAGGTTAGTTAGGTTTAATTAGTTCTAAGTTCTAGGCGACTGATGACCTCAGAAGTTAAGTCGCATAGTGCTCAGAACCATTTGAACCATATTTTTGCAACCACCTACAGCAGCGACAGCATTTCAGTGCTTGGAATGTGCCATTTAATTGCCAAATACAAAAACACAACTAAGGAAGTAACTTTCACTGTAGTTCGCTCACGCAAGAGTCCAAATATCTTCGGCCTGGATGCGTTTGATTCCTTATGACTAGACATACAGGACGACGCTCATTCCATTGACATAAAAGTTTCCCGTGCCGCAATTCAACAACTCTGTAACAAGTATCAACGTCTGTTTGGTGGTACCCTAGGATGTGCAAAAGATTTTGACACTCACATACGCTGAAAGCTAATGTGCAACCCAAATTTTGCCATGCACACCCTGTGGAGTGTGCATTACGTGACAATGTGCCTACAGAAATTCACAGACAGGAATCCACTGATGTCTTAAAAATTATTGCAGCAAGTCAATTGACATTATCAATTACCATTGGACGCAGAGACAAAGAAAATATTGGTTATAAATATGCTTGTCAGTTTGTTTGAATATCAACACTTACCTTTCAGAAGTGCTTCTACACCTGTGTTGTTTCAAAAATTTCTTGAACGAGCAACATCAAGGTGCTTTCTTGTTTTAATTATCTTGATAACATAATTATCTCTGGACAAACACTGGCCCACCAACTTCAAAATGTGGACTGTCTTTTCAAGTTTTAACTGAGACTGACCTCAGGTGTAACGAGCAGGAATGTTCTTTTTTCAACACAACGATTGAATACTTAGGGCATATCACTGACGCCAATGGTGCTCGTCCGTCAACGAAACATTTGCAAGCAATTCAGCAACTGCCATATCCTAAACATTTATTACTTACTATATAAAATTCATTTCTAATGGGACGCAAATTGCCATGCCTCTGAACCGCCTCAGAGGTAAGAATGTTCCATTCCATTGAACAAAAGACTGTGACCAAGCTACTCAAAGGCTGAAAGATGCATTGCTTCGTTAACATTGCCTTATGCGCTATGATCCACTCAAAACACTTATGCTTGCAGTTGGTAGCTCACCACACAGCATACGAGTGGTTTTATCGCACAAAATTGGCTAAACAGAACATCACATCCCATTTTCTTCCAAAACTTTGAACAGTGCTCAGATTAATTATAGTCAGCTGGAGAAGGAAGCCCTGGTATAACATATGGTGTCACCAAACTTCAATTTTACTTGTATGGTAGAAAATTTTTCTTGATCACAAACCATAAGCCTTTGACTCCACTGTTTCATCCGTCGAAACAAGTTCCCAAACGCACGGCAGAAAAGCTTCAACTCAGTCGCTCTTATTGTAAAATTACCAGTATGAAATTCTGCATCGCCCAAGGGCGCAAGATGCAAACGCCGAAACATTGTCTCGTCTACCTATCGGCACAGACGCAGCATTTGACGCATCGAAAGCTTCTTCTTTACGTACTGATTCTTCAGATTCGCAAACACTGAATTCTTTTCAGATTGATTCACAGCGGATTGCACAAGCCATGGGGCATGACCGATCACTGCGATTGCTAAAATGTTTCATTCACAGAAGTTGGCCATGCTCTCATAAATGTATCCCCAATCCCATAATGTGAAGATAGTTTGTGCACTGCAACAGTTTATCTCTTCTGAATGATGTGATTCTACTTCACACGCCCACCGAACAGACAAGATGTTAATCCCTGCCTCCCTTCAGTAGCTGGTGTTAAGTCTTCTACATAGATGTCATTGAGGAGCAGTCTGTACTAAGCAGGTGGCGCACCAACATTGTGCCTGACTTGGTTTAGACAAGCGAACAGAATGTGTGACGGCGCAATGTCACGCGTAAGTGGACAATCAGTGCGTTCTGCGCCAGGTATTTTTCTACTAGTCACATTCTGATACTCCATGGCAACGCCTCAATATAGATTTGCTGGCCCCTTTTAAGCAAACAGGTTGATTGATTATTGTCGATACCTACAGCAAATAACCTTTTGTTATTCAATTGCATTCGAACAAGGCCTCCAGCACTATCGAGGCGCTCGCTTCTGTATTTTCTCTCGAAGGCTTGCCGCAACAATTGTTTCTGACAATGGACCTCCTTTTTCTTCCAAGGAATTTGCACAGTTTTGTAAACACAATGGAATAGAGCATGTCACGACAGCACATTCTCGCCACAGCAAGGCGGAACTTTCGTTCGAACGTTCAGGACACAATTGTAGATACTTCGAACATCAAATTCACGTGAAGTTGCATTACTGATGGTTCTGAATTCATATCGTATGTTACCAGCCTCTGCCATTTCACTGGCAGAACATTAGCGTGGGGCGTTGCTGCATTTACTTCGTCCTCACCGCAAGGTTTCATCCGAAAGTCAGAGTTCAATATGAAGTGTACAAGAAGCCACATTTATGGGAATCCCGTGTTTGCTCTCAGACCAGCTGGCAGAGCGCAGTATACTGTCCACACCAGTGCAGGCACATGTAAGCGTCACCAAAATCAGGTACGGTTCTGTGAGTTCAGTGATCTTGCCATGGATCAAAACTGTTTCGTATTTCTTCGCTGCACAACGTCCGGCTGTCATGATGCAGTCACATTTGTCCACTGCAATGCAGTAACCTACACACCTTACCGAGCAGCTGCCTCCACCTGCGGCTGTCTCACCGTTGGAAGTCTCCAACTGCCCACCTGTGACATCATTGCCCTCAGTGCTGCAGATCGCCTCTCACACGGACGTCGACGCCATTACCATCGGCTAGTCCCCAGCAAACTCTGCAGCACCCTCCATGCTTCTACCTGTGACATCGAAAGCATCCTTGGTTTTCAGGGGCCGGTTCCCTGGCGCTCCCAGGACGCAATATGGGGATGCATGTTGGTCTGCTCTGCCCCAGGCAAGCATTCAGCCTGTCCCTGTACCTTCCAAGTTGGGCAGGAAGAGGTACGGGATCAGCTAGCATCCAATTGGCCACACTTTCAGAGACGCGTGCCACCAGTTACGCCACCTTGTTTCCTCCAGGCGCAACTGCAGCACGAGGGCACTACCACGAATGATTACGCTACTGCTAATTAGATGCAAGATCTCCTCGCTGGATCTCTAGCAGCCGGTGTGCTTATGTTCGAACATTTATGCACTGATCCCTATTTCGTGTGTCTGTCAGTTGAATAACATTTACAGACTTTCATTGTGGCCAAGGCTTGATATCTACTGAATAGACACAGTATTGAAGTATGACAGAGTTATAAATCTTTTAAATCTGTATAACTTTCTACATCAACTCTACTATTAGCAACTGATGCTTCATATTCAGCAAAAAAAGTTTGTGCTATTTTCACTATTTGATTTTAGATATAGAATACATTCTTGCTTGCTGCATATTCGCTGTTCATGCAGTAAAACTGCAGTATTAATTTATTACTTCCTTACTACTTATTGTATTCACAGAATATTTTGCAGTGTGTCCGAATATAGCACACCAGTACCTGCAAAATTATATCATTGAATGACACATTGTTTAGGAGATTTGGCATCAAAAACATTGAGATGCATGAAGAATTAGCTTTTGCTTGAGACAGTATGCAAATTACCCAGAATATACTCATCCAGTGTTTGATAATGACAGCACTTAACAGCTCGCACTAAACTGTAAATACAGTTTTTAAAACTTTTCTCATTTGTGTGCTTAACGTGAAATATTTAACATATTAATTCATTTGTAAAGTAAGCAGTAATTTAAAGCTGTTTCACGCACGGGAGCTCAATGTTTAAAGACTCGTATGTTTACTGGTATACAACTATTACACAGAGCTGATGTCTAGTATAGAAGTCAACATAAGTTCGTGTGAATTCCTAATAAATAACAAGGAAAACTCAGTCCACCAGATTTGATGATATGATAGTAGACTGACTATGAAGAGTTAGTCGACACTATAGCCCTGGATGACATTCTGGTGAAATTTTAACAAATATATAGACAGAAGATGAATATTGAACTAGAATGCATTTTCAATGACATAATGGTTCTGAATATAGGCATATCCAAAGGTTTCTTAGAAAGGAATTGTGTTTTTAACGCCCAAATGTGAAATCAGTAGAAAATCTAAAACCACTTGTGTTGCCCAGCAGTGACTACAAGACGTTTGCCAACATCCAGGCAGACAGCTTGGAAACAGTAATGATAATTTTAAGAGGGCATCGCCAAAGAAGCGTAGGAAAAGACTGGCCAATCTTCTAGACAGTGTGCAAGTATAGAGAAATTATAGTAACAGCAAAAACATACAGAATAAAATGTGCAACAGTCCAGGTGGACTTCATAAAGAGCTTTTTCAGTCAGTCACCAGTTCCTGTTACACAATATGCAAGAAATGGGTTTCTGACAATGGTTTATCAGCACTGTCCACAAAATATTAAAGAACACCTTTTAGTAAATGGACAAACAGGAAACGAAGTTAAGATAAATAGTTCCATGATGCAAGGCTGCCATATGACTATGGTACTTGCACCATAATGATTGAATCGTCACTTGCCACAATGATGCAACAGCTACAAGTGTTAAACATATACACCAGAAAATAGCCTAAAACTCCAGTCTGCATACACATAGGTGCTAACAATAACTCTGGCGAATTAGTGCTAAAGTTTTGAATCCAAGTATTTATTTTGTTTATGGATTTATTTATTCATTTTCTTTAAGCATTTGAAGCAATTGATGATGTCATGAGTAATGTAGAAGAGGTTTTATAAAGTATGATTGGCGTTTTAAGAGGCATACATACATTCACTATCGTTCTGCACATAATTAAAGTACACATAATGAAAGAACACATACGATAAAACAACATAGGTGATACATAAAGATTTATCCACACAGATGATTGTGAAATACGGAACTAAATACTGATAAATTACTGAGTCTCCCATAAAAAAGAGTAGAGGGCAGACACGAAAACTTCCCAATGTGGCTGATAGTAAAATATGAACTGAACATTATTTAGTTACTTGCATATTCATTGTATACGTAAAACAAGAGTCCTGAGAGAACAAAAAAACCTAGAAAGAAAATACAAAAAAACTATATTGTGAGTTATTTAGCAAATCAGGTCTAGTTTTGAAGAATTTTCAAATTCTTTAAGAGTGTGAAAAGGTTTTACTTTCAGCCATTTTTGAGACTTTTTTTAAAGACATTAATAGAGACAAATTGTGCCTGCACAAGTAGTGTGTTGAAAAGCTGTATTCCTACATATTCATAACTGCCTTTTTAAGGTTGTAATTGTAAGGTTTTATTTTATGTATAAAAGATAGCTGGCTATGAAAAGAAATGGAACTGTCATTATCTGTGATCCTTCTGAATAAGGTCTTGTTAGTTCTGGTATTCCCCAGCCGGCCGAAGTGGCCGTGCGGTTAAAGGCGCTGCAGTCTGGAACCGCAGGACCGCTACGGTCGCAGGTTCGAATCCTGCCTCGGGCATGGATGTTTGTGATGTCCTTAGGTTAGTTAGGTTTAACTAGTTCTAAGTTCTAGGGGACTAATGACCTCAGCAGTTGAGTCCCATAGTGCTCAGAGCCATTTTTTGGTATTCCCAGAGATGCTCCTCATTGCTTTCTTCTATCAAATCGAAATATTACTGGTCCTTGAAGAGTTATTCCATAGAAGAATGCCATAGCTTAGATGACAATGAAAGAACACATAACAGGAATTAATCAGTAGTTTCTTAGAAACAGATATGCATATTTTTTTCAGTATACAGATAATTCATGAAAGCTTTCGAAATATATAGTGTATGTGACTCTTCCAGCTTAATTTTGTACTTAGGTATATGCCAAGGTGTTCGGTAGAAGTGGACGCAGCACGAACACTGGAGAAACTGAAAGAGATATTTATTGCCTTTTCGTAGTTAATGGCTCACTCATTGGCTTCAAAGCACATATTGGATGATCCGAGGAAAACTTTACTTTGCTCCTTCAGTTTATTTATGTCCTTCCCAGAATTTATGAAAGCTTAATCATCAGCATAAACCAGAAACATTCATGGCATATTTATTTATAAATATTATAAACGGTAGTGGCCCACGCGCTGATCCTCGGGGAACACCTCTAGTAACATTCAGTAACTGTGGACTTTGACCATTGTAGCTTAGATTTTGTTTCCTGATGCTGAGATAAGATTTAATGAGGCAGAATTCCAGGTCTCTAATGCCGTGACACCACAGTTTCTCCAATAATATTCTGTGGTTTACAGGAACAAGTACCTTGCTCTACTCCACTAGTATGGCTTCAGCAATATAATGTGGATTCAGTAGAGAAACCAACAAATAGCTCTTTGTTTGTATGCCTTATTTTTACCTCCGTGTTGAATCCATCAGGCGTGCGTTATCATACTATGACGGCCAACAGGAACTATGTAAACAAAAATATACCTCTTTGTTCTGCAATGATGTTAAGCGTTAACTCTGGCGACAACGATTGACGTACGAGCCGTGTTGTTGCTGTTTTGAGTGTAGGGTTGCACGCAAACCGGATCGTTACGTAAATAAAACTAGGGAAAAGCCGTAATGTTGTTATGTAGTATGACATGTTGCAAGAATGCAATTTTCAGAAAAGTCGTGTCAGTTTTCGTGTATTTTTATGCGTCCGGAGATTGTTTCCTACATTAACTGGCTCAAGTCATATGACCGCAGTTGAAAGATGACGGATATGGAAACAGAATCTACTCCTTTACTTTTTAGGCCGCAGCAGGGTGGACCTTTACCATGGGACCCTAGAAGAAGCCGAATTGCAGGCGTTGTCGTTTTGATAACTTTGACTCTTGAACGGCTGGCATTCTATGCGCTTGTAGCAAATTTATTTGTTTTCCTAAGTCTTGGCGGGTGGTCACCGCGTGCAGCGATGACAGCTGTGCTGATGCTTGTTGGTGTTGCGCATTTTTCAGCTGTTGGTGGCGGATGGTTGGCGGATGCTCTCATTGGGAGGTACTGGGCCTTAGTGACCGGGTTAGCGTTGTATACCTTAGGTTTTTGTTTGTTGGCAACCGCCGCAGCGGGTTTGCTGTGCGTTAGGGATCCAACTAAACCACACTGCCTGTACGAGATGTATGCAATATTAATTGCAATAGGCATTGCAGCCGGGACAGTTCGAGCAAATTTTCCCTCCTTTGGAGCTGAGCAGGTAAGTGATAATCAGATGTTGCTTTGGAGAGGAACTACAGAAAGAACTATATTACAAACTACCCTTGGATGTGTCTTGAAGTTTCTTATTCACTGTAATTTTGTGTATTGTTGTAGGTCAAGTATGGGGGAACAGATTCTTTGAGGAAGTTCTTTAACTGGTATTACTGGTGTGTCAATATTGGTAGCCTTTTAGGAGTTGGTGCACTGTCTTATGTGGCACTAGATATGACCCATGGATTTCTTCGTGCCTTCATCGGCACATCTGCCTGTCTTGCTCTAGCATTGGTGCTCTTTGCTTGCGGTAGACCGTATTATTTAGTGCATCGTCCTGCTGGGTCAGTGCTCAAGAATATTCTCTGCATACTGCGTGAGGCAATTGTTGGACGTTGTCACTTACGCACTACGAGTATTCAAAGGTGAGCATCCCTTAAGTCTTATTACAGATTAACGTAGTGAATATGGCAAACTAAGTAGAGAAGTCTGAAATATGTAAAAGAATCAAGAGATTGTAGACAGTAGGCTCTTGCTGTTATGAATGATATTAAAGATACCAAGTGTGAATTTTTTTTTTCCGAAGATTCATGTTCCTGCTGTAGCCTTTATGAACTGTTATTTGATGTGGTGGGCATATAGAGTCCCAATTATTTCCTTCATTAGATGCTGGAGCTATTGTCCCTATTTGCAGTGATTTCATAGCACATCATTCATTATAATGTGACAAGTAGTAGTATTTTATTTACAGTAGTACTAATCATTTGTGGAGGCTTAGTATTCAGCCATATATTTTATAGTAAATATGTTATGATGTAATAAGTTACGACCTCAGGTAGGCTTACTTGTAGTATCATTACCTTCTTTTGATTAAGCTGTTTCATTTTTATAGTTCTCCTGTTGTTGGGAGGCGATCACAGCGTAATCTTCCCTCGCCTTCATGGCTGGACTATGCCAAAATCCGATATGGTGGCACTCATCATGATTCTGCTGTAGAAGATGTCAAGAGACTAGGAGCTATCTTGTTACTTTTTGTTTGCCTTTCTCCATACTGGCTAGTATTTTTTCAGGTGAGCATTCACTGTACTGTTTATTTCAGTTGTATGAGTAAGCAAATCCACTAATTCTTAATGTAGTCTGATAGTGCTTTTATATCTGGATCAGAATAACAAAATGATTGACAGCTAGTTTTTTTATGGGACAGCAACCATATCAACAGCCAATTGCATCATGAGTTTGGTCACACCTTCTGTACTCTGCACGGTTGTTATGTTGCTCTCCTCCCTCAGTTGCTGTTTAGCAGTCAGCTGTGGATGACAGTCGTGGTCTGCAACATAATTATGATTTGTTATTGTTTCTCTGTCTGGTATGTATCTTTAATAGAATGTGTGGAGCTAACTGGCAAATTGCTTTGCAGCACCTTAACATGTAAAATATAAACACACTCAGTATGGAACTGCACAGCTGCCACTACTGGAGCCACATTTTGCTACTGCATAACAGTAAACTGACAACATCCCACCTTCCATGCTCAGCTGCCCATCATTCATTATTCTGATCTAGGTATAGCAGTAATCATTAAGGAACACACATGTAATTTATGTACAGTGATGTAAATAACAGAGCATTTCATCGATTTTGCCATAAGCTAAATAACAGCCTGTTACATAATGTGGTTACAATGTGATTCACACCCTGTGTATACCCCCTCCGCATTCTCCCCGCCCCTTCTCGGATATCCTTTTCTGTCTTCCCCCTTTTCTCCAACTGCCAATGCTGCAGTGTGATGGGGTGCACAGTTTTCATAGAGGGGAGGGGTAGCACAGAAAACTCTCTCATAGGTTCATTTATTGTTACCAGAATGAAATTAATGTTAGTTACTGTGTCGCACACAAGAACACAAGATTTGGGAATGGGGGGCACTAAGGAAAGTGTATAGAAGTGTAGAAGGGGAATATATTGGAGTTCTATGTACAATCAGTGACTTTTTGCCCTGATGCCAGTGATGCATTGTAGCATAAGCTTGAAACACAGCAAAGCTGTTACTGCTCTGCTGATGCTGACAAACCACAGAAATCGTTCATAGAATGGACAAGGCACACAAGCCTTGCTTGGTGATTTTCAAGACAACATGCAAGCATGGTCTTTTGTTAGAGTCAAGTGTGGGATCTGGCCCATAGGTAGTTGGATAGGGTATCAGCATGTTGTGCTGTTGGCTGATAGTTAATTGAACAGCTGTAAGTAAGTTCGGGTTTTCAGCATATCTCTCCCTCACATGGGTCAAGCAAACCATTGACTTCTTCTGCTGCCCTTCTTTGTATGTGTTCAGTATCCCTGTTAGCACTGTTTAGTGATATGTAAGCAGTTTCCTTTGTAGATTGACAGTGTTTCCCCAATATTGTGCCAATGGACCCAAGTCTTACCACCTTCTTTACCTACAGCTAAGTCCATGTGATTGTTCAATTTAATATCCCTACAGACCATTGCACCCAGGTACTTCTAAGAGTTGATATTGTAGCCATAGGGTGCTACAATTTTTTTTGTTTTGTTTTGTGGAGTATACACAATTTTACATATATGTATGTTTAAGGCAGTCTTTGTACCACTTTGAAGTTTTATCAAGATCTGACTGAATATTTGTGCAGTTGTTTTCAGTCAGCAGTTCATTGTATAAGGGGCAATCAAATGAAAATGAGGCAGATGACAAAAAAAGTATGTAAACTGTTCATTATTTTTGAAAGTGATCACCATTGCTGTTAATACATTTAGTCTGCTGACAGACAAGTTAGTCAGTGCTGTCATGGAAAAATGTTTGCTTGTGCCTGCAGAGCCACCATTGCTCCCAGGTGTGCACCTCTTCGTCCAAAGTAAATCTACAAGAGGCAGATTGGAACTGTGTGGAGGTTGTGTAAGGGCTCCTCAGCAAAACTCGTGCAGTGTAGTCTTAACAACCTGCCAACAAAATGCCCACCCACACGCTGCCAAGGTTGTTTAGACTACTCTGCAGAAGTTTCACTGGGAAGCGCTTATACATCCTTCATATAGTTCCAATCTCTCAATGTTCCAGCGTAAAGTCAAATGCTGGCACACCAGTCGGGAACATTAGAGCAGAGAGGGCCATGAAAGATCCAGCCAATTGCATGCGGACTGAGCTCTCCCTAGGATGATAATGTGATGCCAGCGCCCCCTATGTGAAGAGAACATAAGCGCTGCACCTGACTGGCCGCCCAGTTCTACAGCAGCAAGTTCAAGAATAACATCGAGACTAGTCATTTCACTTCTACTATGTAGCATTATCTGTACTGAAGGGATTTATTATTTTGTCCGTTGTCCTTCACTATGGACACATCTGTTTAGCATAAAGTTAAGTGTTGTAATCATTTCCTTTTGTAATGAAACTCTTTAATATGATTTGCTTGAATTGTTGTCTAGTGGTCCGAGAAGCAGGTTTCCTAGATACCCCATTTTTGACAACTAGGTAGAATACAACAGTCCCCATGTGATTTCCATGTTATTTGAGTCTTGAAGAAAGAAATTTGTGTCCGTCAATATACTTTGGATGAAGGATATAAGCACAGTTCCACAAACATTTTTCCGTGAAGTTATTGACCATCTTGTCCACTGTGGGAAAAATGCATTAATGGCTATGACAATTACTCTTGAAATAATATACAATTTACTTAACTTCTTTCCATCAGTCGCATTTTCATTTGCCTGCTCCTTATAGATAACTTCACTATTTGAAAATAAAAAATCTGAAGTTACTATTAATATCGTCGGCAAGATCATTAATGTATGACATGAACAGCAAGGATCCCAACACATTTCCCTGGGGCACACATGAAGTTAATTCCACATCTATTGATGACTCTCCATCCAAAATAACACACAGCTTGTCACTACCAATGAAACTTCAGTCTAGTCACAAATTTCATTTGATACCCTCAGACTTCAAGTAAAATATAATAATTCCAATCCCAAAGAAAGAAGGTGTGAAAATTACCAAGCTATCAGTTTAATAAGTCACAGCCGCAAAATGCTAGCGTGAATTCTTTACAGACGAATGGAAAAACTGGTAGAAGCTAACCTTGGGGAAGATCAGTTAGTATTCTGAAGAAATGATGGAACACGTGAGGCAATACTGACCATACAAATTATCTTAGAAGAAAGATTAAGGAAACAAACCTACATTTCTAGCATTTGTAGACTTAGAGAAAGCTTCTGACAATGTTGACTGTTTTTCAAATTCTAAGGGTGGCAGGGGTAAAATACAGGGAGCGAAAGGCTATTTACAATTTGTACAGAAACCAGATGGCAGTTATAAGAGTCCAGGGGCATGAAAGGGAAGCAGTGGTTGGGAAGGGAGTGAGACAGGGTTGTAACCTCTCCCCGATGTTATTCAATCTGTATATTGAGAAAGTGGTAAAGGAAACAAAAGAAAAATTTGGTGTAGGAATTAAAATCCATGGAGAAGAAATATAAACTTTGTGGTTTGCCAGTGACATTGTAATTCTGCTGGAGACAGCAAAAGACCTGCAAGAGCAGTTGAATGGCATGGACAGTGTCTTGAAAGGAGGATATAAGATGAACATCAATGAAAGCAATACGGGGATAATGGAATGTAGTCGAATTAAATTGGGTGATGCTGAGGGAATTAGATTAGGAAATGAGACAGTTAAAGTAGTAAATGAGTTTTGCTATTTAGAAAGCAAAATGATGATGGTCGAAGTAGAGAGGATATAAAATGTAGACTGGCAATGGCAAGGAAAGCGTTTCTGAAGAAGAGGAATTTGTTAACATCGTGTATAGATTTAAGTGTCACGAAGTCGTTTCTTAAAGTATTTGTATGGAGTGTAGCCATGTATGGAAGTGAAACATGGATGATAAATAGTTTAGACAAGAAGAGAATATAAGCTTTCGAAATGTGGTGTTACAGAATAATGCTGAAGATTAGATGGGTAGATCACATAACTAATGAGGAGGTACTGAACAGAATTGGGGAGAAGAGGAATTTGTGGCACAACTTGACTAGAAGAAGGGATCGGTTGGTAGGGCATGTTCTAAGGCATCAAAGGATCACCAGTTTAGTATTGGATGGCAGTGTGGAGAGTAAAAATCATAGAGGCAGACCAAGAGATGAATACGCTAAGCAGATTCAGAAGGATGGAGGTTGCAGTAGTTACTTGGAGATGAAGAAACTTGCACAGCATAGAATAGCATGGTGAACTGCATCAAACCAGTCTCTGGACTGAAGACCACAGCAACAACCCCGTACAATCGCACATTTGATAATAAATGTAGGTGTGGTAATGAGTTCAATGATTTCTAGAAGTCAAGAAATACTGCAGCCGTGTGACAATCTTCATCAAGTCTTTCAGAACGTTATTTGAGAAAAGTGCAAGTGGAACTTCACATGGTTGATATTTTTGGAATCCACACTGTTTTGCATGGAAGAAGTCAATCTATTTTAGATATTGGAGGGCACATATTTCTTGAAATTTTCTCAATGGATAGAATATTCTATCATCTTTTGGGTGTGCATCTGACATGCTATTATTTCTTCTTTGGTCCATGCTAGGTGGTCTAGAGGTTCCTGCGTGATCATCACAGATTTTGCTGAAATTTTGTGTGAACAGTTGCTTATGTTTCCAGTAAACATTGGTAATGTTTCACAGTCACTAATTCAATACTTCTGGAGATATAGTCATTTGTTTGACCCTGTACCACAGCTGCCAACAGTGCACCCATAAGTTTGATACATATATATCTCCAGCAATATTCTCTTGAAAGAAACAAAACGGGGCCATCTTGTGCAATGTTTTGCACTCTCATAAGTGAAATAATAATTAAAAACTCTGAGGAATTTCAATGTGGATCCTTTGAAACAAAATCAGTAGGGAAAAATAGATGTTGAAGAAAAAATATGAAGTTTAGCTTTCTATATATATTTAGAAGTAAATGCGGGAGAAACCTGATATATTGGACATGTAAATTTACCAGTACAGGGTCTTAGAATACAAAATTTCAAAATTGAGGGCAAAGAAAAGCATTTTTTGCTGGTTTTGGCCCACTTTTGCAAGAAAGTTTCCTGGACACTCTTCTAAACCATTTTCATTGGCAAGACTACGTTCCAAACCACTTAGAGACTAGATTTGGTTTTGCAATGTAAGCATATAACGCCCTAAAAACAGTGACAAGTTGGAGGTGTATTGAAAATGGGCCCATATTCTGCTGGCACTCAAATTAAATTTGGGATCTTTTAGTAATTTCCATAATTTTTTAGTACTTTATGGCAAAGAGAATATCAAAAGCTTTGATGACTAGGAATTTAGATAAAATCCGAATAACTTGAAACTCTTCATAAAAGACATGTCTTTTCCACAGTTCATCATAACAAATTTCAGGCGGTTTTTCTGCTATAACTACAGAACCAAATTAGTTACAAACTTCCCAGTTTAACTGTGAATTACCAAGGTAGTGGAGATCGTGGTAGTAAAACTGTTGCAGAACAGCTGCAACACATCATATAAATAGCCTTCAGGTTTTACACCATTGTCACATTATGGAAATTTTGATGAATTTTGTACCAGTCTTCATGACATTTTTTGGAATGCTTTTGTGTTATAGAGAATTATTAGAACATATTTTCACTGTGTAATGCTATTAATGTGCTGGTTAAATTGCTGTTTAAGGTCTGGTGTATTGAGTGTTAGCATTGTTTGAGGTTTGTGTGCAACGTTAGTGAACTGATGAAAAATTGTATTAATGTGTTGCTATAGTCCTTGGTGGCTTAACTACTGCTTGTTCATTTTAAAGTGAGAAAACTAGAATTCCCATCACATTAGCAGCCACATTCGATAGCTGTGCAACAGCAGCTGTGGGTGGGTTTCTTTCCACACATTGCCAAGCCTGATAAGAGTTTCTTTACACAGGATCTATAAGTATCAGAGACCAAAGCTAGAAGAGGTCTTTTTAAGGTTTCTAAGCTTGTCTTTTACAGGTTTCATTAATTTGCTGTAGAATATCACGAGGAAAAATATATTGCTGGCCAGATGATGTCACTGATGGGATTATTTGCAAATAAATTTTGAAAAGCTGAACTAAAAAAATGACATTTTTGAAATATGATTATCTCAGATTATTAGAGCCACAAAAGAAGAGAAAACTATTTTTTCTATTGGATTCCTTATTCCTTTTCATTTTCTATAAAAGGAATTTTGTACAGCTGAGTGGTGTAGAGATGTCTAAAAAACAAAATTGCCTACTTATTTGCAGTTTTTCTGACTCGAGCTCATTTTCTAGTCATCAGAACTTTTGATACTATCTCCCACAAACAGTACTAAACAATTGTAGTACATGATAAAAGAGTCAGATTTAATTTGAGTACCAGCGGAATATGGCCCATTTCAATGCACCTCCACCTACATTACGATACACTCGCACTGCAAAACCAAATCCTGATTTTAGATACTTTAGAACATGGGCTTTCTAATGAAAATGTTTAAAAGAGTTTGCAGAAGACTTTTTTTTCATAAAAGTGGGCATTTTTATAAACATCGCCAGGTTTGTCCTCAGTTTGCAAACCACTGTAAAGCAGTAAGGGAATGAAATTTTAAATTCTAAGATCTTGTATTAGTAAGTTGTTATGTGCAAAGTTTCAGGTTTATTCCGAAATTACTTCTGGAGATACAGAAAGCTAAACTTCACATTTTTTCGAGAACCTATTTTTTCTGTCAACTTTGCTTCAATTTATCAATATGAAAAATGCTCAGAAAATCTTTTTTTAATGTTTTGCTCACGAGAGTGCAAGAAGCCGTGCATGATGGCATTGTTTTGTTTCTTCCAAGAAAATATTTCTGGAGATATTATGTCTCGAAGTTACCGAAAGATTATGGCTGTAATGGTGGTAGCTGAGCTATATGGCCAAACAAATGACTTATCTCCAGTAGTATTGAATTAGTGATATTGAAAGTTTACTAATGTTTATTGGGAACATGTGTGGATGTTCACACAAAATTTCAGCAGAATCGGTGAAAGTCATGTGTGAACTTTTTCCGAAATCAGAAAATTTGACATGGAAAGGCACTCTTCTGATGTTTCAACTTTTCAGCTGATAGTTAGACAGCCATATTCAAGGTGAGTTGGTGACACAATTAAAATCACTTGACCCAAGATTGTGTAGTAAATGTATGTTTGCTTCTCTTACATTTGCAGCAATGTTAGAATTAACCTCCTGTAATACTCCTTGATTTCCATTTGTAAAGGGACATTTGAAAAGGGAGTTCAGCATTTGTCCTTTTGGTTTGTTACCCTCAATTTATGTTCTGGTGTCATCCATGAGTTTCTGGACACGAACTTTGGTGCCACTACCAGCCTTTGGTATGACCAAAATTTCTTGTGTTTCTACATCTACATCCATACTCCGCAAGCCACCTGACGGTGTGTGGCGGAGGGTACCCTGAGTACCTCTATCGGTTCTCCCTTCTATTCCAGTCTCGTATTGTTCGTGGAAAGGAGGATTGTCGGTATGCTTCTGTGTGGGCTCTAATCTCTCTGATTTTATCCTCATGGTCTCTTCGCGAAATATACGTAGGAGGGAGCAATATACTGCTTGACTCTTCGGTGAAGGTATGTTCTTGAAACTTTAACAAAAAAGCCCGTACCGAGCTACTGAGTGCCTCTCCTGCAGAGTCTTCCACTGGAGTTTATCTGTCATCTCCATAACGCTTTCGCGATTACTAAATGATCCTGTAACGAAGCACGCTGCTCTCCGTTGGATCTTCTCTATCCCCTCTATCAACCCTATCTGGCACGGATCCCACACTGCTGAGCAGTATTCAAGCAGTGGGCGAACAAGCGTACTGTAACCTACTTCCTTTGTTTTCGGATTGCATTTCCTTAGGATTCTTCCAATGAATCTCAGTCTGGCATCTGCTTTACCGACGATCAACTTTATATGATCATTCCATTTTAAATCACTCCTAATGCGTACTCCCAGATAATTTATGGAATTAACTGCTTCCAGTTTCTGACCTGCTATTTTGTAGCTAAATGATAAGGGATCTATCTTTCTATGTATTCGCAGCACATTACACTTGTCTACATTGAGATTCAATTGCCATTCCCTGCACCATGCGTCAATTCGCTGCAGATCCTCCTGCATTTCAATACAATTTCTGTGAGAGATCTTTCAGCGATATTCTGCCATTGGCATGTAGCAACATGTCTTGCATCTCATAGGTCCAGACAACCTTTTCATTTTCTTATGGTGTCTTGTGGCAATTTTTCCATTCTTGTAGGGGAACTCTGTGCATTGTGACATTGTGAAGAGAGGTGCGTGCATCGAGCAGTTGCTTCTGTATCACAAAGTGCCGTGCTGGCAGGGGGGAGGGGTTGTCTGTATGGCATGCCTGCTCACTGATTATTGTTGGCCAGCGTTGAAGTGGTGAGTGATTTACTGCACTTTGCCTGGTATATATGTTGTTGCGATCCACAATAGTTGACAGTGACCACTGTCACTTGCACAAGTGTCACCCGTGAGAGATTAGTCTGGTGGTGGTGATTCCCACCGGTTACAGATACACCCTTGACATTGTGGCACATGAAAAGACCAGCACCTGGATGATTTTGGAAATGGAATGTTCCGTGCATCTCGCACCTACAACGTTTGTTGTTGTTGTTGTGGTCTTCAGTCCTGGGACTGGTTTGATGCAGCTCTCCATGCTACTCTATCCTGTGCAAGCTTCTTCATCTCCCAGTACTTACTGCAACCTACATCCTTCTGAATCTGCTTAGTGTATTCATCTCTTGGTCTCCCTCTACGATTTTTACCCTCCATTGCTGCCCTCCAGTGCTAAATTTGTGATCCCTTGATGCCTCAGAACATGTCCTACCAACCGGTCCCTTTTTCTTGTCAAGTTGTGCCACAAACTCCTCTTCTCTCCAATTCTATTCAATACCTCCTCATTAGTTATGTGATCTACCCATCTAATCATCAGCATTCTTCTGTAGCACCACATTTCGAAAGCTTCCATTCTCTTCTTGTCCAAACTATTTATCATCCATGTTTCACTTCCATACATGGCTACACTCCATACAAATACTTTCAGAAACGACTTCGTGACACTTAAATCTATACTCGATGTTAACAAATTTCTCTTCTTCAGAAACACTTTCCTTGCCATTGCCAGTCTACATTTTATACCCTCTCCACTTCGACCATCATCAATTATTTTGCTCCCCAAATAGCAAAACTCCTTTACCACTTTAAGTGCCTCATTTCCTAATCTAATTCCCTCAGCATCACCCGACTTAATTCGACTACATTCCTTTATCCTCGATTTGCTTTTGTTGATGTTCATCTTATATCCTCCTTTCAAGACACTGTCCATTCCGTTCAACTGCTCTTCCAAGTCCTTTGCTGTCTCTGACAGAAGTACAATGTCATCGGCAAACCTCAAAGTTTTTATTTCTTCTCCATGGATTTTAATTCCTACTCCAAATTTTTCTTTTGTTTCCTTTACTGCTTGCTCAATATACAGATTGAATAACATCGGGGACAGGCTACAACCCTGTCTCACTCCCTTCCCAACCGCTGCTTCCCTTTCATGTCCCTGGACTCTTATAATTGCCATCTGGTTTCTGTACAAAGTATAAATAGTCTTTCGCTCCCTGTATTTTACCCCTGCCACCTTTAGAATTTGAAAGAGAGTATTCCAGTCAACATTGTCAGTAGCTTTCTCTAAGTCTACAAATGCTAAAAACGTAGGTTTGCCTTTCCTTAATCTATTTTCTAAGATAAGTCGTAGGGTCAGTATTGCCTCACGTGTTCCAACATTTCTATGGAATCCAAACTGATTTTCGCCAAGGTCGGCTTCTATCAGTTTTTCCATTCTTCTGTGAAGAATTCACGCTAGCATTTTGCGGCTGTGACTTATTAAACTGATAGTTCGGTAATTTTCACATCTGTCAACACCTGCTTTCTTTGGGATTGGAATTATTATATTCTACTTGATGTCTGAGGGTATTTCGCCTGTCTCATACATCGTGTTCACCAGATGCTAGAGTTTTGTCAGGACTGGCTCTCCCAAGGCCGTCAGTATTTCCAATGGAATGTTGTCTACTCCCGTGGCCTTGTTTCGACTCAGGTCTTTCAGTGCTCTGTCAAACTCTTCACACAGTATCATATCTCCCATTTCATCTTCATCTACATCCTCTTCCATTTCCATAATATTGTCCTCAAGTACATTGCCCTTGTATAGACCCTCTATATATTCCTTCCACCTTCTGCTTTCCCTTCTTTGCTTAGAATTGGGTTTCCATCTGAGCTTCCATATTCATACAAGTGGCTCTTTTTTCTCCAAAGGTCTCTTTAATTTTCCTGTAGGCAGTATCTATCTTACCCCTAGTGAGATAAGCCTTTACATCCTTACATTTGTCCTCTAGCCATCCCTGCTTAGCCATTTTGCACTTCCTGTCGATCTCATTTTTGAGACGTTTGTATTCCTTTTTGCCTGTTTCATTTACTGCATTTTTATATTTTCTCCTTTCATCAATTAAATTCAATATTTCTTCTGTTACCCAAGGATTAAATTGGAAGAATCCTAAGGAAATGCAATCCGAAAACAAAGGAAGTAGGTTACAGTACGCTTGTTCGCCCACTGCTTGAATACTGCTCAGCCGTGTGGGATCCGTACCAGATAGGATTGATAGAAGAGAGAGAGAAGATCCAACGGAGAGCAGCGCGCTTCATTACAGGATCATTTAGTAATCGCGAAAGCACTACGGAGATGATAGATAAACTCCAGTGAAAGACTCTGCAGGAGAGACGCTCAGTAGTTCGGTACGTGCTTTTGTTAAAGTTTCAAGAACATACCTTCACTGAGGAGTCAAGCAGTATATTGCTCCCTCCTACGTATATCTTGCGAAGAGACCATGAGGATAAAATCAGAGAGATTATAGCCCACACAGAAGCATACCGACAATCCTTCTTTCCACGAACAATACGAGACTGGAATAGAAGGGAGAACCGATAGAGGTACTCAGGGTACCCTCCACCACACACCGTCAGGTGGCTTGCGGGGTGTGGATGTAGATGTAGATTTCTACTAGCCCTCGTCTTTTTACCTACTTGATCTTCTGCTGCCTTCACTACTTCATCCGTCAGAGCTACCCATTCTTTTTCTACTGTATTTCTTTCCTCCATTCCTGTCAATTGTTCCCTTATGCTCTCCCTGAAACTCTGTACAACCTCTGGTTTAGTCAATTTATGCAGGTCCCATCTCCTTAAATTCCCACCTTTTTGCAGTTTCTTCAGTTTTAATCTACAGTTCATAACCAATAGATTGTGGTCAGAGTCCACATCTGCCCCTGGAAATGTCTTACAATTTAAAACCTGGTTCCTAATCTCTGTCTTACCATTATATAATCTATCTGATACCTTCTAGTATCTCCAGGATTCTTCCATGTATACAACCTTCTTTTATGATTCTTGAACCAAGTGTTAGCTATGATTAAGTTATGCTCTGTGCAAAATTCTACCAGACGGCTTCCTCTTTCATTTCTTATCCCCAATCCATATTCACCTTCTACATTTCCTTCTCTCCCTTTTCCTACTCTCAAATTCCAGTAACCCATGACTGTTAAATTTTTGTCTCCCTTCACTATCTGAATAATTTCTTTTATCTCATCATACATTTCATCAATTTCTTCATCATCTGCAGAGCTAGTTGGCATATAAACTTGTACTACTGTAGTAGGCTTGGGCTTCGTGTCTATCTTGGCCACAATAATGTGTTCACTCAGCTGTTTGTAGTAGCTTACCCACACTCCTATTTATTTATTCATTATTAAACCTACTCCTGCATTACCCACCATTTGATTTTGTATTTATAACCCTGTATTCACCTGCCACCGAACTTCACTAATTCCCACTATATCTAACTTTAACCTATCCATTCCCCTTTTTAAATTTTCTAACCTACCTGCCCGATTAAGGGATCTGACATTCCACACTCTGATCCGTAGAACACCAGTTTTCTTTCTCCTGATAACGACGTCCTCTTGGGTAGTCCCTGCCCGGAGATCCGAATGGGGGACTATTTTACCTCCGGAATACTTTACCCAAGAGCATGCCATCATCATTTAACCATACAGTAGAGCTGCATGCCCTCAGGAAAAATTATGGCTGTAGTTTCCCCCTTGCTTTCAGCCGTTCGCAGTACCAGCACAGTAAGGCCATTTTGGTTAGTGTTACAAGGCCAGATCAGTCAATCATCCAGACTGTTGCCGCTGCAACCACTGAAAAAGCTGCTGCCCCTCTTCAGGAACCACACATTTGTCTGGCCTCTCAACAGATACCCCTGTGTTGTGGTTGCACCTACGGTACGGCCATCTGTATCGCTGAGGCACGCAAGCCTCCTCACCAGCAGCCAGGTCCATGGTTCATGGGAGGGGGGGACCTGCAACCACATCCAAAAAGTACTGAATTGTCCGTTACAGGGTCTGCTGGTAACCCAGTTATGTGACAGGCCAAATTATTCTGTATGGCAACATGAATACTATTTCTCCAACATAATGGTGATCATTAATTCAGTTGCTCATAAGTGCGGATATAATCAGTTTGAGGAACAGAGGAAAATATGGATCTTGATGATGGCGATAGAGGGGGGGGGGAGGGGGGGGGGAAGGGAGCAAGAAATGGGACTGAAATCAGAGACCTATGACTAGAAAGTGGACAGAGAGAAATTAAATACTGGGACTGGTAGGAATTGAAACTGGGATGGTGATGGAACTCAAATATACTTTTGGAGTGACAATGATCAGTTGTACAGCTCAGAGAAATGATGATGGCCTGGGAGAAGGTGTGCTTGTATTAACACAATTCACGTTGTCCGTTGCACTTCACATAGTGTAGACCGGGAACTGTCTGCTAGGCATACCCGATGTAAAACTGACTGAGTTGTTGTTCTGCCGGCAGAGGGCGCGGCCGAATTCTGTGATCCTCTGCGTTGGAAGGTGGAGCGTCATGCAGTAGCGATGACCTCCACGTCTATTGGAATGCTGGAGTCGGGGGGATCTGCCAACCCTCGAGCCGGAACCTTCAAATACGGTTGGAAGTGACCCACACGAAGAGGCCCCCGACGTCCCACCACCGGAGTCCGGGACATAACGGGCAACAAGCTGTTGAACTCCGCATCCCGTTCCACCTTGGGAGGGGCAAGACCCAGTGGCGGGGACGATGGGGAAGGCACGACCACCGGTGAACCAGCCTCCTGAGAAACCAGGCCTGCGAGGGGGGCCAGCTTTCGCCAGGGCATCTCTAACAATGGCGATGCCGGTGCTGGAGCTACTGGAGGCCGCCAAGGCTGAGAACCATCGCAGTGTGGCAGAGTCACAGGTGGGAGGGGCGGTAGTGTCCCCTGAGAAAACAATACGGGTGCCAGCAATGGGGAAGCCAGCGCCTGAGGGGTCGGAGGGTGGGTGCCCAAACGTGGACGTAGCTGATTTTGGTTACGACGTACCTACCGGTCCCCCGCCTGCAAGGTATAGAGCCGGCGGCCATTGCGACACAGGACCACCACCGGTATCCAACGTGGATTGCGACCAAACCCACGTGCCCAGACCAACATACCCGGTGGAAAGCTGGGTACCCCATTTTGCAAAGACTGGCGAGGACCAGGCCAGAGGAGGTGCAGCAGAGTCCTAGGTTGGCGCCCGTGGAGGAGCTGTGCGGGGCTGCGTTCTCCCATCGGTGTGGTCCAGTATGCTGTCAGGAAAAACTTCAATGCCTCATCTGCGTCTTAAATGAGCGCACCTTGGGCTTGGCTTCCCCATTCGATTGTGGATGAAAGGGGGGAGAGCAAACGTGCCGAATACCGAAGCACCTACAAAAATCCTGGAAGGTCTGCGAAATAAACTGAGGTCCATTGTCCGATACCAGGGTGACTGGCAGATCTTCCACAGAAAAGATTTTTGCGACTGCCTGGATTGCAACTTCTGAAGTGATTGAGGAGCAACGAACCACATATGGGAATCGGGAATAAGCATCAATGACAATGAGCCAAAAGCCATTGAGAAACGGGCCCGCAAAATCTATGTGAACACGTTCCCATGCCTGGGTTGCAGGCGGCCATGAAGAGAAAGCTGACCTGGGAGACACCTGTTGGCTCGCACACTGGGAACAGGCGGCCACCAAGTGCTCAATTTCTCTGTCAATACCGGGCCAGTACACATGTCTGCGAGCCAAGGTTTTAGTATGGGAAACACCCCAGTGCCCCTCATGTAATAACGTGAGGACCTCCCTTCGCAAACTTGCAGGAACAAGCACACAAGGAGCTGTATCATCGGTAGCCAGAAGGCGAACTCCTTCCAAGACTGAGAGGCGGTTTCGTAGAACAAAATAATTACAAAGAGGGTCCGAGGCCCGGCCTGGAGGTCGGGACGACCACCTCTGCTGAACGAGGCGAACTACTTGCTAGAGAGCTGGATCAGCTGCCGTTTCCCTGGCGACTCTAGAACTAGTGGTCGGGAAGCCATCAACCGCTTGGCGGGACGCCACATCCAAATGAAAACACATAATCTCCTCCCGATCGAACTTAGGATCTGGGCCCACCGGAAGACGAGAAAGAGCGTCGGTGTTGGCATGCTGTCCGGTAGGGCGAAAATGAATGTCATAATGATACTTAGAGAGGAACAAGGCCTAGCGCTGCAGTCTGTGGGCCGCCCTATCCGGAATCTGAGAGGCGGGGCCAAATAACGATATTAATGGCTTATGGTCAGTGATTAACTGAAACTTCATGCCATACAAGAAGGGGTGAAACTTGGTAACAGTGTAGACAATGGCCAAAGCCTCTTTTTTCCACCTGGGAGTAATGGGCCTGCGCAGGACTAAGAGTTTTAGATGCAAACGCCAGTGGCTGCTCGGAGCCATCCCAGTTGCGATGGGCCAGGACCGCCCCCACCCCATACTGCGAAGCATCTGTAGCCAGGACCAACAGCTTATTGGGGTCAAAAGTAGCCAAACAAGGTGCTGATGTGAGGAGGCACTTCAACGAGGTGAACGCTCACTCGCTTGTAGGCGACCAATCAAAAGGAACACCCTTGCGCAGAAGGCAATACAGGGGGCGGGCTATGGTGGAAGCCCTGGGAATGAACCGGTGGTAATAGGCAATCTTGCCTAAAAAAGCTTGTAACTCCTTCAGCGAAGCGGGCCGTGGTAGGTCGACGATATCTTGGACCACACTTCCTAGTGGCTGGACACCGTGCCGAGAGATGGTGTAGCCCACATACTCAATGGACGGTTGGAAGAAGTTCAACTTACGTAGGTTGCAATGCAGGCCCACGGACCTGAATTTGAGAAAGAGGGTTCGAAGGTTGTGCAAGTGTTCCTTCGTGCTGTGGCCTGTGACAAATATGTCGTCCAGGAAATTAATACAATGAGGTATTGTCGACGTGACGTGCTCAAGATAATGCTGAAATATCACCGGGGCACTGGATATTCCGAAGGCCAACTGTTGTTATTGGTAAAGGCCAAACGGGGTGTTGACAACCGCCAGCCGTTTGGAGTCCTTATCATGTGGTATCTGATGATAAGCCTCCGAAAGATCGATTTTCGAAAAATGTTGGCCTCCCACCATGTCGGAGAACAATTCATCAGAACGAGGCAAGGGGTAGGTGTCCACCACCAATTGGGAATTAATGGTGGCCTTGAAATCGCCACAAAGACGTAATTTTCCCGAGGGTTTCCTGACAATAACAAGGGGCGAAACCCACTCACTAGAAGAAATGGGAAGAACGACCTCGAGGGCTGTCAGCTGGTCTAGCTCTGCTTTTACCTGAGGGCGGAGAGCCAAGGGGATCTGCCTCACGCATAGAAAACGTGGGCGAGCTGATGCCTTCAACGTTAAGTGAGCTTCAAAGTCTGAAACATGCCCCAGGCCGTCCTTAAATATATCCTTAAAGTCAGAGGTCAAAGATTCCAATGACTGATAGGGAACGTCTTCGGAGACCAACTGTATGGTGTCTGCGATAGAAAAACCGAAAGCTTGAAATGCATCCAATCCAAAAAGGTTAGCGGAGCTTGCATCACTGACAACAATAAAAGTAAGAGGTCGAGTGACTGATTTGTAAGTAACGTCGGTAGTGAATTGACCCAGTAGGGAATGAACTATTCACCATAACCGCGGAGACGCCGGTAAACTGGCGCCAACGGGGGGACCCAAGGCAGGAGTATATTTGTGCATTCAACAAGGAAACTCTCGAACCCCGACACCTCGATAAAGAATGTGTATGCCGATGCATTGGGAGCCTGGCCTGATGAAACTTCCTGAATGTCAACGTCCGTGTCCTCTGTACCTGCTTCCTTCGATTCTTTTGAGGCTGAGCGGCAAACTTTAGCAATGTGTCCTTTTTTATTACATTTGCGACAAATGGCCCAACGCTGGGGGCACTCTGACTGATCATGATGTATATAGCACGATGCACAGGACGGTAACAGGGGCCGGCGGCCGGAACTCTGCTTCCTCGCCGTGCGGGAGCGGCCGTAACGGCCGCATTGTACCGCTTGCACGTCGTCCATCCCGGACGCAGTGGACACGGCCCCGCCATCCTGAACAGCCGCGACGTCGCACCACGCTTCCAACTGTTGACCTGCGGCATGAGAGACTTCATGCGATTGAGCAATAGACAGGACTTCCTTAAGGGAAGGGTCTTCCAACTGCAGGGCCCATTGCTGGACCTCCCTATCAGGGGCTGAACGAACAATGACGTCTCGCACCATAACATGGGCATACGACTCTCGCGACTGCTCCGTGACAAAATGACACTTGCAACTAAGACCGTGCAGGGTAGCGGCCCATGCCCAGTAAGACTGATGGGGCTGTTTCTTGCATTGATAGAACTTACCCTATCCGCCACAACATGCGTGTGGCAGCGATAATATGAAGACAGCAATGAACACAATGTGTCAAAAGACAAGGACGAGGGTTCCTGCAACGGTGCTAGCTGCCACAAAACTTGATACAGCGAGGGAGATATCCAAGACAAGAAAAGAGCATGACATACCTCCGCATCGGCAACATGCAGTGCCTGGAAATGCTGCCAAATGCGATGTTCATATGCGACCCAATCCTCCGTCGTCTCGTCATACGGCAGAAAGGGAGGAGGGAATGGCACTGGAGCAGACTGCGTGGGCATACGACTCTCGCGACTGCTCCATGACAAAATGACACTTTCGACTAAGACCATGCAGGGTAGCGGCCCACGCCCAGTAAGACTGATGGGGCTGTTTCTTGCATTGATAGAACTTACCCTATCCGCCACAACATGCATGCGGCAGCGATAATATGAAGACAGCAATGAACACAATGCGTCAAAAGACAAGGACGAGGGTTCCTGCAACGGCGCTAGCTGTCACAAAACTTGATACAGCGAGGGAGATATCCAAGACAAGAAAAGAGCATGACATACCTCCGCATCGGCAACATGCAGTGCCTGGAAATGCTGCCAAATGCGATGTTCATATGTGACCCAATCCTCCGCCGTCTCGTCATACAGCGGAAAGGGAGGAGGGAATGGCGCTGGAGCAGACTGCGTGGAGAGCAACGCCTGAAGTGTTTGTTTCACAGTTGCCATGAGCTCCGTCTGCTGCTCAACCAAAACCCGCACTAAATCCTCCATGCCGTGGATAAGCTGCGAAACCGGAACGACAACACAACAAGTGAAAGAACGACCCTACTCGTCGCCAATTGTGTATTAACACGATTCATCTTGTCCGTCACACTTCACATAGTGTAGACCAGAAACTGTCTGCTAGGCATGCTTGATGTAAAACTGACTGGGCGGGCCTGTGCTGCCTGAGTTGTTGTTTTTCTGCCGGCAGAGGGCGCTGCCGAATTCTCGCGTGCTCTCTGGTGGACAGGACTTTACTTGTGGCAACTACCGTCCGTGACATGCCGTGCTGATGTGCGCCTCCCGCGATCTTCCTGGTGGCTACTGCAGTGCTCATCAAAATTTTATGTCCTACAGTGTAACTTTGTCTATTATTAGCCATGTTCAAACTTGAAGTAGTCGTCCTTATCCCTCCCAAGAAGCAGTTCCACCTCCTTGTGAGCTCATTTGAGTATCCTAATTTATTTAAAGGTTGTTGAGCGAGACAGCAACCTGTCGGAAATACTTTTAAAAAGCTTTATTTCACTGTCATGGCCAGTCTGTTTCAACAGTTGCATATTGAATAACAAGTACAGAGTTAAACAATACCAGGGTGGAAAAAATAATCCTATTTTACCATTATGCCACTTATCTTCCCAACCATTGGACACAAGACCTATTCCACACACATCGTCAACATAACCAATCCCACTGCTAGGAGTGGCACATTCTGTTGTCTGAAGGCATGTCCATCTATGTCAATAGATATATCATGTATATCAACTTTGCTTCAACCACTGGAAAATGTTTCTTTGTGCACAAGATCACAAAACAGCTGTCATTGCCAAACTTCTGCAAGGGGCAAAATCGTCACTGCCCATTTAGACATGTCACTCATCATAGTGTAGTGCATTTATTGACTGTCTCACAAACCATGCTGTCTAGAGTCTTTGTCATCTTCTCCTTTACCTCTTCAAATCAGTTATGTTTATAATCCTTTGTGTTACGCCTCACTAACTTGCTTTGATCTTCCACTATCACCTTCAGTTTCACGACCTTCACATGGAACTTCATGATAGTTCCTTTGTGTACACTTATGGCTATCGGACTGACTGTGGTGTTGGGTGTGCCTTCGTCATTGGCACCGACATTTTTCGGTATCAGCTTCTGGAACACTGCTCAGTATTTACAGCAGATCACTTCGCCCTGTATCAGGACATGTGGTAAATCTGGCAACACAGGCTTTTCAATTGCATCATCTGCTCACTGTCTTAGTGCCCTTAAAAGTTTCGCTGTGCTGTACACTGTCCATCCCTTAGTGCAACGGGTCGAGGAAAGCTGTCACTTGCTCACTCTTGATGGAGCCTCTGTGGTGTTTTGTGGGTTCCTCGTCACATTAGCCTGGCAGGAAACGAGGCTGCTGACCCAGCTGCCAAGGCTGCAGTCCTTTTACCTCAGTCCACTAGTTCTTATGTGCCCTCCAATGATCTCTTGTGTTGCTGTCTGTCAGCAGGTGGTGTTACTTTAGCATCATCACTGGTCCTCCCTTCATGGCAACAAGTGCTGGGTTATGAAGCATCTTCCAGTGACTTGGATGACCTCTTGGCCCTCTTGCTGTGAAGAGATCATTTTAATTAGGTTGCATATTGGGCACTGTCCTTTTAGCCATTGCCATTTGTTAAGTGGTGCTGCTGCACCACTTTGTGCACATTGCACTCATCTTTCGATGGGCCGCCATTTCCTGATGGAATGCCTTTTTTTAAAAAAAGAACTGATTTTGTTCTCATTTGTGTTTGCCATCTGAATTATTGGCCGTTTTAGCGAATGACATGCGGGCTGTTGACTATGTTTAAGTTTTTATCCGCCGTAGCACTGTGGGTGAAGGACATTTAATTTTTATTTCTGGATCTCTATTTCTCTGTGACATATTTTATAGACTGTTCTCCCTGTCCCTGTTTTTAGCTGTCTTCTCTTCCATCAGTTGGGATTGATATGTAGTCATGTTTAACTCCTCTCTTTGTCTTTGTGTTCCATAGTTTTGACATGGGTACCCCTCTACGGTGTTGCCAACCCACAAAAAAAGCACATTATGATCAAGTACACTTATTTATTAAACATGCCTCGTAATATGGTATTGAAGGCATTGACAGACAAGGGTTTCATTATTGAGGCAATACTCAAAAGGGAAATATACAGCGCATGTGGTTAACCTTTAGTGAGATGTTTGCCATTGTGTGTGGATGGCAAACTTGTTGTATATAAAGTACACCAGTGGCAAGAAGCAATCAAAACCTTCACTGTGTGATAACAATGGCAATGTTATTGACGGCAGCATCAGTAAAATTGAGTTACTAAAAGTGTGACTCTCTGAGATCCCTTCACAAAAGAAGACAAAGTAAATACTTCAGAATTTGAATCAAGAATAACTGCTAACATGAATAACTTAGAAGTAGATATTTTTGGTGTAGTACAGCAGCTTAAAACATGTAAGGAAGACAAGGCGTCTGGTCTAGATTGTACACCAGTCGGGTTCCTTTCAGGGTATGCTGATAGACTAGCTCTGTACTTAGCAATTGTATACAATTGCCCGCTCATAGAAAGATCTGTACCCAAAGACTGGAAAGTTGCACAAGTCACACCAATACCCAAGAAAGTAAATAGCAGTAATCCACTGAATTACAGACCCATATCACTAACATCAATTTGCAATAGTGTTTTGGAACTTATACTGTACTTGAATATTATCAATCACCTCGAAGAAAACAATTTACTAATAAATAGCCAATGCGGATTCAGAAAATTCCATTCTTGCGAAACAATTAACTCTTCATTCTCATGAAGTAACGAGTTCTATTGACAGGGGTTGTCAAATTGATTCCATATTTTTAAATTTACAGAAGGCTTTTGACACTGTTCCTCACATCGACATCTAATTAAATTGTGTGCATATGGAGCATCATCTCAGTTGTGTGACTGGATTAATGATTTCCTGCCAGAAAGGTCACAGTTCATAATAAGTGACAGAAAATCATCAATTGAAACAGAAGTAATATCTGGTGTTCCCCGAGGAAATGTTATAGGCCCTCTGCTGTTCCTGATCTACATAAACGATTTAGGAGACATTCTGAGCAGTCTTCTTAGATTGTTTGCAGATGATGCTATCATTTACCAATATGTAAAGTCATCAGATGACACAAACGAGTTCCAGAAATATTTAGACAAGTTGTCTGCATGATACAAAAAAATTACAATTGGCTCTAAATCATGAAAAGTGTGAAATCGTCCACATCAACGCTAGAAAGAATCCACTAAATTTCAGTTACATGATAAATCACACAAATCTAAAGGCTGTTAACTCAACTGAATACTTATGGATAACAATTAAGAATAATTTGAATTGGAATGATCACATAGATAATGTTGTGGGCAGAGCAAACCAAAGACTGTGATTTATTGGCAGAACACTTAGAAAATGTAACAGGTCTACAAAAGAACTGATTACACTATGCCTGTCCATCCTCTTCTGGAGTATTGCTGTGCCATGTGGGATCCGTGTCGGAGAGGGTTGAGGGAGTACATTGAGAAAGTTCAAAGAAGGCATCTCATTTTGTATTATCACAAAATAGGGGAGAAAGTACCATGGATATGATAAACAAATTGGGGTGGCACTCATCAAGACATAGGCATTTTTCACTGCATCAGCACCTGCTCATGAAATTTCAATCATCTGTTGTTTCCTCAGAGTGTGAAAATATTTTGTTGGTGCCCATATGCGTGGGGAGAAATTATCATCAAAATAAAATAAGAGAAATGAGAATTCACACGGAAAAATTTAAGAGTTCATTTTTCCTGTGTGCTGTTCGATAGTGGAACAGTAGAGAAGTAGCTTAAAGGTGGTTCGATGAACCCTTTGCCAGGCACTTAGTGGTGAATTGTAGAGTAATTATGTAAATGTAGATGTTCCATGCTCAACGTGTTTGATTCAATGCAGGCCAATGTTCTATAAACTTTCTGCTGCAGTTGCATTACCCTGCGTACTGGCTTCAATTTGATGGTTTGATAAAGCACATTTGTAACAATCAGTTCACTGTTTCACTTTTTGATATTAGTGAGGCCATCTTGTGTGATCTTGCACAGATAACAAAAGGCCCTGCCTGCTGGCTCGCAAGATAGAAGTCCAGGTACAAATTGATCTGAGAACCGAAGATAAAGTGGCCACTGAGTCCAATTTTTTGGGGAATTTTACTTACTTGTTTCTCAGTTTGTTACGTAGCTCTGCCTCAGAAAAACTATAGATAATTGCAGTACAAAAATGCTCACAATGCAGAAAAATGAATAGTACACATGGTCACACCCTGAAAGCAACTGACAGTTGCAACAGTTTGTAGTGTACTAGCATAAAATAAAATAGACTGGTGAATAAAGTAATAGTGGTTGCCATTATAGAATGTGGTGTGGTAGGACAAACACTACAGCAGAATGGTCTATAGCTACAGATTTACATTACATAATGACACTTTCAAGGGGCGTGCCTAATCGTGTACAAGTGCAGTCACTTTGAAATTGTAATAATTTGTCTCATATTCTATCACATGATTTTCACAACTTGTATCTATTCCTCCATGGGGCCGCAATTTGCAGAATAAATGATGTATCGTCATCTGTAGAAGTGATATATGAAGAGCTTATTTCAATAGTGGTACAAGTCCATTTTTGTTCATTGTGAGATACAGAGTCCTAAAGTTAAATGAGTGCTGAAAAATCTGCAGTTGAGATACCAGAAATATTCAAGCATATGGCTTCTTGCTAGAGATGAACCTTTCTTTCTGTTTGGATCATTAATTTAGAAGCATTATAGGAAGAAAAGTGGAGGTAATGGACTTGTACCACTATTGAAATAAGCCCTTCATATGTTCTTCTACATACTACAAAAAGTCTTTCTGATACATCTGGGATGCATTATTTACTCAAAAGGTCACATTGTCTTGAATGTAATCAATAAGCTACTGTGGTCATTTGCAGTTATGCTATCAATAATTTTGGTATGTTTTCAATTCTTTCACAGATTGAAACGGGCTTCCAGGAACAGGGGGTACACTTAAAGATTGGATTTGGTGAGAATTCGCATGTTTTCAATGTAAGTATTTATTTTGTATTGCAAATGAAGTGAAAATGATAAGTATTATACCCGCTAATGTGAAACACACTCTTTACTACAGAAAATATGGATATGGCGTAATCTCTTGATAGTTTGCAGTTCCAGACTGCCTTGGGTCATTGAAAAATGTGGAGTCATGACAGAATAGTCCAGCATCAAGCAAAACCATAAGTAAATTGTAGAACGGTAATCCAAAATACAGTCCAGTTGAAATCCAGTAAGCAGCCAGCCTACTAAAGTGCCTTGTAAGCGAGGTACAGACTTAAGCCCAGCAAGGGTTGAAGTGTCCTGCAGCTGCCTGGCAGCTATGATTTATCTGTGGCCCCACATCAGTGTTAGGGCCCATGTGCCACACAGTTGGCATGGGGTATTGATCTCACTGTCAGAGGACAGGGATACAGCATCCTTCCCCTCTTTAATCTGTTTGTGCAACCAGAAGTGTCCCTTTCTGCATGGTAGGGTGAAGGTGTGTGTGGCCAGTTAAGTGTTTGCTGTCTACTTCACTGCCTGGTGTTGCTGTGTCCACCACTTGCAGTGGGGAAGGTGGCATACTGCTGCTGGAACCACCTGGAGCCTGTTCTGGTCTCCAGATCTGCGCTGAATGCCAGTGGTGCTGGAGATGGAAGGGTTCTGTTCCATGGGGGGCCCCTCTGACTATGCTGAACCTGGGGATGTGGGTCTGCCAATTTGTATTGAATCAGCTTGGGGTATGGTGGTGGTTGTCTGGAGGTGGGAGACCACAATTCAAAGTGTCTTGCAGCCAACGGGAAGCTGGGTGTTATGTCCAGCTCGATGTCTGCAGCCAGGCACATGTAACAGCCCCCTGGCACCTCTTAATGGCTGCCGGAAGTGTTGATACCGGACATTGCAGGGTACTAATCTCACTTTCAGATGACAGTGATACAGCAATAAACACAAAAGAACCTCTAATTAACATAAATAATTAATTTTGCAGGTAGGGGTGGCAGACACTATATTCATTAATATTTGTTTTCTTGTGTGATTATCTGATTACTATACATATGGCTGGGACGCTAAAATAGTAGAAATATCAAATTATAATCATAGTTGGTAACAGTGTAGCTGGAGCAAACAAGACGCTCTTATCAGGATAACATCTCTAAATGTTGTGAGGAAAATATAATGTCTTTCTAGTTAGTACTCTTATTAACTTTCTGTATCCTGCAGGACTAGCAAGAAGGAGAAATCCATAGTAGCATGTACTTTCAGGACTCTGTTGATGAGTTTAAAAATGTTTTATATTTAGTTTCTGTTTATCAATACATAATGAGCCCAGTGACATTCACTTCTGGATAAAGGATATTTTTCAGAATTTTCCATGCTTTATGGCTTTCAGCCATACACAACCCCTTGCCCCTGCATGTTCTTTGATTTCATCTATGCACCATTAGTTCATCCCTTTCTTATATTTTGCTATGTTTCCTGCCCATCTCAAATTTCTGTTCATTGCAGTTGTATTTACATTTTCCACTCTAGTTTCTTCCCTGTTTTATTTTCTTGTTTTCCTATCTTTCCCAGTAATTCTCAATCTGTGATTGCTGTGATTAGTTCCTTGATTGTTTGACAATTGTCATCTGTGGCTGATGTCGATGGCCTTCCTCCCTGTTCAGCATCTCCCACATCCATGTTGCTTTGGTCAAAATTCCGAACCCATTTCACTGTGGCAGGATGTGACATTGTGTATGGTCCACATATCGCTAGAATTTCATGATGTATCTGTGTGCGGTTTAAACATTTTTCCCACAAGGATGGTAGTGTCCTGAATACTTCAACTTTGGAGTATGTTTTCAGTTGCTGCACCATTTCATTTTCAAACTGTGATGCATGTGTTAACTGTACAACAAGCAGAATTGGGTCTGCAGAGAACCCAGATGCTGAATACAGGCTATTATCTTTCTTCAGTGTCACATTCAAATTAAATGCTTCACAGCCTGCAGTTCTGTATTAGGAAATGTTATAAATGAGATAATGTATCAAATCATGATTCAGTGCATTAAAAATTATTTCTAACTATTTGACTGAGCAAGTTGATACACTTTGCAGATGCAGGACTGATGTTATGAAAGGAGTAGGCATTAGGAACTTTAGCAATCCTAATGTAAGTTTCTAATGTTTTTTTCCGGCTACTACTATAACTTCTTCTTCTTCTATTTCTGCTTGCCCGTGACTGACTTCATCCCCCTTCCATGTTGTATGAAGTTACTGTTCCATCTCTGATGACATAGATGTTGAGTGGACTTTAAATTTGACCCATATTATCCATGAGCTAGTGTAGAAGAACAGACCATAAAATCAAAACATGATATAGACTAGGTAACAGCTCTATATTATTTGTACTTGGAAGTTTTGCCCATATTGATGGTAGCAGAACTTATTAAATTACAGTCTGTTTTGATTTAAACTATTGTTTCTGGTTTCTTGATTGAAGCATTGTTAGTATGAGCCTCTGAGGCACTGTAGTGGGTGTGCTTCCAGGTGCAATAATGTATGTGGATTCAGTCACAGGAACCATGGGAACTTTGCAGTTGTTGCTGATTTACAAGCTTTCAGATTTTATTTTTGCATGAATTATTTACTCTGACATCTGCTTGATGTTTATGAAGACTTTTTGCTGAAACATATTGTTTGATTAAAAGTAACTTACCTACTATTGTGTTGACATATTTTGTTACTAGATTTCAAAAATTAAGTTTTACTTGTAAGTAAATTTAAAAATTAATTATACTGTGTATTCTTGTGTAAATTTTGTTCACTGGTGTAATTTGATGTCTTCTCTATTTAGATGCCAACAGCGTGGTTGAGCCTCTTCGATCAGGTGTTCATCCTGGCTCTTATTCCAATGATGAATAGCGTCATATACCCTGCTTTAGATCGTATGGGCCTCAGAGTAACTCTTCTGAAGCGAATTGGTTAGTAGCATTAGTGCACTTTTTATTTTTGCAATTTCTTTAGATGGTTTAACAGTTCAGATGTAGAACAAGTGCAATTCCGTAACTAAAGCATTTCACACAACAATGTTGGCTGTGCTTGCTGGAATGAGTGATGGGAAAGCAAGTAGGCTCATGACTATTAGAGATCAGAAATAAGCTCCGTACCCACTTTAAACTTGCCAGCAGGTGCAGTGATGTCATCTCTGAGCTTGTCATCTTGGTTCCTGAGTCTCTGCCACTGCCCAGTTATATGCATAAACTTGCTGCTTCAGTCATGTCAAGTAATGGTGAACTGTACTTACATGGAAAGGAGAACGATTACATGAGTTCGCAAGTAGAACAAAGGACTCACTGCCTTGTCTTTACATTACCAACTGTTGGTCATGACAATTATTATATACCAAGACAATGACTTGTTAACAGTGAATATTGTATACTGAAGAGCCAAAGAAACTGGCACACCTGCCCAATATCATGTAGGCCTCCTGAGAACATGCAGAACTACTGCATCACAACATGACATGGACTCAGCTAATGTCTGAAGTAGTCCTGGAGGGAACTGACACCATGAATTCTGCAGGGCTGTCCATAAATCTGTAAGAGTACGAGGCGGTGGAGATCTCTTCTGAACAGCACGTTGCAAGGCATCACAGATACGCCCAATAATGTTCACGTCTGTGAAGTTTGGTGGCCAGCAGAAGTGTTTAGACTCAGAAGAGTGTTCCTGGAGCCACTCTGTAGCAATTCTGGATGTGTGGGGTGTCGCATTGTCCTGCTGGAATTGCCCATCAGAATGCATAATGGACATGAATGGATGCAGGTGATCAGACAGGATGCTTATGTACGTGTCACCTGTCAGCGTTGTATCTAGATGTATGAGGTGTTCCATATCACTCCAACTACACACGCCCCACACCATTACAGAACCTCTACCAGCTTGAACAGTCCCCTGCTGACATGCAGGGTCCACCCACTTGATACAATTTGAAATGAGACTTATCTGACCAGGCACATTTCCACTCATCAACAGTCCAATGTCGGTGTTGACGGGCCCAGGTGAGGCGTAAAGCTCTGTGTCATGCAGTCATCAAGGGTACATGACTGGGCCTTTGGCTCTGAAAGCCCATATCAATGATGTTTCCTTGAATGGTTTGCATGCTGACACTTGTTGAGGGCCCAACATTGAAATCTGCAGCAATTTGCAGAAGGGCTGCACTTCTGTCATGTTGAACGATTCTGTTCAGTCATCGTCGATCCCATTCTTATAGGATCTTTTTCCGGCTGCAGCAATGTCAGAGATTTGATGTTTTACTGGATTCCTCATATTCGTGATACACTTGTAAAATGGTCATATGGAAAAATGCCCATTTCATTGCTACCTCAGAGATGCTGTGTCCCATCACTCATCCCACGTGTCTCGATGAGATCAGGATGAGGGAAAAAGTGCCTTATCCTGTCGCTCACTAGTTGTTGGCTTGCCGGAAACCTGCATTTTACCATCTGGCAGTTACAGTACTACTCTTCCTACATCTCTCTCCATGAAGGACATGGCCAAGGAGACGTGATCTCAAATTCAGCACTGCAGTTGTAAAATTGCCCAGTGTTATGGTAGCATCCCCGTCTCCTCCTCCTCCAGCTGTGCTACAGGCCACCAAATTTTCACATCACGTAACAAAATCACCTGCTACACAACCGGCAGGCTGGAAAGATCAGAAGGAGTACTCCTGCAAAAGCTTCCTCCATCCCTCCAGCCACAACATGGTGATGTCACCTGCTACACAGCCTACAGGCCGGAAAGGACAGAAGGAATAGTCCCGCAAAGACTTCCTATGTCCTTCCAGCCAACAAACATCTGAATTGCCATTAGCCAACTGCAAAGGCTCCAAGAAATCAAACAAGGGCGAATGGTCTTCTCTTTTGCTGACTCGGAGATCCCCTTCAATGGTATCACGGCATGATACCTTCACCCAGCTGATCTCCATGTCACTGATACACTGCCAATGATTTTTCTGCCTTGCACTCTGCAGACTGACCAAGGGAGAATGCTGATGCCTCTGCAGATCTCATGGACCAGGATCCTCCAGCCTCTGTGTCCTATAGAAGAGTATCTTCAAAGGCTGGCACTTGGCAGCTGCTGAGGTGACACCTTGTCATTTTTTCCCTCCTCCCCTTTCTTCATCATGACTCCCCTCCAATGAAACATTTGCACCCTTAGATCCAACAAGGAGGAATTATTGCTGCTCTTGGAATCACAGTGTCCGCCTGTTCTCTGCATCCAGAATACAAAATTGCGCCCTCATGACCACTTTGACTTCTCACATTTCTTTCTGGTACACTTTGATCTTTGACTCGCCCCTCCTTTCCAAGGATGGCATTCCATCTCATGGTTTAGTTGTGTTGCTCATGTAGGATGTGATTCACAGTCAGACCATCTCCCTGAGCACCCAGCTCTAAGCAGCTGCAATCTGCATTTTCCTTCCTCACTTCACCTTTTCCCTTTGTACTGTTTACATTCGTCTGTCATTCAGTGTCACCAGGACAGACTACTTCTCCCCCTGCGGGTTCCAGTGTTAGAATAGGTCCGAAGTATTCCTGCCATTTGTAAGAGGTGACTAAACAGAGTCTCAAATGTTTTGGCCTTTCTGTAATGGTCTCCTATAGGATTTGACCTCAAAATTATTGCGAAGAGGAGGCCACCTTTATCATTGTGGATCTGCAATTCCACTCCTTCTCCAGCCACTGGGCAAGGACACCTTCCCAGTCGTGTTTCCTCCATCCACTGTGCAGTGTGTATTTCTGCACCGATGATGATAATGGACTTGTTTGCACATGATATCCAGCATGGTGGCCAGTCTGCTGTGATGGGGTCACCATGTACCCTCTTGGTTGTAGCCTCCTGACTATACAGCAATTGCTCTGCGCCATTAACTCCCCACATATGCCAAGGAGTAGATGCCCATCTACCTGGGGTATCAGGACCCCGGCAATGGTCATCTTGCCAGGTGGCCTTTGCTGAGGCAGGGTGGCATCCTTGGGGAGGGCGCCTGGTTGGAGTGGATGGCATCAGGGCAGATGACCCACCATAAAGCAGACTGTGTCACCTCTTGCAGGTGGTCAAACACCAGCAGTCTCCAAGCTTTCAAGGTCTCAGTTCCATGCAAGGCAGTATGACCTCAAATCATTCCCCTCCCTGGCGACACCATGGGAGGAATGCCAAGCTAAAGATAGAACTTATTTTCCCAGTACCTAGAATGTACAAGAGCTGGTGGGGAATCTTTCCAGTCGATGCAGCCTCAGTTTTTGTGGAGTATTTAGAGGACAAGTTTGGGGACGTGGAGGGATTGTCCAAAATGTGATCTGGGTCAGTCCTGATAAAAACAGAATCCTCTGCCTAGGCATGGGCATTACTTGCCTATGACAAGCCGGAGGGGGGGGGGGGGGGGGGGGGCTGTTTCTGTTTCCATCATACCCCCTAAGAGCTTAAATATGGTCCAGGGTATTACTTTCCACAGGGACCTCCTTTTGCAGTCCGATGATGAGTTGTGTGTCTGTTTAGAGCAATGAGGTTTCCATTTCATCAAGCACTTCCATAGGGGTCTGAAGGATAATCAGGTTGCCGCCAGTACCTTCATCTAGGCCTGTTAGGGTGACACATTACGCCAGAAGGTAAACGTGATGGTATACCAATGTGATCTAAAGCCATATATCCCTCACCCGATGTGGTGCTTTAAGTTCCGGAAGTTTGGGCATATGTCTTCTTGCTGTAATTCCAGCATCACATGTCGAGATTGTGGGCGTCCATCACATCTCAATACTCCGTGTGCCCCACCTCACGTCTGTGTCAACTGCAGCGAGCACCACTCCCCTTGCTCATTTGACTGCAGGATTCTCAGGAAAATCATGGAATACAAGACCCTGGACCAACTGACCTACACAAGGGCTAAGAGGAAATTTGAAAGGCTAAACCCTGTGAGCATGACATAATCTTACACTGCAGCTACAACAATGGTTCCAGCCCCATCAGTTCCGCCATTTATAGTTGGTCCCCAGGGTCTCAAGACTGCATCTGCACCCTTGTCGGTGAGGGGGCACTCCTCTGCCTGTTGCTCCTGCAACACCTACTTCATGAGCAATGCCCTCCCCCAACCTCACCCCACAACCATTGGGGACATAAGTCCCCACTTCTTAGCTAGAGAAACATGTCTTCTTCGGCTCCTCTCACTAGGAAGGGATCCCTTGGATCACTCCCTTCCCAGGTTCCTACCAGTGGGAAAGAGGACACCAGCCAGTGGCTGAAGAATCCACAGGCAGCTGGTCGTAGTGCTTCAAGATCCTCCTCAGTCCCTGAGACTGAATCAGTGAAGTCCTACCACCCAGAGAAGCCCCAGGAGCAGTGAGAGACATCCAAAAATAAAAAAAGGCCCCCAAGATATAAGAAATTGCAGTGGCCCCCACACCATTGTTACTGATAAGCTCTGCATCTGAGGACAAGGTGGGATTCTGGTGTCTCCCGAGGACCGAGATCTTGCCAGACCCTCAGACCCTATGAATATCGCACACGTACTCAATCGGTGGCAACAGGGGACTCTGACGTGTAAACTGGCTCCTTGATCCCTCCATGCCTTTCCAGCCTCCAGCCAACGTCCTCCTCCAGTGGATCTGTGACAGTTGTTTCCACCACCTGGCTGAACTATGACAACTGTTAAGCTTTACACTTGCTTTCTTCTTTGTGCTCCAGGAAACCTGGTTCCTGACAGTGCGGATCCCTGCCCTTTGCAGCTATAGGTGATATTTCAAAAACTGTAGCAAATATAATAGTGTGTCAGGTGGAGTATGCACCTATGCCCTGAATTTGGTGTGTAGCGAACCTGTGCTCCTTCAAACTCCTCTTGAAGCTGTGGCTGTTAGAATAAGGACAGTGCAGGAAATAACTTTCCGCAATGTATGTTTTCACTGGGTTGACCTGCAGACAGGATTGCTCTTATACTTTCCATATTCATTCAGTTCCATCCTATGGCATTATCTTCTGGGACATTGCAGCATAGGTATTAAAAAAGTGTTCATTCTACAGAAATGTACATTAAGACTACTGTATAAAGTAGATAACCTAAATGCCAGTACGAATACTCCATATCTCATTAGCCACTCCGTCTACAATTTATCATAAATCTGCAGATGTCTAATACAGGAAGTGGACAAAAATATGGGAACACCAAAAACACAACACATCATCATGCTTGATGGCATTCGTAACAGCTTCCACTCTCCTCAGAATGGATAAATACAGGTCCTGTATGATTTTCAAAGGGATCTTATACCATTATTCCATCAAAAGTGGCAAGTTCAGGTAATGGTGATGGAGGTGAGTAGCGATCATGCACCCTTCTCTCCAAAGTAGACCACAGAGGGTAAAATGTATTGAGATATGGTGAATGTGGTGGCTAGGGGAGATGCAAAAATTCATCCTCGTGCTCACGAAACCTTATCTTGGACAATGCAGACAGTATGAACAGGAGCCTGTTGTCTTAGAACTTGATATCACCATTGGGGAACAAACATTGTAGCATGGGATGGACCTGATCAGCCAAAATGGCCGCAAAACCCTTGGCAGGAATACCACAGTATGGCTCCTCAAATCATCACCGAACCTGTTGCACCCCCCCCCCCCCCTCTCCACCTCCCACACCCCGTATCCCCCCCTCCCCTCTGACCGTGATTCACTCTTGGGATGTAAGCTTGGTCAGCAGTTGAAACAGCATGCAAGAAGACTTATCTGACAAAATGACTGCTTTCCCTTGTGCCATAGTTCAGGTTTTATGTCTTTTGCACCACCTATGACTGCTGCATTCAGTTCTGCAGTGACTTTTGAAGCTGTCGTCCTTTTATTTTTCATCACAATCCTCTTCAGCAACTGTCTGTCATGATCACTTAACACACACTTTCATCCGTGTTGTGACTGAGTGGATGTTGATTTTCCACTTTCCCTTTATGTTGTATAAATCTTCAATACAGTGTTTCGTGAAGCACCAAATACTTCAGCTACCTTGTTACAGAAGCACGCATCATACGAGCACCATCAATTTGCCTATGTTCGAATTCACTTAGCTCCGACATAATGCAGTCACAACTACACAGTACACTGTTCTGACCATGACTGGCATTTGCAACATACTGAGGATGTTGCTCAGGTGCCCATGGTCAAATACAGCAGCACAACTTTCAGGCTTGGCTGGCATCTGAATTTATGTTCAAGCATCCAATTCTGATGTTGTTTCATTATTTTTGTCCAACCCCTGTATTTCTATCAGATTGATCCTTACTTGGACACTATATAGACAACTGAGAGGGTTATGTGAAACGTTACGTAAATGTTTTGTCTGAAGATTTGTATAATAGCAATAATTTAGGCAGAGTTGGAGCCAATGGCTTTATTCAGAGTAGTTTTTTTTCCCTAACATATTTATGTGATTCCATTTAATGCTTGTATTGGGTACAACATTCACAGCAGACCACTCGGAGTTTTACTGATCACTCACTGGCTGTCAGAGAGTGCGTGACGTGGGTACACAGAACAAGCGTAAATTAGACCACCATCATTTGTCACTCCAACTATAGTGGGTCATATTTTGAGGTGCAAATCATTACAATGAATTGGAATTTTTTAGTATTTTTAAATGTTTCAATATCAACTAATTGCAGTTTTATCAGCAGGTTGTTAACTATGTACCTGATGACAAACTTTAGAAAAATACAGCTGGAATAAGAAGTTTGATAATTTATACACTCCTGGAAATGGAAAAAAGAACACATTGACACCGGTGTGTCAGACCCACCATACTTGCTCCGGACACTGCGAGAGGGCTGTACAAGCAATGATCACACGCACGGCACAGCGGACACACCAGGAACCGCGGTGTTGGCCGTCGAATGGCGCTAGCTGCGCAGCATTTGTGCACCGCCGCCGTCAGTGTCAGCCAGTTTGCCGTGGCATACGGAGCTCCATCGCAGTCTTTAACACTGGTAACATGCCGCGACAGCGTGGACGTGAACCGTATGTGCAGTTGACGGACTTTGAGCGAGGGCGTATAGTGGGCATGCGGGAGGCCGGGTGGACGTACCGCCGAATTGCTCAACACGTGGGGCGTGAGGTCTCCACAGTACATCGATGTTGTCGCCAGTGGTCGGCGGAAGGTGCACGTGCCCGTCGACCTGGGACCGGACCGCAGCGACGCACGGATGCACGCCAAGACCGTAGGATCCTACGCAGTGCCGTAGGGGACCGCACCGCCACTTCCCTGCAAATCGGCGAGGACCATTTGCAACCGTCTCCATGAAGCTGGGCTACGGTCCCGCACACCGTTAGGCCGTCTTCCGCTCACGCCCCAACATCGTGCAGCCCGCCTCCAGTGGTGTCGCGACAGGCGTGAATGGAGGGACGAATGGAGACGTGTCGTCTTCAGCGATGAGAGTCGCTTCTGCCTTGGTGCCAATGATGGTCGTATGCGTGTTTGGCGCCGTGCAGGTGAGCGCCACAATCAGGACTGCATTACGACCGAGGCACACAGGGCCAACACCCGGCATCATGGTGTGGGGAGCGATCTCCTACACTGGCCGTACACCACTGGTGATCGTCGAGGGGACACTGAATAGTGCACGGTACATCCAAACCGTCATCGAACCCATCGTTCTACCATTCCTAGACCGGCAAGGGAACTTGCTGTTCCAACAGGACAATGCACGTCCGCATGTATCCCGTGCCACCCAACGTGCTCTAGAAGGTGTAAGTCAACTACCCTGGCCAGCAAGATCTCCGGATCTGTCCCCCATTGAGCATGTTTGGGACTGGATGAAGCGTCGTCTCACGCGGTCTGCACGTCCAGCACGAACGCTGGTCCAACTGAGGCGCCAGGTGGAAATGGCATGGCAAGCCGTTCCACAGGACTACATCCAGCATCTCTACGATCGTCTCCATGGGAGAATAGCAGCCTGCATTGCTGCGAAAGGTGGATATACACTGTACTAGTGCCGACATTGTGCATGCTCTGTTGCCTGTGTCTATGTGCCTGTGGTTCTGTCAGTGTGATCATGTGATGTATCTGACCCCAGGATTGTGTCAATAAAGTTTCCCCTTCCTGGGACAATGAATTCACGGTGTTCTTATTTCAATTTCCAGGAGTGTATATGCATATGTGTATTATGCAAGTAACAGAGAATATAGTTCTTATGCAAGAAATGGTAGTATAGCATGTGGAGGTATTCCACCTTGCCTTAACTACATATTTAATTTTCAGGTTGGTAATGTCATGACAAACCTTCTCTAAGATTTACAAATCATTCTTGATGGACTCTACAGTCACCCAGTAAAAATACTTTTAATAATTACAAAACTCACTGCCTGCAAATATCTCACAAAAGACACAAATAAATCCTTATTGAAGGCAAATAAATGTTTTGACCAGTTCACTAGATGTGAATATCACATTTTAATATAAACATGACTCATGTAGATGTGATCAGGTCTGTCGCAAATTACAGTAACCTGTATCAAGCACTATCATGAATATTAGTATGTATATACAGATAGTATCAGCTAATTTAATTATAATAATAAGCCGGAAAATCCCAGCCCCACCACCTCACCTCCTGCCAACCCCAGTTGCACGTCAAGCTCTTACTTATAACTCAAAATATATAATTGCTTAATAGTGTTTGTTCACCTTTGGATCACAATACAGCAGTGATTCTGTGGGGCGCAGATTCGACAAGTCCTTAGTAGGTTTCTAGAAGTATGTGGCACGAGATATCAACACACAGGTCACACAATTCCTGTAAATTACAGACTAGTGATTTGTGCATGTGGAGCTAGCACCCAACAGTGCCACAGATGTGTTCCATCAGGTTAAGATCAGGAGAGTTCTGTTGCGAAGACATCAATGTGAATTCATTATCATGCTTCTCAGACCACTGTAGCACAATTCTGGCCTTGTAACAGGAACAGTTATCCTGCCATCACTGTCAGCAAATACATCAACTGTGAAGGGATACAGTTGGCCTGTAGTAATCTTCATTAGCCCATATCTTTTGTGGTCTCTTTGGTTAGTATCACAGGTCCCATATAAGCTCAGGTGAAAGGTGAATGTCGGCCATACCATAAAATTGTCCTCCACTGGCCCACATCCGTCACGCTGTGCAAATTTTGAGCAGCTATTTGCCTGGTTCACAGCATATCTGGAAAAGTCCATTGACCTGGTGTAACAAGAAATGGGATTAATCTAATTGGCAACACATTTCCATGGACCCATGGTCCAATCTCAGTGATCCCAGTCCCACTGCAAATGTAACTGACGATGTCGTTTGGTTAACGTGGAAACACACAGGAATTGTCTGCTGGAGAGCTCCACGTTCAACAATGTGTGCTGAGCTATGTGCTCCAAAACACTTGTGCCTGCACCATCGTGGTACTCTTGGAAAAGAAAAGCAAGAAACAAACCCCAGACACAATATCTGGACATATTCCTCAGCCAATGAGACTGAAATAAAGAAAGAGCTTCTTAAAATTGACCAAAGCAGTTTCTTTATCACCTAATAAACATTAAGTATAACTCTCGCAGAACTTGTCCGCAATAGGGCCATGGAACATCCTGAAGGCGGAATTTTCTGGGGGTTTTGAACTCCCTTGTATGACTGAAAGTCCTGAATCATCTAAGAACTGGCTCATTCCAGTGAAAAGAAAATTCGAAGAAATGGCACTACATAAGTACTGATGAAGCTGTGGACATGGTGAATTCCAGGATCCACTCCACTTGCTAATCTACATAAAGTTCGATGAACTGTGTACCTTAGACAATTTGCTTGCAGAAAATAACAAAGGTATTCAGGCTGCTATTTCCTGGACTTGTTTTGGAATTTGAACATATTAAACCCTCCATGGAAACCATTTTCATTACCACACAATATAGTGCAATATTATTTAATATGTTTTAATGTCTTGATTAAGTTTTGTTAACTAAGTTCATTTTAGTACTGTAAATTATAAGTTCGCTTAATAATGTCATTGTTCCTATTATATGATGTTTTGGACAAGTTATGAGATTGGGCTTTACAGAGGGGACAAGCCTTTGACCTACACAATCTGTGATGAGGTGTGGATAGCCAACACCTTGTCACCTACCCACAGTTTCATTGTCCATCAGTAACTTTCCATGGATGCTCACGACAGTAGCATTCAGCCGCTAAGCTTCACCCTTTCTGAGATGCTCAGTCCCTGTTGCAAGGTCATAACAGTCTTCCCTTTGTTGAAGACACTTGTGTCGGTGAGCTCCTCTGTTTTTGGTCTGTATTGTTGCTTGAATGATTCCCCATTTGTTGCTCCTCCACCTGCATGCCTTGCATACTGTGTCATGCCCATAGCGCCAACAGGTGGCACTCGTCATAATGTTTAGGCCTAGGCTCATCGGTGTATATTGTACTGTGCTGGCATGTAAACTAGAGTTCTAATTACATTTAAATGTTACAAAAGAGTGAGCCACTGCACAAGCCACCACACTGTGTTTAACTAGCTTCCTGTTGCGCTACTACTCAGGTACATCTGCCATCCAGCACACCAGAAATTTATACAGTGATTATAATAGGAGATTTCATAAATTGCCATACCTGACTTTCCGCATTAGATTCCAGGATTGCTGAAAGTCCTCACAGTTTCTTAACGAAGTTGAATACACAATCCTACTCTTTTAATGACTATGTATATTGTTTCTTGTAAGGAAGGGAAACTAAGGCCCTCAAAAATAAATGTTGTTGTTGTGGTCTTCAGTCCTGAGACTGGTTTGATGCAGCTCTCCATGCTACTCTATCCTGTGCAAGCTTCTTCATCTCCTAGTACCTACTGCAGTCTACATCCTTCTGAATCTGCTTAGTGTATTCATTTCTTGGTCTCCCTCTACGATTTTTACCCTCCACGCTGTCCTCCAATACTAAATTGGTGATCCCTTGATGCCTCAGAATATGCCCTACCAAACTCACACACACGACTGCAGTCCCAGGCAATTCAAACCACACTGCGAACAGCAGCACCAGTGCATGATGGGAGTAGCAACTGGGTGGGGGTAAGGCTGGGGCAGGGTTGGGGAGGGATGGTGTGGTGGGGGTGGTGTACAGTGAAGTTCTGTAGTTTAGATGTTGGTCAGGTAGAGGGGGGGGTGGGGTGGAGTAGTGGAAATGGTGAGAAATTAAAAAACTGGATGAGATGGTGGAATGATGGCTGTGTAGTGCTGGAATGTGAACAGGGGAGGGGTTGGATGGGAGAGAACAGTGACTAATGGAGATTGAGGCCAGGAGGGTAACAGGTATGTAGGATGTATTGCTGGGAAAGTTCCCACCTATGCAGTTCAGAAAATCTGGTGTTGATGGGAAGGAACCATATGGGACAGGCTGTGAAACAGTCATTGAAATGAAGGATATCATGTTTGGCAGCGTGTTCAGCAACCGGTTGGTCCACCTGTTTCTTGGCCACAGTTTGTCGGTGGCCATTCGTGTAGACAGACAGCTTGTTGGTTGTCATGCCTACATAGAATGCAGCACAGTGGTTGCAGCTTAGCTTGTAGATCACATGACTGGTGGCACAGATAGCCCTGCCTTTGATGGGTTAGGTGATGTTAGTGACTGGACTGGTGTAGGTGGTGGTGGGAGGATGTATGGGACAGGTCTTGCATTTAGGTCTGTTACAGGGGTATGAGACATGAGGTAAGGGATTGAGAGCAGGGGTTGTGTAAGGATGGACGAGTATATTTTGTGGGTTCACTGGATGGGGGAATACCACTGTGGGAGGGGTGGGAAGGGTAGTGGGTGAGACATTTCTCATTTCAGGACATGGCGAGAGGTAATTGAAATCCTGGCAGCAAATGTAATTCAGTTTCTCCAGTCCTGGGGGTACTGAGTTACAAAGGAATGCTCCTCTGTGGCTGGATGTTGGGACTTTGGGAGGTGGTGGGAGACTGGAAAGATAAGGCATTGGAGATTTGTTTTTGTACAAGGTTAGGAGTATAATTAAATAATTAGATATAATTATCCTCCCAACCTTGCACAAAAAAAAAAAATCTCCTGTGTCTTATCTTTGTTGGGAGGATAATTATATAATATAATTATCCTCCCAACCTTGTACAAAAATAAAATCTCCCGTACCTTATTGCTCCAGTCTCCCACCACCTCCAAAGTCCCACCTTCCAGCCACAGAGGAGCATTCCCCTCGTAACTCAGTACTCTTCTGGAGTGGAGAAACTGAATTATATTCTTCGCCAGGGTTTTGATTACCTCTCGTCGTGCCTTGAAATGAGAAATGTCCTGCCCACTATCCTACCCACGCCTCCCACAGTGGTATTGCGCCGTCCACCGAACCTACACATATACTCGTCCATCCTTACACAACCCCTGCTCTCAATCCCTTACCTCATGGCTCATACCCCAGTAATAGACCTAAATGCCAGACCTGTCCCATAAATCCTCCCACCACCACCTACTCCAATCCCGTCACTAACATCACCTATCGCATCAAATGCAGGGCTACATGTGAAACCAGTCATGTGATGTACAAGCTAAAATACAACCACTGTGCTGCATTCTATGTAGGCATGACAACCAACAAACTGTCTGTCTACATGAATGGCCACTGACAAACTGTGGCCAAGAAACAAGTGGACCACCCTGTTGCTGAACAAGCTGCCAAACATGATATCCTTCATTTCAATGACTATTTCACAGCCTGTCCTATATGGATCCTTCCCACCAACACCAACTTTTCTGAATTGTGCAGGTGGGAACTTTCCCTGCAATACAACTTACGTTCCCATAACCCTCCTGGCCACAAACTTCATTAATCACTGTCCTCACCCATCCATCCCCTTCCCTGTTCCCATTCCAGCACTATAAAGCCATCATTCCACCATCACACCCAGTTTTTTATTTCTCTCCTTTTCCACTACTCCCCCCCCCCTCCCCCCCCCCCCGCACCTCTCCCCTGTCCTCTGTCTAACCTGCAGCATTTCACTGTCTGCCACCCCCACCATACTATCCTTCCCTCTCCTCACCCCAGCCTCCTCCTTATCCTCACCCAGTCGCGACTCCCATCATGCGCTGGTGCTGTTGCTCGCAGTGTGGTTTCAGTTGCCCCTGAAACTGCAGTCATGTGTGAGTTGCGTGTGTGTATGTGTGTCTGTCATCTGTTGTTGACAAAGACCTTAATGGCCTAAAGCTATAATTGTGGGAGTCTTTTTGTTGAGCCTATCTGCGACTCAGCATGTCTGCTATATGGTGAGTAGCAACTTTTCTTTTCATTATATTTTACATTCCATCCTGGATTTTCCATTGTTGAATTCTTGCATGCACAATCTTTTGCAGTTGGGAGTTGGATCAAGTGATGCTTTTATACTAGAAATTCTGTGGAATGGGTGCTGTGGAGGAAAGTAATCAGCCACACATCCTCCAGATTTACATCTGTTGTCTTGGTGTCTTAGGCAGTCACTGTGACTCAAAAGACTGCACTGCATTATGACATGTTTCAGTACCCAAATAATTTTACAAATGTTCCTTCAGTTGATACTTTATTGCAAACATTTCACTACATTACTCCTTTTCTTTATTATTTATCAAAGCATTCAGCTGTATGCAAATCTGGGTCAATGTTGGAGTAGTCCATTTCTCCTTCTGAAGTAGAATCATTGATTACTTACTCCAGGATACTGTAAACATCGAATTTCATCTCAAAATTGTAGCATCGCATGAGCTGTGGACCAAAAGAACTAAAGTAGCCACTGAAAGTAACATGAGACTCAACAGAAGACATCAGATTCAACATAAGGTTGTGAACTAAAGATAGTACAGAATCCAGTAACAAGATGATAGCAAAATGTTGACGTCTTTCCTTCTTCAGTCTAGATATTTCTGGATAGAGCGCATTAAGCACAATGGCAGCTATGAATTTTTATGCACAACACAAGCAAATTCAGGTTTCACCTACAGCCCTGTGTGCACTCTGGAGCAGGGAAAAAGAGATTATATGGCTCTTGCTGTTTTCAGTGAAGAAATATATGTTTCCCTTGACCAGAGGTTTTAGGTAACTTTCTACTCAATCTCTCACTATTCTGGTTCTGTTTACATATTTCCCCCTTTTGCTGGATTCACAGAACTCCGCTTCTGAAGGCCACTGTATCTTTCTGATTTTGTTTACTTTTGATCTTATATGAAATTGGAGTACATTCAGAGACTCAACGAGAGAGAATATTTTTGTGTGGCAATAAGAGCCTTCAGGGGTAAATTATGGATATTGTCTTTTAGACATATTGTCCCGAGCAGATGAGAGTTATGGTGGAAGTGATAAGAATACCATAGAAATTGTAACTAACTTACCTGAAAGGTTAGTGATAAGAGGCTGAGGATTGGTTAGAAACTAATGGCTTTGTATTTCTCTTTTAATATAGGAAAAAAAGTACGCAGAACAAAATTATGATCTTCAGACAGACTGTTCACCTTTCAGTATAATTTCCACCCTTTTCATCTGTTTTTATCCTGCTTAAAAACAAGGTATTAATGCTGCATCATATATATGTGTGCCAGAACAAGTTTCTTTTAGTAGCCTAAACAGAAGAAGACTGAATGGACCATACTGTCCCAAAGTTGTATTACTTCAGCAGTGCTCTTATATTGCCATACAAAAGCATTGGAGTGTTGCATTACACACAGACATAAAGCTTACTCAGTTTATGTCTGGTGTTACAAAATATCAATGTCTTTATGTATCACACAGTTGACAATGGCATGTGATCGGGTGTTTGGTGCCCCGTTGTATACTCAACTTTTGTTGGCTGTGACATTCATCCTGTATTTTCCATACAATGATAAACTCACCTTCTTACTAAGCTGATACATCTTGTAGCATCCTATAAAACTCTTCAACCTTTTGTGAACAGGCATTGAGGTTTTACCTTCACCATTCAAACATTGTCACTGTCTGTTGTTTGGTATTAATGTCAATATAAGCCATTTTCACAAACATTACAGTGCTGCCAGCTGTTGATGGAATACACTCATCTTTCCAAGGAAAGTAGGTTATTTGCATGTTCCATGCAAATCTTGTATCTTCATCACTCATTTCTGTGCACGATAAAGCTGAGTGCTGGACAGTGTAAGATATTTCTCCTTTTAGTATTGTATTCTTCAATGTTATTGTTATTTTTGAACTGAGGTATACACAAAATTGCATAATTGGGTAAATGTACTTAACACAGTCGTGACATGTGCCCAACAGTTTAAAGAGCTGTATGCAAGAAGTTCTTGATTGGACACCACATATTGTTCTGATTACATACTTCTGTGTAATGAACTTTTTCTTTGCCAATTAAGAGTAGCCCAAAACGTGATGCCACAAGACATTAGCCCCTATACATGGAAAAAGTAAATCAGCTGAGGTCTACCATTGTCCATAATGCAAAATAGCAGAGCTTAGAATCATAAGATGATTGTAACACGTTTTCTGCTTTGGGGTCTTATCAACGCTCAAGAACTTGGAATTTCTGTTGGATCTAATGACGCTTTCCCTCGTGAAGTATTTTTTGCAGTGTCGTAACATCCTTTGTCATAATCAATGGCACATATTGTGTTTTATTTACATTGAGTGATAGTTGATGGCAACAACAATAGCTGCCCCAGTATCAATCCCTGCAGTACAACTTGTGATTATTCCCCACTTTAAAGATTCTTTTTTATTATTTATATTGTCTGATTTCTTAATGTGGCACTCTGCACCTTTTAGTTAAGCAGGATGAAAAACATTTACCAGCAAGAGCCTTGACATTGTAACGTTAGCTTTTCTAGGAGAATACCATAAACTACACAGTCAAATGCTTTTGATGACGTTGGAATAGAGACACAAAAGTCAAATTTGTTATATTACTACAATATTTTACTTGATGTGAAATAAGAGGCAGTACTTTCTGACTACCTCTCACAGATAGGTGTTTATATAATATCATATATTGTGTGACAAATAAGTGTTTTATCATTAAATAATTTAAAGAGTGAAGGCTTCCCGTCCCCTTCCCCCTCCCCCCCCCCCCCCCCCCCCACACACACACATAACCTATATGGTGATGTAAGTCATCATTCTTATGTTCCTTTCAATGACTCAGCACCTCAACTCTGGTCATTTGTTACCTTCATACCTTAAATTATTTACATTCCACCAGGACTTTTCATTACCATCTTTTATGATTAAAAACAAGCTATTGTCCCTGGAAACCTGAAATACTTTATTTCTATATGATTTTTCTGTTGCTTGTATTGCTGTGTTCTGTTTTAACAGTTAATGGGCTGTCATTGCTTAAAGAAATACTAATGTAATGTTCGTCTTTGAGTTTGAACGACATTAAAATTTTTACATAGCATATAATTAAGAAATGAAATCTCTCTCTGTGTTATTTAACCAGGTCTAGGAATGGGGTTCAGTTTTTCTGCAGCCATAGCAGCAGGTGTCCTGGAATATTTTTCGCTAAAACGCTGGCAACAGGGGTAAATACATTCAAAAAATATGTCGCTATATTTGATATGTCATTCATGCAAAATGTCTGGAAAAAATACACAAATTTCCTTATTTGCAGGCATGCCATTCAACAAGTTATACACAACACTACGTACAACGCAAGTGACATATCTTTGTTGTGGCAGATCCCACAGTACTGCCTAGTTGGCAGTGCTGAAGTCTTTGCAGGTGTTGCAGGTATGAGTACCTTTCACTTACATATTTACATTTGCTTTTTAGTATAAGAGGCATTTAGAAGACAGAAATACTGATGTGGAGAAAATTGCAGTTAAAATACAGTTAGCAGATAAATTTTCGGGAATATTTAAAAACGTTTTGGGTCTGTGTTTGTATTTTTCATCATTAATCTTTAGATTGGTTGACAGCTTTCTATGTATGTTACAAATGAACTCTTTCATTTGAGTATACTTTTTACTCTCACATTACTTGTAACTTGTTTTTAAAATACTAATTGGGGTCTTCATGTTTTATTTTCTTGTGTTGTTTCTTCTAAAATGTGCTTCTTTTTGTCTAATTAATGAGCAAGATGGCACAGGGATAAGACATTGGACTTGTATATTCAAGATAACTGCTCAAATCTACATTCAGCCATGCTGATTTGGGTTTTCAAACAATGGAAAATCCAGGATGGAATATAAAAAGATTATGAGTAGGAAAATTGCCATTCACCATATAATGGAGATGCTGAGTCACAGATAGACACAACAAAAGACTCTCACAATTGTAGCTTTTGGCCGTTAGGCCTTTGTCAACAATAGACAATCTGCCTTAACGGCCTAAAGCTATAACTTTGAGTCTCTTTGTTGTGCTTATCTGTGACTCAGCATCTACACTATATGGTGAGTAGCAACTTTCCTTCTCATAATACTGATTTGGGTTTTCTGTGATTTATATAAATAATACAGGGAGAGTGCCGGGAATGCCAACTTCTTCATCTCAGAGTAACACTTTCACCCTTCATCCTCAATTATTTGTTAGTTGTATTTCAATCTCTGTCTTCCCCTGCAATTTTTACCCTCTGAAGCTCCTCTAGTATCAGGGAAATTATTTCCTGATGTCTTTGTCCCTTATTCTTGTCAGTGTTTTCCATTTGTCACTTTCTTCTCCATATTCTACGCCTTTCTAATCTTATCAGTCCACCTAATATTCAACGTCCTTCTATAGCACCACATCCCAAATGCTTCGATTCCCTTCTTTGCAAGTTTTTCCATAGCCTGTGATGCTCCACACATACATATTCAGAAATTTCTTCTTCAGATTAAGGCCAATATTTGATACTAGTAGACTTCTCTTTGCCAGGAGTGCCCTCTTTGCCTGTGTTAGTCCGCATTGTATGTCATCCTTGCTTGTTCCATTATGGGTTACTTTGCTTACAAGACAGCAAAAGTCTTCACCTACTTCGTAATCACCAAGTCTGATGTTATGTTTCTCGGTATTGTCATTTCTGCTACTTCTCATTACTTTTGTCTTTTTCTGGTTTAGTCTCAATCCATATTCTTTACTGATTAGACTGTTTATTCCATACAATGTGTCCTTTATTACTTCTTTGCTTTTTCACTGACAGTAGCAATGTCAGTGAATATTATTATCATTATATCCTTTCACCCCGAATTTTAATGCTAATCTCAAATCTTACTTTTATTTCAGTCATTTCTTCTTTGATGTATAAATTGAACTATAGGGGTGAAAGACTTTTTACCTGTCATACACCCTTTTTAATCGGAGCACTATGTTCTTGGTCTTGTATTCTTGTTGTTCTCTCTTAGTTCATACACTCCTGGAAATTGAAATAAGAACACCGTGAATTCATTGTCCCAGGAAGGGGAAACTTTATTGACACATTCCTGGGGTCAGATACATCACATGATCACACTGACAGAACCACAGGCACATAGACACAGGCAACAGAGCATGCACAATGTCGGCACTAGTACAGTGTATATCCACCTTTCGCAGCAATGCAGGCTGCTATTCTCCCATGGAGACGATCGTAGCGATGCTGGATGTAGTCCTGTGGAACGGCTTGCCATGCCATTTCCACCTGGCGCCTCAGTTGGACCAGCGTTCGTGCTGGACGTGCAGACCGCGTGAGACGACGCTTCATCCAGTCCCAAACATGCTCAATGGGGGACAGATCCGGAGATCTTGCTGGCCAGGGTAGTTGACTTACACCTTCTAGAGCACGTTGGGTGGCACGGGATACATGCGGACGTGCATTGTCCTGTTGGAACAGCAAGTTCCCTTGCCGGTCTAGGAATGGTAGAACGATGGGTTCGATGACGGTTTGGATGTACCGTGCACTATTCAGTGTCCCCTCGACGATCACCAGTGGTGTACGGCCAGTGTAGGAGATCGCTCCCCACACCATGATGCCGGGTGTTGACCCTGTGTGCCTCGGTCGTATGCAGTTCTGATTATGGCGCTCACTTGAACGGCGCCAAACACGCATACTACCATCATTGGCACCAAGGCAGAAGCGACTCTCATCGCTGAAGACGACACGTCTCCATTCGTCCCTCCATTCACGCCTGTCGCGACACCACTGGAGGTGGGCTGCACGATGTTGGGGCGTGAGCGGAAGACGGCCTAACGGTGTGCGGGACCGTAGCCCAGCTTCATGGAGACGGTTGCGAATGGTCCTTGCCGATACCCCAGGAGCAACAGTGTCCCTAATTTGCTGGGAAGTGGCGGTGCGGTCTCCTACGGCACTGCGTAGGATCCTACGGTCTTGGCGTGCATCCGTGCGTCGCTGGGGTCCGGTCCCAGGTCGACGGGCACGTGCACCTTCCGCCGAACACTGGCGACAACATCGATGTACTGTGGAGACCTCACGCCCCACGTGTTGAGCAATTCGGCGGTACGTCCACCCGGCCTCCCGCATGCCCACTATATGCCCTCGCTCAAAGTCCATCAACTGCACATACGGTTCACGTCCACGCTGTCGCGGCATGCTACCAGTGTTAAAGACTGCGATGGAGCTCCGTATGCCACGGCAAACTGGCTGACACTGACGGCGGCGGTGCACAAATGCTGCGCAGCTAGCGCCATTCGACGGCCAACACCGCGGTTCCTGGTGTGTCCGCTGTGCCGTGCGTGTGATCATTGCTTGTACAGCCCTCTCGCAGTGTCCGGAGCAAGTATGGTGGGTCTGACACACCGGTGTCAATGTGTTCTTTTTTCCATTTCCAGGAGTGTATATATTATCCATCTTTCCTTCTAGCTTACTCCAGTTTTTCTCAGAATTACATAGAAAATACGTACACATGAGACACAAACAGTATAAACTATGTCCTCCAAACATTATTAGGATACTTCTGGTGAAAAATATGCATGCACAAGAGTTTTCATAATTATTCAGAATTATAACAAAAAACTTGTTATAACAAGAATAATAGGGATAAAAGTTCAAAACTACTATTTTCTTCAAGTAAAGGTTTGTCTGGAAAGTAATGTCACTAAGTCCATAAAAAGCAATTTCCTGGTCAGAAGGATACAATGCATCAATAAATTTTTCCAGTGAGATTTCCAAGCATTATAGGCATCCTGGAAGGCTTGGGTTAAAATGGCATTTAGGACACGCATAACAGCAGCTTTTACATTGTCGATAGTCTCAAACTGATGTCCTGTCAAGGATGTTGCGATTTGAGGAAATGAAAGAAAAAAAAAAAGTCTGCCAGAGTGAGGTCAGGACTGTGGACAGCGGTTGGCAGCATTGCCATATAGTTTTTGCACCGATAATCCTGTATCTAGAAGGCTGTGTGGCTGGGTGTGAAAGCATTGATAGAGTTTCCAGGAACTGGCAGAGTGTGATCTGATGTGGACATAAGACAGCATCGACAGTCTGTTGGCAGGTATAAACTCGTAGTCAATGATATCATTACCATGAAAAGATAGTGAGCATTGTCTTTAATGTGGATCTGGTCATGCATGCCACCTTTGGAAGTGAAGAGTGGGAGGTGTGCCACTCAGAGCTCTGTCTCTTCATCTCAATGTTACATTTGAAAACCCATGACTTGTCTCCTGTTGCAACATTGTCCAAGAAAGTAACATAATTTCTACACAATTCCAGAAATTCATCACAGACAAGCATTTGGTTGGACTTCCACTCGTCAATCAAAATTTGATTGTTCGCCATTGTTCAGTTGAACAGGGCACCACAGCTGGAATCAGACTATCAGAGGTTCATGTAGGGCATCTTAATATGGCATTGGCCCAGTAGTAGATATACTACCTCTGTGAAGGTTACTTGCAACAGTGGCTGAAACATGACAACACAGTCACATACCCTGAAAAGTTCTACTGAGGGTGACAGTAGCCAAAAAAGTGTATGCTCACACTTGTATAGTCTGTTGTAATATTGCGGATGTTACAATCTGAGGACTCGAGGAGTCACAATAATCTTGTATTTTTAACTGATGTATTAAAAAATACAGTGCTTTTCAAAAATGGAATAACATCATCTGTTGACATAACAAATAGCTTGATCTGCACTAACAGCAGAAAGTTGATTAGAGGGAATCTGCAAGAAAGTACCATATTATTTAGTCAATTTACACATTTTGTAATACAGTAAAATCAATGTATAAGATGATAAATGCTTTGCTTTTTAAGTTTAAGGTAGTTGGTAATACTGAAAATAGTTAACTGGAATACCTTGAACCAGTAAAGAGGAAATCAACTGTCTGTGGTGTTATATTATTGAGGTTATAACTGATATAGTGCTGTATGAAAAAGTGTGTGTGTGTGTGTGTATGTGTGTGTGTGTGTGTGTGTGTGTGTGTGTGTGTGTGGTGGCATGCCTCCACATTTGTGAAAGAATTCAAGCTTGAAAGCAGATTTACAGTCCTCAGTTCTTGTTTATGGGCTTATTGACTGACTAATGCCTCCATGAAACACATTGCTTGAAATCAGAGAGATTGGCAATTTGCTGTTTTTATTATGACCAAATGTGAGCTATGTTTTTTCACAGGTGAGACATAGACATAAATCAGCAGTTACATTTTAGATAGATTTGTCTATGGTTCAGCCAAAGTGTGAGTTTAGTGTGTATGAAGTTTTGAAATATTACAGAGCCACATTCCTTTTTCGAGAAAAAGTGAGTTTTCCAGCAGTCTAGACATGTTGCTGGTCATTGTTTTTTCAATTAATTGAAGATGAACATGCACAGATTGTTCTTATATGGGACAGTTCATATTCCCATTTTAGTGTAGAAGTTCGATATGTCATTACCATAGTCCCCTACTTTATTGCAAAGGTTAAGCCATCCTCACGCAGGATTTATGCTGCTTCAAGGTGCTAGCACAGTCTGTCTATCAAAACTGTACTGTTACAATGTGTAACTGTTGAGAGAGAGAGAGAGAGAGAGAGAGAGAGAGAGAGAGAGAGAGAAGGGCTGGGGGAGGGGGGGGGGTGTCTAAAGTGCAAGCTCATTAGAAATTATAAATGGATCAAGAGAAGATATTGTGAAATCCATTGTGCATGAAGTTTGATGTGTTGATGGTGGTCAGTGAACACTATTTGATTAATTAAGGGTTGTAGAATGTCAGCCTTACATACCCTCTACCACACAAGATGTAAAATCCAGCATCAAATGATGTTTGTAATGAGAGTTAGAAACATGTAGGCTGCCATGAGAGTTACCCTGAAAGAGATCCCTGTTCTCAACTTGCAGGTGAGTGCATGGCAGAACAAACACCAGCATTCAACCGTGGGATTTTCAAGAATGTTATGTTTATTTAAATACACCTTCAGTGAGACAAATGTTTTAGAACATGGACCTTTTGGAGAGTAGATGTATCTGACAGTAATAGTTGTCAATCGCAGAAATTGGGATATATTGGATCTCTTCAGTGGAATGGCATAATTTATGGACTTCGTGACCACATATATATCAAGCTCTTGTTATTCTTTCTCCATTTCCTGTCTGAGGCAGCAAACACTAGCATAACTGTGTCAAATTGTTACAGAAGTATTATGTTCAGTTAGTTACAGAGTAGGTGCTGTAGATTATTCTCAGTAACTGAGGACTGAGAGCCCCATTGAAGCTACTCCTGCTGTGTCCATTTATGCAGAGAGCCAGTTTAGTGGTGGTCATTCCTGTGTAGGTTGCTGTGCAATGAGGACATGTCAGCTGGTAAACAACATGCAGGATTTTGCAAGTTACTCTACCTTTGGTGCAATTACATTTATAGATAAAAGGTTCTCCACTTACATTTAAATAGTATATTGCATTGCAATGTATGGGGCAGTTCAAAATGAATATAGCCATTACAAATGTATCAGTAAGAATTACTGGCAATGTAAAAGAAATATATACTTTTTATGTGCTTTATAGATATTTTATAAGACTCCTGTCAGTCATGGACAACTTCTAAGTGATAATCCATTTTACACCATAGATTCTGAAGTGTATGTCAAGTTAGGAATGCAAGCGAATTACAGATGCGTTCTTAGAGTTCTAGAATTGTTTTTGGTAAAGGAAGTTCATACAAAGGTTCTTTAACACAACCCCATAAAAAGAAATCCATGGATGTCAGATCTGGAGATCTAGAGGACCAAAATCTGAACACAGCTTCACCATATCCAGTATGACTGACACAATGGTTGGGAAAATGTCAATTTAAAAAATTCCTTACCCAGTGTGGGCATATTACATTTTGTTGATAGATCGAGGTACTGCATTCATGCAAAGGTTTCCCTGGACTGTGTGTCCAAACGAAAGGCAAATCCTTTCAATGTTGTATGGCAAGACACATTTGGGAATAATGTTGGCATTTGGAAGACAGTGAAATCATCTTTTCTCTGTGATACAGAACAATAGTTGTTAGATTTAAACAAGCAGTATGCATTGCATCCGTAGTCTAATGGTAACGTCTTGATTAGTAATAAAAACGTTCTCAGTCACAGGTTTGAAACTCACCAACACTCAAATTTTTATTAATAATCAGCATTGGCAGCCGAAAACTTCTGGCATAAGAAGTCGCCCTCATTTTGCCAACAGTGGAGGAGCAGACTGAGGTTCAGGGCACTGTCTTCTCTTGTTGAGGGGAGGGGGGGGGGGGGGGGGGGAGGGAGGGGGGGGAACTGCCCTAAAGGCAGAAGAATCATTAATGGTCAATGGCATGTGGATGCAGAAGGCAATGGAAACCTCTGGATTAAAGACACATAATGTGTTGTGACAAACCTAGCTGGGATATTTTTACTTCCCCTCTTGTTTTGCCATCTGCCTCCTTAAGATTCTGTTTTTCATGTGCGACTAATTACCATTAACATACATGAGTATAATCTGCATTTTCATAAAAGAGAAAGGGTGGCCAACATTTTTAAAGAATATACCACCAGATCTAATTTCGTGCTTAGTTTTATGTATGCAATTGATTTTCTAATTTATTTCAACTATTCCTAGTTAGTATCTTTTGTTATAGAGTGAAATCAGTAATTGTTTCGTAACTTAAATTCTATGTTGACAGATAGATATTCAGCGATCACAGGTTCTGCAGACCAGGTGCTGCATCCACAAACTGCCTCCATTCCTTCCTGTTTTGGGCCCGGTTCCTCCAGGTGTCTTCAATTCCCAGGACTGCTAGGTCCTTCGCTATGTCGTCCATCCAGCACTGCCTTGGTCGTCCAGTGGGGTGTTTGGTGTTTGGTTTCCCCGCTAGTGCCATCTTCGCCTGTCTTCCATCTGGCATACAGGCTACATGGCCCACCCATTGGATTCTTTTGCTCTTTATCTTCTGTAGGATAGTTGGTTGTCACATCAGAAGGTAGATTTCCTCGTTTTTCCTCCTCCTCCATTCTCCGTTATCTGAAACTGGACCCCATATCTTCTTCATTACTCTCCTTTAAAATATTAATAGTTTTTCCCTTTCTCACTTAGTCATGCTCCGTATTTCTGAACTGTACATTGCTGCTCCCCTCCCCCCCCCCCTCCCCCTCCTCCCCCCTCCTCCCCCTCCAACTCCCTCCTCCCCCCTCCGCCCTCCTCCCCCCCCCTCTCCCCATGAGGTATGGACTTTGCCGTCAGTGGGGAGGCTTGCGTGCCTCAGTGATACAGATATCCGTACCGTAGGTGCAACCACAACGGAGGGGTATCTGTTGAGAGGCCAGACAAATGTGTGGTTCCTGAAGAGGGGCAGAAGCCTTTTTAGTAGTTGCAGGGGCAACAGTCTGGATGATTGACTGATTTGGCCTTGTAACACTAACCAAAAAAGCCTTGCTGTGCTGGTACTGCAAACGGCTGAAAGCAAGGGGGAAACTACAGTCGTAATTTTTCCCGAGGGCATGCAGCTTTACTGAGTCCCCCATTCGGATCTTCGGGCTGGGACTACTCAGGAGGACTTTGTTATCAGGAGAAAGAAAACTGGCGTTCTACAGATCGGAGTATGGAATGTCAGATCCCTTAATCGGGCTGGTAGGTTAGAAAATTTAAAAAGGGAAATGGATAGGTTAAAGTTAGATATAGTGGGAATTAGTGAAGTTTGGTGGCAGGAGGAACACGACTAATGGTCAGGTGAATACAGGGTTATAAATACAAAATCAAATAGGGATAATGCGGGAGTATGTTTAATAATGAATAGGAAAGTAGGAATGTGGTTAAGCTGCTACAAACAGCACAGTGAACGCATTATTGTGGCCAAGATAGATACGAAGCCCATGCCTACCACAGTGGTACAAGTTTATATGCCAACTAGCTCCACAGATGACGAAGAGATTGATGAAATGTACAATGAGATAAAAGAAATTATTCAGATAGTGAAGGGAGACGAAAATTTAACAGTCATGGGTGACTGGAATTCAAGAGTAGGAAAAAGAAGAGAAGGAAATGTAGTTGGTGAATATGGATTGAGGGGAAGAAATGAAAGAGGAAGCTGCCTGGTAGAATTTTGCACAGAACATAACTTAATCATAGCTAACACTTGTTCAAGAATCATAAAAGAAGGTTGTATACATGGAAGAAGCCTGAGATACTGGAAGGTGTCAGAGATATTATATACTGGTAAGACAGAGATTTAGGAACCAGGTTTTTAAATTTTAAGACATTCCCAGGGGCAGATGTGGACTCTGACCACAATCTATTGGTTATGAACTGTAGATTAAAACTGAAGAAATTGCAAAAAAGTGGGAAATCGAGGAGATGGGACCTGGATAAACTGAAAGAACCAGAGGTTGTAGAGAGCTTCAGGCAGAGCATTAGGGAACGATTGACAAGAATGGGGGAAAGAAATACAGTAGAAGAAGAATGGGTAGCTTTGAGAGACGAAATAGTGGAGGCAGCAGAGGATCAAGTAGGTAAAAAGACGAGGGCTAATAGAAATCCTTGGGTAACAGAAGAGATATTGAATTTAATTGATAAAAGGAGAAAATATAAAAATGAAGAAAATGAAGCAGGCAAAAAGGAATACAAATGTCTCAAAAATGAGATCGACAGGTAGTGCAAAATGGCGAAGCAGGAATGGCTACAGACCAGATGTAAGGATGCAGAGGCATATATCACTAGGGGTAAGATAGATACTGCCTACAGGAAAATTAAAGAGACCTTTGGAGAAAAGAGAACCACTTGCATGAATATCAAGAGCTCAGATGGAAACTCAATTCTAAGCAAAGAAGGGAAAACAGAAAGATGGAAGGGGTATATAGAGGGTCTATACAAGGGCGATGTTCTTGAGGACAGTATTATAGAAATGGAAGAGAATGTAGATGAAGATGAAATAGGAGATATGATACTACCTGAAGAGTTTGACAGAGCACTGAAAGACCTAAGTCGAAACAAGGTCCCGGGAGTAGACAACATTCCGTTAGAACTACTGACAGCGTTGGGAGAGCCAGGCCTAACAAAACTCTACCATCTGGTGAGCAAGATGTATGAGACAGGTGAAATACCCTCAGACTTCAAGAAGAATATAATAATTCCAATCCCAAAGAAAGCAGGCATTGACAGATGTGAGAATTACTGAACTATCAGTTTAATAAGGCACTGCTTCGGTAGCTCAGATGATAGAGCACTTGCCCGCGAAAGGCAAAGGTCCCGTGTTCGAGTCTCGGTCGGGCACACAGTTTTAATCTGCCAGGAAGTTTCAAGAGAATAGAAGCTTTTGAAATGTGCTGCTACAGAAGAATGCTGAAGATTAGATGGGTAGATCACATAACTAATGAGGAGGTATTGAACAGAATTGGGGAGAAGAGAAATTTGTGGCACAACTTGACTAGAAGACGGGATCGGTTGGTGGGGCATATTCTGAGGCATCAAGGGATCACCAATTTAGTATTGGAGGGCAGTGTGGAGGGTAAAAATCGTAGAGGGAGACCAAGAGATGAATATACTAAACAGATTCAGAAGGATGTAGGTTGCAGTAGGTACTGGGAAATGAAGAATCTTGTACAGGATGAAGTAGCATGAAGAGCTGCATCAAACCAGTCTCTGGACTGAAGACCACAACAACAACAACAACAACATTGCTGTTGGGCATATCACTGTGTTGTAGATTTTCATCTTAGTGTTCACTGAGATCGGTTTAGAGCCGAGCACCTCTCTGAGGGAATGCATGCATTTCATTCCCACTGCTATTCTTTCCTTGATGTCCATTTTTATGTTTTTGTCTGTGGTAAACCAAGATCCCAAGTATTTGAACTGGTGTACACCCTTGAACGTCCTGCCATCTATCTCAAGAAATTCTTCCTGCTCTTGTCTTCTTCCTAATTGCATGAACTCTGTTTTGTCTCGATTCACTTTGAGCCCTACTTTCTGTGCACAATTGTCCATTGTTGACTTATAAACAAATATAAATTTTGCACTAATTATAAACTTTGGGGGAACACCTAATGGTAATTTTAAAGAATCTATTCGGCTCTGCTTGGAAACATATTAGCAAAGCCAGCCCTTAATTAATTTCAAAGTAATTTTCAGTTTCATCAAAAATATTGTTTGCATAACTATATATATATATATATATATATATATATATATATATATATATATATATATATATATATATATATATGTTAATTTCATCATTTAAACAAATAATTTGGCCTAATTCTTGTAGTAGAAGAAATTACAAAAATAACCAATTTTTTTTATGTATTCAGTTAATTCAATGAGTTAAGTTTTAATTGTAATTTTTGTAAAACATTGAACAATGTGTATTTTCAGTACCTATTATTGTGAGGATACATAAAGGTCCAGTTTTTGGGCCCGAGACAATCAGTCCACGGCCGAGTTTCAGACAAGAAACCTGTGTTGGTTAGAACGACAATAGTGCATCAACTTAACCATGAAATAAGTGTAACAAAAATAGGTCGTGTGTTAAAACAATTTATTTGAAAGACTGTGAACTGTGTGGTTAGGTTGTTACTGCTTGTAGATGTTCAGCAGTAAACTGTTGTAGCAGTATGTCGACGTTTGCCAGCAAACTATTAATGAGGCTTATTGAAAGGTAAACAATTGTGCACTGGACACATAACTGTGTATTATTGTATTATTGGAGGGTTGTGAACAGTGAAAGTAAAGAACTGTGAAACGCAACTGTGCACCTGTAGTCGGTGTTGAAATTACAAACCCCATTTTTCAGCCATTGTAGCAACGTAGTACGTCAACACCGAGGACAATCAACGAAGAAATAAAGCAGGTGAACATCACAGTGTATCCACAGGACATGTGGCTTGTAATTGAGAAAGTGTCATGATGACCTTTCCATTGGCAAAAGATTCTGGAATAGTCCCCCATTCTGATCTCCGGGAGGGGACTGCCAAGGGGGAGGTGACCATGAGAAAAAGATTGAATAATCAACGAAAGGATAACGTTCTACGAATCGGGGCATGGAATGGCAGAAGCTTGAACATGGTAGGGAAGCTAGAAAATCTGAAAAGGGAAATTCAAAGGCTCAGTCTAGATATAGAAGCGATCAGTGAAGTGAAATGGAAATAAGACAAGGATTTCTAGTCAGAGGAACATAGGATAATATCAACAACAGCAGAAAATTGTATAATGGGAGTAGGATTCATTATGAGTAGGAAGGTAGGGCAGAGAGTGTGTTATTGTGAATAATTCAGTGATATTCTATCGGAATTGACAGCAAACCAACACCAACAACGATAGTTCATAAATACATGCTGACGTCGCAAGCTGAAGATGAAGAGATAGAGAAAGCATACGAGGATATTGAAAGGGTAAAACAGTTCATAAATGGATATGAAATTCTAAGAGCCATTGGGAACAGGAAAATATGGACTTGGGACAGAGAATGAGAGAGTTCTGTAATAAATTTCAGCTAGTAATAGCAAAGACTCTGTTCAAGAATCACAAGAGGAGGTGATACATGGGAAGATTTCAGTTAGATTGCATCAAGATCAGACAGATTTTGAAATCAAGTACTGGATTGTAAGGCACACCCAGGAGCAGATATTGGCTCAGCTCACAATGTAGTAGTGATGAAGAGAAGGCTGACGTTTAAGAGATTAGCCAGGAAGAATCAATATGCAAAGAAGTGGCATACAGAAGTACTAAGGAATGATGAGATATGCATGAAGTTTTCTTAGGCTATAGAAACAGCAATGAGGAATAGCTCAGTAGGCAGTACAGTTGAAGAGAAATGGACATCTCTAAAAAGGGCAATCACAGAAGTTGGACCGAGCGAGGTGGCGCAGTGGTTAGACACTGGACTCGCATTCGGGAGGACGACGGTTCAATCCCGCGTCCGGCCATCCTGATTTGGGTTTTCCGTGATTTCCCTAAATCACTCCAGGCAAATGCCGGGATGGTTCCTCTGAAAGGGCATGGCCGACGTCCTTCCCCATCCCTCCCTAATCCGATGAGACCGATGACCACGCTGTCTGGTCTCCTTCCCCAAACAACCAACCAACCAACAGAAGTTGGAAAGAAAAACATATGTACAAGAAAGGTAACAGAAGTAATACTTCAGTTGATAGATGAATGGAGGAAGTACAAAAATGTTCAGGGAAATTCATGAATACAGAAGTGCAAGTTGCTAAGGAATGAAATAAATTGGAAGTGCAGGGAAACCAAGACAAAATGGCTGCATGAAAAATGTGAAGAAATCGAAAAAGAAATGATTGTCACAAGGACTGAACTCAGCTTATAGATAGGTCAAAACAACTTTTGGTGAAATTAAAAGCTAGGGTGCAATGGGAATTCCTCTATTAAATGCAGAGGAGAGAGTGGATAGGTGGAAAGAGTACATTGAAGGTCCCTATGAAGGGAAAAATGTGTCTCCTGTGGTAGAAGAAGAAACGGAAGTCAATTTAAAAGAGATAGGGGATCCAGTATTAGAATCAGAATTTAAGAGAGCTTTGGATGGCTTAAGATCAAATAAGGCAGAAGGGATAGACAACATTTCATTAGAATTTCTAATATCATTGAGGGAAGTGCCAACAAAATGACTATCCACATTGGTGTGTAGAGCATATGAGCCTGGCGACATACCATCTGACTTTTGGAAAAATATCATCCACACAGTTCCGAAGACTGCAGGAGCTGAGAAGTGTGATAATTATTGCACAATCAGCTTAACAGCTTGTGCATCCAAGTTGCTGACAAGAATAATATACAGTAGAATGGAAAACAAAATTGAGGATGTGTTAGATAAAAATCAGTTTGGGTTTAGGAAAGGTAAAGGCAACAGAGAAGCAATTCTGACATTGCAATTGACAACGGAAGCAAGACTAAAGAAAACTCAAGACATGTTCATAGGATTTGTCGACCTGAAAAAAGCGTGTGACAAGGTAAAATGGTGCAAGATGTTCGAAATTCTGAGAAAAATAGGTCTAAGCTACAGGGAGAGGCAGTTAATATACAATATCTACAAGAGGCAAGATGGATAATAAGAGTGGACGACCAAGAACTAAGAGCTGAGATTAAAAAGGGTGTAAGACGGGTATGTAGTCTTTTGCCCCAACTGTTCAATACGAACATTGAAGAAGCAGTGATGGAAATAAAATAAAGGTTAAGGAGTGGGATTAAAATTCAGGGTGAAAGGATATCAGTGATGTGATTTGCTGATGACATTGCTACCTTGAGAGAAAGTGAAGAAGAATTACATGATCTGCTGAATGGAATGAACAATCTAATGGGTACAGAATATGGATTGAGAGTAAATTGAAGAAAAATGAAAGTAATGAGAAGCAGCAGAAATGGTAACAGCAAGAAACTTAACATCAGGATTGGTGGTTATGAAGTAGATGAAGTTGAGAAATTCTACTACCTAGGCAGCAAAATAACCAATGACGGGTGAAGCAAGGTGGACATCAAAAGCAGACTAGCACAGGCAAAAAGGGCAAGAGGAGTCTTCTGGTATCAAACATAGGCCTTACTTTGCGGAATAAATATCTGAGAATATACGTTTGGAGCACAATATTGTATGGTAGTGGACTGTAGGAAAACTGAAACAGAGGAGAATCAAAGCATTTGAGATATGGTGCTACAGATGAATTTTGAAAATAGGTGGGCTGATCAGGTAAGGAATGAGGAGGTTCTGTGCAGAATCAGGGAGGAAAGGAGTATGTGGAAAACGGTGAAAAGGAGAAGGGACAGGATGATATGACATCTGTTAAGGCATCAACAAATGACTTCCATGATACTAGAGGGAGCTGTGGAGAGCAGACACTATAGAGGATGACAGGGATTGGACTACATCCAACAAATAATTGAGGACGTAGAATGAGATTTTCTCTCTTCAGCAGAGTGTGCGCTGATATGAAACTTCGTGGCAGATTAAAACTGTGGACAGGACCGAGACTTGGACTCAGGACCTTTGTCTTACACAGGCAAGTGCTCTACCATCTGAGCTACTCAACCATTTGATCAGGACCTGTCCTCACAGCTTCAGTTCTGCCAGTACCTCATCTCCTATCTTTCAATTGAGGATGTAGGTTGCAAGTGGTACTCTGAGATGAAGAGGTTGGCACAGGAGAGGAATTCGGGGGCCACATCAAACCAGTCAGAAGACTGATGACCCCTCCTCCCCCCCCCCCCAAAAAAAAAGAAAGAAATGCCTTGATATGAAGGAATTCACACTTTTTCACTTATGCTGTACATGCTTCAGCTTCAGAATCACAGCACTTGCACAGTGGTCAAAAGTGTGAATTTTCTTTTACATTCTCTGCAACTCGATGTACCACTATGCATTAAATAGTTATAGCTGTTTGTAATCACTATAGTCATTTTGAATTGCCCTTTGTTTCAAATAAAGTATGTTCATTTCATCTGCCTCATGGCCCCATAATATGTAGTTAATGCTTTGCAAGTTTCTCTGTTTTATCATAAAATAAAAGTAACTGATATTATAATGATTCATTAGGTCTCGAGTTCGCCTATTCAGCAGCTCCACGGCCACTGCAAGGTGTTGCCATGGGCTTGTTCTCTGCAACGGAAGGAGTGAATTCTCTCCTGGGAACAGCTCTCATCTCAGCTCTCTCTCCAGTCTGGATCCGCCAGGATGCACAACATTTCCAAGGCCACCTCGATTATTACTTCTTCCTGTTGGCTGGTATCCAGGGTGTGGCATTAACTGCATATGTGGTGTGGCTTATAGTTAGGTCCAGACACAGTTCTGATTCTGCCAGCGGAAGCTCAATTTACAGTCCACCACCTTAAGTGTCGTGAACGGAAGACTTGTTCAGAGTATAGAGTACAGTACACTTGCTGCATTTCTAATGTACTCCTATGGAGTAATAAAAAGTTGAACAATCCTGCTGTGGACCACATTCATGCCGCTTTGAAGCCATTCGTCAGAATATGAAGCTTTTATTGGAGCATTTAATTGCTAAAAAATCAGATAATCTTGCACAAATCTCAAGGAATACATGGGCATAAAGACTGTTAATAGCAATAAACTGTTATCTGCAACATAGTCACATAAAGTCTAAAAACCATATTTTACAATACTTAAGCCACAAAAATAATAAAAAGCTTTTGTCTGGTCTCGGAATGATCTCTCAGTCTGACAGAGAATGACAAACTTTCCTTGAGAAGGGCTGTACCATAAGTTTACCATAAACTTTCTTTTATTAATCAAAATTTCATGTTTTTTTATGGGCTCTTTGATGGATAATTTATTGCAATGTATAAATTGTTAAAGATAAAAATGAAGTGTTTGTATTGAAATGTACCTAAGAAAATATCCAGTTTTATTTCACCAATAATGAATGTTTTGTTGTAATGCACATTCCTTGTCCCTTAATTATCTATGTTATCTCTCTTTGAAACTTTATCTCAAAGAGAATTTATAAACAAGATTTTGCTCCCCTTCTATGATGTAGGCTTCTGCTGCTGCTATAGAAATATCTTACCACATTTTCTGTAATAATTTGTTTAATTTTATAGACATTCTTGTATATTTGTGAATAATTAAGACTGATGTATGTGTGTCAGTGTTTTAGGACCAATATTTTACTTTGACATACACCTGGTCTTATTTGGTGCTCGTCAAAGATTTTTTTAATGCATTAGAAACAGTTTTGATTGTTGACATCCCAGTTGCTTGAGCCAATAGTAAATTTAAGTCTCGAAATTCCATATCACATTTTTTAATACATGCAGAAAAGTATCCAGTAATGGGCAGACAGAATGTAATTCAAATTGTCAAACCATAAGTGACATTGTGTGTACTACATTCCTCTTCAAACATCAAACTCTCAAAAGTCAACATATATAAATCACAGATATATGCATGATAACATTCGAAAATTGAAATTTATCCAATTAACAGTTTGGGAAAGATTTGGGTGATTTTTGACTGAGTTGAAAGGTCAGTAAGTAAACCAGGTGCCATTTAAGATGTGAATTGTAGAGATTCTTAGAAAAGAGTAGGTAATGAGAAGGAATCCTCACAAAGCAGTAGGTTGCTGTAAATTTAAAAGTTCAGAATGTGTTCTACAGATAGATAAGTCATGTAAAGCTGCTTAGCCTATTTTGTGAGTAGTAATTGTTCAGTATCCTGAGTGAAGTCTTGCAGATATAACAAGTATTTGATTGGCAATTTGATCTTATTGCAGAGTAATATTGCTTTTAAATTTATTTGGCTGAATATGATGAAACACTGAAATTTAATTATGTAACTTGGTGCAAACAATAGGAGAGATGATAACAGTTTTCAGCGAATGAAGCACACTTATTTCTAGCATGTGTAGATTAAGTTCTGAGTCTTACTTAACAGCTCCTGGTTGTGCAATCTAAAACTAAGTTATTCTTATTAACTGATTTGCCCTAAAATCAAATAATTATCTAATTTATCTTGGTGTATGTGGTGCACTGCTGTTGAATAAAGTTTAGGTTCTCACATTTTTATGAACTTTTGCTGTTGTAATAACTTGTGAAATGCATTATTCATAAGACTTTCTGCCTTCTAATGCTATCTCTTATATGTTGACTCCTCATTTCTTATATCCTGTGACTTTGGCTGTTTGCTATTCAGATGGGTGTATGGGGAACTAATATCCTGTTTTAGTGCATTTGGTTATTGCAAAAAAAAGTAGTAAAAGAAAATGAAGTGTTAACAAACCAGGGAAAGTTTATTTTTCCTATAAAAAGTGCTAGTTGAGCATTTATTAGATAAAGAAAGAACAAATGCTGAATCCTTAATACTCAATTAATTACTCCTGTTGTGCTGTCAATCCTTGTTTGTTACTGCATGTTGACCCTTGATCTGACTGAGCAGATATTATACATTGTGAGACTCATTTATCCCCTTTAAAGGGAGGAAAATGTTTCTCATGACTACTGTTACTTTTGCTGTGTATTAAGAGACAAATCTTAGCCATTGTTATTTTGTTAAATATAATGCCTCGTTTCACAGTTGGTATTGATATTTAAAGTATGTGTCTTTATAGGAATTACAAAATGTTTTCACAGGCTTTATTATTTCCTTTGAATCTTTCTTTTATTGTTGGTGATGTGGAATTTTAACCTGAGAGACCTAATTGTTAATCCATACATCAATTTATGCTTAAATTTTCTTGAAGGTTATGGACTGAACTTTTATGTAACTCATCTTGAGCTTCTGTTAAAATAGAGCTAGTGTAGAGTAGCTCGTGACTGTGATAAAACTAGTCGTTATTGTGCCATGATAAAATAAGGCTTCTATACTGTATAATGAAATAAGTTCTTTTTGTGATTGAAATTACTGAATATTGTATGTTTTATAATAAGAAACCTCCACTGTTCTGTATTGAAATGCATCTTTGTAACTTTTTTTACTTTATTTTCATTATCATGTAAGTTACATAAAACAGATATTGTTTTTCTGCCTGTATTGACAGTGGCATCAAATAAATTTTGAGAAAGCTCCTTGCTTGTTAAAATTTGTGTAATTTCATTGAATGTTATGCCTGTCTTTTAAACATTATGATTGAATATTTAAATAATGAGACACAAGTAATACCCAGTACTTAAATAATGGAAACTCCTGGTTGGAATGTCAACAATATAGGGAAGTATATAGATTGATAGTCAGCCTAAAGATGACACATTCATTTGCAGAAATGCACAACGAAAAGATTGTTACATATTTAGCTTTTGGTCACCGTGTTTTTCAGAAAAGGAAGCACACTCTCTCGCTCGCTCACTCACTCTCTCTCACTCTCTCACTCACTCACTCACTCTCATACAAGTAAGCCCACCTCATGCATACATGACCACCATCCCTGACAGCTCGGACTGGTATGTGTCACCTTTACAGTGAGTAGCAATCCAAAAGTTTCTTATATTGTTGACCAGTACTTAAATTTCAGGAGATGAATGAGTAGTGCTGCTAGAGAGAAATAAAAGGGGAAGTTAAACACACCTAGCTTTCAAAACTTTAGTTTTGTGTCATTGCTTGTATTTTTATGTGTATGTGTTGGCAGTGTGAGTATCTTGCCACCTGAATATAAGTGATGGTCATCAATTCTGCCTCATAATTTATGTGTACATATCACCACATACTATTTTGTCCTTTAGATAAGTGGTAGTCTGTGCTCATAGTTTTCCATTTATGGTGTCCCGTTAGTTAATTTTTAAGCTCCCTACCCAAATTATCGTGGACGATTCGGGTGTTAGGACCAGAGTACGACCAAAGGTATTTGTGTTCATATAAAGTAGTTTGGTCATTCTGAAATTAACACATATTTGTATATTCTTCAGAATTGAAAATGTTACTTACAAAATATTAAGCCAAGAAGTTTATAACATCATTGTAACAATACAGCTCACAGATACTGGCCAATATCTGTGACAATGTATATACAGGGTGTACGTTAAGTCCAGGAACACTTTCAATTATTTATTGCACAAGAACTAAACATTGTACAGATGCCATACATATTGCATTTTGAAGAGAAACTCTGAAAGGTTTTTTTACAAATATTCGATATATGAACCATGAGTGACCCACCAGATGTCAATATGGTAACTGAATTCATGCCATACCCGTCCCAGCATGACATCATTGACTGTGGCAGTCGCTTCCTGTATTCTCTCCCAGAGCTCTGCCACATCACTTGGTACAGGCGGTACATACACCAGATCTTTAATGTGTCCTCATAGAAAAAAGTCACACAGAGTGAGATCTGGTGATCGGGGAGGCCACGAATGTCTCTTGTACGTGCTCGACATTCACTTCATTCACACTTGGACGTCTGCTTCTCTTTGCTGGACTCAAGCAACCCAGTCACACTGGGACATCTGCTTCTCTTTGCTGGGTACAAGCAACCAGTCGTAACGAATTTGTTGTGTCAATGGTAAATGGCCTTTCTTGTTGGTGGCTTCATACCGTACGTGGTTCTAAACATCAATTGAAAAGCTGTAGCACACTTGTTTTTGTTGAACTCCAACACACAGAAAACTTGCTCCACACCTGAACTCGCCATGTTTGCGACTAGCGCTGACTATCGGCAAATTAACAAACTATGCTGTGGCGGTATACGTGGGAAAAAAAAAAAAACCTTTCAGGGTTTTTCTTAAAACTGACATATGTATGATATCTGTACAATGTTTGGTTCTTGTGTAGTAAATAATTGAAAGTGTTCCCGGACTTTATGTACACCGTGTATTACCAAAACTCAGAGAACCCTCACAGTGACCCAACAATTTCATCAAATGTTAATTACAGTAGAATGCCAACACAAGTTTTAAAACAAGAAGTATAAAACTTTATGTGAAGCTGCAAAAACTTTAGGTGAGCCTGTTCAATTCCATTAATAAATACGAAACCTTTCAGTAGAGCAATAACGAAGTTTACAAAAAATGACAGCACCCTTTGTGTCATCCATACCACGAATGCTGAACATCGCTTAATAACCAGTGGGGCTCCTAACATCTGCTTTTGCTACAACACAAAGGTACTTCATAGTGTATTGTTGGGCATAACGCAGTCCATTTCCCGAAACATGCATACTTTAGACACAGGCTAATGGGAGATTATGCACAAGCAAGAGACTGACAGTAGTGCTTGATTCATGACAGGAACTTTTTAAATCTCATCAAAAAAAAAAAAAAAAAAGAAACCACAACATCAGTGTTTTAAGGTGAGGTGCAGTAGTTCCAATAAATCATTCTGAGGTCCAGTGAGACATGCAAGGCACTTCAAATATCTCCTTGAAAAACATAGTGAAACCTCAGCCTTAACACGAGCCTTACGTTTACATGATGAGCTTTACATTTTCCATAGCAGTACAGATCATAGACCACAACTTTACATGGTGTCTCAGATAAATTAAAAAATCAATAATACTGAAAAGGACAAGTGCCACACTATTTTTAAAATCAGCTCGGACAAACCTCTGTAATCCTCGGTCAGCCTGAAGCAAGCAGAAATAATTACTATTCAGGTTAGTTATCAGGACAGCAATAATCTTGAGATTAAAATGTACAAGCACAAGCATACAGAATAAATGTCAGTAATACGTTACAACAACACACCATAAAACAGTCTCCAAACCTGGGTCCCATCATCACATCACCATCGAATTCCAAGGTGAGCCAACAAGCATCACACGAATGTGCCCTCTCACCGCTGCCCTGGTGCAGCACTGCTTGCTGAATGTGGCTGTTACTTCCTCATAGTCACATGCACGAGCACATTCAGCCGTATGCTGTAGTACATATCTGGAAAGAATTGTTTCTATATGGGAATCACTTGAATATCGCAACAACACCAGCAAATGTTAACCAGGAGTCCATCACCACCGTGCACCATGCAGCTAAACACCATTCGGTTTGACAGTGCAGAAAATGTGCTCTTCCCTGAGAGCTAGAATGTCCACCTTCATTTGGTGCCTATCTGTTACTCCACAGGCCTCAGGCACTGTGTCAAAGAAGTCACTTGACTCCACAATATCTTCGAGAAAGCTGTGGTCGGCTGTAATAGTGCCAATCACCTGGACAATCACTGCACTGTAAGTTTTCGTTTTCTGTGTAAAATATACATATCTTACCACTGATAATGTTGCAGAAGAAGTTGAGTAACATCGTGGTATAGTGGTTATGATACTAAACTGTTGCATGGAGGGTCGTGAGTTCAAAACTCACCTGTACTGTACAGTTTTAATTTCTATATTCAGTTCGAGTACATTCTAGAAGTATCCACAAATGTCAAGAATCACTGTACTGGAATGTTCTGTAGCTGTATATATACTGTACGTGTTCTTGCCGGAGGCAGTTCACTCCATGTTCTCGTATGTGCAAGTGCTGAATATTCTTTCGTTAAGTGAAGTTAGTGTTCGTCATTCATCTAGTTACACCTTGTACGTGACATTATTCTGGTGGAGACGCTGGGTATCGGAACTTGTGATAGCGCACGTTATTGACGACACCGTGGCTCCCGTTAGACCACGTGGCGAGAAGCCAGAGTTCGAGCCATATTCAGCAGATTGCAATCTGTTGGAGACAGAAGAGGAAGAGGACATTATAATGACAGCAATGGTGTGTCACCACATGAGACCTCCTCTGGTGACGATGGCCAAGATTCAAACAGGTGGCTGAAGGTATATGAGCGCATGGCCAAATTTAACAAATGGGATGACACCGTGTGTTTAGCTAACATATTTCTCTACTTGTAGGGCACTGCCAAGCAATGGTGTGAGAACAACGAGGAGAAGTTCACAAGCTGGGAAGTATTCCAGCTAGGCGGAACTGCGCAAGTATTTCAGTGACACACGATGACAGAAGTGCAAGGCTGAAGATACATTAAAGGACAGGGCACAGCGTCCAGCAGAAACTACAGCATCCTATATTCAAGACGTCTTGGAGCTGTGTAAAATAGTGGATCCTAGAATGAAGTAGGAAGATAAGGTTGCACATCTCATGAAGGGTGTTGCTGAGGATATGTATCAAGCCCTACTCCTGAAGGAGGTTTCGACAGCAGATGACTCCATAAAATGGTTCCAGTATATCGAGACAATGCATCAAAAAAGAATTACACGCAAGAAGTTTGAACTGCTTCCAAATGTCGTATCAATGTCTGTGATGAAGGAAGAAACTGATTTCACAAGTGTTCTTTGTCAGATAGTGAGAGAGGAAGTTCAGAACGCACTTGGATTGCACAGCGCGCAAAAAAAACGAGACGCTCCAACAGGTCATAAGGGAGGAACAGATATTGAACCCAATCTCTTTGCTCTCATTTCCCTTTAGAATGGTGAACAAGTTGAGACCCAGGTGGAGTTATGTTCCTACAATGCTGCACGAGGAACCTGTTTGGGCACCAAGGAAGACTGATGTCTGGAGGACCCAGAACAGCCAACCAGTATGTTTCCTTTGCGGACGACCGGGACATGTGGTGCGCTATTGTCAAGAAAGGCGGCACATATTTGATGACACCCACGCCAGAAGGCAGCAGACTGATCTTAGCCAATGCCAACTCTGGGACGATGAAGATGAACAAGAAGATATGGGTGCAGTATGATGTAGGTCTCTATCGCTGTAAGCTAGCCGCTGGAGGGGACGCTCCCCAACATGTCAATTGAGGTCTCCATCACCGTTTAGAACTACAGCCGATCACCTAGCCGCCGCAACATGGAAAACTAAAGGGTGCGATCTTCCTTGGAGGTGAGGCCGCCAAAGAGAAAAATCCTCCACCGTCAATCACTACAAAAATGATAGGCAACTACATTGATATCCTCATGGATGGCCGACCAGCCCAAGCGCTTGTGGACTCTGGAGCATCATATTCAGTCATTTTGGAGAAGTACCATCACCACTTGCAGAAAACCATGCTCGTTGACAACAAAACATCTCTGCTGAAGGTGGCTAATGGGAAATATGTAAAACCTACAGGAAATGCACAAGCAACTTTCGAATGGATGATGGATAATCTTCTACGTCACCTGAAGTGGACAATGTGTCTTTGTTATTTAGATGACATATAGTGTACCATTCGTGTGGGTATAGGTGGCCGTACACAGCCCTTAGAATTCATCACCTTACAAGAGTGTAGTCATGACGTCATTCTTGGACGGGAATTTTTGAAAGCTTCTCGGACAATTATAGATTGTGGTCACTCGAAGATTATGCTAGATGAGATGAGATACTGGGTACAGGAAGTTGCGCATCCGAGTGTGTGGAGACTATGTGTACTGGATGAAGTGATCATTCCTGCAGTCAGCGCTAGAAAGGTAACTGTCACATATGATGCCATGCATCAATCCATGGATCTTGTCGTGGAATGTAAGAGAAGCATACCACTGAAGAATAACTTGGTCATCCCAGCCTCTGTCGTCTCATTTGAGAACAGATTCGGTGAATTGTGGATAGTTAACTGTTGCCGAGAACTGCAGATTGTTCCAGGATGTATGTGCGTAGCAAACACTGATGCGTTAATTGAAGAACAGCTGAGCATCATAGAAACCTCCCATGTCGAGACTGTGGACGAAATTAACACTAACACTACGAGACAAGATCCTCTAGCTCGACCATCACCAGATCTCACAAAGGAACAACAGAAGGAGCTACCTGCCATTCTTCAAGAGTTCTCTGAATGCTTCAATCGACAGGTGAAGAGCAAATTAGAAAAATCAATAGTGAAGCTGTGGATTAGCACTGGAGACCATCAACCAATAAGCCAGAGAGCATAACCGCGTGACAGGAACGGAGCGTCGAATAATTCGTGACAAGGTAGAGAAAATGATGAAGAATGACAGCATTCAGCCTTCACAGAGCCCATGGTCATCACCAGTGGTCCTTGTCAGGAAGAAGGATGGCAGTTGGCGCTTTTGTGTTGATTACAGGAAGCTTAATATGATATCTAAAAAGGACGTTTACCCTCTTCCAAGAACTGATGATACACTAGATTGTCTGAAGGGGGCAAAGTTTTTCTCAACCATGGGCATGTACTGGCAAATCGAAGGAGACGAGGCTGATCATGAGAAAACTGCATTCATCACCCCTAAGGGCCTGTATGAGTTTAAGGTAATGCCGTTTGGTTTGTGTAATGCACAAGCAACTTTCGAATGGATGATGGATAATCTTCTACATCACCTGAAGTGGACAATGTGTCTTTGTTATTTAGAAGACATATAGTGTTCTCGGAGACATTCGATGAACATATAAAAAGACAGAGGGCTGTTCTTAAGTGTCTCCAACAAGGCGGACTGAAACTTAATCCAAGAAAGTGTTTCTTTGGAGCAAAAGAAATCAAAATACTTGGACACCTTGTGTCAAATGAAGGTCTGCGGCCAGACCCAGAAAAGGTGAGACCTATAGTGGAATTTCCTATTCCTAAAAGTATTACAGATGTGAGAAGCTTCCTTGGATTATGTTCTTATTACCATCGTTTTATCAAAGACTTTTGTATCAAAGCCAGGCCACTCCAAGAGTTGTTACAAGCTGATGCTAAATTTATTTGGGGTGGTGTTCAACAAGATTCTTTCGATGTGCTGCAAAAAGCTCTGACAACTGACCCTGTACTTGGTCTGTATGACGAGAGCACCTACAGAACTACAGACAGGTGCCAATGGGTATGGGATTGGTACCGCTCTGGTGCAAATTTTGGATCTGAAAGAGAAGGTTACAGCCTATGCTTCTAGGACTCTTACAAAAGCTGAGAGAAACTACTCAACTACAGAAGGAGAATGTCTTGCTGTGATCTGGGCCATGTGCAAATTTCGACAGTATCTGTATGGAAGGCCATTCACAGTTGACGTCTCGTGGAAATCGGGTTTTCTGCTGGATATCAGCGTCTTCCAAACACGATATTTCGACGTCATTACTTGACGTCTTCATCAGGTGTTCCCTGAGACTGGCTGCTTGCTGGACCGGGTTGCATATTTATGCCTGCCTGGTGCCTGGTGTTCTGTTTGCCGTTCCCTAGTCGGTCCGCGCCCGCGAGACGCGCTATCCTGTCGCTCTAGGTGTTCCCTATTCCGTCCGTGCCCACTCCGGCCACCTCCAACTGCGGTCGTGGCCTCCTTGTGTTCCCTTCTCGGTCCGCGCCCGCGAGTGGCGCTCCTCTGCCGCTCTGGGCGTTCTCTATTCCATCCGCGCCCACTCTGGCCACCTCCGACTGTGGCTGAGGCTTCCTGGTGTTCCCTGTTTGGTTAGTGCCCGCAGTGTGCAGATGTCTGAGGCTCTTTGTTGGTGTTGGAAACATATTTTCTCTGGTATTGCTTCAGCATTTCAAATGCCGGGTTCCATGCAGTGTGTTGCTGGTATCCTGCTTCCCGGTTAATCAGGTTTTGTGCCATCTTTATCTCTATAGATTCAGTGATGACACTATCCCAGAACCTGGGGGTCTGGACCATGACCTTGGTGTTCTCATAATCCATGGAATGTTCCAACTCTAGACAGTGTTCTGCTACTGCTGATTTTGTGGCCTGCCTTAGCCTGGTATGTCGCTGGTGTTCCTTACATCTGATTTCCACCGTTCTAGTCGTTTGGCCAATGTAGGACATACCGCATTCACAAGGAATATTGTAAATGCCAGGCTTCCTTAAGCCCAGGTCATCTTTGACTGTTCCAAGTAAAGCCCTGATTTTGCTAGGTGGGCAGAAGACACTCTTGATGTTACGTTTCATTAGTATTCTGCTTATCTTGGCAGAAACAGGCCCGGCATACGGTAAAAATGCCAGCTTCTTGATTTCTTCTTCTTGCTCGTTCTCCGGTGTATCCTGACGTCTGGTGGGATGTAGAGCTCTGCGGATGTCCCTGGATGAGAATCCGTTGTTAGCAAACACTTTTTGAAGATGTTCAAGTTCCCCTGCCAGGCTATCAGAGTCAGACAGTGTCTGAGCTCGGTGTACGAGTGTTCTAAGCACCCCGGTCTTTTGTGCTGGGTGGTGGCAGCTGTCGGCCTGCAGGTATAAGTCTGTGTGTGTTGGCTTTCGATACACACTGTGGCTGAAGGTGCCATCCGCCTTCTTCATCAGGACATCCAGAAACGGAAGCTGACCGTCCTTTTCTAGCTCCACAGTTGTTACAGACCATCATTCACTTTGTTGGTTGACAGGCCTTACGGATCCAACAGGACGACCCACCAGGTGGGCACTACGTCTTCAAGAGTATGACATTACCATAGTGTACAAAAGTGGAAGAAAACACCAAGATCCGACTGTCTCTCAAAAAACCCTGTGCAAGACCATCAAGACTTTGATGAAGATAGTGACTGTCTCGCTGCAGTCCAGGACTTCCCTGATGAGCAGAAGCAGGACGTCAAGATATCTCAAATTATGCTTGCCTTAAGTTGTTCAGAGGATGTCAAAGGACAATTTAAGGTAGTTAATGGATTACTTTGCAAGAAAAACTTTGATCCATTTGGAAAGAGGTGGCTACCAGTGATTCCTAAACACATGTGCTTAAATGTTCTACAGAAATTCCATGACACCCCTGAGGCCGGACAGCTAGGATTTATTGAGACATACGATAGAATCCGCAAGAGATTTTTCTGGCCAGGTTTATTTAGGAGTGCCCGTCACTATGTGTCGCACTGTCTAGAGTGCCAGAGGACAAAGGCAGTTCCACAGAAACCACCTGGCTGACTCAAACCAATTTCACCAGTTGAAACACCTTTCCAGCATGTTGGGATTCTCCTTGGATGATTTCCAATGTCTACTAGTGGCAATAGATGGATTATTGTTTGCACTGATTAACTGACACACTATGACAGTACAAAAGCCACAAAAACAGCCAAAGTATCTGAGGTAGCCAAATTCATCGTGGAAGACATTGTATTAAAACACGGTGCCCCAAGGTTGTTAATCACGGATCGAGGAAAAGTTTTTCAATCGAATCTTGTGACAGACATAAATTGTTGGTGCAACATTACTCATCACATGAAGAGTGTCTACCATCCACAAACTAATGGGGTTACTGAACACCTTAATAAGACCTTGGCCAACATGCTATTAATGTTGGTCAATGTTGAGCAGAGCAACTGAGATGAGGTGCTACCTTTCATGATGTTTGCCTACAACACCGCCAAACAAGATACTACAGGATTTATGCCATTTTTCCTAGTGCATGGGTGTGAGGTGACTACAACGATGGACACAGTGTTTCCGTTACATCCTGATGACGTGGACGACGACTACACCGGCCAGTTGTTAACCAGAGCTGAGGAAGCTCGGCAGTTAGCTCTTAACCCCGCATGCTGCAGGCTCAAGAAACCGATCGCCAAAGACATGACACGAGCCACCGCCCTGTTGTCTATGAGCCTGATTACCTCGTCTGGATCTTCACTCCTGTTTGGAAGGTTGGTCTCTCTGAGAAGATCCTCAGGCGCTACTTTGGACCTTATAAGGTTGTAAGACAGTTATCTGATGTTACTTATGAAGTTGAAGATTTCGATCCCGACACAAGACGACGAAAGATCAGAGATACGGTCCACGTCGTTCAAATGAAGCCCTTTAAGGATCCTGCAATCCAGGGCAAATTTGAAGCTCTAGCGACAGGCAAAAAGCGGAGAGGTGATGAAGAGCATAGCAACAAAAGAAGTTTTGAGAAGATCACCACCGGGGCGAGCATCAGTCATTGGTAGTCGGAGTATGCAGGACCGATGACTCATTCCCAGACTAGGAGGACGTAACACCGAGACGCTGTTCTCTTAAGGAGGGAGCAATGTATCAGAAGAATCTGAGTAACACAGTCACTGTGGTGTTGTGATTAGGATACTAGACTGTTGCATGGAGGGTTGTGAGTTCAAAACTCAACTGAACTGTAAAATTTTAATTTCTATATTTGGTTCAAGTACATTCTAGAAGTATCCACCAACATCAAAAATCATTGTACTAGAATGTTCTGTATACTGTATGTGTTCTGGCCGGAGGCAGTTCGCCCCGCAATCTTGTATGTGCAAGTACTGAATAAACCTTTGTTAAGTGAAGTTCCTGTTCGTCATTCATCTAGTTAAACCTTCTTCTACGTGATAATATGAATGCAAGCCATATATTATTTAAGAAATATTTCGGTTAATCTTTCTGCAAAATTGAAATCTCCTTTTAAGAAACCCTTGCTGCTAATACTATTTGGCTTTACCTCACAGGCATCCGTGATGTTACTTAATGACTCTTCCTTCTCGGACAAGAACATAAAACCTCTTACGTGCAAAATGGATGCCATTAATGTCATTCATTTTAATTTTCCCATTTGAAATTTGTGATCCACACAATTACTTATCCTCAATAGAGAATGCTCATAAGATATCTTTCCTTGCTTATCTCTGCCAGAATTTCATTTGGCAAGTTATATTTCGGTTTCTTAGCGGATAATTCTTTAAGAGCCACATGTAGTGGCCACACGGTTTGGGGTGCCATGTCATGGATTGCGCAGCCCCTCCCGCTGGAGGTTTGAGTCCACCCTTGGGCATGGGTGTGTGTGTTGTTCTTAGCATAAATTAGTTGTAAGTAGTGTGTAAGTGTAGGGACTGATGACCTCAGCAGTTTGGTTCCTTAGGAATTCACACACATTTGAGCATTTTGAACAATTATTTAAGAAAAACAAACTGAGAGGAAGTAAACAACTGGATGAACATTCTATTGAGACAAGTTCTTTTTTTAAATGCTGATAAGAGGGAACTAGGACTGTGGTTAGAAGCTACACTGATGAGCCAAAACATTATGGACACTGCCCACTGCAAGACCAAATGCCACCTGGTGGCACTGTGGTCGTGTGATTTGGTGAGAAAAGAATATCAGCAGAGAAGAGAGAAATGAGGAATAAGGCTGCAAATGGGGAAATCCACTGCTAATACTCTGGTCCTGTTTGTCGAGATTTTCTTTCTATTTCTTGTGGGTGTTTTTTTTTTTTTTTTTTTTTTTTTTTTTTTTTTTTTTTTTTTTTTTTTGGGTGTTGGGGGGGGGGGGTGTTTCTGTCCTTTCTGAGAAAAGACAGTGAACTCGGAAAAAGAATTGGTTACAATGGCTTTTTCATCTCTACTGCAAAAATAGCCAAGATTTTCTTTCGCTGATGTGTAATATATTTTTGGTAAAACTGATGTTAAATTTTGCTCAACTGAGCAAATTAACAAGTGTTGTTATTTTTGTGACAACTTTCTCCAATTCAGGAAAGCAGATATGGATAATTGTTAGAAAAGAAAACAGGAATAGTGTCTATACGGCAGTGTGTAGCTTGATCTTTTAACATCTTTCGCCTACGCAGCAGGTGCCACAGCAGCCAATATATTACACAGCAGATGAACCTCAGTCAGTTTCAGCACTGGCTTCCTCACTTGAAGTTAAAAAAATAAAAATAAAAACCAGATCCTTGTAAATGAAAGAATTAAATACATTAATTAATTGTTCATTAAAATAAATAGTAGCATCAGTGGTAGGATGCTGGTGGTGGCAATTTTGTGTCACAAAAAAGGGCAACTTTGCCAAAGTGCAATAGCTATGCCCTGGCACCCAAGAATGAGCATCTCGGAAACACTGAACACATTTATCTGTTTGTGTCCTCCTGTCATGAACATCTATAGAAAGTGGTCAACAGACAATAAAATCGTGGGTCGCCAGCAACGTGTCGAACATCCAGGCTTCGTCACAGAATGTGGAGGTCAGAGCCTTGCCCACTGTGTAAAGCAGGCGAGACAATGGCAATCTGATGTTAGAGTAAAATGATGGTGCAGGCACAAATGTTCCAGAACACACTGTTCAGTGCACATTGTTGAGAGCACTTTGTTGAACGAGGGGCTCTGCAGAAGATACCCATAGGTATGGCCATGGTGCCCAATGACATTGTCAGTTGCATCTGCACTGTGTATTGTATCATTGAAACCGGATTGTGTATCACACCACAGGTGCAGGCCATTTGAAGAAATATTATGCTGTGGGGCACATTCACCTGGGCTTGTGTGGTGTCTGTTGATAGTAGTCAAGGCCACCATGATCACTGTGGACCATGTGAACATTATTGCGGACCACCTATATCCGTTTGTGCTTAATGTCTTCCCTGAGAATCATTGCATCTTTCGTTAGTATAATTGTCCATTTCATGAGGCCAAAATCATATTAAAGTGGTTTTAGCAATGTGACAGTGAACACATGTTGAAGCCTTGGCTGTTCAATTAGCCTGATCTATGCGCAACGGAACACCTCTGGGACCTATCAGATACAACCTCCACATCCTCAAACCTCCAACTCATAATTTCCAGGTACTGCATGACCTGCACATAGACACTTGGTGCCACATACCTCTGGAAACCAGCCAGAGACGTGTGCCGTCTGTGCTGTGCTGAATTGCAGCTGTATTGTGTTCTAAAAGTGGACCGGTAGACTATTAAGCAGATGATAATAATCTTATGGCTATCAGCATATTTGCTTAACCCAGACTGTCGTGGCCATAGGAATTCTGCATCCCAGCAATGGCAGCTAAAGACTTCTCATATAAGAAGTCACCATTATTCTGATAACGGCCTTGTCAAAGAGAGCTGAGGAGCTTATCAAGGTTTGAGGCACGTTCTTACCCTCGGCGTATGGAAATGCCCCTGAAAGGTGAAAGAATCATTAATGCTCACAGCCTGAGGATGAAAACACAATAGAAAGCAGTGATTTAAAGACACGCTTTTGTATCCCACCTGAAAGGCGGCGCGTGTGTCTGCTCCTGAAAACTGAAAGGTTGGCCAAATGAAGGAAGCGAGTAGGAGCAGGTGAGGTAAAATACGTCGGTACTGCAAGTCAGTAAAAGTGGTTTACTGGTGCAGGAATATATACAGAGGCACACATAACTTTGTACATAGGTGCGAAGCCTTAGACCCATTGTAAATAGAGCAAAGTCTCTATATGAAGCGAAGCTGAAGCGAAGTGTTCCGGCTGTCTGCTCTTGATCAAAAGGGCTGAATCTGGAGCAGAGCTCGTAGAGCTCCACAGCACCGGCTAGAGGGCGCTGTCGTCAGTGTGTAGTAGTGCTAACTTAAGAATTTGCACCTACACCATGACATCATAGCTATCAATACCACACACACAATGTGTATCGATAGGACATGTGACCTGGACTTTAAAAAGGGTCTTGTTTGGCACAGGCAAGGAATTCGTGGCAGGCTGTATCAAACTAGTCAGGCAACTGACGATACTGCCAAAAGAAAAAAAGAAATCTCATCTCCTTGGAAACTAATCCATATTGATACTGCATGTGGAGACTGCCAGAAAAATAAATCACGTTGTTTATTATTGGGTCTAATATATTTAACCCTATCCAAAAGCATTCAATCATTAGATTTAGATATAAAAAAATTTTGCAAACAAGTAGCCATACAGACATTAATTATTTAAAAAATATTCATTATCATCATCATCATCATCATCTTATACTTGACTTCCACTGCTGTCTAAATGGCACCACCAGAATTTTTCATTTTTCCTGCCTTCAGCAATTTTCTAATGTCACTTGTCTCAATCTTTTCTTATCTCATGGGATCCAGCAAAGAGCTTCACCTACATCTGTACTCAGCATTTCATCTCATAGAAAATATATCATTCCATGGTGTGTTTGTGTGTGTGTGTCCATTTACATCCATTTATTTGCTACATTGTCCCTCCTGGTAATTCCCAATACGTATCTTCCCATTGCTTCCTAAGTAGCATTTCATTTTTTAATAGGTTTTCATTAAAAGTATGTGTTTTATTGTCATAAGTAAAAAATTATAATACACACAAATTGTAAGCTTTCTTTTGAATGCATTGGAAGCTTAGTTTTGAAAACCCTATTTCGTGTACCAAAAGTGCTCAAGGCCATTTTTACTCTTCGGTTTGTCCTCCTGTCCATCCATTTATGTTCAATTGCGCTATGTACAAAACCTCATCCACTGCTTCCATGATCTCACCATTAATTTGTAGCATTTCCTTTTCAATGTGTTCATCGTGCATTAATTTTGTTTTATGACAATTTTCAGGACTACTGGGTTTATTAACTTCTTCCACTCAATTCCTGACAGTTGTGCAGTTATGGACAAACAGTTTGGCCTGCTAAGTCTACATCTACACCTACATTTATACTCTGCAAGCCACCCAACAGTGCGTGGCGGAGGGCACTTTACGTGCCACTGTCATTACCTCCCTTTCTTGTTCCATTCATGTATGGTTCCCGGGAAGAACGACTGCCAGAAAGCCTCCGTGCGCGCTTGAGTCTCTCTAATTTTACATTCGTGATCTCCTCGGGAGGTATAAGTAGGGGGAAGCAATATATTCAATACCTCATCCAGAAATGCACCCTCTTGAAACCTGGACAGCAAGCTACACCGCGATGCAGAGTGCCTCTCTTGCAGAGTCTGCCACTTGAGGTTGCTAAACATCTCCGTAACTCTATCACGCTTACCAAATAACCCTGTGATGAAACGTGACACTCTTCTTTGGATCTTTCTATCTCCTCTGTCAACCCGACCTGGTACGGATCCCACACTGATGAGCAATACTCAAGTATAGGTCGAACGAGTGTCTTGTAAGCCACCTCCTTTGTTGATGGACTACATTTTCTAAGGACTCTCCTACTGAATCTCAACCTGGCACCCGCCTTACCAACAATTAATTTTATATGATTTTTCCACTTTAAATTGTTCCGTACACATACTCCCAGATATTTTACAGAAGAAACTGCTACCAGTTTTTGTTCCGCTATCATATAATCATACAATAAAGGATCCTTCTTTCTATTTGCAATACATTACATTTGTCTATGTTAAGGCTCAGTTGCCACTCCCTGCACCAAGTGCCTATCCGCTGCAGATCTTCCTGCATTTCGCTGCAATTTTCTAATGCTGCAAAGCTGCATGGAACTTCCGACACTAATTTTGAATACTAATTGTGTCTTTTAGCCTGTCAGGATGTCTCTGGCATTAGGAGACAAAAAATCAGCCACAGAAACATGCCTTAGACCTTGGCTTAATACCAATATAACAATATTAGTTGAACATTACATTGTTATCACCAAAATGAAGGTGATTTAGAGATGATTCGTTAAACCATACTCCTTGGTTTTCCCATTTTAAAGATATACAAACTTCCTCCAAAACTGTTGAGAACTGGTTTGCTAATACAGAATCTCCTAGTTTAATCCTTATATACGCTCTTAACTTCTCACTATCCTCATAAAGTCTAATGGAATTGGTAGCACTGATTTCAGTATTATAACATAGACTCAATCAATTACTTGTTTGTCAGTGGCTGTATACAGTTTTGTATATACCACGTAAAAAAACTTTCTCAAACTCTACTAATCTGAGACAATGTGATATTTATACTCATGGCTCTGTTCTATAATTTCGTTCATAACTTGCCAGAAAGACACCTGTTGAGTTATATCCATTTCTAAAGGCAACTTGTTCCTTTGACTGGTTAAAATCTAATGCTCTTGTGCACAACTTTTTAGTGAATATATGTCGTGCATAAATACTGAGCCACGCGAGGTAGCCATATGGTCTGATGCACATTGTCATGGTCCGTGCGGCTCCCCCTGTCGAAGGTTCAAGTCCTCCCTCGGGCATGGGTGTGTGTGTTGCCCATAGTGTAAGTTAGTTTCAGTTAGATTAAGTAGTGTGTAGGCTCAGGGCCTGATGACCTTAGCAGTTTGGTCCCATAAGACCTTACCACAACTTTCCAAACTAAATACTGATAAATACTTTCTACCCCATCATGTCTGTCTCCTTGTTTGTGAAGATAAATAATTACAGCAGTGTTGAAGTTTTTAGGAACTGTCTTCCTCAGCAGGAACTGTGTATACGGCTTTCTTTTTTATTACCTTACATAAGCTTTTCATCATTTGTATTAAAACACCATCATTTCAGATCCCTTTCATTTATACATGCCTCGAATGACTTTTTACACCTCATCTGGCATTACATTCAAAATATAAGCAGAGGTATACTCATTGTTAACTATGTTTATTTCTGTTTCCTCTCTTGGGCTACAATAACATTTAAAGAAGTCTAGGAATGACTGTACAGTTCTTCGTCTGTTGTTAGTTACTTTGCACTAAGCCATCTTGACTGATGAAATGTGGTGCTTACAGTACATAACTTCCTGTTTTGTCATCTTTGAGATTGTCTGAAAAAGACTGTTTGCAGTCCATATGTATTACCAATTTGGACTTCTGGGACTGAGACATGAACCCGTGGTGTGAAAACCACTCACACACTGTGTATTATTCAGTGAGGCATGTTGGAAATTACAAGGACAGATTGGAGGATGTGATATGATGGTAAAGAAAATGACATCAAAGAGGGCAGACAGATCGTAGATGGATCAAGGAAGTTTATTGCTGAATTTCAAAAGATAAATGATAGAGACTGTGGCCCAATGATGATGGCACAATGGAAGCTAGCTAGTTGATATTAAAAAAAAAAAAAAATGCTGGACTAAAATGGTTGAGCATATCTTAAGACCATAATGTATGAAAAAGGTGAAAGGTGACATCCAGTAGCAGATGTGGAACAGCTGCAACTGTTGACATTAAATCATGTTAGCACCTTATTCATTACTTGGTTATTCATAAATATTGCTGGGATTTCAGAACATGGTTGCATGAAAAATATAAGACGTACCGAAAAATGATATATATCAGTGGTAAAGACTCTCGGCAGAGAATTTCTCTAAGTTTCAATTCATAATAAATACTGAAGTGTAGTTGCAGAGAGCACCACTAGGGGGTAACATATCAGAACATAGTGTATAACAGAGCATATGAGCATTTGTGTCTTTGAATTCGCTAAATAAGTGTCAGTTGCGACAGTGCAGTGACGATTTTGCACAAGATATCAGGTAAAAGATCCAACAGGCTAAACAATCTGTGGGTGGTACAACACATTCCATGAGACTGGGTTCTCATATGGTGCTAAGAAAACGAGCTGACCAAGACCATCAGCAAAGAAGATGCAGCATGTTGAGATAGTTTGTCAGTAACCCAAGGAAATCGACAGCAAAGGTCAGCACAGATCTGCAGATACCACCACAGTCGTCGTTCCTGCCTCCTCTGTCACTTAATCTGGGAGAATTGTGAGGATGGATAATTAATGTGGTCACTGATATTGACTGGGAGGTGTATGGCAAGAGTTTTACTATTGTATTGACTTTTGCCTCATTACAAATTTGTGTTGAGTGCCTGAGTTAGGCACTTGGAGAGATGCTATAACAGGACCATTTATCATCAGTGTTAAACAAAAGCTAAGAATGGTAGAAATATATTTCTGATGAACAAGGGTGACAAGAAAATGATTAAAAACTATGTCAGCAACCAACAGCAAACATTTAGCTCTGGGAAAGAAAATGTGGACAATGTATGACTGAAATTCAGAATTACTGCATGCATATACCAGATACATTTATGCCATAAAAGATAATGAGGATAAGGAGAAGCCATCATGATTCATTAACAGTATAAGAAAGTTAACGAAACAGAATCCTCCATGATCTGTTGGTCTTGCTGAAGTGGACTGGCTTGCATGCCTCGGTGATAACAGATGGCTGCATCATAGGTGTAGTGATAAGGGAGGGGGATCAATGGAGCTATCAGACTAACAAGTAAGTTCCTAAAGAGCAGCTGTAGCCATTTCAGTAATTGCAAGGGCAACTGTCTGGATGAAGATTTAGCAGGGCACATATAGCACTTATGCCAGTGGAAACTATCAGGAGATGGGACTACATTAAGCTTAATCTGCCCCTCGACAGGGCTGGAAAGGGGAGATTGTTGGAGTTCAGAGAAAAAGAAAAGAATAAAAACCACAATATAACCTCCCGAATGCACCTAGCTGCTCTAACCTCCCTCCATCTCGTCCCTGCGTGCTCCGCAGTAGCACTTCACTGTCCACCACCCCTACCCTACTATCCCTCCCCCTCCTTGCCCCAGCGTCCTCCTTACCCCCACCCAATTTCCACTCCCATCATGCACTGCTGCTGCTGCTCACAATGTGCCTTCAGTTGCCAGAGACTGCAGTCAGTCGTGTGTGCGTATGTGTGTGTGTGTGTGTGTGTGTGTGTGTGTGTGTGTGTGTGTGTGTGTGCGCGCGCCATCAATTTTTGACAAAGGCCTTTCTGGCCGAAAGATTATTTGTGACAGTCTTTTTGTTGTGCTTATCTGCAACTCAGTATCTTCGCTATATGGTGAGTAGCAACTTTTGTTTTCATAGTATTGTTACATTCCACCCTGGATTTTTCATTGTCTGAATAAAAACCACAGACTATTTTGTTTCCTTTTTTTCAGAATTAACTATTCTTTATCAAAATATGTAGTCTATTAAAAATAAATTACACCAACTTGAACAGTCTAGTGGTATACATTACAGAGCAGTGGTGCAGAAACACTGAAATACAGCACATAGTGGTATTGTCAGATGAATGTGCAAGAGACTACTGCAGAACTACCTTGACGGGTGGGGGACTGTATATCAGAAGTGGCACACATTTTAAAGCTACCAAAGAGCTGATACCAGTAAGTGTACATAAACATTTTGGATGGGCAGCTGTTAAACAAAGCAGACCATTCTGTGTGTGTAGCACTCTTCTAATGGTAATATGAAACATTAACTGAAGATATGGAAATAGTCTCTGTCCCCAAAACTAACATAATATGTGGAGACATGAATATAAAAACAAGTGTTGAGGATGAAATTTGTAATAACTTCCTAAACATTCTGAACACTTTTGGTCTGGTGCAAATGATAAACAATGCTACTAGAGTATCTAAAAGTTCAGACCACATACTTACACATATTGACTGGGAAAACTGTTAATATATTTATAAGAGATCTTGGCCTTTCTTAACATTACTATCAGATAATAAAACTAAACACAAATATGGTACAGCCCACAAATCTGCAAGCATACAAAAGGATCTCATAACATAAAGCAAATACCTTTCCAAGGGCATTAGCAGTCAAACTTGGTGAGATGAATAGTACAGAAACTTCAAGAAAGAACTAAAGGGCACAACATAAAGCACATGCATGACATATTTGCTATAACAAGACACATGCATTTAATTTTATGACACCAACCAAAGACATAGATATAGTACACAGCAGAGAGATTAATACAAAAATTTCACTTCAACACTTCCCCTAAATGTTTATCTTGCTAAATGCAGTACTTAACACATTCCACGACTTAAATGTTTAAGCTGGACATTTGGCAATGGTTTGGCAAGAATATTTGCAGCTTGCTGATTGCCTGGTACATGCTGGCCTTCTTGAACCTTCTCATGGATGTAGTGCATGCGAACATCAATATGCTTTGTCCTCTTGTGAAATTCAGGATTTTTGGCCAGTTTAATAGCACTTGCATTATCAACAAGAAGAACAGGAACACTCTCCAGTGGTGAAATTTCTTCATAGAGCTTAGATAGCCATATTCCTTCTCTTGCCCCTTCACTCGCAGCCACATACTCCAACTCTGTTGTTGACAGTGATATGCAATGTTGCCGCCTGCTGACCCATATAACAGCTCCTCCACAAAATCTTGCAACCACTCCACTAACTGAACGTCTGGTTGCACGATCATGGCATAATCAGCATCAGTATATATCTCCAGTCTTCTGTTTGCATGGCTAGCATCATATTTTATACCCAATGGCACTGAACCTTTTATATACTTTAGGATTCTTTTTACGACAGACCAGTGATTTTCTCGAGGATTCCCTAAAAATTTTGACACATAGCTCACTGCAAATGCTATATCAGGCCTTGTACCAACAGCTAAATACATAAAACAGGCAACTGCTTCTCGATATGGAGCATTAGCTGGTTTATCACTGGTTAACTCATTTGGCTGCAGATACTGCTCAATTGGAGTTGACACAGGATTTGCCTCTGTCGTGTTAAACCATCAAAGAATATCTTTAGCATAACTTTCTTGATTAATCTCTATTGATCCATTATCGTGACATACAATGTTAATACTCAAGAAATATCCTACTGGCTCAACAGTAATTTTAAACTCATCTTGAATTTCCTTTAGGAAAACTTCAATATTCTTCTTCTTGCTTGCAGATATTAATTCATAATCAACATGCAGAACTACCATCAATTCGTCATTGCAGTTTTCTCGATAGAACAAACACGGATCTGCCTTACTTTTCACAAGCCCAAGATTTATTAGGAAGTTCTTGAACCATAAGTTCCAGCACCTTGGAGATTGTTTTAGTCCATATAAACTTTTATGAAGTTTGCATACTCAATCAGTTACATCACTAAATCCCTCAGGCTGCTCCATATATATCTCTTCTTTTGAAAACCCATTCAAAAAAGCAGATTTTACATTGAATTGTGCCAACTTAAGTTGCTCACTAGCAGAAACACTCAAAATAGGTCTAATTGTATCGTATCCAGCAACAGGGCTGAACATTTCATTATAGTCAATACCTTTTTGTTGACAAAATCCATGAACCACTAGTCTTGCTTTATAGCCATCAATTTTACCATCAGCTTTATGCTTAATTCTATAAACCCAATGGTTTGTAATGGGCTTATGGTCTGGTGGCAGAGGTTCCAAAGTCCACGCAGTATTCTGATTCAGTGAAGTCATTTCTTTCTCCATTGCTCTTCTCCAGTGTTCATGGTCTACAGAATTAATAGCCTCTGTATAATTCTTTGGCTCATTTATTTCAGCCAGCATAATATCAATAAGGCACTCTGGTTTCTTCAGTTGTTGCCTGTTTCTCAATTCTCTTTCACTAGAACTTTCTTTTGTAGGTTCCTTAAGCACACTTGCATCTTCTTGATTCTTCAATTCTTCATTGCCTTTTTCACTTGGGAGTAACACCATTGTCATGTCAGTTTTCTCAGGTTCAAAAACAACATCCTTACTCTGAAGAATCCATTTTTCTGATTCAATCCACACTCGAAAGCCATCATGCCATCAGAATAACCAACAAAGATTCCTGGTTTCCCTTTTGGATCCCATTTCTTTCACTCTTCCTTTGGGATATGAACAAAACACTTCACCCCAAAAATATGAAGTGTATTTAGCTGTATCATCTTTCCAGTGAATGCCTCATAACGTGTTTTTCCATCCACACAACTTGTAGCAGTTCTGTTTAACACATAAACAGCTGTGTTTACTGCTTCTGCCCACAAAAACTTAGGCAGGCCCTGAGCTAGCAACATGGTTCGAGCTAGTTCCACAACTGTTCTGTTAGTGTGCTCAGCACTTCCATTCTGCTCTGGAGAATAAGGATTTGTGATGATGAGTTGTATGCCATTTACTTTCATCAAATCTTTAACTTCAGTGTTATCAAATTCTCATCCACTATCACATTGTCAACAAAAATTCTTCACAAATCTCACCATTTCTGAAATCTTCTCTGCAGTCTCAGACTTCTGCTTGAGAAAATAAATTGTGCATAATCTTGAAAAGTCACAAGTGAAGCAAAGAAAATATTATGCTACTCCCAGTGATTTACACTGCATAGGGCCACAGAGATCAGCACGAATCACTTCTCCAGGTTGTGTGGCACACTGCTGTCGTAACTGAAAACTGCTGCTTCCCCTTAACACATGCCTCACAAAATTCTTCGCCAAAGTCTTCAACTTCAACACACGCTACATTAAGAATTGTTGGACATGACATTTGTTTTGATGACCCAGGTGTCCACGCCAAATTTGCAGAGAGTCCTTTGACGCAAGATTTACCTCAGGATCACAAGGCTGAATTTGTTTTGTCACTCGAATCAACATCTTCAATAAGTTGCCACTACGTATGCCACATGCTTTTACAATGCTACTGTTTCGGAACTTACACCTGTCTTTCGATGAATAAAAGTCTAATCCCTTGTCCATAGCAGATGATACAGAGAAGAGATTTCTTCACCTTTTTGGAGTATACAAAACATTATCCATATGGAATAACTTCCATTTTCCATTGACAAAAGCTTCAAAATAAATAGTTCCTTTTCCTAGTGAGTTCTTAGTCAAATCATTGCCCATGTATATATGAGTGGTGTTGCAAACTTAGTAAATGATGTATACCACTCAGTTTTCTTAGCCATGTCATTTGTCGCTCCACAATCAGCGATCCACGAGTCCTCGTCAAATTCTGCACTTATTATTTCACCAATGAAAGCCTGGTCAGGCAAATCACTTTTATTTTGGTTGTGGATAGTTTTTTTGTTTGTGTTTCACATTTGGACATATTTTTTTAATATGGCCAAATCTACCACAACCGAAACATTTGAGCTTCTTTTTGTTTGTAGACATTTTGTATTTGTTTGACGAAGAAATATTCCTCATAGTGGTACCGTCTGCATTTTTAATGTTTGCTTTGGTAGCGAAAAGTGCAACTACCTCATCTCGTTTCTCCCTCTGACAAGCACGACCACTGTCATCTGAACTTAACACGTCCATTAAATGTTTTAGTGTTTGTTGATCTTCAGATCTTGCCCACCACGACTGTCACAGACTTTCATAGCTGTCAGTCAGTGTGTCAAGTAATCGCACCATTAATGATGATGCTCGAACAGTCCACGGGTATACTGCCGGTTCATAGTGTCCAACGGGCACAATATTTCGGCGATCAGACATGTCGCCGTCGTCAGGTGCGCTGACGAACTGAGCTCCTGAGGGTGGGCAGCTGATTTAAATCCCCTCCCCCTGCGGGCTGCTCTCATCGCCGTCCGTGCCCGCGCGCCAGCAGTTGCAAAGCCGTGGGCATCAGAATCTGGCGTAGTGTCAATGTGCTTGCTACGTCTGCCCCGGTCGCCAGTTCGTACTTCTTGCTGAGAGTTTTCTTAATTACATTCAATGCCGGGTCCCAAGCCTTGCTGAGATTGTAGCTGCAATCTCGGTTGATAAGATCTTCCCTGGTGCGAATTTCGATAGCCTCCCTTGTAACGCTGTCCCAATATTTAGAGGTCTGAGCCAGGATCTTGGTACGCTCATAATCCATCTCCTGTTTCTCAGACAAACAGTGCTCTGCTACCACCGACTTATTTGGATATTTCAGTCGAGTGTGCCTTTGATGTTCTCGGAAACAATCTTCAATGGTGTGTACATTTTGTCCGATATAAGTCTTCCCACACTCACAGGGAATTTGGTATATGCTGGCCTTCCTCAAACTGAGGTCATCTTTCACACACCAGTAATGGCCATGTTTTATTGGGCAGGTAAAAGACGGTTTTAACTCGGTGTTTCTTTTATATATGGCCGATTTTCCCCGCGGACATCGTCAGTGCACTGGAACAGGTTTGCAGCGCAATTACCACCTGAAGCAGCAGAAGAAGTGCGTCGGGAAACCTGCCGGGCTCTGACCAGGACTAAACCTACGATGACTAACATTACCAGTAGAGAGAGGGCGACCATTCGGGACCTAAGAGAGTGCTCTGAGATTGTTATCTTACCTGCTGACAAAGGCAATGCCACTGTTGTTCTTTCCCCTAAGGACTACATTTAGAAGATGCAGCGCCTGCTAGATAACGACTCATATAGGAAGATCAACGCTGACTCCACGAAGAAGGTGGAGAACAAGACCAGGGCTCTACCAGAGGGGGACACCAAGAAATTTTCACCTCAAGGACCTGTACCACCATGACTTTATGGACTCTCTAAGGTCCAAAAAGAGGGGGTACCTATGCGTTTGATTGTCAGCAACATTAGGGCACCTATTTACTTGCTGGCAAAATATCTGGCTCAATTACTTAGCCCCTATGTAGGTAAATGCCCTCACCATATCCGTAATTCCGTGGATTTCGTGAAACGTGTCGACAACTTCAGACTGAAAGACACTGATATCCTAGTGAGCTTCGATGTGGTTTCACTATTCACCAGGGTGCCTCTAGGAGAGTCAGTCAAGCTTATTGGGTTGAAATTTGACGAGAAGACCACCGAACTCTTTAGGCATGTCTTGACCTCAACGTATTTTCTGTTTAATGGGGAATACTATGAGCAAACGGATGGAGTCGCAATGGGCAGCCCACTCTTGCTGGTGGTCGCAAATTTGTACATGGAGTACTTCGAGGAGGAAGCCTTGGTGTCATCCAATTGGAAACCTACTTGTTTCTTCCATTATGTCGACGACACGTTCGTCTTCTGGCCCCATGGTAGGGACAAGCTCCTGGATTTCCTTACACACCTAAACTCCTTACATCCAAACATCAAATTCACTATGGAGACCGAAGCAGAAGGAAGATTACCATTCCTGGACGTCATGGTTAAGAGAAGAGCTGATGGTACCCTGAGCCACGGTGTGTACAGGAAGAAAACGCACACTGACCTGCACCTGCGTGCAGACAGCTGCCACCACCCTTCTCAGAGGAATGGAGTACTAAAAACACTAGTACACAGGGCGCGCAGCATCTCAGACGCAGAGAATCTGCCCCAGGAATTGGAACACCTCAAAACCGTGTTCTGAAAAAACGGGTACTCCGAATGGCAGATTAGACACGCTCTCCATCCCACCACCACAGCACAACCTGTGGAGATGGATGAAGTCACGGAAGGAGAGGTAGCCACTGCCTTTATTCCGTACAATGGTGCACTATTGGGGAAAATCAGCCGTATATTAAAGAAACACCGAGTTAAAACCGTCTTTTGCCCGCCCAATAAAACACGGGCATTACTGGGAAGTGTGAAAGATGACCTCAGTTTGAGGAAGGCTGGCATATACCAAATTCCCTGTGAGTGTGGGAAGACTTATATCAGACAAACAGTATACACCATTGAAGGTCGTTGCCGAAATCATCAAAGGCACACTCGACTGAAATATCCAAATAAGTCGGCGGTAGCAGAGCCCTGTATCAAAATTCACACCAGGGAAGATCTTATCAACCGAGATTGCGGTTGCAATCTCAGCAAGGCTTGGGACCCGGCATTGAATGTAATTAAAAAGACTCTCAGCAAGAAGTACGAACTGGCGACCGGGACGGACGTAGCAAGCACATTGACGCTACGACAGATTCCGATGCCCACGGTTTCACGACTGCTGGCGCGCGGGCGCGGACGGCGATGAGAGCAGCCCGCAGGGGGAGGGGATTTAAATCAGCTGCCCACCCTCAGGAGCTCAGTTCGTCAGCGCACCTGACGACGGCGACATGTCTGATCGCCGAAATATTGTGCCTGTTGGACACTATGAACCGGCAGTATACCTGTGGACTGTTAGAGCAACAAATACGCCGAGAGAAACTGAAGAATCACATTAATGATGATGATTCATCAGGTTTCACATTGAGTTTCTGCATTCGAAGAACCAAGTTTACAAAACATGCAAGATGTGTCACCCCTGTGATTGCCTGAACTCATGTAAAAATTGAAGAATTCTGACTGAACAGAATGTACAGCTTGCTTTTTTTTCTGTTCAAACACGGCATGTAGCTTTTCCCACATATCTCATGCACTCTCACATGCAACCAACAATGCCATGACTTTTGCTTCTGCAGTCCTACCAATAATGTGACTCACTGCTCGATCAGCTTTGTCCCATGTTTTTAGCATAGCACTAAACAAATCTATTTGTGCCGATGTTGCATCCGCTGGAAAAGCCACCAGTTTTTCTACGTCGCCAATACGCACTTCGTATGCACCATCTGACACATATAATAAATTTCGTTCTGTGAACTTCCAAATAGTCCAATTTTCAGCCCCACACAGCTTCTCTATACCATGAAAATCCATTGCAGTCCCGTAAAACAGTTCAGATTTACAACTGCAAAAATTCCACAAGAGAAATACGAACTGCGCACAACACACAACACATGCCAATGCGTTTCTGGCATCACGAAATGTAGAACTGCAATACCCAATTCCTTTCTTGAATCGCGTACTGGGCACATAACCTATTGCAGAAACTTCAAGAAAGAACTAAAGGGCACAACATAAAGCATACGCACGAAATAGCTGCTATAACAAGACACATGTATTTTATTTTATGACACCAACCGAAGACACTGATATAGTACACAGCAGAGAGATTAATATAAACATTTCACTTCAACAATGAAGAGTATATGGAAAACAATGCAGGTGCTGTGTTCTCTAAATTCTGCATACTGCTTAAATTAAGCTTTGAGGAGGAATTTCCAAAAGCAGCCATTCCTACAGCAGCAGCTAGATAAAATCAATTGTTAACTGCAGGTACTAAGAAGTATTCTCATGCACTTGAATTTTTCAGTTCTTTGTAAAAGCACTACACTAATCCATAGTTCATAAATCACTGTTACAGGTGCAAAAAAATATACAGCAATATACTGCTTGCTGCAATAAAATCATTCAGTGCCAAAAAATACACAATGCAGAAAATAAAATCAAATAGTATGTGATGTAAAACATGAAACTGGAAAAGGTAGACACAAGTACAGTAACAGACAAATCAAAGATGGATGTATATTACCAGAAAATCCTCAGGAGCCTACAAATTTTTAAATACCTATTTCTCTCATATTCCAAAGAAGTTGCAACAAAATCTGCCTAAAAAATGTGTAGCACCTGCAATGACATACTTTTTATTTATGTTATTTATTTACATTTTTGCATGTAGACTGAAGGCTTTTGCAAACATCATACATGGGTTGTGAAGTAAATAATATAAATAACACTTACCTATGTTAGTGGAACACATATTCATCTTAATGTTATAAATATATTACATGTCACAACAGAAGACATGGAACTTAGAATTCACTAAGTCAACACAAACAGTTATTTGCTAGGAAAGCTTTTAATTCTCTGTGGAACATCTTTGCTTCAAAGTTTTTAAAGTATATGACAGCTTGCTGAACCATATCTGCCCATTAATACAAGGATTACTATCAATTATTTTTAGTTTTGTCCTCTGCCTGAAGCAGTTACTCTTATATCTGGTATCATAATCACTGAACTTATTTACTTTATTTTTACTACTGACAAAAATATAGTAATTTTAAACAAATATAAGGTATATATTTTGAATATTTATGTTGGACAAAGACTTCACAACATGACTCACTGGACCTTAGTCCATGCTTTAACCTAATTGCTGTCTACTGTAATACTAATATTCTGTTCAGGTGCTGGTCTGCTACACAGTCCCACAATTCAATACCATAATTAAGAAAGGGATAAATTGTTTCATAGTATACCATATTTTGAGTTTGGCCTGAAATTATTTTGCCATTTGACTTATAAGTTACAGGCTACTGCTGGTGTTCTCATATACAGAATTAATGTGGTTTACCCAATGAAGATTTTTGTCCAGGGGGAACCAAGAAACTTAATGTTATCTCTTTCTACTGATGTAATACCACGTGTTTGTTGTTTGTTGTGGTCTTCAGTCTGAAGACTGGTTTGATGCAGCTCGCCATGCTACTCTATCCTGTGCAAGCCTCTTCACCTCTGAGTAACAACTGCAACCCTCATCCTCATGTATCTGCCTTCTGTATTCATCTCTTGGTCTCCCTCTATGACTTTATCGTCAATGCTACCCTCCAGTACTAAATTAGTGATCCCTTGATGTTTCAGAATGTGTCCCTTCTTCTAGTCAGGTTGTTCACAAATTTCTTTTCTGCCCAATTATATTCAGTACCTCATCATCAGCATTCTTCTGTATAACCACATTTCGAAAGCTTCTGATCTTTTCTTGCCGAAACTGTTTGTTGTCCATGTTTCACTTCCATACTTGGCTACACTCCATACAAATACTCCCAGAGAAGAAATCTTGATGCTTAAATCTCTACCTGATGTTAACAAATTTCTCTTCTTCAGAAACATTTCTTGCCATTTCCAGTCTATATTTTATATCGTCTATACTTCGACCATCATCAGTTATTTTGCTCCCCAAATAGCAAAACTCCTTTACTACTTTAAGTGTCTCATTTCCTGATCTAATTCCCTCAGTATCACCTGATTTAATTCGACTACATTCCATTATTCTCGTTTTCCTTTTGTTGATGTTCATCTTATATCCTTCTTTCAAGATGCTGTCCATTCCATTTAACTCCTCTTCCAAGTTCTTTGCTGTCTCTGACAGAATTACAATGTCATCAGCAAATGTCAAAGTTTTTATTTCTTCTCGCCAGAATTTAATTCCTACACCAAATATTTCTTTTATTTCCTTTACTGCTTGCTCAATATACATGTTTAATAATGCTGGGATAGGCTACAACACCGTCTCACTCCCTTCTCAACAACTGCTTCCCTTCACGCCTCTTGACTCTCATAATTGCCATGTGGTTTCTGTACAAATTGTAAATAGTCTTCTGCTCCCTGTATTTTACCCCAGCCACGTTTAGAATCTGAAAAAGAGTATTCCAGTCAGCATTGCCAAGAGCTTTCTGTAAGTCTACAAACGCTATAATCATAGGTTTCCTTTCCTTAACCTATCTTCTATGAAAAGTCGTAGGGTCAGTATTGTGTCTTGTATTTCTACATTTCTCTGGAATCCAAATTATATTCACCGAGTTTAGCTTCCACCAGTTTTTCCATTCTTTTGTAAAACATTTGTGTTCATATTTTGTGACAGTGACTTATTAAACTAATGGTTTGGTAATTTTCACACCTTTCAGCACCTGCTTTGTCTGGAATTATATTCTTCTTGAAGTCTGAAGGCATTTCACTTGTCTAATACATCTTGCTCACCAGATGGAAGAATTTTGTCATGGTTGGCTCTCCCAAGGCTATCAGCAGTTCTAATACAGTGTTTAATACTCCTGGGGCCTTGTTTCGAAGTAGGGCTTTGAGTGCACTGTCAAATTCTTCAGGCAGTATCACCACTCCCATATCATCTCTTCTCTTCCATTTCCGTAACACTGCCCTCAGGTGTATCTCCCTAGTATAGATCCTCTATATACTTTTTTCATCTTTCAGCTTTCCCTTCATTGTTAAGGCCTGGTTTTTCATCTTAGCTCTTGAAATTCATACAGGTGGTTCTCTTTTCTCCAAAGGTCTCTTTATTTTTTCTCTAGGCAACATCCATCTTTCCCTAGTGATATATGCTTCCAAATCTGTACATTTATCCTCTAGCCATCCTGCTTAGCCATTTTGTGCTTCCTATCAATCTCATTTTTTAGACGTTTGTATTCCCTTTTGCTGTCTTCACGTACTGCATTTTTATATTTTCTGCTTTCATCAACTAAATTCGAGATCTTTTGTGTTACCCAAGAATTTCTACTAGCCCTCATCTTTTTACCTACATGATCCTCTGCTGCCTTCACTATTTCAGCTCTCAAAGCTACCCATCCTTCTTCTACTGTATCCCTTTCCTTTGTTCCTGTTAATCGTTTCCTAATGTTCCCGCTGAAACTCTCTACAACCTCTGGTTCTTTCAGTTTACCCAGGTCCCATCTCCTTAAATTTCTACCTTTTTGCAGTTTCTTCAGTTTTAATCTACAGTTCATAATCAATAAATTGTGGTCAGAGTCCACAGCTGATTGCCACTGAACGTCAAAGAGTTTGCGCTCCTGCCACTTGGAGCACTGCCTCACCCTTATTTCTTGCCACAGCGTGGATGCTCTGTGAATTCTGTGATTTAGCAATTTAATATTCTATATTGTTATTGACTAGTAACAAATTCTTCCACTACCATTGAAGGAAATAAATGTTCATATTCTCTCTTCTATTCAAGTTTATTATACAGGGTAGCTGGCAGCAACATATGTTAACTCAGAGCAGAGACTTGTTGAACTCCCGTCTATAGTCAACATGCTGACAATGTCAAATAAGCCGTGGCCTCGTACCCCTATGAGATTAGCGACAGTCACAAGCCAGAATATTTCCTGTTCCTCTCACTACATTTATGATGATTTAAAAACTACAATTTGTCTTTCTTCTCCACCCCCCCCCCCCTCTCTCCTGATTTTTTTTATTTGTCTTCTATTCAGTATACTATTTAAATATGTTATGGATCAAAACAGACCAAAAAATGGCAGTCATATTATAATGACCAAATTATGAAAGGTTATGGAAAAAAAGAAAAAAATTATCCAATATTAATATTAGCTGTTATTTTTAAGTATCGTAACTAGGTAGAGATGCACAATGCAAGCCACTTTTGTCAGTCCATTAGCTGGACATACGCATTGAGAAAACCCTGGTTTCACTGGCACTGATTACGAATTAGAGGTAAAAAGCAAAGCAGTCACATATCATCCATAAGCAAACAGTCTTACTGCTGTATATACAGGCCCTCAAATGCCAAGCAAGGCAGTGCTCAGCAGGGTTTGAGATTTCCAGTGAACAAAAGAGATCCAGCGATAGCTGCCTCGGGTGAAAAAACATACAGCAGATCTATGTAGTTCAGCAGCCAGACTCAGTTAACTTTACACATTGTGAAGGACTTGCTAAAACTTTCCCTTGTGATAAATGCTTGAACTTAAAGCTTCGATTACAACAGAATCATGCACCTCCATGGTTCATGGTCTTTAGTATATTACTGTGTATACCTGAATCTTAAGAGTTATAGGTTGGGGTGGCCATTTGTTCTGGTGTGTGTGTGTGAATTCCTAAGGGACCAAACTGTTGAGGTCATTAGACCTTTGTTCTGGTAATGGGCTTCAAGTGTCATCTATATTTTGCACTTACTGAAGCGTCTGCGCTCTGCTGCATATTCCTTGCTAATACATGAAGAATCAATGAAATGCAGACTAGTAAGCCAAATTGGAGGGTTATTTCTCCTATCATTATCATATCTACCTCCTTAGCCTAACATCTGAGTAATTCTATACTGTCTCCAGCCACAGAGACTTGAAAAATCTCAGCTTGACTATGTCACTGTTTCAGTCCTGTACGCAGCCCCTCATGTACCCTGAAATGACTAAAAATCCAGTTTCACCTCTGTTGTGAGTGTGAGCTTCTAAAGTAAATATGTCACAGTCCACATCAGGATACGACTATATTTTTCATCAAAATATTTGCACAAGGCCCTTGTTTCTATTTAATATGGTTAAATTTGGTATTTGGTTTTACAGTATTTGTGACTGGTATCTTACTGCTAGCTTGTGCTATCATGTCCCATCTACACTATACCATGACTTCAACACAGGGTTTAGTTGCTAACTGGAACTTAAAAAGCATTTTCTGTAATTTTGCCTTTATATGTTACCCAGTTCTCACAATCTTTTTTCCTGTCTATTAACAAGGGCAGGAAAATTTTGCATAAATGATAACGTGAAATATGAGGGTGGTTTGGAAAGTTCTCAGAACGGAATAGAAAAAAGTACTTACATCACTGAAACTTTTTTTTTCTTTTTCAATGTTGTCTCCTTGTAGATTAATGCACTTGGTCCAACGATATTCCAGTGCCATGATCCCACCTCAGAAATGAGTTTCCTCTAGGCCTGCAAAATAGTTGTCGATTCTGGCTATCAATTCTTCGTTTGAAGTGAATCTTTGTCCACCAAGAAAAATTGTCAGTTTTGGGAAGAGATGGAAGTCTGATGGAGCCATATCAGGTGAATAAGGTGGGTGTGGAAACAATTCATGCCTTAGTTCATGTAATTTTGCCATGGTGATGGCACGTATGTGGGCATGCATTGTCTTGACAGAAGGTGACTTTCTTCCTTGCTAAACCTGGCCTTTTTACGCATATCTTTTGTTGCAATTTGTCCAGGAGGTTAGCATAGTATTCTCCAGTAATTGTTTGCCCATTGGGAAGATAATCTACAAGCAGAATCCCCTTCGCATCCCAGGACACTGAAGCCATGACCTTTCTGTCGAAAGAATTGTCTTTGCTTTCTTTGGTGGCAGAGACTCAGCATGTTTCACTGTTTCGACTGTTGTTTTGTCTCTGTGGTATATCCATTTATGATACACCCTTGGAACAAGTAGACCATTTCCTCTACCTAGGAAGTATACTGTCATCTAGCTGCTCATCTTGAAAATATGTGAAGAATAGATTACGTGCTGCCCATGTAGCATTTGGACGTCTTACAAAGTGTGTCTTCCTGAATAACCAAACTGATGGTGTACAAAGCTGTAGTCATTTCCACCCTGCTATATGGTTGAGAAACCTGGACATTATATTGCTGTGATCTAAAGAAACTAGAACGCTTCAACCAACAGAAGCTAAGATATATCATGAACCTGAAATGGGATGACTTCATATCCAACATGGCTGTTCTTGAGAAAGCAAAAATGTATAGCATGGAAGCTCTTATCATTGGGCATCAACTCAGATGGGTCGGACATGTCCAACAGATGAAAAATGACAGACTTCCACGCCAAATGCTGTACAGTGAAGTGAGCACAGGTAAAAGGCCACGAGGTGCCTCTCTCAAACGTTATAAGGATCAGTACAAGAAAAATCTGAAAAACTTGAACATCGATCCGAGTAACTGGTCCACAATAGCAGAAGATCGAAGTTGCTGGCACTCAGTTACCTCAAATGCTCTTCAAAACTTTGAGCTGGAACGTCGAAGAATGGAAAATGACAAACACCGGAAACTCCTCCAGGCTCAGCCACGTCCTCCACCTTCCATCAGCTGTAATGTCTGTAGCTGCCTGTTCCACACTAGGATTGGATTGCTAAGCCATCAACGACACTTCCACGCCTGAACAGTGACAAAGGAAATCTCAGGAGAGAAATGAAAACTCGGATATGAGTATCAGCCGACGACGATAGTAGTGCACCCAATTTTCATCTGTGATCACAAACTGGTGCGAAAAATCTTGTTCGTTTCTCCTAAAATGTGCCAAAAATTGTTCCAAAATGTCCATTCTCATGCGTTTTTGATCCAGCATCGAGAGTCATGGCACCCACCTTGCAGATAATTTTTACATTTCTAATTCTTCAGTTAAAATATGATATACCCTTTCAAATGACATCTGGCAAGCATGAGCAATTTCATGCACCCCAATTGGCGATCCTCCATGACCATTTTGTGCACTTTTGCAATGTTTTCTGAAGTAGTGACACATCTTGACCGTGCACTGCGCAGATCATCATCTAAGCTCTCCTGACCAAATTTAAATTCATTTGTTCACTTGGCAACAGTTGAATATGAAGAAGCAGAGTCCCCTAGTGTATTCTGGAAATTAGCATGAATGTCCTTTGCTTTCATACCTTTCTTTACGATGTACTTAATCACTGCTTGAATCTTATTTTTTCCCATTTTCGCAAATCACTATGTGGGAACAACAATAGAGCCACATCACTGCCATAACACTCTTCCAAGAGCACTGATGTGGCATGTTTTTACAGGCAACAGTCCAATGAATATCATGTGAACAACTAGTTGCGCTAGCGCTGATCTCTCGTGATGATTCCAAGAACTTTTCAAACCACCCTTGTATAACACAAACTCAGTGGTTGCTGTAAAATGTCATGAAATTTGGCACTTTTCCCTTTTCCTGTGTAAAACGTAATAAATCTGAGGCTGTAAAGTTACTGATACTAGTAACCCATAGTAATTGTACACTGAAACTAGATTTTGACTTTTTTTCTCAGCACCAAGAATTGTGTATAATCTTAAAATGAGAGTTCATTTCCTGCATAAATAATTGTTAAATGAAAATACTGACAATCACTATTCCAGTAGCTTTAGTTGCCGACCTGACGCTTCCTGCCACTTTTACAAAACCTGTCATACAAGAAGATTTTCATATTTATACTTGTGTGCTACAGAAATATACATTTTAGTTGACGTGCTGCATTATAGATCTCCCTATAACACTTTGTGTTTGGTATGACTTGTTGTGCAAAAATGCTGAGAAATATTATGTTGCTGGATAATGCTATTACCTGGATTCCAAATTAAAAGTGAAGATTGCTTCATTACTGTGGGAAAATTAAGTTTTAGTGTTTAAACCTCAAGATTTTGAAAAATGTGAAAGGGCAAATACATTAGGCAAGGGTGAAGGAAACACTGAAATGCATGGGGTAGCATCTGCAGACTAGGCTACCAACTGTTATAACCATGTATCCACGTATTCGTGTTTACAGTTCTAGGTTATTATTCTAATGTGGGATGATGATAAACTCTATTAATGCACAGGACAAAGAGTCTGTTCTGTGTACCTTGCAAGAGGAATCTTAGTCATGTAAGATATTCTGAAAGGATATAAATACCTTAATAATTTAGTGGAAAGGCAACTTTCACTGCCAGCAGCATATGTGAAAATTGCCAAATGCCTTGTGTTGTGCTGATGGCAGTTTGTCTTCCTTGTTAAAATGTTGGATTCCTTGTGACTGGTATCACGCTAGTGTTGATGGATCAGTGGCATAGTGTCTCAGAAGAGAACTTTGAAGTTCTGACAGTGGTTTATTTTGAAACATTTTTAACGGTGTATGTTTGGAAAGGTATTTTTTCTATAGTCGAATAAGATTAATGGGTTTAACATAAATGATTTCTATTTTCAATAGTGTACACAAATGTGATTGACTTTGTCAATAAATATAATGTAATTAATGATTAATGGATATATTTTAGTTTTCAACATAACACTGAAATACAATTAAATAAGACAAGATAAGGTGCTTCAGCAATAAGCTCGGAGTAAATAATACCAAAACTGGCAAAAAGTAACATCAAAATTGATAGGAAATAAAACAAAATACTGAAATTGGTAAATAATAACACCACAACTGGCCATAAAATGAAACTATTTTTCCTGTCCCTTACTCTTATTATGTCTGTCTTTGGATCAAATCACAGCAAATAACCTGCTGACCTCACAATGAAGATTCTTACATGACAACTGAAGCCCTGATGATGAAGTTCTGACTTTGAAATCTACATTGGCGAAGTACACAAGCTATAAAGACAGGAAATAAATTTCAGTACTAAGTTTTCTGTTTGTTTCACTGTCTTAGTTTCCTGAGAATAGCTATGATGGTTACCATGGCATAAATGAAAAATGTTCTCCTATAGAGTTGTTAATAATCATTTTGTACCATTTACTATTTCATCCGTAGTAAATTCTAAGGAAGTAAATTTGCATTCAAATTACTGCTTACTTTTATCAGAGATCAATATAATATTTTGTGACATTTTCAGTACGCTTTTCTCCATGTGCTTGCCATCATACAGAATATAGCCTAACACAGTTCTGCTAACTTGAAATACAGTTCATGTGATGCCGTATGGAATGGCAAGGGACAGTTATCAGTATTAAGAATGAAAATATTTGTAGCAGGGGTATATAACAAATGTAATATCTCTTGATTTATGGAGAGAATTTTGACACGCACGCATGTGCACACTCAACTCTCTCTCTCTCTCTCTCTCTCTCTCTCTCTCTCTCTCTCTCTCTCTCTCTCATTCTCTCCCCCCCCCACCCCCCTTCCACATGTCTGTGTGTGTGTGTGTGTGTGTGTGTGTGTGTGTGTGTGTGTGCGCGCGCATGAGTGTGTGCGTGTGCGCGCGCCTGTGCATAGGCATAGGAACAGGAGACCCATTGTGCCATCCAGCTCTGTGTAACTGCTGTCAATAACCTGACATTCCCATGGGTACAAAAATTAATCATCTGTAGACATGCACACAAAAGAAATTCTGTGATATATAAAACGCTTCAGAAGAGCGGTCGTAACGTGTGAGTTGTGTTTGCATGTGAGTGTTTCTACGTCTATTGTCGACAAAGGCCTTAATGGCCAAAAGCTTTATTTGTGATAGTGTTTTTGTTGTGCCTATTTGCGACTCTGCTACATGGTGAGTAGCCACTTTTCTTTTCATAATATTGTTACGCTTCATCCTGGATTTTCCATTGTTTGATTTCATTTGGATACAGAAACATATAACGATACTGCTTTGGCATCAGTCACCATTTTCTAAATTTAAATATTTCATATAGGTAAAAAGCAACACTGGATGTTAGTGTGTTATTTTAGCAGACAAATAAACATTATTTTTCTTCTGGTTTGCTTTAAACTAAAGTGTATGTAAGGACAGCCAATAATTTAAAATTAAAATTGTATGTTTAAAAAGAGATGGAAAATTAAGGTTTAACCAGTGATGAAAAGCTCATTATAGATGAAGCATGAACCCATATTGGTGAAGAAAAGTGCCTGTGCCCTTTCAAAGGAACCATGCAGACATTTGCCTTAAGTGATTTATAGATGTAGATATACCTGGAGTAACAAAGCAATTTTTATCACTTAATTAAGTCAAGTCTTATTGTCCAGATTGTACACCAATTAGTTTCCTTTCAGAGAATGCTGATATAATACTCTGTACTATCATGTACAACTGCTAACATGACAAAAGATCCATACCTAAGGAACGAAAAATTGCACAGGTCAGACCAATACTCAAGATAGGAAATGGGAGTAATCCGCTGAATTGTACACCAATATTATTGACGTCAATTTGTAGAAGGATTTTGGAATATACACTGTGTTCGAACATTATGAATTACATCTGAGAAAACAATTTATTGACACACTGTCAGCCGGGATTCAGAAAATACCAATCTTCTGAAACACATCTGGTCTTTTATGCACAGATCGTAATATGTGCTATCAACATGGGATCTCAAATTTATTCCACATTTCTGGATTTCCAGAAGGCTTCTAATTAAATTGCTTGCCAATGGGGTATTGTCTCAGTTGTATGACTGGATACATGATTTCCTATCAGGAAGAGCACAGTTCACAGTAACTGACAGAAAGTCATTGATTGAACATAAGTAGTATCTGGAATTTCCCAAGGAAGTTTTATTGGTCCTCTTCTGCTCCTCATCTATATAAACAATTTAAGGAGACTCTCTGAACAGCCCTCTGGAAGTTTACAGATATTGCTGTCATTTAACATCTAGTAAAGTCATCAGAAGATCAAAACCAATTGCAAAATGATGATATTTGTATGGTGCAAAAAGTGGCAATTGACTCTAAATAATGATGTCAGTGAAACGAGCATTAAAAGGAAACCATTAAATTTTGGTTACCTCATAAATCACAGAAATGTGAAATCATCCATACAAGAACTAAAATGAATCCATTAAATTTTGATTACATGATAAATTACACAAATCTAAAAGCTACCAATTCAATTAAAGTCCTAGGGATTACAAATAAAAAAATTTTGAGAGGAAGGCAGGTCAAAGACTGCTTTATTGGCACAATACTTAAAAGATTCAATGAATCTGCTAAAGACATTGCCTATGCTGCGCTTGTCTATCTACTCCCAGAATATTACTGTGCAGTATGGGATCCATACCAAATAGCACCAACGGAAGACATTGAAAAAGTTCAAAAAAGTGCAGCTCATTTTGTATTGCATCAAAAAATGGTAGAGTGTGTCACCAATCAATGGGTATTTGGTGGTGACAGTCATTAAAACAAAGGATTTTTTGTTGTTGTGATTATATCCTTTGATGAAATTGTGATTACCAACTTACTTCTCTAAATGCAAAAATATTTTGCAGGTGCCGACTTACATAAGAAGAAAAGATTATTGCAATAAAATAAAGAGAAATCAGAGCTGGCACAGAAAGATTTAAGTGATCATTTTTCCTGTGCACTGTTTGATAGAGTAACGGTAGAGAAATAGCCTGAAGGTGGTTCATTTAATCCTCTGCCAGGCACTTTGTTATCAGTATCAGAAGTTACATTCAGCTGAGACAACATTACGTTACGAGGTGGAATTACCAGCCAGTGGCAACTTCAGGAGGTAAAATATTGAGTACGGCTGAATGACACGTAAAAGCACACAAGATTATTCTAGCTTTTTGAATGATAGTAAGTGCTGTTCAGTAATTCTGTCTTATAGTTTAAACTCTTTCTGAAATGTCCTTTTTCCAGATAGATGTGGAGCGTGAGTCAGTCAAAGTAAAAATTCTTCACTACATGGATCTAAATCTTTAAGTAAGATGCGAGGGTAGCAAGCATTAATATAAAGCAGCACAGGCTAAGTCATGAGTTCTTAACATCAGGAAACAGGCTTTGGGTGTTGCTATAATGTTTTCCTGTATAAGAATCTTTTTCATTTCTAACCAGTCTTCTTGTGTTGTGTGAGTGTTTGGAAAGCTGAGCATAAATAAGAACACAGAGCATAAGTAAATCCGGCATGTGCTTGCAATTTTTTTAAGTATATTCTTATACAAAACTGTGATTTTCAACAATGATTGACACAATGCAATAAGGTGAAATATCAATATACAGTTTATTCTGTTTACTTTACATTACATACAGTTTCACACATACCTTGATCTTATTAAATTATCTACGAAGCATGTATTATACTGACAATATCTACAACTAAACAATAAATGCAAAATAAAAATAAGTATCACTAGCGGGATACAATAGGGCCCATTGAAGAAGCTAAGTTTACATTTACTGATATTGAAAAGTGTCTCCCTGATATATATATTTTTTCATTCAAACGTTTTAGCTGTAACATTTAAAAAAAAGTGCAATAATGCACTTTCCTCAAATCATAGTGCTGAAGCGGAACACTGTCAGCTGCCATGATGCTGCAGCCTTACTCTGCTGCAATCATTAAAAAAATTAATGGTTTGCACCACGATCTGAAGCTGCACTCAGCCAGTCCGCATACTCCCTCAGTCGCTGTGTCATCTGAAAATGTAGATAACAAGGCACACGGGTGATATGAAATTTTTGCCGTACTCAGTCATAAGACACTTTTTGCCTAGTATCTGAAGTACTTACCCTGAAACCCCATGAATCTATCATTTGCCTGCAGAGATTAAGATCTAGCTCTGCTACAAGGAGACCATCTCTCACTCTTGAAAGACCCTAGAAAGCAAACGAGTGATATACATAATCTTCCCAAAACAATGATCATCATTCTAAAAATTAATTTATAATTATTTAATGAGTCGGATTTGTAAGTTTTGTTTAGCACCTCATGGGAGACATTGTATTGACTTGTGACAGGAAGTTTCTATTGTCTAGAAATATAATGTTCTATTAGTAATGATACAGAGTTAAAGCAAGCTGTATCACATCTAATCTAGTAGCTGGAATCAAATGAGACCGGAGCGCACTGGCCGATGGCATCAACGGAGAACTGCCAGTACAATGCTGACACACACAACAGGGACTGACTGACAACACAGACCACATGACAAAATACCAATACCAGAGAGCAAAACCAAATTGGATACCAAGATGTAACAACTATCACTGATCAGAGCAACGATGAATGGAGATACAATCGTGAGTGCCGTTGGAACACGACTGCAGTATGAGCTCTGGTGCTGCAGGCTTCATAGGACCACCATGAGCACTGATAGGCTGGTGCAGTGGCCATGGCCCCCACATAGCACTGTGGTGGTGACAGCAGACCTTGCAGATTGTAGGGGCACCACCTAGCAGCTGTTGTCTGTGTCCATGCTTTCTGACCGGCTGTCAAAATTGGCAGACTGGGATACCAGATTTACCTTTTTTTTTTAAAGATACTGCAGCTTTCTAATACCTAAGAGTTCCTATTCCAGTAAAAGACTGGACCATTTTGCATGATGTGTTTCTCAACTTTTCTGAAACAGAAGATTCTTCCTATTTTAAGAGTAATTCTTGTTGTGAGACAAAACCATATTTTTTGATGTATTTGTGATATACTTATTCTGATTAAACACACGAGAGACAAACAATAGTTCTCTTTTAATATTCTCTATCTCTTAACAACAATCATTGTGTGTTTGGATCTCACAAACAGCAATAATACTTGTAAGTGACAGGAAAGAGGTATGCACTTCTCTGTGAAAGGTAGGATTGTCACCAAACTACAGTAATGTTGTTTGTGTTTAGTGTTCTTACTAGGACTGGTACAGTATATAAGGGGCATAAACAGCATCAGATATTGAGTGGTCACTATGAAGGATATGGAGATGCCACATACCCATGTGAGGTAGCATTATCAGCACCTGACAGACTTGGGAAGATGCCTCATTGTAGGTCCCCATTTAACAGGGTAGTCAAATGATGTACTATCTAAATTTGTGGCCTATTTGGATGTGACAGTGACTCAATGTCAGACTGCACGGGAATGTCAGGACAGGCATATTCATTGTCAAGGTTCTAGTCAATCGCGTCTGACCACCAAAAGAGAGGATTGCTCGACTGTGCACCGAGCACGTCGTAACTCCTTCACACCTACACGTACACCTACCATCCAAGAACAGGTAATGGATTCCCTGCAACATTCTGTGTCATCCTACATAATTGGTCAGAGACTAGCAGCACGCAGACTAGAGAATTACCATCCAAAGTAAAAGCTGTGCTTAATACCACAACAACACAACGACTTCATGGGAACATTCACAAGTAAATCAGTGCACGCATCCAGACCAGAAAGTGTGCAATATTGTACTGATAAGTGGCTCATACTGCCAAGAACTTTGTAAATCTGACTCTATTTGTAATCAGTGGAATAACATCACATGCTATTTCAACCCATTCATTTCATTTCCTCTTACCCTTCTGGGTGTTTCACTTTTTTTGTCGGGAAGTGTATATTGGCTGTTGATGTTTCTTTGTTTGGCTTCACAGCAATGTATTTATCATCTGTAAATGGGACTATTTCAGCTTCCTGATTCAAATAAAATGGTACAGTAGTTCATTAACATACAGCATGAACAGCTGTGAGGGACTGATTAAACAGTGGGACTGCCATTGTAGTTTCTTCCCATGCAGATGATGTGGCATCCTCTTTGTACTACTCAGACAGCCTATTGTAACTTTATTCATTCTCTTTCTTAAGTAAGAACTAAACCAGGTATGTGCTGAACTATTTATTCCATAAAACCTTAATTTCTCTAATGGAATTCTATGAGTGACACTGTCAAATACCTTCAGTAAGTCACAGAAGATCCCAAGTGGTGATATTTTATCATTTAAAGATTTTATTGTGTCATAAGTAAATGTATAAATAGATGTCTCAGTAGAGTGGCCCTTTTGAAATCCATGCTTTCACTGACTAAGTATCAAATTACTATGTGGCCTGTGACAACCCTGGAGTACATTACTGTTGTAATGCTAGACACTACCAATAGTATCGTCACTAAGAACAAAAGTTTATTAATTCACAATCAAGTAAACAACAAACACAGAAACAGTACATAGCACACAATCTGAGGATAGGCAACTGCTGCACTGTCCTTATATGGAGGAGAGCTAAGGCAGACTGCACAGTGGGTGCTGTGCCATACACACAAGTTGTAAGCAGCCTCTGGTGGCTGGCCCATGCACATGCCTCTGGCAGAATATTTGAGTCTAGTGTGCAAGCCATCTGGTGCTGTGGTGGGTATCCACATGTGATGTACAGGATTATAGCAATTACCTTCTTAAAAATTTCAGAAAATTATGTAACGAGTCACACTGGGCATAGTTATTGACCACTGTGGAGTCACCATTCTTATAAACAGGCCTAACAGTGGCCTATTTTAATCTGTCTGAAAAAATCTGAATAAACAATGCATTTCATATAATACTTGTGATCTTGAAAGTATATAGCTACTGGGTAATCAGGAAATTTTCATGAAAAAATTTGTGTTTAATGTGATATCAGTGAGACAGGAAAAGGGATAATACGTAGTGACTTTAATGTAAATATCTTGAAGGAATGTGACAGGAAAAGCTATTTGAAAGTGTTGTTAGCCACTTATAATTTCATATCAGTCATAAGTTTCCCTACCCGAGTTACTGAAGATAGTACACCCTCACATGTAATGTATTCATACAACAATCATAAGTTAAAAAGATGGATGCCTTTCTGTGATAAACAGATTGCAGGGCCACAATATTTTATGGTCTTATTGGAGATAGTATTCGCTCCATATGAACTGTTACTTTTTAGTGTCACGATGTTTCCTATTTCAAATGTGAGATTAATTTTTATTTCACTGAATGACATCTGTATTTCTTCTTTGGTCTACTCTCCAGCTTTTTCTTCTGAGCTGTTTGCACCAATTTTCTCATCTATTTTAAAAGAGTAATTACTAAAAATATCTGCAACACGTGAACTGTCTTTTACAATGCTTCTACTCTCCCTGACAGTAATAATGTCATGTTCCATTTTTGTTTCCCTGTCTCTCTTTTAACACCATTCCAAACTGATTTAATTTAATTGTCCGATCTGTTGATTTTAGAGAAAATGAGCATGCTCCTGATTTTTTACAATTGTTCTTAATATGTTACAGTACTGATTATAATATGAAAGTATTTCTGAATCATTACTTGTTCTGATCGCTTTGTAGACATACCTTTTCTGTTATGAAGATACTCTGATACTTATGTGATCCAAAGTTTTTTAATGAGCTCCCAGTATTGCATGAAAACTACTTTCAGAAAGGGATATAAACAAAGTATGTTGAATTTAGAGCGAGCATTAAGCTCATTGTAGACTGCACCCCATTCAAAATTTTTTAACCTTTCTTTAAAATCTTCAGTTGTTTTGTCATTAATCAGCCTCGCCCTTTTCTTAATTGTATTTCTGAACTGTGCAAGGCGCTAAGTTATATAATGTGACAAACTGTGCATTATGATCTGACAATCTGTTTATCACAGAAAGGCATCCATCTTTTTAACTTATGCTTGTTGTATGAATACATTACATGTGAGGGTGTACTATCTTCAGTAACTCAGGTAGGGAAACTTATGACTGATATGAAATTATAAGTGGCTAACAACACTTTCAAATAGCTTTTCCTGTCACATTCCTTCAAGAAATTTACATCAAAGTCACTACATATTATCCCTTTTCCTGTCTGACTGATATCACACTAAACACAAATTTTTTCATGAAAATTTCCTTATTACCCAGTAGCTATATACTTTCAAGATCACAAGTATTATATTTCTCAATATTATCTCACAAACACATGCTTCTATATCCAGATCTATAAAGAATTTACTTATTTCTACATTTCTGTATTTGTATTCATTTTCTGTGACAATTTGTACCTTATCCATATTAGATCTATATGAATTTTCAGCCACTTTATAACCACTTACATTAACATTTTCTATCCCTGTGCTTATATTATGTTCAGACACAAAAATGAAATAAATGTCTTTTCAGCTACTAAGATCTTCCAAGCAAATTACAAAATAATATACTTCATTTCTTAACCCCCCCTAATATTCTGATCAAGCAAGCTGATCTCACCATTCCGTCTATTCTTATAAGATGGACTGGGAGACTGTCAGTTTAATTTCCTATAATATTATCTTTCTGAACTGTGGTACCTTTTCCTTACTACCCCTATTCAGTTGCAGGCCATGAGAATAATATGTGCACCTTCACATAGCAGTCACTGAAACAGCACCAAATGTAATTCTGCATCTGTCTGAAAGAAAATGTGTTTCTGCACAGTTCCCAACTTATTTTGCGTAAGCTCTACATTACAGAAATGTTTTCCCCTCCTCCCCAGAGAAAGTTACCACATGCAATACATCTTCTTCTACACCAACATGATTACTCTGCTATTCACAGTTAAGTGCCTGGCAAAGGGTCCATCGAACCACTTTCAAGCTATTTCTCTACCATTACACACTCAAACAGCATATGGGAAAAATGAGCATTTAAATCTTTCTGTGCGAGCTCTGATCACTCTTATTTTATCATGATGATGTGTTTCCTACAGTGTAACACTGACAAGCAAATGTGAAGAAGGCACTAATTTTTAAATCATTGTTTATGCACCATTGTACATTTACTACTGAAAAAATAAAAATTTATCTTGCAAATGAAATATGACTTGACAGCTCTCTGCCCTACATCTGCCTTCTCAGAGTTTCATGTTTTTGAATCCCATCAGTTATTTTCTTTGGGAATTTTAACTCCTCATGAGAAGACAACTTTCAGCGGGCAATAATTTACATCCTTGCTCATATTGCAAGTGTTTGGTAGAAGGAATAGTCATACATAGGAAAAAGAAAAAGTAAATGCTCGAGAAATGAAACAAAGGGTAAATAAAATGAGAGAGAAAAAGAGGGAGGGAGAAAACAAAGGAGGAGGCTAGGGAGAAAACAAAACAAAGCAAGGTTGGTGGGGAGAACTAGGCAAGTGTTGAAGTTCCTATTTGAAATAGTTTTGAGGAAGGTGTGTTAAGAAGGAGACTGCAGGTATCACAAGTGTAAAAATGGCCCGTAGGGCAATAGGGTACCATATATTTCTAGTATACACTCACTGTCTATGCCCTTTGGAATCCAACAGACCAAGATTTGTGAAGTAGAGAATGCGATACACAATTACTACATATCACAACACAGTTGGATATTTCATTTTTCATAGGTAATCTTTCAATTCACATGTTGCTTCATAGCGCTGCATTAGTGATATTAAATTACGTTCACTTTTCTGTGATTTTTCTTTCATTCATTATTCTATAAATGATGTAACTGGCCAGCTGAATCAATAAAAGGCCTTTATGGCTGAAAGCTACAACTGTGTGAATCTTTTTGTTGTGCCTATCGCGACTCAGCATCTCCACTATAAGGTGAGTGGCAACTTTCCTTCTCTGGAATTGTTAACATTACATATCTTATGTCACTTTCACAGAAAGACATTAATTCTAAAAAAAAATTATAGCTATTGCATTTTTTTTTATTTCCTTATATCCCAGCTAGGATCATGTAAAAACCTCTCAATTCCTGTTCTTTCTTCGTTGTTGTTTCCTATTTTTCCAGAACTTCCTCATTTGTTCCCCACATTGTCTTTTCCTTCCTTCTGTCCATGTTGTTCCCAGTTTCTTATTCTGCTTTGAAAGCCTTCCAAATTTTGTATTTTTTTCTTAAAAAGGTTTCTTTCTGTTATTTCTGATTCTTTAGTGTTGTTTCTTTCTTGTTCTTTCCTTGTTTCAGTAATCCATGCTATCACTGATTTCTTCTTCCAGAAATACAAGAATAGGTTTTTTTTATAAATAACTCACCTGCTACCAGTCATGATTTTCTTTATTTTTATTTTTCACACGTTGCGTTTCGGGAAATGATTCCCATTTTCAAGTGCATTTTTTGTGTTTGTTATGCCATTTCTATAAATAAATAAAATAAAGAAAATTGTGACTGGTAGCAGATGGGTTAATTATAAACACACCTATTGTTTTCACAGTCGCAGGCTTTCAGAACCATTTATAATGGATCAAATCAGAATAAAAGAATATTTGTTTCGCTAGCATTTTTTCTTCATTCATTCATTCATTCAGGAGAAGTATCCACAAAAATATTAATCTTTGCTTAGCATTACATTTGGTATCTTCTCTGTATTTTGTAGATTTCCTCATTACTTCTCATTTTCCAACCATCTGTAGTTTATATTGCACCCATTCTTTTTTCTGTGCACATTGGAGTTCATTGTTAGGCTACCAAATTCATATAACCATATCGGTCATACCACTGTGGTAGTGTGTTTCAGTTTAGTTTTACAATATGCGCATTTATTGTTGTAAATATTCTCTGTCAAATCATACTCTCTTTCCATTTCTTACCTCTTAGATCTATTGCAAATTTTTCTTGTCCATGCTATTGTATAGTTTCTTCAACGTATTTAAATTTACCTTTGCACTCTGTTTTACCTATACATGTTTCTTTAAATTTTAGAGCATTTTTCCAGAAGATTTATCATAATATTAATACATGAACACAAAAATTGAAGTACCAATTTTTAATATTAACTGTACAAGGAGGCCAATAATTCTTATATAACTCAAAAGGACTTTGCCACAGATGTGCACAAAGAAAAATTAATGTGTGTATGTAGCTGTTATGAGTGGTAAAAGGAAGTAGAAACTTTCACATTCATAACACTGATGTTACATTCTCTATCACACATTAAAATCTCCAATACCTGAACACTGAAAATTGAAGAGCTACCAACACCTGCCCTGTACAACCAATGGGGCGCTATGGTAGAAACAATGGACGAAAGTAACAACATTTCAGGAAATCAGATCCTAAGGGCTTTTATGTTTATGTTTACATGGTTCATTTGCAGTAAAACATGTATACCAGGCACCTACAACTGCTTGGTTGATGATGTCAGCAGTGAAAATCAACATGTAGTAGCAAAGTATGTAAATAACGTTGTATATTGGTGCCATTATTTCATTTACTTTTCTGTAAGAGTAACAATGTGATCATTTGCTGCCATTACCAGAAACTTTAAAGTAATTTCCAAGTTTTTAATTTTTTCATTCTGAATGACTATGACTTCTGGCTTCCTTTATTGTGCAGAAACTATATTTGTTTTAGGGTATGCCTAGAAGAATTCTAATGGGTCAGAATGAAAGGCATACAGCTAGACAGGTGCTGAATGGAACGTATTTGACTGTCAAGAGAGCAATGCATGATGCCTTCAATTACTACCTTTGCAGACTATGGTCAAGTGATCTTTCAGATGTAAAGGCTGTTAGTGGCACACAAGTTAGTGTACAGTTCCTAGTGAATGAGGCAGGAACTGAAATTGTGGGTAGCGGAGCAAAAGCTGAAATGCTCCACTTTCAAATGTTTCTTTACAAAGGAAAACCCAGGAGAATTGCTCCAATTTAATCTTCATACCACTGAAAAGATGAATGAAGTAAGTATTAGTGTCAGAGGTGTTGAGAAAAAAACTGAAATTGTTGAAACTACACAAAGCTTCAGGCCCTGATGGAATCCTTATTCAGATTCTATACTGAATTTGCAGCTGAGTTAGCCCCTCTTTTAACTATAATCTGTCATAGATCCCTTGAACGAAAAACTGTACCCAGTTCTTGGAAAAAGGCACATGTCACACCCGTCTACAATAAGGCTAGTAGAATTGATTAACAAAACTACCGCCCAGTGTCCTTGACATTAATTTTTGTAGAATCTTATAACATATTCTGAGCTCCAACTTAATGAGGTATTTTGAACAGAATGACCTCCTGAATGCCAGCCAGCATGAATTTCGAAAATATCAACTATGTGAAACTCAACTCACACTTTTCTCACATGACATACTGAAAAATTTGAATCAAGGCAACCAGGTAGCTGCAGTATTTATTGATTTTTGAAAAGCATTTGACTGAGTACTGCACCTATGCTTATAGCAAAAAGTGCAATCACATGGGGTATTCAGTGAATAATGGTAAGGGGAAGACAGTGTTGTTACCCTGAAGCATTAATGGTCCTGTAATCCTAACATTTTCACTAAGAGGTGTAAGTTGCTCTGACACTGCTGTGATGTTTAAATAAATCGGTCCTGCACTAACACATTAGAATACTTACCAAGTTTCACTGCCATATAATAATTATAGCTCACACTGGACCTCTGTGAGTAGCTCCACTTTAATTATAATCACTCAATCACATACTGGCCCCAGGTTATGTTGGTAGTAAACAACAGCAGCAGATGTAAGAGCTGTTGCGAAGTCTCTGAGCCTCACTTCCCTCAGCTTTCTCATGTGTACTACATGTCCTCCTGTGGACTTATTAACAATGACCTCACAAACTTGGTTCTTTTCTGGACATGATTTAGACTGAAACTTCCTGGCAGATTAAAACTGTGTGCCCGACCGAGACTCGAACTCGGGACCTTTGCCTTTCGCGGGCAAGTGCTCTCTACCATCTGAGCTACCGAAGCACGACTCACGCCCGGTACTCACAGCTTTACTTCTGCCAGTATCTCGTCTCCCACTTTCCAAACTTTAGAGAAGCTCTCCTGCAAACCTTGTAGAACTAGCACTCCTGAAAGAAAGGATATAGCGGAGACATGGCTTAGCCACAGCCTGGGAGATGTTTCCAGAATGAGATTTCCACTCTGCAGCAGAGTGTGCGCTGATATGAAACTTCCTGGCAGATTAAAACTGTGATCTCGACCGAGACTCGAACTCGGGACCTTTGCCTTTCGCGGGCGAGTGCTCTACCATCTGAGCTACCGAAGCACGACTCACACCCGGTACTCACAGCTTTACTTCTGCCAGTATCTCGTCTCCCACCTTCCAAACTTTACAGAAGCTCTCCTGCGAACCTTGCAGAACTAGCACTCCTGAAAGAAAGGATATAGCGGAGACATGGAGAAGTTTCATATCAGCGCACACTCCGCTGCAGAGTGGAAATCTCATTCTGGATGATTTAGACTTTTTATTCCCTGCTGTCAAAGCTTGTCTTGCACAAAAACATATGTATTCCCCCAATGTCACCATTCTCCATTCAACCACATATTAAGCCTTTTGCAAGTGAACCAATGGTGTGTGTGTGTGTGTGTGTGTGTGTGTGTGTGTGTGTGTGTGTGTGTGTGTGTCTGTGTGTGTGTACACACAGATAAAGTGTTTTGTATTCAAGGGTTTCCCAGTTCTCCAGAAATAACATTTGAGTTATTCAGTATCCCTCCAGAAAAATCCACATCCAGTAATTTTTGTTTTGTTTAGTTCCAGAAGAGTCGGGATCTATCATATTCTGTGATTTGTTTGTACTTAATTGGTGTTCAATAAAACCTATATCATTGAAGAAGCAGACTTACAATAGGAATGTCACAAGGACTAGAGGACCATGAATTTCAGACAGGTCTCCTTTAAAGAGCCCTCAAAAAATCGGAGCTTATTTGGCTCCCATTGTTATTCCCTGAAACCTTTGTAGCCCTGTCATTCAAGTGTGAAGTAATCACTAGTAAGTATGAAGCTGATTAAGGTGAGTAGGAAGGATGTCATGAGAACTCAGCCCCCAGAGACAGCTGAGATGCCATGCGTGTGTGAGTTGTGCATGTATGAATGTGAGCGCATTGTGTGTGTGTGTGTGTGTGTGTGTGTTTCTAAATCTGATGGGGGACTTCGTCAGATGAGTAAGTCAACTTTTAAATATGGCTGTCTGCCCCTCAAGACTTCCTCTATGTGGTGAGTATTCATATTGATCTAAATCCATTCTGGATTTTTCATTGTTTAATACAACTGGCAAGGTAGGTTAGGAGACAGTTTGATACCTTTTGAGGCAATGCTTGGCCTGTTGCTGCAGTTTGATGGTGTTATCTATCAAACCAGTTACAAAGGCACTGTGATGAGCAGCTACCAGAAAATTTTTCAGAGGGAAAGATATTTACCAGGGGAAAACTGAAAGCAGTATATAGGTCATAAATGACATGGGTGTAGGCAAGAAGTTGCTGTGTTCGGTAATGCAGGAGGTAGGGAAGGATTATGTTATATCTGAAAAAAGATAATTTGAAGTTAAGAGCTTTACAGGTAATTCCTAGTGACATGTGAGATTCGAGGAACAGGATGTGGGACTTCAGCTGTGAGAGTACAAAAGCATGGCTTTTAAAGGAATAGGTGATGGGATCCAACATGGTAGGAGAAGAAAGACTAATGAGAAATGAAAGATGTAGCAAAGAAAAAGAAGCCATAAAATAAAGGCTGTTAGAGACTTGTAAGAAGATTATTAGAACAAGCATGAATTTAAAGAAGTGGCAAAAAGCAAGAGAGAAGTATGAAGGAAAACAGTGACAAAAACTGTAAGAAAACTGGAAAAACTGAACATACATTCTTTTGGATGGGAAAGTACAATAGAATAGGGTGTACTAGGCAACTGACATGATTTGGGATGGGGGAGGGGAAGGGGGACAGAAATGAATAAAATGCTGAGGGAAGATAGTAAATTACTGTGCTTCATGAAGAATATAGCAACAAATAGAGAAAATATCATTACACTGTGTAGCAACGAGTACACAAAAACCAGCTGAAATATAACAATTAATGAAACTGAAGATCCTATCCAAATACAGAAACTGACAGTGCACGAGATTACAGTCAAGCTTAATATCAGATGAAATCCAATGAAACAGATACAAGCAACTGTCACAAAACAGCAGTGATGCTGAGTTGACAGGAACATAAGAAAAGGGCTGAGAATTTTGCCACACACACACACACACACACACACACACACACACACACCACATGTATGGCCACATTCCTTCTTTGGCAGCTGGAGGCTGACTACATTGGGCTGCCACTGCACCTTGACTCTGAGGGTAGCAAAAAAGATGGGGAGTGTAAGAGAGAGGGTTGTGGAAGAGTGGCTGATAAGCTAGAAAGCAGAGGGCAGTGGGAGCTCAGGACAGGAATAAAGCACAGGTGAGCTTTTTCCAGACTCTGAGGGTAGAAAAAAAGATGGGGAGTGTAAGAGAGAGGGTTGTGGAAGAGTGGCTGATAAGCTAGAAAGCAGAGGGCAGTGGGAGCTCAGGACAGGAATAAAGCACAGGTGAGCTTTTTCCAGCTCTACGCGGGAGGAGTTGTGTGTGGTGCACAGTGACATGGAGCAATGGATTGGCAGAGGGACACAAGACAAAGGAGGAGTAAGATTGTGGAAAGAGGGTCTGATTGCAGGATGAGTGAAATTAGGGTCAATAGGCAGGGGTGAGTTGGGTGTGGGGCAGGGTCTAATGGATACTGAGGTCAGAAGTATTATTAGAGGATCAAAAGACATGTTGTAAGGACAACTCCCAATCTTATCAGACCCAGGACACCTGTGAAAGCAGTCATGTCACATACCATCTGTTCCATAATTTCTGCACTGTATTATATAATGCCATGATTACTAATCAGCTCTCCGCTTGAATGAATGATCACCACCAAACTGTGCTCAACAACATGGTTGACCAGATTTCTGAACACATCGTGCTCACTTTCAATGGCTTCACAAGCCGTGCCATCCAGATTCTCCTCCATAACACCAGCTTTTCTGAATTACATAGATGGGAGTTGTCCTGGCAAAAACATCCTCAACACATATGAAAAATGTAATTACTTATGTCCTACATTCAAATTGCCCCCTTCCCCACAAGAAATCCTTATAGCTTCAAGGTCTGCCTTGTGGTTTACTTTTCCTTCCACAGCCTAAAAAACTGCCTTTGTGCCCCATAAAGCATTGTACTCCCAAACATCCTCTTCAGATTCCCAATGATTTAGTGAACAAACAGTTTGAAAACCTTACCCTACAGAATCTCAGGTTTAACCATGCTCAAGCTGTCAAGCACCTGTTTTCTTTTACTTTTTCACTTCAGTGAAAGAAATCCATCATTTCAAAACCTACTCATCACAGACCATCCATGTCCTCATTGAATCTTGTCTTAAGTAAAGCTATCCTCCCTCCAAAACATGATCTTCCTCCCCCCAGCACCACCCCCTCCCACTCTGTAATCTCACAGGAATTTTTCACATCCAACCTGATGTCCCATTCATTCTTGAAATGCCTTCCCAGAGAGTCCAACATTGTCACAGCTATGGAAGAAACAGATATTCCAGACCTATTAAATTGTGTTGACCTTCGAAATGTTTTCAGATACCACTAAGTCACTCAATTTGTTGACTATTAAATTATTGATTTAGCAGCATGTTTCGATGTGATACCTCATCATCAGGCTACAATGCCATTACAAAAGCATATTAAAGTTTCTTTTCATGACTGTTGTGATCATCCTGTGGAGGGAGGGAGGAAGAGAGGGCGAGGGGGAGGGAGGGAGGGAGGGAGGGAGGGAGGGAGGGAGGGAGGGAGGGAGAGAGGAAGAGGGGGAGAGGGAATAACATCATATGAGATGTCATCATGAACTGCACTACATGACTGAGGTGTCTCTGACAACTTTCCAACACTTCTGCTTACAAACTTTACCACTATGATTCCATGACAGATGTTCAAAATTACTCCCAACAGTTTCCCACAGCATCAGTCTTTCACAAATCCTGGTACCTGAATCCATCTCTGTTCTCACACTGACAGTCCACTGTACATCCACTTTTAACCTGCTCCCAAAGCTCCAAAAACTCAAGTACACTGGTCTCTCCATTGGTCAGCTCATTAAAGATAACTGCAGTGGCTGTGTTTCCAGCATCTCAAACCAACTGTTTGCTATCTCCAATTATACATCCAAAACACTACTTCCTCCAATGTATTTCCACAGTTCCTGTCTCATTACCATCAAACTCCTTGCCTATTACCATGGATGTCTTTGCTCTGAAGCAACACTACTATGTCCTCCTTGCACCAAACTGACCACCTCTTTCCTAATGTTTTTGGCCAATCATACATTGTCCCATAATTACTCTCCCTTGAAGATCAATTATACAAACAAATTTTCATGTACTTTCCTATACCAGCCTGTTTGTTTCTATCCCTTCAACTTAAAACTCACGCCCGATTCAGATTCAATGATGAAATATTCATGATATGGAGACATTGGAAGAACAACCTCTGTTCTCTTCTCTGGACTATCAATATATAGTCCCACATCTCTATAACATGGTCCTCATCCACTCATTGAGCTACTTTCTTGGATGTTGATTTCTGTCTCTCTGATAGATTAATAAAAACCTCTTTTCATATCATGGCCACCCATTGCTACTCCATTTCATCAGCTGTCACCCATTTCACATTACAAACTTGACATCTAAGGACGTCACATCTGCAGTGGGAAGGACTTACCCAAGTATGCTGATTACTTTTCCAGAACCTTTAAAAACAAACAGTCTCTTGCGCAGCTTGTCCAGAAACAGACTTATTTCCATGTTTCTTCTCATGACATGAATGAATGCCTACTTTAAATCAATTGCTCAACTTACTTTCATTCTCATGCAATATCACTCAAGCCACATAATTTGCCAGGGCTTCAACTACCTCTCATCACACTCTAAGTTAATGGACACCCTACTCCAAATTCTACACTTATCTTCTAAAGCAGTATTAACACCCACAAAATCTACACAACATCCTAGTCCACACCAGTCTTGAATGTCTTGAGTAAGATCTAGGTTCATACATACACTCTGAAACAAAAAAAGGAAAGGTGCTCCGTGGAAGAATTATGTGAATGGCACGGAAATCAGTAGATGTGATGTACACATGCTGACAAATAAATGATTACAGTTTCAGAAAAAAATTGATGATTTGTTCAAGAGAAAGAGCTTCACAAATTCAGCAAATCAGTAACACACTGGTCCACCTCTGCTCCTTTGCAAGCAGTTATTCAGCTTGGCATTGATTGAGTTGTTGGATATCCTTCTGAAGGACATGCCAAATTCTGTACAGTCAGTGTGTTAGATCATCAAAATCTCCAGCTGGATACTCCAAACATTCTCAACTGGGAAGAGATCTGCTGGACTTTCTGCCCAAGATAGTGTTTGGCAAGCATGAAGACAAACAGTAGAAACTTTTGCCATATATGGGTGGGGATTATCTTGCTGAAATGTAAGGCCAGTATGGCTTGACATGAAGGACAACAAAATGGGGTCTAGAATAGCATCGACATACTGCTCTGCTCTGCTCTAAGGGTGCTGTGGAGGACAACCAATGGGATCTCCCCAATTGAGAATGCTTGGAGCATTATGGGCAGGGTCCTCCAACCATCTCAGGATTTTTATGACCTAATGTGTCAGTTGGGCATAATCTGGCACAATATTTCTCAGGAAGGTATCCTACAAGACTAACAATCAATGCCAATCCAAATAACTGCTTGCATACAGGCCACAGGTGGACCAATGTGTTATTGACTTGCCCAATTTGTGAAGCTCTTTCTCGTGAATAAATCATCCAATTTTTCTGAAATTGCAATCATTTGTTTGTCTGTACACATACATCAGATCTTCCAATTTCTGTCCCATTCAGATAATTCTTACATGGTGGGTCAATTGTTTGTTTTAAGAGTGTATATTCATCACTTGGTACTGGAGTTTAGTCACTGCCACTTCTTATCCGTACAAAGGAAGCACCACAGCTGAAAGCAGCCATGTCATATACCTGAGCTGTAGTGTTTTCTGTGGATATGATAACGAATTAGACACCTACATGCACAAACAGCCACCACCAAAAAGTGGCCAACCACAAACTTACACTGCTGCTCGATGAATGTGCAGCAGTGTTCCTCATAGTTTTTTGTAGACTCATTAGTTCATCTGCACTGTTCTTTCTAAGGGTGCGAGAAAATTCCACAAACTCGCTTATTTTTCTTTTATTCTGTAATAATGAGATAAAATAAATCAGTGAACATTGTCTTTCTTTTCATTCTTGAATTATTTTTCTCATTAGCCACAGGTGATTGAAATCATTCAATATAGAAAACAAGATACTATTTCCAGATTAACTGTATGCACTTGTAAAGAAATTTCACAGTTACACCACTGGCGATTAAAAGTGCAACACAATAAAGGCAGTGCACAACAAATGTCAAACTGGCATGAAGTGTACTACATAATTGGATAACCAAATGATTAGCATTTCTGCAGAATCACATGAAGTGAGTAGGAGTCACACCTTCTGCAGCCTGTATTTAAGGAGATAATATGCAGAAATCACATATAATTGCTAGGTTTTGTGAGAAAATCATGGCGCGCCTCGTGTAAAAAGGAGAAATGTCTACCAGCACTGTCTGATTTTGACAGTGGCACAGTTGTTGCCTACTAAGACTGCTGTTCACCATTCTGTGATATCACTGCTCACACTGGCCAAGATCCCATGACTGTTACACAAATATGGAATCGATAGGTTCAGGATGGCCATACTTGATGCCATGCTGGACCTCAAGTCCCACATAACTAGTACTAGAGAGGACAGACATACTGTTTGTTCAGCTGTGCAGGATGATACAGTAGTGTCGTATACCTAGAGTCACAAAATGCGCTTGTAGCAGTAGGGGGAGACACTCCACATTTACTGCAACATGAACTGCCAACTCCGCTGGCAGAATGTCAGAGGTAGTTCAGGGATATTTTCTGAGTATTTTGGTATGGTCCCTGATGACTAACAGACTAATTGTATATCATTTGATATTTTTTATCATCATTTATCTTTCTATCGCAGTTGAACTGAAAATATCTGCACAACAGTGTTAATGTCAGTGGTACTTGCTGTATGTCTTGTCTGGAAAGAAACTTGGTCTAGTCACTCACGGTACTTGCTGTTGACAACAGTAATGTCCATTTCACTGTTCACCCTCAAGCTTGCATTTAGTGCTACTTAGTTCTGTCCCAGATCTGTTTTTTGGCAGTATTCGTTGTACGTAAACAGTGACATACAGCAGTATGGATAGGTTTACTGATCGAGACGTGGCCAAGATGTACCTCATGTACGAGTTCCCTGAAGGCAGAAGAGCGGTTCAATGATGCTATGCTGAATTCTTCCTGCAGTGATGAAAGCCTGAACACAGTACTTTTGTATCTGGGTGCCTACTTTGTGTTTGGTGTTATGTGAGCACAGTACATCGAGTCACTTCAATGTGGCTGAAGGCTCATTTTCAATGCTGATTTGGCAAAACTGCTCAAATTTCTCACTCCTATGAAACCTTCTCAACTTGTTGGCACTTTTAGAGTGGCTCCCAAAAGATGATTGACACTAGAAATCCCAAGATAGATAGATAGATACATAGACAGTGAAACTTTTTACAATATGGTAACGAAGAAATGACAGGTTGGAAAGGGGGATTATAACTGTTACAAAAACAAATATCATCAACATACCATAAGAAGGAATCAAATGTCAACTAATTGTTATTATTGTCTTTGCACAAGTGATTACCAATTAGAATAATATACAACTGCATTTTTAGTTTACTTGTTCTACTTACTGGTGTACGGCTACCATCTGGCGCTGCCACATAACTTGAGCCATAGAAGTGGCCAAAGTCCTGGTGTGCTTCCCGACCATCACCAGAAGTAAACTTGTTTGGAAAATATTCAGTGCCAACACGGTTGATTGCACAAGTAAAGTAGCTGTTGGCAATAGCCGCATTGCGTGCCTCTATCCCCCAAAGTGGTTCACTGTAACAGTCAAAATATAACTATTTAGTGCAAAATTGTCACCAAATAAGACCGATGGCTGCAAAATATCCCTACAACACAAACACAAATATAAGCACTTTTAATGTCAGATTACAGAACATACATATTAACGAGACCTGTTAGGTGAAATTTTCTCCTTCAATGTCTTCTTACTGATGATAACATATTTTATGCAGTATCAATCATGCATTGAGACATTATGTCTCATAAATATAATCCTGCGAATGAGTTTTCAAGGGTTTGGATTGACATAAGTTACACATTAATTGAGAGAAGCAACCAATGCAAGATTTTTCTGCAAGTCTGCTAACAATAAATTATGAGTAGTCTATTCTGCTCACACTGATATTTATGGGAATTACTTACATTAGAGAAGCAACCACTGCTCTTACTCTTACAATAATCAACTTATTTTTACCTGCTACACTCAAGTAATCAAATTTTAAATGGCAAGACCACGCAGCAGAAATGCTGAGTCACAAACAGGCACAACAAGAAAACTGTCAAAGCTTTCAGCCCATAAGGCCTTTGTGAAAAATAGATCTCTCTCTCTCTCTCTCTCTCTCTCTCTCTCTCTCTCTCTCTCTCTCTCTCTCTCACACACACACACACGTGTGTGTGTGTTTTGTCCATTTTGGACGAAGGCCTTACAGACCAAAAGCTTTATCTGTGACACTCTTTTTGTTGTGCCCGTCTGTGACTCAGCATCTCTGCAATATGGCGAGTGCCAACTTTCCTTTTCATAATATTGTCACACTCCATCCTGGATTTTTCATTGTTCAGTTGAAATGGCTAGACATTTCCAAAAGAATATGTGGGCCCTGACCATGACTTACAGATTACAAGCTACACATTAAATATGAAGAAATTGCAGAAATGTATGAAATTAAGGAGATGAGACCTGTACAAATTGAAAGAACCAGAGGTTATTTAGAGTTTCAAAGGGAACGTTAGGCTATGACAGATACAAATGAGGAAAGGAATACAATAGAATACAGCCTGGTAGTTCTGGGAATGGAATACTGAAAAAGATAAGTCTCAGTATAAATCTTTGGATAACATATTAGATACTGATTTTATAAAATTGGGAGACAGAATGACTGGGCAGCACTTATCTTCTCAGGGTTAACTTGTTAACAGATACATACAAAACTACAATAAATAATCCCAGCTTTCCTTAAGTTACAGAGGAATGGCAAGTCACTCAGACTGTAGGATGAGAGGTGCAGCTTACCTGATCTGGTTGTCTCATCTTCTATAATCTTAAGCCTAGTTCCTTTTATCAAACGGGTGGACCAACATTTATTAAAGAATACGCACTACACTGCAGCACATAGTTTTCAGTTCCTTCACATGCACAATTTCAAAAAATGGAAAATCGAGGATGGAATGTAACAATATTATAAAAAGGATAGTTGCTACTCACCACATAGCAGAGATGCTGACACACAGATAGGCACAACAACAAGACTGCCACAAAATAAGCTTTTGGCCACCAAGGCCTTTGTCAAAAATTGATGACCAACAGACAAAAACACACACATATGCAACTCACACACAAGACCACAGTTTTTGGCAGCTGAAGCCAGACTATAAGCAGCAGCAGCAGTAGTGCATGATGGGAGAGGCAACTGGGTGGGGGTAATGAGGAAGCTGGGACAAGGAGGGGAAGGAATAGCAGGGTAGGGGTAGGGGATAGTGAAGTGCTGCTGGCGAGAATGCAGAGACAACGTGGAGACAGGGTACGACAACTAGGTGCAATCGGGAGGTTAGTTGGAGGCAGAGGGGAAATGGGGGGTGGGTAGCAGAAAAGGAGAGAAGTAAGGACACTGTTTATGTTGGTGGAATAGAGGGCTGTGTAGTGCTGAAGTGGGAACAGGGAAGGTGCAACATCAGTAAGGACAATGACTAACGAAGGTTGTGGCCAGGAGGGTTATGGGAACACAGAATACATTGTGGGGAGAGTTCTCACCTGTGCAGTTTGGAAAAGTTGGTGTTGATGGGAAGGATCCATATGGCACAGGCTGAAATGAAGAATGTCATGTTGGGCAGCGTGCTCAGCAACAGGGTGCTCCAGTTGTCTCTTGACTACAGTTTGCAGGTGGCTATTCATGCGAACAGACAGCTTGTTGGCTGTCATGTTCACATAGAATATGGCACAATGGTTGCAGCTTAGCTTGTAGATCACATGACTGGTTTCACATGTTGCCCTGCCTTTGCTGGGATAGATGATGTTTGTGACTGGAGTGGAGTAGGTGGTGGTGGGAGGATGTATGGCACAGGTCTTGCATGTAGGCCTATTACAGCGATATGAGCCATGAGGGAATGGGTTGGGAGCAGGGGTAGTCTAGGGATGGATGAGTATATTGTGTAGGTTGAGTGGATGGTGGAATACCACTGTGGAAGGGATGGGAAGGATAGTGGGCATGACATTTCTCGACAAAATAAATCTCAAGTGAAGAGCCTGGTGTGAGTGTACAAAGCACACAATATTTCAGCAATTCACCTTGTTGCCATCATCAGGTGTGCTGATGTACTGCCAAGGGACAGCAGGCATGAGGTATATATCAGATTCCCCCTCCCTTGGGCACTCCCTCCACTGTCCACACCCGGGCACTCTCTCGGCTGTCCGTGCTGGGGTTCAACGCCCGGCTTGTGGCCCAGCATCTGGGTGTTCCCTTGCAGGTCCGCACCCAGGGAGGTTTGCCAGCGGTGTTTCAGAGGTTCCTCCCCCTGCCCTCGAAGTCAGTACATTCTGGGATATTTCTATCTTCTCCTTAATCCAGATAATGGCTGGTTCCCAAGCTTGGTTAAGGGAATAGCTGCTGTCACAATTCAGTTCAGGTTTTCTTACTCTGATCACTATAGCTTCTTTGATGATACAGTCCCAATATGTCGACGTCTGTGTTAGGAGCTTGGTCTTGTCATAATCCATGCCATGAAGTTCTGACAGGCAATGCTCTGTGATTGCAGACTTATTAGGCTGTTGCAATCTCCGTTGGTGTTCACAGCATTAGTCTTCAATGGTGTGAATTGTCTGAACTGTGTATTCCCTACTGCATTGGCTTGGTATTTTGTAAAGCCTTGATTTACGTAAACCAAGGTCACTTTCCTGATAAGGCCCCTCAAAACGGAATGAATGTCATGGCCATGTTTTCCACAGGTTCTTCATTAGTTTCTGCCAGTTGTGTTACGAGAGTCGGACATAGAGCATCCCGGATTTGCCTTTCCTTATAACCCCCCATGAACCATGGATCTTGCCGTTGGTGGGGAGGCTTGCGTGCCTCAGCGATACAGATGGCCGTACCATAGGTGCAACCACAACAGATGGGTATCTGTTGAGAGGTCAGACAAACATGTGGTTCCTGAAGAGGGGCAGCAGCCTTTTCAGTAGTTGAAGGGGCAATCGTTTGGATGATTGACTGATCTGGCCTTGTAACATTAACCAAAACGGCCTTGCTGTGCTGGTACTGTGAACGGCTGAAAGCAAGGGCAAACTACAGCCGTAATTTTTCCCGAGGACATGCAGCTTTACTGTATGATTAAATGATGATGGCGTCCTCTTGGGTAAAATATTCCGGAGGTAAAATAGTCCCCCATTCAGATCTCCGGGCGGGGACTACTCAAGAGGACGTCGTTATCAGGAGAAAGAAAACTAGTGTTCTACGGATTGGAGTGTGGAATGTCAGATCCCTTAATCGGGCAGGTAGGTTAGAAAATTTAAAAATGGAAATGGATAGGTTAAAGTTAGATATAGTGGGAATTAGTGAAGTTCGGTGGCAGGAGGAACAAGACTTTTGGTCAGGTGATTACAGGGTTCTAAATACAAAATCAAATAGGGGAAATGCAGGAGTAGGTTTAGAATGAATAAAAAAATAGGAATGTGGGTAAGTTACTACAAACAGCATAGTGAACGCATTATTGTGGCCAAGATAGACACAAAGCCCATGCCTACTACAGTAGTACAAGTTTATATGCCAACTAGCTCTGCAGATGATGAAGAAATAGATGAAATGTAAGTTGAGATAAAAGAAATTATTCAGGTAGTGAAAGGAGACGAAAATTTAATAGTTATGGGTGACTGGAATTCGTCAGAAGGAAAAGGGAGAGAAGGAAACATAGTAGGTGAATATGGATTGGGGGGAAGAAGTGAAAGAGGAAACCGCCTTGTAGAATTTTGCACAGAGCATAACTTAATCATAGCTAACACTTGGTTCAAGAATCATAAAAGAAGGTTGTATACCTGGAAGAATCCTGGAGATACTAAAAGCTATCAGATAGATTATATAATGGTAAGACAGAGATTTAGGAATCGGGTTTTAAATTGTAAGACATTTCCAGGGGCAGATGTGGATTCTGACCACAATCTATTGGTTATGAACTGCAGATTGAAACTGAAGAAACTGCAAAAAGGTGGGAATTTAAGGAGATGGGACCTGGATAAACTAAACCAGAGGTTGTAGAGAGTTTCAGGGAGAGCATAAGGGAACAATTGACAGGAATGGGGGAAAGAAATACAGTAGAAGAAGAATGGGTAGCTCTGAGGGATGAAGTAGTGAAGGCAGCAGACGATCGAGTAGGTAAAAGACGAGGGCTAATAGAAATCCTTGGGTAACAGAAGAAGTACTGAATTTAATTGATGAAAGTAGAAAATATAAAAAATGCAGTAAATGAAGCAGGCAAAAAGGAATACAAACGTCTCAAAAATGAGATCGACAGGAAGTGCAAAATGGCTAAGCAGGGATGGCTAGAGGACAAATGAAAGGATGTAGAGGCTTGTCTCACTAGGGGTAAGATAGATACTGCCTACAGAAAAATTAAAGAGACCTTTGGAGAGAAGAGAACCACTTGTATGAATATCAAGAGCTTTGATGGAAACCCAGTTCTAAGCAAAGAAGGGAAGGCAGAAAGGTGGAAGGAGTATATAGAGCGTTTATACAAGGGCGATGTACTTGAGGACAATATTATGGAAATGGAAGAGGATGTAGATGAAGACGAAATGGGAGATAAGATACTGCGTGAAAAGTTTGACAGAGCACTGAAAGACCTGAGTCGAAACAAGGCCCCCGGAGTGGACAATATTCCATTAGAACTACTGACAGCCTTGGGAGAGCCAGTCCTGACAAAACTCTACCATCTGGCGAGCAAGATGTATGAGACAGGCGAAATACCCTCAGACTTCAAGAAGAATATAATAATTCCAATCCCAAAGAAAGCAGGTGTTGACAGATGTGAAAATTACCGAACTATCAGTTTAATAAGTCAGAGCAGCAAAATACTAACGCGAATTCTTTACAGACGAATGGAAAAACTGATAGAAGCCGACCTCAGCGAAGATCAGTTTGGATTCTGTAGAAATGTTGGAACACGTGAGGCAATACTGAGCCTATGACTTATCTTAGAAGAAAGATTAAGAAAAGGCAAACCTACATTTCTAGCATTTGTAGACTTAGAGAAAGCTTTTGGCAATGTTGATTGGAATACTCTCTTTCAAATTCTGAAGGTGGCAGGGGTAAAATACAGGGAGCGAAAGGCTATTTACAATTTGTACAGAAACCAGATGGCAGTTATAAGAGTCGAGGAGCATGAAAGGGAAGCAGTGGTTGGGAAAGGAGTGAGACAGGGTTGTAGCCTCTCCCCGATGTTATTCAATCTGTATATTGAGCAAGCAGTAAAGGAAACAAAAGAAAAATTCGGAGTAGGTATTAAAATTCATGGAGAGGAAGTAAAAACTTTGAGGTTCGCCGATGACATTGTAATTCTGTCAGAGACAGCAAAGGACTTGGAAGAGCAATTGAACGGAATGGACAGTGTCTTGAAAGGAGGATATAAGATGAACATCAACAAAAGCAAAACGAGGATAATGGAATGTAGTCAAATTAAATCGGGTGATGCTGAGGGAATTAGATTAGGAAATGAGACACTTAAAGTAGTAAAGGAGTTTTGCTATTTAGGGAGTAAAATAACTGAGGATGGTCGAAGTGGAGAGGATATAAAATGTAGACTGGCAATGGCAAGGAAATCGTTTCTGAAGAAGAGAAATTTGTTAACATCAAGTATAGATTTAAGTGTCAGGAAGTCGTTTCTGAAAGTATTTGTATGGAGCGTAGCCATGTATGGAAGTGAAACATGGACGATAACTAGTTTGGACAAGAAGAGAATAGAAGCTTTCGAAATGTGGTGCTACAGAAGAATGCTGAAGATAAGGTGGGTAGATCACGTAACTAATGAGGAGGTATTGAATAGGATTAGGGAGAAGAGAAGTTTGTGGCACAACTTGACTAGAAGAAGGGATCGGTTGGTAGGACATGTTTTGAGGCATCAAGGGATCACAAATTTAGCATTGGAGGGCAGTGTGGAGGGTAAAAATCGTAGAGGGAGACCAAGAGATGAATACAGTAAGCAGATTCAGAAGGATGTAGGTTGCAGTAGGTACTGGGAGATGAAGAAGCTTGCACAGGATAGAGTAGCATGGAGAGCTGCATCAAACCAGTCTCAGGACTGAAGACCACAACAACAACAACATATAACCGTTCCTCAGAAACACAGACTTCAGATGGGCCAATTCTTGTTGGAGACTGTCCTCAGCAGAGGCGGCGTGAGCTCTGTGTACAAGAGTTTTTAGCATGCCATTCTTCTGAACAGGGTGGTGGCAACTATCCGCATGAAGGTATAAGTTGGTGTGAGTTTTCTTTCTATACATGCTATGCCTCACGTGCCGTCATCTCGTCTTTTGACAAGAACATTCAAGAAGGGGAGCATCCCATCTGATTCTACGTCCATGGTGAATTTGATATTCTCTTGTTGAGAGTGTCTTGAGTTGAGATGTGTGAGAAATTCTATCAGCTTGTCAATTCCATGTGGCCAAATAACAAGTGAGTTGTCCATGTATCTGGAGAAACAGGTAGGTTTTAGATGCACTGACTCCAAGACTTCTTCCTCGAAATGTTCCATGTACATGTTGGTGACGACGGGAGAAAGAGGACTTCCCATAGCAACACCTTCGGTCTGCTTGCAGTAGTCACCGTCAAATAGAAAATATGTTGACGTTAGAACATGTCTAAACAGATCCGTGGTTTTCTCATCAAATTTCCAGCCGATTAGTTCCAGAGATTCAGCTAATGGAACCCTAGTAAACAGGGAAACCAGGTCGAAGCTCACAAGTATGTCAGATTCCTTAATCGTGAGGTGGTTGATGGATCCCACGATATCCAAAGAGTTACGGATATGGTGTGGGCATGTCTCCACGTCAACAGCCGAGAGAGTGCCTATGGCGCGGATCACGGGGGAGCGCCTGAGGGAGGGGAAGGGGGAATCTGATATATACCTCACGCCTGCCGTCCCTTGGCAGTACATCAGAACACCTGATGATTACAACAAGGTGAATTGCCGAAATATTGTGTCCTTTGTACACCTAGACTAGGCTGTTCACCCAAGATTTATTTCATTATGAAATACGCCTGGAGAAATTGAAGAATCACAGGACATTTCTCATTTCAGGGCACAACAAAAGGCAGTCAAAACCCTGGCAGGGAATATAATTCAGTTGCTCCAGTCTAGGGTGGTACTGAGTTATGATGGGAATGCTTCTCTGTGGACAGATAATGAGGCTTTGGGATGTGGTGGATGACTGGAAAGATAAGGTATGGTAGATTTGTTTTTATACAAGGTTGGGAGGATAATTACAGTTTGTAAAGGCCTCAGTGAGATCTTCAGTATATTTCAGACCTTCAGTATATTTCATCACTGCAGATGTGACGGTCATGGGTAGCTAGGGTCTATGGAAGGGAATTCTTAATAAGAAATGCGTGACAGCTGTCAAAGCAGAGGTATTTCTGGTGGTTAGTAGATTTGATATGGACAGGGGTTACTGATGTAGCTATCTTTGATGTGGAGGTCAACATCTAGAAAGGTAGCTTGTTGGGTTGAGTAGGACCAGGTGAAGCGAATGGAGGAGAAGCTGTTGAGGTTCTGGAGGAATGTGGATAGAGTGTCTTCATCCTCAATCCAGATCACAAAGATGTCATCAGTGAATCTGAACCAGATGAGGATTCTGGGCATTTAGAATGTATTCCTCTAGATGGCCCACGAATAGGTTGGCATAGGTTGGTACCATAGCTGAACTCTGGATATGTTTATAGGTAATGCCTTCAAAGAAGAAGTAATTATGGGTGAGGATATAGTTGGTCATGGTGACTAGGAAGGTGGTTGTTAGTTCGGAATCTGTCGGGCATTGGGAATGGCAGTTTTCAACAGCGGTAAGGCCATGGGCATTAGGGATGTTAGTGTAAAGAGAGGTGGCATCAGTAGTGACAAGCACGGCACTGTGAGGTAAATGAACAGGAACTGTGGAGAGTCGGTGGAGGAAATGGTTGGTACCTTTTATAGGAGGGTAGGTTCCAGGTAATAGGCTGAAGGTGTTGGTCTATGAAAGCAGAGATTCTCGTAGTGGGGGCACAGTAACGGTCACAATGGGGTATCCTAGATGGTTGGGTTTGTGGACTTTTAGGGAGCATGTAGAATGTAGGAGTGCAGGGAGTGGTAGGGGTGATGAGATGGTCTCCGGGGAGAGGTTCTGGGCTTAAGGATTTGAGGACAGACTGGAGATCCTGCTGGATTTCTCGAATGGGGTCACTTTGGCAATGTTTGTCCATGGATATATCTGACAGCTGGTGGAGTCCTTCAATGAGGTATCCTTGCAGTTCAAAACAACAGTGGTGGAGCCGTTGTCCACAGGTAGGATTATAAGGATGGGATCAGTTTTTAGGTGGTGGCCTTATCACTACTGAACACTACTTTTGCCAATGCCCAACAAATTCCAAACCGACAATCTCCTTCCTAGTCGCCATGATGAACTATATCCTCACCCACAATTACTTCTCTTTTGAAGGCATTACCTACAAACAAATCTGGGGTATGGCTGTGGGTACCCGCATGGCATCATTCTATGCCAACCTATTCATGGGATGTGTAGAGGAACTCTTCCTAAACACCCAGAAGCGTAAGATCCTCACCTGTTTCAGATTCACTGATGACATCTTCGCGATCTGGATCTACGATGAGGACACCTACCCACGCTCCTCCAGAACCTCAACAGCTTCTCCCCCATTCACTTCACCTGGTCCTACTCAGCCCAACAAGCCACCTGTCTAGATATTGATCTCCAACTCAAAGAAGAAACTTCAGTGCCTTGGTCCATATCAAACATACTAACCATCCAAGACTGGAATAACTGAATTACATTCTCTGCCACGATTCTGACTACCTCTCATTGTGTCCTGAAATCGGAAATGTCCTGCCCACTATCCTCACCACTTCCACAGTGGTATTCCGCCATCTACTGTACCTACACAAATCTCATCCATCCCTACACAACCCCCATTGCTCCCAACCCCTTTCCTCATGACTCATATCCCTGTTAATAGACCTAGATGCAAAACCTGTCCCATATATCCTCCCACCACCATCTACTCCAGTCCAATCACAATCATCATCTGTCACATCAAAGGCAGAGCTACCTGTGAAACCAGTCATGTGATCTACAATCTAAGCTGCAATCACTGTGCTGCATTCGATGTGGGCATAAGCTATCTGTCCACATGAATGGCCACCGACGAACTGTGGCCAAGAAACAGACGGACCAGCCTTTTGCTGAGCATGCCGCCCAACATGATATTCTCCATTTCAATGACTATTTCACAGCCTGTGCCATATGGATCCTTCCCACCAACACTAGCTTTTCTGAACTGCGCAGGTGAGAACATTCCCTGCTGTGTATCCTATGTTCCCGTAGCCCTCCTCACATAATCCATCTAGCCCCTTCCCTATTCCCCTTCCAGCACTACACAACCCTCTATTTACCAATGCACCCTGTCTTTTTACTTCACTCCTTTTCTGCCCCCCCCCCCCCCTCCCCGCTGTCCCTCCCACCCCTGCCATCCGTCTAACCTCCTGACTGCACCTAGCTGCCCTACCCTCTCTCCACCTCATCCCTACACACTCCCCAGCAGCATTTTACTGTCCCCCACCCCTATCCTGCTATCCCTTCCCCTCCCTGGCCCAGCCTCCACCTTACCCCCACCAAGTTGCCTCTCCCATCATGCACTGCTGCTGCAGCTCATAGTCTGGTGTCAGCTGTCAGAGACTGTGGTAAACACATATAGTGTGTGTGTGTGTGTGTGTGTGTGTGTGTGTGTGTGTGTGTCTTGGTCATCTATTTTTGACAAAGGCCTTGTGGGCCGAAAGCTTATTTTGTAACAGTCTTTTTGTTGTGCCTATCTGTGACCCAGCATCTCCGCTATATGGTGAGTAGCAACTATCCTTTTCATGATATTGTTAAAGCACAATTTTTATTTTATGATGACCAGTTTTTAACAGCCAGGAGTCACAATATTTTGACTGGGCAGGTGGGTTACACTCATCAACAAACTATTTCACAGTTCATCGGTGGCAGATTAGATTGCAGTTACATGCATATAGTGCATGTACATACTTCTTCCACTCACCACTCCCCTTTTACATAACACTGATGCAACATTTAGTAACTTCCCTGGATGGGGCCTCCTGGCCAGCAATGCCATATGATCACTCATAGGCTAATTATATGTTACTGCAAAAGGGTTACAAAATAGCATTCAATTTGAGTGTCATACACTGACTACCTGTGTATACTTTAATTAGGTACTAATTGTGTGTTGTTGACTCAGTTAATCGGAATTAGTGACCTGTATCATTATATGTACTTTTTGATAAGCAATCCAGAACTGACTGCAGCGTTGTCTTGCATATCTACTTACAGAGGTGCATAGGAATAATAATTAAAATTTATCACAACATTTTTGATATTAACCTTAGAGAACAAAAATTGGGCAGATGAAATTATAATGACTAAAATAGGAAGTATGTTTAATTAAAGGTCAGATAACAGGAAAATTGACAAAATTGTAGGAACTATGTTATAAAAAACACTTTTGTCTTCTAGAGAAACTCCCCTTTCCTGCCAAAATTGACAAAAAAAGGAAATTTTCTGTCTTGAATAACTGGTAAACTAATAAATTATCCTAGTGAAAGTGGAATTTTTGAAATAAGAAAAATCAGGGCAATAATAATTATGTAAGATCAGAACATTCTAGAACATGAAAACTTCGATTTCAAATAATTTTTGAACTTGGATGGTTCTGGATAAAATAATTTTTGAACTTGGATGGTTCTGGATAAAGTTTGATGTTACGGAGAAGGGGAAAATAAGGGCTTTCAGCTGGGGTGTATCACATTAGCAAGAAACATGTATTTACTCACTAAGAATTCCAACTATATGCATTCCTTAGTAATCTTAAATTCAAAATTGTTTCCAGGTAAATTAATTAGTTTCCACCATCAGTAACTGGGAACTCACATAGAGAGCAATAAAACTTTATGGCTTTCTGCAATGCTTCTGATATTAGGTGACTTGTCTCCTTTACCCCTAAATTATTTACATTCTACCAGAACTTTATCACTATATTGTATGTATGCCATTTGTAAACTAGATTAAACAAAGAAAAGCAAATTATGTTACTGTTAGGAATGGTATAAGAACAAGTGGGTGGGTCCACCTTGCCTGCTACATAGGGACACACATATTGTGAGGATGATGGGGAACAAAGATGACCACGGTGACCTCAGAGAGAGAAGGACAGATAACCACCATGTCTTCTTAAGTATAGTTATATTTGCGATAGGACAGCTCATTCAGACTCCTTGTCCTCACTATAGGGGATTCATCTCATCCTGGGGTCTGCATGAGCTGCCCTACCTTTTTAACCCTCCCCAGCCTATCTCTTTTTCTCCCCACGGAAGAAACTCCTAGTTCTGAAAGTTAGGGTGGAGTATGTGCCTTTGTCCTTTGTATATGTCTATCAGGGTTTAATGCTACATATATGAGAACATTACATGGGTGTCCTGGATAACACTAAATGAACTAGCACAGCTGGTGACAGACAATCGAAATCTCCTGGCACTTAACGGCACATATCATACCATGATTCCAAGAGACGGACTTTCCTAAGAACCAGCTGACAAAGAAGCTCAGACCCGCTCTCTGAGTTTTTCACTTTAATGTAGGGGGAACAAGCAAACTAACTGTCAAATCCTACAAAACACTAAGTGACAGCCACATCAACCTGGGCACCATACAGGAGACACAAGGTAAATCTGAAGAAAACGCTGTATCAAGAAGCAAAACATCTGGTTTCAATTTTCTGGGTGCCACACAGGACCAAGCTTCTGGCACAGCCATGTGTGTGAGATTAAATGCTGAGAATGCACCTCTCATTTTTCCACCGACAACTATGTTCGTGAACTAATTGTGGAGATTAATGTCTACAAGCTTTCCTTTTGTACCCCACCAAAAGATGAACACATGAAAACTTGAACACCCATCTCCATCCAGCATATCTTGGAAACTTCATCAGTCATCACTAGTGTTGGAAATATAAAGAAAATGATGAAAACATGATGATTTGGTTAACTGATCTGAGGGGTACTCACCATGTGTTTGACACTGAAGATCTAGGTATGTTCCAGTCAGCAGTTTTGTAGCAGGAGTATAATCCTGACCTCTGCTTGGCAGCTGCCAGTAATAATAGCCAGCCAGTAGCAGCAACTTGTAAATTTCTCTCAAATTTTCCACAGGGCCAACATTGTTCACTCCTCATTGAACTCAGTATCAATATCCTATTAATACGATCTATTCCACGTCCTAGGTAAAATTTTAAACAAGCTGACTCAAAGGCATTCTTCATTAACTTAGACAAGTGCATAAGATGGATACTGACAGCAAATAGGAACTATTAGAGGTTTACAGTGACAGCCATCAATACAGCAAATAAGTCATTCCTAGAGGCCGCCAAAAGGAATCCAACATTGGTTGGACTGCTGAATGCGAGAACTTGCACGAGGAATTCCAGCAAAGCATAGAGCATGATATGGCACATGAATTACTTCACAACTGTGGGTTGTGCAAATTCGGCTGAGAGAGTTGAAGACTTAAGATTTTAAAATGTCAAGCATGAAGCTTGGTCATTCCTGAGGAAGCTAGGGGATAATAGCCAAGAGGAACAAGTATGTGGCTCTATGCATCAACGAATCAAACCACTAATCCTATGGTGTCAACATCAATAACTCCACAAGATCAAGATCATGCAATTAAAGTTAAAAAAAGAGCTGATGACCATCAAAACAGCCTGCAAAACAAAAACCAATTACTTGGTCCCCTTCAACATGAAAAAAAAAAAAAAAAAAAAAAAAAAAAAAAAAAAAAAAAAAAAAAAGACAGTAGTTCTTCAGAAAATGGAATTAGGGAAAGCCCCTGGTTTCGGTGGCATCCACATCTAATTCCTTGTACATTGTGGTGACTACAAGAAATCAGCTTGCTTGTATTTTCAGCAGTATCTCACAGACAGGCAATGTTCCCCATCAACTCAAGAGAGCTAAATTAATTTTGATCTTAAAACCAGGAAATTCCAATGATTCTCCAAAAAAATATAAACCAATAGCATTGCTCAGTATGATTTACAAACTTCTGGTAAGATTTTTCCATAACAAGATCATCCCTGAGATACTTCAACATATTCCAACTGAACAGGCAGTATTTTGCCCTCATCTAGGGAGAAAGGAAGATTGAGTTTAATGTCCTGTCAACATCGAGGTCATTAGAGATGGAGCACAAGTGTGGATTGTGTCAATGATGGGGAAGGAAATCAGCTATACCCTTTCAAAGGAACCATCCCAGCATTTGACCAGAACAATTTAGAGAAATCATGGAAAACCTGAAACTGGATGGCCAGACATGGGTTTGAACTGTTGTCCTCATAAATTCCCTCATCAAAGCTGCTCAGGTCAAGTTCTCTCATAAGTAATATTCATAGAAGCAGGCTACCAAAAACAGTTGAAAACATAAGCTGTGTCTATTGATCTTGCAGCAGAAGACAACATAGTTTAAAGACAGGGCATGTTATTGAAACTCATGAAAGTGATCCCCTGCAAAACTACCATCAACTCAGTCATTGCCATGCTTTCTAACAGATGCTTCCAAGTGATCATGGGTGATAAGAGTGAGCACTGAAATGAAGCTGACCAATGGCTTCTCGCTGGGATATGTTGTGGCCTCCCTGTTATGTAGCTTTTATACAGCTGATATTCCCAAAATCACCCTACAGAAGTCTGGATATGTTGATGACTGTCCCTGGCAGTACGTTATAAAGATACGGAAGCCATGGAAAACATACTGAAAAGACTTAAAAGTTATTAGTAAATACTTTTGCCATTGCAGATTGCAGCTCAGTGCCACAAAGATGCAAGTCCCTATATTCCACCTCTACAACAAGTCAGCCAACGGAGGACTCAGTATTTACTTTGAGAGTGAACTACTGTCCCGAAATTGGCATCAAAAATATCTAGATGTCACCCTGAAACCTGAGCTTCAGGAATCATCTGTTAAACACAGTGAGAACTCTCACAGAAATTTGCTGGTACTTCTTGCGGCTCTTCAGACACCATGCTATGGACTTCAACTTTTGGTCTTGTGTATCCAGGACTGGAAAATTGTGCAACTGTTTGGATTAATAAAATCACACAAGTGAATCAGTATTCACCTAAATCAAACTATGCACCTTATATCAAGTGCTATAAATGTGACCCCAACCTATTGATTACCTGCACTAAGCAACATAGCTGCTCCCCATCTGTGATGAGAGGAATCACTCATTAGAGAACTCAGAAAGACTGAAAACACCCCTCTTCTGCTAATCCATGAAGTCATCCCTGACAGCAAGACAACCTGACAGGATTATAGACATCCACCTTTAAAGAGTGCAAAAATTTTGAATGAAAATGTATTTAACATAGTTGGATATTGGAAAGAGGAGTGAACCAATTGGGCACTTCCTGCCTTTGACAATATTTCCTTCCTCACCACCACACCACCTGAATTTCACAAGCCTCACAAAATATGGTCTACTCTAAATAGAATATGAACAAACTGTGGTAGATAGGGGAAAATAGTTTCTCCCAAGTGCAATTGTGGAGCTGCTATGCAAACCATAAAACATATAGTTGAAGATCATTTCCTGACAGCCTTCACCGATGTCTCCTCCGAACTCCCACATGCTACCAAAGGGATGGTAGAATATATTAGCAGTGAGGACATTTGGCTGTAGTTGTGTTCCTGTATACTCTGTGGTTTTATATATCTTACGTGTTTTACAGGGCCATTGCTGTGTATTTTGTCATCTTTATTACACCCTGTAATCCCCTCTCTCGACACTCCTCCATCAACAACATCCAATGGCACAACAATGCAAATCTCATATTATACTTTTGATCATTGAACTACACTGATCTCTCCTTATTTTCTGGGGACCATTCTGAGTTTTCTTGCTTTCTCCTCAATTCCTTCAAAACTGACTGAGGACAATCTTGCTTTCTCCTCAGTTCCTTCAAAACTGACTGAGGACAACAAATGTCCTCAGTTTCTTATTTTTTGTCCTGACTTTTTCAAATTTCTCAAAATAACTGAAATAGGAAGGATTTTGAACTAGAATTCAACTGAATATACCAGTACAACCAATTTTGGCATCAATTACTTAGTCTATTTAATTGTAAGAAAAATGTACTAATGAAGGTGTGGAACTATTTCCAGGTGTGAATGAATTTTTCCTTCATTTTAGAAAAACTATGCTATACTGGTGAAAGACATGCTGAAGCATCAAACTAGATCATCTGGACAATCATAGTATTATTTCATTTCTGCTGTGATTGAAATATTTCTAGACTGAGGAATAAATCTCATCTTTTTCAGCATCCACTGTCTTGTGATTAAATAAATAAATGATGCCTTGTTTGCATTTTCTATTAAAGTTGTACAACTTTTATTTTTAGCTGCCATGGTGGTGCAATGGTCTAAGTCATTGACTCCTGATCATCACTCGAGAGAGATGAATGGAGGTCATGTTTGTTTCAGTTTCGTACTCAGTAGTGGCTGCTTTAGTTTTGAGGTTGGTAGAGGCAGCGTGTTTAGTTTCATCAATTACTTAAGTAATTGTTCCGTATGCCTTTGAAACCAATTTGGTTTTCTGATTTTTCCTCTTTTTCATTTTTTCTCATCATTTGCTCAATTTTTTCTCTGTTTGATTAGAAATTAATTTTTCCCACCCTTTGCTAGCCCTAAAATTTTGCCCAATTCTTGCCCAATGGTAGAAACGACCCTGGTATTTTTATATCTATTCTTTTCTCTTTTTTATATGATCTCTATGTTTTATATGTACACATAATGTTTGCATTGTAGTTTATCTATATGTAATTAATTCATGTGATGTACTGCACCATAATCTGAATAAATACGCATCTTTCAAGCAGCAGTACTGAAATTTCAGATCCTGAAGGTCAGTAGTGGCCAGCAATTCTGTCTGATAATTTTATAATTTTCTCAAGTGAAATTTTCTTTAAATAACATTTAAAACTTTAATGTTATGACTTATAACAATTTATGTAATCAGTACTCATAATACTCGGTAGCTGAATCATGGTATTCTTGTTTTGATCACAGGATTGCTGGTAGGAGACCTCAAGTTCAAGTGTTTACAAGTCAGTTAGTTTTGTGTCCCATAGATCATTACCATGTGTAGAATTAATAGTAATGATGTCGAATATGTCATTTTACATTTACATTATACATTCATTTATAAATATGACTAAGCTCAGAACATTTACAAGTCCTTTTTTATTTTTATTTTTTAAAATCAGATGTGATTAGTAATTCCTACCCTCCAGCTTTTACAGATTACAAAAATAGAAAGTCTCCTATGGAATAGAAGGAGTGTGAAGGAGAAACTGTTTGTTTGTTTTCAAATTTAATTTTGCTGTCTTTCAGACAATTTATATAATTGGGTAGGTGATCAAAATTTTTTGGTTTTAGCATTGTGCATCATGTATACGCTAAAGACAATCTTAATGTGGGGCTATAAATGTTTTTCTTCTTCCTTAAATGAATGCCTACAAAATGATCATGGGTGAGCACTGCACATTATTCTTACAGCACATTTTGAACAATGAAGACTTTTCTTCTTAAAGATGAGTTACACCAGAACATTATTCCCTATGACATTATTGAATGAAAATATGCAAAATATGTCAACTTACCAGTTTGGCTCTCCCCTACATTTTCAATAATTCGAAGTGCGAAAGTAGTTTCCACACTAATTATTATTTCCTTACAGTCTGTTACACTTATTGGTATATCTCTTATTGGTATATATGTAGAACTGAATGTGTTGTGTCTTTTTAAAATTGGGAGAGAGACCATTCACAGAAAACCACTCAATAATACTTTTACATTTCTTCTGTATGTTTAGACTGATTACAATACTAGTGTCATCCACAAAAATAACTAATTTCGCTTGTTGCATATGAGACAGAAGGTTGTTTACATTTGTGAAAAACAATAGTGAACACAAGATAGAGTATTGTGAAACCCTGTAAGTGATGAGAAAGAATATGGAGAACAGGTGATTGTTAAAGTACTGTGTGGCACAGGGAGACAAACATGCTGAGGTCCTACTGATTTGGATTCCTTGTTCTGACCTTTCCATTTCTTTCTGCCTCTTCTTCATTCCATTCATTTTTTTCACTTACACCTTCTGTTTCTTTCTACATCTGTCATATGCCATTAATATTTCTCTTTGTCTAGTAATTTCTTGCCATATGTTGTAGAATGTCAGACATTATAATTTTGAAGCTACACAGTGCAGCAATTTTGAGCCCAGTCAATTATTTTGTGTACAGCACTCAATTTGTTTCTGAAAAATATTTCTTCCTTTTCTTTCTTCCCACTTTATCATACTGAAAAAGCAGCCTCAATGTGCAAAAGATTAAATGTATCAACCTTTAGATGTTGAACAACAATGTATGCCAAAATGTTCTTGCCACAGCAATTGTAGCTTGTGTGGTTTTCAATGGTCAAAACAAACAAAACTATAAGAAAAAAACACTATTGTTACAGTGGCACTGAAGATGATTAAGAATAAAGTGAAACACGTCTGGTCTGAATAAGATTTTTATTACAGTTGCTAAAGACGGAAATTAACCTGTACAACATGTATGTACCTCTTGTCCACTGTTTATTTTTTCAGTTTCTGGCTTAGTGCAGATCAACTGTTTAACGATCAAGTAACCTTTTATCCACAATGTAAAAATACTTGTGTTCGGAAAAATATGTACATAACACAAACCAAGATTGAGAGGTAACCAAAGCAGCAAAAACAAAGTATTTATTTAACTTTCAGTTACTTACTAACAAATGAGATTGTAAACAGGCACAAAATTTCATCTTGTAAATAATAACATACTACACTGGTGAGCAATTATGAAAGCAAATGGATGATTCATTCTGAGCAGAAAACTACAAGAGAATACTTTGTGGCAAAACCAATTTGCTTTTAGTATTTGCCCCACACCAAATGCTCCAGCTATTCCTGCATATTTGATTATTTGATCCTCACAATACAGTTTTCAATAATCATTGTGAAGATGTGAAGAAATAAATGAAACATACTGTATAATCCTATTGGGCATTAAGAGCCCCATAAACAACAATTATACAGTATTGTAACTTTCTTTGCAGCTCATGTTCAGCAATACATTCCAATAATAGTAATAATAATAATAATAATAATAATAATAACTACTAACAGAAAAACAAAATTACAAACCTTATTATCACTTAGATATTTTAAATTATCTCACCTCAGTGCACCTACTGTAGCTGAAGGGTTGAAAACAATTTCAGCTCCATTAATTCCAAACATAAGCCAGTTCAATGGGTGATGACGTCCATAACAAATGTTTACAGCAATTTTACCAAATGAAGTCTGTAAACAAAGCAATATTAAAGTTACAAGTAAGGAATGACATTAATTTTAGCTATAATTTCTTACAACATTGTGCAGCAAATAAGTATTAACTGCATCCCTTGTTTCAAATTTTTTAACAAAGAGAAACTATCTGTGATGGCATAACACCTCTGACTCAGATAATGGAGGATCACTGCCCCATGAGATGATGGGAGTTAGTAGGCTCTGTACACCCATAACAATTACACAAGTTGTTTATAATGTGCTTACCAATAAATAGTGTGGGAATCATATCCCTATGCCGTATCACTATTCTGCTATTGCACTGCCAGTACCCCATTCTCTACAGCGGTGACCCCAAATTTCTGCATCATGCAGTGATTTTACTGTTAAGTCAAAAATCTGATGCTCAGTTAAGCGATCAAGAATGCTGCTGTTACAAATGGTACAACGTCATTGTTACTTCGGCAATGTCAACAACATCTCTCAACAAGTGCTCATAGATTCTACAAAAATTTCAAATGCAAAATTGCTAAATGTCTGCTAAGGCTTGGACAATACTACAGTGCCAAGCAACAGAGCAGCAATGCCTTTATTGTTTGCCATATCTTCGGACCAACCTTGCATTGCCACTGATGCCAAGCAGAGAACTGTGCCACAACAAATGTCGAATTTACTGAGTGACTTCAAAATAAACATTCCAGATTTGACACCAAGTGAATCTGTTCCTTGTACTTCAGACAAAAGTGCAGCAGAGAATCACATTAAACAATGGCTGCCCACCTCCGTAACGAACATTAAGCTAAGTACCTTCAACTTTTGCACAGGATCAAAATCTTGCGTGTTCCAGTGCTGGTGATTAGGAGCATTATGATATTCACATTAATTTCCTGAACCATTCGGATGCCTCCACAGAGCCATTATAGTTGACCGACAATGGCCCATGCCATACCACTCCATTGTTCTGTTTTGTCATCCACCTGCCAATGGACACCACAATCAAGGTTTACATCTCATTACCTGTGCATTCTAATTTTACAAATCCAGTTCCGACCTTTGTGACTAAATGCGAGTTCTGCGAGACAGACCACAACATTACTCACACTCCATCTGCACCAGCCGCACTGGGCGTAACGACTGACTCGTTTCTGGTCCAGCACTGTTTCATTACCTGCACTCAGCACCAAAACCAACTATGGACTCCACAACCTCATCTAGGTAAAGTCAGATACTGCTGCCTCCTGGTACAAGTGAAGTCACACCAATGTTAATTGTGTCATGAATGACTGCACATCCATACTAACTCGATGAGACATTGACTGGGCCACTGGCTAACAAATGGACCATGCCTTCCTTCTTTATGGTGCCAGGACCTCACGCACACTCTTACATACATTTCCCATCGTCTCAGACATCCGACATTGGAAAAGCCATACTTACTCCCATCAGTCCCAAAACTTCACTCTCACACACAGCCATTCTTCAAACAGCCACCCAAGTTCTAGGCAAGTCACAATGTGTCACTGATGCCAGCTGCACCACAACATGACTCACATCATCACTTGCCTCCTTACATCAAGCTGCATTTCCTGAACGTCTCGTGCATCAACGCTCCCGCACCTCCCACATCTCCTGGCCATGCCACACCTACCTCACGATGGTGCCCTACAATTAAGCCACTCGTGGCCATGACATTGGCCACTACCATCTGAAACTACCATTGTTCCGCGTGGATTCTCCTGCGATGTGGTTTGCCTTCAGCCATGCTGTCTTCGTTCCGTCACCGCCTGCTACTTGACACAATGCTTCTGTCTGACTGTGCACTAAGGACACTTTGGTTCCTGAAACTGCCAGAGAACATCCAGACAGTGATGCTAGAGCTTGAGGAGGCACCACTGGAGTTTAAACTTTGACGGATTGAAAGAATGCAGGCACTGTCACAAAACCACATTCTAATCAACACTCAACAGCACTACACTGCAGTCAACGCTCAGTACACCTGCACTGAAACTGGTTTTGCACAATCTGGGCTGAGCTGCCCCGACATTCAGTCCAGCAGTAGACCGCCCAACGATGACCGGACTGATCAGAACTGGGTTGTGGCCCCTGCCTCTATCACCTTGACCACCTTTCATGATTCTGGTGGACAACAATTGCCTACTGTGACAGACAATGTTGTTGCCTCCCCCCCCCCCCCCCCCAGCTTGTCACTGACTCAATCAAGTGCACCAATCAAGTGCATCATCTGCACGACAATGCTACTGCTGGTTCCACACCAGATTTGGGCAGGGCGCACAGTGCTGCAGACAACCCTGTGCCTACCCAAACTAGAACAGTGGCCTGACTTAGGTGCACCAGGCCGCTCTTCATTAACAAGACACCTCTGTACACTACAACAAAATAGTAGTGACACAATGTTTCAATGGACAGACAGTTCCTGACTATACATCCATGACAGGCACCTGCACATGTATTTTCTCATTGATAATAGGGTCAATGTGAGCACTCTACCACCTGCTCTCACACTTGCTGCACTGTCGCTGTTGCTGCTGCAACTGCACATGGCCAATTACACTGTAATCACAGTTGCTGGAACTGTACACATCACGCTAGATCTCTGCACAGATATGTAAATACTTTGAACATTCCTAGTAGCAGAGACAGTTCAACCAGTCTTGAGCCAGTTTCCTCCAGCACTACCAACTACTGTCAGATCTGAATCATGCCCTCCTATTACGACAGGATGGCCAGCAGCTGATCCGTGATGTTGTCAGAGATACACAACCTGCTGGGACTGTAATGCCTTTGGTCACACTGCCACTGCTCGACATACCACGTGATCTGAAGCTACAAACCAGCTACACTTAAAGGTAGCCGAGTACTCATATTACATCGTGACAACAAGATCACATGCCTGAACGACGAACAACTACAGAGACAAATCGTGGATGCCACTGCATCACTATATGCAGCTCAACAGCATCTTGATGACCTTCATCACCTCGAACACCAATTGCTATCGCGGTGCCACTACTACGGACACTTCTCAGGTTAGTGAATGATCACAACCCCCATGTGAGAACACTCCTGAGACAATGTTGCAATTTGGTCTCTTCGAGTTCCCCTACATGCTGTATGGGCTAAAAAATTTGGCACAGACATAGCAAATATTTATTGATAGTGCAGAGCTCAATCGCTTTTGTGTTACACCTATCTAGATGCCCTCATAATCTTTTTGCAAAACAAGCAAGGCCATCATGACCACCTGTATATCATTGTTGGTAAGCTTGCCTCTCACGGCATCATTATAAACGATGACAAGTACCAACTTCTGTAACTCCATATGACCTGTGTTGGATGCCATGTTGACGTGTCTGGGATGTGCCCTATTCGTGAGAAAACTCACTAGATATGCTTCCTCCTACCTCCCAACAACTACCAAGAGCAGCGTATGTTTTTGGGGTTCATAAATTCCTACAGGAACTAATTGCCACATGACACTGAAACTTCGCTACCAGTCACCCAAGCATTGTTCAGCAAGAATGCATCTGGTAAATGACGCCTCGATTGGACACCGCAAATGTGGCCTTCCAAAAAATAAAAGTTTGTATACCACAACCCTCAGCCAATGCACAGCTAGTTATCATATCTGATGCTAGCAATCATCCAACTGGGGCTCCTTTACAGCACTAGATCAGTGTCATCACTCAGCTGGTCAGTTTTTCTTACGCAAACTTACCAAAGTCCAGAAAAAATGGTCCACATTTGACTACAACTACAAGCCATATATGAAGCAGTTCATCACTTTCAAGATGATGATGATGATGAGGGTAGATCCCTTGCCATATAAATACACCATCACCCATTGGCAGATGCATTCCACAACACACTGGTGGATTATGCATCCAGGAGATTCGGCCACCTCAACTTTGTAGCACAGTTCAGTACCAACATGTGATACTGTAAAAGTGCTGATAATATTGTGGTGGACTCCTTTTTCTGTAGTGCCACTACATCCACTCAGTTGGACTTTGATAGGATCACAGATGCACAAGAGACAGATGCCGAGCTCCACAGCTTGTTTAACAAACCAGACACTGGACTCTAATTTCAACAAGCATGCTACCCATCATGACCAAATACACTCCTGGAAATTGAAATAAGAACACCGTGAATTCATTGTCCCAGGAAGGGGAAACTTCATTGACACATTCCTGGGGTCAGATACATCACATGATCACACTGACAGAACCACAGGCACATAGACACAGGCAACAGAGCATGCACAATGTCGGCACTAGTACAATGTATATCCACCTTTCGCAGCAATGCAGGCTGCTATTCTCCCATGGAGACGATCGTAGAGATGCTGGGTGTAGTCCTGTGGAACGGCTTGCCATGCCATTTCCACCTGGCGCCTCAGTTGGACCAGCGTTCGTGCTGGACGTGCAGACCGCGTGAGACGACGCTTCATCCAGTCCCAAACATGCTCAATGGGGGACAGATCCGGAGATCTTGCTGGCCAGGGTAGTTGACTTACACCTTCTAGAGCACGTTGGGTGGCACGGGATACATGCGGACGTGCACTGTCCTGTTGGAACAGCAAGTTCCCTTGCCGGTCTAGGAATGGTAGAACGATGGGTTCGATGACGGTTTGGATGTACCGTGCACTATTCAGTGTCCCCTCGACGATCACCAGTGGTGTACGGCCAGTGTAGGAGATCGCTCCCCACACCATGATGCCGGGTGTTGGCCCTGTGTGCCTCGGTCGTATGCAGTCCTGATTGTGGCGCTCACCTGCACAGCGCCAAACACGCATACGACCATCATTGGCACCAAGGCAGAAGCAACTCTCATCGCTGAAGACGACACGTCTCCATTCGTCCCTCCATTCACGCCTGTCGCGACACCACTGGAGGCGGGCTGCACGATGTTGGGGCGTGAGCGGAAGACGGCCTAACGGTGTGCGGGACCGTAGCCCAGCTTCATGGAGACGGTTGTGAATGGTCCTCGCCGATACCCCAACAGCAACAGTGTCCCTAATTTGCTGGGAAGTGGCGGTGCGGTCCCCTACGGCACTGCGTAGGATCCTACAGTCTTGGCGTGCATCCGTGCGTCGCTGCGGTCCGGTCCCAGGTCGACGGGCATGTGCACCTTCTGCCGACCACTGGCGACAACATCGATGTACTGTGGAGACCTCACGCCCCACGTGTTGAGCAATTCGGCGGTACGTCCACCCGGCCTCCCACATGCCCACTATACGCCCTCGCTCAAAGTCTGTCAACTGCACATACGGTTCACGTCCATGTTGTCGCGGCATGCTACCAGTGTTAAAGACTGCGATGGAGCTCCGTATGCCACAGCAAACTGGCTGACACTGACGGCGGCGGTGCACAAATGCTGCGCAGCTAGCGCCATTCGACGGCCAACACCGCGGTTCCTGGTGTGTCCGCTGTGCCGTGCGTGTGATCATTGCTTGTACAGCCCTCTCGCAGTGTCGGGAGCAAGTATGGTGGGTCTGACACACCGGTGTCAATGTGTTCTTTTTTCCATTTCCAGGAGTGTAAGTTTGGTGTGATGTTTTGAACGGATGAGTCTGACCAGTCCCCCACCCACATTGCAGGCCAGTTTTTGACCTTCTCCACAAATTTGCACATCTGGCAGCATACTCTACCATACACCTCATCACAGAACAGTTTGTCTGGCCTAACATTAAAAAGGATTGTGCCACATGGGCCAGAACCTGCATTCTGTGCCAGAAGGTAGAAACTGCCTGTCTTACACAGTCCCCCCCCTACCTTTGTCAAAATCCCGATTCCAATGGGTTGGTTCCAGCACATCCACACTGACATTGTAGGGCCTCTCCCCAAATCACATGGTTACTGTTACATTCTGTTAATCATAGATCACATGAAACAGGGCTAGAAAAAACACCCAGTACCAACATATCAGCAGAGACACTAGCAAAAACTTTCATCAACCATATTGCCAGATTCGGCTGCCTGGCCTCCTCAATGTCGTACCAGGGTCTGCAGTTCAAGTCCCAACAATTCAATGACTTACACTACCTAAGCAGATGCTGCCAGTTCCACACAACTGCTTACCACCCCTAATCCAATGCCCTTGTGGAACAGTGGCATCAGCTGATGACAGCTGCTGTCATGTGCCACTCAGAATCATGGATGGAAGCCCTCTGACAGGTTTTCCTGGGCATTCACACGGCACATAAAGATGACTGACACATTGAATTCGTAGTGCATGAAATGGTCCCCACAGACCAGGACTAGCCAGACTTACTCACATGCATGCACACACATATACAGAACATCCATGTGTCACCCCCTCCCATCACATGACACAATTAACTTTTATTCATAAAGATCTGGCCACACACTCTCATGTGATGCTACGCACACATGCCATGAAACCCACCCTACAACCACTGTTTACAGGACTATATCAAATGTTGAAACATGATACAAACAATTATATTGAAACTGCTGGGAAACAAGCAACAATGTTGGTGAACTAGCTTAAACCAGGGTGGACTCTCACAACAGACACTCCCCACCCCACTGTCTCCTATGCACCTGTTAATCAATTTCCAAGAGTGTGTAAATCTACACCATTTTCTACCTGATGACATATCCATCATGTTACGCAATACTGACCACGTGATTACAGCAGCTTACATGGACAGGTGGTCAGATGGAAGCTGTCACACATTTTCGTGCACACCACTACTGTCCAACCAGTAGTTGACGTGGCAGGACTCCCAGTTTTCAGCAGATGGTACGCTCACTGTCACCATCACTGACCCAGCTTACTTCACCACACCCTGCAACTCCCCCTGTAGATGCAATAATGCAAAGCAACACCACCAACACATCTCCCTCTTCAAATACCAACACCAAGCCAGCAACAATTCAAGACACCATGGAAACTACATCTTTATCCACTAATGCTGCTGGCAGCAACCTATTATTTGCACCGCAAATGTTGCACTTTGAGCAACAAACAGGCATTTGATTGGCTTTTCTCATACTGACCAGTAAACTGTTTTACACCTTGTGCATGGCTCTGGAATGTAATTAGTTTTTCATCAAAGACTGTTACAAGTCACTGAGCAAAAACTGTTTCTCACTGTAATGTAACCCCTGTTCTCTTTTTCATCTGTGTGCATCATCCAGTATTAGTTTTGAATTCTTGCCCACCCTTCTATTCAAAAAATCCTCTTTATTTCAAACACATTCAGTCTGGTAACTCCTTGAATAATGCTGACACCTTCATTGCATTTATCAGGTACATACTGCACAACTTCTTACTTCACTTGATAAAACCTTCCCTGCTTATGCTGCCTGAAAAATTTACAAACAGACCTATCATTCCAAGGAAGAAATTGTCAGTGAAACTAGAAATTTAATCCGATCAGCTAGAAACTTATACAGGTCTTCAAGAATTGCAGTCAGCGGAATAATCTACGGAAGGTCTGTGAGTGATACTTATATAGAGAGGATAAATTGTAATATTCGTGAGATTTGTAATAATCTAGGAGTTATATTTATCGAGCCAAATAAGTTTTTAAGCAACAAATGTCTGGGGAAAGATGGTACTCACTTAAACAGGTTAGGCTCCAAGATCTTCACTAAGATGATTACTGATATTTGCAACATTATAAATAATAAGGGAAACTAAAAAGCAGAAGAGAGAATGATCATGCACAAAATGTGCCTGAAGAAAGCAATATTTCTTTCCTTCATTATAATGTAGAGGGATTAGGCAATAAGATTGATGTTTTCGATCACTATCTTTCAGATATTACACCCCACATACTGGTTGTCAGTGAACACCAAAAATCTGCAGATAACATACACTTGTTTAAAATCCAAAATTATTCATTAACTGATTTTTACTGTCGTTCTAACCATAAAGGTCGAGGAGTGGGTATCTACCTGAGAACAAATAACCTAGTAGAATTTTACGAAAATATTGCTTGGGTAAAAGAGTATTCCACTGATTTGCACTGTGAAACTGTAGCAATTAAGTTAAAATTCTTGTCTGTTGTATACTTTATCTTAGCATTGTATAGATCAACAAATGGAAATTTTGAATTATTTCTTAATTCCCTTGATAGAGCATTATGTAAATTAATGTCCAAGCAAGAGCATATAAATGCTATATTATTAGGGGATATTAATGTCAACACGTTACAAGATTCCCAAGAAAGCAAATGCTTCAAAGACTGTATCTATTCTTATGGTGCAAAAGGTCTGTTGGGAGACATACCCACTAGAATCACTCCAACTAGTATAAGCTCTCTAGACCATGTTATTACTAATTGTGAAAATATTGCCACAGCTGCTGTTGTAAACGGTCACATCTCTGACCATCTAGGCCAGCTATTAGTTCTAAAGGGAGATCTTTGTATAATACCAAAGAAAATTTATGAATACAAAAGGAACCTCTCTGTTATCAACATTGCCAAACTGAGAGAGAGCATTGGTCATGAATCTTGGCATCTAGTATTCCAAGCCGAAGGAGTGAATAATAAATGGGATGCCTTTCTAGATACATTATCTTATCATCTAAATAATACTATTCCCATCAGAAAGATAAATATTAATAAGAATAAGCCAAGACAGTCAAGGCCCGTGGAATTTGATAATACTACCAAAGAACTGAAAGAAAAAATGGAAGAAATGTATATGATACAAAGAGAGACCAAAAACAATGAGCACAGGGATAAATACAAACAATACAAGTACCAGTTTTGCAAGCAAGTCAAAAGATTGAAGGCTGAAAAGATTAACTCAAAAATACACAATCCAGATTGTATCTTCAAGAACTGCTGGTCAATAGTAAATGAATTTAGAGACAGTAAAACAAAACTAAAAGGTAATATCAACATACAGATATCTACCAACAATATTGATGTCACCAATCCTCAAGAGATCAGTAACATTTTTAATGACTATTTCATAGATATCATAGAATCTGACTTTTGTACCACAGATAAAGTACCTGTTGGAAGTCTTGCTGAGGATAATTCTGAAGCTAATCAACCCCATGAACTTGAAATCAAGGATATTTTGCAGCTCATCAGAGAATGTAAAAACAAAAAATCCGCTGGATGGGATGAAATTTTTCCATTTTTACTTAAACAGTGCAAAAACAATCTAGCATATCCCTTGGTGCATCTAATAAATAATGTCTTAAAAGAAGGAGTGTTCCCTGACATACTAAAATTAGCCATTGTTAAACCTCTCTACAAAAAAGGTGATAAACAACTAGTAGAAAATTACAGACCACTCGCCTTAACTTCCGTTTTTAGCAAGTTAATTGAAAAAATAATTCTGAAATATATGTTAGAGCATTATAATAAGCACAACATCCTGGGAGATTTTCAGCATGGTTTCAGAAGTGGTCGTAGCACCATGACTGCAACACTTCAATTTATGCTGAAAGCTCTTGACAAAATTGATGAAGGCATGCAAGTAGCTGGAGTTTTCCTAGACCTATCAAAGGCTTTTGATAGTATTGATCATAAGGTACTTCTGTCAAAACTGGCCAGAGATAGCATAAGTGGAAAATTATTGTACCTCATCACATCATATTTAAAAAACAGAAGACAGTGTACCTCTGTCTCACACAATAGTGGAGAAACATTAAAAAGTTATACATCAAGGGTCAGGAGTATTAAATTTGGTGTGCCTCAGGGATCGATAATTGGTCCCTTCCTCTTTATATGTTACGTCAATGACTTCCCAAAGATAGTAAAAAATGATACCTTCATTACAATGTATGCAGATGACACTTCAGCCCTTTGTTGGGGAAATGATATTCTCAATCTCGGCATAGAGGTAAAAAAAAAAAAAAAATTTATGGATATTGCAAAGGAAAAGTTTGAAAATGACAATCTAAAAGTTAACTTACAAAAAACAAATATAATCCCCTTCAATGTTGGTGATTTGCAAACTTGTATTGATTCTCAAGATAGCAATATCGTAGGGAAAATCTGCAGTGAGTGTAAATTCCTAGGTATATGCATAGATAGCAAACTACTATGAACACAACAAATTGACAACGTATGTGCAAGGCTATCATATAGTCTGTATGTTTTAAGAAGAATAGCTCCATATGTCAATACCCAAGCAATGAGGATGATGTATTTGGGGTTAATACATCCATTTCCAGCATATGGTCTTGCACTGTGGGGTGGGGCTTCCAAAACTCATGTAGACCGAGTATTTAAACTCCAGAAAAGAGCTTTGAGAATATTAGGCAAAAAAGATGATTGAACATCATGTAAGGAATTGTTTATAGAATTTAAAATTCTGACTATCTGTTCAATGTATATGTTTGAAACAATAGTATTAACTGTAGAAGATAAAAAATATACCTGTCGTAATGCAGAAATTCATGATCACATTACTAGACAAGTACAAAATTACCATATGATACACAGAAGACTGAAAAAAACTGCAAACAGTACATATATTAATGGAGCAAAATACTTCAATGCACTGCCAAATGAACTGAAGGTAATAACTGGAGAGACAGTCAAAAAAAATCTAAAATCGTGGCTCATTGAGGAGTGCTTCTATAGCCTACTGTAGAAACTAAAATCTAAAGTATTATTATGCAAATAATTTGGACTACATTCTTAAGTTCCTATTATAAAGTAAAATTAGATTGTATACTGTTGTATTGTACTACCAATTGCTATGCCTGTAATTACATGTTTCACGCAAATAAATTACAAATTACAAATTAGTGCTCTTTATATGATACCACCAAGAAGCAAGATGGGATAAATCCACCTGCTCTGATACCAGTCTTAATATGAACACTTTTTTCTTCTTCTTGGTTTTACTTATTGGAACCATATATCTCATATACAGGGAATTTTTAAATTCTTTTCAAACTGTAAATTTATGTCTTATTATTCTGACAAGTAGTTTACATGTTACATGCAACACACAAGCATTTTCTTTAAGGAAATATCTAAATTTGAAGTCTCATGAACTCCACATGCACTTAAAAATCTGTGCCCACTAATTACAGCTTGTTTCAGAATTGACCTAGGTGATTTGACAGCTCTGTTTCTATACCATGTAAAGAACATCATATTTCTTCTAGATTTTACTATTCAGGATAAGTTTCTGCATGCAAATTTTTGGTGCACAATTATTCAAATTTCAGAATGCAGACCTTTCAAAAATCTAGTATTTCTGTCCTGTAGCACTAATTTTTCTATGAGGGTGTGCTGAAAAGTAATGTCTCCAAATCTTTATTGTGAAAATTCTTAAAGCTTCTTAAAACAAAACACTTTATTAACATTTTGCATCTTTATTCTTCATGCCTGCATATTTATTTCTCAACATAGTCATCTTGGCAATGAACACATTTCCCCCAACAAGAGACTACTTTGTTTATACTTCACTGTAGAATGTTCAGCTTTCCTGATGGAGCTACAATTTCACTTCTGATTGCAATGCTTTATCACTGTCAAAGGTGTTCATTAATGTTTTTTGAAAATGTGAAGATCAGAGGAGGCCAATCAGGAGTCTATGGAGGATGACAGATGACAGTGAACCGAAAACTAATGACTGTTGTACATGTTGCAATGTTTGTATGTGGTCTGATATTGCCATGCTGAAGGAGAGGGTGCTCCATGTGTGAATGAACTCTTCTGTGGTTAGAAACTCAATTACAGCATGCTGTTTCTCATGCACTGATATAGTTACGTTACACAATGCCACATTACACACTATAATTCAGAGCCTCTAGCAGCAGAGGGTTGCAACTTGCAAAGTCGACTTAGTAATATGCATGACATATAATATCTCAGCTGATGTTGAGAACATGATAAAAAATTCAGAAGCATTATTCTTCATCACACCCTTATATATTCAAAATGTACATTTTTATTTCAGCAAGTTTTTAGATAGAAAAATATTTCATATGGGACTTTGGAAGTAAAATAAGGCACGGGAGATTTGTTTTTGTACAAGGCTGGGAGGATAATGACGACCTGTGAAGGCCTCCTTTGGTATATTTCGAGAGGAACTGCTCATCACTGTGGATGCAACGAAAATGGGTGGCTGGGCAGAATGGAAGAGATTTCTTGGTATGGAATGGGTGACAGCTGTCAAAGTGTAGGTATTGCTGACGGTTAGTAGGTTTGATATGGATGGAGGTACTGATGTAACCATCTTTGAGGTAGAGCTCAACATCTAGTAAGGTGGCTTGTGGATTGAGTAGCATCAGGTGCAACAAAAGGGGGAGAAGTTGTTGAGGTTCTGGAGAAATGTGGATAGGATGTCCTCACCCTCGATCCAGATAGCAGATCACAAAGATGTCTTCAATGAATCTGAACTAGGTGTTTAGGATTCTGGGTGTTTGGGAAGGTTTCCTCTAGATGGCCCACGAATAGATTGGCATAGGATGGTGCCATATGGGTGCCCATAGCCACACCCAGATTTGTTTGAAGGTAATACCTTCAAAGGGAAAGTAATTGTGGGTGAGGGTATAGTTGGTCAAGGTGACTAAGAAGAAGGCAGCAGCAGCTGGCTGAGGCACAAGCAGCAACAGGGAAGTAATTGATTTTACGAGTTTCTAACCAGGCACGAATTGTATAAAACTTCCTGGCAGATTAAAACTGTGTGCCCGACCGAGACTCGAACTCGAGTTCGAGTCTCGGTCGGGCACACAGTTTTAATCTGCCAGGAAGTTTCATATCAGCGCACACTCCGCTGCAGAGTGAAAATCTCATTCTGGACGAATTGTATAGTTTCATCTCTGTGCTTTGGTAGTATAGTTTCTTTAATTTCTGCAGGTTTATTTAATATTAATAGACAGAGTTCTCACATTTGCATTTGTGTCAGTAAGTAAACTGATTTTGTGACATATTACAAGTTTCTAATCAGGAGCGAATTATTTAGTCTCTCCCGAGTGCTTTGGTAGTTTAGTTTTTGAATCTCTGTATGTTAATCTAATTTATTAGACAAAGTTCTTATACTTTCATCATTATCTACAGCAGACTTCCATAGTGCATGTCAATAGTATTTTGTTTGTCTGTGTTGTGAAGTTTTCTGTGGTCTTTAGTATGGATAGGGCTGTGATTGCTGTTTGCAGATGCAAGCCAAGTTGGTGACACTTTGCTCTCAGCTCCAGGCTGTGATAGCTTCAGTTACACAGGTTCAAGCTGCAGTGTGTGGGCATCATTGTTGTGGGCCAGCTGCGGGCGTCCAATAGATGTCCAGCAATTGGTCTGCACCAGTGGCCAGCCCAGTTACTGCTTGAAATGAGGTAGATCTCTCAACCATGGTCGAGTGGAAGGTCACCTCGGGGTGTGGCAGGCAGTGAAAGACTTCCCAGAGGGCCGAACATAAAGCCTCCCCAGTTAGCCTGACAAATAGGTTCCAGGTGTTGTCTGTGGCCGACACTCTCTCTCAGGCAGTCTCAGCCTGCAAGATCCGCGAAATCACAGAGGGTGGGATTATTGGTAGTTGGGAGCTCCAATGTTAGGAGTGTTATGGGGCCCCTTAGGGACATGGCTGGCATGGAGGGGAAGAAAGTCATTCCAGATGTGAGACAGGTCCTTCCAGATGCCACAAAGAGCACAGGATGCAAACCGCAGGTGGTGGCTCACATTGGTACCAATGATATGTGTCACTTTGGATTGGGGGAGATTCTCTCTGGTTTTGAATGGCTGTCAGGAGTGGTAAAGGCTGCCAGTCTTGCTTGTGAGATGAAAGCAGAGCTTACCATTTGCAGCATAGTTAAGACGATTGTTTGCGGACCTCTGGTACAAAGCTTAGTGGAGGATCTAAATCAGAGACTTAGGTGGTTCTGCAACCGTCTAGGCTGCAGAGTCCTCAATTTGCACCATAGGATGGTTGGGTTTTGGATCTGCTAAATAGGTCAGGACTCCACTGCATGCAGGAGGTGGCTACATGAGTATCAGGGGCTGTGTCGTGTGGTGGTTTTCTATGTTAGAGGGTCTCGGGGAAATACAAAAAGAACTTCAGTCTCAAAGGGTACAGGTCGAACACAGGAAGAACATAGATCCAGGAGCTATTGGTATAATAGTTGCAAATCATCATAGCTGTGTTATGAAAGTACCAGAGCTCCTAGCAGCACTAATAGAAGGCACTGATGCTCAGATTGTTGTAGCAATGAAAGCTGGTTAAAGCCAGAATATGTTCAGTCAAAATTTTTGTGAAAGAGCTAACAGTGTTGGTGTTTGGAGGGGGGAATGGGGGGGGGGGGGTGCAGCACACCAAAAACCAAAGAATGCACTTTATTGGCAGAGCATGTAGGACATGCAACAGAGCTACTAAAGAGACTGCATTCACTATGCTTGTCCATCCTCTTTTGGAGTACTGCTGCATGGTGAGGGGTCCTTACCAGATAGATTTCATGGAGTACACTGAGAAAGTTCAAAGAAGAGCAGTGTGTTTTCTATTATTGAGAAACAGGGGAGAGTGTCACTGACATGATACAGGATTTGGGTGGACATCACTGAAACAAAGGTGTTTTTTGTTGTGGTGGAACATACATCTACTTCTAGAGGGATACTCTGCAAATCACATTTAAGTGTCTGGCAGAGGGTTCATCAAACCACCTTCACAATTCCCTATTATTCCAATCTCATACAATCTCGTATAGCATGTGGAAAGAACCAACACCTAGATATCTTTCTGTAGAAGCTCTAATTGCCGTAATTTTATCATGGTGATCATTGCCCCTTTGTAGGTCAGTGTTAACAAAATATTTTCACATTCAGAGGAGAAAGTTGGTGATTGAAATTTCATGAGAAGATTCTGTCGCAACGAAAAACCGTTGTTTCAATCATGTCCACCCCAAATCCTGTATCATTTCAGTGACATTCTCTCCCCTATTTCGCGATAATACAAAATGTGCTGCCCTTCTTTGAACTTTTTTTTATGTACTCCATCAATCCTATCTGGTAAGGACCCCACACCACACAGCAGTATTCTAAAAGAGGACAGACAAGCATAGTGTAGGCAGTCTCCTTAGTAGATCTGTTACATTTTCTAAGTGTCCTGCCAACAAAACACTGTCTTTGGTTAGCCTACCCCGCAACATTTTCTTTGTGTTCCTTCCAATTTAAGTTGTTCATAATTGTAATTCCTAGGTATCCAGTTGAACTTTTGGTCTTTAGATTTGACTGATTTATTGTGTAACCAAAGTTTAATGGATTCCTTTTAGCACTCATGTGGATGATCTCACACTTTTTGTTATTTAGGGCCAACTGACAATTTTTGCACCATTCAGATATCTTTTCTAAATCGTTTTGCAATTTGTTTTGATCTTCTGATGACTAAGAGTTGATAAATGACAGCATCATCTGCAAACAACCTAAGACGGCTGCTCAGATTGCCTCCCAAATAATTTATATAGATAAGGAACAGCAAGGATCCTATAACACTACCTTGGATAATGCCAGAAATCACTTCTATTTTACTTGATAACTTTCTATCAATTACTAGAACTGTGACCTCTCTGACAGGAAATCACGAATCCAGTCATATAACTGAGACCATATTCCATTTGCATGCAATTTCACTACAAGCCGCTTGTGTGGTACAGTGTCAAAAGCCTTCCAGAAATCCAGTAATACATAATCAATCTGAAATCCCTTGGTAATAGCACGCAACACTTCATGCAAATAAAGAGCTAGTTACGTATCACAAGAACAATGTTTTCTAAATCTATGTTGACTGTGTGTCAATAGACTGTTTTTTTCAAGGTAATTCATAATGTTGGAACACAATGTATGTTCCAAAATCCTGCTGCATATTGAACGATGTTAATGATATAGGCCTGTAATTTAGTGGATTACTCCTATTATCTTTCTTGAATATTGGTGTGACCTGTGCAACTTTCCAATCTTTGGGTATGGAATCTTCTGACGAAATTTCAATCAACAACTTTCTCCTCCAAATGTGAAATATTTATGTTGATGCCAACCTACATAGATAGAAATGAATATTATAATAGAATAAGGGAAATCAGAGCTTGCCCAAAAAGATATATGCGTGTGTTTTTTCCGCACACTGTTTGAAATTGGAATAATAGAGAATTATTGTGAAGGTGGTTCGATGAACGTTGTACCAGGCACTTAAGTGTGATTTGTAGAGTATCCATGTAGATGTAGATATACACTCCTGGAAATTGAAATACGAACACCGTGAATTCATTGTCCCAGGAAGGGGAAACTTTATTGACACATTCCTGGGGTCAGAAACATCACATGATCACACTGACAGAACCACAGGCACATAGACACAGGCAACAGAGCATGCACAATGTCGGCACTAGTACAGTGTATATCCACCTTTCGCAGCAATGCAGGCTGCTATTCTCCCATGGAGACGATCGTAGAGATGCTGGATGTAGTCCTGTGGAACGGCTTGCCATGCCAATTCCACCTGGCGCCTCAGTTGGACCAGTGTTCGTGCTGGACGTGCAGACCGCGTGAGACGACGCTTCATCCAGTCCCAAACATGCTCAATGGGGGACAGATCCGGAGATCTTGCTGGCCAGGGTAGTTGACTTACACCTTCTAGAGCACGTTGGGTGGCACGGGATACATGCGGACGTGCATTGTCCTGTTGGAACAGCAAGTTCCCTTGCCGGTCTAGGAATGGTAGAACGATGGGTTCGATGACGGTTTGGATGTACCGTGCACTATTCAGTGTCCCCTCGACGATCACCAGTGGTGTACGGCCAGTGTAGGAGATCGCTCCCCACACCATGATGCCGGGTGTTGGCCCTGTGTGCCTCGGTCGTATGCAGTCCTGATTGTGGCGCTCACCTGCACAGCGCCAAACACACATACGACCATCATTGGCACCAAGGCAGAAGCAACTCTCATCGCTGAAGACGACACGTCTCCATTCGTCCCTCCATTCACGCCTGTCGCGACACCACTGGAGGCGGGCTGCACGATGTTGGGGCGTGAGCGGAAGACGGCCTAACGGTGTGCGGGACCGTAGCCCAGCTTCATGGAGACGGTTGCGAATGGTCCTCGCCGATACCCCAGGAGCAACAGTGTCCCTAATTTGCTGGGAAGTGGCGGTGCGGTCCCCTACGGCACTGCGTAGGATCCTACGGTCTTGGCGTGCATCCATGCGTCGCTGCGGTCCGGTCCCAGGTCGACGGGCACGTGCACCTTCCGCCGACCACTGGCGACAACATCGATGTACTGTGGAGACCTCACGCCCCACGTGTTGAGCAATTCGGCGGTACGTCCACCCGGCCTCCCGCATGCCCACTATACGCCCTCGCTCAAAGTCCGTCAACTGCACATACGGTTCACGTCCACGCTGTCGCGGCATGCTACCAGTGTTAAAGACTGCGATGGAGCTCCGTATGCCACGGCAAACTGGCTGACACTGACGGCGGCGGTGCACAAATGCTGTGCAGCCAGCGCCATTCGACGGCCAACACCGCGGTTCCTGGTGTGTCCGCTGTGCCGTGCGTGTGATCATTGCTTGTACAGCCCTCTCGCAGTGTCCGGAGCAAGTATGGTGGGTCTGACACACCGGTGTCAATGTGTTCTTTTTTCCATTTCCAGGAGTGTAGATGTAGAGGGGTACATCATTCGCTGCACATTTGAATAGAACATGATTAACAGACCACTGCCCTTTAGTGTTTGCCTCCTCCTGACACCAGACAAAACAGGTTTCCCCAAAACAGGTGAAGTGAGGCTCACTGGCTCAGTTTCAATTTTATTGAAAGACAGCATGCCCACTTGTTGGTTACGGGATGCAGTAAAACACCCCGAGTCCTCTCTGGTCCTTGTCCACCCTGTACAGGGCATCTAAATCTGCCATTGACATGCCACACACAATCAAATAGATGAGAAATAACAGATCCTGTACTTTTTGCAGATGAGACAGGGTCCACTGGAGAGGATAATACATGAGGAACCTGTGATACAGGTATCACAGGTACGGGACTCTCGGGAGCTCTTCCAACACATTGATTTACAGCAGCTGCCAATTGTTAGACAGTAGTCAGGATGATTTCCAGCTGCTTATGAACATCAACCAACTCATTCTATGTTTGAGAACAGCATTCACTTTAACCTGTTGAGCTAAAAAGTTGCTAATTCCCTATAAGAATTGAAGCAGATACACTAAACGAGATTTCTATTAAGGCAACACAAAAGCCTGTGGAAAAAACTGCTAGTTTCCTAACATTTTCTGAGCTTGATTACAGTTGTTAGCAAAGTCAAAAACAGAGTTAATTGATGATAAATGCATATAATATATGTAGGGCTACTCCTCTTTAAGGGAAAACTAAATGTAACAAAATATGTTCATTGGAAATCTGGTATAGTAACTTTATCACAAACTTTGTTCTGCTACACATTGCCTGTAGATTATCCGAAGAACAATGGTAGCTTCTGAAATTGTCAAAAATGCACATTATATGCATTGATATACAATGAAATTCACAGGTGATTTATTCTTTGGCAGAACTGTAAACCATTGTTTGAAATTTTTAAATAGAAGTTATTGGAAACTAAAATCAATTTCTATCTTCAAGACAGGTAAAAATTATTAAGACAGTAAAGAGACTCAGTTACTTGACAAATATCACATGTTCCATATTAGAAGACTTCCTCCTGTTTCAAGATACAAGATGGTGCGTGACCAATGAAGGATGGCTTAATAGTTCACATTATATAAATAGTTCCAAAACTATATAGCATTTTACTCACCATAAAATACCACACCAAACGACTTAACAATATATATTTAAATAGCTTTAATATATTATACAGCAGTTAAATGAACAGAATATGAAATACGTATAAATGCTGCACTGGTTCAAAACAAAACCTCATGTCTAACAACAAAAACTGTATAAAAATGGCAGCAACTGCTCATGGTGGGCTCTAGTGCACATTCCCTCATGTGATACTAAAATAACTCATTAGACTACAGCACCAATTAAGAAACATTTCCTTGGTACACTAATCTGTAGGTACAACTCTCTCCCCAGTAAGAAGTTTACCAGTAATATAGGGCAAGTCAGTTAAAATAATACAGTTTTTCATGAACATTTTACATATATTATTTTACTTATTTTTGAACAACAATTGGCTGCACATAATTTTATACCCTGCAGGTTCACTCGCATAAGTTTAAGTGAAATCTTAAAATAGCAGAACAAATGAAAGTACACATTTTTTTCCTGTTGTTGTTGTTGTTGTGGTCTTCAGTCCTGAGACTGGTTTGATGCAGCTCTCCATGCTACTCTATCCTGTGCAAGCTTCTTCATCTCCCAGTACCTACTGCAACCTACATCCTTCTGAATCTGCTTGGTGTATTCATCTCTTGGTCTCCCTCAACGATTTTTACCCTCCACGCTGCCCTCCAATGTTAAATTGGTGATCCCTTGATGCCTCAGAACATGTCCTACCAATCGATCCCTTCTTCTAGTCAAGTTGTGCCACAAACTTCTCCTCTCCCCAATCCTATTCAATACCTCCTCATTAGTTACGTGATCTACCCATCTAATCTTCAGCATTCTTCTGTAGCACCACATTTCGATTTTTGTCCTAATAGTATAAATAAGTTTACATTTTATTATTATAATTTCAGTTCAAACACAAAATTATGTCTTCATTACACACGTAAAAGTTATCAATTAAAAAAACAGTCAAGACCACAATAATCACTTATTTAAAAAGGATGGCTGGTTTCAACCTTTATGCTGGCCATCTTCAGAGCTAATGGACCACATGGCTGCAGCCAGCGGATTAGGTAAACAACTGTGAGTTTATGCAACTGTTCCATTCATTGCCAGCTACAGTCATATGACACGTTAGAGCTGAAGATGGCCTGCAAAAAAACTGTTTTATTAATTAAGAATTTATCATAGATCACTGTCATCTCCAAACCATGTTATCTAAAAATACAGGTAAAAGTGTTACTTTTTTTCTTTTAAGAATGTGCTTTTACCTGAATATCTTCCTCTATTGTTACATTAAATGATGCCTTATACCTCTAAGAAGTCATTCATTTTATAAGACGTTGAATCTATGGGAATGTTTTCAGTTTTATTCTGAATACCTCTAGAATACTAATTTTCTTTTTTATACTGATGGGAAACCTACTGTGTACTTTTATATCTGACTCAGTAATTCCCCTGCATACCTTCATGAGAGCTGCAGAGCCTTCATGGAAATTTTTCACCTGTCTTGTGTGATGGTTGTGAATCTCATAATTTTTCTGAAATAAATTCCTGTTGTTGGCTACAAATGGAATCAACAAGTATATATATTGACATGTAATAGTAGGCCTACATATCATGAGAGACTTGAAGGGATGTCTACAGGATGTTCTGTAAGAGACCCTGTGATTAGTTTAAACTTCTGCAGCATTTCCCCAGAAGATTATACCATAGTAAAATATAGAACAGAAACAGGCAAAATATGACAACGGAATTACTTCTCTGTCAACAGAGTGAGAAATGGCTCTCAGTGCAAAGCACACTGAGATAAGTTTCTTGAAAAGCCAATCACTTTGCTGTTTCCATCTTAACTGACTCTCTACCTGAATGTTGAGGAATTTTGTATGTGAAATTTCACAAATTTTCTGATTGTTAATATCCACCTCAGGCACTTGAAGTTTTTATTCATTATCTGAAAGTGTATAATATTTTTGAAAACTTTAGGGCTAGGCTATTTGCTGTGAACGATTTGTGTACATGGGTAGTGACTGTAGACTAAAAGCAGGTTACAAATATGGTGTGGAACATGTGACATTTAATATCATTTCATATCTCTTGTATGACCAAGGTACTTTAAGTTCAACATGGTTCACCTGATAGGACTAGTGGATGCCAAGTGGAACACACACAGAGGCGTGGATTGTGCGGGTACACCAGGGAGCACTCCATACAATCATAGGATGTCAAATGAAGAAAACACACATTTTTATGGATTTTAGAAATGAATCAATATGTTTACCTTGAGTGTTTTCTAAAAATTTCTATTTCTAGTAGGAAAAAATCCTTAGTGGAAACTTATAATGTCTGGCATGTGTTTCTCACCACAACATTAATTTTTTTTCTTTTTGATTAATGAAAGCTTCTGAAAACGTGGGGTACTTGTAACTATCACATAAATAGGTAATGAGGGGAAGAAAGAAATGTATACTGATACAGACTCTCAGATTTGTAGCCATGCATCATTCAACTTCAAAACATCTTTGTGTCAGCACTAATTTTGTATCATCTGTAATGATGTCAGATGTGCATTAGTACGAGAATTTGTTCTCTAAAAGAAGATGTCCATTGGCCCCAAGGTGCTAGGCCAAGGGGGTTGGTGTGTCCCTCCATCCCTCTCGCACTGTATTTTTCTAAAAGCATTTATGGTTTTTCTGGTGTCCTGCCCACTCATCTCTTATAGAGTGCCTAAAGGATGCTGCTTTCTCAGACAGCTAAACAACAATTCAAGCAAATCACATTAATGGTTTTTATTACAATAAAATAGATTGTCAATACTTAACTTTCGGTGACAAACAATTGGAGATGTGCAAACAATCAATGTCCTTCGCTATATACAATGTCCATACAAGTAATTTACATAACTTCATATGGATCACTAATCACGGCCCTTCTAATGCTTCTCTTCTAGTGCGTCATTTCTAGCCCAGGTCTGCTAATGCCTCTGCTAGTGCGCGTCTTCTATTGTCTGCACGAGGCTGGTAGGAGCAGTGCTAATACTCTCTTTGGATAGAGGCCGCTCCTGTCATGGTGCGGTCCTAGTCAGCAAACTATTGGCTGACATCATCTCACAGCCTTCTCTGGTCTTGCATTCTTCATCTTCATGCCTTTGGTTGTCATTATGCCGGAACAGTTTTACATACTGGTACCAATATATTAATTTTCATATTTTTCCACTAACTTATGCAGAATGCACTATCGTGAGAATTGGAAAGAAATTCTAAAAAAGATTAATAGCTTTGCTTAACAATGGATATTTGTCATTTGGTTCCTGAGGGCCTGCCTCAGTGGATGCTGCTGTCTAGCCAGGAAAATGTGCCCATTCACAGCTGAGCATACTTGCTGCTGACAACAAGTCCGACACTGTTTGTCAGAGCACAGCTGGAACCATATTTCACAAACATAGGTTGAAACATCAGAAAAATGCAGCACCCCCCCACCCCCCCCCCCCACCCCCCTCCATTTACATTTGCACACAGCCATAGAATGTAGACCTGTGTTCACAATCTTCAAGCTAGGTGAGATACAAATAACTGGGAATGCATACTTTGATTTTATATTGTATTAATTATGAAGTTGTCAGAGATTTTAAAACAACTGCACGGTAGCGGTACTCCTCAAATTTTTAGACAAATAAGTTTTAGACAATGCTATATAATAGCAATTTCTTGGAGTAGAGTACTTAGCAGTGATGTAAATAAATTATACAAAACATTTTAATACAGTAATAATGACATAATGTTACCATTCTTAAAATCTTAGGCCTCTGTGACTCGTAAAACATAAAGACGTCTCCAAGTTATATTTTCAGGATGGCAGGGGGAGGGGCAAGGGGGGGGGGGGTTAGAGGCAGTAAAAAAACTCCTCTAAAACTATCACAGCCTCTTTACTCTTAAGTAAACTGTCCAAGCGAATCACAATACCAACTAAGTCAGTTGGTGACGAAAGCTTTAGTGTCACGGAGGCAGGACCATATATCTTTTTGCGCTACATTTTCAATACAGCATGTGGGATGTAATGCTCATTAAAGAATTTCACTATTGTCTTTGCTAGATGGAAGCATTCGTACAGCATTCTCAGTGACAGTATGTCGTTTATTAGTAGATTAAATATATGCACTGCACAGCGTATGCAAGAATATGAGTATGTTGCTCCTCTACTACTTCCCACGCAGTCCACATATTTCAGTCATTGTCTGTGACCACTGCTATAAACCTTGTTACACCTATTTAAGTAAAAATTTCAACTAGTAGCAAACAAATATACTGTGCAGTTACCCTTTCCTTACCACGTTATATACTACTATAGAATACTGGCTGAGGTATTTTCATGGCAAGGTTCACACATTATTCCTTGATACACGAGTGCATCCATCTGATAACTATGGATTTATTGCATGGGGTACAGACAGACAGTCATGCAAATTTCTACTGAACACAATTTCTGAAAACTGTGTCGAGCAGCTAGCTCAGTAGACCACACACAATGGAAATATTTTAGACCTTGTAGCTACAAATAGGCTGGATCTTATCAACTATGTCAGTATAGAAACAGGGATTCGGATCATGATGTAATTATAGAAACTACAGTTACAACCGTTAATAAATCAGTCAAGAAGGCCAGGAGAGCAGATAAGCAGTTGTTAGCATCTCACTTAGGGTGTGAACTGATGTCACTTAGTTCCAGCAACATGGGATTATAGGCAAAGTTCAAGTAGATTGGAAATTGTGGTCTAGAGAGATATGTGCCTAGTAAGTGGATTAAGGATGGAAAAGACGCACCATGATTTAATAATGAAATTCGAAAGGTGCTGAGGAAGCAGAGGCTGTTGCACTCTCAGTTCAAAAGAGACTGCACAAATGACAACAAGCAAAGATTAGTAGAGATTTTTGTGTCTGTGAAAAGATCTTTGTGCAAGGCATACAACAACTTCACTGTCATACCTTAGCGGAAGATCTGGCAGAGAACCTGAGAAAATTCTAGTCCTATGTAAAATTGCTAAGTGGGTCTAAGGCTTCTATTCAATCCCTTGTTGACATATCTGGTGTGGCAATTGAATATTGGACCTAAAACATTACAGACCAATATCCCTAACTTTGGTATGCTGCAGAACCCTTGAACACATTCTAAATTCGAACATAACAAATTTTCTTGACACTGAGAAGCTTATGTCCACAAATCGGCCTGGTTTTAGAAAGCAACACTTGTTCAAAACTCAGCTTGCCCTTTTGGCACATGATATACTGTGAACTATGAATGAAAGGCAACAGGCAGATCCCATATTTATAGATTTCCAGAAAGCATTTGACACAGTGTCCCATTGTAGGCTGTTAACAAAGGTACGAGCATATGGAATAAGTTCACAGATATGTGAGTGGCTCAAAGACATCTACGTTCAAACAATACGCACATGTTCCGGGAACACAAATATGAATCCCTGGAGCCAAGGCAATATTCTTCTCGAGGAACACTAATGAGAAAATTTACACACCCAGCATTTGAAGCTGACTGCCAAATGATTCTGCTGCCACCAACATAAATTGCACATAAGGATGACAAAGATAAGATACATGAGACTAATGCTCATAAGGAGGCATACAGATAGCGGTTTTTTTCCTCATACTATTTGCGAGTGGAACAGATAAGGAAATGACTAATAGTGATACAGTGTACCCTTCACCATGCACTGTATGGTGGCTTGCAAATATGTAAATATACGTACATGTGGGTGAAATAAATGCAAGAGCACTTGAACAGTCCAACTTCTTTGTGAAAAATGTCTTCAAAAGATAATATTTGGCGGATATCAAAGATGTCCTAAACAGATGGTGACTAGGTGGCTCACACTCCATATTTTCTGAAAGGCTTCCCACCAATATTTTGAATACAGCATAAATAATGGAGCACCTGATGCACATGAAGTTCTACGCAAAAGTCTGGGAATTTCACAGCACTGGTCACCAGAGAAACAGATATTTTGCTGCTAGATTTATTGAGGTACTTGTCTTAGCTACTCCAGCACAAAGTTGCATCATCTTTGGCACATGCAGCTGTGAGTTGTAACGGTGCATGTCAGAATGTGTTTCAGTCCTTCCCCAAATTGTTAAATGAATAATGTGAAGGAGACATGGACTTGCTCAAATTCAAGTTGAAGAAAACTGCAGCTGAAACCCACTGTGTGCTGACAGAGGCATTTGGTGAGAGTGCACCGAGTCAAGCAAGAACATTTAACTGATTCAAGTGCTTGAAGGAAGGCCAAGAATCTGTGGTATATGACAAACACTCTGGTCAACTCTCGACATGCAGAACACTGGAAATGGTCATTAAAGTGTGTAACATGATTCACAAAGACCAAAGGCAGACAATTCATGATGTTTGTAGCAGACTTGGGCTGTTGTATGGTACACGTCAACAAATTCTAGCCAATGAAATGAACACGAGATGGATTGCAGCAAAGCTTGCCCTCGCCTCTTCTCAGCATTGACCAATGAAACCTCAGGATTCAGATATGCAAGGAGCTGCAACAAAGAGTTTGACAGTGTCCAAAATTCTTATCCATAGTTGAAACAAGTGGTGAATCTTGTGTCTATGGTTATGACCCTGAAATGAAGCAGCAATTATCACAATAGAAAATGCCATCTTGTTCAAGGCTGAAAAAAGTTCTAGAAGTTTGCAGCAACATCAAGTCAATGCTGATAATTTTTTTCGACATTCAATAATGCATAAGGAATTTGTTCCACTTAGACTGTCAATGGGCAGTTCTATTGCAAGGTTTTGAGGTGACTGAGGGAAAATTTTTGATGCAAATGACCAAAGTTGTGGAAAAATAAAAACTGATTGGTGCACCATGACAAAGCATCTGTGCATGCCTTGCTTGTTGTTAAGGCATTCCTTACCAGAACCAATACTGCAATGGTCCACCACACTCCCTAAACACCAGATGTACCACATGTGACTTCTACCTCTTCCAAAAGATGAAAATCGCCTTGAAAAGGCAATTTTTTGACTCAAATGAACACATGCAAGTGGAATCGCTATGGATCCTGAACATCTTTCCCCCTGCAGACTTCAATCAGTGCTTCCAAAAATAAGAACAACACTTGGATCATTGCATGTGCGCCCAAGGTGACTACTTTGAAGGTAACTAAGGACATTAGGATGTAACTATATTTTTCTCATTTTTACAGTGAAATTATTGGATATTTTGGGTAGCATATCACATATAGCAGTATCATCAGTATCAGTTTTTTGATGAATGTCCTTATGCCCAGATAAAGTGGGTTGTGGTGAATATGTTATAAGTTGTTCACAGAGAGAAGAACCTGAAGGCACTGATGATAGTGTACATGGAGATGCTGTCCTTGATACTTCAGTATTCCACAGCCTATTATTTGTTGATTTCTTTTCTTTCTTTCTTTCTTTTTTTTTTTTTTTTTTTTTTTCTTAATTGAGATTCGTCATCCAAAGCTACCCATACAACAGAATGATGGCAACAAACACGTCTGATAAGATGTTCTTTTAATCACAAGGCCAGGGCTTTATGATATTTAGTTGTACACTATTTACATGTTGCCTCACTCTTACCATCAAACTGTCTGACATTAAAGAGATTCCACACTTTTCATTGAGGATGCATTTTGCTAACTTAACTATCCCATTGGTTGCATTTCGAGATAGCTCAGTGCAATGTCAACTGAGGGATGTCAGCAGTGTCTGTTTTTAAATAGACCAATGGACTGTGAGGCTAGTCCTCTTGTAGGTGCTTCCAGATTCATTCCATTCATTCCAGTATCATAGCCCCTAATGCATATGGAATACATGCTGCTGTAAGGCATAACAGTTTGCATGACAACCAGGATGAAAACAACCATTTCTTCCAATCTTATAGGGTTTTAAACATTTTAAAACAACATGTTTAACAATTCAACAATATTTATAAAAAACAGAGAGAGAGAGAGAGAGAGAGAGAGAGAGAGAGAGAAAATCTTGCTGAGTGGACACAGTTAACAAGAAATCACTAAAAAATGTGCTTCAAGATAATTATGTAAATGGTAATAATGTAGCCATATTTTCCACTGAGAAAGTGTAATGTAATGACTACACCAGAACTAGTGCTCTGCATGAAGGTATGAAAATTGTGCATCTTCAGGTTTTTGTGGCATGGTAACTGATCCATTAAATTTCAGGTGTGCAGCTATTTAAATTCTATTTTTGCTTCTTCTTATATTTTTAGCCATAAACCTTTCAGCCAACTTCAGAGTTGGCTAACAAATTAAGGCTTCAATCTGCACACTCTGAAGATGGCCATGAGACATACACCCAAAATATTAGAAGAAGAAGAAGAAGAAGAAGAAGAAATAGAGTTGATGTGGGTGAATTCCTGAAATTTAATGAATCAGGCATGAAGATTAATTGTCTCACTGATTAGTCAAAACCACATGAACCAGAGGCAGAGAGAAAATGATGAAGAAGGTTAATTAAGACACAAACTGGTACTTTCTGTTGAGATTTTGTTTTGTCTCCATGATGACAGAAAGGTTGTTATTTCCATACAAAATTCTAGTTTTTTTGGTAGGTGGAAATTAGTTGCTGTCTTAGTCTGATACATTGTTACCAGAATCTCATATCTAATTGAAGCATGTGAAACATGCTCACAAGAAACACTCAGTTTGTAGCCTACCTGAAAAACTGGATGGCCTGTGTTGCCTTCTGCATAGTAGGTCGATTCATTGAAATCACCAACACGAGGAATATGGTTTTTCCTATGTTTGCCGAGTACTTTACCATGTTGATCCACAACTACAGCTGTATTCCAAATCACATCATCATGTGCCTCATCTCTTTCCAAGATTGGAGAAATTATAACCATATTATTCTTCTCACACACCTGCAAATTGAAAAAAATATAAACACACTGAAAAACTATAGTCAAAGATAAGAAAATGTTCTACGAATACAATCAGAAAATGATTTTTTTTTACTATTTTCCATCTTTACAATTACAAAGTATCAAATGCTAAAACAATTCTGTTCTATAATTTTATTGGCAATTTAATTATTATACAAGGTATCTGAACATTAGACAGAGAAATTGTAAGAGGTCATTCTACTGAGAACCAATAAGCAATATCCCATATTTTTATAAGCAATGAGTGAAAGCTCACCTGAAATTCAACAAAGAAATGTAAATTCAATTTCAAGCAAAATTTGAGTTGGCCTGTACAGTGCATGATAGCCTGAGCTGTCATGCTTGACAAGACTACTGATATGTTATAGTCAATTTCATGGTGCATGTCTCGCCTTACAACTACAAAATGTCTACCAATGAATGGCTTAAATTATCACATAGCATAGTCTGGTACCATATGACACTACCATGCTCCTTCATTCACTAATGGAAGTTGTGATAATTTCTGCACTACCCTACCCACACAAAAAATTTATCTTGGGAATTTGTACAATCTTATTAACACATGCACTTACATTGCAAAATCAGTGTTCTACAACACAAGAGCTGCACAATATGAAGCAGTTGACACTAGCCATCAACCCAATGATTTAGAAACCAATAAATGTTGGACCCTCAGACATCACTGAGAATATTAAGCCCATCCAATTTCTGTAAATTATTTCCAGGTACCATGCATAATATTTCATAGTGATCAGCAAGCAAATGCCAGAATTGGCCTTTTAAAAAACCATCTAAACTTTTGCACTTACTTACTTTGTACTGAATAAGCATTCCTAAGAAGCAAGCAGGAGTTTTTAATTTCTAAAAGAAGCTTTCAAAATCAGAATAAACATAAAACATTTCTGTTAAAATAAAATTTTCGTGCTGCTGAAGCACTGCTGAGATATGCGGTGTACTTACTCATTAATCTTGGCAAATCTTTTTCTATCAACTCTTTACACAACTACCAGCATCTATTTTCTTAGCTTGGAATGGTATCCATACTTACACACATATTTTAAGAGTCAGAACTACATATTCCAAAAATGTTCCTGCTGCCATTTGTTTGTCTTACAAGGTCTTCATAAATACTCACTGTGCCTCACAGGAAACTGATATTAACTTCTCCATCGCACTTTGCAAACATGGTCAAGTGTTCGGAACACAATATGGAATCTTCATTTTGTTTACAAAACAGAGTTTTCATTATCTGTGGAAATCAGCTTCTTTCAGTGGGAGTTTCTGATATTAAATTAGTTTCTTGCAAATGCCACTTACAAATTTCATGCAGCATTCTTCAAACTTCACTACTGCCAACCTGAAATGCGTGCTTAAAATATTTTACAGATGAGTTAACCAACACTCATGATTTTTTTTTAATTTTGGTGTTATGAATTTATACCATACATAATGCACTCAGTACTTTTTCTTTACAATCTTATTAATTTTATTGTTTTTAGTCAAGATGCCCCTTCACTGAAACTTTTCTGTTAAGTCAAAGGGCACAACAGATGTTCCTTTCAATATTAATAGTGATGGACAGAGCTGAACAGACTCCATTAACGTCATAACACAACTTCAGAAATTTATTCATAGTTTTTTGCAACTACTGTAAATGTCAAACAGTTGGTAATCAGTGAATCTATATTGGATGATAATTCATCAATTAATCCCATTATTCTCTCTAAACTGCAACTCTCTTCAACAATTCACAACATAATTTATTACTAATCATTTACACTTCAAACAATCCTTCGGCATTATGATTCTGTTTGATTGAAAGTTTTGCATTTTCTTTGCAAATTTTACATGCCGTTTTCCTACAGTTGTCAAGCCATTGTCGCTCAGATTCATACAGTTCACATTTTTTTCTCTGCAACAAATACTCTGCCTTACTGACATACAAATTAGGTGATAAGATTATAATATTTCAATCTACCAGTGTAATCTTTCAATCCACCGGTGAAACTGTAATACAATATGTATTTCAGGACACAATCCTTGGTCCCTTTCACTTCCTCATGCATATTTAATGAGATGGCACACCCTATATACTCCCACATAATAAGCTATGCAAATGACACCTCAGTATTATTCTATGGTAGAGAATGTAAGAGGTAAGAATGTTTTAATACTAGTGATGTAATGGAATTAATTAAATACTTCAGTGATTAGGGCCTCAAAATGAATGTCACCAAATCTCAGTTACTGACATTTAAAACAGACAGTTCTTGCCACATCAATGTAAATAATGTATTTAACAACTCAGCAATGGCAGCTATAAATTAATTGGTCTGTATACTGATGAAAATCTGTAGTGTGTGAATCACATTAACTTTGTATGTGCAAAACTCAGTAGTGGCTTGTATTCCCTTAGCAGCTCACAAAAATACCATTGTTCATAGACAAATATTAAAAATAGTATACTATGGAATGATTTATCCCTTTCTTAGCAAAAGGACTGGATTACTGGCTATGTAGTTGATGCTCGCTTAAAAAGAGTATTGCTGTTATTGAAAAGGACAAGAAGAGTTATACACGGGATACGTCATTAACAATCATGCCATGAAGAGTTTAGAAGCATGAACATTTAATAATATCAACTTTATACATATTTGTGTTAATTACAATTTTATGGGTCAGCCAACTGAAGTTATGAAGTGCAGTCATGTACACAGTCACAATACCAAGACAAAATGTAACTACTTCTACTTAAAAATGATATATCATAGAGTACATATCAAGTGTTTCGCTTAGTTTTAGAGAACTGCCAAACTCTCTAAGAACATGTAAGGTGAATGGTATTAACACAAAACTAAATTTTTTTCTGATGGAGAAATGTTTATATTCATTCAGTGAATTTGAAGGCACTGCTTGTGATATGAATCAGTAGAATATCAACTGCAAAATAATAAAAGTATAAAACAGATCGAATATGCAACAATTGTTTAATGGAACATTTTTGCAAGTGTAATTGTTGCAATACTATTATATCTGATGTTTTCAAAATCCATCATTCTCATGGCTCCATGCAGAGAAGAAATGTAAATGAATACCTAATTAAAATAAAAGTAAAAATAAATCAAGACATGTTGGAACAAGGACTGTGAATAAGCACAAGAACAAAGAGGTCAAAAATTGATACGTTCAACAAAAAATAAATACATCAAAAAGACAGACAGAAGAAGGAGAACACCTAGAACGATTCAGGCAACAAAGAAACCCCCCACCACACACACACACACACACACACACACACACACACACTGGTTAATTCTTGATATTACTTTTTTTAGTAAAAAACACAATATACTATTTTAGTAAACTATACAATACATTAATGTTTTATTGTATTTGTGTTTTGTTTCTCCTTATTATCAAATCATTTATATTAAGTACACTTAACTTGGAGAGGTTCGTTTTGTACCGATTTTAAATATGTTCATTGTTGTCTATAAATTTTTTGACCTTATTTCCTTTTGCACGACTGGTAGCTTTTTCATGAGTCTTACTTTTCAGACACATGGTTTCATTTTTATTAACTGCACCTGATGACAGGGCTCATACCCCAGAACCATATTGTGTAAGAGTTCAATAATAAAACTGTACTGGATGTTTCTGTTATTGCTTCTTAACTCCATCCAAACAGGCCTTGGAAGGCCCAGCATTACCGACCGCCCACCATGTCATCCTCAGCCCACGGGCATCACTGGATGCGGATATGGAGGGCATGTGGTCAGCACACCGCTCTTGCGGCTGTATGTCAGTTTATGAGACCAGAGCCGCTACTCCTCAGTTTGCCTCAAAAGGGCACAGTGCACCCCACTCACCAACAGCACTCGGCAGACTGGATGGTCACCCATCCAGCACTTAACTTCGGTGATAAGACGGGAACCGGAGTTACGACTGCAGCAAAGCCGTAGGCATTTCTGTTATAAATAATTTTTGAAATAGTTGCGTACGTCCCACTAACAGTAGTTAGTTACTTGACGCCTAGCAAGGACACTGAAACGTATTTTAATTTACAATGTAAATTAATAAAATTTTGTGCAAACATAAAATTTAACAAGAGATGTTTGGAACTTAAGGTTATCCCAAAGTTTATTAACACTATGTTTAGACGTATTAAAAAACAACAAACAGTGTGCACTAATAATCTTAAACTATGATGCTTACATAAAGAAATTAATGAGGTTCATAAGAAGAAAATTTTTGTTACAGCAGTCTATTTTTAGCACATTTTCAGTTGACAATATCATCACTCGAAGCCAATACTTTGATGGGGTGCTGTCACATACTCCCTTTCTCAGAAAAGTTCCAAGACAGGTTTCTCTTTTTTTCATTTCTTTCTTCCTTTTTTTTGAAATAGAAGATTGCACTTACCAAGTAATGATCTCAGCTCCTATCAAAGCAGTCAAAGCAGTGCTCTTGGTTATATATACACAGTTGCCAACGTTTCTGGAGGTCTTGGAAAGTGATATTGTGATGAAACTTTTTTTCAGTTACCTTTTCACTCAAGGAAACAAGAAAAAAATCTCGAGGTGAGAGGTCAGGCAAATATGCTGGATGTGGGACGGTAATAACAGAATGTCTGGCCAAATACTTGGTAACAGATAAAGCAGTATGGGGTTTTGCACTGTCAGGCAGTAAGAACCAGCCCACGCGAATGCCAAAAATCGGGACGGGCAACATTGAATTGCTTTTCGCAAATGTTTCGAGACCTTGACGTAAAGAGTTTGGTTCACTATTTGACGTGAAGGAACATACTCAAGGTGAATTAATTCTTTACTATCAAAGAATCCAATCAACATTGTTCTCACAAGTTGTCGTTTGACTTTTTTCGAGGCTGTGATACATACAGGACTTCGCCATTCAGCACTTTGACACCTTCATCGTATTGGTAGCACCAACTTTCATCCTTGGCAGTAATCTTTACAGAAATATGGGATCAGATCTGGGTCTGTCTAGTAGTTCAGCAGAAATTCTTCATCTTTCCTCTTTATAAACGGTTGTTAGTGTGTGAGGGATGATTTTTGCATTACGTTTCTGTTTCCCTAAATCTTTGCATAAAATATTTCGACACACATCATGATTCAAATTAAGGTCTTCTGCTGTTGCAGGCATGGTCACATGATTGTCTTCTTGCAATAACTACCGTACATGCTCCACATTTGCATTGGCATGTGCTGTAGATGGACAAGCAGCTCTGGGATTGTCTTGCACTGAATCTGTGCCTTCTCAAACTTTTTGTGCCACTCGAAAACATGACTTCTTGAAAGTGCCTCGCCTGCATAAGCTTGCTTAATCATTTTCTTCATTCCACTTGGGGTTTTCCCGAGCATAATGCAGAACTAAATGTTCACTCTTTGGTCACAATCAGCACCCATTGTGTCACCGTAACTAATGTGCCAAGAACCAAAACAGTGTGTTGCTTAGTACAGTCCTATCATCTAGTGAATTTGTGCGGAAACATGGACTAGTCATTTCAAGGACACACACATACCAGGTCACATAGAAAGAACATTTGTTCCTTTTTAGTACTGCAATGTCAGAAATAAAAAATCTTCTCCCAGAACTTTTCTTACAAAGGGAGTACAACTGGTGCAATGACCAAGTTAAGAGAAAATATTGATGGCAGGCATGAGCATAAGTTTCAAGGATTAGTGGCAGGGTTAGATACTAAAAATGTACCTTGATGGGGGGCTCCTCATGAATGTGCATTCGGTTTTTTCCCCTTGGTTATAAAACCATACTGGTATACAAGTTAATGAGCAAGAGCTTACAGCATTAAATAAAGGGTTTTCTTTCAACAATAATAAGCATATACCATGGACCTTGCCGTTGGTGGGGAGGCTTGCGTGCCCAGCGATACAGATATCCGTATCGTAGGTGCAACCACAACGGAGGGGTATCTGTTGAGAGGCCAGACAAACACTTGGTTCCTGAAGAGGGGCATCAGCCTTTTCAATAGTTGCAGGGGCAACAGTCTCGATGATTGACTGATCTGGCCTTGTAACACTAACCGAAACAGCCTCGCTGTGCTGGTACTGCGAACGGTTGAAAGCAAGGGGAAACTACAGCCGTAATTTTTCCCAAGGGCATGCAGCTTTACTGTATGGTTAATGATGATGGCGTCCTCTTGGGTAAAATATTCCGGAAGTAAAATAGTCCCCCATTCGGATCTCCGGGTGGGGACTACTCAGGAGGACGTCGTCATCAGGAGATAGAAAACTGGCATTCTATGGATCGGAGTATGGAATGCCAGATCCCTTAATCGGGCAGGTAGGTTAGAAAATTAAAAAAGGGAAATAGATAGATTAAATTTAGATATAGTGGGAATTAGTGAAGTTCGGTGGCAGGAGGAACAAGACTTTTGGTCAGGCGAATACAGGGTTATAAATACAAAGTCAAATAGGGGTAATGCAGGAGTAGGTTTAATAATGAATAAAAAAATAGGAATGCGGGTAAACAACTACAAACAGCATAGTGAATGCATTATTGTGGCCAAGATAAACACGAAGCCCACACATACTTCAGTAGTACAAGTTTATACGCCAACTAGCTCCACAGATGACGAAGAAATTGAAGAAATGTATGACTAAATAAAAGAAATTATTCAGATAGTGAAGGGAGACAAAAATTTAATAGTCATGGGTGACTGGAATTCGGTAGTAGGAAAAGGGAGAGAAGGAAACGTAGTAGGTGAATATGGATTGGGGCTAAGAAGTGAAAGAGGAAGCCGCCTGGTAGAATTTTGCACAGAGCACAACTTAATCATAGCTAACACTTGGTTCAAGAATCATAAAAGAAGGTTGTATACATGAAAGAAACCTGGAGATACTGACAGATTTCAGATAGATTATATAATGGTAAGACAGAGATTTAGGAACCAGGTTTTAAATTGTAAGGCATTTCCAGGGGCAGATGTGGACTCTGACCACAATCTATTGGTTATGAACTGTAGATTAAAACTGAAGAAACTGCAAAAAGGTGGGAATTTAAGGAGATGGGACCTGGATAAACTAAACCAGAGGTTGTACAGAGTTTCAGGGAGAGCGTAAGGGAACAAATGGCAGGAATGGGGGAAAGAAATACAGTAGAAGAAGAATGGGTAGCTTTGAGGGATGAAGTAGTGAAGGCAGCAGAGGATCAAGTAGGTAAAAAGATGAGGGCTAGTAGAAATCCTTGGGTAACAGAAGAAATATTGAATTTAATTGATGAAAGGAGAAAATATAAGAATGCAGTAAATGAAGCAGGCAAAAAGGAATACAAATGTCTCAAAAATGACATCGACAGGAAGTGCAAAATGGCTAAGCAGGGATGGCTAGAGGATAAGTGTAAGGATGTAGAGGCTTATCTCACAGGGGGATGATAGATACTGCCTACAGGAAAATTAAAGAGACCTTTGGAGAAAAGAGAACCACTTGTATGAATATCAAGAGCTCAGATGGAAACCCAGTTCTAAGCAAAGCAGGGAAAGCAGAAAGGTGGAAGAAGTATATAGAGGGTCTATACGAGGGCGATGTACTTGAGGACAATATTATGGAAATGGAAGAGGCCTTGGGAGAGCCATTCCTGACAAAACTCTATCATCTGGTGAGAAAGATGTATGAGACAGGCGAAATACCCTCAGACTTCAAGAAGAATATAATAATTCCAATCCCAAAGAAAGCAGGTGTAGACAGGTGTGAAAATTACCGAACTATCAGTTTAATAAGTCACGGCTGCAAAATACTAATGCGAATTCTTTACAGACAAATGGAAAAACTAGTACAAGCCGACCTAGGGGATGATCAGTTTGGATTTCGTAGAAATGTTGGAACACGTGAGGCAATACTGACCCTATGACTTATCTTAGAAGCTAGATTAAGGAAAGGCAAACCTTCGTTTCTAGCATTTGTAGACTTAGAGAAAGCTTTTGACAATGTTGACTGGAATACTCTCTTTCAAATTCTCAATGTGGCAGGGGTAAAATACAGGGAGTGAAAGGCTATTTACAATTTGTATAGAAACCAAATGGTAGTTATAAGAGTTGAGGGACATGAAAGGGTAGCAGTGGTTGGGAAGGGAGTGAGACAGGGTTGTAGCCTCTCCCTGATGTTATTCAATCTGTATATTGAGCAAGCAGTGAAGGAAACAAAAGAAAAATTCGGAGTAGGTATTAAAATCCATGGAGAAGAAATAAAAACTTTGAGGTTCGCCGATGACATTGTAATTCTGTCAGACACAGCAAAGGACCTGGAAGAGCAGTTGAACGGAATTGACAGTGTCTTGAAAGGAGGATATAAGATGAACATCAACAAAAGCAAAACGAGGATAATGGAATGTAGTCAAATTAAGTCGGGTGATGTTGAGGGTATTAGATTAGGAAATGAGACACTTAAAGTAGTAAAGGAGTTTTGCTATTTGGGGAGCAAAATAACTGATGATGGTCGAAGTAGAGAGGATATAAAATGTAGACTGGCAATGGCAAGGAAAGCGTTTCTCAAGAAGAGAAATTTGTTAACATGGAGTATAGATTTAAGTGTCAGGAAGTCATTTATGAAAGTATTTGTATGGAGGGTACTCGTGTATGGAAGTGAAACATGGACGATAAATAGTTTAGACAAGAAGAGAATAGAAGCTTTTGAAATGTGGTGCTAAAGAAGAATGCTGAAGATTAGATGGGTAGATCACATAACTAATGAGGAGGTGTTGAATAAGATTGGGGAGAAGAGAAGTTTGTGGCACAACTTGACTAGAAGAAGGGATCGGTTGGTAGGACATGTTCTGAGGCATCAAGGGATCACCAATTTAGTATTGGAAGGCAGCGTAGAGGGTAAAAATCGTAGAGGGAGACCAAGAGATGAATACACCAAGCAGATTCAGAAGGATGTAGGTTGCAGTAGGTACTGGGAGATGAAGAAGCTTGCACAGGATAGAGTAGCATGGAGAGCTGCATCAAATCAGTCTCAGGACTGAAGACCACAACAACAACAACAAGCAATTTATTATGAAAATAGTAGAGCGTCTCGTAGCTCACATTATTGTGGCATTAGATCTCTCTACAGCTTTACTGGTAAAAAAAAAAAAGGTTGCTGTGAAGCTTAAGAAAGTTACAGAGTCACATGATCAAGGTAACATGGCAGGCAAAAAGATAGGGACTCATAATATCACTAAAAGCATTAATAAAAAATTGTTAATAAAGAAGTGCTTACAGTATGAGTGTATAATGGCCATTATCTTACCACAAGCTGAATACAAACAAAAAGTTGAAGATTTTATTGTTGAGATAATACTGATCCTGTTAATATATTCCTAGCAGAATTCTAAACTTTGCTTAAAAATAATAATCCAGTATTGAACAAAGAATGCCAATAAAAAGGAGATTGTTGCTGATTTTTAAAAAAAATAAAAAATAAAAAAATTTAGTACTGGAAGGCAGCGTAGAGGGTAAAAATCGTAGAGGGAGACCAAGAGATGAATACACCAAGCAGATTCAGAAGGATGTAGGTTGCAGTAGGTACTGGGAGATGAAGAAGCTTGCACAGGATAGAGTAGCATGGAGAGCTGCATCAAATCAGTCTCAGGACTGAAGACCACAACAACAACAACAAGCAATTTATTATGAAAATAGTAGAGCGTCTCGTAGCTCACATTATTGTGGCATTAGATCTCTCTACAGCTTTACTGGTAAAAAAAAAAAGGTTGCTGTGAAGCTTAAGAAAGTTACAGAGTCACATGATCAAGGTAACATGGCAGGCAAAAAGATAGGGACTCATAATATCACTAAAAGCATTAATAAAAAATTGTTAATAAAGAAGTGCTTACAGTATGAGTGTATAATGGCCATTATCTTACCACAAGCTGAATACAAACAAAAAGTTGAAGATTTTATTGTTGAGATAATACTGATCCTGTTAATATATTCCTAGCAGAATTCTAAACTTTGCTTAAAAATAATAATCCAGTATTGAACAAAGAATGCCAATAAAAAGGAGATTGTTGCTGATTTTTAAAAAAAATAAAAAATAAAAAAATTTAGTACTGGAAGGCAGCGTAGAGGGTAAAAATCGTAGAGGGAGACCAAGAGATGAATACACCAAGCAGATTCAGAAGGATGTAGGTTGCAGTAGGTACTGGGAGATGAAGAAGCTTGCACAGGATAGAGTAGCATGGAGAGCTGCATCAAATCAGTCTCAGGACTGAAGACCACAACAACAACAACAAGCAATTTATTATGAAAATAGTAGAGCGTCTCGTAGCTCACATTATTGCGGCATTAGATCTCTCTACAGAGAGAGATACTGATGATTCATAGCCCAGCCCATGAGGCTGCTACGTATCTTAATGGTGTCCTTATCCAGCATTACTTTTATCCTTAGCATTACCTGGTAAAAAATGGAAGAAGGTTATACAACATTTATGAGCATTTAGGATTCGTAACGGTGCCTCATTAGTTTCCTTCGATATTGACAGTATGTCCACTAACATTTGCAAAAATCAGGTTGTGGGTTTGTTTGACAGTAATTTGTGTACATTTAGTAACTTGTAAAATGAGTGCATTAATGAGATTATGAAACTGCTCACTTGTCTGTTGAAATACAATTATTTTAAGTTTGGTGAAGATACGTGGCAGCAGAACATAGGCTTAGTTATTGGCTCTCCCTGGTTACTACATTAGCGAACATTTATATGTAACATGCGGAGGAAAGATTCTTTTTTGAACATCCACAATTCAAAGACAAAATGATGATATATAGGAGTTATATTGATGAGGACAAAGACCGGATTCCCAATATGCACAAGGCACTGAATAACCAAGCACCCAGCATTAATTTTACTGCTGAGTTTCACCAGAATGGTGGTTTACCTTATCTGGATCTGTTACTTACTTTGCATGATGATGGTATTGCCTTCAACATATCGTAAACCAGTCATGACTGATACATTGATACATAACTCCTCCAAACACCCTAGAGCTTATAAACTGGTGGCCATCAGGTCTGTGTCTCACAGGTTGCATGAGATCCCGCTTAATAAAGAAGGCATTAACACTGAATGGAACACTATAAAGTTTCTAGAATAAGCAAATGGTTACACAATTAAGGAGGTCAAGGATATTCATATGCAAATGATGATAAAGAGTGGGAATAAAGGGCTGGTAACAGTACACTCATTGTGAAAGATGCAGGTGAAAAGAAAGCATTCATTAGGATTCCCTACTATCGGAATATTTTAAAGTGGGTAAATGGCTGAGGGATCTAAATGTTACCCCTGCATTCTTTATACGTAATATAATACACAGGGGCTGATATGGCATGAATACAGGGCCCCAACCATTTAACAAAATGAGGATTTATTATACCAAGTGCACGCACAGCAAATGTAAGTATTTGGGCAGACTGGTTGAAGTTTTATTCCAGGTTTAAGGAGCACTACAATGTAAATAAATCCAAAACTGCAGTATCGATGTACCTTGCTCTTAATGATCACAGGCTGATAATACTGTGGATGATCTATCAATTTTGCATGTCTATCCTAAGATCTTGGCTCTGAACATCCTAGAAGAGACAAAGATATTCTACCATAGAATTAGTAATCCTGACATTCCCATGAATGAGCAAGTAGAACTTAAACATAAAAATATTTTGAGTAATTTTTTGCAGCACTTGTAATAGTCAATTAATTTTTTATCTTATTTGCTCTTGTCAGTACTGTTCCATATTCCTTTCCACGTCCCTGTTCCTGATGTTCTTTATCTATTTTTATGTTTGTTAGGCATTTGATGGCTGGTTACATGGGTACCGATTTGGACACCCATCGCAGTTTTTAAGTTTTTGGTCCTGCAGCCATAGGGCTTTGGATAATGTCATTAGTATTTTTTAAAGTACGGTCTTGGCAGTCTTTTTTACTGGTGTTTATTTTTTATACATTTTAATTATTATACTGCTTTTTCAGCATTATATGTACTTTTGTTGATGGTCACATTTTTAATGGTTCTGGCCTGTGTTTTTATTGTTGCTTCTGTGCTGTTATTATAGCAGTTATTTATTTGACTTCCATATGTGTCTTGCACAATTCACTGGTTTGACATTAGATGTGATTTGTGTGAGTTTTTGTGTTTTTTGAGTTCATTGTTTTTACCTTATACTTTTTCTAATTACTTTCTACTTGGTCCAATATGTTTTTTATTGGGCACCCATCTCTCATATTTTTGCCTTATCTTCAACTGCTGATTACTATTTTTGTCACATTGAAGTTTATGTTAATTTATCTTTTGCTATGAAGGGGTGTTCCTCCTGCGTTTTGTACTGTAAAGTAGCTTATAGTCACATAACTCAGTCCCCGTTCCACTGGTAGACGGAATGTATTGCCATTTTCTGTGAATAATTGGGATGTGGCAGACATTAAAGCCACATCATTTTTCAGACATCATTATTAAGTGGAGTGATGAGGTAAGGAATGAGGATGTTCTCCACAGAATCGGCGAAGGAACATATGGCACAAACAGACAGGAAGAAGGGACAGGATGATAGGATATGTGTTAAGACATCAGCAAAAAACTTCCCTGGTACTAGAGACTGGCACAGAAGAGGAATTCATGGTGGTCAACATCAAACCCACTTTATGGTAACACCACCCCATAACAAAAATTCTGTATCATCAAAAGAAGCAATTTGTCTGTATTGTTTCAGCTGTTCAATTCTCTAAGTTTTTACCAACAATCTAACACCCTAAGTTCTTCTAAAGAAAGTATAAAAATTGGCAGTGGAACATGGCTTGATATGTTTCTTCTGCATCCTTCATAAGGCACCATATATGATCGTTGTGAGCAGAATTATGAATACCGTTTTTCATGCGATCCACGGTAATGTTATTTATGGAATAAGAATGTGATGACTTTCATTTCTTAAATATTAAAAGTCTTGCCATTTTTCTCATAATCGTAACGGACCACAAAAATGTTGGCATGTGATTCATTTCAGTAAAGTGAACAATTCCTTCAACAGAACTAATTGCAACACCTCAAAGTACTAAGGACTCAGACCAAGAATGAATGCTCAAATCACTAGAGCAGCCAGAAAGGCAGATCCAAGATGGCTAGACTCTGCCGTTTAAAATCATTTTGAAGCCATATGCCTAAAAATTTGTTTCCAGTGAGGGTGTAATTCCACTGGTGTTTATTGTCACAGACGTGCTGCAGGCTTCCCCTTTCAAACAGAAATGAAGCACAGCTGTTTTCTGGAAGTTTTAATTATTAGTTTATTTCCTCCAAATCAGTCATTTAGCTGGTCTGTAGCTTTATTTATGTTTTCTTGTAGCTGTGTTTGTTTTTCCCCTGTACGTAGGATGCTTGTGTTATCTGCAAACAAAATATTTAGTTGTGATTCTATTCTTACATGTGTGTCATTTACACAAGGTGTACATAAAGTCCGAGAACACTTTCAATTATTTATTGCACAAGAACTAAGCATTGTACAAATGTCATACATATTGCATTTTGAAGAGAAACTCTGAAAAAAGTTTTTTTTTTTTTTTTTTTTTTTTTTTTTTTTTTTTTTTTTTTTTAATTAGAAACATGCACTATGCAAACCATGAGTGACCCGGCAGACGTCAATACGGTAATCAAATTCTTGCCATACCCGTCCCAGCATGGCATCGTCGACTGTGGCAGTTGCTTCCCGTATTCTCTCTGAGAGCTCTGCTACACCACATGGTAGAGGCGGTACATACACCAGATCTTTAATGTGCCCCCACAGAAAATAGTCACACAGAGTGCGATCTGGTGATCGGGAGGCCATTTTAAGAAACAGCTGTGCTCTTCTGTAGCATGGCCGGTCCATCAATGCGGCGGCTCTGTGTTCAGGTGCCTGCGAACTTCACGATGAAAATGGGGTGGAAAGATGAACAGAGAGTCCAATTGCATTTGAGACATCAGCCATTGCTGCAACATGTCCAAGTAGGAATATCCAGCGACAGTGCTCTCAGCAAAGAAGAATGGCCCATACAGTTTTCGATGTGACAAGGCACAAAAAACATTTACCTTTGGGGAATCGTGCTCAAATTCAATGCATTTGTGTGGGTGCTTTGTACCCCAGATTCAACAATTATGCCTGTTCACTTTTCCATTAGTGTGAAAAGTGGCTTCATCACTAAAAATTATGTGATCAACAATGCTATCCCCTTCCTCATTCAATTGTTGCAACTATGAACAAAACTCAAAACACTGTCTTTGGCGACGTCATTGAGCTTCTGCACTAGCTCCAGTCTGAATGGTTTCACAGACAGCTTCTGTCGTGGGACTTTCCACACTCTCACTGGAGCCATTTCAAGTTCACGGGATGCACGATGCATCGATTTCTTTGGACTCCTTATGAATGTCCCTCATACGCGCTCCACATTCACTTCACTCATACAGGGACGTGAGCTTCTCTTTGCCACGCACCTGTTGTGCCAGTGTTAAATGGCCTTCCTTGTTGGTGGCTTCTTACTGTACTTGGTTTTAAACATCCATTGAACAGCTATAGCACACCTGTTTTTGTCGAACTCCAACACACAGAAAGCTCGCTCCACACCTGAACTCGCCATGTTTATGACTAGCGCTGACTATCGGTAAATTACCAAACTCCACTGTGGCAGTATACATGGGAAAAAAAAGAAAACTTTACATGTTTCTCTTCAAAAAGACATATGTATGATATCTGTACAATGTTTGGTTCTTGTGCAATAAATAATTGCCGAAGTGTTACTGGACTTAATGTACACCCTATACATAGAAGGAAAAGAGTAGGCCTGAGAATGGATCCTTGAGGGACTCCAGTTTTAATTACTCCTGCATCTGAAAAAGTTTATACGTTATTGCTACTTTTTGTTTTCAATTTGTCAGGTATGAGGAGAACCATTTTAATGCAGTGCCTCTAAAGCCATACTTTTGGAGTTTTTCCAACAGGATTCTGTGGTCCAAAATACCAAAAGATTTGCTCAGGTCTAAGAAAATACCAGCAGCATTTTGTTTATTATCCAGTGCTTCTAGAGCACTTTGTAAGAAATTATATATGACACTGGTCTTAGATTAATTTTTCCGAAAACCATGCTGGGCATCAGCGACGATTTTGTTCTTATCCATAAATTCCATTAATCTATTATAAGTGATTCTTTCAATGAGTTTGGCAAAAACTGACAATAATGAGAGTGGACTATAGTTTTCCAAATTTGCTTTGTCATCTTTTTTATGAATAGGGATAACTTTAGCAATTTTAAGACAATCAGGAAAGGTTTCAGTTGAGAAAGATGAACTGATTATCTCTGCAAGGGGTGTTGCAATGTTTATAATACACTCCTTTACAATGAAGTCTGGAGTGCTAATACTCCTGAGGGCGTTTTTCTGAAGGTTTTTGCTATGTGAATGATTTCATTCGAGGATGTGTCGTAGAGATAGATTGACTGGAGGCAAGTATTTACTTTATTCTGTTGGTTAATTGGGCTATCTTTCTTATTATTAATTATTAGTCTTTTTGTATTGTCTTCATAGTACTGCCTGAAGAGATTTTCAATCTGCTGTGGGTCAGTAATTCTCTTGTTGTCACAGTTCAGTGTGATATTTTTTACTATTTCCTTCCTGCTTCATTACTTTCCAGATTGCTTTGCTTTTATTTTCTCACTCTGATATAAACTTATCATTGGCCATTATTTTTGTCTGACATATGACTTTTATATAAATATTTTTTGTGATATAACTGTTGAGGAGAGGGGATATATTGTGTTTTTCTCTGTAACTGAGCAATTTTCTTATTGTGCTGCTTGAGGCTTTTATTCCAATTGTAATCCATGTCTTTGCTTTTAGTTTTGTGTTCCTTACCAGATTTGTGTTCCTTACCACCCATGTTTTGAGAGGAAATACTGTTGGTACAGTATTGAATCAAATGCTTTTGGAAATTTGAGAGGCTGCATGTTCCAGATTGCATTTATCCTTGGATTTCAGGAAGTCATATTAGAAAATAGTAAGTTGTGTTTTACATGACCAGTGTTTTTGGAGTCCATGCTGGCTGGCATGGAGGTCATTCTGTTTGACATACCTCATTACATTTCAGTTTGGGATATATTCTAAGATCCTCCAAAAGAGGGGTGTCAATAATATTTTTGGCCAAGGGATCTATGCTATTTTACAGTCAATGGAGGGGTATCCCAGAAGGTCAAAATTGGACTCATCATCTGCCTGACCCCAACCACCACATAATTCCATCCTGAGACTACACCCTGTAGCAGTTCTTTGGTATATCACAATTTCACCCCAATCATTTCTACATCTACATTTATATTCACACTCTGCAATACACTGTGAAGTCCATGGCAAAGCCCACTTCTTACAGCACCACATATTATGATTTCTTCCTATTCTTTCTGCACCTCGAGAGGAAGAAGAGAGTGCTTAATACCTCAGCAGAGACTGCAGTTAGTCTAATATTGTCTTCACTGTCCCTACAGGATCACTAAATTAGGAACTGTAGTATATTCCTAGAGCTCCCATTCACCTGAGATCCTTGCAATAATATAAGTAGGCTTTCATTGGATAGCTGGCATGCATCTTCAACTATCTAGCAGGTCAATATTATGAAAAGGATACAATGCTAGTTGCCATATAATGGAAATATTGAGTTGCAGAGAGGCTCAACAAAAAGACTGCTAAATAAGTAACCTTTTGTCAAAATGCCTTCTGAATTAGACAAGACACACAAACATCAATGCAAATGCAACTCTCTCACACATGACCACTGTCTCTTGCTGCTGAGGCTTGGTAGCTGTCCAAAAGCTTTCTTGTTTAGCAGATTTTTTATTGGGTCTGTCTGTGACTCAACAGTTCCACCATACGGTGAGTAGCAACCTATCCTTTTCATAATACTGTCATTATACCACACAGAATTTTCCATTGTTTGATTTTATCTGTCAGTTCAGCTTTTTCATCATTTCCATAATGCTTTTCCATGGTTCATCAACCTATTATCATTTGCGCTTCCCTTCTTGATGTTTGCTATGGGTCCCACAGATTGGAGCAGTATTCTAGCAGAGTCATGTGACAGTTTTGTAAGCAATCTCTTTTGCAGACTGACAGCATTTTACCAGTATTCTAACAAAGGACCAAAGTCTAACTAATAACTAAAAAATGAAGCACTTTCAGACCCATTTTTACATGGCTTTTTCCTTGTTTTAATATGAGAAACCCAGCTCCAAGCTTTTCCAAGCATTAATATGACACCATGCGCTTTTTTTGGCACATTTTCATCATGAAACCCTTGTGTTCAATTTTTCACTGTTTGTTCACCATATACAAACAAAATTAATGAGTGAAAGAAGTGCCAAAATATTCTATGAAGTCAACACCTGTAAACACGCATAAAAAGTCAAGAAGAATGGTCAATGACATGGTAGACTTAAATCATAAGCTAGTTTACTTAGAAACACATGGGGGGGGGGGGGGGAGGGGGGAAACAGCCGCCACTATCATCTACAGCCCAGACCTTTGTCTGCAAGATCTTTGGAGAGAGTCTCTTATCTGGACTTGTTGAACAAAGTAATATGTGTAACACCTGAGTTCTTTGGTTAATTTGATACTACAGAAGACATGTACCTGTTTGATAAATGTAGTTGTTGGACCTGTTTCAGCTGATTCAGCAAATTCAGTCCAAGGAAGCCTTTCACGTGTGCAGAAAAAGAAAGGAGTCACTGTGAAATTATATCAATAATATTAGTGCATACATTCAAATAAAAATAGGTTCTACACCAAACAAAAATACAAAATATTAAAAGAAAATACATACCCCATGATTCTTGCAAACACAATATATTGACCCCACTTATAGCTGCTGCCTCAACAATTGTGGCTATGCGCCTGTGTAAAGCATCTCTTTGTTCTGCTATAGGTGCATTAGTTGGAAGTACAATCCTATTTTGTACCAAACCCACACGAACTAGCCTGTGTGATGAAATAAAACAATTTATCCACTGTTGTGAATCCCACCGCATATGAAGTAATAATAATAAATTGTCTTTCTTTGACCAGGAATCAATACACAAAGATACTGGCACAAAGTAATTGTGCAGCAGCCTGTGCCTTGTGCTGACATATTATGCCTACATACACTCATTTCTTAGCTACGAGGTTCTTTTCTGGTGACCAGTAGCACAATACATGAACACAATTTTCAAGCTGCACAGAAGAGACATAAGAATAACAACTAAAAGTAATATTTGAGTTCATGGTAAAAATATTTTAAAAACAGGATATCCTAACTGCGTCAACTGAAATCATTTGCAAGTCTGTTATGGACATCAGAAAAAAACATTAGTAAGTATGTCACAAATAGTTCCATACTTGATCATGGAACAAGAGCCAGTTTGGGCTTTCATTTATTAAGGGGAAAAATGCTCTAACATTACTCGAGCTATTTGAACAAACACAGTAACCAGTCACCTTTTGTATGGCTTGCTATATCCCAAACGTTTAGGAGTAAATGTAACTACTGAGCGAATGGTACAGACATTGAGCCTGTCAATGACTGAATGCCTCTACTAGACTGGTGCCCAAAATTAAAGCAACAAATGGAAATTTTGCAAGGCTGTGTTTATTTTGCCACAAAACAGTATAAACAGGTAACAGTATAGTAGAAATAATGTACAGAATACAGAATGTAAACAACTGCAACATGCATCATGATAGTCAAAAATAGTCTTCATTTTTTTCCAACTTAACATCATCAATAAATGATTCAGCATTCAGTATAAGAACAGCATACTCATCTAGGTATTTGTGAGGGTTCCTCTTCCTGATAGAATGTTGAGCAGCTTCATTTTCAGTTTCCTCTTCGTTATTGCTCAGTTCTGGTATGGGAATTCTTCCATGACCTCCATCATTTGATTTAACAACATCTTTGGTGAGTTCACCTCCATTATTGTCTACCCTGATTTTTCCTGTACAGATTCCGGAATCCAGTCATCGACTGGTATACATTCAAAGTCCAATCTTTGTTTGTAGAAAACAATGTTCCTTCCAGTGACTCTTTTTCCTCCACCTGGACACCAAAGTCTGTAGCCATCAGGACAGTAGCCACTGAAGTAGCACTTCAAATATTTGCTGTCAAACTTCCATGTTCTCACTTCTTTTGATAGCAGTAGATAAGCAATACATCCAAATACTCTCAGCTAATTCAACTTTGGTTTCTCGTTGTACTGTAAAGCTGCAGGAACCTTTCCTTCCAGAGCTGCAGTAGGACTTCTGTTAGTAGATATACAGCAGTATAAACAGCTTCTAACCAGAAGGTCTTACTTAATTTACATTGAAATGTCAAACAGTGAGCTTTCTCAATAAGAGTTCTGTTCATTTGTTGCGAGACACCATTTGCTGAGGAGTGTATCAAATTGTAAACTCAAACTTTATTCCTTGTTCTTCAAAAAATTGCTTGAACTTGATGAACATGCATTCACAGCCATTTTCACACTGCAAACTACTGATCTTCACGTTGAAACGAGCTGTAGCCATGGCATGAAACATCTTCAGATAGCAAGTTGCCTCTGACTTCGATTTCAGTGTGCAAGCCACTGTGAAACGTGTAAAGTCATCGATGAACATGAGCACACACTTCTTACCGCCAAATGATTTTGGTAAACTTGGACCACAAAGGTCACTATGGATCAACACAAGAGATCTGGTGGCACATTTCCTAGTGTGATTGTATGTACGCTGTGATTGTTTGCCTTCAACATAATCTGAGCATCGCTCCTTGGGATTGTTGAAGCAGCCAGTTCCATACCATCAACTTGTGATTGAAGGAGCTTAATGCTATCACAACTCACATGGCCTCATCTCTGGTGCCACAGTTTCACATTAGTTTCAGTTGAAGCAGCTGACTAAGCTTTATGTTGCAAAAAATTTAATATGACTGGGATTTATTCCTATTTGCAATGACAGTGATTTCTTTTCCCTTTTTAATTAAACCTTGAGTTTGTTTCAAATGTGATATTAAAACCATTCATTTCCAATTCTCTAACTGACAGCAAATTATAATTAAGATTAGGCACAAAAAAACATCTTTGATCAGTATCTGACTTTCCTTTCCTTTTACATTAGTAACTTTCACTTCAGCATCAAGAAAAATGCCTGAGTTAACTAATTTAACTTTAACGGGTTGTTCGAGTGTCTTTAAATTAGTGAGAGGTATCTTACTGTTAATCAAATGCTCTATTGCTCCAGAGTCCAAGAACCAGCTTATGTTGTTCTCTGACTGATCCATACATCGACATCTACGTCTACATCCATACTCCGCAAGCCACCTGACGGTGTGTGGCGGAGGATACCTTGAGTACCTCTATCAGTTCTCCCTTCTATTCCAGTCTCATATTGTTCGTGGAAAGAAGGATTGTCGGTATGCTTCTGTGTGCGCTCTGATCTCTCTGATTTTATCCTCATGGTCTCTTCGTGAGATATACGTAGGAGGGAGCAATATACTGCTTGACTCCTCAGTGAAGGTATGTTCTCAAAACTTTAACAAAAGCCCGTACCGAGCTACTGAGCGCCTCTCCTGCAGAGTCTTCCACTGGAGTTTATCTATCATCTCCGTAACGCTTTCGCGATTACTAAATTATCCTGTAACGAAGCGTGCTGCTCTCCATTGGATCTTCTCTATCTCTTCTATCAACCCTATCTGGTACAGATCCCACACTGCTGAGCAGTATTCAAAGCAGTGGGCGAACAAGCGTACTGTAACCTACTTCCTTTGTTTTCGGATTGCATTTCCTTAGGATTCTTCCAATGAATCTCAGTCTGGCATCTGCTTTACCAACGATTAACTTTATATGATCATTCCATTTTAAATCACTCCTAATGCGTACTCCCAGATAATTTATGGAATTAACTGCTTCCAGTTGCTGACCTGCTATTTTGTAGCTAAATGATAAGGGATCTATCTTTCTATGTATTCGCAGCACGTTACACTTTTCTACATTAAGATTCAATTGCCATTCCCTGCACCATGCGTCAATTTGCTGCAGATCCTCCTGCATTTCAGTACAATTTTCCATTGTTACAACCTCTCGATATACCACAGCATCATCCGCAAAAAGCCTCAGTGAACTTCCGATGTCATCCACTTGATACTGCAAAACAAAAACCCTCTTCCTCTCTGATTTTAGCCACAACCACTGAATTTCTGGTTCCTAAGTTCTTGTTAGGTAACATAAATCCGCAGTTAGTCCTTTTGTGACCGGGCTTTCTGCAATGATGCCAAGTAAAGTTGAATGAGTTCCATGAAGTTCCTCGTTGATTTCTTGTTTTACTGGCATCTGACGAAATTTTTTCTGATACCGCAGAGTCTGAAAAGCTGTAGGAGGCACTGTATCTCCATTTCTGTTTTTCCTGATGGCTCCCTTCCGCTTCAACTATTCATTCAGTAGCCTATTTTTCATGAAGCTCAGTGTCAAGTCTTTCACTGAGAGCATTTTGGTTGTAGTGACCACTACATTGTATTCGGCAGGCATCATTAAAAGTAGATGGCATATGATGTCGGCTTCGTTGACAGTAGCTCCAGTCGAATGTAATCAGTTTATCAAATTTAAGAATGTGTTTAGCTAGCATATCATTTGTTCCATTAAATTTTATAGTTAACAACTGTTTTCTCAACAGAACTTGACTAACAATTCCTTTTCTCTCAAATGCATTGCATTGAGATGTCCATAAATCGATATAGGTTACCTTATTTTTCACATATTCCAAGTGACTGTTAGCGTTGAGTTAAACACAATGAGACTTAAATTTCCAATCTTGTTTAGCCAATTCAACCAGTCATGTTTCCTCTGTGATATGCTGTGTACCCGCTCTCCGGCCCCAAATTCCACCTTTGTGAGATAACTCGCTTGCACAAATGGTAAAAGGTCCAATTCCTCGAGAAGAGTTTCCATCCTGAGTTTCCAATTGTTGAAATTTGTTCCATAAAATAAAGGAATACGGAATTTTTCTACTTCAGTTGCCATCTTGAAAAAACTTTATGTGAGCATGCATTCGTGGCCAGGTGTTTTGTTACAAATTTTGTTTTACAACAAACCTGGGCCCATAACCTGATAAATTTTCAGTTTCTCACCCTTAAATAACACTATCAAAATGTTAGAGACTGTCCTTAAATAACACTCACAAAATGTTAGAGACTATTATTAGTTGGTTTTATTAAATTGAAAAAAAAAAGAAAAAAAAAAGAAAAGAAAAGAAAAGAAAAGAAAATACTGAAGACAACTGAGCACAGAATAATGACACCAGCAAAGCTTTTTATCTTTAAAGCTATTTTATGTAAAGCACAGATACAATAATTGAAATTGCGCTCTCAACAATTTGACTATATTCCATTACCCTTGTTTTGCTGTTATCAATATTCCTTTTATAACATCATTTCAAGACAGTATCCATTCCGATCAAGTAATCTCCCAAGTCATATGCCTTCTTGAGCATGCTTGACAAGTTTACATCATCAGCAAACCTCAAAGCTTTTATTGCATCTTCTTGAACTTAAATTACATTTCCAAGTTTCTCCTCAGTTTCATTTACTGCTTGCTCAATGCAGGATTGAATAAAATCAGGAATATGTTACAACTAAAATAGGTTTATTCAAAAATGTATTCAAAGTGTACCTCTTAAATATCACTTAGATATCTCAGAACAGAGAGTAATAAAAAATGACAAATAAAATACCTCTGTCACATCTTCATATGTATTCACAATGAAATGCTAGTACAGGAAAATCGGGTGTCCAATATCAGTATTGCATAATCCTAATGTCGCACTGTTTTTCTGAGCTCAACATCTCACTCATTATGAGTGGTTCTTACTCAGTTTTCATAGAGGCAGAATGGAAGACACGTAGATGTAACAGGAGTGAGATATTGCAGAGGATGGAGGTTCATGCTATGTCTAACCACCCTGATTTACGTTTTCTATGGTTTTTCTAAAAATGCCAGGATAGTTTCTTCAAAAAGGCCATGGCTGACCCTTGACCACTCCTCATTAGAAAAATGTATAGATTCACATGACTGTATGCATGTCTTATGTTCTTTCTTGAATGAAGCTGACAAAATGTGTACAATTACAAAATGAACCTTGGACAAATAAATTTCTAATACAGATGCTACTAATAATAATTACCAACACTTACGGTGTACAGATCTATAATCATTTCGACTATTTTCTCAATGCTAAGAGCTATGACATTATTTATCATTAACAGAAAATTTGTCAAATTTGGAAGCAATCAATAAAACACAAGCTTTCAAACGGTAAAATAAGTGACTGAGATATTGGGTATGTGAAAGTTCCCATGGAAGCAGCATGCAAACACGATCACCTCATAGCACTCAGTACGCACTTTTCCACATCAACTGACTCTTTGCGAGACCACTGGTAGCGAATAAAAGCTATCTGTGCAAAATACAGTCTGTTTATGTGCTGTTGTTACTGCCAGTGATGTACATGCTCATTTAAGTCAGAAGGCTGTTGGGGTCTTGACTGCAAGCATGTGAGTGCATATCGTGGTAAGATGTGTGTGCTTAACTGGACTATGGCTATTAGTATCAATCATCTGCTAACTTTCATGACCCCACAGCCCACTACTACTCATCCTGAACAAAATCCCTCACTATGTTAACTATTTTCTTACTGTCATTATAATAAGCAAAGGTTAGCAATGAGCAGGTGCCATCGGAGGATGGAAAAAATCCCTCGTGCAGTAAATGGGTGAAGCGAACAATAATAATGAGTGATAATCTGAGGAAACTGAAGAGTAATAGACATTCTGAATCAAAGAACAATGAAACAGCTATTACAGGGTAAGAGCTGTGACTACAGGAATGATGAAGGGGGAGTATGATGCGTTGAAAAACAGACTCTACAGAAATAAAATTTCTAACAAGTTGGGTAAGGGTACAAGGTGAAGGGTCCACATTACTAGTAGTAGAATAACAGGTACCAACTCCAGTTACATTGTGCAGCAATTCTTGAACTGATAAGACAGTGTTAGGCGATACTAGTCTAATTTCTGCATCTTGCATGATATTTTACTCACTTAAAGGGCTCCCACAATCTTCAGTCCTGCGTAATGTGCATACACTATAGGCCAATGAAAGCCAATGAATGACAGCCAACCACTCCATTGGCCAAGATTTACTTAGTGTGTACGAGTGGCAAATCAGATCCAATGAAGCAGTTGGCCTCAGTTGCAGTTCGGTCTGCTGGCGGTAACATCAATGCATTGGTGGTTGGTTGACATTCAGACTCCTCTCCTAGTGTGGATGCAGGGCTGAATGTTCAGTGGCTCAGTAGCAATTTGTTGTGTCTCTAGAGCAGGTCCGTATTTAATTTATCAGAGAGCCACAAGTCACCCTCAGTATGTTTTATTGACCTTTAATTTAACAAGAACATCATTAGAAGCTCTGTAGTTTACAGTTTAAAGTACAGTAGTTGGTTGTTAAATTAAAGAGTAAAACCATTCAATAAAACATACTGTGTGTGCCTTGTGGCTGTCCTTCACCAGTCACTGTTTCCCATACAGGCAATGCTTGCTCTCACTAAAGGCGTGTTTAAAATAATGGAATTTGGAGAAAGCACTAAAGCTGATAAGAGTTTTATTGTGAACAGCGTTGTTCATGGACCCCTACCAACTGTGATTATAAACAGAAGATGAAAGACTAGATGTTTGAAAGGAAATAACTTAGGTATTAATATGCACAGTGTGGAAAAGAAAATGGTATCTTTATTTACATCTTTTCACTGTGAATGACAAACAGAAGAAAACTGGAAATAATTATTAACTTTCTGCTGCAGGTACGGCTCTGCTAAAAGAGATGTTATCTTTGGAAATTTTAGGCCCAACAATGATCAGTAATAATTCAAAATCAGTAACTTTCATTTGGAAAGAACATTATGTAATAGTCCATAGTCCAATTCAGTTTTAATATAGACACTAATTTTGTGTCACCACACTGTTCCCTATTTTTTAAAAGAGAGGCCATTCATCAGTGTTTCTTTTCTTCTTCTTCTTCTTCTTCTTCTTCTTATTATTATTATTATTATTATTATCATCAGCTTCTTGCAGTAAAATAAATACTGCACATGCAACGACTGCTAAACCTTCTTCCCTCAATAATATCAGTAGGTAAAATTGTAATTAAATGTTACTTTATAATAATAACAGGCCAGGAGCAATATCAGCAAGTTGTCAGAGCCAACCGCGATTCCACACAGCGAATCCCATAGCCTTCATTTGGTGTGGATGAGAAGCCAAACACAATGCAACAGTGACCAATATTCAGCTGAATGTAGTTTCTATCATTCGGTGACCTTCACTAGCCTATTGTGGACATGCCTGCAGAAAATTATTTTGCTGTCCCTTCGTATTTTTCTCTCTCACAACAGTAAGAGGATAGTGTTTTGTAAAACTCAGTATTCTAGGTTTACCTTTGAAAGCGACCATTATTTCCATACAAACTTCAGCTCTTTTTGTAAAGTTAACAATTAACTTGTGAGTAATAAAATAAAACTTTCTTCCTTAACAGCCTGATCTCAAATAACACATACCTGGGATTTCGTAGTTGCTCTGGCTGTGCCTCAAATGTGTAACCCTTAATTTCAAAGTCATGGTTCTTAGCAAGCTCTTCTGCTGTTGATGGTATTTCCAGACTCCTATAAATAAATAACTAAATAACTATACTGTCAACATCTTTAACAATACTTATCTGGAAGGCAATGCATATAAAATGTAATTAGTACATTAAATTGATGTATATGGCACATACTTAAAGAAAAGAGAATTGAACACAGCATGTTTGCAATGAATTTTTTTTTTTTTTAAGTTTCATGTTTTATATTATATAGAGCATTGTATAAAAGAAGCAAGCTGACATGATCCACGTCTTACAATGCATACATCCCATACTCAAAGAAAATCTTTTGGAATGGGAAACAATTTGCAAAGGACATAGAAAAAGAAGTGGCAAGCACACTAGAAATCTTTGGCATCATTTTCCTTGTGCTATTGATAACCAGGATTCATTACGCTATACATATGAGTTTAAAATGTTGTAGATAAACATCTAAATTAGCAGACAAGGCACTGTATTGAAATCTTTTCTCTTCGGAATTGCAGAATGTGAGTTTTTATAAATTTATGAATTTAGTTGTCTAATGTGAACTATTTACATGGCTCTTCAGCTATTAATTTGACTGTACAGATGGTTTTGGGCTTTGGCAGATATGCTTATCATGTTAGCAACCATCAGTGTTGTTACAACCTTTTACTAATATGTTAGATATTTTATGTACGCTAAGAATAAAAATGGAGCTAAAACTTGACCAAAACCTGAGTTCAGAGGTTGATACTACTTTAAAGTAACATATCAAAACAAAAGTTTTACCCACTGGAATAATTTGTAATATTATTTCCAAAATAAATAATTTTTAATTCCCATTGTGACTTTGGTTAATGGTTTCTGACAGAGTGAGTTACTTCTGGAACAAATTTCAAAATTTATAAATACTGGTGTCTAATCTCTGATTCTGAAAGACTGAAAATACATAAATGAAACTGTTGCAGAGAATAGCTGTATATTTGAGTCTAGCTAACTTGAGCCTTGCACAGCACAGTACAATAGCCTTTCACTTAATTAAGACCAAAACTTTAACACTGAAAAATGATTATGCTCAACAGCCTTATTAAAAATGAGGGTTACAAATGCACAGAAATTTTACAATACTGCCAAATAGCAGTACACATCAGGACAGTCATCAAAAATTCATCCCAGAAGGATGTTAGTTATTTATTTATTTGCATGGTTCATGGATCATAACTGTGAACTCTCACTATGATGTGGAATAATCCTGTCATCTTACAAGTACAGTACAATTGCTCAGCACAAAATATTGGTTCAGAATTCATGTAAGCAGCGTGCATGTTGTCATAACTACAAATAAGGAACAATTGTTAAATCCTGTGCTCATGTTCTCTTCACATATGGGCCACAGCTGTTGCGTTGTCATTCTGGAGAGGGGTCAGTCAGTGAGCAATTGGCTGACCTCTTCTCACAGCCCTCTCTGCTCTATCATTCCCAACTGGCATGCCAGCACTTGACTTTTCTCCGTAACGACAATCATAGTACTACGAATTCAGAAATTCTTCTATGGAGTGAAGATTTGCCAAGCAATTTTGTGTTTGAATTTGATTTTATTATCCATTAAATTCTGTGTACCACTGTGTGGGTGAACAATGATTTTTACAGCTGAATACCTCACCCTGTCATGGTAAGGCTGAGTGATGGATAGTGTAAATCATTTCTCCTTCTAGAATTACATTTATGAACATTACTGTTGTTTTCAAACTGTGATTGGTTGTTAAAAAAATGTTCAAATGTGTGTGAATTCCTAAGGTACCAAACTGCTGAGGTCATCGGTCCCTAGACTTACACACTACTTAAACTAACTTATGCTAAGAACAACTCACACACCGAAGCCTGAGGGAGTACTCAAACATCCGGCAGGAGGGGCCGCACAATCCGTGACACGGCACCTCTAACTGTGCAGCCACTCCGCATGGCACGATTGGTTGTTGATAATAAACTTCAGAAGAGAGTAAATGCACTGTAAGGTTGTTGTCACTATGCTAAACTGTTTAAACAGCTGTCTACAACATGTTCTAGAGTGAACATCACACAATATCCTTATTACATTCTTCTGTGTGACACTTTTTTTTGTCAATGATGACTTATTACAGAAGTCTGTCCTGCCCCCATATCTCTCTTCAACCGTAACTCTCTTATCTGAACAACATTGTAGAAAAATAGATTCCCTTCAGTCCAAAATACTTTCTGTCCCACTCTATCATTCATCCAATTTCTTTTCAGCAGCAGGAACCTGACTCTGGAATAATCTCCAGCACTATAATATTATTAGAGAACTGAATAATGATTATCATTGTCCCAGTACACACGTTACCCTTATACGTCCTTGTTTCCAAGCAGATCTTCCTCATTTCCTATATTTGACTTAGCTGTGCAGTTTCCTTAAATTGCATTTGCCAGAACTCACTATATCAGAAAGCATCTATTTTGTACACCTTTCAATTCTTTTTATAATTACCACTATCATTATTGTTATTATTGTCATTATTACCACTACTACTGCTACCACTACTACTGTTACTATTACTATTATCTCTAATAATAGCAGCAGCAGTAGCACAAGTACTGCTAGTATCAACTTTGTTATTTCATAGTCAGTATTTACTTCCTCACATTATCTCTCTAGACACTCAAATCATTTTAATACTACTTGTCATATTAAAATACTTATTTCTTAGGTAACTATGATGTCAAAAAAAGTACTGTTTGCATAAAACCTGGTCTAATGTAAGACAGGGCCTGATGACCTTAATCAGATCAACTTAAATGAATAAGCAGATAATAAGATCAAGAGCAGATCTAATATTGCTCCCTATGACACACTTGTAGTCATTATTCATCATTGTGAAGATGCTCTTTCATTGGGTATCCATCTTGAGTTTCTTACTGAAACACTCTGGACTGCTTTAGTCAGTTAGGATGAAAACCAGTTACCAGCAAGATCTCTGACACCATTCTATTTAACTTCTCACAATTTCTTCAACTTGAGCTGCACAATCAAATGTTTTTGACAAGTCGGAACATATACCAGTTGGCAATATTTTGGTTAGATGTGGGTGGATTTAAAACTGTTGGGTGCTAGACAGCATGGTCATCAATGCCCTTTCTCATGATCGTGGAAGTGCACGAGTATTCTGTTGTGACTCGCCGATCATTCAAAGTGCCGCCGCGCAATTACGTGCGTCCTCTACATGCGGCGCTGTCTGCCAGCCATGCAGCAGCCGCGCCACCGAAGCGGCCAGCCAAGCAGCGACCGCTAGACTGGGACTCAGTGCTCATTCGAATGCTAACGTGTACACATGTCTCGCTTGTCAAATTACTCTGTGACTTATATGTGTTGTGTCATTCTGAAATATATTTGTTAAACTCTTGCTAAAATCAAAAGTGAAGGCCATAGAAATACAATCACAGTGCTAAAAAATTTCACATGCAATCTTCATTATATTTATATCTAGAAACAAAGATGATGTGACTTACCAAACGAAGCGCTGGCAGGTCGATAGACACACAAACTAACACAAACAAACACACAAAATTCAAGCTTTCGCAACAAACTGTTGCCTCATCAGGAAAGAGGGAAGGAGAGGGAAAGACAAAAGGATGTGGGTTTTAAGGGAGAGGGTAAGGAGTCATTCCAATCCCAGAAGTGGAAAGACTTACCTTAGGGGGAAAAAAGGACAGGTATACACTCGCACACACACACATATCCATCCCTTCATTATATTTATTCACACAGTTGTTTAATGTTAACAGTACTAACAAAACAACAAATGACATAAAGAGAGCTGATTGACTGCTGAAGCAATAGGATGAGCCAGCTACCCAGAAACACATTAAAACCTTTGTCCAGTTAAATTGGGTTGGAGTCATGATGCCACACAAAAGTCAACAGTTTTCTTTCTATTGTCTCATCATCGTCTTAAAATTGAAAGCAGGCTAAGTCCTTTGGCAGACTAAAAGCTTGTCTCCTATCAGGCAATATTTTGTCTTCCAAGTTTTGTATTATCTGATTAGTGAATTGAAAAACAAGTTTTATGGAGAGGCCTCATATGAAATTCAAATTGAAATTGACTATGTATCTTATTTTAAGAGGGTATAATGTAAATGGATACATAAAAAGTCTGTGCATTCTCCTGCCACCACTTGGCAAGTAGATTTTTAATCTATGCAGTTACATTTCATTTTAAGAGAGTTGTGTTATAATCTTTAAATACCTCATTTTTTTCAGGACCTTCAAAATGGAAGTAAGCAGAAAGACTGCTCAGTAATTACTAATATTTGTCCTACTACATTTCTTCTAAAGGGGTCTTCAGCCTACCTGGAAATATGCCCATTGATGGTGATGTGTTGTGTATGTGACTGAAAATGTGGCACATGTGTGAAAAACAGAATTGGATCTTATGGTCACCCAACAGTGAGGTAATCAGCAGAAACAGAATTTTAGTACAGTTCTTCAAATGGTATCACCTCCATGAGACTTTGTGATTTTGAGGAAGCTAATTACATTCTTAATTGCTTTGGAAGGGTATGGAGTGATAGTAATTTGTCTGTATATATAAGGTATTACTTCTTGTATATATTCTATTACTTTATCCCTTGAACTGTCCATGCCAGTGATCTAAGCTACTTCAAAGAAGTAATTATTAAATACATTGCCTACCAGGCTACTATCATGTATTATTTGGCTGTTTTCTTTAATAACAAAATTCTCCACTTCTTGACTGATTTCCTGGTTTTTCTTAACTATTGCACATGCAGATTTAATTTTACTGTCTACATTATTGGTTTCAGACATTATATGGAGATTTTCTAATTTCTTAATCACTTTCCTTAATACTGTACAGTATTTCTTGTAATATTAAATCACCCCTACTACTCTATTTGTCCTGATCATTTCAAACAATTTGCTTTTTCTTAGAGTTGATATTTTGATTGCAATCCATGACTCTTTTGATGTCTTATTAGTACCATACCTTACTGTTTTCATGGGAGAACAACTGTTAAAAACTGATATAAAACCATGTATACAAACATGAGATTTGGAACTGACATCTACAACATTCTTCCAGTCTGTTTCTTGCTAGGTTGAAGCTTAGTGTTATCTGTTTATTAATTATTCTAGCTGTTTTCCATGATACCACTTCATCATAATCAGTGTCTAGTTGTGCATCATGGTCAGAAAGGCCATTCACTATTGAATAAACATTTATTTATTTATTTCTATTTATTTATTCTTCCATAAGCAAATTTCTTTGTATGGATGTCATCATTATACATACATATGTACATTATTTTGTCACATAAGATAATGAAATACAAGATATATATAATAAATTCATAAAATATACAGGGTGTTACAAAAAGGTACGGCCAAACTTTCAGGGAACATTCCTCACACACAAATAAAGAAAAGATGTTATGTGGACATGTGTCCAGAAACGCTTAATTTCCATGTTAGAGCTCATTTTAGTTTCTTCCACCTACGCTCAATGGAGCACATTATCATGATTTCATACAGGATACACTACCTGTGCTGCTAGAACATGTGCCTTTACAAGTACGACAAAACATGTGGTTCATGCATGATGGAGCTCCTGCATATTTCAGTCGAAGTGTTCGTATGCTTCTCAACAACAGATTCGATGACCGATGGATTGGTAGAGGCGGACCAATTCCATGGCCTCCACGCTCTCCTGACCTCAACCCTCTTGACTTTCATTTATGGGGGCATTTGGAATCTCTTGTCTATGCAACCCCGGTACCAAATGTAGAGACTCTTTGTGCTCGTATTGGGACAGCTGTGATACAATACGCCACTCTCCAGGGCTGCATCAGCGCATCAGGGATTCCATGCGACGGATGGTGGATGCATGTATCCTCGCTAACTGAGGACATTTTGAACATTTCCTATAACAAAGTGTTTGAAGTCACGCTGGTACGTTCTGTTGCTGTGTGTTTCCATTCCATGATTAATGTGATTTGAAAAGAAGTAATAAAATGAGCTTTAACATGGAAAGCAAGCACTTCCGGACACATATCCACATAACATAATTTCTTTCTTTGTGTGTGAGGAATGTTTCCTGAAAGTCTGGCCGTACCTTTTTGTAACACCCTGTATGTTGCTTCATCAGTAAAGAGGGAAGGAGAGGGAAAGACGACAGGATGTGGGTTTTAAGGGAGAGGGTAAGGGGTCCTTCCAATCCTGGGAGCGGAAAGACTTACCTTAGGGGGAAAAAAGGACAGGTATACACTCGTTCACACACACATATCCAACCGCACATATACAGACACAAGCAGACATATGAGACATATGTAAAGACAAAGAGCTTGGGCAGAGATGTCAGTCGAGGTGGCAGTACAGAGGCAAAAATGTTGAATGACAGGTGAGGTATGAGTGGCGGCAACTTGAAATTAGCGGAGGTTGAGGCCTGTTGGGCAATAGGAAGAGAGAATATATTGAAGGGTAAGTTCCCATCTCCAGACTTCTGACAGGTTGGTGTTAGTGGGAAGTAGCCAGATAACCCGGACGGTCTAACACTGTGTCAAGATGTGCTGACCGTGCACCAAGGCATGTTTGGCCACAGGGTGATCCTCATTACCAACAAACACTGTCTGCCTGTGTCCATTCATGCGAATGGACAGTTTGTTGCTGGTTTGTTTCTCCACCCTTTAACGAGTTTTGGCGGCAACACAACCACCTAACCTTTGTGCGCATCGTTGTTTACCAACCTAAGTTCACCACAGGATCAACATAGCTCAGCTATAACCAACACTTTTTCGACTTTTCTCACACCAGATCTCCAGTTGCTTTCTAGTTCACCTTTATCTCTCCCCATATATTTTTATTTTCATTTGAGCCTCATATTACACTTTCCACCTTCTAATACCATGTCACCCTCACAACATCCCCACAACGACCCCATTAAATTTTATTGACATTACCTCTGCAAACATGCCTTCGCCCTAGCCAGATCACGCTCCCATATTTTGTTTACTCAGGCTTGTCTGACATTTGGCATTACCCCCAAAGGCCTCACACTTGAAGTTCCCATCTCTGGCTGTAACCCTTCTTTCCATCAGTCCCTATACCAGTTCCAAACTGAACAATCCATAGCCCTCACCCACCTAATCCTTCACCTACACATCAACTCAGCCAATAAACACACCCGTCAACTCCTATCCTTAATAAAAGTCCTCAATCTTTCCTCTCCCACATCCACACCGGCTATTCAGAGCATCCTCCTACTGGCCCACTGCAAATTAGAACAGCATGCCACCCTCCACCTCAAAAAATTATCCAATCTCCTGGTTTCCCACCTCCGGAAAGGCAACTCACTCACCCTCCACAACCTTTCCAGCAAACCTCAACCTCCTCATTGCACACAGACCCAGTCTCTCCCATCTACTCAATCTCCCACTTCCAGCTCCACTCCCCCCAAAACCTCAAAATTCTAATCAACACAATCTGGAACCCAACACCATAATTCAGTAGTTAACCTTTCCTCCAAACCTCTCTCCCAATCCGAAACCTCTGTACTATCCAAAGGCCTCACCTTCAACCCTACTCCTAGATTCAACCAAACAGCCCTCGTCAAAGATTTACTGTCCTACACTCCTACTCTCTGCTGGAAACCACTTTGCCATGAAGAAAAATAATCCTAATCCTACTCCTAATGATCCAATTCCCCAAGACACTTTCCAAATTGAACCCTGCCTGGAACAGTTCCGTCCTCTGTCACAGTGGGACCCACCTCCTCTTCCTCAAAATCACCCTCTCCAAACCTTCCAGGAATTTCTCACTTCAAGCCTTGCCTCTCAATCCTTCTTGAAAAACCTTAATCTTACTCCCAACATCACCACTGCTGAAGCCCAGGCTATCCGTGATCTGAAGGCTGACCGATCCATAGTCATTCTTCCGGCGGACAAGGGTTCCATGACCGTGGTACTTGATCGTCGGGAGTATGTGGCTGAGGGACTGTGTCAGCTTTCAGACAACACTACATACAAAGTTTGCTAATGTAATCCCATTCCTGATGTCCAGGTGGAGCTTCAAGGAATCCTCAGAACCTTAGGCCCCCTTCAAAACCTTTCACCTGTCTCCATCAACCTCCTGACCCCACCAACACCCTGCACCCCTACCTTCTACATACTTCCTAAAATTCACAAACCCAATCATCCCGGCCGCCCCATTGTAGCTGGTTACCAAGCCCCCACAGAACGTATCTCTGCCTACGTAGATCAACACCTTCAGCCCATTACATGCAGTTTCCCATCCTTCATCAAAGACACCAACCACTTTCTCGAATGCCTGGAATCCTTACCCAATCTGTTACCCCCAGAAACCATCCTTGTAACCCTTGATGCCACTTCCTTATACACAAATATTCTGCACATCCAGGGCCTCGCAGCGATGGAGCACTTCCTTTCATGCCGATCACCTGCCACCCTACCTAAAACCTCTTTCCTCATTACCTTAGCCAGCTTCATCCTGACACACAACTTCTTCACTTTTGAAGGCCAGACATACCAACAATTAAAGGGAACAGCCATGGGTACCAGGATGGCCCCCTTGTATACCAAACTATTTATGGGTCGCTTAGAGGAAGCCTTCTTGGTTACCCAGGCCTGCCAACCCAAAGTTTGGTACAGATTTATTGATGACATCTTCATGATCTGGACTCACAGTGAAGAAGAACTCCAGAATTTCTTCTCCAACCTCAACTCCTTTGGTTCCATCAGATTCACCTGGTCCAGCTCCAAATCCCATGCCACTTTCCTTGACATTGACCTCCATCTGTCCAATGGCCAGCTTCATACATCTGTCCACATCAAACCCACCAACAAGCAACAGTACCTCCATTATGACAGCTGCCAACCATTCCATATCAAACGGTCCCTTCCCTACAGCCTAGATCTCCGTGGCAAATGAATCTGCTCTAGTCCTAAATCCCTGAACCATAACACAACAACCTGAAAACAGCTTTCGCATCCCGCAACTACCCTCAAGACCTGGTACAGAAGCAAATAACCAGAGCCACTTCCTCATCCCCTCAAACCCAGAACCTCCCACAGAAGAACTCCAAAAGTGCCCCACTTGTGACAGGATACTTTCCGGGACTGGATCAGACTCTGAACATGGCTCTCCAGCAGGGTTACGACTTCCTCAAATCCTGCCCTGAAATGAGATCCATCCTTCATGAAATCCTCCCCACTCCACCAAGAGTGTCTTTCCGCCATCCACCTAACCTTAATAACCTCTTGGTTCATCCCTATGAAATCCCCAAACCACCTTCCCTACCCTCTGGCTCCTACCCTCGTAACCGCCCCCGGTGAAAAACCTGTCCCATGCACCCTCCCACCACCACCTACTCCAGTCCTGTAACCCGGAAGGTGTACACGATTAAAGGCAGAGCCACGTTTGTAAGCACCCATGTGATTTACCAACTGACCTGCTTCACTGTGAAGCTTTCTATGTGGGAATGACCAGCAACAAACTGTCCATTCGCATGAATGGACACAGGCAGACAGTGTTTGTTGGTAATGAGGACCAGCCTGTGGCCAAACATGCCTTGGTGCACAGCCAGCACATCTTGGCACAGTGTTACACCATCCGGGTTATCTGGATACTTCCCACTAACACCAACCTGTCAGAACTCCGGAGATGGGAACTTGCCCTTCAGTATATCCTCTCTTCCCGTTACCCACCAGGCCTCAACCTCCGCTAATTTCAAGTTGCTGCCGCTCATACCTCACTTGTCAGTCAACAACATCTTTGCCTCTGTACTTCCGCCTCAATTGACATCTCTGCCCATATTCTTTGCCTTTACAGGTGTCTGCTTGTGTCTGTATATGTGAGGTTGGATATGTGTGTGTGTGTGTGTGTGTGTGTGTGTGTGTGTGTGTGTGTGTGTGTGTGCGCGCGCGAGTGTATACCTGTCCTTTTTTCCGCCTAAGGTAAGTCTTTCCGCTCCTGGGATTGGAAGGACTCCTTACCCTCTCCCTTAAAACCCACATCCTTTCGTCTTTCCCTCTCCTTCCCTCTTTCCTGATGAAGCAACTGTGGGTTGCGAAAGCTTGAATTTTGTGTGTGTGTTTGTGTTTGTCTATCAACATACCATATATAATTTATCATTGAATTACATTATGCAGAAGAACATCCTTCAATCAAAAGAAATAGATCACAAGACAATCTATAATGTCCACTTTATAATTGATTAACCTGACTATTTATGCCAATTTTATGTTGCATGAATTCTCTAATCGAGTAAAAACTATTTTTTAATAAATATTCTTATGGAATGCTTTAAATTTACAGAGTTCCTTTACATTTTTGATTTCTTTTGGCAATTTACTGTATATCTTGACACCTTGGTAAAACATAGTGGATTGAGTTTTAGTTTTATTCATTCTGTATAGGTACAAGCAATTACTGTTTCTGGTTTGGTGATCATGTATGCAGCTGTTTGCTGAATATTGCTCAATATTTTTGTGAATAGAAGCTGTAGTTTGCAAGATATATTCACTTGGGATTGTCAGAATACCCCTTTTTTAAGTAGCTCACTGCAGTGTGCTCTTTTGTGACTCTTGCTCATTATTCTGATAGCTCGTTTTTGCAATCTGAACACATATTTCACATTTTGGGCATTTGCACCCCAGAATATTATGCCGTAACTTATTATAGAATGTATGTGTGCAAAGCATCTCATTCTCTGGCATAAACTATTGCACACAGTGACTAATATTCGTAAGGCTGTGCTAATTTTTTTTCCCAAGCATCCTAATATGTTCATCCCATTTTAATTGTTGATCAACATACATATCCGAAAATTTTGTGCTGTCTACACAATCTATGGTTTCATTTTTAACTTTAAATTTTGTCATATTCGGTTTTTTCTTTATATAGAAGTTTATGTTATTAGTCTTTTTCACATTAAGGGTTACTTTGTTGTTATTTGACCAGTTGTGAACTGCCATAAGTGCCTTTTCAGCTTTTACATTTAACATTTCTGGTGTCCTGTCTGTAATTATTATATTGCTGTCATTAGCAAATAACAGTATTTCACCTTGCATTACCCACTGTGGAAAGTCATTAATATAAATAAGAAATAGTACTGGGACTAACACACTCCCTTGAGGTACTCCAATGTTCAAATATTCTTCATCTGAAACATGTTTCACTAAATAATTTGAGCTACTTGAAATTTGAGATATCTGACATGTTCCACATCCTGGAGGACCTCCTCACTACGAAAGTAAATCTAATCTAATTGAACCCACCCTCTGCACTCTGTCCACAAAGTAAGATCTAAACCATTGATTTACAACCCCCCTGATTCCTAATGCTTTAAGTTTACCTAGTAGTATTTCATGGTCAACTGTATCAAATGCTTTACTGAGATCTAGGAAAATGCCTGTTACTTGTTCTCCTTTGTCTAGGGCTTCTAGACCTACTCTTGTAAATTTTTCTATAGCTACTTCTGTTCCCTTTCCAGTCCTGAAACCAAACTGTTCTTTGCATAGGAGTTGGTATTTATTTAAGTAGTCCATAAGTCTGTTTTTAAAAATAGTTTCCATTATTTTTGAAAAAGAAGATAGCAATGAAACTGGTCTGTAATTCTCTATATTTTCTGTATCACCTTTTTTGTGTATGGGAAGAATTTTTGCTTGCTTTAGATAATTGGGGGAGCAATTTGATGAGAACGACTCATTGATAATGTCTGCTAAGGGTTCTTTTATGCTGCTAATGCAGTCTTTTAGTATACACATTGGAACTTCATCTAAACCTTTGGATGATTTACTCTTAAATTTATGTACAATGCTACTGATTTCCTCTCCATTGGTGGGTAGCAGTAGCATTGTGTGAGATACATAGTTCTTTGCCATTGTGTGTTGTGTTTTAGGAAGCTTTTCTTGCAGTGTTGTTGCTATATTACTAAAGTAGTTGTTTGTAAAGTTTGCCAGGGCCTTAGGATTATCTATTAAACTACCTTTATTTCTCATTTTTATGTTCATCTGCTTTGATTTTGAGTTACCAGTTTCTTGTTTTACTATATTCCAAATGGCTCTGCTTTTATTGTTTGAGTTCTGTATGGTCTTTTCATTTTGGATTCTCTTTGCTTCCTGCAACAGTTTTCTGTATGTCCTCTTGTACCTGAGAAAAAACTGTAAGAAGGCTGTGTCACTCTTATCATTTTTGATAGATCTCAGATATTTGAGTGTTTCAGAGGATTTTCTGATACCTTTTGTTACCCAAGTCTTCCTACTAGATCCCCCAACAGAATGTACTAGTTCAGGAAATGTTTCCTCAAATTTTAGCTTGAATATATTCATGAATTTGTTGAATTTTTCATTTACATGTGTTCCTGAATATACTTATGACCATGTCTGGCCAGTCATCTGTGTTGCAAATTCACACATTTTTGATTTAGAAAAAACCCTTCTATTGCTAAGCACTTTTGCTTGTAACTTTGTAGATATTTTAAGTTTTGCACTTTGACCAAAATGGTCTGATATCCCAAGGTTTTTAACAGTTACCTCACAGCATTTATGGTTAATATCTGTTAGAATATGGTCAATTATTGAAGATGAGTGTTTGGTTAATATTGCGGCATTTGTTACCTGTTGTGAGATACCATAACTGTACAAGATATTCAAGAACCTGGTGCTAACTTCACCCATTTTCAGCATATTGATATTTAAATCTCCACAAATAATAATATGTACTTTAGGATTACATATTTTGTCCAACACTTGTATTAATTTAGTGATTACATGTTCGTCTTGCTTGATGAATCCTAAGCTAGAAACACGTATTAATAAAAACAAAAATTTATTCTGTATACAAAGTTATTTCCAAAAGTTGTTGTTGTTGTTCAAAACATGTATTAAGAAGATCTGTTACATCTAAACTGTATTTCATTCTGCACTGCCATATTGCAGATAATCCCCTGGACAGTTCATTATTGATGACACTTTGTGGCTGTTTCTCACAGCCAGGATTTCTCCACAGATTTCCTGAACTGTATCAAATCTTTACACCTTCAGATGTAAAATAGAGAAGTCTGATGAGGGCTGTAAGCTGGTCAAAAACTCTGATGTAACACAGGTCATACCTAATTGCACAACAGCATGGTGCAGAGCTCACTTGCTCATACACCAGTTCTGAATGCTTCTGTCAGAAGTATTCCATACCTGAACTGCCTTAGAACTCAAAACACAACTTTTTTAGTGTAGTTTACTAAGTTATATGTTGCGCTGAAATTTGCACCATGTTATGAGATGGTGTAAAGCTGGACTCTTACACTCAGTTTAACCTGATTTGCAAATAGGGTAGTATGCTGATCATTTGCATTTCTCTATGTAAGGTTGTCTTTTGACAATGTCATTGTTTCTAAGAATGGAAAATTCAGGATGAAATAACAACATGAATGTGGAGAGACTGAAGTGAACATTAAATCAGGAATACAGTCACTACTGACACAAGAAGAAAAACAAAAATGGCATAAGAAGCTAGGTCATCCAGACATGAGATGAGCTTCAAAGATTAAGAGAATGTGTGGTGGAGTTCCTAGTAGTTCACACTCAGCACAAAGATTGTGTGAAGCTCATGTGAGAACTAAGCTAACAAGAAAGTCATTTTCTTCTGTGAGGGAAAGAGCAATAAGACCTCTTGCAATTATACATACGGTATCTGTCAAGAGAAGGATACTACATGACAGCATTAGATGATTTCATTCATTTTTATGTAACCTATTTGTTAAGATACAAGTCACAAGCTGCAAGATTGATAAGAATATATATGTGTGAGAATGAGAAAATCATTTCAGTCTTAAAGAACCAAAAATATGGTGTGATAAAGATAGCTATGAGTTTACAAATTGGTGTGAAGGAGAAAGAATTGTATTAGACTATAGTATTCCTTATAGACCTCAACTCAATGGGAAAGCAGAGAGAATAAATCTGACAATCATGAACAAGGCAAGAGCTATGATATTCAATAGAAAACTGAAAAAAGAGCTACAGGGAGAGGCAGTGCTCAAAGCTACCTACTTGATCAGTAGCATCCCAACTATCAGTTGAAGTGCCACTTCTCTAAAAAAAATGGTTTGGGAAAATACCAAATATGTCAAGACTTCAAATTTTTAGATCAAGAGTTTTTCTCAAAAATCTAGGCCACTCGAAGAAACTAGATGAAAGAAGTAATTCACACATTTTTGTTTGTTATGCTTCAAATGGCTACCGACTGTTTGATGCAGAAAGAAGAAACACTGCTGTCTCCAGAGATGTTGAGTTTGAACAGAGAGTGACAAAGAAACTCTACAGAATAATTTTGTTATTAGTGAACTATCAAATGACGCTAACAAAGAAGTAAATGAAATTCAAAGCCAAGAAAATGAAAGAGAAGATAATCAAGAAGAAAGAGCACACAGTGAATACACAAGAAACTTCAATCTCAGGGACAGAACCAATTCGAAGAAACTTTTAAAGTACGATGATTATGAAAGAAGAGTGCTTACATATGAAGAATGCACTGATGATCTAGACAAAGAATGTTAGTCAAAAGCAACAGAAGAAATTAAGAACAGAATGAAATATGCAAGTTCATCAATCAAGAAGAGAAAAGAGATAATGAGAAGCAAACAGATTTTTAAAGTCAAAGATGATGGCTGATATAAGCCACACTGGTTGTCAGAGACTGTAGATTTCAAGGAATTATTCAGTCCAGTAGTAGATAGAAGTTCACATGGCTGTTGTTTGTTCTGGCAGCAGAGAAAAAATTCTACATGAGAATGTTTGCTGTAAAAAATAGCATTTCTCTATGGGAAACTGGATGAAGAGATTTTTATGAAAGTACTTGGAGGATACAAGTAAGATGGCAAAATTTATGTTTTTAAGAAAGCTCTGTATGGACTTAGACAAGCTCCATCTACATGGACAACAACTTTACAGATTAAGTCAAATCAATGCATATCTAAAGATGTAACTGAAAAAAATGTACATGAATGGAATCCTAATAAGAAAAGACTTGGATAAAATTGAAAATATGCTAAAGAAACTTAAGGAGAATTTTGAAATGGTTGTGGTAAAAAATTCAGATATGTACATAGGAATACAAATAATGAAGATAGAGGAGGCAATATTTCTGCATCAAGAACAGAATGTGAAGAAAGTACTAGAGAAATTATACATGGCTGACTGTAAAGGCATGAAGACTCCACTAGTTCCAGAAGGGAAGACAAGAGAAGAAAATCAAGAAGATGAACAACTCAAATTTCCATATTGTGAGGCCAATAGGAAGTCTTCTGTATTTGTCATATAAAACAAGGCCAGATCTTGGACTTACAGTCAATTATGACAGCTGCTTAACAGAGGACCCTAACAGAAGGTGTTATCAAAATGTAAAAAACAAACAAAACCTCTGAGATACCTACAAGACTCCAAGACTTATTGTCTTTTCTACAAGAAGGAGAAGATGAAGTGGACACTGATTATGCACAAGATTTAAAAGCCAGGATGAGTACAAGTGCATACATTGTTCTTAATAATGGTGTTCCCATTTGCTGGTGTTCCAAGAAGCAAAGGGTGACAGCTACTTCATCAACAGAAGCAGAATATACTTCAGCAGCAGAACATACCAAAGAAATAAAACACGTGAAGACGCTACTACAACAATTACAGAGAAGATAAGATAAGATTATTCTCCATGTAGATAATGAAATTGCTATCCAAATGATCAAAACCAGGACAGTTAGTTAGATGAAGCAAACATGCGTTGTTGTGTGGTCTTCAGTCTAAAGACGGGTTTGATGGAGCTCTCTACGCTACTCTATTCTGTGCAAGCCTCTTCATCTATGAGTAACTACTGCAATCTACATGCCTCTCAATCTGCTTACTGTATTCAGGTCTTGGTCTCCCTATATGATTTTTACCCCCCATAAAATCATAAATTCCTAATTTAGAACAAGTAAAAGCATTAGGAAGGACGTTTGTATTCTATCCAATAACTACTTAAAATCTCCTGCTGACTTAAAATTCATGGTTTCTCTGTTTGTCCTGCAGTGTTGTGATGCATTTTGCCACTGTCCTGCTGACTGCAGTTATTCTGATAAAGTTCAGTGAACTGTACCACAACTTAACTCTGAAATGTGGATGGACAGATGGATGGATGGACTGATGGGGCTAAAGTGACAAAACAATGAGATCATCAGCTGTTCAATCCTTTTTGTGTCAAGCTGGGAGTAGTTTTTGGAGAGGAAGGACACAAAAGACAAATCCCAATGAACCTGTTTGTATCTGAGAATCAAGTAAACCAATCGATACGAGCAAGACGTAATGAGAGAGGGGTAAAAGGGGTGAAGGTTGGAGAGTTGCCCCAGTTAGAAAGCAGGAGATTTTAAGTAGTTATTGGATAGAATACAAACTTCCTTCCTAATGCTTTTACTTGTTCTAAATTAGGAATTTATGATTTTATGGCAGGTAAAAATCATATAGGGAGACCAAGACCTGAATACAGTAAGCAGATTGAGAGGAATGTAGATTGCAGTAGTTACTCATAGATGAAGAGGCTTGCACAGAATAGAGTAGCGTAGAGAGCTCCATCAAACCCGTTTTTAGACTGAAGACCACACAACAACACGTTACATGACAGGGTATGCAACTTCTGCATCCAATTGTGGCGTCCACACTCTCTATTACAACAAGAAAACTAAGTACATGGAGAAGATGAAAAAACCTCAGGGAAAAAGAACAATGGTGGTGAGACAGTAAACCAACAACAGATGTAAAAGAATAAGAAGAATTAAAAAGGCGAAAAGGGCAGAAGCTAGGCTGGACCACCGAGCAATGGCAAACATTTGCCCACTGAGACAAAGAAGGTGACAGGTACCCCTCCAACAGCTAATGAGGCTAAGATGCCCTGCAACACAGAGATGAGTAAAACCAAGTTCCATGGGTAAAGTTTAAAAACAGATCAATTGCTTTGGCATCATCCCCTAGCACCAGATGTAGCATGTCAGCAAATTTAACGTTTCATCATAATAGGGTCAAATTAAGGCACTCCAGTAAGATGTAGGTGACTGTCAAATTGCACCATGCTTATATTGTGGTGGATCTACTGTTCAGGCCAAGCATCAGCCACGTGTGCTCAGTGCAAACCCAAGAGAGGACAGTAGATTCCCCACATGAAGGGAAGACTGCCAGACACGTACATGGTTTTTGTTGTTGTTGTGGTCTTCAGTCCTGAGACTGGTTTGATGCAGCTCTCCATGCTACTCTATCCTGTGCAAGCTTTTTCATCTCCCAGTACCTACTGCAGCCTACATTCTTCTGAATCTGCTTAGCGTATTCATCTCTCGGTCTCCCTCTACGATTTTTACCCTCCACACTGCCCTCCAATACTAAATTGGTGATCCCTCGATGTTTCAGAACATGTCCTACCAACCGATCCCTTCTTCTAGTCAGGTTGTGCCACAAGCTCCTCTTCTCCCCAATCCTATTCAATACCTCCTCATTAGTTATGTGACCTACCAATCTAATCTTCAGCATTCTTCTGTAGCACCACATTTCGAAAGCTTCTATTCTCTTCTTGTCTAAACTAATTATGGTCCACATTTCACTTCCATACACGGCTACCCTCCATACAAATACTTTCAGAAACGACTTCCTGACACTTAAATCTATACTCGATGTTAAACAAATTTTTCTTCTTCAGAAACGCTTTCCAAGCCATTGCCAGTCTACATTTTATATCCTCTCTACTTCGACCATCATCAGTTATTTTGCTCCCCAAATAGCAAAACTCCTTTACTACTTTAAGTGTCTCATTTCCTAATCTAATTCCCTCAGTATCACACGACTTAATTCGACTACATTCCATTATCCTCGTTTTGCTTTTGTTGATGTACATCTTATATCCTCCTTTCAAGACACTGTCCATTCCGTTCAACTGCTCTTACAAGTCCTTTGCTGTCTCTGACAGAATTACAATGTCATCGGTGACCCTCAAAGTTTTTATTTATTTTCCATGGATTTTAATACCTACTCCAAACTTTTCTTTTGTTTCCTTTATTGATTGCTCAATATACAGATTGAATAACATCGGGGATAGGCTACAACCCTGTCTCACTCCCTTCCCAACCACTGCTTCCCTTTCATACCCGTCGACTCATATGACTGCCATCTGCTTTCTGTACAAATTGTAAATAGCCTTTCGCTCCCTGTATTTTACCCCTGCCACCTTCAGAATTTGAAAGAGAGTATTCCAATCAACACTGTCAAAAGCTTTCTCTAAGTCTACAACAGCTAGAAATGTAGGTTTGCCTTTCCTTAATCTTTCTTCTAAGATAAGTCGTAGGGTCAGTATTGCCTCACGTGTTCCAACATTTCTACGGAATCCAAAATGATCATCCCCTAGGTTGGCTTCTATCAGTTTTTCCATTCATCTGTAAAGAATTCGCATTAGTATTCTGCAGCTGTGACTTATTAAACTGATAGTTCGGTAATTTTCACATCTGTCAACACCTGCTTTCTTTGGGATTGGAATTGTTATATTCTTCTTGAAGTCTGACGGTATTTCACCTGTCTCATACATCGTGCTCACCAGATGGTAGAGTTTTGTCAGGACCGGCTCTCCCAAGGCTGTCAGTAGTTCTAATGGAATGTTGTCTACTCTGGGGGCCTCATTTCGACTCAGGTCTGTCAGTGCTTTGTCAAACTCTTCACGCAGTATCATATCTGCCATTTCATCTTCATCTACATCCTCTTCCTTTTCCATAATATTGTCCTCAAGTACATCAAACTTGTATAGACCCTCTATATACTCCATCCACCTTTCTGCTTTCCCTTCTTTGCTTAGAACTGGGTTTCCATCAAAGCTCTTGATATTCATGCAAGTGGTTCTCCTTTCTCCAAAGGTCTCTTTAATTTTCCTGTAGGAGGTATCTATCTTACCCACTGTGAGATAAGCATGTACATCCTTACATTTGTCCTCTAGCCATCCCTGCTTAGCCATTTTGCACTTCCTGTCGATGTCATTTTTGAGACATTTGTATTCCTTTTTGCCTGCTTCATTTACTGCATTTTTATATGTTCTCCTTTCATCAATTAAATTCAATATTTCTTCTCTTACCCAAGGGTTTCTACTAGCCCTCGTCTTTTTACCTATTTGATCCTCTGCTGCCTTCACTATTTCATCCCTCAAAGCTACCCATTCTTCTTCTACTGTATTTCTTTCCCCCATTTCTGTCAATTGTTCCCTTATGCTCTCCCTGAAACTCTGTACAACCTCTGTTTAGTCAGTTTATCCAGGTCCCATCTCCTTAAATTCCCACCTTTTTGCAGTTTCTTCAGTTTTAATCTACAGTTCATAACCAATAGATTGTGGTCAGAGTCAACATCTGCCCCTGGAAAGGCTTACAATTTAAAACCTGGTTCCTAAATCTCTGTCTTACCATTATATAATCTATCTGATACCTTTCAGTATCTCCAGGGTTCTTCCATGTATACAACCTTCTTGCATGGTTATGATCTCCTTAATGGTTCACAGTGTATTTGGAAAAACCATGGCACACCAGTCAGTATTCCAAGCCTCCAGCAACGGACGGTGCTGTGTCGACTGAAGGTCTGGTTCTGGTAACCCCATCTCCATAGTCGGCATCCTGATAGCCACCTTGTCAATCAATCAGCATGCTCGTTCCCTTCAATCCCAACATAACAAAGCATCCATACAAACTGACCAACCATCCAACTTGATGGTGGTCATACAGGAGATCCTGGTTAGTCACAAACAATGGGTAGCATGGGCAGCACTGGTTGACAGCCTGAATATTACTCGAAGAGTCACTTCAGATTAAGAATGTCTTGCTGGTGCAAGAAGGAAGGTGGCTGAGGGCTTCAGCAATGGCCACCAGTTCTGCACTGAATACACCAAGAAAGAAGGTGGCTGAGGGCTCGAGCAATGGTCGCCAATCTGCACTGAATACACTGCATCCATTTGGCAGGGAGTGTAGTTCATGCACCTTCACATACGTGCAAGCAAAACCAGTGCATCTGTCATCCATAGAACCATCAGTGTATACTACATCTGAGACTAGAAATGTGTCGAGGAACACGTAGCACAAAACCAAGAGGTCTACAGTTTCAAGGGATAGGTCGAGACAAATCTGAGGACAGGGTACACAACATGAGGGTGCACATGATTTCTCCCTGACAAGAGGCAACAGTGGGGGAAGGTGGAGTTCAGAGCAGAGACTCTGTATGTGAACAGTGATCATGCTTCCAGTCCTTGACCTCTGTCATGGGAGGTAGATCTCCCTACTAGGGAAAAGGACACAGTAGTTCGAATACTCAGGGAGTGGTAAATGTGTGTTGCATAGTTGAGCAGCAGTTTTTGGCACCTGATTTGTAGGGGAGGGACCCCAGCCTCTGTGAATAGGCTGTTCACAGGGAAAGGCCCAAAGGCATCTCTCGAAAGTTCTACCCCACAATGGTGTACTGGGTCCAGCATACGTGATGCTGAGCCATATGCCAGGTTCCCATAATCAAGATGGGACAGGACCAGAGCTTCATAGAGCTGCAAAAGTCTACAGGAGTCTGCGCCCTAGCTGGTGTTACTGAGACAGCAAAAAGTATTAATGTTTGACAGCATGTTTGCTTAAGTTGTCAAAGATGGGGATGTCATGTCAACCAGGCATTGAAGAGCAGTCCCGAAAAGTGGTAAGAGTCCATCATGTTGAGCACTTGGTCATTGAGATAGAGTTCTGGTTGTGGATGGACAGTATGGTGGTGGCAGAAGATTGGAAGACATGGGTAAGTGGCCTGGGCTGCACCTGTCAAATGGCACCCTGCAGTCAGTGTTCAGCAACACCCACAGTTGAGAGGCAATAGTAGATGCAGAAGTCATCAGCATACAGGAAGGGTGTCACTGTAGACCCCACAGGTGCAGCTAGACTCTGGTAGCCAATAGAAAAAGGGTTGCACTCAATACAGAGCCATGTGGGACCCTGTTCTCTCATACATCTGGAGGGGCAGGGGGTGGGGAGGCAGGGGGGGGGGGGGGAGGTACTGTGAGTAGCACCAACTTGAACACAGAAAGTACGGTGGGACAAGAAGTTCAAGACAAAAATCAAGAGCGAGTCCCACAGACCCCACTCACATAGGGTAGCAGGAATGTGGTGATGCCATGTGGTGTCATAAACATGTTGCAAGTCAAAGAAGACAGCAATATCATGCTGGTGCCGGGCAAAATCTGACAGAATAGCTGACTCCGGGCAGCACAACTTGTCAGCAGAGCAGCCTTGGCAAAAACCTTCCTGGACAAAGCTGAAAGGGCTCGAGCCTCGAGGTACCAACACAGCTGTCAGCTCGCCATACATTCAAACAACTTGCAGAAAACATGGATGAGACTAATTAGGTGATGGCTGGCTATCTCATGGAGGTGCTTACCCAGTTTCTGAACTGGGATGATCACGCTCTCCAGCCACTGACACAGGAGCTCAACCTCAGTCCAGATATGGTTGAAAATTGCAAGGACATGATGTTGGCATGATAAGTGTCTGAGTATTTGGCTACGGACGCAGTCTGGTCCTGGAGCCATGTCAGTGCAAAGGGTGAGGGCACTGAGGAATTTCCATTCACTGAATACGTGACATGTAGCAAATTTCAAGTGAACTCACTCTACCACTCTACAAGAAATGCAGGCTGAAAATTCTCCGATGCAGAGGCTTGAGCATAATGCAAAGCAAAATGTTTGGCAACAGTGTCTGGGTTAGTGTAAACATCATTCACTGAGACGCCAGGTACACCCTGTAACATAGCAACTACGTTACATAGTACTGTATAAATATACCCATTCTATTTTGCAATTTTATTTAAAAATTTCAATAGTAATTTTAATAATAATAATAATAACGTAAGGGCTTCATCCAAATTTAAACCATAGTAATTCACGACACCCATATGGTGATGTGAAGTAATATATTTTTCTTTTTAATCAAAGTAAATGTTAAGTGGGAGTATACATAAGGCATACATCGAACAATCGGTATAGAAGGCTCTGAGTTATCTTGAGTGGGAAGGTGCATGGGTTGAAAGGGCTTGAAGTAGATAGGAGTGCTAGTTGCATGGGAAAATGATAGGTTTCTAGTACCTTCTAGAACAATTTCAGCATAGTAATACAGATCCAGTATCAGAAAGCGCATTGGATTGTGATTGCTGAGGGGAACCCGCCCTGAAGAACTTTGATGGCAATATTGCAAGATATTGGCATCGAGAGAAAATAGTCCCATTTGTTCTTAACCCTCTAGATTAAGAAAAATATTACTTTTGAATACATTATGGGAGTGGCAATGATCAATAAAAACAGTCTTGATCACGATTTATTTATCAAGGTGACCGGTTTCGACCACTACTGTGTTCATTTTCAGACCACTGAGTAGGAACCTCTTTCTGTAGTGGTCGAAACCGGTCACCTTGATAAATAAATTGTGATCAAAACTGTTTTTAATAGTAAATAAGAAAAATATATTTTAAAATTAATCTGAAGCACATAATTGGGGACAGTGTTTAAGAAAATGATCTCGTCTCTTACATGCTACTTTCTTTCATTTCTTCATAAAATGATTAACAGCGTGATTACTTATCACCGCAGAGATACGAATAAAGTCGAGGGGAGTGCTCATTTTGGCGTTTGCGCTATCAATCTGGAGAGCCGCTCTGGGTGCTATATGATGGACAGACCTTTATCTGACCCTTCCAATGAAAAGCTAACATTATTTGGTCAGTAAGTAATTTTACAGTACAAATGGCTTTCCAGGCATTACTCTGAGTGTCTGGAACAGCAGTTGAGTAGCGACAGGTTATTTCACAATTTAATACATCAGTAAAAAGCATACGCGAGGCAGTGATTTTGACTGTGCGATATGAAGTCTCAATGGAACTGTGATAAACTTTGGAACAATGGTAGAACAGGGTTTCACAATCAACATGCAGTCTCATCATCTTGCATGGCTCGGCACTGGTGTGAATTTCTGATAAGTCTTCATGGTTTTACTGTACGAAAGATGGCCATAGAGTCGAGTGCAGTTAAAAGAATCTAAATTCATTTTGTAATGTGGAAATGTTCAGACGAGGGAGTGTTTGTTGTATTTGTGTCAGTAGAACTCCCACATGGCAGTGTAAAATTAATTGTTTAACTCTGAGTGAAACCAGTATCTAAATTCTATGTACGTAAAGAGAAGACAGACTGTTCTAGAAGTGGCTAACATATATTGCACTGTTCTGAAGGATAGAGCCTGATTCATTGTGAAGATAATTTATGAAAATAAATGAAAGATGTGTCATCCTAAGGCGCGTAAGGGAAAATGTTAGCTTGATTGTTGTGACAGTGCCACGATATTTAAAAGTGCCGCTACGTCAGTACGCGAACACGGCGATAGAGGCGCTCCGCAACTCGGGAGCACGGGAGCACCACCTAGCTATGAATGGCGCCGGCCGCATGTCACGGCATGGCAGTCTAATGACAAGATTCGGAGTAGGTAGCATGTAACCCGCTATTGTTCTACGTTTGTATATCCACGCAATTTAAGAGTGATACAAGGTTATAACACTTTTTTGGCGATGAGGTCGGATATTTTTTTTCCTGCGTTGTGGAATTGTGTGTTCGTGTCAGGGCAGTCATGGAACAGCTTATGCAAGCACTCATTGAACAACAAACACAGCTGACGGCTGCTATTCAGGCGTTGTCGACGTCGCTTACTCATCGTCTGTCTTCCTCTTCGCCGCCTCCATTCCCTCCTTACGACGAGGCCGATGAAGACTGGGAGGATTATGAGAAGCATTTGTGGCAACACTTCTTGGCTTTCGGCGTTGTCGACGCTCCTATGTGTAAGTCGTTATTTCTATCTTGGATTTCCCCACGGATCTATCAGCTGCTATCTCAGTTGGCCCCTCTGCGGGAACCTGCCTCTCTGTCCTTCCAAGAAATGTGTGACTTATTGTCTAACTATTACCGAAAAAACACCCACGTCGTTGCCGCCCGCGTGGCTTTCTACCAGTGTCGTAAACAGCCCCATCAATCTTACCGGGCTTGGGTGGCGGAACTACACAGTCTGAGTAGGAAATGTCAGTTTGTCGCGGACACTCATCATGAGTCTTATGCTGATTCAATGGTTAGGGACGCTATTCTACGGCTTGCTCCTGATAAAGAAGTTTGGCAACGTGCCTTACAACTGCCAAACCCATCGTTGTTGGAAGTTCTAAGCATCGCTCAATCTTTTGAAGTGTCTCACGCTGCTGGTGCGCAAATAGATGCGTGGGGTGATGTAGGCGCTATCCAGACAACTTTTGACACGGACAATTTGCCTGTTTCCCAGGGGAACGATGATGTGGTGGCGGTTCACTCTGGTCAACAACGTTGCGTTGGGCCACCACGCTCGCAGCGAAAACAGCAACCACAGAAGCAGGTTCGTTCCGCACTTCCTTCTTGTCCACATTGTTTCGTACAGCATGACAGGGCCGCGTGTCCAAAACGTTGGGCCACGTGTAATTCATGTAGAAAAAAAGGCCACATTGCTTCTGTGTGTCAGTCCCCTAAAGTTCCTGTCGACGAGGACGAGGCATCAGACATGGATGTTAACTGTGTGCTTTCTGAAACAAATAAGTTGTTTGTCACTGTTCGTGTTCTGGATAAAGACATTCGAATGCAAGTGGACACTGGCTCTGCCGTAACTCTCATTAATTCTCGCACGTATTTGGAGTTGGGTTCACCTCCCTTGTCTCCCGTTACGCGACATCTGAGGACTTATAATAAGCAGACAATCCCTATCGTTGGCCAGTTTGATGCTTCCACTGCCTACAAGTCTGTTGTTAGGCCCCTCACGTTTTATGTGGTGGATCATGCGGGCACTGAAACCCTGTTAGGTTATGATGCTTTCCAGTTGTTCCGGTTCTCCATTGATGATGATGTGCACCTCATATCTGAGGATATTCCGTATCAACAGCTGGATGGATTGTGTTCGGAATTCTTGTCTGTGTTCTCTGCTGGTCTGGGTCGTGCCAAGGATTTTGAAGCTCACATTACTCTTAAACCTACAGCTCACCCTAAGTTTTTTCGGGCACGCCCTATTCCGATGGCATTGCGTGCACCTGTCAAGGCTGAGATAGACAGGTTAACAGCTTCAGGGATTCTCCTTCCTGTTACCTCCAGCGAATGGGCATCGCCAATCGTGGTGGTTTCTAAACCAAACGGGAGTCTGCGATTGTGTGGTGATTTTAAAGCCACTGTCAACGCTCAGAGCCTCATTGACACTTATCCTCTTCCCCGTCCTGAGGAGTTATTTACCAAGCTCGCTGGGGGCCAGTTCTTTTCCAAACTTGACTTATCGGAGGCGTACGATCAGTTGCCGTTGGATGCGTCTTCCAAGGAATTTCTCGTCATCAACACTCCTTGTGGGTTGTATCAGTACCAGCGGTTACCATTTGGCGTCGCTAGCGCGCCGGCCATTTTTCAGCGGTTTTTGGAACAGCTCACGGCTTCCGTTCCAGGCTGCATCAACTACCTGGATGTCATTGTTGTCACGGGGGCCTTCACTGAGGAGCACCTTCGCAATTTGCGTTCACTGTTTCGGGTTCTGCATTCGGCTGGGTTGAAGTGCAATCTGGACAAGTCACAGTTCTTCCAACCCTCCATTGTGTATCTTGGTTTCCACTTGTCCCGTGAGGGTATACGTCCTCTACGTCAGCACGTTGCAACCATTACCGCTCTACCCCGGCCGTCTACGGTCAAAGAACTTCAGGCGCTTCTAGGCATGATTGCTTATTATCACAAATTCATTCCATCCACCGCGGCAGTAGCTCATCCTCTGCATCAGCTGTTACGCAAAACGTTCCTTTCTGTTGGTCCGACGAGTGTGAGCAGGCTTTTGTCCACCTGAAGGCTCATTTGCAGTCGGCGCCTTGTCTTGCCACATTCCGTCTGGGTCAGCACTTGGTTCTGGTGACTGACGCATCACAGTATGGCCTAGGGGCTGTTCTCGCCCATCGGTATGAGGATGGGTCGGAACGACCCATCGCCTATGCTTCCAAGACCCTCAACGATGCCCAACGGCGTTACTCTCAAATCGAAAAGGAGGCGCTCGCTATCATTTATGCTCTAAAATAGTTCAGCGTTTTTTTGTATGGTTCTAAGTTTCACCTCATCACCGACCACAAGCCACTGGTCTCTCTGTTCAGCCCATCGGCGTCGCTTCCGGATAAGGCAGCTCACTGCCTGCAACGTTGGGCCTTATACTTGTCTCGTTTTCACTATGAGATTCACTATCACCCCACGGCCCAGCACGCCAACGTTGATGCGTTGTCGCATTTGCCGATGGGCCCCGACCCGGTTTTCGATCGCGATGAACTACTCTGTTTCCACATTGATGTGGAAGAACGTCATGCGGTCGAGGGTTTTCCACTTACAGTTTCGCAGGTCGCGTCGGCTACTGCGCGGGACCCGGTCCTGCGTCAGGTGATCGGTTTTGTTCAACGGGGTTGGCCGGACAGGACCAAGGGCCGGGCATCGGATCCCCTTCGCAACTACCACGCCTTGCGCTTTCGTCTGTCTGTTTGTGAGGGTGTTGTGCTTCTGGCCACAGGTGGCGCCTCTCCACGAGTCGTGGTGCCAGCCTCTCTTCGCAAAGATGTTCTCAAACTGTTGCATGAAGGCCATTGGGGGATTTCTCGGACTAAGTCCCTGGCCCGCAGGCACGTTTATTGGCCCGGTATTGATTCGGACATCGCCCACATGGTCGCTGCGTGTGGTCAGTGTGCTCAACAACTGGCTGCACCCCGTACAATGCCCTCTCCGTGGCCTGATCTGGCGCATCCATGGGAATGGGTGCACGCTGACTTTGCCGGCCCCTTCCTCGGCACTTATTGGCTACTGTTGATTGACGCCTTCTCGAAGTTTCCGTTTGTTGTTCGATGTCCGTCGCCCACCCCTGCGGCGACGACGCTGGCTTTGTTCAAAATCTTTGCACTAGAAGGTCTTCCATCCACGATCGTCACGGACAATGGCCCTCAGTTCTCTTCGCAGGCCTTCCGTGATTTTTGTACTGGACATGGGATTCATCATGTTACAGCACTGCCCTTCCATCCGCAATCGAATGGGGAGGTCGAGTGCCTTGTCCGCACTTTCAAAAGCGATGAAAAAATTCCTTAGTGATTTTTCCACAGATGACGCTCTGTTGCAATTTCTGAGTTCTTATCGCTTCACGCCTCTGGGTGATCGCAGCCCTACTGAACTCTTGCATGGACGCCAACCGCGCACTCTACTGCACCTGCTTCACCCTGTCAGGCCTTGTACTGTGTCCCCTAGTGCGGGAAAATACTTGGTGGGCGCCGACGTGTGGGCACGAGGGTATGGATCTCATCCTAAATGGATTCCAGGGGTGGTCAAGGCTCTTCGCGGCCGCCGGCTTTGTGAAATAAGTACGGACGACGGCATGGTTGTTCGCCATTACGACCACACGCGCCCACAAGTGGTGGCCACGCCAGTGCCACCGCCCCTTCTTTCGCCTCCACCAGCCCGAGAAGCCAGTCCTGTCGCTGCTGCCGATCTACCGTACGTGTTGCTGCAGCCGACGTCGCTACCGCTTCCAAGTACAACGGAACCGGCCACGGTCGCGAGGCCGCCTTCTCCGGGACCCATCTCGCTGGAGCACACCCCCAGGTCCACGACACCTATGGATGTTGCTCCAGAGTTTTCACCCATCATCTCGTCCAGGAGGCACGTTCCACGCACAAGCTTCCGTCCTGGACATTTTCGACCATGCTCTCGTGTTTCTCCACAGGATCTTCTCGGGGCCTCCCAAGAGGCCATGGATGTCTCCGCCCTGTCCGTGTCTCCAAGGAAGTGAGTGTTTTTTTTTTTTGAAGGGGGGGGAAAGTGTTGTGACAGTGCCACAATATTTAAAAGTGCCGCTACGTCAGTACGCGAACACGGCGATAGAGGCGCTCCGCAACTCGGGAGCGCCACCTAGCTATGAACGGCGCCGGCCGCATGTCACGGCACGGCAGTCTAATGACAGATTCAGAGTAGGTAGCATGTAACCCGCTATTGTTCTACGTTATTATATCCATGCAATTTATTAGTGATTAAAGGTTATAACACTGATACTTGGTCATTTGTGTGCTCTCGGATTAACTACAGGTGCCAAATATTACTGTTAATTGCAATCCCTTGCAGTTCTAACAGTGCCTTCTCTCTCTCTCTCTCTCTCTCTCTCTTTTTTTTTTTTGAGAACACTGCACCTCTGATTTATATGTTATTTATCACAGTAGGTCCGTGTTCTTATTAGCTGCGACACCCTTTTTCATTACAATATTACTTGGTTGATTTGTTGCTTCCCAAGATTGCTTACTGTGAGTAGCAATGAGAGCAGGATTATCTTTGAAAGCCAAACATCCTCAGGAAATATAAAGGTCGTGGTCTGGGGTGCTTACAATACGTAACAAATGTTAGGTGGGTGTTTCCCTTCTGTGCGCCCAATTTAATACATTCTGTGTCGCACCAAAGCTCTCAAGTGACTAACCACTCGCATTGATACATAACTAATAGTAGGCGACTCATGTTTTATCCTCTTCCAGCATTCACTTTAGTCATAATGGTAGTTAGGTGGAATAAATCTCAGACTAATAAACTGCACCACCAACCCAGCTAACTTCCACCCATGGGTTATGGGGTCCAATGGTAGCAACATACCGTTCCCAGCATTCTCGTTTGTCATTTTATGAGGTTGTAGAGCCAGGTATGGAGCCGTTTAAAAGCAATGATGTGCTCTGCTCCATCGATGGATGTTGCTTGTAGTGTTGGAGAGCCCACATGTGATCTCCAATGACCATGCCAATTTCGGGAGTCCACCAAGGTATTGTCTTCTAATGGCAGGGAAGTGGGGTTCACTAAGTCAGCTGCTGATAAAATGGCTGCAGTCGTACTCTGGACAGTCGCACTGATACCTCCATGCGGTGGGCGCAAATCATGATATTAGTGGTGAAAGCATCCCAGTCAGCTTTGCAGAAAGCCCATCTAGCTGCACACCCAGATTGGTGATGCTGAGGGGGTGGGAGTCAAAATGATTGGAAAATGATCATTGTCACACAAGTCATCATGGACCCTTCACTGGATGGAGGGGAAGACCTGGGCTGCAAAGGGAAAAATCAATGGCTGAATAAATTCATATGCCACACTGAAGTGCTTAGGGACACCAGTATTCCAAAGGCAAAGACTGATCTGTGCAAGCAAGTTTTCGACAGCTTTACTGTGGCCAGTGGTTAAAGTTCCACCATGCAAAGGATTGTGGGCATTGAAGTCACCCAAAATGAGAAGGGAGGGGGGGGGGGGGGATCGTCAACTGAGAAAACAGTGAAGACAGTGTCTTCTGGGACTTGAATTCTTTGGGAGGGAGATACACATTGCAGATAGTAAATTTGATAGAGGTCTTCACATGAACAGCGACAGCCTTCAAATTTGTAGCGCGTGGCACATGTTTGCTGTACGCAGAGTCTAGAACATACATGCAAACACCATCTGATGCTCTTTCATAGTCAGTGTGACTCTTAAAATAGCCTCAGTAGCTGCAGAGGATGTGGGTTCATAAGAGAAACACACAAGAGACATCATGGCTCAGCCAAGTGATGGAAAAAATCACTACAGTTCCACTGATCACAGTGTCAGTACCCTGTGGCAGTGCGAAGGGACCAAGGAGGCAGGTCGTGCCTCAGGGCCATTTGCTGCTACTTGTTGTGAGGATACTGCATCAATATACATTTTTTCTGCATCAGGGTGTGTAGGTGGTCTGAAACCATAGGCACAATGATGAACGCATCCTTGCATATAGAGTTGGTGCATGCAGGGTCCGGTGGCACAGAGTGTTAGAGCGTAAAGTCAGCACCGGCACGCCAGTCAGGAGCGACAGGGAAAAGAAGGCTGCAAGAAGAAGTCAGCCAATCGCACTCTGATTGACCTCCCTTCCAGGACAACAACGCGACAGCAATGGCCCCTATGTGAGGAGGACATAAGCGCCATACCCGACTGATGACAGCCCACTTTAGCAGCGTCAACGATAGTCACTTCATTAGGGATCTCTTTGTAGGACAGACTTGTTTGTCTGTTCTGAAGAAGACTGATTATTTTGTATATCACCCTTTGCTCATGAGACATCTACCAAAGTTAACTATTCTACATTGTCTTATTGTACTAAAACTTATTAATACGAGTTGTTTGACTGTTTGTCTAGTGAACCGAGTACACAGGATTCCTTGACACAACAACATTTGGCGATAATGTGAATGTGGTGGCAGCTAGGTAACAATTCTTTTGTTGCAAGAAAAGACCAGAAGAAACTTATCATGAGTGGGTAACAGATTTGCAGGGTATGAGGAGGAAATGCAAATTCAAATGTGCTTATGGTGCTTTATATTCAGATGTTATGTTGTGCGATGCGATTGTGTACAATGTCGCAAATTCTAGATCAGTATGACTCGTGCCGTAGTGGCCAATAAATTTGAGTAGCCACCAGTTTGTTGGGTTGAGTCATCCCTTGCTCACGACCGGCCCAGTAGGCAGCAACAGCATGCATGCGCCAAGCCATGTAAACAGTTCTCTAAATGGGCAGCTGTATCAGTGAATAGAATTAAGTCATGCCCTCGGCACTATTCACGGCACAAACACCAAGATTGCCCTCCAGACAAGCACAGTGTAATGCCTGTGGTAAGAAAGATCAGGTACAATATGTACGTTTGCAACACAACAAACATTGAATTCTGCCCACTCATAAAAATCTAGTCACAAGGTCCATGTAATCAATGCAGTGTATTCAAAGCCTGCTGTAGGCATTAGAAAACTAGAAAGCAAACAGTTTCTTCAGTGCTATGCCAGTCCAACAAGCTTTTTGTTCATTTACATCTAAGTGGAAAACATGTAAAATTTCAGTTGGACATGGGTGCCTCTGTTACATTTCTGAATCGTAGCACATATGAACTGTTAGGCTCCCACACCTATCGAAAACTAGCACACACCTGACACTTTATATGGACAAAACATTTCCGTTCTTGGAAAATGTACTTTGTCTTCCACGTATCGCTCACAAACACAAACTGTGACTTTCACTGTGCTACAATCACGTGATGTGTGGACATATTCGACCTGGATTCGTTTGATATGTTTGGCTTTCAAATTCAGAACAATTTATTGTCAGTGAATGCATTCAATGCTAACAACAGTGTAGCTAGCTCACTTGCTGAAAGAATTCTCTGAACTTTTTTTTTTTTTTTTTTTTGGCAAAGCTAACAATTTTGTTGCACATTTTACTATGAAATGCAATGCTCAGCCAGAACTGTTCCCATTGCATTATGGGGCAAAGTGGATGCTAAACTTAAATAATTGCAAGATCATGGAGCTATTGCACCCAACAAGCTAGTCAATGGGCAAGTCCACTGGATTTGCTCCGCAAACGTACAGGCCGCATTCACCTCTGTGTTGACTTTAAGTCTACAGTCAACCTACATACTGTGATTGACACTTATCCATTGCCACACCCAGAGGATCTCGACAGATTAGGCACTGGTTGCTACTTTCCAAAAACTGATTTCGCGATGCTTATCTTCAGAAACCACTCGATGATATGATCCCAAACCATGTGTGCTGTGAACACTCATTTGGGCTTGTTTAAATATTTGCACCTGTCTTTTGGCAGTGCTACTGCACCCACCATTTTCCAAAGGTTTTTGGAACAGCTGACCCCAAGTACCAAACTGTCCAAACTATTTGGACAATATTGTCATAGCAGGTTGTACACCTGAAGAACACACTGCAAATTCCTGTGCCATCTGATGCAGGACTAAAGTGTAGACTGGACAAGTGTGATTTTTTTAAATCTCAGTTGCAGTGTCTTGGTCATGTCATAAACAGTCAAGGTGTACATCCTCTTCAGTCATGTTTGTTATCCATACAGGACCTGCCAGTTCCTCACAATGTCACAGAATTGCATTCAGTCTTAGGGAAAATGAACTATTAGATTCAGTTCATACCAAATGCAGCACAAATTGCATTGCTTGCATCACAAGAATGTCCCCTTTGTTTGTACAAATGTGTGCCAAGAAGCTTTTCAAAAACTTAAAGATGCATTGCTCAGTGATCAATGTTTGGTTCACTTTTATACTGTTGTGTTGCAAGCTGACACTTCCTCTTACAGAATCAATGCAGTGCTTTTACACAGTTTTGGTTATAAAGACGGGCCTATTGCTTTCGCATCAGAAGTGTTGTCCAAAGCACAATGTAACTATTCACAAATTGAGAAAGAGGCATTGGCTATGTTGTATGTTGTCACCAAATTCCACCACTATTTGTATGGCAGAAAATTCTACTTAGTAATGAATCACAAGCCATTGCAGTACTTGTTTCATCCCATGAAGCCAGTTCCTGTACGAACTGCTCAAAAATTGCAAAGATGGCTTTGTTGCTGTCTCAATACCAGTACGAGATTGTATATTGTCTGACAGCTCAACATGGTGACGTGGATGCACTTTTACGTCTTCTGATTGGCCCTGATACAGACTTTGATGCTTCTGCTGCATCTTGTTGACACATCAATACTCTCAATTCTGAATTGCTTCAATACTTTCCTCTGAAATAAAGGAAAATTGCACAGGACATGGAAGCTGGTTGAGATTTGAACATTTTGCTAAAATATATTCATACATCTTTGCCTCGCTCATTGCATAACATAAAGAACTCTGTAGTGCACCGATACTTTGCACATCGGCATAGCCTTGCTATAAAGCAAGGTGTGATTGTTGTTCAAAATGTTAGGTGTGTTGCAGTTACTTCACCAGGGACACTGGGGGATTGTTCGTGCACAACAGTTAGCATGTCAACACTGCACTTGGTAGGGTACGGACACTCAAATAGAACAGATGACGTCACAGTGTCTTGCATGTGTGGAAAATCAGTCTGCTCCGCCATAAAAATTCTTTGCACGGCCTAAGTCGCAATCACCATGGCAGTGTGTGCACATAGACTTTGCAGGACCTTTTTAGAACATTTGTTGGTTGATTGTGGTAGACTCTTATAACAAGTTTCCTTTTGCTGAGCCAATGAACTCTACAATGTCACGTCTATTTTTTGCCTCGCAAGTTTGCCTGAAGTCATAGTGTCAGACAATGGCCCTCAGTTCCTCGTCAAAAGAATATGAAACATTCTGTGACTGCAATGGCATACAGCATCTAACTGGTGCACCGTTCCATACACAGTCCGACAGTGAAGCAGAACATTTTGTCAGATCCTTCAAGCAGCAGATGGCCAAACTTTGCATCATACACACCAGGGATCAAGCATTTAAGCTGTTTCTAGCCTCCTACCATTCGCATCCACACCAGCAGAACTGCTTCACGGCTGACGCCTTCGGATGCTGCTCCACCCTCCTCAGCATCTGTTGCCCAAGGAAGGCTGCAAGTATCACTTCGCGCCACATGATATTGTGTTTTACAGGGTTTTTAGCGACAGCAGATGGTGGGCGCGAGGCAAGATCCTTCGTTGACTTGGCACATGCATGTATCTCATTTCAGGCCCAGATGGATTGCAGCACTGACATCACAATCAAATTCACCACTGCCATGTGCCCCATGGAGACAGAGCCTTCGCCTCCTCTCATCCTACCGATGGAGTTGAACCCGCCCACGCCGCAGTGACCGACACCTTCTACATTGTGATATGAGCCTCAGGAGGTTGACGCATACCCCGTTGGGCGATTTCTGGCGGACGTTTCCACCAGAGCGAAGGTCGGATGGCGGGGTGTGACCGGAAGTGTGACGTCCCCTGCAGCCACAGCTTCCAGTCCATCAGGGCGTCCACGCTCCTGCCCCCCTACCCTGCCCCCTTGTCATGCTCCACATATGACAAAAGTCCATTGTTTTGTGGGGGAGGAATGTTACGGCGTAAAGTCAGTGCTGGCACGCCAGTTGGGAACAACAGGAAAGAGAAGGCTGTGAGAAGAAGTCAGCCAATCACATGCTGACCAACCTCCCTTCCAGGACAACAACGCAAGAGGAGAGGCCCCTATGTGAGGAGGAAATAAGCGCCACTTCGATAACAGCGTCAACAATAGCTACTTTGTTAGGATTCTCTATGCAGCACAGACTTGTTTGTCTATTCTGAAGAAGACTGATTATTTTGTTTGTCACCCTTTGCTTGTGACACATCTACCAAAGTTCAGTATTGTATCTTGTCTTATTGTAATAAAACTCATTAATAAAAGTTGTTTGATTGTTTGCCTAGTGAACTGCGTAACCAGGATTACAAGACACAACAGGAAGGGCACCAGAATATCCTCCTTCTAGTGGCACTTCTTCTTTTTTTCCTTCCCCTTAAACAGTATCGACTTCTGCAAGGCCTTGTCTGCCCCAGATTCTAGAACATAGGAGGAACGTGAAGTCCTACGTCCCACAACCCAGGGCCTCTTCAGCACTGGCTCGTATCCAGTTGTAGGTAAGCAGAGTCTTGGGAAGGGAATGTCCTGATGGACCCCTTCCTGCTAAGGGATGCTGGAGGAGCGTGTTGCTTCTCCATGCGGGGGTTGGGAGTCGATGCTCCGAAAGTGAGTGGGTGCAGTCAAGCAGGCCTGACACAGAAAGCATGGAGGGTGATTTGCAGTCGCTCCACACGATTACCTCATCATAGCTATAGCATACGTCGTCATCATGTGTACAGTAAGTACACGACCATATTTCTTCTTGGTCTTTTGATATGTGAGTTGTTCAAGGGTATTGTATTCTTGGTTTTTCTTTTCTTGTTGGAAAACAGCAGAAATGGCACTGCTCACAGTTGACATAGATGATAGGAGAGGTACAAGGAATTTTTCTGTGCAACAGACGTCCACAATCCCTAAAAACAATGCTGGCACTTCAACGCAAAAGCATGTGTCCAAATCACATGCATTGGTAGCACTGCATGGGAGGAGGGCAATATGGCTTGACATTGTGGTAATACACCATCACCTTGACCTTCTCAGGCAACGAGTCACCTTCAAAGGCTGAGATGAAAGCTCCAGTATCCACACCATTACTCTTTGGTGCCTGGCTGGACATGACAGACAAAATGCACTCCACATTGCTCCATATTGGCACACAACTCATCATCCGTCTGTAGAAGAAGATCACAGTGAAAAATAGTGCCCTTTACCATTCTGAGACTGGTACGGGAAGTTATAGTTACAGGAATTTTACCAATTTTGTCAAAAGTGAGCAGTGCCTATGACAGCATGGGAGGCAGTTTTAATCAGAACAGAGCCACTTTTCATTTTTGAAACTGCTACTTCCACAAAACCTGTCCTGGAGGTCTTGAAGAAATAACAGTGGCTTTATAGTCAAAAAGATATTCCCATCAGTCCTAGTACACATCAAGTACTGAGGGGAGTGTTTGCCCTCTTGTATCTGAGCCCTATGTTTCTCCCATGGCACAGCAGAGAAAGAAATATTGTGGGTTTATCTCTCTCTGTGTAACAAGAAGTCTTACCTCCAGAGGAGACTGTTGCGGTCGTGGGGCCACCACCAGAATAAAGTTTTGAGTTCTTCATGTGTGAGTCCTCTGCCATGGGTGAAAGAGGGCTCTCCCCATGGGTAAACCCAGTTACAGCACCAGTTAGTTGCCTGGCCAGTAAGCCATTTTCCAGAGTCCCCATGCCCCAGCTGCAGTACGCATACTCCTTAGCATGTATGGTTGATTGGCTATTCATACAGTAAACAGCTTTTTAATACGGGTGATTAAAATTATTAAATATAAAACTGTATGTGAAGTCCAATAGTCCACTCTAGCTGTATTTATTCAAGTTAGTTAAAGACCCACACAACCAGTTTCGCGACTTCGAAGTTTCTCACTATCCTAAAAGAAAATACTCATTGCTTTAGGGCCCTGTAGGTGGTGTAGAAATGGTACTAGATGATGATGTAACACTCCACCACTAATGAAAATCATGTCAGTGAAGTGGTTTGTATGTGCCAGTCTGTTGTATGGAATCAACACAGTGAGATGGATTGATGTTAAGACATGATGGAACAGGAGAGAGGAGATGTTGTTTTTGGACATGTCCATGACCACAGAGTGAATGAAGTTACCTGATGTGTTGGTGTATCAACGTGGAGTGTCCAGCCCCTAACTCACAGGGACTGGAGATGAGTACCAAGCTCTGTCAATAACAAGCAGTTTCTGAGAAAACATGCTGATGGGAATTACATGCAATGGACATTTTGACCTGGGTATCTCTCGTAATTTAATAAACCGTAGAATAAAACTGAAGAAATTGCAGAAAGGTACTAACTTAAGGCAATGAGGCCTGGATAAGTTGAAAGGATCAGAGATTGTAGCGTGTTTCAGAGTGAGCATTGGGCAACGGTTGACTAGAACAAGGGAAAAAAATACAACTGAAGATGAATAGGTAGCTTTAAGAGATGAAACAGTGAAGGCAGCAGAAGATCTAACAAGATATTGAATTTAATGGATGAAAGGAGAAAATATAAAAATGTAGGAAATTAAGCAGGCAAAATGGAATACAAATGTCCAAAAATTAGGTTGACAGGAAGTGCAAAATCGCCAGGCAGGAATGGTTAGAGGATAAATTTAAGGATTGGTTTACAGGGTCTGTGACATCAAGGAATCACCAGTTTAGTATTGGAGGGAAGTGTGGGGGATAAAAATCATAGAAGATGACCAACAGATGAATATAGTAAGCAGATTCAGAGGGATGTAGGCTGCAGTAGTTATTTGGAAATGAAGAGGCTTGCACAGGATAGAACAGAATGGAGAGCTGCATCAAACCAGTCTTTGGACTGAACGCAACAATAACAATAACCTGACAGAAGGCCATTGCTTACAGTGGCACATAAAGCTGCTTGCTTTCAATGGGTCAAACAATACAGATATTGGACAATTGCTGTTTAGAAGCACATTCTTTGGTTCAAGTGTTGCAAGCTTTCTATTCAAGTGATGCAACATGTTTAGTTCACTGACAGCCCAATAAGGTGTTTAATCCACATGGAGCCTGTAGTCCATGTCAAGAGGTGGTTTAATGATGTTTCGGGGGTGTTTTCGTACTGTGACTTGGGGTCAACTCATTTGTGTCTCTGTGAAAGTGAACCAGGATGTTTATTTCATCATTCTCGGTGAGTGGTCATTGTCCTTTCTTCTTCGTTTTTCATGATGAGACCAGCTATGTTCACACGGAAGCGCACATATGTCCCTAGTTCAGCAAACACTCAGGCTCCCTATTCCACCTCAACTGGCCAGCTAAATCATTTAATCTTAATCCCATAGAAAATGCCTGGGACTATTTGCAACAGTGCCTGAAATGTAGCAGACATCAGCCCTGAAATTTGGTAGCTCCATGGTGTCTATGCAATGAGTGGTTTTAGCTGATTATGATGTACCTGAAGAAACTTATGGACAAACTCTCTCACCAAATTGAAGCCATTATCAAGGCTACACAAGGTGTTACATGATATTAGCGTGTGTCTCCTGTGGCAGACTAATTTTTTGTTCATTGTGCTTATGTATAACAGTAATGTATGCAGAAACTTGTGTATTGCCCTTATAAAAATGTTTCATTGTAAATCTTGACATTTCTCCTACAAACAACTCAAATGACTTGAAAAGTGTAGATAAAGAAATACATAAATCACATTTTAAAGTCCTTTAATATTATTTCTCCTGCCATATAAAACTTTCTTATCATGACTTATGTCATGCCCTTCATGCTATTAAATGATATTTCTTGTACTTAAATATGGGTAGCTCAGAAACGAACTGCACAAATACAATGAGATCCACACACACACACACACACACACACACACACACACACACACACACACACACAAACTGACACCTCTAGTTTATTTTTCTTTTGTTTCTTGCATTTCCATAGACCATATTCCTAAAACCACCCTGATGTGCAGCATGTCAGTAGGTTTCGAAATAAGATACATTTTCTCTGTGTAAATATGTCTACATGGTGGCCATCAACTTTTTGTTTCAATCTTAATCTAAAACAAAATTTGGTAAATATAACTCAGACACATCCATACTATCTACTCAGAAGTTCATCTATGGAGTAAGACTTGTCAAGTAGTGTCTATTCAAATTTGTTTTTAAAACTTCTATTATCTGCCAGAACTTAAAATTCGTAAGAAAGGAGCTCAAATATTTTTATGGCTGCATGCTTTTCTCCTTTCTGTATGAGAGTAAGGGTAAGATGTGGATAATGGAGGCTATTTTGTTCATAGTATTACATTTACGAATGCTACCATTATTTTCAAATAGTGCCCAGTTCTTTACAACAAAACTGATATTGAAGAGTAAATGTATTATGAGGTTGTTATTTTATATGCCTAATTTTGTAAACAGTTGCCTACATGGAGTTTGAGGATGAACCTCAGATTCTATCTTCATAGCATGTTTTTGTGCAATGAATAATTTGTTTCAATGCAGAAAGTCAACAATACAAGATGATGTAGCTGTTATCAGCCTCTCCCTGTACTGTCTAATCTATTTAAATATACAAAGCCCACAAAATATTTGCTCCCATTTCATTTTTGGTTGTTAAACTAAGCAGTTTCATTATGATACAAATATATAAGTAATAAAGAAATTATATTCACCAAACATAACTCACCCAAGCTCTGGCAAAGAAAGGCAAGTTAGGTACACAAATATATCTGACCACATTCCTAGTGAATTAAAGGACCTGATAGAGAATAAAATACAGGGTGAAGCCATACTCAAATCATTATTTGTTGACAGCATCTACAACCCCACAGAATAATTTCTGAATAGATACTACCAGCCTATGTGTGTGATGGTGGGTAGAGGCGAGTGTGTGTGCATACGTGTTTAACAATTAATTAGTTTGGGCATACATAACTATTATGTAAATGCATTTTAAAACCTTTCATACCAATGGACAACTTGCAGCAATATTTTCAATGAGAATATGAACAAGCCACTTTCAAAAACTAAATTATATTTAAATTTTGGCAGCTCAGAAAAAAATTTCACAAATACAAAGATATCTATTGATTTTTTATAAAGCCACAGAAGTACTCTGGCTGAGAAATTCCTTCATGTTAGACTTGTCACTATTTGTATGACTGTCACAAAAATACTCAGGTATCACGACTGTGTATAGGCAGAGACTGTGAACACTCAGTGGCCAACATAAAGAGCAGAAAATATCAAGCAGGTAAGTGTTTTTGGACTGCTATAGGCAAGATGTATTTGATGTGTTTTCCCAGATTGTATAAGGCAACAAGAATGAATCTCCTACATCAATGCAGAATCAAAACATCAATAAATGAACCTTTTCAAAACCAAAAACCTTTCGACTAATCTAATTACTTTAGCTGCAGTGTTATAGTTATTATTTTCTCGGACAAAAGAGGATTCATATGGGCAGTATATGATGTTGGTGAACAACTATAGGAGGTGTGTACTGCAAACCACTCACTGAATTGAGAATTGATGATATAGGAAACTGTCATCTGTGACTGTCTCTTACTGAAGATAAGACTCACCATTTATCATTCCAAACTTATCAATCTCTTACCCTACAGTCCTGACTTCACATCCAGTGACTATTACCTTCTATTACACTTGAAGCAATAGTTTGGTGGGCAAAATTTAAAGATTGTGAGGATCTCAAGGTCATAATTGTAATCTGGTTCAATTCTAATGTGAAGAATTTCTACTCGGACGAAATACAACACCACAAAAAATTGTTAGAAGTGAACAGCAATTACGAAGAAAAATAAAGTCGGTAGGTAGGAAATTAAAACTGACAATAAAAGGTGTATGTATTGAACATATTCTATTTCATGGCTAAACACTCCTTCCATTTTGAATGTGCCGCGTGTAATCTTTTTCTTTAAACCAATTAAATTTTCAATATCAAAATTTGATGAAGGTGTATGTAAAATAACTAATAACAAACAAATTATGTGGATAAAAACTATGTTGATGGCAACTTAGACCAAACTGTTATGCTCAATCATGAAAGTAACATTGAATAAGTATTAAAATATGTTTGCCTCTGCTATCCTGAAGTATAATCACAAAATGTGTGTGTGTGTGTGTGGGGGGGGGGGGGCGGGGGGGGGGGGCGCGCAAGAGAGATGGAGAAAATATATCCATCCTTGTTAAAATAAAAGCTAGTTTAGCTTCGTCAATGGAGTAGGAGTTGGCCACTAGTAAGTCTTTCAGGCTCCTTTTAAACTGATCTTTATTTGTAACTAAATTTTTTATATTTACTGGCAAATTATTGAAGATGAGTGTTCCTGAGTAGTGGACCCCTTTTTGAACTAAAGTAAGTGCTTTTAAGTCCTTGTGCAGATCATTTTTGTTCCTGGTATTGTATGTATGAACTGAGCTGTTTGTTGGAAAAAGAGATATATTATTTAGGACAAATTTCATTAATGAGTAAATATACTGAGAGGCAGTAGTTAGTATACCCAGTTCTTTGAAGAGGTTTCTACAGGACGTCCGTGAATTTACTCCACAAATAATACGTATTACGCGCTTTTGGACTCTGAAAACTTTTGTTTGACTTGAAGAGTTACCCCAAAATATTATACCATATGACATTATGGAATGAAAGTAGGCAAAGTATGCAAGCTTTTTCATTTTTATGTCGCCTATGTCTGCTAACACTCGAATTGCAAACACAGATTTGTTAAGGCGTTTCTGCAGTTCTGTGGTGTGCTCTTCCCAACTGAATTTATTATCAAGTTGTAATCCCAGGAATTTAAGACTGTCAACCTCTTCTATCTGCTCTTCTTTGTATTTTATGCATATGCTGGGTGGAAACCTCTTACAGGTTCTGAATTGCATATAGTGAGTCTTTTCGAAGTTTAATGTCAGTGAGTTGGCTTTAAACCATTTATTAATATCCATGAAAATATCATTAGCAGATCTTTCTAGAACTACACTTGACATACTATTTATTGCAATACTTGTGTCATCTGCAAACAAAACGAACTCTGATTCTGGCAGTGTAACTGATGAGAGATCATTGATGTACACAAGAAAAAGCAATGGCCCTAAGATGGATCCTTGTGGGACACCACATGTAATTTCTTCCCATTCTGATGATGACTGATGAGAAACAAACCCTTGGAATGCCAAAATCGTAAGTGAACTGTCATATATAAAAGTGTATTATACAATTTTTGCAACATAATAACTGCTGCTAAACTATCTATATTCCACACAGGCTGTGTTCTCAACTACTATAAACAACGTACAGTTCCACACCAGCAGAAGACGACATTGGACATCAATTTCTGGTCAACATCTGCCTCCCCCCTCCTCATCCTCCTAATACTCCAACAGCCCCTTCAGTAGCGAACAGTAAACAAAAAGTTATAAGTTAGTCTAGTTTAACACAATTTATTTTTATGTAACAGTTTTCTGTGTGCACAAGCACCTAAAGATGGGCAGAACAGGCTTGAAATGCATTGTAGTATGTCAAATTATATCTAAAACAAATAAGTAATGTAATACATCTTTTGCACATTTTTCTTCAACAACATTTAGTATGTGTACACAAGCATCTTTTACTAGGATATTAATGCAACAGAAAATGTATTACTATTTCAATAATTTCTTACTTTATTGAGAACAAATTATTTCCAGAATGGACAGCATCTTTTGTAGTTCTGGTACACTACATCATTATGAGTAAGCCTGGAAAATGATAATGAAGAAATACTTAAAAATTTTGCCTGGAGCTTAACATAACTGTCCTGACTTGACGTTCAACAGCTCAGAACATTTTTATGTTCCACTTCTACCAGTGTTTCAGATGTCAAGTGAGCAAGGGGAGGCTTCTTTACTACTTACCCAGTCAAGACTGTCCAAATTCTGCAATGCCATTGGTTTCTCACTATGGTCACATTATGACTTTTCTTCCTCTCTGATCACTCTTTGCCACAATACCTTTGACTTCCAACTAGAGATATTCAACTTTATTTTTTTGTCTATTGCTAATTCTATCATCATAAATAAGTCCCCATTACAGGTGGGATATTGTAGTGATTTGAGAATTTACACGTAAATTCTGGAAACACTCGACCTTCTGCCGCCTGGAACATCTGATATTTTAAAGATAAGTGCGTGAGAGAGAGAGAGCCTATTTACTGCGCAACACGTCTGTGTGTGCAGAATGGACGTTGGTCATGGGAGGACAGGAGCTGCATCAGACAAGCGACGCCAACAAGTGTTTGCCGCTCACGCCATAGAACCTCTATGGAAAGTACAAGGAGTAATTATGTGTTATTCCTTAGTGGTCGAATAATTGTAATCGTTATAGACAGTTGAAAAGAAGCAAGACTTGTCTTTGAATTTCTAGTGGTTATTAAACCCACCACATTTTAATTATATGTAATTGTATCTAATGGTTAATAATGCAGATGGCCTTGCAAGAGTTTGTATGCTTATGTGAAACTTGTGGAAATGAAAATATACCTGAACTGAACAAAGTATTATGAGGGTACCGAGTTATTTTGTGTGTGTGTGTGTGTGTGTGTGTGTGTGTGTGTGTGTGAGAGAGAGAGAGAGAGAGAGAGAGAGAGAGAGAGAGAGAGAGAGAATTTTTTTAATTCCTCTAACCAGCATTATTTCTTCAGAGAAGAAGTTGTCAAGATCGACGCAGATGCGTATCCAGAGATGAGGATCGGCTAAACTTTTCAAGTCAGTCAACTGTAGTAAGAGAAGTGTGAAGTTCACAACCCAGTTTTGCACTGTTTCTCTTGTCACCAAAACCATTAGAACGTGGCGACCAACGTGATCAGAACTTGAAGAAAGAGGAATTTTGAAACGAAATCCAGGTAAGAAGATTTTGCGAGTTGCCATAGTAACCAATAGTAACAAGACAGGGAAATTGTTTCACAGAGTTAGATTCTGCATAAGCGGTAAAAAATTAATAAATACCATAAAAGAGAAGACATAAGGAAAATCTCAACAGTTTAGTCGTAGAAGAGTTACGACGAGATCTATTCGACAACGAAGATCCACTGTGGAGAGTAAGCAGCCCTCACACACATCGCGGAGACGTGGACGCCATAACCAGCAATTAACGCCAACGGCGCCAGCTGCTGTTCACTGGTGCTGACTACAAATCCGTTCACCAGCACTGACGCTGAAACCAATCTTCGATGCTGCCGGCACCCGTGCTGTTCACCGGCACCGATTCCACACTGGCTCACTGATGCAGCCTAAAACTCTATGCCGGGTGAGTGAAATACAATAATTATTTGAGTGTGAAGTTAAGGGCACTGTTCAATAATAGACTCTTAGTATAGTTATTATACTCACAGGTGAATTTTTTTAATGATCACTAGATCTAAGAGTAAGAAGTGATATGGATAATACTCAAAAAATTGGGGAACTATCAGAACCAGCCATGGCCATGACAGTGAGTAGGGAAATGCCAGTCAGGTCTGAAGTAGTGAATTTAATCAAAGCTCAACACGTGCAAATTACTACTTTAAGCCTCAAGTTAGACTCAGTGAATACTCAGTTGAATGCTAAATTAGCTGACCAGCTGGAAGCAGAGAGCAAGGTTTTTAAGTTCTAAATTCAAGGCATTAAATGGTAGAGTGGAGAGTTTGCAATTAGATTTAAAAAATGAATTAAGTAATTCCTTGACTATCCAGATGAATCAAATGTTTACTGACTTTAGCCAAAAGCAGAATGACCAATTGTAGAAGTTGACACAGAAGTTAGAATTTGATATTGAAGACAAATCTAACAACGCAGAAGCTGAACTTGATGAAAAGTTAGGATCATTTCAAAGTGTATACAGTGTTACATTTGACACTGTAAAACAAAGATTACACACTTTAAAGTAAAGTGTTGGTAAGCAGTACAAACTAATTCCTATAGTCCAATCGCAAATTGCAGGCGTTAACACACGAGTAGATAATGTGGAACGCGACTTTAAGGAGAAAATAGTCTCTTCGGACTTAATAAATATCAATAATATTGAGGAACAGGTAGAGGAAATAATCGACAGAGAAGTTGCCATAAGGATAATCTCCAGAAACGTATTAACTGTTGCTTTTTTCCAAACTTAATGATAATAGCAATGTTATTGATGTCTTGTGTGAAGAATTCAAACTTGTCCATGACAGAGTAGAAAATAGAATAACTTTACTTAATGTTGTGTTTGCTAGTAAAGTGGTATTAGTTTTGTTGTGGGGAGGCTTTAACAAAAAATTTAACAAGAAGTATTGGTCCGTTAAGTAACCGAGCGAGATTAATGTCAGATCCATGGGATCTGGGCGGAGACACATCCGTCTCCCAGGGACGTTAACGTTCTGTGTTAATGGGCGGAGTGCCAGCCGGAGTGGCCGAGCGGTTCTAGGCGCTACAGTCTGGAACCGCGCGACCGCTACGGTCGCAGGTTCGAATCCTGCCTCGGGCATGGATGTGTGTGATGTCCTTAGGTTAGTTAGGTTTAAGTAGTTCTAAGTTCTAGGGGACTGATGACCTCAGCAGTTAAGTCCCATAGTGCTCAGAGCCATTAATGGGCGGAGTGACGACCATCGGATCCCTAGTTGTTTTCGGTGTTTCTTCTGCAATAAAATTTTCCTGCACTGAATTCCCCCCACTTCTTATACTATCCCCCAACTTCTTACACTATCCCCCTACTTCTTACACTATCCTATTATCCATTGTTAGAGAAACATACCAGTGTGGAATTGTGATAACATCACCCAAAACTACTCTTGGTATGTGATTAAGTTGTCCTCAGTTGTTAGAGGATTGAGCCCACTAAATATTTGGAAGAAGTTGTCCTCGGTTGTTGGAGGATTGTGTCTGCTAAGTATTTAAGTCATCTTAGTGGTTAGAGAGTAGGGCGTTATGCCCGCTAGGAAATTTTATGGCGTCATCCTCGGTTATTCCAGGGACACCCCTTCCTGTCTTTGTCCCACATTGTCTCAACTTATTTTGACTTGCTAGGTGGCAACATGCGATAAAGATTAAATCTGCTTGGAAAGCCATTCTCTCCCACAGTCTCAAACGTAATGTCAACAGCAGCCGACGTGGTCTCCACGTATAGTTAGATCTTATTTTTGCCTAGCCCGACAGTCTCTTCCACCATCCACGTATAGTTAGGTCTTATTTTTGCCTAAGCTATTCTTTGAAAGTAATCTCTTATTCAGTTTGTCTATGTAAACCTGGGTGCAGAGGTCTTAATAAATTTCGAAGGATATTACATTAATAGAAGATATGATATTGTATGAACAATTACATAATTGTGATAATATGATACATAATTTTATACTTAATGCAGAATGTTTTTTTACCTTTTATAATGTGTGATGTAAATGGGAGGGTTTGTTTAAATTTTGAAAGGGGTGGGTAGTGTAACTAATAGCATGATTTACTCCAACAGATAAATCATGACTAACACTAAACACACATCACACCTTCCAGACAACCCTCGCAGACAATTGGAACTGATTCTTCACCATTTGCTGTTCCATAGGTGTTGCTAAGATTTTTCTTCGGCGACCTCAAGGGTCTAGATGAGAATGTCCGTTCTATAAGAGATGATTTAACACCATACCTCCTCCGGCTTCTCACTCGAGTACCGGCGAGGTGGGGATCCTGGGGAAGGGGGGTGGGAAGGGTTTCCTGTCTTTGGGGCTATCTTCTTTCTCTTCTTCGATCTTGGTAACCATTTCTACTTTTTCCTTTCTTACTTCTCATTTGAGTACCTGTCTATCTTTCCCCCTTTACATATTCATATACTTCTATCGCTAAAGTCCTCCTTATTTTCCATGGCTTCCAATAATCTTCAACTTATTTCATATAAGTAGGCCGAAGAATCAGGATACACAGACACACTTACACATACACACAACGAAACACGAAGATGCAAACAATGAAAGGACAGATTGAAATGATCATTCCATATCGCATATGTGCATAAGTATAGAAGAACTACACTAATTTTACATCGAGTATACCTAAGTAGAAAGCGTGAGTAATTAAGGAGAGCATAGGCCAGAGAGGAAGGGTTTGTGATAATTGTTAAGGAAGGTCAGTCTGACAAATATTCTGACGACTGGTAGGATAGTGGGACTCTTATAACACAAGTAATCATAATTTGTATGAATAGTGTATAGAGGTAGAGTATATACCAAGAGTACAATATCTGAAAAGTGGAGGAGGACTCTAAAGTACTAAATGAAGTATTAAAAAGTGAGTGTGAAGTGTGAAACAGATTTTGTATTTTTACAACAGAATATTTAATTATAGTGAACATAAAGATGTATACTCGGGTAATGAACCTAGAGACCTACTCATAAAGGATAAGGAGGGCGCACCCAGAATTTATTGGATATAATGGGCAGATAGGCAGACCGAAGAAAGGCTGACCTATACTGTGTGGACAGGGGCACCAAGAAGCGGATTGATATGTACCATAGGAGAAAAGGAATTTAAAGGGGTGTACCTACCAAAATGGAAGGAGAAAGGGCACTCATAGGGTCAACCCACGTGTAAGGTATAGATGCTGATCTAAGGGGAAAAGGACAGTATCGCAACAGAAGTCACACATTTTGTATGAATTATTCTGGTAAGTTTGAATTCTATACTTCACTAGCATTATTATGTTTTATGAGTGTCAACAGGAACACTTTTATTTTGCCCAGGGTTCCTCCAGACTACTATAAGTAATGAGGCCATTACATACTAAAGACGTAGTACAGAGAATTAGAATAAAGACTGAAATATTCAAGGGTCCATGACACCTGGAGTTTACAATTAGAGCTGAAGGGAGAGTCCTCACCATTCATAAGTAAGGGTGATGAAAAATGAAATCATAAATAGAGGCTTATGTTCAGAAGAAGAAGAAGAAGAAGAAGAAGAAGAAGAAGAAGGAGGAGGAGGAGGAGGAGGAGGAGGAGGAGGGAGGGAGGGAGAGAATTTTTTTTAATTCCTCTAACCAGCATTATTTCTTCGGAGATGAAGTTGTGGAGATTAACACAGCCATGTATCCAGAGAAGAGGAATGGCTATATGTTTCAAGTAAGTCAACTCTAGTAAGAGAAGTATGAAGTTCGCAACCCAGTTTTGCACGGCTTCTCTTGTTGCCAAAACTGTTAAAATATCTCACCCTATCATTCCTTTTTAACCTTTCCCCTGTTCCTCTCTGATGAAGGAAATATTAGTTCCACAAGATAGGTAGAGTATTGAACTTTTACACTGAACAGCCAAAAAACTGTGATCACTCCCCACCTTGGTGTTGGCTGCCGCCTGGTGGCATCGCGGGCACGTGACGTGGTAATAAAAGTATGCAAGTGGAACAGATACGGATGGGGGATCACCCTAGTGAAGATATGGGCCGCAAAAGCAATTGAGGTAAGTGTCTTTGACGAAGGAATTATTATTATTATTATTATTACAAAGAGCCTGTGAGCAAGTACATTGAAATCGGTGACACTGGTCACATATTCATCTGCTCTGTCATGAGCATCTACGGAAAGAGGTAGGAAGACAGTGAAACTACCACTAAGCACTAAATGGTTGGATATCCACAATTCTTCACAGAACATGGGGATCGGAGGCTTTTCTACTGTGTAAAGCAGGATAGATGGTGATCTGTAGCATCTCTGTCAAAAGAATAAAATGCTGGTGCATGCACAAGTGTTTTGGAGCACACTGTTCATCGTACATGGTTGAACATGGAGCTCCGTAGCTGACCACCCCTGTGTGTTTACATATTAATCTAATGACATCGTCAACTACGATTTCAGTAGACATGGGACCATCAGGATTCGACCGCTGATCAATGGAAACGAGTTGCCTCTTTGAGCGAATTGCATTTTTGCTACACTAGGTCACTTGTCTCCACAAACATTGTCATTGAGGTGAGGTGAACAGTGACTCAAAACGTGCAGTGTGCCACGTATGGAGGCTGGTGGAAGCAGTATTTTGTTGTGAAAGACATACTCCTGCACTTGCATGGAACATGTGGTAGTAACTGATGACATGCTGATAGCTGCGAACCACCTGCATTCCTTCATGCTTGATGTCTTTCCCAACACCAAGGTCATCATTCAGCAGTATAATTGTTTGTGTCTCAGAGCCAGAACCGTGCTACAGTGATTTGGGAAGCGTTACAATGAACTCACCTTGTCTCAGCATCCAAATTCACCCAAGGTAAATCCTATGGAACTGATTTGGGTCACTATCGGGTTCAATCACCACATATGCAAATCAGCAGCTCACTATTTACACGAATTACATGGCCTGTGCATAGTCATCTAATGCTACACACCTATCAGCAAACTGTCTGATCCCTGATACACAGAATCACTGATGTATTTCATTTCAAAGACAGACAAACAATAAACAAGCTATTAAGCATGTGGTCATAATGTTTTGGCTCATAAAGGCATATGTGTTTACAATACATTTTACCTCCTGAAGACAGTTACCGGCCAGTGATCCTGTCTAAAAAAAATTATTAGTTTTCTCATTTGAATATTCTTCTGATATAATTAGATAAAACATCTTTTCTTGTGCATCCATGTTTGTCATTTCTCTTCTCTGTTCTAAATTTTACATGCTGGAGAGACTTACCTTCATACTGCACTTCATGGCTTCCAAAGAACAATGCTTTATTCTGAAAGTTAAATATTCACTACTGTTTGTCACATTATGTCACTGACTCAGAAAAAAATCCATATTCTGAGTCCTAGTGTTGTCCATTTTAATTGAAATACGTATTTTTCATTTTAAACTGAGTATGTAATGTAATTCACTGATGTAAAAAGTGTGTCAAATGTGTGTAACGCATAAAACTAACAGTTGCAAAAAATGATTATGAGTGGCAGAATTATTATTACCACTGTATACTACGTACCAGAGGGTACTATGTACTTGTATTGGTCACTCCCTGTATTATTCCATTTGCTAAAGGAGCAATGGAAAAATGCCAATTGTACACCTCCATACACATCCTAATATTATTTTAACAATCCAAGTTGCAGACAAGCACAATGAAAAGACTAACATATTAAGCTTTTGGCTAAAGCCTTCCTCAGAAAAGAAAGGAAAACACACAAACATTCACACAAGAAGGCATACCTCACACCCATGTCCACTATCCCCAGCAACTTTAGTTGCAATGGAGTCATTACCTTGAATGAAAGTGGTATTTGGGAGTGGGACAGGGGAGGGGAGGGGAGGGAAAGCAAAGTATGGGTATGGGGAGAGAAGAGAGCTGTCTGGCAGTGTGTGCAGGGCCTACCGTAGAAGATTCCAGGACAAGGCTCACGCATGCCCCGTCAGACAACACCCACCTGTTTGAGTTCATTTAGCTTATAATATGCTGGTGGAAGATTATCTGTTGATGTTTTCCAGAGACAGTTACACAGTTTTGTCTAAAAAAGAATTTGTAGTACATGGGTTCAGGGATGCATTCTTGCCATGTGAATTCAGAAACCATTTGCCTAATGTAGTCTGCCTATATGCAATGCTTTTCATAGCACTGACATTCTGTGTATTTAGAAGCGCACCTAATGCTTCTTTTGCAGACCTGTTTAGGTGTGTGCAGTGGTTAGTAAATAGCAGACACATGCAACGATCCCTATCCTAGTCATACATACTGCGTGTTTACAAACAGAGGCAGATGACAACAGCAACACACCACTCTGCATACACACCAGACAACAGCCACACACCGGTCTCCAGTGGGCTACATTTGAGGGATCAGCACTGGCCACCAGCAGCATGCACAGACGATCGCTGCACTGCGAACACAGGACTGCCTTTCATCCAAGTACACATGTGAGATGTGTCCGGATGTCATGTTTTACCTCACAGAAATCATTTCACTGGATGTCTTATGATGCTGCACAACCACTAGCCGAGCAGTTGCTCCCGTTTCAGGCTCAATGCCATCTGTCCCTTGCAGCTCATCCATCCGTAGCAATCTTCAGCAGCCATCTTCAGTGTTGTCCCATCTCCGACTGACCTACACAACCCAGGACTCCAACCTAGATACCAACTGGCCTGCACACAACTGTGCTGGACAATAGCCTGGGCACTTGCTGGATCACCATCTAGACCATCAAATGGAAATCACCCAGCCACCGACCAAGGACACCAAGTTGCAGTTTAGTGAGTGACTCTTAGTTCCTATTTCATGTCATAACAGTGACCTGTTCGCTTGTGTATTGCCAATAAAAGTGTCTCTCTCATTTTAGCTGGTGGACTGACGTTATTATGAGCTATCGTTGCCACCTTGTAAGGACCAAGACATAAATCTAGTAACAGTTGTGTTGTAGATGTAAGCAGCTTCAGTAGAGAGTTTGTCACTAACCGTAGGATGCACCTAAACAGGTCAGTACAAAAAGTGTAAGGTACCATTCTAAATTATGGAAGAAATCAATGTTATAAAAAGCAACGCATATAGACACCACTACATCAGACAAATGGTTTCCAAAAATCACAGGACGAGATACGAGTTCTTTTTTGGACAAAACCCAGAAACCGAATCCGGAAAGCATCAGCTATGAATCTTCCACCAGAATATTATAGGCTGGTGTAATAAGCTAAAAGGACTACCAGACAATGTGCACGACAATGGAAGTATAAATCACATTCATGTACTATGCTTCACTGAACATTATTTCTGCGCACGGGTGCAAAGACTACAATATCATATCTTCAAACTGCAGAAAACAAAGAAAAGAAGGAGATGTAGCTACTTTTATTATGAATTGTGTCAAGTGTAAAGCAATTGCTGTGCACAACTTTTGTTTAGAACAACGTTTTGAAGCATGTGCCATTGAATTTTCTAAATGTAGTTCTGCCCTCCAATATGAAGTTCCTGAGACACAGTAGTGAGAAGATAGTGTAGATAATAGTTCCATTAAAACAATAAAAACCTGCTCTGATCAATTGCACAAATTTTTAGCCCATATATTTAATGCTTCTACGTATCATGGTGTCTTCCCAGATGGAAAGAACTTGCTATGCTGAACCCACTCCACAAAAAGGGAGACCCAAGTCATAAACTATCATCCCATCTCTCACTTGACCACATTCGCAAAAATCCTTGAGAAAATACCACATTCTAGAATTGTGTCCTCAAAAAGTTTGAAATCTTCAATGATTGACAGTTTGGTCTCCAACTGATGCCACATTTTCACTTACGAATGATGTATCTGAATCCCTAGATAAAAAAATTAAGGTAGTTGGGACATTTTGTGATCTTTCTAAGACTTTTGACTGTGTCGATCACAAAATACTTCTCAACAAAACATGCCACTGTGGGAATTAGAGGGGCAGTGGGAAATTGGCTAAATTCCTACCTCAAAGACAGGAAGCAGAAGATAGTTTTTAATGAGGGCAGCAAAGCAGGTGATGGGGTAGAGTCCAACTAGGACACTGTAGTCTGTGGAGTCCTTTAAGACTCTGTCCTTGGTCCTCTACTGTTTCTTATATCCCTAAATGACCAACTTTTATCATACAAAACATGGAAGTTCACTATGATTGCTGACAATACCAGTGCCGTGATTAACAACAAACTGTCCACCAATAGAGTAGCTGATGTCAACAAATTACTTTGAGAACTCTTAACCTGATTCAGTGTAAACTTACCAACAGTAAACCTGAGCAAAACTAATTACATTCAATTCAGCTTCAATCATAAATTTGCACAGGAGATAACTATCATACAGGAGAGTCAGCAAATACAAAGGGTACACTGCACCAAATTCTTAGACCTGAATATAAACAGTAGGGTCAGCTGGAACATCACATCACATCCTCCAGACACTAAAAGGATTATCTTAAGCTACTCTCACCATTAGAAGAATCTCACAATTTAGAGACATCAGTATCACAAAGTCTACAACTTTGAGTTCTTCCACTGTACCATGTGATATGAAATTATCTTCTGGGGTAGTTCATCGACAGCAAAGAAAATTTTCTTTCTGCAGAAAAAGGTTGTCTGAATAATGTGCAAAATATCCCCGAGAACCTCCCGCCATAATCTCCTTAAGAAATGTGGGATACTTTCCACGACTTCCCAATATATCTATTCAATTAGGAGTTTCACGGTTGACAGTCCTGCCTACTATGAAACCAATGGAAGGTTCCACGATTGCAGTGCAACAAAGAAGGCTTACATCTATTGTGATATCAAAAATCTAACTCTGGCACCGTACTCCAGGGCTAAATATTTAATTCACTGCCAAACTACATCAAATGCATGCATTATTTAAATATAAATTAAAGACATATTTACTTGAAAAAGCTTTTTTTTTTTTTCATTAGATGAATTTTTGAACTGGGAAGTGTAGACTTTGTATGCATATAAATTTACTGTGTGTTCATTAAGTTTTGTACATGTGTTAATGCTTGCATGACATCTTTTATCACCTTGCTTAGAAATAAATTCCAATTCTTATCCATCTGCTGATCACAACAGAGTAAATAATTCACATAGAAAAAATTTCTGTGATGAAATATTCTAAATTTATGATTTACTAACAGCACGCGCACCTCAAAATTCGACCCCACAAATAACTATTTGTTTTATTATTGACAAGCCTTACCTGAAAGCCCTCAGTTTCTTCTTTCTAAAGATCATTTTTTTTAATCTGTGTATTTGAAGAGTTACCTTTATTTAAAATTGTCATGACTGTTCTGGAATGCCCAAATCTTAAAATGTCATCTTTTTGAAAATACACTGTTACAGACTTGTAGCCCTATTTTAACAGATGAATTTTTGAAGAGAAGTGTAGGCTTTGTGTGCGTGTTAATGCCTGCATGGTGTCTTTATTAGTCATTAAAAAGTCTGACATTTGAATTTATAGAAAATTCTTACCAGGCTTTTCTAAATTATAGATATATCAGTGCATGCCCAAAATTCCGCTCCTTGAAACGTGTCCTAGCATTTATAACTTTTTAAGGCTACTTAATCAATTGATTCAAATAACTTCATTGCCTAATCTGTACATGTATTCTCCACTACTTCTGTCTTTTTATGTTACTGCTTAAAGGGTATTACCTTCTCACTTTTAACAATAAGTGGTAACTGACTACACACTTCTTTATGCATGCACTGTGCACAAAGCCACAGCCAGTGTGCAGTTAGTTGCCACATAATGTTCACAGATCAAATAGTCTGTCGGCAGCCAACTTTCAGAGTGTAACTCAGCTCCATGTTACTCAATCTCATTGTGTTTTTATAGAACTGTTTTTATACAATCTGTCAGCATTGAGCTCCAGTTATGTAAAGTTGCATGTCAGCACTATATACAGTTGATACTATAATGTCCATCTCCAAGGGAGTTACTATAATATATAGTCTCTTGTGTTGACAACTTATTGAGTAAGGGCACTGCCACCTGGTACATGTTGTCAGACAAACAGCTGAGCATCAACAACCAAAATCTTGATAGTAAATGTGTGCATAAAAAAACTTTAATTATGAATACAGTTCACTCAAAGCTGTGGGCAATCAACAACTGGGCTTTAGAAGAGGAGGAAGACTTCCAAGGAACATAATTGTCAGGTCAACAAATGTACAATCAGATGCATGGACAGAGTTGGTTGGATTATATGGTACAAAATGTATTGTGAGAAAGAGCCAGGTCACAATCATGAGCAGTAAGAGGCAGATGACTACCTCAGGATTTAAGGGGACATTTTCAAATAACTCTGGAAGTGTAGTGGAAACATAAGGAGGAATGATGACAAAGTCAATGACATCTACATCTACATTTATACTCCGCAAGCCACCCAACGGTGTGTGGCGGAGGGCACTTTACGTGCCACTGTCATTACCTCCCTTTTCTGTTCCAGTCGCATATGGTTCGCGGGAAGAACGACTGTCGGAAAGCCTCCGTGCGCGCTTGAATCTCTCAAATTTTACATTCGTGATCTCCTCGGGAGGTATAAGTAGGGGGAAGCAATATATTCGATACCTCATCCAGAAACGCACCCTCTCGAAACCTGGCGAGCAAGCTACACCGTGATGCAGAGCGACTCTCTTGCAGAGTCTGCCACTTGAGTTTGCTAAACATCTCCGTAACGCTATCACGGTTACCAAATAACCCTGTGACGAAACGCGCCGTTCTTCTTTGGATCTTCTCTATCTCCTCCGTCAACCCGATCTGGTACGGATCCCACACTGATGAGCAATACTCAAGTATAGGTTGAACGAGTGTTTTGTAAGCCACCTCCTTTGTTGATGGACTACATTTTCTAAGGACTCTCCCAATGAATCTCAACCTGGTACCCGCCTTACCAACAATTAATTTTATATGATCGTTCCACTTCAAATCATTCTGCATGCATACTCCCAGATATTTTACAGAAGTAACTGTTACCAGTGTTTGTTTCGCTATCATATAATCATACAATAAAGGATCCTTCTTCCTATGTATTCGCAATACATTACATTTATCTATGTTAAGGGTCAGTTGCCACTCCCTGCACCAAGTGCCTATCCGCTGCAAATCCTCCTGCATTTCGCTACAATTTTCTAATGCTGCAACTTCTCGGTATACTACAGCATCATCCGCGAAAAGCCGCATGGAACTTCAGACATTAAAGCAATGGTCCCATAACACTCCCCTGTGGCACGCCAGAGGTTACCTTAACGTCTGTAGACGTCTCTCCATTGATAACAACATGCTGTGTTCTGTTTGCTAAAAACTCTTCAATCCAGCCACACAGCTGGTCTGATATTCCATAGGTTCTTACTTTGTTTATCAGGCGACAGTGCGGAACTGTATCGAATGCCTTCCGGAAGTCAAGGAAAATAGCATCTACCTGGGAGCCTGTATCTAATATTTTCTGGGTCTCATGAACAAATAAAGCGAGTTGGGTCTCACACGATCGCTGTTTCCGGAAACTATGTTGATTCCTACAGAGTAGATTCTGGGTTTCCAAAAACAACATGAGACGTGAGCAAAAAACATGTTCTAAAATTCTACAACAGATTGACGTCAGAGATATAGGTCTATAGTTTTGCGCATCTGCTCGACGACCCTTCTTGAAGACTGGGACTGCCTGTGCTCTTTTCCAATCATTTGGAACCTTCCGTTCCTCTAGAGACTTGCGGTACACGGCTGTTGGAAGGGGGGCAAGTTCTTTCGCGTACTCTGTGTAGAATCGAATTGGTATCCTGTCAGGTCTAATGGACTTTCCTCTGTTGAGTGATTCCAGTTGCTTTTCTATTCCTTGGACACTTATTTCGATGTCAGCCATTTTTTCGTTTGTGCGAGGATTTAGAGAAGGAACTGCAGTGCGGTCTTCCTCTGTGAAACAGCTTTGGAAAAAGGTGTTTAGTATTTCAGCTTTACACGTGTCATCCTCTGTTTCAATGCCATCATCATCCCGGAGTGTCTGGATATGCTGTTTCAAGCCACTTACTGATTTAACGTAAGACCAGAACTTCCTAGGATTTTCTGTCAAGTCGGTACATAGAATTTTACTTTTGAATTCACTGAACGCTTCACGCATAGCCCTCCTTACGCTAACTTTGACATTGTTTAGCTTCTGTTTGTCTGAGAGGTTTTGGCTGCGTTTGAACTTGGAGTGAAGCTCTCTTTGCTTTCGCAGTAGTTTCCTAACTTTGTTGTTGAACCACGGTGGGTTTTTCCTGTCCCTCACAGTTTTATTCGGCACATATCTGTCTAAAACGCATTTTACGATGGCCTTGAACTTTTTCCATAAACACTCAACATTGTCAGTGTCAGAACAGAACTTTTCGTTTTGATCTGTTAGGTAGTCTGAAATCTGCCTTCTATTACTCTTGCTAAACAGATAAACCTTTTTCCCTTTTTTTATATTCCTATTAACTTCCATATTCAGGGATGCTGCAACAGCCTTATGATCACTGATTTCCTGTTCTGCATACAGAGTCAAAAAGTTCGGGTCTGTTTGTTATCAGTAGGTCCAAGATGTTATCTCCACGAGTTGGTTCTCTGTTTAATTGCTCGAGGTAATTTTCAGATAGTGCACTCAGTATAATGTCACTCGATGCTCTGTCCCTACCACCCGTCCTAAACATCTGAGTGTCCCAGTCTGTATCTGGTAAATTGAAATCTCCACCTAAGACTATAACATGCTGAGAAGATTTATGTGAAATGTATTCCAGATTTTCTCTCAGTTGTTCTGCCACTAATGCCGCTGAGTCGGGAGGTCGGTAAAAGGAGCCAATTATTAACCTCGCTCGGTTGTTGAGTGTAACCTCCACCCATAATAATTCACAGGAACTATCCACTTCTACTTCACTACAGGATAAACTACTACTAACAGCGACAAACACGCCACCACCGGTTGCATGCAATCTATCCTTTCTAAACACCGTCTGTGCCTTTGTAAAAATTTCGGCAGAATTTATCTCTGGCTTCAGCCAGCTTTCTGTGCCTAACGATTTCAGCTTCGGTGCTTTCTATCAACGCTTAAAGTTCCGGTACTTTACCAATGCAGCTTTGACAATTTACAATTACAATACCGATTGCTGCTTGGTCCCCGCATGTCCTGACTTTGCCCCGCACCCTTTGAGGCTGCTGCCCTTTCTGTACTTGCCCGAGGCCATTTAACCTGAAAAACCGCCCAGTCCATGCCACACAACCCCTGCTACCCGTGTAGCCGCTTGCTGCGTGTAGTGGACTCCTGACCTATCCAGCAGAACCCGAAACCCCACCAACCTATGGCGCAAGTCGAGGAATCTGCAGCCCACACGGTCGCAGAACCGTCTCAGCCTCTGATTCAGACCCTCCACTCGGCTCTGTACCAAAGGTCCGCAGTCAGTCCTGTCGACGATGCTGCAGATGATGAGCTCTGCTTTCATCCCACTAGCGAGACTGGCAGTCTTCACCAAATCAGATAGCCGCCGGAAGCCAGAGAGAATTTCCTCCGAATAGACAAGCATTAGAATGTCTAAGAAGTGGCAAGAGCTTAGCGTGGAATAAAGATGCTCCACATAAGACAAAGATATCGATCCTTATCCTGACTTATGCTTCTGAAACGTGACCAATGAAGAAAAGTGATTTAAGCAAGATACAGGCACATGAAATAAAATTTCATAGAAGCAAAGAAGTAGTAACAAACATGGGCAGAATTATAGAGATCATGGAGATAGCAAAGGAAGTACCATCACAGGAGCAAACAGAATCATCAACAGCAAACCAGAGCAAACAGCACAGCAAAAGGTCACATAGCAAAGTACCACATGTTAGGATTTATTCCTGTCCCTACAATGTATGGAGTGTGCCAAGAATCCCTCTGCATATGCTGCAATTAGTCTAATGTAAGGCACTGTGTGTCCCCTTTCCTTGGTAGGATTAGTGTGATACTCAGTCGTGGTGTCAATGGTATCTTCGTCGAGCACACATAGCGCATCACTTGCCGCTTATATCTCTGCAGAAGAAACAGTTAAACCAGCTGCCACAAGCCATTGAATTAGAGGATCCGCCAGATGCCACCAGCTGGTACAACACATACCAACAGAGGACACCAAATTCACATCACCTCACTGCCTGCAATTGATTGATCTGTGCATCTTTAAACCACTGCACTCAGAGCTCTATCTCAGATTATCTTCAGACTGCTCTCAGTTCACACTGAGCATACAGAAGATGGTGCAGTGACATCTTACAAACCTAACACGATGCCAGTGAGACATTATGAATATCTACACTGACACTATTGCTACTAGTAGTGAATATTGACACCCAGTACTACAGAGGGAGAGGGAGAGAGAGAGAGAGAGAGAGAGAGAGAGAGAGAGAGAGAGAGAGAGAGAGACTACAGGATACAAAGTTACACTATGTGATCAAAAGTATCCAGACATCTGGCTGAAAATGACTTACAAGTCTGTGGCGGCCTCCATTGATAATGTTGGAATTCAATATGGTGTTGGCACACCCTTAGCCTTAAAGACAGCTTCCACTCTCACATGCATAGGTGCTGGAAGGCTTGTTGGGGAATGGCAGCCCATTCTTCACCGAGTGCTACACTGAGGAGAGGTATCAATGTTAGTCGATGAGGCCTGGCACAAAGTCGGCATTCCAAAACATCCCAAAGGTGTTCTATAGGATTCAGTTGAGGACTCAGTGCAGGTCAGTACATTACAGGGATGTTATTTTCGTGTAACCACTATGCCACAGGCCGTGCATTATGAACAGATGCTTGATCGTGTTGAATGATGCAATCACCACCCCCAAATTGCTCTTCAATGGTGGGAAGCAACAAGGTGCTTAAAACATCAATGTAGGCCTGTGCTGTGATAGTGCCACGCAAAACAACACGGAGTGCGAGCCCCTCCATGAAAAACACGACTACACTATAACACCGGCTCCGAATTTTACTGTTGGCAGTACACGTTGGCGGATGACATTCACCTGGCATTCTCCATACCCACACCCTGCTGTCGGATCGCCACATTGTGTACTGTGATTTGATACTCCACACAATGTTTTTCCACTGTTCAATCATCCAAAGTTTACACTTCTTACACCAAGCGAGGCGTCGTTTAGCATTTACTGGCGTTGTGTGTGGCTTATGAGCAGTCGCTCGACCGTGAAATCCAAGTTTTCTCACCTCCTGCCTAACTGTCATATTACTTGCAGTGGATCCTGATGCAGTTTCGAATTACTATGTGATGGTCCGGATACATGTCTGGTATTACACATTATGACCCTCTTCAACTGTCGGCGGTCTCTGTCAGTCAACAGACGAGGTCGGCCTGTACGATTTGTGCTGCATGTGTCCTTTCATGTTTCCACTTCAATATCACATCAGAAACAGTGGACTTAGGGATGTTTAGAAGTGCAGAAATCTGGCGTACAGACATACGAAACAAGTGACACCCAATCACCTGACCATGTTCGAAGCCCATAGGTTCCGCGGAGCAAACCCAGTCTGCTCTCTCAAGATGTCTAACAGTAGGTGGCAGCACAATGCAGCTAATACGAAAAACATATGCTTTTGAGGACGTCTGGATGCTTTTGATCACATAGTGTATGTGTGCTTTATATTGCATATATTGTAAATAAATACATTAATTTTTTAATCATTCTATAGTGTTTGAGGTGTTCTACAGTGTTCATTCACCTCTTTGTACAATGGACACAGCACTGTCACAAAAAGGTATCCAAGTGAAAGACTTACACCAAGCCATTGAGCCGTATGAAATTAATTATTTATTTATTTAACTAACTTTGATTTTGTAGTCCCTAAAGAAGAGATACAGAACTGTGTTTCTCAATTATACACTTGATACGGGTTCACGAAACTTCGTAAGCTGGCTTTTGTATGACAATTTGCATTTACTGTCAACTACCTGGCAATTCAGGTTTTTCAGCATTTCTGTAACTCTCTCCCATGCCCAAACAAATCTATGACCAAGCATGCTGGCCTGCTTTATGTACATTCAATATCCTTCATCAACACATAATAAAATAGTTTGGAAGGTGTATAAATTGAGGCTCCAAGACAAAAGATAGTTGGCTGAAATGTATGAAAAAGAGTAATTGGTGAAAATGATAGGATAGGATCAGAATGATGGCAGAGTGGTGATGGGAGAGCAGAAGAAAATGGAAAGACTTACATGCAGTACAAACTCTGCCACTTGCTGCAAACTATTCCTGAAGACAATGATGGTGGTGGTGGTGGTGGTTGCTGCTGTTGTTGGAAACTTCTTAGAGTTTCTGAACTGTGTGTAGCAATGGCCTTTCATTTTTTTCTCTTTCTTTCTTTTTTTTGAGATGGTGAACTGACTAGGCCGGCCGCGGTGGTCTAGCGGTTCTGGCGCTGCAGTCCGGAACCGCGGTACTGCTACGGTCGCAGGTTCGAATCCTGCCTCGGGCATGGGTGTGTGTGATGTCCTTAGGTTAGTTAGGTTTAAGTAGTTCTAAGTTCTAGGGGACTTATGACCTAAGATGTTGAGTCCCATAGTGCTCAGAGCCATTTGAACTGACTAGTTACCACTTATTAATGACAATGAAACTTTCATTAACAGCTATTTACCAAAATCTTTGTATTATCTAGAAACGAACAACTTAGCATCTGATAACTGAGCTGTCTCTGAAAGGGCTCGAGAGCATAACTATGAGATCTATGGCAGAGAATAGATGGTCCAAAATGTGTGCTCTACCCCGTGTTCAGTACATACTGAGCTTCTGGAGTCACGAGGCTTTCAGCAAGTGGTAGCAGAGCCCACCAACATAACACATTGAAGTTTTCACAGAGGAGGAAAACAAAGGAGAGTTGTGATTCAAGAGCCTCAATGTCTACAATATCAGCAGGCTGGTTTATCAAACAGGTATCCAATGTTACTAATAATCCATCTCGATTGCAAAAAAGTTTACTCACGTGACCAGTTTCGGTACCTCTAGAACTATCTTCAGATCTGAAATGACAATGATACTAATTTACTATTTCACATATGCAAACCTATTTCATCCTATCCGATCAACATCAAATGTACCACAACATAACTGCAATTTCGGTTACAGGAGTAACCCGTACACACACACAGCAACCTTCACATGCTGTGTCACATCAAATTGGTTGGCATAATGCATGTCATTTATATTAATTTTAAATCTCTTACTGACAGTTGGTGTCTGGTACATTTGTTACATTACATATGCACATACTGTATTAAGTAGATTTTTCTAATTTGCTTTAATCTCTAAAAATACTTAGTTAAAATCTGTTGTTGTCAAGGTTAAAATCTGTGCTTGTCAAAATTAAAATACACTATGAAATTATAATTTTTGTACGATCGAAAACAAAGGGCGATTTCTATATCCATGGCCCTGGTGCAGACTGGTTTTCCTCCATAGTCTGCTTCCGTGGTTCCCGCAGGTTAGAGGGCCGTGCAGGAGGGCTCCGTCAACGACAAAAGGCGCTGCACGCATCTTCCAGCTGTTTCACCGTGCACCATCTCTCATTAGAAAAATCTACTTAATACAGTATGAGCATATGTAATATAACAAATGTACCAGACGCCACCTGTCAATAAGAGTTCTATAATTAATATAAATGATGTGCATTCTGCCAACCAATTTAATGTGACGCAGCATGTGAAGGTTGCTGTGTGTGGATGGGTTACTCCTGTAACCAAAATTGCAGTTACATTCTGGTACATTTGATGTTAATTAGATAGGATGAAATAGGTTTGCATATGTGAACTAGTAAATTAGTATCATTGTTATTTCAGATCTGAAAATGGTTCTAGAGGAACCGAAACCGGTAATGTGAATAAACATTTTTGCAATCAAGACGGATTATAAGTAACATTGTATAACCAATGATTGCGGTATCCCATCAGATATTATATCTGTTTTTGCAAAACAGGTATCCTATGTGACAAATACGGCATTACAATGAGGTGTGGAGGAGACAAGAAGTACAAGAAAGTTCATTAACAAAGATCTTTACACAATCTCTAGTCTTCTTTGCAATAAGAAGATGATGATCATTTTAGTGAAGGCTGTATCCTTTAGCACGAGGGTACGAGTGTCTTGAAGAGGCTCTCTTGGAAATGCAGACAGACAAGCCCTCGCTATTCTAATGGTTTAAGCCCCTCCACCCATGTCCTGAAATCATTCAGATTCCAATGTAGTATAGTAGCCATCGTACTGATGAGATTTTTTGAGATCTGCTTTTTTTCCTTGTTACCAAGATCACAAACATATGGCAGCTGCGAGTTCACTGAAAGGGGTGACTGGAGCGCTACAACAGACTTCGTACTCCATTACTTCTGTAGTTACACGCTCTACTGCCTCATCAGTCAAAACGAGTCTGAGCCAGTTCAGCAATTTGTCGTTGTAATCACTGTTTATATGTCTGGTGTTAGTCTTTTCAGCAGTGGTGTTGGCAGTTACAGCATGCCATATTCTGTGCTACTCTTTGCACGGAGGAGGCTATCAATCAGTTTTTTAGTGCTGTCACACCACTGTGTGACTGATCTGCTTGTTATAGGAGTGGAAGTAACGGTTGCTCTGCAATCACACTTACAAGAGCATGTATTTGTGCTTGCACCGTTGGTCCACATTTCAGTAAATGTGCTTTCTTCGGCAACTGGCATATTTACAACTAAACTGAAGGATGACACAAAATGTCAGTAGATGCATTGACTTGATTAATATTTTGTGTTGGAGCAGTTTACGCACTCACTGACTTAGCTTGCAGCTTCTTTTGCTCCTAAACCATTTTGTAATTTCAGCTCCACAACACAGAATTTTGTGAATGCACAAGAGATATTGCTTCAAGAGCAGTCTATCTGCATCTGCTATTTGCTGCCTGTCATTAGATGCCACTGTTTTGTAGACACATCACTGATAATTAAAAACTGCCACAGGATGTTTGGTACGTCCATTCACTCTTTTATAGAGGAAGCCTGCCTCACTTTTTTCTGGCAAATTCAGAGAGAAAGGGAATGTCACTGTAGGTGGGCCCCCGTCTCACTCTGGGATAGGAGTGAGCTGCCCTTCCTTTTTAACCTTTCGCAACCTACTCTTTCTCTTCCCCAATTAAGGAACAATCAGTTTCAAAAGTTAGACTGTCTGCCCCTTTTACTTTTACACATGTCTATTGGCAGTACTCCTTGTTTTGCCTTCTGAAGATAAGTAGTTGCCAGGACTTCTGTCTCAGTACTAGTGTAGTGCCTCCATTGGTAATACAGAAAAAGTGTTACATTTATATCTAATTACAACTACACGCTGGCCGTTTACTTTTTTTAAAAGTTGAGAGTTATCAATTCCTATCCACACCGTCTTTTACAAATTACAGGCTTGGAAATTATTCTACAGAATAGAAGGAAGAAGAGACATTTCAGTTTGTTTTCAAATTTAACCTATGTCTGCCATACATTTTATATCACTCGGTAAGTGGTGTTTTTTTTTTTTTTTTTTTTTTTTTTTTTTTTTTTTGTCATAGTAGCACTGTGCAAACCCTATTTGTACTAAAGAGAACCTTTATGTGGAGTACTGAATGTCATTTCTTCTTCTGGTATTGTAATTATGTACATCATTGTTCCTTTTGAACTATGGAAGGTCAAATTTTGTGAGGGAATAAATATAATGTGAAACAGTAGTCAAAATGTCTAAGACGTCATACAGATGTCTAGAAGATGATTGTGGGCGTGCACCACATATTATTCTTACAGCCTGTTTTTGAGCAATTATTTTTTTCCTTAAAAATGAGTTACCCCAGTTTATTATCTTATTTCAAATTACTGAATAAAAATGTCAGCTTACTGATTTCTCTCTTCCCAAGATTTGCAATGATTTGAAATGTGAATATGGCTGAACTAGGTTGCTTTAGCAGCTCCCAAATGCTTTTCCCCCTTCTCTTAATTCTTGTCAATGTGACTAGAATTTCAGAAGTTCCACCCATGTGTAACACTCATCGCTAGTGTAGTGCCTCTAGATGTGCTGAACTAAATACATGGTCTCTTCTTGAAATTGAGAATTAGACCATTCACAGAAAATCACTCAATAGTACTGTTAAGAACATTATTTAACATTTCTTCCACTGCTGTGTGTATGATGGATTGATTACAACACTACTGTCAACTGCAAAATGAACTAATTCTGCTATTTGTATATTAGTCTGTAGGTTGTTTACATGTACAAGAAACAATAGTGGGTTAAGACTGAGCCTTGTGTAATCCCATAAGTAATTTTTTCCCCCGGTCAGAAGAATCTTCCGTGGTTACATTATTTCAATTATTAAGTGTGCATTCTGCAATCTTGTAGTTAAATATGACCACTGGTTGGCTGTACCATCAATTCCATGAAACCTCAGTTTATATAAGGGAATATTGTGATTCACAGAATCACTTCACACAAATGCCACGGCTATTCCTTCAGAAGGGCACTGGGTTACCAAATTTTCTTTACTCATTAAACATACATTTATATTCATATGCCCAAATATTTGAAATAGGACTTAAATTCTGTATCATTCTACAATGATCCTTGGCTAGCCTATAATTAATACTAATGACAATTATTAAAAATATAAAAAAATGGTTCAAATGGCTCTGAGCACTATGGGACTCAACATCTTAGGTCATAAGTCCCCTAGAACTTAGAACTACTTAAACCTAACTAACCTAAGGACATCACACACACCCATGCCCGAGGCAGGATTCGAACCTGCGACCGTAGCAGTCCCGCGGTTCCGGACTGCAGCGCCAGAACCGCTAGACCACCGCGGCCGGCTATCAAAAATATAGCCAATAGTGCTTGCAACATACTGCTCTATACTGACTCTGCATGCTATTTTGCTGTCAGTATCCGAATAGGGCCATCAGCAACTCAAACAATAACCATTTCTTTTGAGATACTGACAATTTCTGTTCAAACTTTACAAACTGCCATAAAGTAGGGTCTATTTTCTATATTATGGTGCTTAACTGGACAGACATGGTGGGGGAGAGGGGAGAAAAAGAAGCAATAACAAACCAGAATCATTTTCTGATAGTAAAATCATAGCAGGTGCTGAGGAACAACAGTATGTAACGCCAAAACCATTATCTACCCCAAGTACAGAGCTCCATAATATTGAATATAAAAACCTTCATTCTATCAGAAATTATTCACACTGGCATCTTTTAAGACAAGATGAGTTATTAATTTTGATGCTGTTGCATATGCAGTAGCTCTAATCAGATAACTGACGAAATTCATTATAACAGAACTGAGGACACTATGCAAATGTTAATTTTACAAATATAACGCAACACAAAATACTAGTTAGATACGTGGGAGCTACACATCGCGTAGTTTTCTAATCAAACCGTTCCATTTTCACAAATAAACCATGTGCTGTTGTCGAAGAGAAAAAAAAAAAACGGAACACAAAATATTAGAGACGAGAAAAAAAAAAGCAACGGGAGACGCCTCTGCCGATAATGTAAACAGGTACTGTTCTTTTGAATAAATTTCGCAAGTTCTTGTGACCTAACTTAATTAATTCAGGGTCAGTGTAAAACAAATACACTCATTTTGCACTCACTTTAAAGGTTTCCCAAACAGTATTCTATTTACATGTTCTAACTCATCTGCTGGAATATTTCTTTCCAAACACTCTTCCAGGCCCGTGAACTCCCTTTTCTCGGTCATCTTGTGTAAAATACACGAAAGTAACTAGTTCAAAACTGTTATCTACTTTACGTTGCGTCGTCACTAAGCCTGCAGCCACGAACTTAGTGTTTATCCTCTGACGTTTATTAAGTCGAATGGAGGACCATGCTGTCATCCAATCACAACTCTTTCTCGAACTACACGTGCTGTTTTGCGTGAATTCGCGCGGTTTTGACGATTACGAAGACTAATGAAGGGCGCGTAAAGAACATGACTGTTCAGTATTTTGCAATCTACCATATGTCGAAACCCGTCGGGATCGGGCGGTGGTTCTTCATAACTTTAATGTCACAAGTTACGTAATTTCCTGCCGGCAACACACTGGTTCTTACTTATATAAACCGCCAGCCACCACCACAGGATTGTACATTTCTGCTGTCAGCCGCCTTGGAAAATGGAAAACAATCCTGCCTGCGATTTGTAATCGCTCAATAGTGGCGACTCTTAAACTTTGTTTGGGTTAGTCTACACGCGCACATCGCATCTCCACACACAAGTTGTAGCGTATGTACAGATTTTTTGCTGATATGTGGACGTTGGTGTTGCACCAAACTTGCTGAGATGTGTATGCGACGGGTAAAACACGGCTTCCAGTCAGATCCTAGCGCGTTGTCAAGGCAGTGGCTAGACTAGCAACCGCCAAATGCGTGGTGGCGCAAGGAAAGATGGTGTAAGAAATATCCGCGAGAGGGCCTTGAGTTCTCGAACCCTAACTGTCCTAGTTTACACGACGACATTGGGTTGCGCCACTCGTTGCATAGATTGAATTGCCCGCAAGTGGTTTCATATATGATTGTAGACACGGCGACCAGTATATAATTCAGTTTCGTCGTTTTGTGGGTCCATGAGTCGTGTCTGAAATGAAACTCTTGGCAGCAGCACGTCGCACGAGTTATGATGGAGTTAAAGCTTGTTACGCGGAATCGCTGCATATGAAAAAATAAGAAACGTGTTTCGATTTGTGACTGGATGAAGAAAAGCATCCTTGCTGAAATAATTTATAACGGAAGATCCAAGAAGTTCTTTTAATTATCTTAGAATTTCACCAGAACTGTTCACATTTTCTTTTTCCTAAGTGGAGTTAGTTATGCGATAAGGAATAAAGGTACTGTAATGCATGATGCACTGTCGCCAGAACTGAAATTACATATCATATTGCGTGCATTACAATCGAGAACACTCGGCATGCTCGGAATTAGTTGGTGATGACGCTTTTTCATTATCGCCATAATTATTAAAATTAACAGTAGTAAATATTAACATTAGCAACAATAACTATTCGAAGCAGGTCGAATTTAGAAGAGAATGGTTTGCAAACTACTCTTTTGATGATAGAATTTTGAAATATTGCCACTGTCAGATCTAACATATGTGAATGGGGAGCACTACAGCAACGTTTTAAATAGATGAATATTGAATAAAGAATGCAGCTTCATGAATTTGTATAACCTTCCATCCTGTCAGCAATATTCCTTAACAAAGAGTTGGCCAACTCGAACAATGGGATTTTAGTCTTCTAGAAGAGAGCATTGCCACAGCTAGAATTACACTTGCTTGTCTCTTTCTTAGTTCAGTTGTATATGTGCTCCTAACTCAATAAATTTTGCCCTTCAGCTCAGATACTGGCAAACCATCTATGTTATGACCGCACATGACGGTCTCAGTGGCAGCAATATGTTGCTTATTTTGTTAATCAGAATAACTGAAATCCCACAAACACCTAAGCAAAGCATAGATATCCAAAAAGCGAACATTATTCTCCGTTCCCCATTTCATATTTCTGTTTGTCTACACTCTACGAACACACATAACCTCAAAACTCATGCACTATTGTCGCCAAAGTTGGAACACGCCGAAAGTGTTTAGTTTCACCAATGAGTTGCGCAAACGCGCGGCACGCATACGCAGTGGCCGGTAACGCATTGCCTGCAACCTAGTGTCGTCGTGTAAAGTAGGCTTAACAGTCCTAGTTTCTGCCTACGAAAATATCTCTACCGATCAACCAGCGACAGTACTATAAACATTCATGTTGTCACACCAGGTTTGCTCGCGCACTGGCCAGAGAGCGCCAGAAAACAGGAGTTACTGCGCATGCGCATCTACGATGGCGCAGAAACCCCTTGGTCAGTATTTGTTCTGCGCGTACGCTCTTCGTCGCATTTCTGTTTGGAATTTCGAGCGTACTGGCCGCCACCTGATCTCGTGCAGCACTGCGCCATGTTGTTCAGACAAAAGCATAGATTATAGATACACATTCTATGGAGTAGAAGTTCGGTGTTGTACTTAGGGCAATTATTAATAGTTTTATCGCATCCTATCCAAATGAAGGGTGCAAATATGGAAGCAGTTCTTAGCATAATATTCATTTCAAAATTAGCCCCTACAGCTCAAAGTATCCTAATAATTTGCTGTGTGGTGACTTTAACAGTTTTTATTATTATTATTCGTATTCTGCAAAATCGTTAGGTAGCATTTCCAGTCAAGTTTATATCTGTTGGGAACATTCATATTTTACTCTTTGATGTGTTATATGTATGGTAGTTTATGTTTTCTCCTTGATCTTCGTTATGTACATCGCTGAATAAATGGTCTCTAAAAATGTGGTAATATGGTGCATTGTGTATTTGATTAAAAGGTCAACTTTATAATCCAATAGAGGACTAATTAGAGTCAATATCTAATAGGTTATGGGCCCAGGAGAGATTAGTGAACTCTCCACACCAAAGAAATAAACTGATAAATCAATGTTACATAATTTTCGCGTGTGCTCAATGTGTTGCTATCGTTTTTTTTTTTTTTTTTTTTTAGAGAAACTTTCAAGATTTATTTGTTTAACTATCTGAACGTATTCAAGATGGCTTTGGGTGGACAATCACTGTTTAGTTTTGAAAAGTTGACCGGTATGACAAACTACAACGACTCGAAATTCACGATGGGAATATACCTGAAACATGAGGGACTATGGGACACAATTGCTGGCACTGACGAAGATGAGAAGAATGTACAGAAAGCATTATCGAAATTATGTTTATCTGTAAATTGATCTATGTATCCAAAACTTCGTGGAGCAACGACTTCTTTAGAAGCATGGCAAAATTTAAAATCTGCATTTGAAGATAAGAGTTTCTCTAGTTATATTGGGCTGTTACAATGCTTAATGAATGTACGATTGACTTCTGAGAAAAATATGGAGGCGTATTTGTAGAAAATTGTGTGTCTCTTGCTCAACAAATTCGAAGCATTGGTAAGAAAATGGACTATGATTTTGTAGCTGCAATTATGCTAAGTGGACTTCCAGCAGACTTCCAACCCTTGATTATGGCAATTGAGAATTCGGGTGTCAAAATTACTAGTGATTTAGTAAGTCAGCGATTAATTCAAGAGTCGACGAAACGTCAGTTTGCATCCACAAATGAGACCACAGATTCGGCGCTGGCAGCTAGTAAGCAGGACAATAAACACAAGAAGACGAATATACAACGTAATGTGCGAAATGTCAAGCCTTTTAAGTGTTATAAATGTCAGAAACCTGGTCACAAGGCGAATGAGTATAGAACAAAGAAGAAACCAAATAAATTTTCAAATTCTGCGAATGCAGTGAGAACTGAAAACGAAACTGCGTTAATGGCTCTAACTGCATCTTCGCATCATAGTAATGGCTGGTATGTGGATTCCGGGAGTTCACGACACATGACGAATCAGAGAGACTTGTTCAACATTTTCCAATCGACCACAGCTACTTAACTTTGCAAAAACAGACATGATGTCTTATGGGATAACAGCAATCAGTGATTCTATAATGTTACTTAAAATCCGTCTTGATTGCAATCAAGACGGATTTTAAGTAACATTACAGCTACTAAAGCCTGGACCACACGCAACGATCTGTCTGCGCAGACATCGGCGCAGATGTCTGTACATGCAAAAGATCGCTGCAAATGTGGTGTGTTCACACGACACAAACCCCAATCTACTACTCGCCCTCCATCTGTCGGCGTAGAAAAGAAAAATCAGTGGCAAGCGACTACGCTCCCCGTAAACGTAAAAAATTTAATTCAATTATTTTGAAACATAGAAATGGAGGAAGTTGTGTTGCGGTCTGTGTTCGCAACTTGTGTTGCAAAAAACATTCAGACCAACCGCAGGAAACAGAGAAAGCGGTCAAAATGGTGTAGACAGTGGCTGCTAAACCGAAAGCAGTTTTCTCACGTAAATTTACTGCGAGAGTTGCAGGGCGAACCTAACGACTGGCGAAATTGTTTGCAGATGGATGTCGAAACTTATAATTATCTCTTTTAAGAAAGCCAAGCAGATCAAAATACCATAACGTTGGCTGATATACTTGATCTACTCCTGCACCAGATCTTCTAGATTTCTGAACTTTGGATAACTCTTTTCGGTAAACAGTTCGCAACGAATTTTTGTTTAATTACTGTTTCTCTGTTTGCCGAGGCGTCAACTGCTCGCAATTTTTCAATTAGAGCATTGTATGCTGCTGTCTTTTTGTCTCGGTCACTATATTCTTTACTTTTAATCTTCCACAAACATGGGTTGTTTCCACATATTTCAATGAATTCACTTACAAACTCTCGAGAACACTAACGAGTATCAGTCATTTTAATGCCTTATGCGCACAAATACAAACACTAGACTGAGCAAACAGCTGTTTCGCGCCAGATTTGCGGCGATCTCCTGTCCACACGCTCCAACTTATCTGCGCAGATGTGGTTTGCCCCCACAGATTTGAGAGGTTTCGCTCAAACCTCCAATTCCAAATTCCAGGTTTGCACACACCTCAGGTTGGTGCAAATCTGTCCACACGTAACGATCTGTGTGCGCAGGTGTGATGCGCGCAGACATTTGCACAGACAGATCGTTGCGTGTGGACGGGCCCTAAAGTGACAGTAGCAGATAATAGCAATCTTCAGGCTATTGGAGAAGGCGATGTTCATCTTCGAGTTACCTGTGACGACAAGAATAAACAGATAACTGCTAATGATGTCGCGTATGTTCGAAGCCTTGCTTACAACCTACTGTCGGTTAGTCAGATGACAAGACGTGGATTGTGTGTATTGTTTGACAATGTGCAGTGCGGTGTATACAGTAAAAGTGATGTAAATGTTTCTGGAACACCAGTAGCAACTGCAACTCAAATAAATGGTATGTGTCGATTAGAAGAAGTGCATCATTACGCAAATGTTGTAGAAATTGACAGTTATGAATTGTGTCATCGAAGATTGGGACATTTGAATCGTGTAAGCATGCATTTATTAAAAGAAAATATGGCTAATGGACTGAACTGGACGAACGTCAATTTAGATCCGTGTATTCCCTGTATAAAAGGTAAACAGTCTCGACAACCTTTTCCTAAAACATCACGTAGAAGAGCAAAAGATCTACTTGACATTGTGCACTCTGATGTTTGTGGACCAATGAGCATGGCTTCGTGGGGAGACTCACGATATCTTCTCACTTTTACAGATGATCTGTCTAGAAAATCTTTTGGTTATATGCTAAAATCAACAACAGAAGTCTGTGACACATTCATCGAATTCAAAGCACGAGTAGAAAATGAAATTGAAAAAAAAGCAAAATACTTCGAACAGACAATGGAAAAGCGTTCGTCAATCGGCGCATGAAGTTATTTTTAAAGACGAATGGAATTCGACATGAAACAGCAACTCCTTACATGCCAGAACAGAATGGTGTTGCAGAACGCTTAAATCGGACAATCCTTGAAAAAGCAAGATCAATGTTAACAGATGCAGGTCTAAGTAGACAATCTACATCCACACTCCGCAAGCCACCTGACGGTGTGTGGCAGAGGGTACCTTGAGTACCTCTATCAGTTCTCCCTTCTATTCCAGTCTCGTATTGTTCGTGGAAAGAAGGATTGTCGGTATGCCTCTGTGTGGGCTCTAATCTCTCTGATTTTATCATCATGGTCTCTTCACGAGACATACGTAGGAGGGAGCAGTATACTGCTTGACTCCTCAGTGAAGGTATGTTCTCAAAATTTCAACAAAAGCCCGTACCGAGCTACTGAGCGTCTCTCCTGCAGTCTTCCACTGGAGTTTATCTATCATCTCCATAACGCTTTCGCGATTGCTAAATGATCCTGTAACGAAGCGCGCTGCTCTCCGTTGGATCTTCTCTATCTCTTCTGTCAACCCTATCTGGTACGAATCCCACACTGCTGAGCAGTATTCAAGCAGTGGGCGAACAAACGTACTGCAACCTACTTCCTTTGTTTTCGGATTGCATTTCCTTAGGATTCTTCCAATGAATCTCAGTCTGGCATCAGCTTTACCGATGATCAATTTTATATGATCATTCCATTTTAAATCACTCCTAATGCGTACTCCCAGATAATTTATGGAATTTTCTGCTTCCAGTTGCTGACCTGCTATATTGTAGCTAAATGATAATGGATCTTTCTTTCTATGTATTCGCAGCACATTACACTTGTCTACATTGAGATTCAATTGCCATTCCCTGCACCATGCGTCAATTCGCTGCAGATCCTGCTTTCAGTACAATTTTCCATTGTTACAACGTCTCGATATACCACAGCATCATCCGCAAAAAGCCTCAGTGAACTTCCGATGTCATCCACAAGGTCATTTATGTATATTGTGAATAGCAACGGTCCTACGACACACTCCTGCGGCACACCTGAAATCACTCTTACTTCAGAAGACTTCTCTCCATTGAGAATGACATGCTGCGTTCTGTTATCTAGGAACTCTTCAATCCAATCACACAGATGGTCTGATAGTCCATATGCTGTTACTTTGTTCATTAAGCGACTGTGGGGAACTGTATCAAACGCCTTGCAGAAGTCAAGAAACACGACATCTACCTGGGAACCCGTGCATATGGTCCTCCGAGTCTCGTGGACGAATAGCGCGAGCTGGGTTTCACACCATCGTCTTTTTCGAAACCCATGCTGATTCCTACAGAGAATATTTCTAGCCTCCAGAAAAGTCATTATACTCGAATATAGTACGTGTTCCAAAATTCTACAACTGATAGAGATTAGAGATTCAGGTCTATAGGTTTGCACATCTGTTCGACGTCCCTCCTTGAAAACGGGGATGACCTGTGTCCTTTTACAATCCTTTGGAACGCTACGCTCTTCTAGAGACTTACGGTACACCGCTGCAAGAAGGGGGGCAAGTTCCTTCGCGTACTCTGTGTAAAATCGAACTGGTATCCCATCAGGTCCAGCGGCGTTTCCTCTTTTGAGCGATTTTAATTGTTTCTCTATCCCTCTGTCGTCTATTTCGATATCTACCATTTTTTCATCTGTGCGACAGTCTCGAGAAGGAACTACAGTGCAGTCTTCCTCTGTGAAACAACTTTGGAAAAAGACATTTAGTATTTCAGCCTTTAGTCTGTCATCCTCTGTTTCAGTACCATTTTGGTCACAGAGTGTCTGGATATTTTGTTTTGATCCACCTACCGCTTTGACGTAAGACCAAAATTTCTTAGGATTTTCTGCCAAGTCAGTACATAGAACTTTACTTACGTATTCATTGAACGCCTCTCGCATAGCCCTCCTCACACTAAATTTCGCTTCGCGTAATTTTTGTTTGTCTGCAAGGCTATGGCTATGTTTGTTGGCTGTGAACTCCCCTTTACTTCCGCAGCAGTTTTCTAACTCGGTTGTTGTACCACGGTGGCTCTTTTCCATCTCTTACGATCTTGCTTGGCACATACTCATCTAACACACATTGTACGATGGTTCTGAACTTTGTCCACTGATCCTCAACACTATCTGTACTTGAGACAAAACTTATGTGTTGAGCCATCAGGTACTCTGAAATCTGCTTTTTGTCACTACTGCTAAACAGAAAAATCTTCCTACCTTTTTTAATATTTCTATTTACGGCTGAAATCATCGATGCAGTAACCGCTTTATGATCGCTGATTCCCTGTTCTGCGTTAACTGTTTCAAATAGTTTGGGTCTGTTTGTCACCAGAAGGTCTAATATGTTATCGCCGAGAGTCGGTTTTCTGTTTAACTGCTCAAGGTAGTTTTCAGATAAAGCACTTAAAAAAATTTCACTGGATTCTTTGTCCCTGCCACCCGTTATGAACGTTTGAGTCTCCCAGTCTATATCCGCCAAATTAAAATCTCCACCCAGAACTATAACATGGTGGGGAAATCTACTCGAAATATTTTCCAAATTATACTTCAGGTGCTCATCCACAACAGCTGCTGAGCCAGGGGGCCTATAGAGACATCCAATTACCATGTCTGAGTCTGCTTTAACCGTGACCTTCACCCAAATTATTTCACATTTCGGATCTCCGTCAATTTCCTTCGACACTATTGCACTTCTTATCGCTATAAACACGCCTCCCCCTTCACTGTCCAGCCTGTCTCTGTGGTATACATTCCAATCTGAGTTTAGAATTTCATTACAGTTTACATATGGTACATCTGGTTTCAGCATTGTGACCGTTTATTAATGAGAGCAGTTCTGGGACCTTTCTATAGATGCTCCTGCAGTTTACTATTACCAGATTTATATTGTTATTCCCTGTTGCATTTTGCCTACTCCTACCTTGCCGTGTCTCAGGAGGCGTCTTGTCGGGCCTAGGTAGGGAACTCTCTAACCTAAAAAACCCACATGTGCACACGTACTCCACTACCCTTTTAGCCGCTTCCTGCATGTAGTGCATGCCTGACCTATTCTCCACGAGATGGCAGAGATCGAAAAATTTTCTCCCCAGATCTCCGCAGAATCGTCTGAGCCTCTGGTTTAAGCCTTCCACTTGACTCCAAACCAGAGGATCGCGATCAGTTCTGGGAAAGATACTACAAATAGTTAGCTCAGATCCCACCCCACGATCGAGGCTTACCGCCTTCACCAACTCCACCAACCACCTGTATGACCTCTGAACCCAGACGGCTGGAGTCATTGGTGCCGACATGAGCAACAATTTGCAGTCGGGTGCACCAAGTGCTCTCTATCGCCGCCGGCAGGGCCTCTTCCACATCTCGGATGAGACCCCCCGGCAAGCAGACGGAGTGAACACTGGACTTCTTCCCCGACCTTTGCGCTATTTCCCTAAGGGGCTCCATCACCCGCCTAATGTTGGAGCTCCCAATCACTAATAAACCCCTCCCTCTGTGTGCCTGCTCAGACCTTGCTGAAGGAGCGGCCACATGTCCACTCACAGACAGAGCGGGCGATGCCACACGGCCAGCCTCCACATTGACCCTCCGCCTCGTGCGCCGCGAACGCTGCTGAACTGAACCCACCACTCCCCTTGGGGAGAGGGTGGCCAACCGCGCCCGGTACCCACGAAGATGTCTCGACAGCACGGACAGTGGGTGAAGCATGTAACACCTGGGGTGTACCATGCGACGCACCAGACTCTCCACTGCTGCTACACTCCGAGGCTGCTGCCTGAAGACGGCTGACCACAGACATCAACACATTCAGCTGTTCACGAACTGTGGCCAGCTCCTCCTGCGTCTGTACACAGTAGTCACACACCCTATCCATCCTAAGAAATCAATTTAGTATAGAGAGTTAATCAACTTTTAACTAGACTGATATTTCACTAAAGGCGGCTGATAGTTGACTAAAATGTGGTTACTAGCCACTTCTTGTAGAAAACAATGAAAATAGCACTACCTGTCTCTGGACTGTATTCAAAACAAACACTAGCTCTACTGCCACTGTGGCTGCCTAAAGGGACTCTCTCTGGTTGTATTCAAAACAAACACGAAATCTATGGAACACTATTACTAGCACTCGACAATTAAAGCTTCCTAAAACCAAAAACACACGGAAGAAGAAGTGACAAATAAAAAAATACAGTTAATACTTAAATTAACATTGCTCGTTGCACAGCAGATGTGACGAAGATGGCTGAAGCTGTAAACACAGCAATTTATTTCAAGAATAGATGTCCAACAAAAGCTGTTAAGAATGTCACTCCTGAGGAATTATGGAGTGGTCGTCGGATAAATCTGAGTCATTTACGAATCTTTGGATGTCGAGCATTTGTACATATACCAAAAGAAAAAAGGACGAAATTAGAAGACAAATCTAAGGAACTTATCTTTGTTGGATATTGTGAAGATTCTAAAGCATATCGTCTGATTGATCCAAATCCACCAAAGACAATTGTGAAAACCCGTGATGTGCAATTCATCGAAAACTCAAAGTGCACTTGTGGAACCAGTATTCCAAACAGTAAACCAATTGACGATAATCGTATAGACAGTCGTCAACTAGCACCAGCACCTAACATCATTGAAGAGGCAACTGAATTGACACAACTAGTTGAAGTTGACAGAAATTCAGTTTATCTTCAATTGGCACAAAGTGACACTGAGAAAACAGTAAATAGCAACGTGCATAGTCACTCGGAAGTTGCGCAGCCAGAAATGCAACCAGAAATTAGAAAATCATCACGTGAAAGAAAACCAAATACTAAATCTTTTAATGATGATTTTGCTTGTCTTGCTTGTATTTATGAATCAAATTCGTATGAAGAAGCAATGAATTGTGACGACTGTGAAAAATGGAAGGAAGCCTTAGATAGCGAATATAAATCTTTACTTGAAAATGAAACATGGGTTTTGACTGATTTACCACCAGGCAGGAAGGTAATTAATTCGAAATGGGTGTCCAAGGTGAAAGAAACGTCAAATGGTGAAATTGAAGGTTATAAGGTTCGTTTTGTAGCTAAAGATTATTCCCAAATACCAGGAATAGACTTTAATGAAACGTGCTCGCCTGTTGTTCGTCATTCTTCGCTTCGCATCCTGTTAGCTTTATCAGTTGAATTTGATCTTGACATTGAACATATGGATGTTCAAATTGCATTCCTGTATGGTGATCTCAATGAAGAAGTTTACATTTATCAACCTGAAGGCTATGTGAAGAAGGGGGAGGAGACGATGGTTTGCAATCTGAAGAAGGCAATTTATGGTCTAAAACAGGCGTCACGCGTTTGGAATATGAAATTAGATGTGACATTGCATAAAATGAAGCTTAAGAAGTCAGAATATGATTCTTGCATTTACTTCAGAATTGAGAAACAAAATATACTCATTATAGCTGTTTATGTAGACGACTTGATCATTTTCTCTAACAGAAATAATAGGTGGAAGAAAGGTTTGAAGAAAGGATTAATGAATCAGTTTCAGATGAAAGATCTTGGTGAACTTAGTTGGTGTCTTGGCATGAAAATAAAACGAAACAGGAAACAAGGGACGATTAGTACTGATCAAAGCAAATATGTAGCAAACATGCTCAAGAAATTTTGTATGGAACATTGTAATCCGGTTGCGTATCCATTTGAACCTGGTTAAAAGCTGCAAAAATGTGAAAATAAATTGACAGATGAGGACAACCTTGTGTTACATCGCATTCCTTATCAGCAAGCCGTAGGATCACTACTGTATTTAGCACAAAACACAAGACCGGACGTTGCATATGCTGTGGGGGCTCTAAGCAGATTCAATTCTAAATATCGGAAAATTCACTGGGAAGTGGCCAAACGAATTATGCGATACATTAAAGGCACAGTCAATGTAGGACTAACTTTCCGAAAAAGTGGAACAACTGAAATTGAAGGTTTCTGTGATGCTAATTATGCACCAGACCTCCATCAGCGGCTATCAATGACCAGGTATATCTTCAAATTAGCTAGGACAACAGTTTCCTGGACTTCAAAACAACAAACCGTCGCTCTATCAACTACAGAAGCTGAGTATATGGCTCTATCAGCAGCCGCGCAACAAGCGGTATACCTTCAAGGACTGCTTTGTGAATTGTGTCTTACACATAGTGAAAAACCAGTAAGTGTATGCTGTGGTAATAGAGGTGCCATTGCACTGAGTCACAATGGTGTGCATCACGCTCGAACAAAACACATTGACGTGAGGCACCAATATATTCGTGATTTAATTAAAACAGGAAAATTCAGTGTGAAATCTGTAAATACCGATAAGCAGCAAGCCGATTTTTTGACAAATGCACTGCCTTAAGGTAAACAACAGTGGTGCTGTGAAGCTGTGGGACTTTCAGAGTTCACGAATTGACATCTCAAGAACTTGTGGGGGTGTTGGGTACATTCATATTTCACTCTTTGATGTGTTATATGTGTGGTAGTTTATGTTTTCTCCTTGATCTTCGTTATGTACATCGCTCAATAAATGGTGTCTAAAAATGTGTGTATTGCGTATTTGATTAAAAGGTCAACTTTATAATCTCACAGAGGACTAATTAGAGTCAATATCTAATAATATCTGCAAAGATCTGCAAAAAGTTAGTGAGAACGAGTACAAAATTTCTTGCAAAAAGAAAAAAAGGTTGTTTGTATACACCAGAACTAAGGACGATAAGTTTTTTCATGACTATTTCAAACTGAATAAAAAAGTTAGCAGGTAGAATGAAGGCTTTCACGACCGGGTGACATGACTTTCCGGGATGTGAGGTCGTGGTCCAAGAACTTTTCTGCTCCTTACGTTTCATCCAGGACTGTGCTGGACTTCCTCAGAGGCGCTGCTCCGCAGAGTCTTGCCGACTGACTGGTCGGTTTTTTTTTTTTTTTCTTTATTGAATTTCAATTCCCCCCGAAGGGGGCGGGCTGGCAGCAGCTGACTACGCCGCTCTGCAGCCTACAGAATTTGTGTTAAAAAGAGGAAGATAAGAAAAAATAAAAGTTGGCGATAAAATCGGTGACTTAAAGGTAAAATGGCAGAAAATTCTAGAACTTAAAACATAAAACACAAGGGTGATGATGCTAAGATAATACACAAGAAGCAGAAAAATAACAGGCAGACAGTTAAAAAAACACGGCGACAGCCTGGTTTCTGTTCGCAAGATATAAAATGCACACCCAGCGACAGCATGATTTCTGTTCGCAGCACTGTGGAAAGACGCACAACACTGAACACTCACTTAAACACGGCACTAAAAAGTTGGCACAAATATGACAGACCACAGCCGAGAGCAGGTGGGGGGGAAACTGGACAGATGATGGGGGAAAAAAAAGAGGGGGGGGGAGGAGAGGAAAAGTGAAGGGTGGGAGGGGGGAAAGAAGCCAATGGAGAAGACCCATAAGAGGGGTGGGGGGTGCTGAGCAGACGTGCCAGGGAGTGGGGAAGGCAGAGGAGTGGAATGCAAAAGGACTCGGGGGGTGGGGGAGGAGAAGGGACACAGGGGGAGGTTGGGCGGGGAGAAAACACAGGATGGAAGGGGGGAGGAAGAGGGAGCCCAGGGAAAGGTCGGAGGAAAGGAGGGGGGTGAGGATCAGAGTTGATAGGAAGGATAAATGGAGGGAGAGAGGGCATCATCCGGGAGGGGGAGTTGACGGAAGCCACCTTGGGAAAGGAGATGGAGGGTGTAGAGATGGAGGGTAGGGGGGACACAATGGTGAAGCCGTGGCAGGGGGCGGGGATGGGAGAGGAGAGGAGCAACCAGGGGGTGAGGGGGTTCAAGACGGCGGAAGGTGTAGAGGATGCGGATATGTTCGAGGAATAGGAGCAGATGGGGGAAAGGAATGAGATCATAGAGGATCCGCGTGGGGGACGGGAGGCGGATACGGAAGGCAAGGCGGAGTGCATGACGCTCAAGGATCTGGAGGGACTGATAGAATTTGGGGGGGGGGGGCAGATATCCAGGCAGGACTGGCATAACAGAGGATGGGACGGATTAAGGATTTGTAGGTGTGGAGGATAGTAGAGGGGTGCAACCCCCATGTCCGGCCAGAGAGGAGTTTGAGGAGTCGGAGGTGGTTGCGGGCTTTGGATTGGATGGAGCGGAGATGAGGTATCCAGGTGAGGTGACGGTCAATGGTGAGGCCAAGGTAGGTGAGGGTGGGGGTGAGGCGGACAGGACGGGCGCAGACAGTAAGGGAGAAATCCAGGAGCCGGAAGGAGCGAGTGGTACGACCTACGATGATTGCCTGGGTCTTGGAAGGATTGAGTTTCAGGAGCCATTGGTTACACCATGCAGCAAAAAGGTCAAGGTGATTCTGGAGAAGCCGTTGGGACCGTTGGAGGGTAGGAGCGAGGGCGAGGAATGCGGTGTCATCAGCATATTGCAAGAGATGTACTGGAGGGGGGGTTGGGGCATATCGGCCGTGTACAGGAGGTAGAGGAGAGGGGAGAGGACAGAGCCCTGGGGCACACCGGCAGAGGGGTAGAAGGTGTGGGAATTGGCACGATGGATGGTAACATAGGAGGGGCGGTGGGAGAGGAAGGAGGCCACCAGACGGATGTAGTTGATAGGAAGGGCGTAGGTTTGGAGTTTAAACAGGAGACCGGGATGCCAGACACGGTCGTAGGCCTTTTCGAGGTCAAGTGAGACAAAAATGGCGGAGCGACGGGAGTTAAGCTGGAGGGAGAGGAGATGAGTGAGGCGGAGGAGTTGGTCATCAGCAGAGAAGGAAGGTCGAAAGCCACATTGGGTGTTTGGGAGGAGGTGGTTTTGGTGGAGGTGGAGATGGATGCGCCGGGAAAGGATGGATTCCAAGAGCTTGCTGAACACCGATGTGAGACAGATAGGACGATAGGAAGAGGCATCAGATGGAGGCTTATTGGGTTTGGAGAACATCAGGATACGGGAGGTTTTCCACAGGTCGGGATAGAAGCCAGTGGCAAGGATGACATTGTAGAGTGTGGCAAGGAGGGTAAGAAAGGAGGGAGGGCAGTGTTTGAGGTGGCGGTAGGTAACGCAGTCGTGGCCGGGAGCAGTGTTGCGTTTAGTGTGGAGTGTGAGGCTGATGTCCTGTGCAGTGATGGGATGGTTGGGTGTCTGAGAGCGACTTATATATTGTCAGAAAGGGGGGCGTGGTTCAGGTGACACGTGATGAGCAGTGATAATCCATAGCAAAGATAAGGTTGACTATCGATTACTACCTTGTCGAAGATAAAAATTGTTAGCAATTTTGTAGAGCCACTGTCCATATATCGCTAAGTTTCATAGCCTCCTCTTTCCTATTAAAATTATCGTGATGTTTATAAATTTCAATAGCTTCTCTATATAGCCGTGGATAGTAATTTAACGTTGTAGATAAAACTTCGGTATCCGAAAATTTCACTTGGTGGTTGCCTGGTTGAAGAGCATGTTCCGCTACAACTGATTTTTCTATTCTTCCAAGTCGACAAAGACTTTTATGCTCTTTCAGTCGTGTGTTTACGCTTCTTTTGGTAGTACCAGTATAAAAAACTTGCGAGGAATCCTACAGCCAGTGTACTTAGGAAAACAAATAAAGTATCTTAGTTATGAGAAGGTCCGATAGAAGCTTGTAATATAAAGTTTTTCGGAAGGCAACACATACGGACAGATATTTACATAAAAATTCTAATCATCACCCACAACAAAAAAGGGGTGTCATAAAAAGTCTTGTCGATCGAGCGGAACGGATATGTACACCTGAACATTTGGATGCTGAAGTGAAACATCTGAAGCAGGCTTTTGAAAAAAACGGCTACTCAAGAAAAGAGATAAATAGAATTTTGCGTCCAAGGAATAGAAGACCAAAAGATAAGAATGAACCACAACGACAGAAAAATACAGTAGTTCTCCCTCTTATTAAAAAAGTAACAGATCGGATCGGTAAGATTTTACGAAAACATGACATAAAACCTGTCTTTAAACCAACAAAGAAAATAAGTCAAGTACTACGATCTGTGAAGGATAAACGCCCTCCCCTGTCGACATGTGGTGTGTATAAAATTCCATATACCTGTGGTAAAGTTTATATTGGTACTACCAAAAGAAGCGTAAACACGCGACTGAAAAAGCATAAAAGTTTTTGTCGACTAGGAAGAATAGAAAAATCAGCTGTAGCGGAACATGCTCTTCAACCAGGCAACCACCAAGTGAAATTTTCGGATACCGAAGTTTTATCTACAACGTTAAATTACTATCCACGGCTGTATAGAGAAGCTATTGAAATTTATAAACATCACGATAATTTTAATAGGAAAGAGGAGGCTATGAAACTTAGCGATATATGGACAGTGGCTCTACAAAATTGCTAACAATTTTTATCTTCGACAAGGTGGTAATCGATAGTCAACCTTATCTTTGCTATGGATTATCACTGATCATCACGTGTCACCTGAACCACGCCCCCCTTTCTCACAATATATAAGTCGCTCTCAGACACCCGACCAGTCCCCTCCCACCCTTCACTTTTCCTCTCCTTCCCCCCCCCTTTTTTTCCATCATCTGTCCAGTTTCCCCCCCACCTGCTCTCGGCTGTGGTATGTCATATTTGTGCCAACTTTTTAGTGCCGTGTTTAAGTGAGTGTTCAGTGTTGTGCGTCTTTCCACAGTGTTGCGAACAGAAATCATGCTGTCGCTGGGTGTGCATTTTATATCTTGCGAACAGAAACCAGGCTGTCGCCGTGTTTTTTTAACTGTCTGCCTGTTATTTTTCTGCTTCTTGTGTATTATCTTAGCATCATCACCCATGTGTTTTATGTTTTAAGTTCTAGAATTTTCTGCCATTTTAGCTTTAAGTCACCGATTTTATCGCCAACTGTTATTTTTTATTATCTTCCTCTTTTTAACACAAATTCTGTAGGCTGCAGAGCGGCGTAGTCAGCTGCTGCCAGCCCGCCCCCTTCAGGGGGAATTGAAATTCAATAAAGAAAAAAAAAAAAACGACCAGTCAGTCGGCAAGACTCTGCGGAGCAGCGCCTCTGAGGAAGTCCAGCGCAGTCCTGGATGAAACGTAAGGAGCAGAAAAGTTCTTGGACCACGACCTCACATCCCGGAAAGTATATCAACAGCCAAAGTTAGCAAGGTTCTCTGTGAAGTCAATAAACTGTACAACTAGCATTTTATATCCTACTCTAGGAGTAAACATGTGGGTAGTTACAATAAAACGAAGGTGTGCTGCCAGTCTATAATTCGAAAATTTTTACTACCTCAGTTACATGACATATAAATTAAATAGGCATATAAAAGAAACCTTAGCCCATCTGTTGTTCGCTGCTTTTCTTGAAAAGTGATAAGTGGTTGACTGCTACAGAAAATCACGAGTACTCTCTTACAAGTTCTACGTTTTTGGAACTCTACTCAAAAATCATATTGCCATCATGGATCATTGCACTATTTGGACATTACAAATAGTCAGTGCTAAAGGCTGAAGACTGGAGTTGAAGTTCTCTATTTTTCGAGGTAAATAGTACGTTTTCAATGGCTACAAACAGATAAAGGCATGAATGTACATACTGGCAACATATCGGCTGCATTCTACTTTTATTGTGAACTATGAATGAACTGCAAAGTTTTTCGTTTTCTCCTTATATTAAGCCACAAGTGTGAAAGAGCAAAAAAAAAAAAAAAAAAAAAAACGAGCAACTGAGTACCAAACTGCTACTGTGGTGGCCTTACATAGCCCAAAGATGGCTTCAGATTGGTCGGTAATTACGCCATGCCGTCACAGATGGTGTCTGGGTCTGCGATGATGGTTTCTCCGATCCTACTGTAGAGTAAAAATTGCGACGAAGATCTCTGGCTCTTCTCTGGACCGAGAGCTCGATTCCATGCACCACTAAAGTTATATCCGCTGTCAGAGTTGAACGTTTTCTCACACACCATTATTTCTACAGCCCCTTTTAATTACAGAGTCCCATCATGTAGGAGGCTGGGACAAAACTTTTGTTTCATCAAACAGTAACTTAAGTTTGTTTTTGAGCCTGTGCTCAGCAACAACAGATTTCTCCAGTTCTCGATTTTTAATATGGCGTTCATGTCCTGACCAATGTAATTGCATCTGACTGTTCCTACCGCTACGCAGAGCATCAGTGTCATATTAAAAATCAAGAATTAGATAAATCTGTAGTTGCTGTGCACAGCCTCACTGACATAAAATATTGTTAGACGAAACAAAAGTTTTGTCCCATGCTCGTGCTAATTGGGACCGACATGGCAAGCAGTCCTAGAATCTTTTATACAACAGTGCCATAGTGAAAGACAGCTCTCATGCATGTCACAAGTTTACTTTGACTCCTCCCGATTTTAATCTGTTGAAGCTAACGCAGCATTGTTCTGCAGTGATACCATACTTCGTAAAATACTTCCAGACTAGGGACGGTGCCATTCTGGAATACAATTGATGTCCAGCGACGACGGTGAGAAACTGTCATTTAGATAAGACGGGGAGAGTGTTGTATACTGCATGTACACATGTAACATCTAACAGGCCATGCCACATGGTAAGAAGTACATTATTGGCCCAGTAATGCTATACAAACTCTTGTGCATGTGTCTGCTGTTCGTTTCTGTCACTATTGTTATTAAAATGGCCACTGGTTGCTTTTCCCATTTCCTATCATAAAGCAACAAAAATTTTCCGACGAAAATTATTCGTTCTTTAAAAAAGGTTTCTCACCCAGTTATTAGAAAAAGAAAAAACATCTTTTATAACTGAAACCAACAAAAAAAAACGGTTATTCAGAACTAAAATATCTGTATCAGTTTTAACTGGTTGGTTTTTCCCATGCCTATCTCATTGATGTTCTAACCGACACTTTCATTGAATTAAAGAATTCACTGCAATCATGGCTTTCCACATCTTCGTTGAAGTCCTGCTCTTGTCAGGACAAAGACTGCTAATATGCTTTATTAAACTCAGCACTTTCTGGGATCACATGGCAGTGATGATTTTAGTCGACTTTCCAATTTTTTCTGCACATGGCGCCAAACACTGATAGTTCCCCATGCACTCCTGGTCTATGGAATTGTTAGTCTCAAAATTACACATGCTTGTGTAGGCTGTGAATAAGGAATATGTAATGTATTATTTCCTTTTGAAGATTATTGTGTAACTGCAGTCATCTTTTAACAAAGGTAAGCAAAGCACAAAACATATAATATTGAAAATATTGTTGTAGTATTTGCAGTCGTACTACAGTTGTATGTATTACTGACGGTGTTGAATATTTGCGAAAAAAGTACGCTGGTACAGAGTTTCTGTGGAATATAACTTTCTGTGCATACACCTACACAATGAGATCAAAAGTATCCAGATACTCCCAAAAGCATACGTTTTTCATATGAAGTGCATTGTGCTGCCATCTACTGCCAGGTACTCCAGATCAGTGGTCTCAGTAGTCATTAGAGATCGTGAGAGAGCATAATGGGGCACTCCGCGGAACCCATGGGCTTCCAACATGGTCAGGTGATTGGGTGTCACTTGTGTCATACGTCTGTACGCGAGATTTCCACACTCATAAACATCCCTAAGTCCACTGTTTCTGATGTGATAGTGAAGAGGAAATGTGAAGGGACACGTACAGCACAAAAGTGTACAGGCCGACCTTATCTGTTGTCTGACACAGACCACCGGCAGCTGAAAAGGATCATAATGTGTAATAGGCAGACATCTATCCAGACCATCACACAGGAATTCCTAACTGCATCAAGATCCACTGCAAGAATATGACAATTAGGCGGGAGGTGAGAAAACTTGGATATCATGGTCGAGCAGCTGCTCATAAGCCACATATCATGCCGGTAAATGCCAAACGACAGCTCACTTGGTGTAAGGAGCATAAACATTGGATGACTGAACAGTGGAAAAACGTTGTGTGGAGTGACAAATCACGGTACACAATGTGGCGATTCTATGGCAGGGTGTGGGTATGGCGAATTCCGGTGAACGTCATCTACCAGCGTGTGTAGTGCCAACAGTAACATTCGAAGGTGGTGGTGTAATTGTGTGGTCATGTTTTTCATGGAGGGGCTTGCAGACCTTTTGTTTTGCGTGGCTCTATCACAGCAGAGGCCTACATTAATGTTTTAAGCACCTGTTTCCTTTCCACCGTTGAAGAGCAATTCAGGGATGGCGATTGCATCTTTCAACACAATCGAGCACCTGTTCATAATGCACGGCCTGTCACAGAGTGGTTACATGACAATAACATCCCTGTAATGGATTGGCCTGCACAGAGTCCTGACCTAAATCCTATAGAACACCTTTGGGATGTTTTGCAACCCCGAATTCGTGCCAGGCCCCACCGAACGGCATTGATACCTCTCCTCAGTGCAGCACTCAGTGAAGAATGGGCTGCCATTCCCCAAGAAACTTTCCAGCACCTAATTGCAAGTATGGATGCAAGAGTGGAAGCTGTCATCAAGGCTGAGGGTGTGCCAACACCATATTGAATTCCAACATTACCGATGGAGGGCGCCACAAACGTTTAAGCCATTTTCAGCCAGGTATCCAGATACTTTTGATCACATAGTGTACATCTACATCTATACTTTGCAAACCACTGTGAGATGCGTGGCAGAGGGTATGTCCCATTGTACCAGCTATTAGTGTTTCTTCCCATTCCATTCATGTATGGAGTGTGGGAAGTATGATTGTTTGGATCCAATTGTATGTGCAGTAATTGTTCCAATCTTATCCTCACAGTCCCTATATGAGCGATATATAAGGAGTTGTAATGTATTCCTAAAGTCATCATTTAAAGACTGTTCTTGAACTTTGTTCATAAACTTTCTTGGGATAGTTTGCATCTGTCTGCAAGACTCTTCCAGTTCATTTCCTTCAGTATTTTTGTGACACTTTCCCACACATCAAACAAACATGCGACAATTCACACTGCCCTTCTCTGTATACATTCAATATCCTCGGTTAGTCCTATCTGGTACAGGTCTGACACACTTGAGTGATTCTAGGATGGGCCGCACAAGTGATTTGTGAGCAATCTCTTTAGTAGACTGATTGCACTTCTCCAGTATCCTACGAATAAACTGAAGTCTACCATGTGCTTTACTCACGACTGAACCTAATGTGTCATTCCATTTTATATCTCTACAAAATGTCACACCCAGGTGTTTGTATGCGTTGGCCGAATACAACACAGACTCATAGATATTATAGTCATAGGATACTACGTTTTTTTCGTTTTGTGACGTGCACAATTTACATTTCTGAACATTTAAAGCAAGTTGCCAGTCTCTGCACCACATTAAAATCTTATCAAGATCTTACTGAATATTTACGCAGCTTCTTTCAGACAGTACATCATCATAGATAATTGCAGGGTAGGGGTAGAGGGCTGTAAAATGCTGATGGGAGCTTGCAGTGATGAAGTGGCGAGTTGGGCAAACTGGGTACATTGTTGGAATGGAGGGCTTTGTAGTGCTGGAACAGGAAAGGGCAAGATGGGTAAGGACAATGACTAATGTAGGTTGAGGCCAGAAGGGTTACACAGGAGTAGGATATATTGCAGGGAGAGAAAAGCTGCTGTTAGTTGGAAGGATCAAGATGGCAGTGGCTGTGAAGCAGTCATTGAAAAGAAGGATGTCATGTCGAGCAGCATGCTCAGCAACAGGGTTGTACCATTATTTCTTGGCCACAGTTTGTCAGTGGCCATTCATGCAGACAGACAGCTTGTTGGTTGTCATTCCCCTGTAGAATGCAGCACAGAGGTTGTAGCTTAGCTGGTAGATCACATGACTGGTTTCAAAGGTAACCTGCCTTTGATGAGATTTTCTTAATTGTGCATGTGCGTACTCTCCCTGCAATGTATCCTACATTACCATAACCCTCCTGGCCTAAACCTCCGTTTGTCGTTTTCCTTATCCATCTGGCCCTTCCCTTTTCCCATTGCAGCACTACACAGCTCTCTATTCCATCAATATACCCAATCTTTTTACTTCTCTCTTTTTTCCACTAACCCCCTCCCCTCTCTCTCCCTTCTCTCCATCTAACATCCCGACTGCAACTAGGTGCCCCACTCTCCACATCGTCCCTACACGCCCCCAGCAGCACTTTACTTCCCCTACCCTTACCCAGCCATCCTTTCTCCTCCATGCCCCAGGCCCCACCCGGTTGCATCACCCATAATGTCCTGCTGCTCACAGTATGGCTCCAGCTGCCAGAGAATGTGGTCATGTGTGTCTTATATACATTTGTGTGAGTGTGTGCATGTGTGTATGTTGTCTGTTTTTGACAAAGGGCTTGTTGGCCAAAAGCTAACTTTTCAACAGGCTTTTTGTTGTGCCACTTTGCGATTCAGCATCTCCGCCTCGTATGATGTGTCATCAGATGTCATTGGATTTGAGTCAGATTTCATTGAGTTGAAGGAATATGTGTGTGTGTCTAACTTATGAGGAAGAAAAGACTTCTTTCTTTTATGGCACTCCTCATCTCTTGAAGAGTGTTGGAAATAACATATTCTAGTACAATGTGTTGCGTGAAATGGAAGGTGGCAGCTTAGGTACAGCTTCCTGGAAAGACATAGTGTTGCTGAATGATAGGGATAATGAATGCAGTTTCAGATTAGTACTAAAGTTGACTAAGAGAGCTGTTGAGTTGCTGCCATTCTCAAAAATGAAAGTTAGCACTGCTGCATGTCTACATCTACATCTACATTTATACTTTGCAAACCACCATGAAGTGCATGGCAGAGGGTATGTCCCATTGTACCAGTTATTAGGGTTTCTTCCTGTTCCATTCACATATTGTGTGTGAGAAGAATGACTGTACATCTTTAGAGTAATCATTGAAAGAAGGCTCTTGAAACTTTGTTAATAGACTTTCTTGGGACAGTTTACGTCTGTCTTCAAGAGTCTGCCATTTCAGTTCCTTCAATATCTCTGTGACAACTTCCATGGATTAAACAAACCTGTGACCTCTCGTGCTGCCCTTCTCTGTATATGTTCAATATGCTTGGTAGTCCTATCTGGTGTGAGTCACACACACTTGAGCAATATTCTAGAACTGGCCGCACAAGTGATTTGTAAGCAATTGATTGCACTTCCCCAATATTCTATCAATAAAACAAAGTCTACCATCTGCTTTACCCACAACTAAATCTATGTGATCATTCCATTTCATATCCCTAAAAATTGTCACATCCAGATATTTGTATAAGCTGATCAATTCCAACACTGACTTATTGATATTACAGTCATACAACGCTGTTCTTTTTCATTTTGTGAAGTGCAAAATTTTACATTTCTGAAGATTTAAAGTGAGTTGCTAATCTCTGCACCACTTTGAAATCTTATCAAAATCTGACTGAATATTTATACAGTTTCTTTCAGATCTTACTTCATTACAGATAACTGTATGATCTGCAGAAAGCCTCATTTTACTATTGATATTGCCTTCAACATCATTAATATACAACATGAACAGAAAGGATCTCAACACACTTTCATAGGCACAATTTAAGTAACTTCCACATCTGACAATGACTCTCCATCCAAGATAACGCGTTGTGTCTTCCCTACTAAAAAGTCCTCAACCCAGTAACAAATTTCACTTGATACCCCATATGATTGTAATTTTGACAGTGAGTGTAGAAGTGGTACTATGTGTAACACTTTGTGGAAATCGATAAATACAGCATCTACCTGACTGCCTCGTTCCAAAGTTTTCAGTATGTCATGTGAGAAAAGCGAGAGTTGGTTTCACATGATCGATATTTTCGAAATGCATGCCAGTTGGCTTTCAGGAGGTGATTCTGTTCAAGGTACTTGATTATGTTTGAGCTCAGAATATGTTCTAAGATTCTACAACAAATCAATGTCAAGGATATTGGACAGAAGTTTTGTGGATCACTTCCACTATCCTTCTTGTAAGAAGGTGTTACATGTGCATTTTTCCATGAACTGGGCTCGGTTTTCTGTTTGAGTGATCTATTATAGATTATAGTTAGAAGAGGGGCTAACTCAGCCGCAAATTCAGTGTATAATCAGACAGGGATTCCATCAGGCGCTTGAGCTTTGTTCAATTTTAGAGATTTAAGCTGTTTCTCAGCACCACTGACACTGACATTTATTTCATTCATCTTTTCAGTGGTGCAAGGTTAAATTGGGGCAATTCTCCTGAGTTTTCCTTTGTGAAGGAACATTTGAAAACGGAGTTAAGCATTTCAGCTTTTGCATTGCTATCCTCATTTTCGGGTTCCTGACTCATCACTACATACAGGACACTAATTTTGGTGCCACTAACAGCCTTTGCAAACGACCAGAATTTCTAGGGATGTTGTGAAATATAATTTGACTGTATTATGCTATGGTTGTCATTGAAGGAATCATGCAGTGTTCTATTGACAGCCAAACACGTTTCATTCAGCGTCTCTCTATCTACAGCCCAACACTTTGTTTGCCACCTGTTATGCAGTAATCTCTGTTTCCTTAGAAATTTCCTTATAGTGACTGTATACCATGGAAGTTCCCTCCCTTATGAACTATTCTACAAGGTATCCAGTGCATGTTCAGCTATTCTTTTAAACTTGAGTCTTAGTTCCTCTGCATGCTCCTGCAATGTGCTGAAAGTTTCAAGTGCCTCATTGAGGTATGACACAACTGCTTCGTAGTCACTGATACCAAGTGCGATGAGGTCTCCTCAAAGACGCCAGGTTTATTTGTAGCCATTAGATCCAATATATTTTCATAATTAGTGGAACTCTAACAATCCGTTCTAGGTACTTTTGAAGAAGGCATTTGGTGATGTTTCATAGGATGTCTTTTGATGCTTTTAAGGTGCCTCTTACGTAAGGAAGATATTTGTACCAGTTTTAATAAAGTATTGTCTCTTATTGATGTATTCACGATAGTTAGGAACTGCTGTAGTCCATAGCCGGACATGAATCGGAGAGCATTTCCCACGCTGGCTGGCTAGGTGACGAAGCGACCATATGTCGCGCGTAGTGGGGTGGGGCTCGGCGCTGGACCGTAGCAACAAGCGTTAGCCTGGGAAATATACATGATGGGAAGTACCACCATCTTGGCGCCAAAGTCACCGATTTTGTTTATTTATTTTTAATAATTAAAGTCATTTATGACAACATGAATACTAGGAGGAGCCTCTGGATGTTTAAAACTATGTATCTTAATTTTGCCTCGTTAAAATTCACACCCGTACATTAACAAATGCATATCTTAGTAAGTACGAACTTGATCGGAAATCCACGAACTATGACGAAACTAGTAAGACACAGATTGCGCGCAAAAGTCGGCAGTCGGCGTTAAGAGCTCTTCCTGTCTTGTTAGATGGTAGCCATGCTCTCGGTTACAAGTAGTTTGTGACATGAGTGTTTCATTACTGATCTAATAGGAATAAAAGTGATATTACGGCATCCTGTCAGATAATTAGCTTCCACCGACAGAGACATCCAATGCGCCAATGAGGAATCTGCAGGGGACGACAGTTACGAGAACTGCACCGCGCACAGGTAGGAGGAAATCCGACGACACGACCCACCAAGGCGGATCAAGGAAGGTCTGACTTACACTCGCAAATTCCGGGTGAAAATGCTGAACAGTCATACTGTACGTCACATATACCCCCCTCTACGGACTCGCCGCTAAGCTGAGTAACAACAATATCAGTTTAAAAGCGAGGGGATCTTGCATGCTTACTACTAAGAATACTGTTATTTTCACAATTAATTGTTGGATGATTAAAGTCTCCACCGATGATTACAGTATGACTGGGAAACTTTTATATTAAGTAAACTGAGGTTTTCTCTCTAAAGTTTTCAGTTACACCAGGAGATGAGTCTGGTGGGTGATGTGAGGATCCAATTAATTTATGCCCATCCCTGATACTGAGTCTTGCCCAAACAATCTCACATGCAGCTTCAATTTCTACCTTGGTGGATTTGAGCTTCTTGTGTACTGTGATAAATATACAATCTCCATTTCCTGCCCTTTCAATGCACACTCCAGTTTTCCCCAAAAATCTCACTACTATCAATTTCAACTTGCAAGCAGCTTTCTGTACCTAGTAATTTGTGAGCATCACTGCTATGACCCTTGAATGACCTCAGAGCCCAGACGACAGCCCTCATCTGTGCGACGATCTGCAGCTGATTACACCCTGTTCCCTCAATTGCTGCTGGAATAGCCTCTTCAACATGCTGAATGATGCTCCTAGACTTACACACTGACTGCACCTGGCGTCCTTTCCTTTCCCTTGCTGCCATTTCTTGAAGCAGTACCATCATTCACCATCTGAACTGTCGACAATCAATAGACCCCTACCCTATTGCGTTTGTCTCCTCTTGACAATGTATGGAACAGGTGATATGAATCCCACTGGGTCACTTTCAGTTTCAGTGAACGACAGCACCTCAGATTTATTGATCATGGGTATCAGTACAACACCCTGAGTCCTCCCTGATCCCTGTCCACCCTGCCTAGGATGCCTACATCTACCATTGACAATTCGCTTGCAGTCAAGTGGAAGAGTCATGATGGTTCCTGTGTTCTCTGCAGAGAACACTGGATCCACAGGAAAGGATAATACTTGAGGTACCTCTGGTACAAGTATCACAAGTACACGACTTTCAGGAGTTCTTCCAACACATTAATTCAGAGTAGCTTCCAATCGTTTGACAGTGGTCACAGCGATCTCAAGCCACTTAAAAATGTCAAATCAGCTCATCCTCTATTCGAGAACAGCGTTCACAGTGAAGCTGCTTTTGGTCTGGGGCACTGTATTGCAGGGTAGTGAAAAAATAACTGTAAGCTAAGCCCTCTGATTATCTTTTAAACAGGTTAAGCTAAAAAGATGCTAATTCCCTTTATGAAATGAAGCAAATACACACAATGAAATGTCTATTTAGGCCTCACAAAAACCTGTGGTAAAAATTACTAGTTTCCTAAAACTTTTTGGGATTAGTTGTTAGAAAACTCGAAAACAGAGCTAATTCACGATAAATGTAGATAATATATATGGATACTCTTTAACGGAAAACTAGATGTAACACAATATTTTATTTAAATATCTGCTACAGTACCTAAATCACGAAGGCTGATTTACTACAAATTACTAATAGATTATGCAAAGAACAATTGTAGCTACCAAAAATTCTCAAAAACAAACGTTTATTTGCGGTAATATTGAATGAAATTCAGGGGTAGTACATTCTTTGACAGCAACTATAAATCACAAACGCTGATTTATTATTTTTTATTTATTTGTTTTTGATTTAATTCTAAGTTCCACGGGTTCTTGATGTGATTGCATCTCTAGGATGCAGAATATGTCGAAAATTCTCAAAAAGAACCCATTTCTCGCCTAACAGTACCATAAAATTAGGGAACGATTGTTTCGAACGAGAACAGGCTTCTTGTTCTCAAAAATTTTAAATGAGCACAATTAAGTTTAAGCCTATAATTGATGATAACAGTACAAGTTTATTGTCGGACTTACGAATGTTGGTAATATTACAAAATATCACAATAGAAATGGGTTTTGATACAATCAATTAAAGATTATGCAGAAGCAACATGAACAGTAAAATATGTGAATCTAGAACTTCAGACACAATTACAAACACGTGGTCTCACCGAAAGGAAAATTCCGATCTCGGATTTTATATATAAATAAAGGTGCGTATTGCACGAATTTTTCACTTCACTGTTTCTTAGCACACTTCTAAAGTTAACTAGCGAATCAAATGCTAATTCTCAACAGGTATCTATGCCGTCTGATCATACTGAGAAACATGATCCAAGGTTAACCTACAAAACTGAATTTTGGGTACCAAAGTTTTGAAAGCATGATAGTAAATAGCGAAAGAGGCAAGATTGCATTTGGATTATTCTTTGGTAGTTCATTACGTAAGTCATGGAAAATGTTTGCAACTAGCAATGCAGCTTTTGTTACAGATATCACCTTATCTTTTGTTGCTTCAGAGAAGCAGTCAAACAGCATACATAACAGATGCAATGAAGGTTGTTGAAACACTGATACAAGGTTGCCCCTGTTGTATTGTTTGCTGATCCAGGTCTCATGCAAAACATGGTACCTCGCAACAGCACCACAAGTAAGTATCAGAAGCAGCAGCAAATGGAGATGTCAGTGTAGACACGTCCCCAAGCGTTTCTTCAAATCAGCGATCACTTGTAATCATCACTAACAGTGACAGTATCATCTTAGCACAGAACAGTTATTCTGAACTTGGTATCAAGTTACAGACAATTCCACTCTGATGTGAAATCATCATCCTGTGAGGAACAAAGCGCTGAATGTTATAAATGTCTGCGACAATATCAATAGATGTCGTCTGTGTGAACACTTCCATAGTTAAGTACTTACCATACTGAAGTTTTAATAAATTACTAATAATCTGTGTTTGAGTTGTAGTACCTGCTCGACCTCCACCTGAAGCACTCTATTTTCTATAATACATCACAGTTCCCGATTGCTTTTACACCAAACTTCTTTCGTATGTGAATAACAGGTTCCTCTTTAAATGTCATTCTGATGATATGAAATGCCCACCCATTGCCCATTCTGAAATATGCTAGCGGATTTTTCCCCTTCTGCTCATAGTGATCGTTGACATGTACTATCTACAATCAAATAAAGACAATGTTCCTTTAAACAAAGCCGATGTTACCATTTCCATGTTTCCCACTGATATTCACGTGCCAACTTGTAAATGTTTGTTTGACAACTGTCATCATTCGGCTCAAGCGTAATGTCAGCCGTTTTCCAGAAATTTTGCCGACTCACGAATATCCTTACTAAATGCAAAAATACTGCCATGAATGACTACTATAATTCACACAATCTGAAGCGTTCAAATCTGGGCCCACAACCTGCCTTGGTGAACTAGGAATACATTTTTAGCAAGAAAAGAACATAATACTTTTAAGAACAGTCCTCTTTGTTAGCGACATATATACTTACAAACAACACACAAAGAGATAACCAAAGCTTAAATCCATCAAAGACTGCCCATTTTAAATCGGAGAGGTTTTATAGAACATAAAATTAGATGCCACAATAGCAGGGTACAACAAGCAGAACAAAGTCCTATTTATTTCCTTTAGTAAGGATGGGATAAGGGGAATAGCTTTGGCAGTTACACCAGAGATACAGGATACACCTCAGTGCAGCAATGTGAGTGGATAGGAGATCACTGCATATCTAGTGCATCAAACGTGTTTGAGTCAGTTGTTTTGTTGGTCTAGTGTTTCTTGTTTTTGTGTTCACAGTAAATTCTAAAATGGTTGATGTGTCTGTGCCTTAACGAGTTCACTGCTGAATTTATTGAAATATATACATACTTATATACTGAGGAGTCACACACATATGTGGAAAGTTAAGACCAAGGATTCCAGTAATTAAGATGAGAAGACAGCTGTTGATAATTCTCTAACAGAAAAAAAGAAACAAAAGGAACAGACCTTACAGCAAATTGAAACTTGTTTATTTTTCTGTAAACAACTGCAGTGTTGTATAAGGTATCATCAGTGGATACATAATTTTACAAATGGTTTACATATATAACTCTCATTATACAGACTAGCTGTTACCTGCATTTGTGCTTGCATATTGGTAGTAAGTAAGCTACTGTACATGTAATATTAACAGCTGCCTTCACATGTCTCCCTGTTCATGTCAGCATAGCTCATAATGTGTGCCTCACTCTCCACTTCCCAAGATGTCTCAATGCATGATTCATTGCCACGGGTAGTGTCACTTCTGGGTAATTTCCAAGAATGTTTGCCTATCGAAGACGCAGCCTGCAAACGACATATATCGAACGTGCGATTCTAAATCGATCGCGCGACTGTGTGGTGGCGGGCGTTATGATAAATTAAATGTGGGATGCTAGGAAAACTCCTTCGATTTATGACAGTAGTCAGTGGGATGTCTGGTATTGGAAACGTTTCTTCGGCAGATTGCCTCATTTGGAAGAATCTAAGTCCATGCTTATGCAATGTAGAAAATTGTTTGAAGTTTGTCGCATATGTGACAATCTACCCATATTTTTGCGTGAAATTGGCAGAGTTTACCCAAGTTATGGCAGAAAGGGAATGACTCCCGTAGCATATACATCAAATGTACTTTCTCAAGGCGACAACTTTGACGATGAGTGAGGCAAGCCGATGTCTTTGTAATTACAACATATTTAAGTAACGCGCTCTATTTGTCATAGCTTTAATGACCTTAAGTGACCACTATAAACATGTTCATAACGCCTGCCACCACTGTTGCGTGATCGATTTAAAGTCGCACGTTCGATATATATCGTTTGCTGCCGACTGTTTCGATAGGCAACCATTCTTGGAAATTACCCACTGCTGTGCAGTGCCTACAGATGGTCATGGATAAGAGCGCACATCTACACATCATGCACAAATTGTGTTGAAGTATGGATTAAACACACTGAAGATGGTATAAGCATTGTATTCATTACTTTGAATCATATCATATAGCACACATCAACCAATGAAAGCCTTTAGACAAATATGATTAAGATGAAAAGTCAAAGTGATAATAGCTTCTTCAGAGAGTAAATATTTTTCTCCATATCACGTATTTTTCTTCAAAGTAAAATGTATCGCGTATTACAAACTTTCTAAAGCTGCCTTTGTTCTTCCATACCAAACTTCATCGAAAATTGTTCAGTTGGTTAATCGTGAAAACAGACAGGACAAATGTATCGATTTAAATGAAATAAAGCCCATATGGTATCCCAAGCTATGCTCAAGTTACATGTAAAAATCTAATGAAAATTCGTCTAGTAGTTTTGGAGATTAGCGTGTTTCTTTCAGGGAAGCAACAAGATACGCCAGTTGTAGATAAAACTTCAAATCACGATATCTTTTTATCTGTGACCCGACTTTGGTGAACTAAAGCCTATATTGTGCCCCAAGTTATGTTCAGATTACCTAAGAAAAATCCCAGTAAATCTCATCCAGGAGTTTTGGCAATGCAAGTTTATTTTTATTTATTTGTTTATTCATTCATCCATAGACAATAAATATTGTATGGATGCTGTCCAAGAGTACATATAAATTTATGGGAAACAAAATGTGCAAAAGGAACATACCAAATTTTACATTAAGTAGTACAAAGAATAATACATCCAAAAATGTACAAAGAATAATACTTGGTAATAAATAACACAGAAATATAACTTATTATACATGTATACTAACAGTATTGCAACTACATAGTCTGTTTGCCAAAAGGCTTTACTTTTGTCATCCCTAATTCACTACAATAATTCAGTAAAGATTTTACTGCAGTCAACAGCTGTCCATCAGATTTAAAAAATTAACAGAAACTTTAGGGGATGAAAGGCAGTGTTTTCTGTTTTGCCTTAATATAAACATTATCAGAATTATTTATTGGCCTAAACAGTCATTATAAAAATGACATGTAAAAACATTATTCAAGTAGAAATTATTTAAATTCTACTTTAAATCTGTTATCATCTTCTAACTTTCTGATGTTGGCTAGCAGTATGTTGTAGAGTTTTGTACCAATATGGCTCACATACCTATGTGTGTGTGTGTGTGTGTGTGTGTTCTTTTTGTTAACTGACTATGGAGTGCGGTGCTATTTCGAATATTGTAGTTATGCAAGTCGGCATTTGTCTGAAAATCTGAAAGGTGGGCCCTAACATATAAAACACGTTTGTATATATATAACGAAGGTATTGTTGGAACTTAAAGCTTGTTGAATACGGATTTACATTGTGTCTGTGGATGACTGTGTGTTATTATTCGGATAGCCCTCTTCTGTAATGGAAAAATTTGTCTTAGATGGCAAGTGATGGAACCTCAAAATATTATTCCATATGTTGCAAGAGGCTGAAAATAGCCAAAATTTGCAGTCCTGACACCCTCTGCAGTACAAACATTTGCAATAATTCTAAGAGCAATACAAGCTGATTTAAGTTTCTGCACAAGTCTCATTACATGATTATTAAAATTCAGATTTTCATCTACGTGAATCCCCAGCAATTTTATTGATGCCCATGTGTCTATGGCCTTGTCACCCAACAAGAGATCAAGATTTACATTTTGACATATTTTCCTAATCTACATATCATTTGTTTTATTTTCTTTTAATGTTAACCGGTTTCGATTGAACCAAGTGTGGAAATTCTTTATTACTTGATCAGTAGTTGTTTGCAGCATTTGCTTTGGTGCACCTATTATAACACTACTATCATCTGCGAACAGTATGACCTTTGATACTCCATCTGAGGTGTCAAGGTCATTTATGTAGACAAGGAACAATAAGGAACCTAGAATACTGCCTTGCAGCACTCCTTTTTCTACTTTTCTCCATCTGATACTAAATTTATTTTGTGGTTCTAGACTGTAGAGCTCACAGTGATCAAAAACAATTCAGTTTTATGAAGTTGCTAAGACAAAAAAGAAACAACAAAAAGATGTCTAAAAAAGAAACAAGTTTCACTGTATGGCTAGTGATGTATATCGGAAACTGTCACTAAGCATTGTTATGGAGCATTATTTGAGCTACAGTAAATATGAGGCACAAAGCCTCTTGTTCGCAAAGTCAGTTGTTCAACATCGTCTATAAACGTTGTTTGCCTCAAAACTATCGATTTTTTTTGTTCTGAAATTTAACACACTTTACTTTGTGCACTACAAGTTACAACCGATAATAAAATAATATCGAATATATAAAACACTCAAATCCATCATTAAAGTAATGATGATCAAGCCTAGAAAATATACCTCTTGTCTCCTATGGAGAATAGCGTGGGCCGAAAGAGGTCCCATTTCATTAATGCGTTTGGTTAATATGTCTCACTTTGAAAACTAGTCTCTTCTGAAAACTAGTGGCAATGGAGGCGACTATTACTGGTTTCTTTCAACAGAAAGAAGAGCATGAACCCGTTAAAAGGGGGAATAGCCTCCAAAACCAGCTGTGTGTTTGATCATCAGATCAAAACTAAAAGATTGAAACGTCTTAATAAGGGGCTACCATTATGATTGCAAAAGCGCACGGACATATAGGGAAACTAAAAAAGACACTGAGTTTATAGTAAAATTTCTGAACAATTACGCAGAACAGCATGCTGTTATATTGCTTGACAGAAGGAGCATAGTATTCCAAACACTTTTCAATCTACTACCTTACAGTTACACAAAAATTAAAATCTACGAAACTTACAAAGCGTCTGTTACAGATGACGTACTGCACAAATTTGTACATTCAAAGATATTTTCAAACATTTGGAGGGAACGTTACCCTGATGTAGTAGTTACGAAACCCAGAACAAATTTATGCGCTTTGAGCCAAAAAAATTTTACATCTGCTGCAGAAATTACTTTCGATTCGGAAGAGACACAGTTGCAAATGATTGAGAAAATGAAATGTCACCTACAATTTTTTTGTAAGGAGAAGAGGTAACATAACGATACCACACTAGAGAAAACTTTGCAAATGGTGACAAAGCTTCTTTGCAATACAGTTTCGATATGTCACATCAAGTGCACGTACCAAGCAATCCTTTGCAGCCAACTCTATTTTAAGTGCCGTTTAAACTTGGTATTTAGGGCGTTATGCGCGAAACCACAAATAATTATTTCTGAGAGTGCCAGGAGAACTAAAGTTACCGATCTTATTGTTAGCCTTTTTCAACATAATGTAGAAAACACAGTTTAGGAGAAGAAATAATTTTTCTCCATGCCGACAGCTGCATTAGACAGAAAAAAAAGCAACATCTTGATGAGGTGCTTGGCAAAACAGCAAAATCCTCGCATCATTAATTCCAGCAGCCACACAAAATTTGCTTGTGATTGGCCTTACAGACTTATTTTTTTTTAAAAAAAAAAGTTCAGAGTAAATTATGTCTCCTCTTTACCGGATTTGGTTGTTTGCACTGAATATTTACACCAACAACTGATGTTAATTCCTCTGTGGTGGTAAGAATTTAAAACAGGCGAAGTTCTTGTAAAAATACATGACAGGTTCAATTTTTTCACGAAAATTGTGCCACGAATATGTCCCTTCTATGTCTGTACGATCTGTTGTGGATTGGCAAGACAGCCAACCCACTATGAGAGGAAGCCGAAAGGCACGCGTTTTAGATCACGCAGGCTGACGTGAGGTCTGGAACAGGTCAAGGAAATGAGACTAGCAAAAAACGACGTAACTGTGGAATACTTAACTTTAATCCATAAATGGTGAACATCGCTCTTGACGGTACATGTTTTACAGCATCAATAGTAACTGGTAATGGCGCCTTGCTAGGTCGTAGCAAATGACGTAGCTGAAGGCTATGCTAACTATCGTCTCGGCAAATGAGAGCGTATTTTGTCAGTGAACCATCGCTAGCAAAGTCGGCTGTACAACTGGGGCGAGTGCTAGGAAGTCTCTCTAGACCTGTCGTGTGGTGGCGCTCGGTCTGCAATCACTGATAGTGGCGATACGCGCGTCCGACGTATACTAACGGACCGCGGCCGATTTAAAGGCTAACACCTAGCAAGTGTGGTGTCTGGCGGTGACATCAGATTCCTCCCCCGCAAATCGGCGGACGGTTGTGGCATAAGGCTTCCGCCCGCCGCGGGGAGGACCCCATGTTCACGTATGCGACGAGGTGGGGAGCCTAACAATAGGCGAGGCTGTGCCACCCGCACCCTGCCATTCGGACCGAGGGGAGCTAGGAAACGCCTGAAAACCAGGTCCAGGGTGCACGCCAACATGCAGTGTATGCGCCCGTAGAGAGAGAGGAGGGGCCGAAGGATCGACCTCCATCGGGCCGGGGCACCCGACGGGCGAAGACGACATACGGTTCGGAGCGGGCAAGAGTTCCATGGCGGAGGACAACTGGTCACGGGAAGCGATCGGTGGCGCGTGACCCTGGGAGGCGCCTGGCGGTTGCAGCGACGCGTCCACTGCGGGCGGCGCCGGCGGGAGAACAGGCGGCGGCGGCGGCGGCGCGTCGTCATGGGGCAAAATGGAAGGCATCGTCGGTAACACCTGGGGCTGAGGCGAGCCAGTAGATGGGTCCCCAGGGCGCTGACCGGACAGCACCGTCGCTGAAAGCATACGGGCAGCGGCAGATCCCATGCGACGACAGAGGCGCAGCTGATTGAGATGCCGACGCACCTCACCAGAGGCCCCCAAAACCAGATACATAGCGCGGCCGAGGCAGCGAAGAATGCGCCGTTCGAGCCAACGCCGTGAACCTCGATAGTTGCGGTAGTAGACAACGTCGCCTGGAGCAAAAGCAGGTGTCTGCCACTGCACAGGAACCTGATGCAGCGGATGTAGCAAAGACATCAAGGTTCGATGAGGGCGACCGTGGAGCAACTCAGCCGGCGAGCGACCATCTCGAGGCTGAGAGAGATACGAGGACAAAAAGAGCAATAACGCGTCCTCCCGAGAATGCGCCTCTTTCAACTTCAACATCTGTGACTTGAAAGTCCGGACCAATCGTTCAGCGGCACCGTTTGATTGTGGCGAAAACGACGCGGACGTCAGATGTTGAATACCATTGGCCTTGCAGAATGACTGAAATTCTGCAGACATGAATTGTGGACCATTGTCGGAAACAATAGTCTGCAGAAGACCTTCAATGCAAAAGATGGCAGATAACGCGTGGATGGTGGAAGATGACGTCGTGGAAGACATCCGGACAATAAAATGAAAATTACTGAATGAATCTACCACAACCAACCATCGAGCATTCCAGAATGGACCAGCAAAATCGATGTGTAAGCGTTGCCAAGGGGAAGTGGCTTTTGGCCATGCAAAGAATTTCCGCGGTGGTGCGGATTGTTGTTCGGCACACGCCATGCAAGAAGAGCACATATTCATAATCGCAGCATCGATTCCGAACCAAGTACAGTGCTGACGAGCAAGTTGTTTCGTTCTCACTATACCCCAATGACCTTGGTGGAGAAGCTGTAAGACAAAGGACTGTAACGAACGTGGGACCACGACCCTGGACTGATCATTATCAGAACGCAACAGCAAAACACCACGTCGTACAAAATGTCTCTCCTTGTGAGCAAAAAATCGGCGAACCAACGGATCCCCGATCCGTAACTTTGACAAGGACCATTGAGTAGCAACGAAACGCAGAATGGTAGCCAGGACAGGGTCAGCAGCTGTGGCTGTAGCTACACGGCGAAAATCAATCGGAAACGATTCGACCACGTCATCGGTTTCCGCATCAATGAACATGCAAGCAAGTTCGGAAGAATCGAATGCTCTATCCTCAGTAACAGGCAAACGGGACAACGCATTGGCGTTTCCGTGCTTAGCAGTGGACCGATACAAGATATCGTAGCGGTACTGTGAGAGGAAAATAGACCAGCGAATGAATTTCTGCACTGTACGTGGAGGTACAGGCTTAATCGGATGAAAAAGCGATGTCAAAGGTTTGTGGTCTGTGATGATGGTAAAGTGACGACCATACAGGAAATCATGAAACTTTGTAACACCAAATACGAGAGCCAATGCTTCTTTCTCGGTCTGTGAATAATGTCTTTGCGCAGATGAGAGCAATTTGGACGCAAAGGCAATAGGGCGATAGTGCGAACCATCTTTGTGCGCAAGCACAGCACCGATCCCGAAATCCGATGCATCCACCATCAACAAAAGGGGCTTGCAGGGATCAAATGGCGTAAGGCAAGTATTGGAAAGCAACGCCGATTTCAACTGGCGAAAGGCGCGTTCGCATTCCGTCGTCCAGACGAATGGAACACCTTTACGGCATAAGCAAAGAAGCGGAGCTGAAATGGAAGAGGCATGTGGCTCATATTTATGATAGTAATTGATTTTTCCCAGCACACTCTGTAGCTGCTTCAAATTCTGCGGCGAAGGCAAGTATTGTATGGCACGGAGGTGCTCTGGACTGGGATGTATGCCTCGGGCATTGAGTACATGTCCCAAGTAGGGCAAGTCCCGAGCAAAAAATACACATTTGCCCTTCCGCAAGCAAATACCATTTTGTCGCAAGACCTGAAATAATGTTCTGAGATTGGCTAAATGTTCTTCTTCCATCTGTCCGGAGATCACAATATCGTCCAGATAGTTTGCTGCAGTAGGGACCGACGCACAAACAGTTTGGAGATATTGCTGAAACAATGCAGGGGCGGATGCACACCCGAATGGCAGTCGTTTGAATCGGTACAAACCAAGATGCGCGTTAACCACCAAAACGCGCTGGGATTCTTCGTCCACCGGTATTTGCAAGTACGCATCTGCTAGGTCCAACTTCGAAAAATATTTACCCGGGCACAGTTTGTCTTCCGGGCGGAGTAAAGGAAAAGTTGCAGTCACTAGTTGGGGTTTCACTGTTGCCTTGAAGTTCACACAAAGTCTCAATTTTCCAGAAGGTTTTTGCAAAATTACTAAGGGTGATGCCCAGAGAGAAGCCTGCACACGTTCAATTACACCTTGTGATTCCAAATCGTGTAATGATTTTGCGACCTCATCACGCAATGCGTGTGGAACATTGCGCGCTCTGAAAAATTTCAGTTGCGCGGTTACTTTCAGTTCCAAATGTGCTTTATAGTTCTTAGCGCAACCGAGGCCCGGTGCAAAAATGTCTGCAAATTCTTCACAGAGACGAGAAACACTGTCTGAAGGTATCGAGCTGGAACGGTATCACTTTGCCGTTAATGTCCAAGTCTACAAAAAGTTTATTGTCCTGTTGACGACAAGAGCGACTGTCTCGTGCATCGTGAACGGTCACTGATACAAAATCACTTGCGACTTGACGGAATTTCCAGCGATGTCGACGCACACTATTTGTGGTACGAACACTGTCACCGTGAGAGAGAGTGGCACTGGGAGGAGTGGCATGAACTATATGAATTTCCATGGGCGAAGTTTCACGAGCCTGAGTATCCTTGGTTCGAATTCGGCGCAAAGCAAAGGGCCTGGAATGGTTTTGAGCTTCCGATCGGAGCTTTTTCTGGCAAACACTTTGAACATGTCTTTTTTTATTACAGAAAAAGCAAATAGCCTGGCGGGACGGGCTATTCTCACGCGAATGTCTAGTAGCACACCGCGGGCATGATTTCACTGCATTTGCTTGCTGGTGTGGTACACGTGGCTGAGAGCTGGGTGGCAGCTGCGCGGCCGGGCGCATGGGCTGTTTACTGCTCCGTGCAGCTCGCCCGGCGGGCCGGTTAACCTGACACACGGGTGGCGAAGTTTCAAATGATTCCTGAGCAAAGTCAAGTGTGTCCTGCCGATCCAATATGTCCATCACTTGTTGAAGGGAGGGATTGACTAGTTTCAAAATCTGTTCCCTTATACAAACATCAGAAATGTTCTGTGCAATTGCATCACGTACCATAGTATCTGAATAAGGGAATCCACATTCACTCTCAAGAGCACAATCCCTAGTAAGGCCTTGCAAGGTTGCAACCCACTCCCTATTAGTCTGACCTGCCGTACGTTTTGTATGAAAGAAGGTATACCTTTTTGCAACTACATTGACTGATTCTTTGAAATATGCATCTAATGCAGACAAAATTTCGTCGTAGGACAGAGTTGCTACGGTACGTGTGGACGCCGACGGACGAGAGGAGATAATGCTGCCGCTCATTACCTTGAATTCTGTAGGCGGCGAGATGGAATCCAAATTGGCGTGACCACTCCGTCCAGCTTTCCAGTGCCGCATCAAAAGGACGAAAAGGTGGTGCAACTGCGTGTTGTGGCTGCGTGAGCGGTGGAGCGGCGGCTGCCGCATCGTTTTGCATTGCACGTTGACCCTGGATGAGCTGTCCAAGGGCATCCAGTAAGGCCTGCGTCTGCTGATTCTGTAAGCGATAAAATTCAGACAGTACATCTGGAGATTGTGGCGAAGCCATTACACAAGTAAATCAGGGCAGTATAGTTACGAACGCGGTGTGGCCTCGTCGCCACTTGATGTGGATTGGCAAGACAGCCAACCCACTATGAGAGGAAGCCGAAAGGCATGCGTTTTAGATCACGCAGGCTGGCGTGAGGTCTGGAACAGGTCAAGGAAATGAGACTAGCAAAAAAGGACGTAACTGTGGAATACTTAACTTTAATCCATAAATGGTGAACATCGCTCTTGACGGTACATGTTTTACAGCATCAATAGTAACTGGTAATGGCGCCTTGCTAGGTCGTAGCAAATGACGTAGCTGATGGCTATGCTAACTATCGTCTCGGCAAATGAGAGCGTATTTTGTAGATATCCATTGAGCTGTGTGTGGTGCCATTGGTAGTTTGGCATCATGTAATAGGGGTAGTGGCATCTCATTTTCTTCTTCGCCACTACATTTGCTAGTGTTGCCTGTCCGCGAGTGGCAGCAGCAGCGTTTATCAATAATTAGTACCCGTACTATCTTTGGAAGGATGTGAAGTGTTTTCCGGGTCGGGTGTGTGTGGTAGTTCAGTTGGGACGGAGCAGCAGAGAGGACCGGCAGCGCACAGTCATGCCGGGACTGCTGGCGGCACGCAGGCATTGCTGGATTGAGGGGCTGTAGTTCCAAGGGCCACAACCTCATTGACCACCGGACCCAGGACGTTGAGTTGAGTAAACATTAATCCAGTAGTGAAACCTCCACTATTTTGTGATCAAGCCATTTGTTTGTGTGTTGCTACTAGCAGGGCTGCCGTGAGATGAACAGCAACAAGTGGAGCGTGTCAAGTTGGTGGAATCTGCCTGTTATTAGTTTTTGAATTTTTTGTTATTATTGGTGAAGTGCAACCAGCGGTATTTTTCTGCCTAGTGGCCGCTAACACCTGAGTTACCTGCCCTGGAGGTTAGTGCATTTTTGTGGCAGTGTACTTTTCCTCATCTTGCCGATGCTGTCCGGCATGACGTGTAGTTCGACAGCCTCCTTGATTGCGGTGTCGATTGTGGTTTCTTTTGACTACCTTGGTTGTAGTGGTTCCTTCTGCCTTTTGATGTCTTAAACACTGAATTCTGAAGATGCACTGCTGTCTGTCACTTTGCCCTCGCTTGAATTATTCCATCGTTGTACTGGTTATCACACGTTAGGTGGATTTGGTAAGAGGATTGATCGGCATTTAAACTGTCCCTAGTCTGAGTTGCCATCCTGTTAGGTGAGCATAACTCTTGGCTGCCTGTCTCACCGCTTACGCAGCTGTACGGACCCTTTCTTAGGTCGATCCTTGGAGCACTGTCTGTAGATCTGTCCCCATTTTTTATTTGGTCTGATTGTGTCAAGTGTCTAAAAATAATATTTTGTTTACATTATTCCTATTGCTTGTGGCCTTCAGCCAAGAAATAATTTTGAATTCTCTCTTAATGAGGCCTTCAGCCACCAGTGTAGCTTGTGTTAGTCAATTTTTTTTAAAAAAAATGATTGTTTTTAATAAATTATTTCCTTAAATAAAATGTATGTGTTTACTGTGCAACCAATGTAACTGATTAGGCCCCATCCACACCTTTTCCTGCTTTCCCTAAGAGTTTAATAGATGATGTAAATGAGCTAAAGTTATGTTAATTTCAGAGGAAAATGTCAGAAGTACTATAAGTCAAAATACAAAATTTAGAAATCTATTGGTGCAGTATCCAGATAAAGAAAAATCTAATTTGCTACCTGACGAATTAAACATGATGATAAATACTACATTATCACTGAAGACTCACCTGTGGTTTCTACGGGGAGATTAGAGCCAAAGTGCATGAGAGTGGCAAAACCAAGAACTTAAATTCATGTTAGACAACGACATCATTAGGCCACCTAAATCTGCGTGGGCTAGTCCTTTTCATATGGTACCCAAGGAGAATGGCTCGATAAATCTGTCTGGAGATTATGAATGGTTAAATGAAAGAACTGTTCCTGACCATTATACTGTACCTCAAATAGAAAAGTTCTGCTTTATTCTGCAAGTCAAAAACATATTTTCTAAAATTCATCTGTTTAAGGTTTACTATCAAACAGCCATTGCTGAAAAAAATAAGCACAAGGCAGCTAATAACCACACCATTTGGATCGTAAGAATTCAGTTTAATGAGTTTATGCCAGTGGGATGCATCTTCAACATTCCAGCGATTCATTATGAGGTTAAATTTGGATTGGATTTTGTGTTTCCTTACCTTGATGGCAATTTAATTGCCTCATCCAGTATTGAAGAAGAGTGAGTGTATCTCAAACTAGTCCCAGAGCATATATCTAATTAACTTTTCAAAATCAATCTTGGGAGTAAACAAAATAGAGTCCATGGGATAGTGGATAAGACCAGAAGTAACCCCTCCACTGCTTGAGAAAGTGTAGCAATTTTGGAGTACACGTTACCTGAAAAACTCCACGAGCCCCATGCGTTTCTCAGTATTGTCAACTACTATTGTTGCTGTATGAGAGATGCAGCATAAACTCAGGCTGTATTGCATGACTATCTTAAGTGACGAAAAAGGAAAGGTAACTGGCAAATTCAATGGACTGAGGAAGTGGAGAAGAAATGTAAACATGGTGTTGCAAATGTTGTTTTATTGGTTTTTCCTAATTTGGAGTTACCCCTTGCAGTATGCTCAGGGGCATCAGATGTTGGTGTTGGTTCTGTATGCCAACAACTGGAAAAGGGGAACTGGAAACTGTTTGCATTCTTCTCCCAAAAACTGATCAATTGCAGAAGGTTTACAGTACCTACAACCGAGAATTATTGGGAATTTACTGATGCATAAAAAAGTTTACACATTTGCTGGAAGGAAGGGACTTCATAAATTTCACTCACCATAAACCACTCACATTAGCTTTTAAGGAAAGCAGTGAAATGATATCTCTCCTCAATAGATGACACAGCTGCTTTACATTTCACTATCTTCGACTGATTTTCATCATGTCTGTGGTCATGCCTATATTGTTGTGGATCCTGTATTCGGAGTTGATGAAATAACATTAATCAATTATGACAAAACCAGCAAGATAAGAACTGCAACAACTCTGAACAAGGAACAACTCCTGCAGCTTCAGGCTGTATCAGCTTCCATCAGGAAAAACACTGTGGTGTGACACTTCATCTGCAAATATCAGACCTTACATTCCCCAAGCTTTTCATTATGTTCTCCATTTTCATGGCTTAGCTCATCCTGGCACAGCGACTATAATCAAACCGATAACTAGTAGAGTTATTTGGTCAAACATAAAAACTTATGTGCAACAATGAACTAAATCCTGTGTTAGCTGCCAGAAAACCAAGATCACTCACCACACAAAATCACAATCTGACAAAATTTGTTGAGCCTGATGACTGTTTCAGTGTTGTGAACATTGACCTCATCAGCCTTTTGCATCCTTCTAATGACATGACTCACTGCGTGACTTGTACTGATTGTTTCACATCATGGGTGGAAGTCATCCCACTCCTCAAAGATACCACAGTTGAAAAAGCAGCAAAGGCTTTTACCAGCACTGGATTGTAACATTCAGCATCCATCACAGGTAATCGCCGACAAAGAACACAGTTTGAATCACAATTGCTTAATAATTTGGACAAAGTATGTGGAATGAAAATGTAACACACAGTGCCTTATCAGTCTCAAAGTAATGACAAGTTTGTGACTACATGGAACTTTGAAATCTGCAATCACGGCCCACAACACTTATAATTGTAACTGTCGAGAGGAAATGCAAACACATAAATGTGTCAGTGGACAGACTTAAGCCAGCCTATCTCTTGCAAAAAAAAAAAAAAAAAAAAAAAAAAAAAAAAAAAAAAAAAAAAAAAAAAAGGAATCAGTGAAGAATCTTCTAACTTCTCCAAGGATATCAAATCACAACATTCCTCAGAAAGTCCAAAACAGAGTATTACCTATGTCTGTAAATTGACTGTGTAAACAAGCATCAGAATGGCATTACAAATACGTAGAAGACACATCAGAAGTTACAGTCAGTCCCTATTCTACAACGAACAAATGATTTAGAAGGGAACTGTGAAACTCTTCCATCAACATGTGACAAGCATATTTTTCTGATATTTTGAAAGACAATTTTTCTTCTGTATGGGCTATAAAGTCAGTGTTTACCTGGTTTATATGTAACAAAATGTATTGAAAAATGTACAATTGCTTGATTATTATATTATCTGTGAACCTCAGGATTTTTTCTTATGACTTCTTTCAACTCTTGTAATGATATGTTAATGTGAAAACTGCAGAGTTGTGCTATGGTTTGGGGTCGACACTGTATTGTAGGTTCCTCTGCAACTGGCAGGGTGAATCAGTTCAAAAATCAGAGGAAGGTAACGGCATGTAACCTCCAATAGGACTGTGTCTAGTAGAGCACTGGAGTGTTCAACTTCCGAGTTGATGACAGTTTTATTTTTTCTTGTACAAATCAGTGTTTGATTGTTGTTGTTGTTGTTGTTTGTTTAGGGGCTCAACATCATGGTTGTCAGTACCCTTCTAGTTGCCACATGAATAGGGTTAAAACATGTAAATGCAGACATGCTGAAAAACTACATAAGATCAAATCTGCACTCTCACATTCTTCCTCACATTAGTACACAAAGTCACTCTTAGCAGTACAAAAATGAAAACTGGAACAATACGGTCCATCAAAATCTTATTACCACGCTAGAAAAGCCATGTAGATGCATGTCAAGAGAAGATGGTGTAATAATAGGATGAGCCTACCTTTCCCTAAACACCAAAATCTCCTGCCTAGCAACTTAAGTGGAAAGTCAGACAAAACACAAAATCGTAGGACACATGCCACATTCATTTCACCATCACTTAAAATTGAGGACTAGTCTGCTAATAGACCGGCTTCTACCCTCTTGTCATTATATAAACTACACTCAGTTAAAATGTGGCAAACTGTAATCAACAAGCCACGTGCATCACAAATTGGCAGTTCTCCAAGTCTGAGAAGGAAGCTGTGCATCACGGGGCTGTGTCCTGTTTAAAGACATAATAAGCAGTCCATTTTACTGATCACATCTTACTATCCAACACACCCAGCCATTTTTCGGCCCTGAGTTGCATGATGGACTTTCTCAAAAATGACATCATGGCCCACAGGGATACGCCAGTGAATTACATTTGGAAGGATAAAAGCCCCCTTAGCTGCAGTATTGGTTAACTCATTCCCACATGACATGTTGGCCAGCAGAATGATACTTTTGATCCCTGTCTTTGCAACTAGAGAAGGACATCCTGGGTGGTTTTATCTGATGGTCACATATGCTGGATGGTCTGCAGAGCTCTGAGTGAATCAGGAATTTCAAACCATGGTCACATTTCATCTGATACACAGTTTTATGAACCACATAGAGTTCAGCATCAAACACAGTAAATACACGGAGCAGACAGATTGTGAAGGCATTACTATCCCCCTGTTTGGACTCATCGGGATAAACTATATTAAAGTCGTGGTGCTCAGTTAAAATGGTCAAACATTTCTTGTTAAAAATATGGCCTGGAATGGACAGTTAGTTGCACTCTGTCAATTCTAAAATCAACATAGGCTTTACTAACAATGAAGGTGGTTGCTTTGCATCAACCCCACCTCTGCATGTTTATCAAAGATACTCCTAGATTCATTAAATTTTGCTTTGTCCATATAGCAAATATTTTCATTCCTTGTGGGCAGTTGCTTTAAAGGCATTTCAGAGTTGCATGGATGTTAATAGCAACAGGAAAAGCAAGTGATGTCAGAAATGACTGGAGCTTGAATGCTTGTTAGGCCAGAAGGAACTTTTCCCAAGCAGATAATGGTGGTTCACTTGTCTCTATGCATAAGTTTGGTATACGGCTTGTTCTGTAGGCAGCTGTGGCCAATCTGATACTTTCTTGGTGTACTGAGCCCAGCATCTTCAAGTATGTTGGTCCTGTCGAGCCACAGACCATGAAATCAGAATCTAGATGAGAGTGGATGACACCCTTGTAGAATTGAAGCTATCAGGATCTATTTCCATCACAGTTCTTCCCATTTAAACACTTCATAATGTCCAGCTTTTAAAGGCTCTTAATTTTAGCTCCCTGAGATGCAGCATCCAAGTCAGTTTCCTGTCAAATAAGAGGCCCAAAAACCACAACATATCCTTAAAATGTAAAACAGCATCCTACAGCCTCAGTTCAGAAGATGTAAAAAGAGAATGATCATGATTAAAATCAATACAAACATTTTTCTAATGGGAGAAATTAAACCCATCTAAGCAGACCATTCTTCCAGTCTCTTTAAGTGTCAGCTGCGATTGATGAGAGGAAAAGATGAGACTAGAAATGGAGCAGAAAATGAAGTCATCCAGAATAAGCAGTGCACATGACTCTTCAACTGCAGATGATATGCTATTTAGAACTGCAAACAATTTCATGCTAAAAACACTGACCTGGCGATACCCTGAATTTGAGGGAACTTATCGAAAAGAAAATTACTAACTCTGTACCTAAAATGACGTTCTGCAAGGAAGGCTCCCAGAAAAATTGGCAGATGAGGGTGAAATCCCCATTTGTCTAACTGACAGGTGATAGTATGTCTCAACGTAGTGTCGTGTTCTTTTTCAATGTCAAAAATGATTGGCAGTAAATGCTGCTTTCATAGGAATGCCTCATGTGCAGCAACATCCAGTAAGATTAAGTTACCAAAAGTGCAGCAATATCTTATAAGCCCACACTGGAAGTAGCTTATGAGATTTCTAGATTCCAGAGCCCAAACAAAGCAGGAGTTGATAATCCATTCTAGTGCCTTTCCTACACAGTTGGTAAGAGCAACACTATGATAGCTGGTAGAGAGTGTGTGGTTGTTCCCTTTACAAGAATGGGAATCATTACTGGTGTCCTTCAAGGGTCATCATATTGACACATCACCCCATATTTTATTAAATAACACAAGTAGGATTTCTTTAGATTCAGGGTTAAGAAATCGTAGCATGCCATAATGTATCAAGTCCAGCTCGGGAGGGGGGCGGCGGGTGGCAGTCTCGCGAGCTGCAGATAGTGCTGTTTCCAATTCACAGATGGATAAGGGGAGGTTGTAGGCCTCTTCATTGCTGGAGCTGAAATGTATCTGCCCCTCTCTTAACTCTGCAATAGGCTTGGAACACTGGAATGGACTCATGGACAATGTTACAACGTAAAAGATCCATTCCATTTTCTGTGTTATCTCAACAGGTGCGACTTTCAGGATTCCACTGTTCCATATGGCAGGTAATGTAAATGACATACTTCTTCCAGAGACCTTCTTGTTGATTCCAGTATTAAACTGACAAAACGTGACGGGCTAACAGACTTCAGAAACTCATGCCATAATTGCTTGTAACACTCCTTCACTATCCACTGGGCTTTTGTTTGCTCTTGCTAGCCAAAATATGCCAAAGTTCTTTGCTGATGGACTGGGCTTGAATTTTCACAGTACTGTTCATCTGCATCTTATTGTATGCCAACACTGATCATTCCACCAAGGAACATGTTGCTCCTGCGATGGCATGGGGGTTTTGTTATTGATTCATACGTAGTAAAGTGGATCAGACTGATAATGTGGTCCACCTGAGCTTGGACACTATCTCGGTGTTCAAGTATGACCAACTGGCTGACTGGCTGTACAGTGTCGAGTTTACCTTGCAGAACATTCACTTGGGTAGTTTTCTGGCCCTTCTTTGCATTAGGTGAACAGAAATAGTGAAGTGGTCGCTGGAGTGGAGGTCATCTGCCACTTCTCACAGGACAGACTCTTGTAGAGCATGGGAGCAAACTGTTAGATCAATGGCAAGGAATGATTCTGTTGCTGTACAAAAATGTCATTGTCCCTGTATTCAGGAAGCAAATGATTTCAGATCTTAATATATTCTCAACCACTCCATTTCTTCTTCTTCTTCTTTTCCTGCATTCCCACTAATGGAGGTGTGCAATCGCATCTGCCCAGTCTCCTTTATTTCTCCAGTATGGATAAAGCCCCTTGCATTTCTTAGTCCTGTCCACTGTCTGACATTGTGGAGCGATGACATCCTCCTCCTACCAACTTCTCTCTTGCTTTTAATCTTCCCTTTGATAATCAATTGAAGGAAGTGATACCTTTTATTTTATATCACATGATCTAAGTAAGCTATTTTCTTACATTTGATTGTGGGCAGCAGTTCTTGATCTCTTTTTATTATAGAACACGATGTTACCTAAAATGACACAAAAGCACTGTGATAGCAACTGCTTGTAGTGTGGTGGTTAGGGTGACAGGTGATGAGTAGAGTGTATCAGTTATGAACACTGCCACTGCTCCACTAGACCTTGCACGACAGAGGTCATCTTTTCCATAAAGATGATAGCCCCATAGCAGTGGGGTATTAGAATCCTTAAAATGCATTTCCTGAATGCATATACACACAGATCTAGCTTAGGAGCTTCAGTTCCTCCACACGATTTCTGAAACCATTTAAATTCCACTGTATTATGTCCATTATCTGTCGGCGAGGTTTGCCTTCTTTTTCTCTGTGCACCTTGAAGGGAAGTCCAAGGTTACTGGAGATGGACTAGTGGGACTTTGTGGATCCTTCAAAGGGGCCACTTCCATTTCCAAATCTTCAGCATATGAGGCATCTGCTGATTACGTCACTGTTGCTTTAGTTTCCATTCTATAGAACTTCAGTTTGTTCTTCATGGTAATTTAACCCGTTTGGGTAGAAGTACTGTGATTGAGTGAGCCAAACAGTGCAGGTAAGATTTTTTTTTTCTTTTAAGAGTAACAGAGTCTCATTGTCAGTTGTAGAAGCATGTCAAAATAATTCTCTGGTGGGTGTAGGTTCACTGGAGCCTGTGGTTTTGCGTGTGCAGTAGCACAAGCTGGTGCTGGTAGTGGCAACAGATTTGGAAAATACAGGTGATCACTGAAGCATAAGAAACCAGTCTTAATCGGACTGAGCAAGAATTGCTAGTTGAAAAGTTAAAATCAATGTAGGTGCTCTTTCAAGATTTCCATTCACTCACTTTATCACATTCTGTATGTCTATAATGTCTTCACCTGCCCATTCCTTTTGTAGTATAATGAGGTCTTGGTCCACTACGTATTCATGACACCACCCTGTAGCTGGAATTTAGAATTTTACACAGTTCAGCTACAATGGAGTATTCAGCCAGTGTCTTTGATGTAATAAGTTTTTGTACTTTTCTCGAAGTGGCAGTTTTGATCGACAGTGTATCATTGCAGAGTCTCTTTAATAACTTCAGGCCTATCTGTATGTGCAATGAGGACACTTTAGCAAAAGTACCTTTTTTCCTTTTAGCAATCACAAAAACATTCTGACATGTTTGTGTGCTGTTACTATAACTGTTCCTAATTTGTATAGGGGCATGCTCAGGATAGCTAACCTGATGGTCTCTCTTGTTGGGTTGGGAAAGAGTTCTCACTAACAGCCCATCTAATCCCCTTGGAGTAGCTTTTAAAAATTAAAAGGCTTCATAGCCATCCCATGAGCAGCTAGGATAACAGATGTCCCCCATACATAGTCCTGCTTGCCTGTGTAAGCCCTGTACAACAGAGCTATAGCATGTTTCCCAGAGGTTACCTGCTAACAATTGTTCTACTCAACAGCCATGCATCTCATTGGCATCTTGAGGCTGAATGCTTTTAAAAAGGTTTTTTCCATCTTGACAACCCAGGCACTAAAGCCAAGAACCCTGTTTCCTGTGACACTCAACATTCCACTGCCATGCCACATGGTGGTCACTGAAGCACGCACAGAACTTACAGTTACAGAGGACTGGCAGCACTCTCTAGTACCCAGCTCAGGAAAACTGGTTTTGACAAGCCTACACCAGGTCAATAAAGACTGAGCTTCTTGAGGTTCTCGCCATTTGGCAGGACCAGGGAGGCACGTGTGACTTATCAAATACTGCAAATGTGATGAGCATTTCCCCCAAATCAGTATTTCATTTGGTTATCATAATGCATCTGCATCTACATCTACATTTATATTCTGCAAGCCACCATATGGTGTGGCAAAGGATATTTTGTGCAACCTTATCTCTTGTCCCCTGCACCTACTCCAGTTGTGAATGGTTTTTGAAAAGAGCAATTGTTGGTAAGCATCCACATGAGCCTGAATCTTTCTAACTTTACAGTGATGATCTTTTCTTGAAATTTATGCTGAAGGAAGTATTGTATTGGTTCACTCATTGTGAAATTTCCTGCCTGCTGGGTTCTTTCACTTTGACTACTATTTTCTAATAATGCAACTTCAATACATCTAAAAAAATTGTTAAACCAAATACTGCAAAATTAAATATTAAAATTCATATAATATTGTGGGGTGTACTCATCCATTCCTTTTTGTCAATCCACTGCTGCAACAGTCATTGAGTTACTGTATGTCCACTGTAACTGGATGTTTTATGCCAAGAATGACTAAATCGAACATTACGTTTCAGAACTTCTTTTTTTCCAAGTCTGACATGCTCATTGCATGAATTTACATGAAGTACTCATGTAAGAAACTACATGCTTCTTGCACAAAATCTTATAAGACACTGACATACACCTTACTCCATCGAATGATCATAAAGTACTGACCTTTTGTGCGTACATGGATGCCCCTTTTATATACAATTCCGAACAATCCTCGATATTGTTGTAAAGGGTTTTTTAATCAAATTACAATTAAAACTGTTACCTCAAAATTAATGACTCATTTCAGCAGTTGCACTATCTGTTATAGAGCAAATTCATAGATGAATTTTAAAACATATAACATTTTAAGAGTGTACAAATGCTCAAAATATGAAGTATTAACAATATTTTTAATATTTTTATTAAATACAAAAGATGCATGGTTCCGAAAATGTTCCTACTAATGTATATGTTTCCAAGTCTCCCAATGAATGTGGCACAATAGGTCTTTTGTTTATTTTTGACAAAACACCTAAAGAACTGCCTATGTTTACACGCCAATTATGAGATTTTTCGATAATTACATTTTAATTTTCTAATCAATTTTGATTCTCTCAGTTGGCTTTTCCTTTAAATAACACAGACTTTAATTTAGATAGTGTTTTAACACAAATCCATCTCAGTTTCAAATAAATGACTTTGACCATTGTACTCAATTATTTGTTCCAGATTTCACCTCATTACATTAATCCTAAATATTCCTACCAATTACAGGACCTATATACTTAAGTACAATTATAATTTAGTTGCTAGTTTCATTGTAACAATTTTATAAGTATAGGTTTACCTATACCACTACCTTTTGTCTACATCAGTGATTTCTGTTTATTTCAAATTGGATTGAAAATAGATGTTTTAAATGCGTTTCAATGGACTGTTATGTCTCATCTTCTAGGAATATTCATAGTTGGAATTTTAACAGTATACTACAACATGATGCACAATGCCTCTATTATAGCTGAGTCTAAGATATGAATTGTGTAACTCCCAGAGATTTTCTGCAGTTTCACTCTTGCAGTGCTGCCAAGTGGCTGGCCTGTTTGTGTATGTGTATAGCGGGGGGGAGGGGGGGGGTATTGAAAATGCAGTTGTATTTTGGAGCTTACTGTGGCACCAATAAAAAATATAATCCAGAAATATCTCTTTTTCAATTTCCAAAGGATACTGAGAGATAAGCCAATAATATTACAAAAGCTCATTTTAGGAGGGCTAGTTTTAATTTTGGGCATGCAAGAAAATGTTTAACATTTCCATTTGCTCGTAGTATCTTCAGGACTTCAGCTCTTAAAGAGAATCACAAAATCTTAATGATTTCATGATGTTACTATTGGATAAAAATGTCTGGACATTTTCCCAACTGCAGATAAGTGATCGACAACTTTTTCAATAGGGCATACTTACCATACCGTTATATTTTTGCAGCAACCTACTAGATTGAGTAGTGAAATGTATAGTTACAAGTATTAAGAGACAAGAAATTTTTAAAATTAACGTGTCATAAGAGGAAACATTCCCAACTGCATTAGGCTATGTTATGTGGGTATAAAAATGATGAGATAATATTTTATGGATAGTATAAAAACGTCATGTATTCCAATATGTATGCATTGAGCTTTTTTTCCACAGAGTAATCATTTATTTTCACTCCCAGGGGCAAGAAGTGGCTTATAAATACAAGAAGGGCCAGCCTTATGGAGAAGGATATGAAATATCTATGCAAAAATATTAGAATTTATGCTCTCCATTCCGAGGCATGAAAGTTCATGAATGCAGACAAGAAGAAATTAATGTGGAATGCTGTGCCAACATTATTTGGTGTTCCAAACCAATCCCTCAGTTATATCAGTCAGGTGCAAATTGCCAAATGGGTTCACTGTGCCACTGCAGAAAAAGCAGAAAACATCGTGCTCTGTGGATGTGACTGAAGGAGGTGTACTGAGTGCATCAGTGCATGCCCTGAATAAAGATTCCAGTACAGAGGCTGCACTATATAATTCAGATGTGCCACTAAGTTCGGGTGAGGAAGAAATAATTAAATCAAATGGAACAATTGATCAGCTGAAGAAGCAATTTAAATATAAAGAAGCTGATATTGTTCATTTATTTCAAAGTTTCATGCAGTTTGAAAGGTACGTGCACCACCCAAGAACTGCAAGAAGAAAGTTTAATGCAGAAAATCTGGCTAAGACGGAGAAATACTTACAACAATAAGATGTGAGTATCTTACAAAAAAGCTTTATATCTTGTTTTGAGCCAAGTTAGAGCACCTACTAAGAGGAAAGTAGGCTTCAATTTGATGGTAAAATAAAGGTGTTTATCCAGAATATGTTATATTGCAGTATACTTGCATATAAATATTTATCAGAATATTTTCTTCTTCCATCAATTAGAGCTTTATAGAAACATGTGGAAGGTATATATATATATAAAAAAAAAAATCATTTGGTGAAAGAGAAGGTGAAGCACCCTTCTCAAAGTGAAAAACTTGGAAATCTGTGTAGGGATGAAAAGACATTACTGTCAAATTTATCATATGATATTTCAAAAAACGAAAAATCGTGGATGGATTGTAACAATATAACGAAAAGGATACTTGCTACTCACCACAAAGCGAACATGCTGAGTCGCAGAAAGGCACAACAACAAGACTGTCTGAAAGTTAGCTTTCAGCCAACACGGACTTTGTCAAAAATAGACAGCATTCACACATGCACACATTCACGCAAACGCAGTTCACACACATGACCACAGTCTCTGGCAGCTGGAGCCAGACTGTGAGCAGCAAGCATTATGGGAGAAAGGTGAATCGTTGTGTGCCTATTACGCTTGTGTGAACATATGGTCTTATCTTCTGGGGAAATATGGGTACAGCAAATTAAACTTTCAAATAAAAAAAAAAGAAAGAAGTTCCCCACAGAAAGCCATGCAGGGAAATATTTAAAGAATTTAAATTAATTATGCTTCCTAGCTTATATGTTTATGAATGTGTGTGCTTTTTTAAAACAAACTAGGAATTTTCAACAGTCAGTTTCACAGCCACTAAACAAGAGACAGAGATGATTTTCACAGACACACACAAAATAGCCATTTACCAAAAAATAAACATTATCAACCCAAAATACTTTTTAGTGCACTGCCTGCTGCAATAGAGAAAATTAAAGAATTTCATAAATTCGGAGTGCTAAAAATTTTTTTAACACCACATAGCTTTTGACAAATAACTGCATATGAGAAGAAGTATACTGATGTAAGATAACTGTATACATAAGTGTGTAAACAACCAAAATATAAGAAATTTTATTGTAACGAGAGCCGGCTACAAATTGACTGCATCTATAAATCTATATTGTTAACAGATGAATAAAGATACTCAATTGAGTCAAAGATGACATCTACATCAAAATGGTACACTACCTGTAAAGGTACAATGTAACATGAAACACACCTGTGCACTCTTGTAGAAGGCTGCCAATGGTATTTTTATTTATTGTTTTTCTATTATAAGTATTGTAGCAGTTCTGTGCGTCGCACACCTCCCTGACCATACAGTATCAACATCTATTTATGATGCAATGACAGTTTTTACAGATGGCAGTAGTTTACAAAAGGATAAATACATAAAACCTAATCTTGCATCAGTATTAGTGGGAGGAAGACTAATTAGCGATAAGACATAAACCTATCATAGGCAAACATATCACACAGTCTGGTACAGTTTCCGTGCCTGTATTTTGTCGGCAGCAGCTTTTAACCTTCTATCCGGCCATGCCCATTTCCTTAAACCATGTGTGATGAATGTGAGGACGATCAGTTTCCTTTCACATCATTGTTCAGTCTAAACTTGCACTTTCTTTCTGACCTTGATAAAACATGGGCATTATTTATTGGTTTTTGCAAGTAAATTAAGAGTGTGTTAAGAAAACTTACAGAATAGTGCAATTTTGAAAGTGTTATGTGCCTACTACTTTTATATACATAGCTGTATAAGGTATGGTATTATAATCTGGCAAAATAAAAGTTTTTTAAGGTCCAAACGAGAGCCATTTGAATTGACAGGGGTTTTGCCCAGATAAAGCCATGCAGGGAACTCTTTAAAGAATTAAAAATTTTGCCTGGTTTATTCATTTACGAATCTATGTTTTCTTAAGTCACATCAACAATTCTCTACTCTAAACAGTGAAGTACATAACTATGAAAACGTTAACAGACAAGATTTTCACCAAGACATTCATTCAAAAGCTTTGCACCAAGCGTGATGTATCTCCAAAAATAATGTTCAATGTCCTGCCCCAAAAATAAAAACTACATAAATTTAAAAAAGAAACTATTGTTAAGTAAAGGTTACTATAGTGTTTATGAACATCACTGTCATCGAAACAGATAGGTTTTATCATTTGATTTATTCCTATGAACTATTGTTATTTAACCTATATGTATAAGAAAGACAACAAATTTTTGCAGATGTGTAAAGCGTAATTAAAAAAAGAAAAAACAATGTAATTTCCTTTAACTGTTAGAAATACAAACTGCTCTCTCTCTCTATGATAATTCCTATATGATGTATGTGATAAAAAGGATGATAATAAATTGAATTCAACGGAACTGAATAAGAGGAGTCACGTTATCGGCTAATAAGGTATTCGCAGCGGAATGTGTCCAAGGTACATAGAAATTGCCTACGTTTGTTACGCCCCCTCCCCCACCTTCCTTCAGTGATGATCAACCGTCGTTTTCTTTTATACTGGCAGCGTAACATATATTTCCAGATAAAACGGTTAGTAAAAATAAATGGCAAAACAAAATAACAACATATAGAAGATAAAAATCTTCCGTAACAATACGTCGTCCTCGTTGTCACTGTGATTACAGTTTTTTTTTTTTAAAAAAAAAAAGAGCCGGGAACGACGATAGTTATTAAGAATTCAAAACTAGTACAGGGGATAGCTCGTATTGGCAGGACATGTCGCGGATTTTGCGATCCGTACAACTTTACAGCCTGCTGAGTCTCAGAGAAGAGTTGTTACCACAATCACACTTAATGGAGGTGTAGTGCCGACGTAAGAAAATAATCTAAATTCTCTGCTATGCTATCTACATTCAGTGAGACAATGCTCTCGTAAACTTACGCAACGCCAAGTTGACAAAAGTAAACAGTGAGCTATTAGCCGGTCTCTGATTCCTACAGAGCATTAGTTACTCCGTTTATAACAGGTAATTTTGATCACCCCATATCCTCAATGAAAAACAATCATTACTCGAAATATTCTATATATATCAAGAAGTACATATGATGTTAGCAATGTCAGTATTTATGACATGCTGCTCATTCCACAAACTGTGGCCTGTTGGTCTAGGGGTATGATTCTCGCTTCGGGTGCGAGAGGTCCCGGGTTCAAATCCCGGACAGGCCCGTTCCGTATTTTGTTTTTTTCCATAGCAAACATTTTACGGAATACTGTAAATCCGGCAGATGTCTGACCATCTAATACAGTTATACGTAAAATATATAAACAATTTACAATTAAAAGTAATAGATAACAGCCCATTTAAACTAGAAACAAGTGGATTTCTATCGCTGTATCTGTCGGCACTTTTTATGAAAGATTGTTTAGTCGTTGGAAATTAGTGCCACGCAGTTGACAGCGCGCTTAATGTGAAAATTAACAGGGTTAATTCTTCAAAAATTGCTCTGTTGGCAGCCCTACTACTTTTCTGCGGAGTTTTATTGACTTACCACACTTCTTTTCCCAATATTTATGTTTCTCCCCCGTTACTCAACACATTCAAACATTTATGTGACATTACCTTCACTGGATTTATCTTATTAAGACTACTATCCACATGCCACAACAGAGTGGAAACTGCGAGGGGACTACGTTTATAAATTATGGAGCTCTTGTGTTAATCACTTACTACAATTATAGACTTTAAAGTTGTTAATTCTGTGGCGAAAGTCACTGACACAAGGTCATGGATCGAAGAGGTCCATACAGTCAAGTGATTCTTTAATGCCTTTCGCTATAAAATTAAAATCTGCCTCGCATTTTACTGCCTGAAATGACAGACGCTATAGAACCAAAATACGGTACATAATATGTGTGTTTTAATGGATGTACTGATATAGTAATATTGGAGAGATGTTGCTGAGACTTTGAACTGTGCTTCAGTGAGTCAAATAAAATAATATACACCGAAGGAGGTATGAGAATCCATGTATACAACTATCTTCCAAATCCTTTGAAATCTTGATTGAATTACAATGTCATCAGTAAACCTTAAAGTTATTACTTTACTTTTTCAAAATTTTCATTTGTTTCCATGAAATGGGGAAAAACAAAAAAAGAAGGAAAGAAACTGTGCAGGGAACTGCTGTTTACAATAATGACCAGAATACAGAAATACAGAACAGAGTAACGGAAATATCATAGTAAAACACGTAGTACTGAAGAGGAAAAACCCCCTACAAAATTAAAAGACAAGCAAGATAATTGTTGAATGTAATAACTGAGCCATCTCTCTCTCTCTCTCTCTCTCTCTCTCTCTCTCTCTCTCTCTCTCACACACACACACACACACACACACACACACACACAGTCCAGTTCCCCACCACTCACCAAAAAAAAAAAAAAAAAAAATTTATCTGTAATACCACAGCTAATGATACTGGTGTAAGCCAGGCCATACAGCAATCTCTAGCACTCATGGATTAGTGTGTTATATCTAGCTCTAAAACACAAATAAAGCAATGCAGGAGAGAAGTCAAGATTATCAATCTGCAAAACATGAACATTTTTAAAACAATACTGACGAAAAAATGTTAGACTGAAACAATGCAAATGCACAACGTAGGCGAGATGTATGATACATCATTTCTTAACACAATAATGCATTTCCCCTGCAATCTTCCTCAGAATGATCTGTCAGAAAAGCTGGGTAATGGTAAGCAACCATAAGCAACTGGCGGTGGGGGGGGGGGGGGGGGGGAAGCAAACTCTAGAAGAAGTTTGGACAAACATGGAATATGAAGACGTAAAAGCAGTATTGGAAGACGTATAGGCAATTAATAAGAAACACAAAGGCCAATTCAATAAAGAGAGCCATGACAAATTAAAACCATAACAGTAAAACAGCATGGTACATAACCAACACTGAACAACAGACTACAAGTAATATAAATATTATTAAATCAATGAAAATTGAGAATGCCATAGTAATAGATGGAAAAATTGCTACTCTACTCATACTATGCTTTTTTTCATTCCCAACTGCAATATGGAATATTGCTTTGGGTAACTCCCCAGGGGCTGAATGTATTTTCAGATGGCAGAAGAAAGCAATCAGGTGCATGGAAGGGTTAGCACCCAGAGAGTCCTGCAGAAATTATTTTAAATTTCTTGGCGTAATGACAGTGCCAAGCATGTACATATATAACTGTTTAATAAATGCCAGAGAAAATCTGAAAAAATTGAACATTAGATGTGATGTGCATGCACACAGTACAAGAAATAGTCGCCTGCTGGACTTGCCTTCCACAAGACTTGCTATAGTCAATAATAACTATAAGTACTTAAGCATAAAATTTTTCAATGAGTTAGCATGCTCAGCTCGTACAGTACCACTAAATAAATATAAGAATACATTGCAAACCTGGCTAAAAAACAACGAATTCTATGCAACTGAAGAATTCTTAGAAACTAATCATCCAAATATATATTTTACCTAAGTTATGAAGAAAATGTTTTGATATTATGTAAGCTAGTTATTTACTGTGATTCTTTTTCTTATGTGTGTGTATTTAATTATTGTATAAAACATTGTTTTACATAATGCTGAAGAAAAGGTCTTTAGTTCCTTTTCTCCCCTTTCCGTAACTATTTGAATATCGTACTGAAACTAAAACCCTCTGTAAACTTTGACGCAGCCAATTGTATGAAAAATACTGAAAGGCTAATAAAAATATTCTATTCTATTCAACTTAGTATGACAGAAGTCACACTTTATGTCAGTCAAGTCTGATTCCTCATATTCTGTTGTGGAGCAGTGTGCTTTCTTCTTAAATCACTCTGCTTGAACAATCTTAAGTGTAACGAAGGGAACAGAATGGGCAGCTCTTGGGATGCTATTGAATAATCTGGGTCCTAGATATTTGTGGTTGCAGCGCACCTAATCTACACTAATGTAGGACAATCGATTGACTGTCCACTTCTTGTGTTGTGTTTCTGTATGGACATCCTCAGGTTAAAGTTTTTTAAATTCCCTTTAACACTGAGAAGGCAACTGTATGTATAGAGTTTGGGAACTGTCATAATACTGAGCACTTTGAAGTGATCTTTACAAGATTCTCTTGGAGTAAATGTTGCTATACATTTGATAGGTTTTTTTGCCACTTGAATACAATTTTTGAGCTGTAGCAGTTACCCATAGAAGAGTTCCATAGATAAGATGGGAATGGAAAAATGCAAAATATGCATATACTAGTAGGGTTTTGGCTACATTATCCCCTGTCTCTTATCCAGGTCTAGGATTGCAAAACTTCTCTTAAAACATGTTTTTGGAATTGTTAGCTTGCCATGATTTTGTTTTTGGATCTTAGTCCAATATTATTTGTGCCACTTTCTGATCCTGCTATGTAATTTAGATTTCTTCATCACCTTAATGATAGTTATGACAGATTCCAGTCGAACAAATAGTCATCTGACCCTGCCGTGGCCAGCTATATGCTTGCTTATTAATTACCGCTAATTTCTGGGAAACCAGGAACCCACCGCATGTTTACCCTGTTGCTTCCCCCCAGCCACACAAGATACTCATGGCATTCTGTGATGATATTTGATCTTTTTGCAGAGTTGATAGAGGTTTCAGAGCTGCTTGGCTGTCTGAATAAATGTAGATGCAATAATCCTTGTAGCACATATGTAGTTTCTACTCTGGGCACCCCCTGATAAAGAATATATCCATCTCGAATATCCCAACCAGCTTCCATAGAAAGACTGCACACTCTAGTACTCCATATCTCACAGTCCCAGCAGCTTCATCTGTTTTCAGCCTATCAGTAAACCAATTGTTTTTTCCTTGTGGTTCATTCTTCCACTGATCCCTGCTTCCAGTAGTTACACTGAAAAGTTTGTTGCAGCAAATGGAAGCTGTTGGATAGTCATCCAGCATTTCCCCAACCGTTTCTATATCTACCACAGTCATTATATTAGTGTGAGATTCTGCATATCCTAAAGATTTCTAGTTTTTAACCTATATGGCCTAGCCACTGTCTCCATTGTCAGACACAAATGTAATGGGGGCATGTCTCCATTTCTGCAATGGGTGTGCTGCTATTTTCATCTGTTAACCAATCTCGGCTCCTCCCGAGGTTCTTCACAGCCACCTTCTGTTGTTTTGTTTTATTTATTTGTTTCTTAGTCCTTCAGTCTGCCTGTGATAATTTCACAGGGATATAGAGTGTATCTCAAAAGAATTGCTTAACAAATCAGTACGTATGGAGAAAAATTACAAAAATACAACATTAATGTGAGGTCACATTTGCACCATACATAAGTTTTATCTAGAAAGTTAAAAATAAAAAATGAGTATCTGTGTAGTTGTTCAATCTTACATTATCTTAAACCATACATATATTTTATAGTTCTAGAAGATTTGTTTCATTGTGACTAAGGAACTCATCCAAACTGTAAAATGACCTTTCCAGAAGAAATTGCCTCAGAAGCTCCTAAATGTGCACTTTTTATAAAACGTACATGTAATATCTGGAAGTAGAGCCTTATAAATTCTTGTGCAAGTGTACTGCTCACCCTTTTGCACCACTGTCAGATTTTTACAGTCATTGTGTAGATCATGCTTCCTCTTTTTATTGTATTCATAATAGTCATTATTTCTTTTATACACCTAAGTATTTTTACTGATGAAACACAGAAGTGAAAATATATATTGAAAAATAGTAGTAAGAATTTTTAGTGGGCCAAGAATATTTTCTTTGCTAATGATTCATTTCCCCGAAATACAATTCAATATGTCATTAGAGAATGGAAGTATGTATAGTATGCAGCTTTCATAGTGTTTAATTTCCCACTCTCGGAGATTATACTTATGGCAGAAATCAATGAGGTGAGTGTCTTGTGAAGATTTATTATGTGATGAGATCAGTTTCCTCTGCAGCCAGTCTGGAACTTAAATGTTTCAACTCTTTCTGTTGTCATTGTCACACACTTAACAATTATCCCTTCTTCAGTTTTGGCAGTTGCAGCAAAATGAATATAGTTAGTTTTATTGAAGTTTAACAAGAGTCCATTGACACTAAGCCATTTTAATAAATCAATGAGAATATTGTTATCAGTTCCTTGAAAATGTTTCATGTGTGCGAAAAACAATAAAAATGTTGGTGTCATTTGCAAAAATGATAAAATTGCACTGCAGCTTTTTACATTATGGTAGGTCATTTTTTAGGAACAGTAAATGACCAAGAATGGATACTTGTGGCACTCCACACTTGATACTTTTCCATTCTGATGAAGCAAGACCACTATAAAAATCACTTGCACAGGGTATTCTGACATTGGCCTCTCGATATATACATTTTTTACTGTCATTTCTTATTAACAATATCAGCTTATTCCCAAGAATTAGCAGCTTTCAGTTAATACTAGGCAGAAATCCAATCTGCATTTGGATCACACTTCCTTGCTCTTGTGCAGAAAGATGTGCAGTATAGAGCTGCGTCCATTTTCAATAAGCTACCACAAGAATTCAAAGATCTTAGCAGTAATCCACGTGCTTTCAAATCAAAACTGAAGAGTTTATTCATGGGTCATTCCTTCAATTCTGTCGAGGAGTTCCTTGAAAAATTAAGCTGATTCCTGTGTTATATTGCTGATTGTGTTTACATAAATTTATGGCTTGTCTTTTTTTTTTGGGGGGGGGGGGTCATAAACATTTTATTTTATCTGTTATTACTTTTATGTCATAATTTAATGTACTGACATGTTTCTTGACCTTGGAGATTTACTCCTCAGCTTGGTCCTACAGAACTAGACATGTAAAATAAAATAAAAATACACAATACTACTTTCTGCTTCTGTCTTTGAGGTATGACTATAAACACTTCTTTGGGACACCACTTATTCCTAAAATGTTAGCTTTCTGTGATAATATTTACTTTACAGTACAGTTGTACATTATTTCACCATGTGGCCCCATAAATTTTCATAGCTCTTCTTACAAAGCTGTTTTATCCAGTACATTCTTCTGGGTCTTTGACCCCAGTTTTTACCATAGGCTTTTCTAGTGGACATGAGAGCACCTATTGGTTCAAGGCAAATGGATTCCTGCTGAATGAAAACAAAACACAGCAGATGGTCTGTAGTCTTAGAGACAAGCTTCTGTCAGATGATCCAAGTTATGTCAAATTTTTGGGGGTATACATTGATGATAAATTATCTTGGGGTCAACATGTACAATATATTAGTGGTAAATTGTCAAGAGTTATTTACCTGTTAAGGCGACTTATGGATTGTGTTCCTGAAAAATATGTTAGAACATCCTATTTTTCATTCTTTCAGAGTATAACAACATATGGAATTATTTTGTGGGGGAACTCTAGCTGTGTACATGACATATTAATACTGCAAAAAAAGCTATTAGGATAATTACTGGTTCTGCATATAAGGCACACTGTAAACCATTGTTCTGTGAACAGAAAATCATGACTGTTATAAACTTGTACATATACTATGTTCTAATTTATACGAAGAAGAAATTACCAGAAACAAAAACCAGAGAAAATGTACACAGCCACAATACAAGAAGGAATAGGTGCCTCTATATTCCTTACTACAGGCTGTCAAAGTCACTCAACAGCTGCGAAATCATGGGGTACAAATTATTTAATAATCTTCCTCAATCTGTTCAAGAATTACCTGAACAATTATTCAAACAAACAATTCATGACTGGCTAGTCCTCCACCCATTCTATGACATAAGAGAATTTATCAACTGTAATATAATACTATAATGTTAACAAGAAACCTGTTGTTTCTTTCAAACTATTAATTGTATTTTAGTATGTATATGACGTTGTCTATTGCTGTAATGGACGAATGACAATAAAATTATTATTATTATTATTATTATTATTATTATTATTTTTGCCTTGGAACTCATATTTTTGACATGAAAGATCCATGTCAGTTTTGCATCCAGAGTTACCCCTAGGCACTTCATTACCCTCTCTACCAGCAGAATTTCATCAAAGAGCTTAAGATTCCAGTACATGTTCTGGTCATGCTTCCTTGTAAATGGTACTACAACACCTTTCCTGGGACTATCCCCTAGACCCTTTTCCCTACACAAGTTTTGCCTAAGGTTCAGAGTGCCTTGTCCTAACAATGCTCGCAAATTTTCCAAGTATTACTGTGACTAAATCATCTGTTTATCCTTGTCAAAAGTAATGCCTAGCTTTTAACTCTTTAATGAGTTCATTCACCACTAGGTGCAGTAGTGGAGACAAAACTCGACCTTGTGGACACCCACTATTTTCACATCCATCTTGATGGCTTCTTCCTGCTCAGCATTGTCTCAATCCACTATCATATACTGGTCTTAATGCCATGCTTTTCTGCAGCTATGACTGTGGGTTCAAAAGTCATATTCTTAAAGGCCCCCTTAGTATCCAGAAAGATGCAGAGAGCAGTTTACTGGAACTGTAGATCTTTCTCTACATTCCCAAAAAGTTGGTGAATGCTGTTTCACATGATTCACCTGGTTGATATGCATGTTAGTTTTAATGTAGAGGAATCTCAATTAACCTGTAATGAGTAGCATGCACAGTAACTAGTTTTTCTTATGTATTTACACAAAAGGATGGTAGACTGATAGTTCTCATATCCTTAACCTTGATGCAATTGAGTCTCCTCGGTTCTGGAATGAAAATGAGCTTCATTGTCCTCCAAGTATTAGGAATGATTTCTGCTGTTAGAATGACTCTAACCAGTCTGTATAGATGTCTGATTAATCCCTCTCCTGCTTGTATAGACAGAATAGCTCCATCTGGGCCTGGTGACTTGAGTGGCTGAAACATTACCATTGACTATTGGATTTTCTTGAAGTCAACATATTCTCTGGGAGAGTCCCAGTTCTCCTATTGGTTATCTATGAACAGCTCCTTCCATGGACTGAAGCTTCATCTGTGGCATCTTCCAGAATGCACAGAAGGAAGTGAATCTTGAGTAGAACATCCAGTGTCTCACATACTGTCCTTATAAGCTCACAATTCTCCTTCCTTAGTGCACCCATTGGATTTGTTGGTATTCTTGGGAGGATTTTGTGAGGTCTGGTTCTGACAGCTGTACCTTCTTCCTCCTCACAGAATACCTTCCAGGATGATTGCTTTGCTTGCTTAATAGTGAGATTGTATTTGGCAGGGGTCTCCCAATAGTTTGCTAATTGTCCTTTCCTTATTGCAGAGTTGAACAGTCTTCTTGTCTGCTTCATTTGCAATTCAAGATTATTATTCCACTAGGGCGCATTCCTGTTTGTGCACTTCTTGGTGACTGAACAGGTACAAGGTCATGATGGCAGACATAATTTCATCTACTATTTCCTCTGACTCTACTGGATTCTTTGGAGCTTTACCTTCAGATAAGCACAAGATTAGGACTTTCCTATATGAGTCCCAGTCTGTGCTACTAGGATTCCTTTTGGGGCATAGTCTGCTTAGCAACTATTTCAACCTCAAACTTAATATACATGAAATCAGGCAAGGACAGGTCCATCGCCACCTGCCATTATGTTACATAACTGTCCATTAACATGGGTCCAAAAGTTATATAATTACTTCTTCCCTTTTTCTGTTATTGAAAGTAAGTTCCTTATCCTTATTCAAGATCTTGGGATTGCTCTCCAATAGGTATTCAAGTTGGTACTCACTTCTGCTTCCCCACACCAGGTTGTGGCCACTGACATTGCAACTAACCAGAAGTTGTTCATTCAGCTGTGAGCAGTTGTCTACCAGTCCCCTCACTTCCTGGAAAAGAGTAGTACTGTTCTACAAAGGAAGGTAAGCTGAGGCATGCACAATTCCTCTTTCCTCTCAAGCTCCCTTCCCTTCCTCATGCTTTTCTGTCCTGATGGGCATTAAGTCACTGGAACATAGTGACATTAGCATTTATGAAATTTAATTCTTAACATAAGTACAAGTTCTGTTTTTTTTTAGTATAAATGAGCTTACCTCCAGTTCCTCTGAGGTCTGACATGTTTCCTTTATGTTGTTGTTGTTGTTATTGTTGTTGTTGTTGTGGTCTTCAGTCCTGAGACTGGTTTCATGCAGCTCTCCATGCTACTCTATCCTGTGCAAGCTTCTTCATTTCCCAGTACCTACTGCAGCCTACATCCTTCTGAATCTGCATAGTGTATTCATCTCTTGGTCTCCCTCTACGATTTTTAGCCTCCATGCTGCCCTCCAGTACCAAATTGGTGATCCCTTGATGCCTCAGAACATGCCCTACCAACCGATTTCTTCTTCTAGTCAACTTGTGCCACAAACTCCTCTTCTCCCCAATTCTATTCAATACCTCCTCATTAGTTATGTGATCTACCCATCTAATCTTCAGCATTCTTCTGTAGCACCACATTTCGAAAGCTTCTATTCTCTTCTTGTCTAAACTACTTACCGTCCATGTTTCACTTCGATACATGGCTACACTCCATACAAATACTTTCAGAAACAACTTCCTGACACTTAAATCAATACTCGATGTTAGCATATTTCTCTTCTTCAGACACGCTTTCCTTATCATTGCCAGTCTACATTTTATATCCTCTCTACTTCGACCATCATCAGTTATTTTGCTCCCCAAATAGCAAAACTCCTTTACTACTTTAAGGGTCTCATTTCCTAATCTACTTCCCTCAGCATCATCCGATTTAATTTGACTACATTCCATTATCCTCGTTTTGCTTTTGTTGATGTTCATCTTATATCCTCCTTTCAAGACACTGTCCATTCCATTCAACTGCTCTTCCAAGTCCTTTGCTGTCTCTGACAGAATTACAATGTCATTGGCAAACCTCAAAGTTTTTACTTCTTCTCCATGGATTTTAATACCTACTCTGAACTTTTCTTTTGTTTCCTTTACTGCTTGCTCAATATTAAGATTGAATAGCATCTGGGAGAGGCTACAACCCTGTCTCACTCCCTTCCCAACCACTGCTTCCCTTTCATGTCCCTCGACTCTTATAACTGCCATCTGGTTTCTGTAAAAATTGTAAATAGCCTTTCGCTCCCTGTATTTTACCCCTGCCACCTTCAGAATTTGAAAGAGAGTATTCCAGTCAACATTGTCAAAAGCTTTTTCTGGGTCTACAAATGCTAGAAACATAGGTTTCCCTTTCCTTAATATTTCTTCTAAGATAAGTCGTAGGGTCAGTATTGCCTCACTTGTTCCAACATTTCTACGGAATCTTCCCGAGGTCAGCTTCTATCACTTTTTCCATTCGTCTGTAAAAAATTCGCGTTAGTATTTTGCAGCTGTGACTTATTAAACTGATAGTTCGGTAATTTTCACACCTGTCAGCACCTGCTTTCTTTGGGATTGGAATTACTATATTCTTCTTGAAGTCTGAGGGAATTTCGCCTGTCTCATACATCTTGCTCACCAGATGGTAGAGTTTTGTTAGGCCTGGTTCTCCCAAGGCTGTCAGTAGTTCTAATGGAATGTTGTCTACTCCCGGGACCTTGTTTCGACTTAGGTCTTTCAGTGCTCTGTCAAACACTTCACGCAGTATCATATCTCCTATTTCATCTTCATGTACATCCTCTTCCATTTCCATAATATTGTCCTCAAGAGCATCGCCCCTGTATAGACCCTCTATATACTCCTTCCGCCTTTCTGCTTTCCCTTCTTTGCTTAGAACTGGGTTTCCATCAAAGCTGTTGATATTCATGCAAGTGGTTCTCTTTTCTCCAAAGGTCTATATTATTTTTCTGTAGGCAGTATCTATCTTACCCCTCGTGAGATAAGCCTCTACATCCTTATATTTGTCCTCTAGCCATCCCGGCTTAGCCATTTTGCACTTCCCGTCGATCTCATTTTTGAGATGTTTGTATTCCTTTTTGCCTGCTTCACTCACTGCATTTTTGTATTTTCTCCTTTCATCAATTAAATTCAGTATCTCTTCTGTTACCCAAGGATTTCTACTAGCCCTCATCTTTTTACCTACTTGATCCTCTGCTGCATTCACTATTTCATTCCTCAAAGCTACCCATTCTTCTTCTACTGTATTTCTTTCCTCCATTCCTGTCAATTGTTCCCTTATGCTCTCCCTGAAACTCTGTACAACCTCTGGTTCTTTCAGTTTATCCAGGTCCCATCTCCTTAAGTTCCCACCTTTTTGCAGTTTCTTCAGTTTTAATCTACAGTTCATAACCAATAGATTGTGGTCAGAGTCCACATCTGCCCCTGGAAATGTCTTACAATTTAAAATCTGGTTCCTAAATCTCTGTCTTACCATTATATAATCTATCTGAAACCTTTTAGTATCTCCAGGGTTCTTCCATGTATACAACCTTCTTTCATGATTCTTGAACCAAGTGTTAGCTATGATTAAGTTATGGTCTGTGCAAAATTCTACCAGGTGGCTTCCTCTATCATTTCTTACCCCCAATCCATATTCACCTACTACATTTCCTTCTCTTCCTTTTCCTACTGTCGAATTCCAATCACCCATGACTATTAAATTTTCGTCTCCCTTCACTACCTGAATAATTTCTTTTATCTCATCATACATTTCATCAATTCCTTCATCATCTGCAGAGCTAGTTGGCATATAAACTTATACTACTGTAGTGGGCATGGGCTTCGTGTCTATCTTGGCCACAATAATGCGTTCACTATGCTGTTTGTAGTAGCTTACCCGCACTCCTATTTTTTTATTCATTATGAAACCTACTCCTGCATTACCCCTATTTGATTTTGTATTTATAACCCTGTATTCACCTGACCAAAAGTCTTGTTCCTCCTGCCACCGAACTACACTAATTCCCACTATATCTAACTTTAACCTATCCATTTCCCTTTTTAAATTTTCTAACCTACCTGCCCGATTAAGTGATCTGACATTCCCCACTCCGATCCGTAGAACGCCAGTTTTCTTTCTCTTGATAACGACGTCCTCTTGAATAGTCCCCACCCGGAGATCCAAATGGGGGACTATTTTACCTCCGGAATATTTTACCCAAGAGGACGCCATCATCATTTAATCATACAGTAAAGCTGCATGCCCTCGGGAAACATTATGGCTGTAGTTTCCCCTTGCTTTCAGCTGTTCACAGTACCACAACAGCAAGGCCGTTTTGGTTAGTGTTACAGGGCCAGATCAGTCAGTCATCCAGACTGTTGCCCCTGCAACTACTGAAAAGGCTGCTGCCCCTATTCAGGAAACAACACGTTTGTCTGGCCTCTCAACAGATACCCCTCCATTGTGGTTGCACCTACGGTACAGCTATCTGTATCATTGAGGCACGCAAGCCTCCCCACCAACGGCAAGGTCCATGCTTCATGGAATATATATAAACTGTATTCTTGGATCAGGGTTACATCTATCTCCTGTGTTCTCAGAAGGTGGCCCAATGTGTCAGTTGCCACCTTAGTGTGTTGCAGGTTTCTCTGCAGCTCTTCGAGCTGGCAGCTTGCCCCATTGTCAATTCTGATGAACTTAAGCACCTTGACAGTAACATGAAAGGACCCTAAATTCTGCTTTAAGCCCTGAACTTGCATTGCCTTCAGGGATTTCACAACATCTTCTCCCACAAGTGTTTAGGTGTCAGATGCAACCTTCCAGTTAATTATCCTCCAGTCATTTGTGGAAACTTTCTGGTCCCTGCACTCATATTTTCTCAAAAACGGTCTTTGGAGGTACATGCTTAAGTAGCTTAGGTAGAAATATTGATATCTTCATAGCCCTGAGAAGTTCCTTGGCTGTCTTGATCAGCAGCTTTGCCTTCTCCCACAGATATCTATCTCCTTCAGTCAGTCAGCTGCTCTTATTCCCCTTACAGACAAAGCTTGGTGCACCTTTGTTCACGTAGTCCCTCCTGAGTTTGGGGTCTTGCCTTCTGTCTTCCCTAATCTTTTCAAACTAGCTCCTCCTGCTGCAGGGTGACGTTAACAAATGGACATCATTGCTGAATTATCCTAAAAGCTGAGAGTGTAGTACTACGGGTCTGCTTCCCTATTTCCTGCTTTGGCTTTTTATGGATCTGTTTGTCATGGGAAGTGAAAGTAATAGACTCGTCCTCTTATTCCATGACTTGAAAATGGGAGGTGTTTGTTTACCCCCTTCACCCTAAGACACTGTTTTATTGCAATCTTAGATTGAAGACTTTTTAATTACCTCCATTAATTTTTTGAAAGGAATTTTTTGCCTTCCTTTCTCTCTGTTCTCCTAGAAGTTTCCTCCTCTGTGCCCTTGACGAGGCTGTGATCTTGATCTGGCCCAACTTGTCAATGACATTCTGCACTTCCTGGACAGGGAAACAGCTTCTATTGCTTCAACATCCAATGTTTTAGTATTTGAGGCACCATCAAGTGCCTCAGTTTTTAAATTTGTTTCTCTATTCTCTGTTTTGGTCCCACAAGAACTGGAGATACATCAGGCCAACACCAGTGGAGCCCTATACTGGTATAAGACTAGTTACTCAGAGAGATCATCTGGTATCCCTGCGGCTTCATTCACAACACATTTTGCTAGGTGCCACGCACCACTTGGCACTGATCACATTGGACATCTGGGCAAGGCACCTAAGATGGTGGAGATAAGGACTCTGGAAATAAATGGGGCATTGTGGGACATGTTTTGTAAGGTTTGAAATATCAAATTATTTAATGAAGTATGTAAGTGAAGAAATAATTGAACTATATTCTTCTCTGAATTAACAAATTCGGAGAATAATTATTTCCAGAAAAATTAAAAATATTCAAAGTAGTGCCAATATACAAGAAAGTGATAAAGATGATCCAAATAACTACAGACAAGCATATTAATATCTGGTTTCTCAAAAATACTAGAGATTCTTATGCACTGTATGTTCATTACATTCCTAGAGAAACACACTATTCCGATACTGGCATAACATGGTTTCCAAAAAGAAAAATCTCAACCCTAACAGAATCTGTTATAGATACAGAAGGCAAAAGAAATTCACTGACTGCTATGTTTCTGGATTTGTCTAAAGTTGTTGACGCAATCAGCCATACAGTGCTAACTTAAAAAATTTTAAAGCTATGGTAAACATCATCACACAGCACAATGGATAAAACCACACATTGGTAACAGAAAGAAGTGTGTGACTACAGGATCCAAAATCAGAGATATTAAGTATGATGTATCTCAAGGATTAAAACCTGATCTACTTTTGTTCAGCCTGTTTATAAATAATACTGAGATAAGTGAAAGGATAGAAAATTGTGTATGCTGATGAGATGACATTAGCAAATGTAGAAACAAATCTGGAAACATTGGAAAGAAACACATTTATTTCAACAAATAACACAGTATCATACGGGATGACTTAATTAAAAATCTAAAATGAACACGTTCATGGATTTGGTTATGCTGATGACTAGGTGATGACAGGGGGACATCGAAATTTTGAAGAAACGAAAGCCATCTTAACATCTGGTCTTGTAATAATGGGAACATACTTTTGGAAATGGAGATTGAAATCAAACCCTAGAAAGACAGAGATGACTTGCTACATTTGTGCAACAAAGCAGCAAATAGGCAGGCAGCTCCATATCTATTTTGGTGACAGATTACTGCACCATAATCAGCACCCAAAACAGCTAGGGGTTACACTGGAATGGACACTGCCCTATAAGAAGCATCTAGAAAATGCTATGTGAAGATATGAACTAGGAAAAACATTCTATATAAGCTATGCAGAACAACCTAGAGCTCACCTGCTGAATCTCTCTGCACTTCAGCACTTGGACTAGTCTACTCTTCTGTGGATACAGCACTCCTGTATGGCTCAATAATACACTCACACAAACTCTCAATGGAGAGCTTAACAACACAACGAGAATTATCAGTAGTGCACTAAAATCAACCCCCACTGAATAGTTGTCCACATTGAGCCACATTCTGCCCCATGGACTTCAATGAAAAGCAGCTTCATGAGTTTAAATACATACAAGGCAACCCACAACTCCCTAGCCATCAAGATGTGGTTATCCTGGAAAGAAACTGGTTTCAGTCAAGAAAACCATTCACAAAAATATTTCAGTTCAACTTAACGGTCTGACTGGACAGAGGTTTGCCTTTCACATTGCCAAATCTTGCCTTATATAAGAAAGAAACCCTCAGCCTTTGACCTGTCATATAGAACAAGGACAATGTTTAACAGAATATGCATCAATCATAGCAGAAGTATGGATTCTCTTCAAGGCAGGATAAGGATCCATGTCCAAAACCTGTTTGTGGAGCAGCTAGGTAAACCATTAATCACATACTTGCAGAATGTCCCATCAGGGTCTATCCTGGCAGTAAAGAATGACACAGTTGACTGTAGTAAAAATTGAGATATCTGTTTGTCAATTACATATGCTATTGTTTATATTAAATTTAATATTGTGCTTAAAAACCATATGAGAAATAAATAAATAAATAGTGTTCATCGTGTTCACAAATAGAGAAAAGGGAGATCACATAGATATATTCATAGGTGAAATAAGACTGAAAGAAGTTACATCTGTAATTTTCTGGGGATTACATTTGACAGTAAGGTCCAATGTGGACAACAGGTAGATAATGTTTATTGTAAATTAATTATTATAAAACAGCTTGCACATTATTATAACAAACAACTTATACGATCTTTTTGCCCCATACTTACAATATGGAATTACTGTCTGGAGAAACACTAATACAAAAATAATTATGACCATGCTGAATAAAAAACAAACAGATGCATGCAAAACTGCTTTCCACAGTCTAAAAATACTGACATTTCCATCCATGCACATATACAGAACAATAATTTCATTAATCAAAGGCAATAATGTACTAGAAAAAATGCAAATGTTCATTCATATGACAAAAGAAATAAAGGCTGGCTGAGAAGCATACCACACAGAGCTGTTAAGAAAATCCTTGATACTCAGGAGTAAAACTGATAAAGTATCTTATTGTAAGTGTACTGGAGAGTATGTGTGAAAAGACATTTCAGAAACTTCTTAAGTACTATTTGTTAGAAAATAACTTTATAGTGTGGAAGAATATACATGTAAATAATTATTAGCTGTATGTACTGTAATCACCTGAATATACTGTATGCATAATGACATATCTTCCTACTTTCTGTTCTGTAGCCATCTGAGTGATGGAGTATGTAAATAACTTTAAGACCTGAATATACTGACTGGCATGAAAAAGCAACACATAGTAAATAATTCGTTTGTGAGCAACCAATGAAGTATCAATTGTTTATTGCACTAGCCGTAATAATTCTTTCCTGTGCAATCTGAAAAACGTATCACTTGATGTAAGGCAATAATGATTTCCCACTTTTGTAGCACTTATTGTTATATCTGGTATTGTTCCTGTTTTGATCACATGTGTTTGTAGGCACTTTCTGTGATTATTCTAATCAGTTTTCTGGGGTAGACGTTCTGTTAAAACACTGAAGATGCTGTAGAAATTATTGCTTTGGTGGAAGATGGTCATGGCATACTTTATGGAACAGAAATGTCAAGAGCTACACCTTCCATAATATCTAGAACTGAAGGAGATCCAGAGAAACTGGAGGCTATGCCAGGAACCCTGGTATGGGCCTGATAAGGGCAACATTGGCTAGAGATGACTACTTATTCCAATTTAATGTTCTCTGCAACTGTCACTCCACGACTAAAGCACAAAATCAACTCCACCCTCCGCCACTGAAGCACAAAATCAACTCCACCAAGTTGAAGAGGGTCAGTGTTAGAGAGGGAACCATCTGAAGAAGACTCAAAGAACACAGACACCTAGATGGGGCCATAAAACAGTATTTTACCATCAAATAGTAGATAAGTGTCATAAAAGTAGGTAGAATTTAAAATAAAAAGTTTAAAATAAATTATTTGTAAGAAACTGAAACGTTGCAATTTTTGTACCAGCCAGTGTATAAATCAAGAGAAAAATGTAGGCAATGTGGTTATCAGTTGCCAGTTTAATATTTTAAATTGCTTATGTATGCTAGAGACTTTAAGACATTAAATTGGCTTGTCCTATGTTACAAGTATACGCTCATTGCATAATTTAATCAAACAAAACCAAATAACAAACAGTCAATCAGTACTTTGCTACTTGCTCTATGTATACACTGATTAACATAAAGGTTACACTCTACAATCCTGTCTCACTCACTTCCCAACAACTGCTTCCATTTCATGTCACATCTGTAGCTGGTTTTTGTACTAGTTGTACATAACTTCAGAATTTCAAGAATGTATTGTATTGTTAAAAGCTTTTTCTAAATATACAAATGCTATAAATAAATATTTGTCTTTCTCCAGTCTGCATTGCATTTATGTTTTATTCATCTCATAACATACATTTTACAGATCATCTGATTGTGTTGTGCAGGAGACATGTTAAATGTTACCTTATGATATAAATAATTACACAATTCTTTAACATTATCTTTACCAGCACATGTTTATACAAATACAAATACGAACACAATAATTCTATTAAACTGGTTTTCTTATGATGTACCAGTACTTAATGTCTAAATTTTCCAGATATTATTGTATACATACACAACACTATGATATCAAATGGTCACACTGTTCAAAGGAATCATCTCATCATTCACAAATTTCTCAACTGAGTGGTAGCATTTTTCAACAAGGAAATCATGTAGTTTTCTTCTAAATGAACCAATTTCCACATCCAGTACATCTCAGCCCTTGAGTTTATTGTAGATTTCTATGCCCATGCACTAGGGTGCCCATTGGTAGACTTTTAAGCAATGTTTAAGAAGAATGAAATTTTATTTGTGTCTAGTGTTTCACGTATGTTTGAATTGTTTTCTTCAGTTAGCTCAAGGTTACTGTGTAAAAAGCGGATAATTTCAAATATGTACACTGCAGGGATAGGTAATATTTTTAGGTTCTTGAATAACGGGTTAAAAGAGGTTCTGGAGCGGCAACACACATTTTTCTAACAATTATATTTTGAAGTAGCAGGATTTGTAACATGTGGGTTGAATTTCCCCCAAATATTAAACTGTATCTAATTAAGGTTTCAAAGTGACTGTGGTATATCACTTTCTGGCTGTTTATGTCTGTTACACCAAGTAGTATGTCCATTGCAAGAACAATATTATTTAATTTAGTAGCTAAATAATCTATGTGTGTTTGAAAGCTTAGATTTTTGTTCAGGTTTAGTCCCAAGAATTTGATGGACTGAACTTCTTCCATAACTTGATTTTTATTCATGATACTGATGTCTCTGATTTTTGATTGTTTGGTTTTAAACTGTGTAAACAGAGTCTTTAAAATGTTAAGTTTATGACCATTTTGTTGAAGCTATGTATCTCAGTTGTTCAGAGTGTTTATTACACCATCAGAATTTCTGTCACATTTTCTATCTCAATAAGTACTGAAACATCATCAGCAAATGTGACTGGCTGATCACTTGTGTAAAAGAGAAACAAGTTTGGTCCTAAAATTGAGCCTTGCGGGACTCCTGTAGAATTATATCTGACAGAGATTCATAATATCTAATATGATTACCCTTTGCTTGCTGTTTGTCAGGTAAGACCTGAGCCACTGCAGAGTATTTTGTCTGATGCAGTAACTGAAGCAGTACTGAATCGAATGCCTTTGTAAGGCTGCAGAAGATAATCTGTAACTTTATTGCTTTTGTCCAGTGATGAGCTAATTTTTTCAATGAATGCATTAATTGTGTTCATGGTGCTTTTCTCTTTTCGGAACCTATATATTTTTTGAGAGTAACATCATGTTTCATGATAAAATTTGTTATCTGGACTACAGCTACATTTTCAAATACATTGGATAGCACTGGGAGGACAGAGACAGGAAGATAATTTTCCATTTTCTCCCTTGATACTGTTTTGTGTAGTGGTCTGACCTGTGTATATTTAAGTATAAGAGGGAAGTCGGCATGCTCAAATGACTGAATAGTTATTTAAGATAGAGGGTGTGCTATTTTATCATACACAAATGTAATCACATTGATGGGTATTTCATCCCACTGTGTGGCATTTTTGTTTTTTAAGGACAAAATAGCTCTTTTACATCTTTGATTGAGACTTTACTGAAAGTTACAAGGGAGTCATTATTCTGGTCCTGACCAAAGAAATTTACTCTACTTTAATAAGTAATCACATCTACATTAGATTTTGCTGCATTTATGAGAAATTTATTAAAGCATTGACATATTTGAATAGGGTTCAAAATAGTGTTGTTGTTTTGTTTCTATGGTCTTCAGCCCTTGGACTGGTTTGATGCATCCCTCCACGTTAATGTATCCTGTATAAGTCTCTTCATCGTTGCAAAACCATTGCAACCTACATTCACTTAACCTGCTTACTGTAGACAAGCCATCATCTCTCTCTCTACAATTCTCACCCCCACACTCCCCTCCATAACCCAGTAAGCCATTACTCAGCCTATATACACTCCTGGAAATGGAAAAAAGAACACATTGACACCGGTGTGTCAGACCCACCATACTTGCTCCGGACACTGTGAGAGGGCTGTACAAGCAATGATCACACGCACGGCACAGCGGACACACCAGGACCCGCGGTGTTGGCCGTCGAATGGCGCTAGCTGCGCAGCATTTGTGCACCGCCGCCGTCAGTGTCAGCCAGTTTACCGTGGCATACGGAGCTCCATCGCAGTCTTTAACACTGGTAGCATGCCGCGACAGCATGGACGTGAACCGTATGTGCAGTTGACGGACTTTGAGCGAGGGCATATAGTGGGCATGCGGGAGGCCGGGTGGACGTACCGCCGAATTGCTCAACAAGTCGGGCGTGAGGTCTCCACAGTACATCGATGTTGTCGCCAGTGGTCGGCGGAAGGTGCACGTGCCCGTCGACCTGGGACCGGACTGCAGCGACGCACGGATGCACGCCAAGACCATAGGATCCTACGCAGTGCCGTAGGGGACCGCACCGCCACTTCCCAGCAAATTAGGGACACTGTTGCTCCTGGGGTATCGGTGAAGACCATTCGCAACCGTCTCCATGAAGCTGGGCTACGGTCCCGCACACCGTTAGGCCATCTTCCGCTCACGCCCCAACATCGTGCAGCCCGCCTCCAGTGGTGTCGCGACAGGCGTGAATGGAGGGACGAATGGAGACGTGTTGTCTTCAGCGATGAGAGTCGCTTCTGCCTTGATGCCAATGATGGTCGTATGCGTGTTTGGCGCCGTGCAGGTGAGCGCCACAATCAGGACTGCATACGACCGAGGCACACAGGGCCAACACCTGGCATCATGGTGTGGGGAGCGATCTCCTACACTGGCCGTACACCACTGGTGATCGTTGAGGGGACACTGAATAGTGCACGGTACATCCAAACCGTCATCGAACCCATCGTTCTACCATTCCTAGACCGGCAAGGGAACTTGCTGTTCCAACAGGACAATGCACGTCCGCATGTATCCCGTGCCACCCAACGTGCTCTAGAAGGTGTAAGTCAACTACCCTGGCCAGCAAGATCTCCGGATCTGTCCCCCATTGAGCATGTTTGGGACTGGATGAAGCGTCGTCTCACGCGGTCTGCACGTCCAGCACCAACGCTGGTCCAACTGAGGCGCCAGGTGGAAATGGCATGGCAAGCCGTTCCACAGGACTACATTCAGCATCTCTACAATCATCTCCATGGGAGAATAGCAGCCTGCATTGCTGCCAAAGGTGGATATACACTGTACTAGTGCCGACATTGTGCATGCTCTGTTGCCTGTGTCTATGTGCCTGTGGTTCTGTCAGTGTGATCATGTGATGTATCTGACCCCAGGAATGTGTCAATAAAGTTTCCCCTTCCTGGGACAATGAATTCACGGTGTTCTTATTTCAATTTCCAGGAGTGTAGAATGCAGATAGGCCTATGCTAAAAAACATCTGCTTATCTCTCTCTACTGACTTAATTATGGTGTGGTAATGGGAAGTCATTGGTGAAATATGAATCATGGAAAGTGCTGTGTTGGCAGAAGAGCCAACACCGTTGCTAGAGGAGGCCGAAATGCACGCATTTAATTACACGCAGAGTGGCGTGAGGTCTGGAACATTACAAGGAAGTGAGAACTTAGAAAAACGGATGTAGTTGCTGTAATACTTAACTTTAATCCATAATTGTAGAACATCGCTCTTGATGATACATGCTTCGCAATATAAATATCAATTGAATACGGCGCCTTGCTAGGTCGTAGCAAATGACGTAGCTGAAGGCTATGCTAACTATCGTCTCGGCAAATGCGAGCGTAATTTGTCAGTGAACCATTGCTATGAACGTCGGCTGTACAACTGGGGCGAGTGCCAGGACGTCTCTCTAGACCTGCCGTGTGGTGGTGCTCGGTCTGCAATCACTGACAGTGGCGACACGCGGGTCCGACGTATACTAGCGGACCGCGGCCGATTTAAAGGCTACCACCTAGCAAGTGTGGTGTCTGGCGGTGACACCACAGAAACATTGGAAGTAGTTGAGTGCCTGTTGAGGCACATAATAAAATGTTGCTAAGCTTTTAGATGTGTTCTTTTTCTGAGATAACTTGCACAGAATACATACACATATACTTGCTTACATACATATATACTTGCACTGCTACATTGCTCTGGCTAACTATATTGTAGAACCATTTTCAACAATTCTTTCATACCAATATGCATGTGATACTGGCAACAGATTACACTTTCTCCTGAGATAAGAGAGTTATGTCATTCCATCACAACAGAGTACCTCCCCATTTGTTTGCATCTGTGTAACTGTTTCATAGTTACACATTCTAGAGCTTTTTAAATACAGAAAGGCAACGTCTTGTCAAAAGCCACACCTTTTCTTTTAACCACAATAAATATATTTTGATAGGGATGCATCCTATTACATTTTTATCATTAGAAGTTGACTGCTCTAGAGAAATGTTCTTTTGATCCAGATAGTCAAGCCAACATCCCCATTTTTTGTGATTCACATTGTTTGAATTGAACAGTAGCCATTGAAGCAAACGCAGAAATTAAAGTTATAAATGAATTAAGGCACTCATCAGTCCCCTGATCAGACACCCTGAATTCTCTATGCCTGTACCTGGTTTAGACTGGTTGACTTCCTGGAAATGCTCATCATTGGAAATAACATAGGGAGGCACGTGTGGCATATTAAATGACATGAATCTGTTATGTGTTATCACACGAAAAACAACTGTAAGAGTCCATTGTGAGTAAGAACAGAAGTGAAGGTGTTGATCAAACAAATTACCCAAGACCTAGAAGCATGAGGATCAGAATGAAGCCATATCAAAAATTAAATGATCTACTTAAATAGATAAAACTGGTGAATTGTTCTCCACTGAAGCTGGGTAAGTGGAGATGATTCATGACAATAACTCACTGAACGAAAGGTAATAGCAGAATTAGAACATTGATAGTGTGGCACTTCATTTTTTGTTTTAACTGTATGTATAATTATTTAAAATATTAATAATCTTCATTTCCAGCATACATCAATGTAATAAATGACTTTTTATGACTTTTTCTAGGGATAATGTGCATTTTATTCCTTCACACTCAGACCTCCTCAACAGCTGGCCGTTTTCGCCTTATACTGGCTGCAAACCGTGATGAGTACTACATACGCCCAGCTCTGCCTATTCACTTCTGGAAAGAAGATGAGACTGTAATAGGAGGTAATATGGTTTTATAAAAGTGTATTTTGAATATAAGTTCTGGAAACTATATTTATCCACAGCTTCAGGCATTATTTGAGGATTAGAATTGTTGTTTCATATCTCAGCAATGATCTGCATGGTGCTGAATAATTAGAGCAAGATAAAAGAAACTGTAGCATTCTCCATTACAATATTATGGCTTAGTCAATGCAATCAGTAATAAGTATTGTGACTTAACAATTATTAAATCAAAGTAAAAGAACCACAATAACTTTGTGATCATATGGCCATTACCAGTTACTATTCTGTAATAAAATATAGTAATTGTTCTCATGTGTGCTGGACTGAGACTCAAACTCAGGACCTTTGCCTTTTGCCAGCCAGTGCTCTATCAACTGAGCTACCCAAGCATGACTCATGATCTATCCTCATAGCTTTACTTCTGCCAGCCCTCATCTTCTATCTTTTAAATTTCACAGATGTTTTCCTGCAAAACTTGAAAGACTACCACTCCTGGAAGAAAGGATGTTTTGGAGACATGGCTTAGCTGCAGCCTGGGGGGATGTTTCCAGAATGAGATTTCCCCTTTGCAGTGGAGCGTGCATTGATATGAAACTTCTTGGTGGTCTGGCCATGTCTCTACAATATCCTTTCTTCCAAGAGTGCTTGTCTTTCAGGTTTCACATGAGAGCTTTGTCAAGTTTGGAAGGTAAGTGATAAAGTACTGGTGGAAATAAACTTGTGAGGCAGGGTCATGAGTTGTGCTCGGGTAGCTTAGTTGGTAGAGCACTTGCCTGTAAAAGACAAAGGTCCCAAGTTTGAGTCTCAGTCCGGTACACAGTTTTTATCTGCCAGGAAGTTTCATAGTAATTGTTTGTTATTTATTGGCTTATTGCAATGTTCTCTTCTTTTTGGACAAGACTCGATGCAATTAAAAGACTAATAACTCCAACGGCTGAGAACGGCTGAAAGCAAGGGGAAACTACAGCCGTAATTTTTCCCGAGGACATGCAGCTTTACTGTATGATTAAATGATGATGGTGTCCTCTTGGGTAAAATATTCCGGAGGTAAAATAGTCCCCCATTCGGATCTCCGGGCGGGGACTACTCAAGGGGACGTCATTATCAGGAGAAAGAAAACTGGCGTTCTACGGATCGGAGCGTGGAATGTCAGATCCCTTAATCGGGCAGGTAGGTTAGAAAATTTAAAAAGGGAAATGGATAGGTTAAAGTTAGATATAGTGGGAATTAGTGAGGTTCGGTGGCAGGAGGAACAAGACTTTTGGTCAGGTGAATACAGGGTTATAAATACAAAATCAAATAGGGGTAATGCAGGAGTACGTTTCATAATGAATAAAAAAATAGGAGTGCGGGTTACCTACTACAAGCAGCATAGTGAACGCATTATTGTGGCCAAGATAGACACAAAGCCCATGCCTACTACAGTAGTACAAGTTTATATGCCAACTAGCTCTGCAGATGATGAAGGAATTGATGAAATGTATGACGAGATAAAAGAAATTATTCAGGTGGTGAAGGGAGACGAAAATTTAATAGTCATGGGTGACTGGAATTCGTCAGTAGGAAAAGGGAGAGAAGGAAACATAGTAGGTGAATATGGATTGGGGGGAAGAAATGAAAGAGGAAGCCGCCTTGTAGAATTTTGCACAGAGCATAACTTAATCATAGCTAACATTTGGTTCAAGAATCATAAAAGACGGTTGTATACCTGGAAGAATCCTGGAGATACTAAAAGGTATCAGATAGATTATATAATGGTAAGACAGAGATTTAGGAACCAGATTTTAAATTGTAAGACATTTCCAGGGGCAGATGTGGATTCTGACCACAATCTATTGGTTATGAACTGTAGATTGAAACTGAAGAAACTGCAAAAAGGTGGGAATTTAAGGAGATGGGACCTGAATAAACTGAAAGAACCAGAGGTTATAGAGAGTTTCAGGGAGAGCATAAGGGAACAATTGACAGGAATGGGGGAAAGAAATACAGTAGAAGAAGAATGGGTGAAGTAGTGAAGGCAGCAGACGATCAAGTAGGTAAAAAGGCGAGGGCTAATAGAAATCCTTGGGTAACAGAAGAAATATTGAATTTAATTGATGAAAGGAGAAAATATAAAAATGCAGTAAATGAAGCAGGCAAAAAGGAATACACACGTCTCAAAAATGAGATCGACAGGAAGTGCAAAATGGCTAAGCAGTCATGGCTAGAGGACAAATGTAAGGATGTAGAGGCTTGTCTCACTAGGGGTAAGATAGATACTGCCTACAGGAAAATTAAAGAGACCTTTGAGAGAAGAGAACCACTTGTATGAATATCAAGAGCTCAGATGGCAACCCAGTTCTAAGCAAAGAAGGGAAGGCAGAACGGTGGAAGGAGTATATAGAGGGTTTATATAAGGGCGATGTACTGGAGGACAATATTATGGAAATGGATGAGGATGTAGACGAAGACAAAATGGGAGATAAGATACTGCGTGAAGAGTTTGACAGAGCACTGAAAGACCTGAGTCGAAACAAGGCCCCGGGAGTAGACAACATTCCATTAGAACTACTGACAGCCTTGGGAGAACCAGGCCTAACAAAACTCTACCATCTGGTGAGCAAGATGTATGAGACAGGCGAAATTCCCTCAGACTTCAAGAAGAATATAGTAATTCCAATCCCAAAGAAAGCAGGTGTTGACAGATGTGAAAATTACCGAACTATCACTTTAATAAGTCACAGCTGCAAAATACGAACGCTAATTCTTTACAGACGAATGGAAAAAGTGGTAGAAGCTGACCTCGGGAAGATCAGTTTGGATTCCGTAGAAATGTTGGAACACGTGAGGCAATACTAACCTTACGACTTATCTTAGAAGAAAGATTAAGAAAAGACAAACCTATGTTTCTAGCATTTGTAGACTTAGAGAAAGCTTTTGACAATGTTAACTGGAATACTCTCTTTCAAATTCTGAAGGTGGCAGGGGTAAAATACAGGGAGCGAAAGGCTATTTACAATTTGTACAGAAACCAGATGGCAGTTATAAGAGTCGAGGGGCATGAAAGGGAAGCAGTGGTTGGGAAAGGAGTGAGACAGGGTTGTAGCCTCTCCCCGATGTTATTCAATCTGTATATTGAACAAGCAGTAAAGGAAACAAAAGAAAAATTCGGAGTAGGTATTAAAATTCATGGAGAAGAAGTAAAAACTTTGAGGTTCGCCGATGACATTGTAATTCTGTCAGAGACAGCAAAGGACTTGGAAGAGCAGTTGAACGGAATGGACAGTGTCTTGAAAGAAGGATATAAGATGAACATCAACAAAAGCAAAATGAGGATAATGGAATGTAGTCAAATTAAATCGGGTGATGCTGAGGGAATTAGATTAGGAAATGAGACACTTAAAGTAGTAAAGGAGTTTTGCTATTTAGGGAGTAAAATAACTGATGATGGTCGAAGTAGAGAGGATATAAAATGTAGACTGGCAATGGCAAGGAAATCGTTTCTGAAGAAGAGAAATTTGTTAACATTGGGTATAGATTTAAGTGTCAGGAAGTCGTTTCTGAAAGTATTTGTATGGAGTGTAGCCATGTATCGAAGTGAAACATGGACGATAGCTAGTTTGGACAAGAAGAGAATAGAAGCTTTCGAAATTTGGTGCTACAGAAGAATGCTGAAGATAAGGTGGGTAGATCACGTAACTAATGAGGAGGTATTGAATAGGATTGGGGAGAAGAGAAGTTTGTGGCACAACTTGACTAGAAGAAGGGATCGGTTGGTAGGACATGTTTTGAGGCATCAAGGGATCACAAATTTAGCATTGAAGGGCAGTGTGGAGGGTAAAAATCGTAGAGGGAGACCGAGAGATGAATACGCTAAGCAGATTCAGAAGGATGTAGGCTGCAGTAGGTACTGGGAGATGATGAAAATTGCACAGGATAGAGTAGCATGGAGTGCTGCATGAAACCAGTCTCAGGACTGAAGACCACAACAACAACAAACAACTCCAATGGTATGCAAAAACTTATAATTGGGTTTTTCTATAAACCACCAGTAATTGAAAACTTTAGAGAAACCCTGAACTCCCCAATCATACTGTCATTATTAGAGGAATCTTTAAATGCCCAAAATCAACTGGGATAATCATTGTTTTGTAGGTGGTGTGTGTGATAAGACTTCCTGGGAAATAATACTAAATGCTGTCTTTTAAAATTATTTAGAGCAAATAGTTCAGAGATGTATTCATCATGGAAATCAACTGGATCTTATAACACACAACAAGACCTTGCATCTTTGAGGATGTCCGTATTGAAACTGGTATCAGTGATCATGGGGCAGTTGTAGCAACAATGATACCAAAGTACAAAATTCAGCTAAAATGAGTAGGTAGTTATCAGTTAGCTATATAAAGATGCAGCCATGTCATATCTCAAAGAAAAACTGAAAACAATTACCCCTGGTCAGGAACATGTAGAGGAAGAATAGCTGACCATTCACTGGATAGATACATACCTAGTAAAACAGTTTATGGTGGGAGGAATCCTTCATGACATATAGCCACTGTGAAGAAACTTTTAAAGAAGCAGTGACTACTGCATAATACATGTTAGATAAAGCAGAGTGTAATAAATAGAGGGATGCTGAATGAAATGTAACAGGCTGTCAAATGAACAAGACTTCAATGAGTGCTGTAGGAGAATATTGTTGAAAGAACTTTTACAAAACCAAAAGAAATTCTTGTTGTGTATAAAGACTGCCCATGACACCAGAGTTAGGGTTCAGACACTCTTGGATGACATAGGAACTGAAACTGAGGGTAGCAAAGGAAAAGTAGATTTGCTGAACTTTGTTGTTAAATGCTTCTTCACTAAGGAAAATAATAACTTAAATTGATAAAATTAAACAAGGCTCCAGGGCACAATAGAACCCTTATAGATTTCACACACAGTCAGCAGCTTAACCATAACATACTACAGATTCCTAAAAAGAACTGCACAGTGATTGGAAGGAAACACTGATCACAAAAAGTGTAGCAGAAGTGATCTACAAAACTGTTGCTCTGTCTCTTTTATGTTCAGCTGTTGTACAATCCCAGAAAAATTTTTGAACTCATTTATAATAAAGTATCTTGAACAGAATTACCTCCATCATGCTAGACAGGACAGATTTTGAAAACATCATCATGCAAAATCTAAGTTGCGCTTTTCTTGTAAAACATACTGAAAATCATATATCAAGGCAAACAGGTGGATGAAGTATTTCCTGGCTTCCTAAAAGCATTTGACTCAGTATCTCAGTAATGTTTGTTAACAAAAGTACTATTATATGAGGTACCAAACAAAATTTGTGACTGGATTGAAGATTTCTTGCCAGGGAGGGTGCAGCATGTTTTCTTGGATGAAGAGTCATTGACAGAAGTACAAACATCTTCAGACATATCCCAGGGAGATGTGTTAGGACCCATGCCCTGACATGGCAGACAAAATTAATAGTTACCTCAGACATATTGTAGATGAAGCAGTTATATATAATGAAGTACCATCTGAAAAAAACTGAACATATACCCAGTCAAATCCTGATAAGATTTCAAAGCAATATAAATATTGCCAACTAGCTTTGAAAGCACAGAAATGTAAAACTGTGCTCTTCACACAAGGCAGAAAGATTGTATCCTCTAACAACAATAAGTCACAACTGGAATCAGTCAACTCATACAAATACTTGGGTGTAAGAACTTGCAGGTACATGAAATGGAATGATGACAGGTTAGTTGTAGGTAAGGCAGACATCATTGCATCGGCAGTACACTGCAAAACTGTAGTTAGTCTACAAAAGAAATTGCTTACAAATCACTTGTGCATTTAATCTTAGAATACTGATCAAATATGTGGCACTACTACCAAACAGGCCTAACAAAATATATTGAAAGTATACAAGGAAAGCCAAAATGAATGGTCACCAGTTTGTGTGTTTCATGCAAAAGCATCACAGAGGTGCTGCAAAACTTGAATTGGTAGATGGTTGAAGGTAGACATCAATTACTTTGAGAATTCTACTTACAAGGTTTTGAGAACAAGAATTAAGTGAAGGATCTAGACATATCCTTCAGCTCCCTATATATTGCTTATGTAGGTACTGCGAAGACACAGTTAGACTAATTATAGTGTACAGTGAGACATTCAGGCCATCAATCTTCCTGGACTTCAAATTTGACTGGCATGGGAAGAATCCCTAACATGCTGTACTGTGCTGGCATGTACATCACAGTTGTTTGCAGAATATATGTGTAGATGTTGCTGTGAAACTATGTTGATACAACTGCTGTTCAAAGTGAATTTTGCTCTAAGCAGTTGAGCACTAACTCAGATTTGCACCAAGGAGAAAGTAACTGCCAGAAATGTGAAATATGTGGCATGATACATAGCTGATAGTCCAATGCATGTGAGATTGGAAAGCTGGATTAGGCTAGTTTATATGCATATATGAAACAATGGCTTATTCCTTGACTGCTGCAAGACTATATGTGGTGTCAGTGTTAGACACCACGCCTAGAGGTTGTGATAATCAATAGTGGTCCAGCACTTGCAACCTCTCTGGACTCGCTGGCACTTGCAGCGCCGCCATATGGCATCGACAGAGATTTGCAGATCGCACTGTCCGAGTTAGCTACAGGTTGTGAGCGAAGTCAGATTAGAATAGCCTTCAGCTCACTAGGTTCGCAGACTCTAGTTCGTGCAAGTATTGTGCAAATAGTAACAGAATTGTGTTACCTTGCTTTTTGTATAATCCAGTTAATGTTTGTTAATGAGTCATTTGTATTAAAGAAAGATAATTGTTATTAGTTATGTTCCTGGAGTGCAGTATCAGGACAAAGTTAAGTAAAAGTTATTTAATAAAGTATTCCAGTACTAATTATTATAGAATGTTCCAGATTCCTACAACCACCCCACTTCGCTAGCCTCTATCATCCCACTGCAAATCCAAGGGGTACCAATTGAAAAGCATCCTGCATTTGTGTGAGGTCACGATATGCTGCCATCGACCTTCACATCACTATAATCGGAAACCCTGCAACATGAGAATATGTAGGAGAAACAGTGGCCTTACTTTTTCAGAAGAGCTTTAAGCAAACAGCACTGAACAATTGATTTTGATCAGAGGAATTTTTTCTTTTGCCATAACAAGAAAGTTTGTATATTTCTAGTCTGCTGGTGAAAAATTCTGTTTTTCAAAGCTAAACAGTCAGTATTTGATGTTGTCAGTTTACACCAGGTTGCAGATACAGTTAATGAGCAACACCTGTTCTCTACATCTACATCACACATTTTGGCCAAAGATGCTGGAGTTGGTGGATGTGTGTGCATGAGGTGTGCTTTCTTGTGTGAATACTGTATGTGTGTCTCTTTCACTGATGAAGCATGTGGTCAAAAGCTTTATAGGAGTGTCTTTTAATTGTGCCTGTTGGCAACTTGACGTGTCTTCTTAATGGTAAGTAGCAATCTGTCTTTTCCTACATTGTTATTACATCTGTATTTACATAGATACTCTGCAATCCACCATAAGGTGCATGGCAGAGGGTACCCCATACCACTACTAGTCATTTCCTTTCCTGTTCTACTCGCAAATAGAGCAAATGAAAAACAACTGTGTATATGTGTCCATATGAGCCCTAATTTCTCGTATCTTAACCTCATGGTCCTTATGCACAATGTATTTTGGAGGCAGTAGAATCATTCTGCAGTCAGCTTCAAATGCCAGTTCTTTAAATTAGAAGAATGTCGTCTTCCTTCCAGGGATTCCCGTTTGAGTTCAAAAAGCATGTCACTACACATGTGTGCTGTTTGAACCTAACAGTAACAAATCTAGCAGCCTGGCTTGTACGGATCCCAAACACTTGAACATTACTTAAGAGTAGACCGAACTAGCATCCTACGTGCTGTCTCCTTTACAGGTGAACCACATTTTTCTAGAATTCTCCCAATAAACCAAAGTCAACCGTTTGCCTTCCCTACCACAATCCTCACATGCTTATTCCATTTCATATCACTTTGCAACATTATGCCCAGATAATTAAATGATGTGACTGTGTCAAGCAGGACACTACTAACACTGCATCTGAACATTATGGGTTCATTTTTCCTACTCATCCACATTAACTTACATTTTTCTACATTTGGAGCTGTCTGAATTCTTCACACCAACTAGAAATTTTGTCTAAGTAATCTTGTATTCTCCTACAGTCACTGATCTTAGATGTCTTACTGTATACCACAACATCATCAGCAAACAACTGCACAATGTTGCCCTCCCTGTCTGCCAAATTATTTATGTATATAGAGGATAACAGCAGTCCTATCACCCTTCCCTGGGGCATTCGTGACAATACCTTTGTCTCTGATAAGCACTCATCATCATGGACAACATGCTGGATTATATCACTTAAGAAATCTTTGAGCCACTCACATATGCTCTTACCACCTTTAACAGCCTGCAATGGGGCACCATGTCAAATGCTTTCCAGAAATCTAGAAATATGGAATCTGCCTGTTGCCCTTCATCCATAGTTCTAAGTATATCATGCGAGAAAAGGGAAAACTGAGTTTCACATGAGTGATGCTTTCAAAATCAAGCTGATTCATGGATGTAAGATTCTCAGTCTCAAGAAAATGTATTATATTTGAAGGATGTCAGAGATATTGGTCTGTAATTTTGTGGGTCCATTCCTTTGCCCTTCTCATATACATGAGTCATTTGCACTTTTTCCAGTCACTTGGGACTTTGCACTGGGCGAGAGATCTGCAGCAAATGCAAGCTAGGTAAGGGGCCAGCGCTGTAGAGTACTCTTTGAAAAACCGAATTGGGATTTCATCTGGACCTGGTGATAGATGCTTATAATTATGTCATCCATCCAGGACATGTTCAGTGGTCAAACGATGGTATGTCTGTATGATTCTCCTGCATGAACAATTTCTTGTATGTGAAGTTTAAAACTTTTGCTTTCATTTTGCTATCTTCAACTGCCACACCAGACTGGTCAACAAGTGACTGGATGGAAGCCTTTGACCCACATAGCAATTTTACACAGGACCAGAATTTTATTGGGTCCTCTGCCAGATCTTTTGCTAAGGTATGAAAGAGGTTGCTGTTGTATGCTTTGCACATAGATCTTTTTACGGATGCACAAATATCTACTGGCCTTTACTTCTCATCATTTGTGCATACTCTTTTGAACCACGGCTGCGACAGCCTCTGTTTCCTCAGCCTTTAATCCACTTACTAAGCACATAATTCTCCAAACCATGTGTTATAACTTCAAGTTGAACAAATATATTTCAAGGAAGATGCAATACATGAAAGTCACAGATCAAGTAAACAGAGTAAGATGTGTGTACACTTTAACAGTCAAATCATAACTGAGTCCGAGTCTAGCAGCCACTGGCTGGCTGGCCGCTTAGGTGGTGCTGCTGCTGCATGGCTGGCAGACAGCGCCGCATGTAGAGGACGCACGTAACTGCGTGGCGGCACTTTGAAAGATCGGCGAGTCACAACAGTTTTCCCCCCTTTGAAGTTTTTGCACAGATCTTGATGGAGGTGCCCTGTAGATTGCTAACATCCATAGGTGTTGTTTGACTGGCCATGAAGTCTCGAGGAGGAGGCTTCCCGTATGGATGGAAGTGTCCCCGATGATAACGGGTCGAGATGACAGGAGACGTGGTGGTTGAATCTGCTGGGGCCCCGTGCACCAATCTGCCAGTTGCGGGAAGTCCATTTGTTATAACAGGGGACATGGGCGATGTGTCCGCGTCCGTAGGAGAAGGGGGCGAGTAGAGTTGCTGCGACAGATATCATCTGGTTCCTACATGGTGAGAGGACTGCATTGTGAGTAATGAGAGATTCCAGTATCCCGAGCATCAGGTAGAGCCAAAGGTGGTGTAGCGGCATCCGGAACAGGCGTTGCCGGCACACGAGGCTGAAGCTGGTCTGAATGACACACTGCAACACCCGTGTCCATCTGGATTTCATACAGGCGTTGGCCACGGTGTCATAAGATGCGGCCAGGACTCCATTTTGGCCACCTGCCATATCCCCGTACCCACACAAGGTCATCGGTGGTGAACCATCCAAGCGAAGGCACCCGCGGCCATGAGGTGGAAGGCCGCAGATGATGAAGTAGCGTGCGGGGCTGTTGGCCATGTAAGAGCTCAGCTGGGCTGTGGTCGCCCATGGGGGTGAAATGGTAAGAAGCCAGAAATTGGAGAAGTGCATCATCAGCAGCAGAAGAAGTCAGGAGTTTCCTCATCTGAGCCTTAAATGTGCGAACCAGTCATTCAGCCTCACTATTTGACTGTGGATGGAACGGAGGGGTTGTGACATTCATGACGTCGTGACGGGCACAAAAATCCTCAAAATCGGAAGAGGCAAATTGCAGACCATTATCAGTAACAAGAGTAGAGGGAAGGCCTTCCAAAGAGAAAATGCGAGCTAGAGCATTGGTGGTTGCCACGGTGGTAGGCAACGTGCAACAGACAATGAAAGGAAAGTTAGAGCAGGTGTCAGTAACGAGAAGCCGGTGATGGGGAACCCATCCACAACCTGTTGCTCGGCAACATCCAGGTGGAAACACAAAAGTTCGTCCCTGTCCAATGCCAGGTCAGGACCCATGGGAAGGCGAGTCAGTGCATCAGCATTCGCATGTTGAGCCATCGGCCGGAAATGAATCTCATTATTGAAACGAGACAAGTAGAGAGCCCAACGCTGGAGGCGGTGTGCAGCCTTGTCAGGAAATGATGTTGATGGATGAAGCAAGGAGACAAGTGGTTTGTGATCTGTAACAAGATAAAATTTGGATCCATAGAGAAAAACTCCAAAATTATGAAGACCATAAATAATGGCCAAAGCTTCTTTTTCAATTTGAGAATACTTTTGTTGGGCATCTGTGAGCGTTTTGGAGGCATAAGCAATGGGTTGTTCTAAACCGTCAGAAAAACCGTGTGCAAGGACTACACCGACCCTATATTGAGAGGTATCCATGGAAAAAACAAGATGTTGGCCAGGTCGATAAGTAGCCAGGCACAGGGCCTATTTCAGCATATTCTTCAATTTCTGAAAAGCCGCATCGCATGACGCAGACCAGTGAAAAGGCATGTTTTTATGCAACAGGCGATGCAATGGCTGAGCCACCGAAGCAGCAGATGGTAAAAACGTATGATAGTATGCTATTTTCCCCAAGAAGGCCTGCACTTCCTTAACAGATGTAGGGCGAGGAAGGGCATTGATTGCAGTGACAGTTAGCTAAAGTGGACGAATACCATCCCGAGAGAGTTGAAACCCCAAGTACGTTATAGATGCCTGAAAAAATTTTGATTTCTGAAGATTACACTTAAGACCGGCAGTCTGTAAGACATGAAAAAGTGTGCGGAGATTTTGAAGATGTTCGTCAGTGGTGGAGCCAGTGACAACAATGTCAGCCTGGTAATTTATACACCCAGGGACAGTGAGCAATAATTGTTCCAAGAATTGCTGAAAGAGAGCAGGGATGCTGGCAACCCCGAATGGCAATCGTTGGTATTGATAGAGGCCGAAAGGTGTGTTAAGGACCAGAAACTGCCGGGAAGCAGCGTCGAGAGGACGTTGATGATAAGCTTCTGACAGGTCAAGTTTAGAAAAATACTGGCCTCCAGCAAGTTTAGTGAACAATTCTTCAGGTTGAGGCATAGGGTAAGTGTCGATAAGGCATTGAGCATTTACAGTGGCTTTGAAATCGCCACAGAGACGAATATCACCATTTGGCTTAGCAATGACAAGGACAGGAGAGGACCACTCACTGGAAGTGACGGGAAGTAAGACCCCTGAAGCAGTGAGACGATCCAGCTCCCATTTGACCTGATCACGAAGGGCCACAGGAATGGGCTGAACTCGAAAAAACTTTGGCCGAGCAGTGGGTTTGAGCATGATATGAGCTTCAAAGTCGTTTGCATGGCCTAACCCAGGAGAAAAAAGGGACAAAAATGTCATCGACAAGGAATCCAATTGAGCATAAGGAATAGCATCAGAGACGATATTGACAGAGTCATGTATGGAGAACCCAAAAACACGAAAGGCATCGAAACCAAAAAGATTCTCCGCGTTACGATGGTCGACCACAAATATGGGAAAAGTGCGAACGACAGATTTGTAAGATACCTCAGCATCAAATTGTCCCAAGACAGAAATCTTCTGTTTATTATAAGTCCGTAATTGCCTAGTGACAGGTGACAGGATTGGAGAACCCAACTGAAGACATGCCTGAGAATTGATGATAGTGGCAGCAGAACCAGTATGCACCTGCATGCGAACATCTCGACCAAGTATTTGGACAGTGAGGAATAAGTACAATTGACAGACAACACAGAATCAGAATCAGTGTCATGTTCATGAACATCATGTATGCGGTTGGATTTGCAAACGGATGACACATGAGCCTTTTTTCTTGCATTTGTGACACACGGCCCAACATTGTGGACAGTTTTCTCATGAATGTTTCGTAAAACACCACGGACATGAAGGAAGTTGCCGTGGGTTTTGCTGCAGTTTCTTAGAGGTTTGTTTACGGTTAGGCCGAGGCTGCGCTTGGGAGCGTACTGCGGCCACGTCGGCCAGCGGGGACACGCCACACGCTTCGTCAACATCGCACAGAGGTTGTATTTCCCCGATGTCGCCCCTTGCCTCTGTTTGCGCTCCAGCAGTGCGAGAAATTTCAAAAGACTTAGTGATGGATAGGACTTCATCTAGAGTCGGATTTGCCAACTGAAGGGCACGTTGCCTAACTTCTTTGTCGGACGCCAGTCGGATAATAGCATCCTGTACCGTGGAATCGGCGTAGGATTCTTTGTGAACTTCAGTAATAAATTGACACTTTCTACTGAGGCCATGAAGTTCAGGAGCCCAAGCACGATAGGATTGATTCGGTTGTTTTTGACAACGATAAAAGGCAACACGAGAGGCTACCACATGTGTTTGCTTTTGAAAATAGATGGACAGAAGTGAGCACATTTCAGCAAAGGACAAAGACGCAGGATCTTTCAAAGGAGCCAATTGCGACAACAACCGATACATTTGAGGTGAAATCCCTGAAAGGAACAGAGACTTACATGTTTGTTTGTCCACGACATGAAATGCGAAGAAGTGCTGTCGAAGACGTTTTTTGTAATCAGACCAGTCTTTTGCTGTCTCGTAGTAAGCAGGAAAAGGAGGTAGAGACAATGACGAGAGATGCCTCCCATTTGATGCCGTGATGAAATCATGAATAACATTTGTGAGAAGCGTTTGCTGTTCTATGAGACCTTGCAGTAGTTGCTCTAAAGTAGAAATATGTGGGTCAACGATGGAAAAGAAAAATGACTACCTCGTCGCCAATTGTTATAACTTCAAGTTGAACAAATATATTTCAAGGAAGACGCAATACATGAAAGTCACAGATCAAATAAACAGAGTAAGACGTGTGTACACTTCAACAGTCAAATCATAACTGAGTCTGAGTCTGGCGGCCGCTGGCTGGCTGGCCGCTTAGGTGGTGCTGTTGCTGCATGGCTGGCAGACAGTGCCACATGTAGAGGACGTGCATAACTGCACAGTGGCACTTTGAAAGATTGGTGAGTCACAACACCATGATTTACAATCTTCTAAGCTTTGCCCATAATTCCTCTACATCCTACTGGAAGTAAGTGATGTCAGGTCACTGTCTAAGTGAGATGCTAACAACTGATTATCTGCTCTTTCTAGCAGAAACACTCTCCTAGACTGCTTAACTGATTTATTAACTTTTGTAACCATAGTTACCATAATGACATCATGATTGTTAATACCAGTTTCTATACTGATGGTATTGATAAGGTCTGAACTATTTGTAGCTACAAAGTATGAGAGATTTCCATTGCATATGGGCTGCCAAATTAACTACTCGAGACAGTTTTCAGAAAATGTTTTCAAAAGTATTTTGAACAACAATCTTTCTGTAGCCCCAGCAATGAATCTATAGTTTATACTCAGTAGGTTAAAATCATCTCCAACTGTATTGTATGATGTGGTTGTTTACATGCTACTGACCATAGACTTTCTTTGAATGACTCTAGAACTGTCACAGCAGAATCAGATGGCTGGTAAAAACATCCAACAAATAACTTGGTTTCACCTAGGTCTGTTATATATGATCTAGATAACTTCACTGCCACGCTCAACTTTGACCTCAGTGGAGAAAATACTTTTGTCAGTAGCAATGAACAAACAGTCTCTCTCCTATGGCTTCTAATCTGTCTCTCTGATATATGTTCCATGGCTCACTAAATATCTCAGAGTTTTCCACTTTAGATTTCAGTTATCTCTCAGTCCCAAAAATAATTTGCGCACTACAACTTTCCTGGAGGGTACTAAATTCAGGAACTTTGTTATGAATACTTTGTCAATTTACTGATAAAATTTTGACAGTAAAGTGCCCGTACTCTGAACATGGTCTGACCTCCCTTGCTGTGTTTCGAATGGTGAGTGTTCATCAGAGTACATCGAACTACTGTTTAGCCTAAAAAAGCCTCATGTGCGCTCCTTGACCTATGTTTACTGAAACAAATATTTTCTGTCTTTTATTACAATGTTCTCAGAGGACATATATGTAAAGGCAGATGTCTCTCAACATTAACAAAAATGTAAAAAGAAAAATAATTCATTGTTACTAAGCCACAGGAAGCTATGATATACGTGGCACCAGAGGAAATATCTGATCAGAAAATACTGAGAGTCATTTAGTTACTATCCACAATTTGACATACAAGAAGAAATAATGAATTAAGAATCTGGAGTATTTATTTTATTTTTTTATTGTCTTTTTTTGCATATAGTTACCAACTGACAAATTTTGCAATGTCATAGCATTTTTATACAATTTTTGTACAAACAGTAGGAATTTGCAATTCACATTTACAAGAAGCCACTTAAGGGTGACACACTTGGCAGTATATGGTACAGTACTTTCTAATGCAACATACAGTTGTTACATAGTATAGGTATCTGAATTTACAGCCGGCCGCGGTGGTCTTGCGGTTCTAGGCACGCAGTCCGGAACCGTGCGACTGCTACGGTCGCAGGTTCGAATCCTGCCTCGGGCATGGATGTGTGTGATGTCCTTAGGTTAGTTAGGTTTAAGTAGTTCTAAGTGACTGATAACCACAGCAGTTGAGTCCCATAGTGCTCAGAGCCATTTGAACCATTTTTTTCTGAATTTACAGCATGTTGTTACAAAATTAATATATATTACAATCACCTCAGAATAGTACATTGTACAGATAGAAGAGTTAGGCCTACATTTAAGAATAGATACATTTTAATATCAGTATTCATTCAGTGAGTACAGACATTTGACAGTTAAGAATGATTTTAATTCCCTTTTGAATACTTTACCTCTTACCAGTGAGTACAAACATTTGAAAGTTAAGAATGATTTTAATTCCCTTTTGAATACTTTACCTCTGTGGCACCTTATAGCACTTGGCAGTTTGTTAAACCATATCTGGCCATTCATCCAAGGACTATGATCTGTTGTCTTTAGTTTAGTTCTGTTTCTGAAGAAGCAATCTTTTTGTCTTGTGTTATGGGTATGCACATCAGAGCACTTAGCTTCATTATTTTTATGGTCCACAAAGAATGTTATTAATCTGTACAGATACAAGGAGTATACTGTTAGATATTTATGTTGTGCAAAGTTTTCCCTACATGAATCTCTGTATCCTAGTCGATGCATGATCCTGATTGCTCTTTTCTGCAGTGTTAGGATTCTGTTCATGTGGCTATCAGCAGCACATCCCCATACCTCTATTCCATAATTAATATATGCAAATATTGTCCCATAATAGGCAGTTTTTAATGTTTGTTCAGAGACTAATTTTGATAGTTTGCTAATTAAGTGCAGTGAACTGCTGATTTTACTGCATACAACATTGATATGTTCTACCCATCTTAGATTTTCGTCTAGGTATATCCCCAAAAATTTACATTTGTCAATGTCTACTTTTTTGATGCTACTTATATGATCAATACAGGTTTGGTATGAATTACCAAGTTTAAATGGTAATAGCTGGGATTTGCTAATATTGACTTTTAGACCTTGATCATGGAAGTAAGTAGTTATTTGACTTAAGCCATCAGTTGCAGCCAATGTCAAGTCATTAGTTTGTTTGAAAAAGAGTAAAAGTGCAGTATCATCTGCATAACCTACTAGTTGGGAGTACAGAGGTGCCTCTAAATCATTAATGTAGAACAGGAAAAGGAAAGGGCCCAATATGGAGCCCTGAGGTACACCTTGTTTTACTGTTTCATAGCTGGATTGGAAATGTTTGATCTGACCATTTATTTCATAACTCAGCTTTGTACACTGCTTACGATTGGTTAGAAAAGTGATCAGTAGTTGTATGGATGTAGCATTTATATTGTAAGTTTCCAGTTTGCTTAGTAGTAGCTCATGGTTTACTGAGTCAAATGCTTTAGTAAGGTCTAGAAATATCCCTGCTGTCTGCATTCCCTCATCCAGGGCATCATACACCTTGTGGAGAAATTCGGTAATTGCCTTAATGGTACTGTGATGCTTTCTGAAGCCATGCTGTGTTTCTGCTAGTAAATTATTCTTTGTGAAATAATCAATAAGTTGTGTCAACAAAACAATTTCAGATATTTTACTGAAAACTGGTATTAGTGATATGGGCCTGAAGTTTGATAGCTCTTCTTTCGATCCTTTTTTATGCACAGGTTTAACTGTACTTTTCTTCAATATATTTGGAAATGTGTGCTCCCTGATACCACTGTTGATCATATGAGTAATTATCCCAACTAATTCCTTATTGTATTTTTAATTATAATACTATTCAGTCCATCCCAGCCAGATGAGGTCTTATTCTTTAAGTTATTTATTATTTTTCTATTTCCTCCACATTCACTTCCTTAAATTCAAAAGCAGTTTCCAGCCTAGGGTAAGGCTTTACCATCTGAGTCAGACCTGTGTTATTAACTGGATTCATAGCTGAAGATATAAAATATTCATTAAATATATGGCAGATTTTATCTGGATCTTTAATATGGTTTCCTTCATGTTGGATTCTGTCAATTTGAGCATCTAACTTAGGGGTGGCTTTGCGATATCTAGCTGTGCGGGATTAGCCGAGCGGTCTAGGGCGCTGCAGTCATGGACTGTGCGGCTGGTCCCGGCGGAGGTTCGAGTCCTCCCTCGGGCATGGGTGTGTGTGTTTGTCATTAGGATAATTTAGGTTAAGTAGTGTGTAAGCGTAGGGAATGACGACCTTAGCAGTTAAGTCCCATAAGATTTCACACACATTTGAACTTTTTTTTTTGCGATATCTATTTATTATGAAGTCTTCCCTATATTTGATGACTGAGTTATTTCCTTATCTAGGATCTGTTTTCTTAAATTTGAGAACTGTTTCTGAAATTGTTTTTTTAGCTTGATTGTACTAATCCTTAAATATTTGCAATTTAGTTGACTTAAACAAACAAAACTGCATGACTGCTGGGGTAAAAGAAGTTTTCCTTTGGCGGAAGAAAGTTATTAGAGGTATATTTGATTTAAGTGACGTAATCAGCATTTGGCGGCCGAAGACTTCCGGCATAAGAAGTCAGCCTCATTCTGCCAACGGCCTTGTCAGAGAGGGCAGAGGAGCGGATAGAGGTTCAGGGCACTCTCTAGTCCTAGGGGTGGGAAATTGCCCCTAAAGGCAGAGGAATCAGCAATGATCAATGACATGAGGATGCAGAAGGCAATGGAAACCACTGCATTAAAGACACATTATGTGTATCAACAGGACATGTGGCCTGTAATTGAAGAAGTATCATGATGATCTCTCCATTGGCAAAAGATTCCGGAATAGTCCCCCATTCGGATCTCCGGGAGGGGACTGCCAAGGGGGAGGTTACCATGAGAAAAAGATTGAATAATCAACGAAAGGATAACGTTCTACGAGTTGGGGTGTGGAATGTCAGAAGTTTGAACGTGGTAGGGAAACTAGAAAATCTGAAAAGGGAAATGCAAAGGCTCAATCTAGATATAGTAGGGGTCAGTGAAGTGAAGTGGAAAGAAGACAAGGATTTCTGGTCAGATGAGTATCGGGTAATATCAACAGCAGCAGAAAATGGTATAACAGGTGTAGGATTCGTTATGAATAGGAAGGTAGGGCAGAGGGTGTGTTACTGTGAACAGTTCAGTGACCGGGTTGTTCTAATCAGAATCGACAGCGGACCAACACCGACAACGATAGTTCAGGTATACATGCCGACATCGCAAGCTGAAGATGAACAGATAGAGAAAGTGTATGAGGATATTGAAAGGGTAGTGCAGTATGTAAAGGGAGACGAAAATCTAATAGTCATGGGCGACTGGAATGCAGTTGTAGGGGAAGGAGTAGAAGAAAAGGTTACAGGAGAATATGGGCTTGGGACAAGGAATGAAAGAGGAGAAAGACTAATTGAGTTCTGTAACAAGTTTCAGCTAGTAACAGTGAATACCATGTTCAAGAATCACAAGAGTAGGAGGTATACTTGGAAAAGGCCGGGAAGATTTCAATTAGATTACATCATGGTCAGACAGAGATTCCGAAATCAGATGCTGGATTGTAAGGCGTACCCAGGAGCATATATAGACTCAGATCACAATATAGTAGTGATGAAGAGTAGGCTGAAGTTCAAGACATTAGTCAGGAAGAATCAATACGCAAAGAAGTGGGATACGGAAGTACTAAGGAACGACGAGATACGTTTGAAGTTCTCTAACGCTATAGATACAGCAATAAGGAATAGCGCAGTAGGCAGTACAGTTGAAGAGGAATGGGCATCTCTAAAAAGGGCCATCACAGAAGTTGGGAAGGAAAACATAGGTACAAAGAAGGTAGCTGCGAAGAAACCATGGGTAACAGAATAAATACTTCAGTTGATTGATGAAAGGAGGAAGTACAAACATGTTCGGGGAAAATCAGGAATACAGAAATACAAGTTGCTGAGGAATGAAATAAATAGGAAGTGCAGGGAAGCTAAGACGAAATGGCTGCAGGAAAAATGTGAAGACATCGAAAAAGATATGATTGTCGGAAGGACAGACTCAGCATACAGGAAAGTCAAAACAACCTTTGGTGACATTAAAAGCAACGATGGTAACATTAAGAGTGAAACGGGAATTCCACTGTTAAATGCAGAGGAGAGAGCAGATAGGTGGAAAGAATACACTGAAAGCCTCTATGAGGGTGAAGATTTGTCTGATGTGATAGAAGAGATAGGGGATCCAGTATTAGAATCAGAATTTAAAAGAGCTTTGGAGGACTTACGGTCAAATAAGGCAGAAGGGATAGATGACATGCCATCAGAATTTCTAAAATCATTGGGGGAAGTGGCAACAAAACGACTATTCACGTTGGTGTGTAGAATATACGAGTCTGGCGACATACCATCTGACTTTCGGAAAACCATCATCCGTACAATTCCGAAGACGGCAAGAGCTGACAAGTGCGAGAATTATCGCACAATCAGCTTAACAGGTCATGCATCGAAGCTGCTTACAAGAATAATATACAGAAGAATGGAAAAGAAAATTGAGAATGCGCTAGGTGACGAGCAGTTTGGCTTTAGCAAAAGTAAAGGGACGAGAGAGGCAATTCTGATGTTACGGCTAATAATGGAAGCAAGGGTAAAGAAAAATCAAGATACTTTCACAGGATTTGTCGACCTGGAAAAAGCGTTCGACAATATAAAATGGTGCAAGCTGTTCGAGATTCTGAAAAAAGTAGGGGTAAGCTATAGGGAGAGACGGGTCATATACAATATGTACAACAACCAAGAGGGAATAATAAGAGTGGACGATCAAGAACGAAATGCTCGTATTAAGAAGGGTATAAGACAAGGCTGTAGCCTTTCGCCCCTACTCTTCAATCTGTACATCGAGGAAGCAATGATGGAAATAAAAGAAAGGTTCAGGAGTGGAATTAAAATACAAGGTGAAAGGATATCAATGATACGATTCGCTGATGACATTGCTATCCTGAGTGAAAGTGAAGAAGAATTAAATGATCTGCTGAATGGAATGAACAGTCTAATGAGTACACAGTATGGTTTGAGAGTAAATCGGAGAAAGACGAAGGTAATGAGAAGTAGTAGAAATGAGAACAGCGAGAAACTTAACATCAGGATTGATGGTCACGAAGTCAATGAAGTTAAGGAATTCTGCTACCTAGGCAGTAAGTTAACCAATGATGGACGGAGCAAGGAGGACATCAAAAGCAGACTCGCTATGGCAAAAAAGGCATTTCTGGCCAAGAGAAGTCTACTAATATCAAATACAGGCCTTAATTTGAGGAAGAAATTTCTGAGGATGTACGTCTGGAGTGCAGCATTGTATGGTAGTGAAACATGGACTGTGGGAAAACCGGAACAGAAGAGAATCGAAGCATTTGAGATGTGGTGCTATAGACGAATGTTGAAAATTAGTGGACTGATAAGGTAAGGAATGAGGAGGTTCTACGCAGAATCGGAGAGGAAAGGAATATGTGGAAAACACTGATAAGGAGAAGGGACAGGATGATAGGACATCTGCTAAGACATGAGGGAATGACTTCCATGATACTAGAGGGAGTTGTAGAGGGCAAAAACTGTAGAGGAAGACAGAGATTGGAATACGTCAAGCAAATAATTGAGGATGTAGGTTGCAAGTGCTACTCTGAGATGAAGAGGTTGGAACAGGAAAGGAATTTGTGGCGGGCTGCATCAAACCAGTCAGTAGACTGATGACCAAAAAAAAAACTGCCTGCCGGAGTGGCCGTGCGGTTCTAGGCACTACAGTCTGGAACCGAGCGACCACTACGGTCGCAGGTTCAAATCCTGCCTCGGGCTTGGATGTGTGTGATGTCCTTAGGTTAGTTAGGTTTAATTAGTTCTAAGTTCTAGGCGACTGATGACCTCAGATGTTAAGTCGCATAGTGCTCAGAGCCATCTGACTTAACTTCTTGCGGACAGTACTTTGTAATGCATAAAATATTTGCATTTAGATTACTTATGTATGCAGCGCTGTCAGTGTCATCATTTATTACTGTACTTTAAATATAATTTAAATGTAATTTTAAGTACTACAGTACAGCCAGTTTAATCCTTAGAACTGTCAGCAAACTTTAAACACAATCTTTAATGCTGTCGGCCAACTTTAAACTGTATATTCTAATGATGCTCTTGTTCATTTGAAGAGCGAAACTGGTCAATAAAAAATAGTGTGATTTGTGGCTGCCTTCAAAAACTCACTATGATCTTTCATTATAAATGTGGCTGTGGACAAACCAAATTATGACTTAGGACATAGAATCTAATTTGTAGCCTAGGTAATCTGTATAACAAAACAAATTATGTGATGTGTACATGGTAAGCAAAATCTATGTGATTATTTCTATATATATGTTAACCATTTGTATTGTGACTAGATAGGCACTGCACATAAATAATAGTGTATATCTTTTAAACTACAGAATCAACTTTTTATTCAACAATGAAAACATACAAAAAAGTGTAGTCAAGAAGGCAGTGAAGAAGGTAATGAAAAGAACTGAAATTAGAGGTTATGGCAAAGATAAAAAAAATAAGTTTCAGGCTCCCACTCACCTCCACCCACCCAAAATCAGATCTACCTATAGTGCAGAGCACCCAGAATGTCTTGATATTTAAACTTGATCTGCCGACCACCTCTTGTATGGTATACACAGACTGTGGGGAGGGAGGTGTGTGTGTGTGTGTGTGTGTGTGTGTGTGTGTGTGTGTGTGTGTGTGTGTGTGTGTGTGTGTGTGTGTGTGTGTGTGTTGGGGGGGGGGGGGGGGGTTAGGTCAGTGGCCAGGAAGCGTAGTCCAGTGACTCTGGACTGTTCATGGTGTGTAGTGTCAGCAAGGCTTCTAGTTTAAGTGAGGATAAAATCCACACCAGTTTGGTTTATTCACTGGAGACTTTCAAGGACATTCCATTGTATCAAATGTTTGACATGTGATCCTTCTATTTAGCACTGGGAAAGGACTAATGTACAGTTTCTGTAGGGGTGAACTGACTGCATTTGTACACAGCATTATGTGTGAACAACTTTGCAAATCTTTGTGTACAAACACCTGATGGTAGCTATGGCGAGAAGTGGGCAGGCAGCAGATACTAGTGCAGTGGTAATTTAACTGCTGCACTAACTGAGGGAACTTTGATGTGGCAGGTAGTGGTCCTGGCACTAAGTAGTCCACCAGAATGTATAGAGGCTCACCATAAACCATTTTGGCTTGGGTGCACCAATGTCAGGTTTGAACACCGTTTGGAGGCCTAAGAGAACTCCTGCCTCTCTCCACTTTTCTTGGTGAGACATTAGCAATGCTTTGAAGTTCTGTGCAACTGCTCTACCATACCGTTACTAGTGGGGTACTAGCTATTTGTGTGGTGTTGTTGAAAGCTGCACAGTTTGGTTGGTTCTTGGAGCAGGTTGAATTCGCACTAGCAACCACTATCGGTTGTAATGTGGAGAGGGCACCTGAAATGCACAATCCATTTACAAATACACATTTTTGCATTAATTTCAGCCAATATATCAGCAATAGGGGTTGCCTCTGTCTGCTATGTACATCTGTCCATGGCTGTGAACAAACACCTGTAGTCATCCAAAGGTGGAGGGTAGAGATGGACGCGAAATAGCCTAATCTAGTTGTACTCCCTCAAATTTGCTTATATTAGCATCTACATGACAACCCACTTTGCTGTGTTGGCATGGAATGCAGAAATGTGCTCTCACATGCACATACTTCTTCATGGCAGACCACACCAATGATGCATAAGCAATCTGAACACTCTGGTAGCACGCGCCGCGGAATTTGAATCTCCGCCAGACGTCATGGATGTAAAAGACCCCTAGAGGTCTCTGCTTCACCATCGCGCCGTAAGCTGTGTCGGCCCGCATTTAGTGTGAGGACGCCACAGTGGAACACGTGGTTCCAGTGGCCAATAGCAGCACCGCCGATAGAGTACTTAAGCGCCTGCCTCTCGCTCAGCCAGCCAGTCTAACGTTGCGTACATCTCTGGACACATCGCCTCGTCTTAGACAGCTTATTTACTTTCTTGTTCTGTGTATGAGTGGACATGGTTGTTAGGTTTTCTTGTGACTCCATTGTTTCAATCTTGTTGTTGTTTGTTCTGGCCTTTGTCGGTCGTGTCCGTCCTCTCCTGTTGTGTTGTTGTTCGCGGGTAGTTCAGCGGGTCCCACCACGCTTTCCGTCGCTTCAACCCTGTGACCGCTCTGGTCACCATTACAACAAACACAGTGCTGGTCCCTGCATAAGATAAGTTGTGGATGTTGTTGTAGGTTGTGGAATTCCTGCAAAATGTATGGGCTGGTTTGTTCCAAGAGATGCCAAACCACAGCTTTAACTTTGAGTCTGGTACGGGAATCGAGGTGTAGTCCTGTAGATGGGTCATTCAACAGCTGTCATAACTGTGGATCCAAGACCTGCTTTATAGCCAGCCCTCTGTAGTCTATAGTCTGCATCATACCACAGATATGAGAGAAGTAAGCAGCCACTGAAGTTTCAGCACCTTTTACATGGTGAATGTCTGTTGTGAACTGGCTTATGAACTAAGTTGCTGGAACTATCAAGGTGAATAGTTATCACTAATGTTTTTGAATGTGGAAGTAATTGGCTTCTTGTCTGCAAATGTAGACATTGGTTGAGCTTCAATTTGCAGTCAGAAGTACCTGACTGCCTCATAAATTGAAACAGCTCTCTATTGTGTGCACTCCAATGGGCGGTTTGCAACTATTTAGGGAAAAATTTGAGTGTTTGTCAGTGTTGGTCTACCTGCTGGTGGAGTGCTGCACTGATTGTTAACTGACTCACATAAACAATTATAACCAGGTGAGCACTGAGGCACAGGATGAGTGAGGAGCACTGCCTAACTTAAGCTCACGTGGAGGTTACAGACTCTCTGTTCTACCTTGGGTGTCCATTTCATAACTCACGGACCTCTGGTGTTGCAGCCCGGCAGTTGCATTGGTGAGAGGGGTCTGTTCAACTGCAGTTTCAGGGAGGTGATAGTGGCAGAAATTTATCATATAAAGAAAGCGCCTGACTATTCCATGGTCAAGCAGCCACTGGTACACCTTGCACACATTTTGTTCACCTACTTAATTGTTTATCCAGTAATATATACTGTATCCGATCATGATACACAGTTAGTTAGGATAAATAACATAGCGCCTCACAGTATGGATACTCCTCATTGGAAATTAGAATAGTTTTTAAGGATAGTTTACAGGACATGACATGGGATGTAATTTATAATGAACCAAATGCTAACATAAAATTTAATCTATTCCATGATAAAATTAGATCATTATTTGCAAATAGCTTTCCACATAGGCTGATCAGAAAGGACACTAAACAGCCATGTAAAAAACCATGGATCTCTAGAGGAATTAAAGTATCTTGTGAAAGGGAAAAGGAAATGTATGTTTTGGCAACAACAAATAGGGATCCAACAAGAGCTGTGCACTCAAGATCACCAAGAATGTTCATTAAAAATGCAAAGAATATGCACCTAATGCCAGAAGTCAGTACTTTCAACAAGAGACTTAAGGGTATATGGAATGCAGTGAAATGAGACAGGACAATCAGCCACAAAACAAGACAAAATCACTACTGAACTGAATGGAAGGGCTATAAATGATGAATGACACATAGCAAATACATTTAATAATCACTTCTTAAATATAGGGGAAAGCATTGAGACAAAATGCTCAAGAACAAAATCAGTATCTTGAAAATGTAACTTTAACAAAGTTCAGTCACACGAATGGATCACCAACTTCTTCTGAAATTACGAAAATTGGATGTTCTCTCAAAAATAAAAGCTTATCCGGTTTTCCAATCGAGTGCTAAAAACTTGTTCCCATGTAATAAGCCCAGTCTTATCTGAAATATGTAATGCATCACTAACTCAAGTCATTTTTCCAGAGAGACTTCTTTCAGAAAGGTGATAAGAGAGATGTCAATAATAGCCAACCTGTTTCACTGCTGACATCATTCCCCAAATTTTTTGAAAAGATGATGTACCATAAAATGGGGTTACTTTAAACACTTTCAAACTTTATTACATTACCACAAAAATAGTTTTAATTATTTTAAAGTAACGAGTGCAGCTATGCAGGGAAACTGGGGTCTCAAATGATTGTTCATGTCAAAAATGATCATATGCAAGTTTATTATATGTAATAAAAATAAAAGCCAGTGTTGAAAGTTACCCTGAGAGGGCAGTGACATTGAAGATATAGTATTTTTATTTTGCTGTTCAAAGTTAAAGTCTGTGAGAGCAATTCTGTAGAACAATATTGCTTTTCAATGAAAGTAGTGGTTTAATAATACTTTATTAAGATTAAAGTTCTTTCTTGCTGAAAAGTAAAAATCCCTCCTATCGACATCTGGAGCACTAATGAACTTTACAACATCCTCCTCACTGGCAATTCCTTCGTAAGGTAAATTAGGTCAGTAAAATTTAAATTGAATTTTATGACCATGATGAAGAAAAGCTAAATCATAAGTTACTCAACCACTCTCTTGACTGATCTTTATAATTTTACCAACATAGTGCTTTTTTTTTTGCATTGAAATGAACCAAACGAAAGTCTCCTGTTTCTGGAATGTTGCTAGTACCCAAAGAGTCTTTTCCAGAATTTGTGTTGGAATCATTGCTGTCTGACAGTCCATGCTCATATGTTACTGAGTTCCAGGAGTTCTCTCTTGTGTTCATCAGCACTTGTACTAGTAGAGTCATCTCCTTGCATAGAGTTGTGTTTTTCTTGGGTAGTTTTCCTAGGTAAGACATCTTCAGCACTGGTGCTTCTCTCAGCAGTAACATTAATTCTTCTCTTTCTCTGCATCTTCACTGGTACATTAATACCTCTCAATTTCTTCAGCATGTCAAGTACTATTTGCGACACAGTATGCGATGGTGAATTTATGTCACCAGTTCCAGAATTGCTGGAGGACTTGTTGTGAATTCCATCTGGTAGGCATGTCAGCATCTTGTTGGCACTGACAGAATGTATTCAGCAGTTGTCAAAACCAGACACTAGATTTTCACTTATTTTGTGTTGTGTTGGATATAACTTATTGTAAATTTGATAGAGCAGTTGTCGAAACTGATCCTTGCTGAGTGTTTGAGATTTCTTTTGTCCAGAAGATTTCCAAATGTCTAGTACATTTCAGCAGTGATGTTTTAATGGTCCATAAATGCACCGTCCATTGGTTGCAGCAAGTGAATTCTGTTTGCTGGTAGACATGTGAATGTAATATTATAGTCTTGTGCCTGTTTCAGAATATCTTTATTAAAATGACTGCTGAGATTCTCACCTATTAGTACTTTCCTTCCTGGAATATTTTTGAAATGAGGAATAAAAACTGTTTCAAACCAGTCACTGGATGTAACTATGTCGAACCAGCCACTCTTACTCTAATTATATCACGTATATGGAGGAATACCTTCTGTCTGTGTAGATCAGATATGCTCTGCCTTATATATGATGTAAGCTGGTAACATAACACCAGAGGCTGGACCACAGAACATGATTGAAATTGAGCTTTTGGTAGTGCTCCGGATTCTATCTGAGTATTTCATTCCTCTCTTAAATATGCAATGTCTCTGGCCTGGATCATCCAACAAATTGGTCTCAATGTAATGTAATGCAATTTTATATTATCAGGTGGGACATCAGAGCCATCACCATTTTCAGAGTGAAACTGAAGTTGTTAAAGTAACCTTTGACAGTTCCTGCTGATAATGAAGCTCTGTTTATTGTAATGTTACAACCCATGCACCATGAAATTCTGCCCCTATGTCTTTTCAGAAATCCAGTGGCCCAATCTATACCTAGCATAATATTTTTAAATGCAGGTAACTTATGTCCCTGTGCTGTCAAAAAGATGTTTGCCATCATTAGTAAGCCTAGCAGGTCAAATGGAAATCCTGTCATATACTGTAACATTACATTATATATCATTAATATTTGTTCCATAGATCATGAATACGATGTTTCATTATGCCCATTTTGCTTAGAAATCTCACCATTAAATCTTTTCTGACATAACCTTAAGATACATAAATTCAATACAAACCTCATACATGCTACATTTAAAGAACTTATTAAAGACTATTATACAAATATTATTGGAAGGTTAAGGTCAATATTAGCCTGTAAGCATATAAAATTGATCACATGTAAAAAAATTAGGCCAATATTTGTGCCCTTTCAAATTTTAACCAAAGAATATACAAATGCTAACAGAAGAAGACATTGGTACCAACATGTTCAACATAAATATCCTAAATATCCCAAACAGAAATTTACCTTCCAGTTTTGTTTTAATACTGTTTATGATAATAAATATGACTTTCTGGAAATTGTTCAAAGTTTCACTGTTGTTCAAAGTAACCCCATTTTATGGTATTCTAGAATAGTATCTCTTATTAGCAACAATAGTAGCCTTAGCAAATCACAGTTTGGTTTTCAGAAGGGTTTCTCTACTGAGAATCACCCCATTTACATTGGGGTCCCAAAACCGGATTTCATAAACCAATTTCCCAGCACTGCTTCTGGGTGGTCATGAAAACACTTCAAAATTGATTCTGCAAATCTGCTTCTATTTTCCGGTTTTCCACTTCAAAAGTCAATTTTTGTTCTCATGTAAATGCAATTGGTTTTGAAAAATGCTTCAGCCGTCAGGTTTCATCTTTTTTTCTAAATTTTTGACTAATATGGACATAGTTGTTCTTTTATATAGCAAAGAATAAGTTGAAATATTGGACAGAAGCTGTTTATACATCATTAATCAAAGAGAAATAGCGATGAGGCTGATTAAATCAGAAACTGTAACAGCACCATATCTAACTGGGCTATCAAATCTACTGATATTTGATTTGATTTGATTTGATTTGACTTATTTCATGTTCCATAGGTCCAACTGTGTTGGATACACAAGGACGTGGAACGAGTCAGTTTTTTACAAATACAATCTGATAATCTTATAGCATATACAGAAATTTGAGTACATAATTAAATAAAAATGTATACAGTAAATTCTTTGGGCAGCAATACAGAAAAAGAAAATACATATTTTCTTAGAATCATTAAAACACTACAGAAAACATATGGAGCACACACAGATACAGAGCTCAGGTTAAATAAAATTCTTAGTGGCATTATGTCAACTTGTATTATATAATATTAAAATATTACAATTTATTTAATTAAAAATTCATCTAGACTGTAAAAAGCTTTTTCTAGCAGAAATATTTTTAGTGCTTTCTTAAACTCACTCTTGTTATGAATCTTTGTCTTTATTTTGGGAGGAAGAGCATTGAAGAGTTTTGCTCCAGTGTAGTGGACACCCTTTTGTGCCAAGCTCAAATTTCTGAGTTCACTGTGTATGTCATTCTTCCTCCGTGTGTTATGCTCATGATAATTACTGTTTGGTTGAAATATATCTATATTTTTACAAACAAAACACATGAGAGAAAAAATATATTGGCATGTAGTTGTGTATATTTTAAGATTACGAAAACTATTTCTACAAGAGTCTCTTGGGCGCAATCCACATATAATTATTAAAGCTCGCTTCTGTGCAGTGAACACTTTCCTTGCTAATGGCTGGTTGCCCCAAAAAATAATTCCGTACTCAATGAGAGAATGAAAATAACCATAATATGCCACTTTTGCAGTGTTAGGTTCAACACATGTAGTGACAACCCGTAAAGCATAGGTAGCAGAGCTAAGCCTCTTACAGAGATCAATAATATGTGAAGACCAGTTCATTTTCTTGTCAATGTGCACTCCAAGAAATTTTGTTGTTTCCATTCTAACTATTGGTTGATTACCACATGTCACACTTATCTCTCTCTCTTTTTCTGTTTTTTTTACAGAATTGAATAAAGCTGGTCTTACTGGAATTTAATGAGAGACCATTCACCTTGAACCAATTAACCATATCTGAGAGTATGTGATTAATGAGTTCCTCAAGATTGTTGTCTGTTCTACTGCTCATAAAAATTGTGGTATCATCAGCAAATAATGTAAATTTACACGGCAGGCTTGTACATGATGGTAGATCATTTATAAAAATCAGGAATAATAGTGGCCCAAGAATTGAGCCCTGGGGCACTCCACATGTAATGGAACTCCATTCAGAATCTGAGGAAGTGTCACATAATCCACCCGAGCTATTCAACACAACTTTTTGTTTTCTGTCTTGGAGGTACGACTGTAACCAATTGCCTGCAACACCACTTATTCCTACTAATTTTGCTTTTTGCAAGAGAATCTGGTGATGAACACAGTCAAACGCTTTGGATAAATCACAGAAGACACCAAGTGCTAGCATTTTTTCATTAAGGGTTTCTAGGACTTCATTTGCAAGTGCGTAGACTGCGTCTTCTGTTGAACGGCCCTTTTGAAAGCCAAATTGGCTCTTGCTGAGAACTCCATGCTTCATGAGATGATCAGTAATTCTTACATGTATTAGCTTTTCTAGAATTTTGGAGAAAGCTGTCAGCTAAGAGATAGGTCGATAATTAGATAGTTCAGCTTTATCGCCCTTTTTGTACAGGGGCTTCACAATGGCACACTTAAGTCTACTGGGAACACCTTTCTGAAGGGAAGCATTGAAAATATGACAGAGAATGTCACTTATCCACACACAAGAATATTTCAATAAATTACTAGATAAATTATCAACCCCTGCAGAATTCGTACTTTTTAGAGACATGATGATTTTTTGAATTTCTTCTACAGTGACAGGATTAAAGTGCATTTCTGAAATTGTGTTTGAATATACAGCTTGACAAAGAGCTACAGCTTCATCAACATCGGGCTTGCAACCAATCTGTTGAGTTACTGATAGGAAGTGTTTATTAAAAATCTCAGCCACCGTTTTGGGGTTATCTACTAGGATACCTTCATATCTGATATTATTTATATCTTCTTTACTTGTTGTATCTCTTCCTGTTTCTTTTTTTACAATGCTCCAAATTGCTTTTATTTTATTATTAGAATTATCTATTATTTTCTCATAATAAAGGGCTTTTGATTTCTGTATTAGTTTCTTCAAAATTTTACAGTATATTCTATTGTGTTCCCATTTTTCTACATCTTTACAGAATCTTATGGCAGCATAAGTTTCCCTTTTGGTTTTACATGACTGTTTTATACCTTTTATAATCCAAGGCTTGCTTACAGAATTGGAAGCACTGTTTCTGACCCATTTCTTGGGAAATATTTCTTCAAAAAGAGCACAGAATTCATTTATAAAACAGTTAAATTTAGTATCAACATCATCATGGCTATATACTAAAGACCAATTCATTTGCTGCAACCAGTGGTTGAAAGTTCCTTTCGCCTCTTCATTAATTACTCTAATGAATTTCCATCGGTGAAATCCTTTTTTGAACAGATTAACGTCATAAATAGTGAGAATTTGTCCATCATGATCTGAAAGCCCACTTATAACCTGCCTGACAATATAATTCTGATGTCTATTTACATCTAAAAAAATGTTGTCTATCATAGTTTGGCACTCAGATGTTAATTCTTGTTGGGAAGTTTATTACTGATGTCAGATTGTGTAAGGTCATCACAATCTCAAAGTCTATTTTATTCTTATTTTCTGTCAAAAAGTTTATATTGAAATCACCTAATACTACAATATCCTTCGCTTTTGAAAGTAACCATGACAGAAGGAGTTCCATTGAATGCAGAAAAGTTTTTATGTAACCTGAAGGAGTCCTGTAGACAGCCAACACTATTATTGGGAAGAATTTAGTTGTTATTTCTGTGGCACATGCCTCAGATTGTTGTTCCACACAATATTTCTTAATATCGTGTCTGTGTATGTGCGGATGGATGTGTGTGTGTGTGTGCGAGTGTATACCTGTCCTTTTTTCCCCCAAGGTAAGTCTTTCCGCTCCCAGGATTGGAATTACTCCTTACCCTCTCCCTTAAAACCCACATCCTTTCATCTTTCCCTCTCCCTCCCTCTTTCCTGACGAAGCAACCGTTGGTTGCAAAAGCTAGAATTTTTTGTGTATGTTTGTGTTTGTTTGTGTGTCTGTCGACCTGCCAGCACTTTCATTTGGTAAGTCACATCATCTTTGTTTTTAGATATATTTTTCCTACATGGAATGTTTCCCTCTATTATAATCATATTATTATTATTATTATTATTATTACAGGATTAATCAACACAAAGATTAATTGATAACAATGTCTTGTTGTATTCCTGGTATCCTCCGCCAAGCCTCTTTATCTAGTGTATCTTCCTTGTTGATGCTGCAATGTTCCATTACTCCAGTTATGTGTCTGTCCAAGAACATCGTGGTCTTCTGCACTTACGTCTGCCGGGTGTTTTCCATTCCTAAACCTTCTTTGGCCACCGATGATCTGGCATTCTCATCATATGTCCATACTGTTTTAATGATTTTCTTTCAATTCTATCTATCACTGTATCATTTGCCTTCATTCTATCTCTTACTTCCTCCTTAGTTTTTCTTTCAGTTCTTGATATTCTGGCACTCCTATGCGAATAATCTATTTCCACAGCCATTAGTCTTCTTTTGAGATCTGCATTTAAGATCCATAGTTCTGATTGATGGCACTGATTCAACCATTATCTTACCTGCTCTTTTCTTAATGCTGTTGGAAATATTCTTATCCCACCAAAAAGAATTCATACACCCTAACACTTTTCTGCTTTGCTGTATTCTATACTTTACTTCAGTATTGCCCAATCCATTTTTATCAATATATGCCGCGAGATATTTATATTTCTCTACCTGTCTCATAACTGCTTTGTCATTGATGTGTACTTCAGATTTAGCATCACTATTCACCACCAGATACTCTGTTTTTGTTAGACTCATTTGTAGTCCCCACCTGTTATATTCCTGATATAAACATCATATCATGAACTCAATGCCATAATCATCTTGTGCTATAATAGCCTGATCATCAGCAAAACTTAATGAAAATATCTGTACATAGTTGCCAGTGATTCCCATTCCTCTGCAGCTGTTCTTCCAATTTCGGAGAGCCACTTCTGCATAGAAATTGAACAAGATGGGTGACATACTGCAACCTTGTCGTAAACCTTTAGTAACATTAATAGGTTCTGATAACTTTGAACCTCGTTTAATTTGTACTACATTATCTCTGTACATTTCAATAATAATTTGTAAAAGGTGATCATCTATGCCTATATCTTTCATAGCTCAGATCTAGGGACTGTCTTATAAGCTTTTTCTAAATCTACTGCTATAAATTTCTCCATTAGTTGTTGTAAGATAAATAGGTTAACTGTACATTATCTGTTCTGCCTAAACCCACTCTGGTCGTCCCCATTATGGTGGCCAACATTTTGTCTAATTTTTTCAAACATTATCTTGCCAAATAAGCGGCTCATTGTACAGTTGATGCTAATGCCCCTATAGCAGTTTGTATCTTTTCTATTCCCTTTCTTGAAAATAGAAACAATATATGACTTTTTCCATTCTGAGGGAATTTCAATCCTTTTACAACAGTTGTTCATCAGGCAGGTTATTTGTTTCTTCAGATATCTTCCTCCAGCCTTCAATAATTCAACAGTAATGTTTCCTGGACCAGGTGATTGACCATTCTTTATTTTAATTAATGCATAATTCACTTCCTCTATTGTAATGTTTGTATTTCATTCAGTTACTTCCATCTTCTCTTCATTCCCTTGCGTGTAATATGGCCTATCTTCAGTTAAAAGGTCTGCATAGTGTTTTTCCATTCCTTTAAGGGAATTAGGTTGTTTACTGCTTTGTTTACTTGTGTTTTCTTCATACTGGTAATTGTCTTCCACACTTCTGTTGTTTCTGATCCACCTATTAGACTCTCAATTTCAAAACATTTCTGTTCCCACATCTTGTTCTTTTCTAATTTAAATCTGTTTCTTAATTTGTAATTTGTTGTCTGTTAGTTTTTCCTGTCCTGTAGTGATTGAGTTGATAACCATTTTTTGTAGAGATTTTTCTTTTCCCTAATCAGCATCTTCAGGTCATCAGACATCCATGGAGGATCCCATTTACCTAGTCTTTTACTCTCAATCCCTAGTACCTCTAGAGAAATTTTTGCAAGTGCATTTTTAATATTTTCATTTTCTACTTCAACATTGTCATCTTCTGGAATTTTTGATGCTGAACTGCTTCAAGAGAAAGAGCTTATACCTTGCCTGCTCTAATTCCTCATGATGGCTGTGGTCAGCCACTTTTCCAGTTGTTGATGTTTTTCTCCTAACTTTGCTAAAACTAAGTAGTGATCAGACCCACATTTGGCTCCCCGCATGACTCTACAGTCTTGAACTACCATTTCTGGCCATTGCTTGGTAATGATGTAATCAGTTATTGATTTCTGCTGTTCGGAATTTTCAAGTGATATTGGTTACAGAGTTTTACAAGATTTTCTCCAGAATTATTAATGAGATTTTCTCCATATCTTTCTACTACTGCATCATTTAGTTGTGAGCCAATCCTCACATTAAAATCTCCTGCTATTATTACTTCTTGGTGCTTTTTGAAAATTTTTGGAAATTTGTGGTGAGGTCTTATGGGACCAAATTGCTGAGATCATTGGCCCTAAGCTTACACACTAATTTATCTAACTTAAACTAACTTATGCTAAGGACGACACAAACACCCATGCCCGAGAGAGGACTAAAACCTATGACAGGGGAGCTGCGCAGACTGTGAAAAGATGCCTCAGACCACGTGGCTACCCACCATGGTCTGTGCTTTTTAACTTGGTTGAGTACATGGTCTAATTTCTGGTAGAAATGGCCTTTGGTTTGCTGTGCCACATCATCATTTGGTGCATACACCCCTATTATAACTGTTTCAATACCATATAACTTGATGTTAATAGTGACAGTTCTTTTGCATATAAATGCATAGTCCTTTATGTACGTGCTCAGAGCTTTGTTAAATAGAATGGAAACGCCTGCTTTTGCTCCTTTATGTTTATCAACTCCAGACCAATAATGGATGAAATTTCCAAATTTCTCATTCCCTTGTCGCTTCTTTTTTGTTTCTGAGAGAATAATTATGTCCCAACTTCAGTAGACTTAATTTCATTCTCTATTTCAGTGTGTTTATTTGTCAGGCTTTGAACATTCCATGTACCAACTCTCAATGTCCTTCCCCTTGCCAATAATTGTCGTAAAGAGTTTCTATCTGATTTTTGAGGCTCCGCTTTAGACTCTCAAGCTTGTAGAAGTTTTTGTGGATAATGGGGTGCTGGCCTGTTGACCAACTTGGAGGACCAGGATCTGATATCAGGGTTTACTCCCCTAGGAGGGTTGGCTTCACTATGCCTATAGAGACCCCTGTTCCTTAGATGGGACACATTTTTTCTGGCTCCTCCGTTGAGGCCTGTCCAGCCTGGATGACCCTGCCAGTAGCTACGCTACTGCCAGCATAGCTGTCAACTTCCCTGGAGCACACAAACCCTCCCACCCAGTACTGAAGGTCCTTCGATCAGGCAGTGTCCCTTGGGAGGGAACAATGTGCTTATCATTCCAATAAATTATCTTACCTTTCTGAACAGATTTTAAAGTGAATGGTGATTCACAAATGAAAAGACCAGCATTTAATATCCTCTCAATGACTAGGTAGTTACAGACAGGGTGACTCGCAATTCTCAAAAGACATGTAGTAACTCTCATTCATTTATACAGTGATTTCAGCTGTTCACCAACAGATAACGATGCAGATAAAAAACAACTAGACAATGTTCTATTAGACAGGCTTTTAGATATCTGTGTAAATCTAAATATTTTACATCCTTACTTGTAACTATTTTAGTGTGTACTGACCTCATCACTTTATCACATGTCAGCTGGTCAGCTTTCTCCTAGTTGATTTACTTTACCTGGTGTTAATCTCCCTATGATCTTATGTTCTTGTCACTGAGTGAGCTTCATACAAGTTTGTAATTGAAGTTTCATGTAGGATACTACACAGATGCTATGTATCATTTTCAACTTAAGATGAGTATCAAAGCTTCAGAAACGTAGAATTTTTCTTCAATAATCAAGTATAGCTGATAGAACAAATTTGTTTTATGTGTCTTTGTTAAATCCATCTCACAGTCATATGACCCAGACTAAAACATTGATGTTTTACCCATAGGATCTCATCTAGGGTTATCAATTTTAGAAGAATGAATCCAGCCAAAGTGCCTTTCCTTCAAGATTAAACAATGGAAAATCCAGGATGGAATGTAGCAATATTATGAGAAGGAAAGTTGCTACTCACTATATAGTGGAGGTGCCGAGTCGCAGATAGGCACAACAAAAAGACTCTCAGAATTATAGCTCTCAGCTGTTAAAGCCTTCATCAACAATAAGACACACACACACACACACACACACACACACACACACACACACCTGCAGTCTCAGGTACCTGAAATAACACAGAGAGTGTGTGTGTGTGTTTGTGTTTGTGTGTGTGTGTGTGTGTGTGTGTGTGTGTGTGTGTGTGTGTTTGTGCGTGAGAGTGTGCGTGTATGTCTATTGTTGATGAAGGCCTTAATGGCCGAAAGCTATAATTGTGAGAGTCTTTTTGTTGTGCCTATCTGCGACTCAGCATCTTCATTATACAGTGAGTAGTATATTTCCTTCTCATAACATTGTTTCCTTAAAGAGTATGTTTCCTATATGTGACAGTTAATGCCAACATAAGTGCAGATGAGTTGTATTAATTTGGTGATTGCTTCTTTTGTCCAATAGGTCGTGACTTGGAACCTGGTAAAGAAGGAGGCACATGGCTTGCTCTTTCAGCAAAGAATGGAAAACTTGGTGCGTTACTCAATATCATGATGCCAGGCGGCGAGCATCCTCCACATCTATTAGGAAGAGGTAGTCTTGTTGCCAATTTTGTGCATAATAATGTTTCCTGCAGCAAATATCTGCAAGAAGTGGCAAGGAATGGTGCAAATTATCGCCCTTTCAATCTTCTCACATTACACTTAAGGTAAATGTGCAACTAGCATACTTAAACTCACACAAGTGTGGGCATTCAAGCTGAAGTACTAATTATAACAGAAATAATATTACAGGGTGAGATGTAGTCAGAAGTGTGAGATATTCTGTTACGTTTAATGTAGAAGGTAAGTTGTCATTACATACAGTGGTTTATCTACAGTACTGAATCACACACACACACACACACACACACACACACACAAATACACACACGTACAAGTGTCTTACATAGTGGTTGCTGGGGTGCAGGTATACAGGGTGTCCCACTTTTCTTGAACACCCTAAATAACTGTTTGTCCAGATGCAAATTACAAAATGTTTCAAGCAAATGATCTTTAGCCATCAGGGGGACATCAATCAGCATGATTGCCTTTGTTGTAGCATCATTTTTTACAAAGATATGAAAGGTGGTATGACTTTTTTTTAATGGCACCCTATATTTTTTATTTGGTAATTCATTTCCTCTCCTAAAGACCTATTCAAAAATGTATCACAGTGTACCATTCACTGAAACAAAATGTTATTAATTACGTAACACAACATTGATGTTGACGCTCCCAGCGCTTAGTGCAGGTATTCAGGGTAATGGAACACAGCCACATTCTGATGTCGATAGAGGACAAATGTAAATAGAGGCAGAATGCACACCCGTCATTCCATCAACCATCGTCAGTTGAAGAGTTGTGTGAGTAGAATGTACACCAACGAAGAGAAAGTAGAAATGCTACTCCTCTATGGGGAATGTAAGTTAGCAGAACAGTAGTTGCAATACTGTTTTCTTATGTTCAGGCACACTTAGTACAGTAGTTTAGTTCTTTTAAATACTGTTGTGTAGAGCAGGCATACAGTAAAGGCTGTCCTTCTTACAAACTACATCGACATAATGTTTCTTTTATTGTTATTGTTGAAGGTAGGTGAAATGCTACGCAGGCAGCGGAACTGTACAGTGAGCAATATCCTGACAACAACCCACCTTCCTGACAGATGTTTCCTCATCTTGTTGCAATGCTTCAGGAAATGGGAAGTAACCCAAGGCAACGCAATTGTCGTAACACTCCCACAGACGAAGCTGCCAAACTAACTGTTCTCGCTTCCGTTGCTATGAATCCACATGTGAGCACATGACAGCTTGAACACAAGATTGGCATTTCTAAAACCAGTGTACATCGTGTTCTTACACATGACCAGTTCCATCCTTACCATGTACACATACATCAAGACTTGCATGGGAATGATTTCCAGAATCGTGAACAGTTCTGTCAGGAGCACAACAGCAAATCCTTGCCAATCCGAACTTCTTCTCTAATATTCTATTTACCGATGAATGTAAATATAAGGAAAATGCATTATTGGTCCAGCGACAACCCACGATGGCTTAGACAGGTGGAACATCAGCATCAGTGGAGAGTTATAACGTCTGGTGTGGGATGTTTGGTACTACAATTATTGGCCCCTATTTCATCAATGGTAGTCTAAACAGCACAGTTTATGCCAACTTCCTCAGATGAATTCTTCCTCCTCTTCTGTATGAAGTGCCACTAAGAACCAGAATGCTTATGTGGTATCAACACGATGGATGTCCAGCACGTAATGCCTTGCGTGCACGTCATGTTCTGAACCAAAGGTATTCTGCCAGATGGATTGGTTGAGGAGAAACAGTTACTTGGCCTGCTGCTAGGTGTCCTGATTTAGATCATCTGGACTTTTTTCTTTGGGGATGCATTAAAGAAGTTGTCTATCGCGATATTCCAACAACTCCAGAGGACATGCAGGAACATATCGTTCTTGCTTGTAATTATCTTCAGCAGGAAACACTGGAAGCAGTTAATAATTCTTTCATTCAATAAGTGCACCACGTATCGGTGCCCAGGGTCACCACTTTGAGCACCTTTGAATGTTCTACTCCTGGGAAGTGATTCAGGAGAGTCAGAGTCAATTTTATGTTATGATTTTACTTGGTTTTCATTTGTTTTCTGACAACTCCAGCAAATGGACAAGTTTGTGATCCCAGGTTCAAAGTCAATGTTGTGTTATGTAATTAATAACATTGTGTTTCAGTGAATGGTACACTGTGATACATTTTTCAATAGGTCTTTAGGAGAGGGAATGAATTACCGAATAAAAAATACAGGGTGCCATTTTAAAAAGCCATACCACTGTTCATATCTTTGTAAAAAAATGAAGCTACAATGAAGACAATCATGCTGATTAATGTCGCCCTGATGGCTAAGGAACATTTGCTTGAAACATTTTGTAATTTGCATCTGGACAAACAATTATTTAGGGTGGTCAAGATAAATGGGACACCCTGTATATCTCTCTCTCTCTCTCTCTCTCTCTCTCTCTCTCTCTCTCTCTCTCTCTCTCTCTGTGTGTGTGTGTGTGTGTGTGTGTGTGTGTGTGTGTACTCAATCTCAAGAAAGGATGCTGAAAGCTAAATTATTTACGTGCTATCAGAAGTTAACTTACTATATTTATAGCAAATTATCTGTATTATGACCAAGCGGGGTGGCGCAGTGGTTGGACACTGGACTCACATTCGGGAGGACGACGGTTCAATCCCGCGTCCGGCCATCCTGATTTAGGTTTTCCGTGATTTCCCTAAATCGCTCCAGGCAAATGCCGGGATGGTTCCTTTCAAAGGGCACGGCCGACTTCCTTCCCCGTCCTTCCCTAATCCGATGAGACCGATGACCACGCTGTCTGGTCTCCTTCCCCAAACAAACCAACCAACCAACCTGTATTATGATACAACTGACAATCGCGGTGTCAATTTTTTTGCAAATGTAGCATTAAGGATGCTCTTAGCATCAACAGTCTACTAAGAGCCTAATAATGAATTTTCTGGTGGCTCAATAGCCAAGCCGTTCAAAATTTTCTGTTGAGCAGGTCCCACACCACATGCCTCCAGATACCAACACAGGTAGGAATAACCTGAAAAGAACTCGTCCCTTGCTCAGGCCAAGGGTAAGCATCTCCCACTGTTGGCAAGTCGCGTAGCTATATAGTACCAAAAGCAGCAGAGGTGCATTGTTTTGTGTACCACTGGCTCCAGGGTGCCGGAACTCTGAGTATCGCCCTGCCTAATGGACAGAACTGGCACCCTTTTCACTGCACCGAGACTTTTGTTCTTATTTGGAGCATTTCTGTTAATTTAAATAAACGCGCTATCGTGGGTCGAAGGGAGAAGTGGGGGAGAGTTTAGTTAGGTGGCTAGCTGTTCTGGAAATTTGCAATTATGTCTAATTGGCCAATTAAATATTGGTATTACAAGGGTAAGCTATTTTTAATTAATTATCTCTCATGAATAGATTCGTTATGTATCAGCTATTTATTTCTCCAATTGGCAATACCCTCTTAATTTTTATGTTTAAGCTGTGTCTGTTTTAAAAGAGGATGGCAGCCATAATCTCTCACAGCCATTTTGGAGATGATACGCTACATATTCTTCCTGTCTTTACTTTTGACAGACAAAGAAATACCTTTGCAAAAGCGTCCATTGCATGATGCAGCTCTGTTATGTGGTGAAATTGATATGATCACACATTGTGATCACTCATATCAATTTTACTGAGTGAGGTGGCACAATGGTTAGCACACTGGGCTTACATTTGGGAGGATGATGGTTCAAATACTATCCACTCCTCCAGATTTAAGTTTTCTGTGATTTACCTAAATCACTTATGGTAAATTCCGCTATGGTTCCTTTCAAAAGGGCACATCTGACATACTTCTCCATCCTTCCATAACCTGACCTTGTGCTCAGTCTCACGTTGTCCATGGGATGTTAAAAGTCTTCTCTTCGTTCGTTTTCTCACATAAGTTTTGTCCTGTGAGAATTCACCTTACGGATCATCAGTTGCCAAAACCCCTCATCACCATCACCATCATCATAATCTTTGTATTCTTCCAGAAAGCAGGATAGGGTATTCATGAATAATTTCCCCTACCTTGATATATTTCTTGTTTTATATTGTTTTTCAGTTTTCTCCTCTAGTCTTCAGATATTACTTAATCTGATACAGTGATCTTTTTCTGGGTTGTCCAATTAGTCTTTTCCCATGCACATTTCTATCCAAGTATTGTTTTGGAGGGTGGTTACCCTTCATCCTTTTCACATGTCCAAACCACTTGCACCTGCAGTGCCGTCTCCCAGTCATTAACAGATCTGCTTGCATCTCTCCTCTGATGTCTTCGTTCCTAATTTTATCTCATTTAGTCTTCTGCAAGGCTGATCACAGAAACTTCGTTTTGCATGCTTGAAGCTTGCTCAGGTCTGCCTTGTTAATTACACAGCACTTTAAAATGTGTGTTATAATCAGCAGGAGGTACATTTTAAATGTGCCCTGTTTGCCAAAACATGAAATACGGCACATGAGCCTATTGCGATATTATGTAATAAGCCTTAGTATTCACCAGAACACCTTATATTAAACCTTATTGTGATGTGCAACATTATTCTCATTTAGAGATGCTCTTGATTGCTATATTCATGGAAAGCAAGTTTTATTTCCTAGATTACAAGTTTCGACCATGTCAAAGGGTCATCTTCATCTTAGCTTTTTTAAGGACTGTGCATTGTCACTAGTTTTCCTTGTATGAATTGTTTAACCTATTAAAATCATTACCACAATAGGGAAAGCATCCACTAATGTCAAATGGAATCACTCAAAGCCATGAATTACACTAAATCCTCCTTTGATGTGTAAATGTCATCTACAGGGTGGGCGGGAAGCAGCAAGATGTGTATTGAAATATATCTTTGTAGAGTTATTTATTTGAAATTAACACAGTATGTACATTTTTATATGGAATATGATTGAATGTGTTAGAAGTCCATTAGGCAGCTGTGTTGACCAATCTCCTCAAATGGCCTGGAATACAATCCACAGCTTGCTGGAGGAACTTGTGTAGAAGTTGGTAAGTACTTCCAGAATTTGTGCTTCCAAATTGTCCATTGTGTGAGGTTTCATCCAGTAGACCTCCTCTTTTGCCCAGCCTTGTAAAAAGAGTCATAGGCAGTCAGGTCTGGACTTTTTGCAGTCTATTCATGAGATCCACATCCCCCCAGCCAACATCCTGGAAACTTCTTGTCCAACTGTTCTGCATGACATCTTATACAAAGACAGCATCATCAGCATTTTCCCATACCATGGCCAAACATAACCCTGAAGCATTTGAAGGTAGCGTTCCATGTTCATTGTGTCATGCTGGAGATATGGGCCAATGACATTTGTAGCCATTACTCCACACCACATGTCACTTTTGGATAATAATTCATCTTCTCCACCACAACTCCAGAATGCTGTGCCATTCAGTAACTGCAACTATGCTGATTGGCAAAATCTTGCAAGTGCAATATGGCCTCATCTCTCTAGAGGATGTAGTGAAACAATTGAGGCCAATTTTCATCCCAACCCAACATCAACTCCTCATATTCCGCTTTATGATTGCAGTCTTCAGTCAGCTGCCACACATAACAGGGTTTCCACGCTCATAAGTGTAATTCTTTGTGCAACACCTGATACACAGTATGCCTTGTGTCTGTTCTCATGAGCTTCCTGGTGAGCTGATTTCCCCGGGCTACAGTTGAACCTTTTTTTGCACAATCACCACATTCTCAGGACAGTGAGACATGGATGGACGACATGTTTTTGCTGCATCCTTTACTGAACTTGTGGTCATTAGCTTCAATTGAAGTTCTTTATTGACTCTAGATGAATTGTGACATTCCTTCCCTTCACCATATGTCACCATCTCTACACAATAATCATCAAATTCCACACCTCATAGAATGAAGTAGTCGTTGCTTGTTCTCTAACTGTAAGGCAATTTGCCATCTTTGTTGTTGAGTGTACCACCTCTTGTGGCCATTGTCAGTACTACGCAGCATGAAAAATCACTTTCCTATTTAATGTTATGTATGTTTGTGCTATTCCTAATACTATTACATCAATATTAAAAACTTAACAGCCATTTAATGGTACCTAAATACCTCCTCTCCACCCTGTATATCACCAAATAGCTAAAACAGTCACTGAGTCCCAACTGCAGGTTGTTGATCTAATGGTTTCCAGGAGCAACAAAAATTTGATTTTTGTTATTTCGTGTAATTATTGACTGAATTTAAAAATTGAAAATGAAATCATAATCCAGTCATTAAGTGATATAATCTTGCATTAAACATTTAACACAATAAATCAAGTATTTATGTTAGAAACTGTATATAAGTCTTGACTCAGGATAACTCACAGCATGCAAATTACCCAGACTATATTCATCCAGTATTTGAGAATGAGAGCAGTCAACAATTTCTAACAAACTTTCCAGATGGTTTCAAACATTTTTGAAACTTTTTCTTGCTGACACCCCCTACAAAATAATGCAAGGAAAAAAGTTTATCACTTGCTACATTTTCACTGTTCAGTAGAACTTCAGCATCAGGCATGATGTTTTAATTTATTACTTCTATACTACTGATCCTACTCATGCACATTTTACAGACAATATCCACATACTCTTATGAATATAACTGGAAAATTATATAATTATATGACCTATAATTCATGAGATATGTCAAACATTGAGATACACAAAAAACACATTGAGATACACAGATGGTGCAGACTATACTCATCCAGTGATTGATAATGAGAGCACTTAGCACTTAGCAACTTCCAACTACTGTAAAGATAATTTCAAACCTTTTCTGTTTAACACATTTACTCATTTGTAATGTAATGAGATATTTGTACCTGTTTCATACATGGGAGTTTGTTTCTTTAAAGAGTTGGGGGTGGGGTTACTGTTTGCTTAGAAATCCTCCTATTTCAATTTCACAGCTGACAGTGTAGCTAAAAAGTCTGTACAGGTTACAATACAAACTCTTCTGCTATATTTAACAGTGACATATCATTAACACTTGCAATAACCAATTATATATGAGGTGCGGCTAGAAAAAAACCAGACTGATGCTGGAAAAAACATTTATTTACAATTATTTACAATTTCATGTTATCTCCTCCTCGGTCTCTACACCGCTCCATACGAATTTTCCACTGTTCATAGCAATGCTGCAGATCATTTTCGGTAAGTCTGTACATTACTTCCGTCGCTTTTTCTTTTACTGCTTCAACAGTCTCAAATCTAGTTCCTATCAAAGCTGACTTGACTTTAGGGAAAAGAAAAAAGTCACAGGGGGCCAAATCAGGTGAGTAGGGTGGATGATCTAAGATGGGAATGCTGTGTTTTGCCAAAAACGTCTTCACTGACAATGCACTGTGAGCTGGGGCATTGTCTTGGTGAAGGATCCATGACTTTTTTCTCCACAAATCGTTCCGTTTTCTCCATACTCGCTAACGTAGGGTAGCCAGGACGCTAATGTAGTAATGCTGATTCACTGTTTGTCCCTCTGGTACCCAATCAATGTGCACAATCCCTTTGATGTCAAAAAAAAACAATCATCATTGCCTTGAATTTCGATTTTGACATTCGTGCTTTTTTTTGTCGTGGAGAACCAGGAGTTTTCCAATGCATCGATTGGCGTTTAGTTTCGGGATCGTAAGTAAAAAACCACGATTCATCGCAATTAATAACATTTTGTAAGAAGGTGGGATCACTTTCAATGTTTTCCAGGATGTCAGAACAAATCATTCTTCGGCGTTCCTTCTGTTCAATTGTGAGACACTTTGGAACCATTTTTGAACACACTTTGTTCATGTTGAAACTTTCATGAAGAACCTGCCTAACACTTTCCTTGTCAACTCCTGTTAACTCAGACACTGCTCTGATTGTTAAACGGCGATCTTGTCGAACAAGTTTACCAATTTTTTCAATGTTTGCATCAGTTTTTGCTGACAATGGTCTGCCAGTGCGAGTGTCATCACTGGTGTCTTCGCGGCCATCTTTAAATCGTTTAAACCACTCAAACACTTGTGTTCGCGATAAACAATCATCGCCGTACACTTGTTGTAACATTACAAACGTTTCACTTGCAGATTTTCCTAGTTTGAAACAAAATTTGATGTTAACACGCTGTTCTTTCTGTACACTCAACATTTTCCAACGCACAGACAAAACGTCAACTACTTAAAACAGACGCCACGGGCAGACTGAGTGCAGGAGGCAGATGAAACTCGAGCAGTAAGCGGAGCGAGAGTCACGTGACAGGCCACGCAACTTTCAGCCTTATTGCATTCGTTTTATTGTTTCACCAGTACTAGTCCGGTTTTTTTCTAGCCACACCTCGTATGGTGATTTTACACTTCTCACTCATTTGTTTCAGAATAGTCTTTGATTTCAAAATTTTCATAAACCTACTGAATTAATAAAGTGCTATGCATGAATGAATATGTATAACAATTTCATTGTGAAGTGTAGGATTTGTAAATTTTGTATTACCCTATGTATTATCTCCATTACCGTCATTACAGTGTCATCATTAAGTGCACAGGAAAATAAATTACATAATGTTTTTCTGACTATTTTGCTCATTAAGACATATTTACTTCCAGGAAAAATGATGCTGACATGTATGTGTATTCAAATGTTGGTAGTCAAGGTGAACCCATTAAAATAACTGAAAACTGCTTTGGAATCAGTAACAGTGAGTTCAGTACTCCATTCCTCAAAGTGACAGCAGGCACCGAAAGATTTAAACAAATTGTCCAGAACTATGGTGATATAACAAACAAGGATTCCCTAATAAATGAACTGCACACTTTTCTACAGTGGAAGGAAAGGTATGTTAAAAAGCTTCAAAGCCCTTTCTCCAATGAATTTGTTAAAGTTTGTTGCAAAAGCAACATGGCAAAACAAGAGAAAATGCTTACCATTCATAAAAGCTAACTAAAGCTGTTGTTAGTAGAATAGAATACAACTAATCTTCTTCAGTGTTTATTCATTAACTTTACAATGTGCCATTCAGTCTCTGAATATAAAGAAATAACATCATTACAGGCAATGAGAGTGCAAGAATGGGTTTTACTTTGTTTGCAGATGCAAATTCACATGACAGTGTGTTTAACTAATGATTTCTTATAATATATTTTCTTAAGAAATGTATCACGTATATATGTGTTTCTCACTAATTTCAGTCATTTTCCTGACCCTGTACTCACTGAACGTGCCCCTCAGGTGACATCAGAATTTCTATTGCCACTAAGCTCAGTGTTCGTAAACAACATGAACCGTTCATATGGAACAAGGTAACATATAAATTATATTCACTGTGGTTCTAATATTTCATTATTTCTGTTGGCTTTAATGTGTGTTTGATATATTTCAGAGCACACAGTATAATTCTTATGGATGATGAAGGACATACTGACTTTTACGAGTGGTCAATGAAATGCCCTATTGAGGCTACCAATCCTGTTTGGGAATACAATCATCTAACATGTCAAGTACAGTTGCAGTAAATAGGAAATAAATAGATACTTTTATTATTACGCAGCCCTTCTCAATCATTTCTCATAACTGTGTCTCATATTTATGGAAGAAATTACAAACAGTGTTAATAAAAAGTCTAATTTTATAATAGAATCTAATACAAAAATTCGAAACTTTGGGCATAAATTAACAATAGAATGGATAAAGACAACTACTCACTGTAGTGCAGAGACATTGTTGATAGTCACATTAAAAAGAAATTGAACAACATTGCTCAGCTTTAAAACTTGTATTATTCTTCAGAATACATACAAGGACTAGGGGGAAAGGGAGAGATAGCAATGTAAAGAAAAGAATATGACACCAGAGACAGCTGTCCTGATGTTGGAAGAGCTAGTTGTGTATATTGGGAATGAGGGGTTGAAATTATGAGGGGAAGACGAGTCAGAGCAGAGGGGACCTGCTGAGGAAAGTGCTGTTGATGGTCTACAGACCTACAAATCTAACTAAATGGCTGTTAGTGGAAAGTGCTAAACTGATGGTGCATATGCTTATGTGGGGAAAAGGGGTGAGAATGGGGTGCAGAAAACAGGGTGACAACAGGAGTTTGTTGTAGAACACACTATATCCAGTCCACATGTTATAAAGGTGTTTTGCTCCCCTCCCCCCTCCCCGCGATCCCCTCCCTACACAACACGCACAGCTTATGTCTAAAATATGATGATGAAAAGCATATAGAAGAGGTTGACGGTGTTAAATTCTTTGAATTAGAACTTGAAAATACATTATATTGGGAGGTGTGTACCACTGAAGTGCTGAAGCACCTAAACAAGCTTTTATTTGCAATGCAGATGTTGTCAGAAATATGTCACAAAAATAAACAAGATAACATACTTTGTCTACTTTTATTCCATAATGCCACATGGGATCAGTTTTAAGGTTAACTCATAATGCTGAGCTATGCGTAACACAAATTATTTGTGGTGTAAACCCAAGGACATCCTGCAGTTTTCAAACCGACAGGTCAGTTTATGGAATCTAAACTAGGAATAAGAATAATCTCCACAAAGATGTAAAGTCACTTACTGTGGTTCAGAAATATCACCATTATTCAAGAACACATATTTTCCATAACCTGCCAGCAGCTATAAAAAGTTTAATTACTAATAAAATTCAGTTAAAGGGGGGACTTGGAGCAGGAGAGGCACCACATGACATTTTAATTTCCACTGTCTATACTTTTACAAATAAATTCATAAAACTTTGTCAACACGACCAGGAAGGATTCAGGATTCACGCTCATAGCAGTGGAAGTTCAAAAATGTAACAAAATATATTTTTTTACATGTAAAATGTCATCATTTTTTCACTTACTATTGGCTGCATTTGTTGCTATAGGTACACTTTTCTTCACAAGTAAGAGAGATTCTTTGATGAATTTTGCACAGCATACAAACCATACTTACAGGTGTATGAAACCCTAGAATTTATTTAGTTAATGAAAAAATGAATGAGCTGTTACATTTTTAACTTTATGTTTAGAAAAAACTCAAATTTTATGGTTAGTTATCTCAATTTTTAGCACAGTTTTTAATAGATTTGGAAAATTCTAGAATTTCATACACCTGTAAGTATGGTTTGCATGCTGTGCAAAATCCATCAAAGAATCTCCCTTACTTATGAAGGAAAGTGTACCTATAGCAACGAATGCAGCAAATAGTAAGTGAAAAAATGATATTTCACATGTAAACAAATATATTTTATTATATTTTTGAACTTCCACTGCTATGAGCGTGAATCCTGAACCCTTCCTGGTCATGCTGACAAAGTTTTGTGAATTTATTTGTAAAAGTATAGATAGTGGCAATTAAAATGTCCTGTGGTGCCTCTCCTGCTCCAAGTCGGCCAGTTTGACGTCCTACCCCCCTTAAGAAGACTTATTGATGGCCAACTCCTTCTGCTCCACTGACGAATTTCTTAATGAAAACAATTAATAGCACCAAATAATGTGAATATTACATAAAATCTGAATTTTGCATGTCTACAGCGCAGTAATATGGTCAATGTAAGTAAGTGTTTAAACCAATTTTCTCTTTGATGATGCATGGCTATTATAGCCTAAAAATTATCATATGCAGCTCAGTGTATTATATAGTTACGCGATTTGTGACAAGTTTGTTATTACCTCTCACACAAATATATGATACAAAAATAAAAAAGCTAGCTTACTTCACCTACTTTTATTCCAAATTGCCATATCGGATCAGTTTTAAAGTTTGCGTTTATTATTTATTTGTTGTTTGCCCATGGACACAAGTTGATAATTTTCAGCTTAGAGTACTGGGTGCCATACACAATTTTATAGCCAGACAAAGACAGATGTAACACGTGTGTTCTGGCTGCATTTACCACGTTACATTACATCAAGGCTTAAATATTGCACTGTGCAGGCACATAAAATGTTGTTATATATTTTCTGTTACAATATAAAATTTTAAATATTTATTCATACTGTACATACATTTCTCTATGGCATACACTTTTTTTTAACCACACAATGCCAAATGAGAACTGTATGAGATGTAGCCTTTAAGTTTTTACTATCAACATGGAAAAATCAAGCTGTGATGCATATTCACCTGTTAATGCAACACTTTTTTCCAAGTAGCAGATGACTTGGTAGAGACCTTGAGAGTACAAGTCTGCATTTTCAGTGTTGGTGATGGTTTACAGACCTATAAATTTAACTAAGTGGCAGTTAGAGGTAAGTAATAAATTGGTGGTGCATATGTGTATGTGGAAAAGTGGGGTGAGAATGGAGTGCAGAAAATGAGGTGGCAAGAGGAATGGAGACTGTTGTAGAACACACTATGTGTAATCCAGAGGTTACAAAGGCATCCCCCCCCCCTCCCCCTGTACAATACACACAGTTTATATCTAAGATGTGATGATGACAAGTATTCAGGGTGATTTTTTCCACCATGTAAAAACTCTAGGTATAGATCAATGAGAGGATACAAAACAAAATGATCTAATGAATTTATGTTTGGACATGCATGTCTTTCATTTATTCAGTCATACTTTGTTACAGAGACAGCTGTCTAATATGCACTGAAACCACGCAGCCACAGTTGTTATATGCTTGGTTTCCTTCTAGAGAGTGGTACAGTTCCTCATATGTCATGCTCTAGCACCCTCCCCTGCCATAGTAATTGCTAATGAGTCCAGTTCACTTCTCTTGCTGGCTCACCTTGTATTGGATGTGATACAGCATTGTACACAATGGTTCTGTATTTGAATTGAGAGATTGTCAACATGGTGTTTATTCAGAGAAAGGCAAACTGTGACAGGCAGCAAAGTTCTATCATGAGACCTATCCCCACCGACAACAACCACAGCATTCAATGTTTGCAACAGTGTTTCACTGTTTGTCTGAGACAGCGTCATTTCAGAAAGGATGAAATCATGAAGGACGTACCCAAAATGTTCGGACACAGACTTGGAGGGAAATGTGATTAACCCAGTGGGAGGCGATTGCTGAATCAGTACGAGGCAGTTGGCCCACCAGTACAGAGTAAGCCAGATGACCATGTGGAACATTCTCCATGACAATTGTTACTATCCTTATCACTTATGGCATGTGCAGGGCTTACTGGTGACAGACTTTCCACATCAGGCAGTTTTGTCACTGGTTCCTTCACAAGGCAACCACAATTGTGGGATCTGTGTCATCCATCCTACTCACAGATGAGGCCACTCTTACGTGGATGGTATCTTCAACTTTCATAATAGTCACTTGTGGGATAGTATGCAGAACCCCCATGGTATGGCGACAGCAAATCATCAGCATCAGTGCAGCCAGAATGTGTGGGCCGGGATAACTGGCGACTCTATTTTGGGACCAGTGTTCTTTCCATGTTACCTAACAGTGCGGTACTATCGGCATTTCTTTTGGAAGACTTTGCCCTTCCTGCTGGAAGAAAGGATTATGTGGCTGCTACATGATGATACTCCAGCTCACTTCGCCATTAACGTCTGGACATATCTCAATCGTGTCTTCCCTGGTCGATGATTCAGATGAGGTGATCGTTCACCGGGTCTCAGCCCGTACGATTTCTGGTTGTGGGATACTCTCAAATGTATCGTGTATGCAGAGGCCATTCCAGATGTGGAGACACTGGAGCAGCGTACTCATGCTGCCTTTGACACTGTTCGAATGCAACCTGGCCATTGTGAATGTGGGAGACGGAACATGCTATGGCACATACACACATGCATTGAGGCACATGGAAATCATTTTCAACACGTACTGTAACTGTGGCTGCATGGTATAGAGCATATTAGACTGCAGTCTCTGTGACAATGTATGAATGAATAATGATCTCTGCCATGGAAACCAAGCATTTTCGGACATAAATTCATTAGACTTTTTCTGTTGGTATGATCTCATTGAGCAGTCCCTAGAGTTTCTACATGGTGGAAAAAATCACCCTGTAGAGAGGTAGTTGACAGGTTCTTAGGCTTTCAGAAAATGTTCCACTTCAAAAATCACCTCACTATCACAATAGGAAAAGCATCCACTAATGCTTCCAGCAATGTTTCATAATGACAGCCTACTGCAACCTTGTCAAGAGATTTTCATAGTATGCTCCTGTGACAGTTTGTCCCTTATGAGAATGATCTGTTAGTATTATGCCATAGCAGTCAAAAAAGAAGAAGAAGAAGAAGAAGAAGAAGAAGAAAGTCCAACATCACCTTGACTGTTGATGGTTGGATCTACATGTTTCTACTGCTTGCTTTGCTCCTTTCTCTTGGGGTCACACTGATATAACCAGCACTTGTTCTTGGTGCTTAGTCATCTGGATTGGCCTGACACAGCTGAAAAAGTTCTCCTGCAGTCATGGTTCAGCTGGCTTTTTGTATAGGTGTGAGCAGTTGCAGTATCCAGGAGGCAGTGATCCTTGTCATGTTCAAATGTCATACAACGTGTAAAAAAATAAGATATGATTTTCACATTTTCCATTAACAACTTGATAAAACCGATCTGTGTGGTAGGCCTTTCTGTAGACGTTTTATACCGGATACATGTCATACGTGACAAAAAAAGCCTCTGTTTCGTATAAGAAAAATCGATGCTTTTTATGCAGTAGTCGGTTGTTGCTTGTATCGACTGTAGTCGTTCTAAACGTTATCCTAGGCTTCTTCTATGTCTGGAAGATGGCATTTATGTAATTAGCACTGTTCGTGTTATAAGAGATATATACTGAGATGTGTAAAGTGAGTTCTGGAGATTGTGCAGTTTGGAATCGAACCTTTCCAGGCATATGATGTTATTTTCTATGTGAGGTTGCTGTAATCTTTTAACGATAATTCTCTCGAGAATTTCTGACATCGTTGATAACGCTTATGGACGGTGGTTTTGTGGATCTCGTAAGTTTTAGTCGGCTTTTGGTATTTGAACTGTTCTTGATATTTTTCGATTTGTTGGAAATACAGTACTGGATGTGCGAATAGAATCATTTATACTGATTTGTAACATTTTTTTTTACAATAGGGATAGTGTCACAAAAATTGCAATAACTAAAAAAAATTGATTTCCGAAAGATCCTTGGAAGTATGAAACGAAGGAAGTATGAAACGTTGCAACACAGGACTGTTTATTTACGATTTTTAGTAAAAGGGCAGTCAGTACTCCAACCTTATGTTGGTAATGCCTGCCGCAAGTGGTAACGGGAAAGTAAGAAGGGAGACCTGATTTGTGTAGCAAGTGATGTTTTGTCTCCCAACGCTGGAGAAACAAGCGTAGCATTTTTCTCAGCATCCCTTAGCATTGCATGTATAATTAGTGCAATGGAACTTTAGTTTCACAGAGAAAAACGGGTACACACACGTAATAAGCGAAGTAACACAAATGATTTCGACATATTCTTGGAGACGTGACATGTCTATGGATTTTATTTTTATCAAACATAGGTTTCACTTTTTTGCATTTAAGAATCGCCTTGTATTACAAGCCACAAATGTGACAATTCGTAAATAGAAGGAAGCAAACGTGCATGACAAAAACAAACTGCCTTTTATTTACATAGACATCTTCAAGAAAATAAAAATGTAGAAACATATTCCAGAAAACATAAAAATAATAATACCATGATTTTTTTTTTTTTTTTGTTCCAACACATCACACTAGAGCTAGTACACTGTTGCTCCACTCTTCATAAAATCCATAAATAAATCCTGCTTTTGAGAAAACGTTTTGCGTCATACATTCAAATAAGTAACTGAAAAATATTTTTTACAGTGTCTGGTGCCATGGAGGTATCGCCTTATGGCCGACCAGCTGCCTTCGATACTATTAATGTGTGTACCCGTTTAAGAATCCTTAAATGTCACTTCGTGGTTTGCTCTAAAACGCTTGAATCCTTCCTTCGTTCAAGCATTCGTACGATCTACAACGATCGGAAATGAAATTCGTTTGTGGAAGGATTAGGCCTACTGCTTTATGACACCGAGCAGCACCTCCTTCGTACATTTGGGAGCAACTCTGAGAAAACATTTGTGGGGTTCCTCTTTGCATTCCTCTGAAGACCCATCTTCCTGTTTCGTCTGCCGTATTTTCTTCTCCCGAACATGGCCTCGTCGATCTTGGCAATAACTCCATCCCTACCAAGTTTCTCACTTTTGTTGATGCACATTTTAGTACATACTTCTCTGCAGAAGCTATTCCAATCCACTACTGTCTTCTCAGGTAGCTGTAGTTCATCAGTAATAAAAAAGTTGCTGCACATTTTGACCCACAGACAAGTTAAATGTAGAATTTTTACGATACTTAACTTGCTTCCCTCAAGCCACGAATTTTTTCTAATGCTGCAAGTAACTCTGTGATCAGCCTTATTGCACCTCCACTGCATCCCATCTGTACCTTTTGTACAGGAAATACACCTCACATCCCCACCACACTTTTGACGCTTTCTACGCCTGGCTATAAAACCGTACGATGTAAACCATTTCACTATATTGCATGTCCCACAGTGCTCAGAGCCATTTGAACCAACTGTATTGCATTCGTTTTCCATAAGGACTGGGTCCCTGCAGCGAATTCCTCCGGAGGTTATAGCTGAAAACACAATGGATTTCAAATCGAACTGTCCATCAAAAGAGCCTGGAGTCAGCTGTTTCGGTATTTTGCATTGTTTGCTTAAGCACCAAATGCAGCATTAATATCTATGGTTGTATCATAAAGGTGGCCACACATGTTAACTGCATACATGACAAACACGCTTGCGCAGCCATGCTTGAGTAAGCATGCACAAATTCCTGTAGCTTACACAAGGTTCAAGCATGCTTGTAGAAACATTACTTTGTCAACCAGAAAATGTCGAGCTCGGACGACGATGCGCTTGCTTGGCAACCCTTTTGCTTGTATTACGGAAAAAGTAAAAGACAAAATGTGATAAGAGGAATGAAGAGTGGTTAAATAAACAAAATCATTATTACCATATTAACTATTTGTGGTAGACATGCTATGGAAACGATAACACAGTACTGTTTATTTTTCTTCTCTCTTTCTTCATGTAATATTTTGTTCTGTACAACCCTAGTACAGAACGTAATTTAACAGGACCAAAGGCCTCGGGTTAAGCTATAGGTCAGACTTTCATCACAACCAGTTTTTCTGCTTTCACATTGGTTGACTTCGCCGACTCCCAACCAAACTGTTGCCTCCCAACCTAACCTAGGCTTTGGGCTACGCTACAGTCTATTACTGAAACCATTTTATCTGCTTTCATATTCGTTGGCTTCGTCAACTCAACCAAGCTGTTGCCCCCAACCTAAGCTAGGCCTTAGTCTACACTACAGGTCAGAATGTCACCAAATCCAGTTTTTCTGTTTACGTATTCACTGGCTTCGCCAATTCGCAACTGAACCATTGCCTTCCAACCTAACCTAGGCCTTAGGCAACACTGCAGGTCAGAATGCCATCACAAGCAGTTTTCTGCTTTCACATTCGTTGACTTCAGCAACTCATAACCCAACTGTTGCCTTCCACCCTAACCTAGGCCTCAGGCTATGCTACAGGTCAGTCTGTCACCACAACCAGTTTTTTTCTTTTCATATTCGTTGGCTTCGCCCCCTCAGGGGCTCAGTATTTGTTTGCTGAGTACGAGCTAGGCGACCCCGGGGTTCCTGAGCTGGGGACTGGTAAACGCCGCCAATTCTCTGTCATTGTAAGCTCCGGGCATGCTTCAGCGACCACCGTCCGGCGCGGCGGTGGAATGTTGTGTGTCACAGGGAATGGGGATCTTGGCTTTATCGCCCAGATCGCGAGGACGGAATAAACCTCTATAAAAAAAACCTCAATCTCAAGGTGTGCTGCGTGGTGATGAGATGCATGGCTGTTGAGGTGGAACAGTCGTTAGCGAGCAACCTCTGGGGAACTTGCTGCACCTCAGTTGTATAAGGCTTACTCAGGGACGCGGGGCTCTGTCTGAGTAGACCCTTATTTCCCTAGCTGCTCGTGGGACTGGGATGGAACCCTCGAACTTTTCTTCTTCTTCTCCCAGCGGGAAGGATGTACTGCCTGGGAGTTCTCACACCCATGCATCCAAAAGAATGAGAGAGGCTAGTCCTCCTGCTAATCATTTTGTGGTCAGTAATGAGGCTCAAGGAGTCATGAATAACAATGTATTTGTAGTGATCAAGAGGAAGGAGGGGTCGTTTGAGAAACTGCCCCCCTTATATACTCATAAAGGCTTGGAAGGGCTGGCTAGTACCCTAAAGTCTATTAAGCGGTTGCGCAGTGGTTCCTTGCTTGTTGAGACTAACTGGGACAGTTGGAACCCCTTAAGAAGTCGCAGAAACTGGGTGAGTACGACATCATTGTTGAATTGCATAATTCCCTTAACTCCAGCAAAGGTGTGGTAACTTACCGGGATATTATGGACATAGACGTTGCTAAAATCAAACAAGAATGGGCACCAAAGGGGATCATAGATGTAGAACAAAGGACTTACAAGAACAATGGCGAGACTGAGAAGACTGCCACTTTTATTGTGAACTTCAGTTCTCCAACGCTACCTGAACACATCATGGCAGGTTTCCTCTGTCTTAGGGTTCGGCCCTATGTACCTAACCGTATGCGATGCTTCAAATGCCAGCGTTTTGGCCATACAACGCTGAGTTACAGAGGTGAAGCGAATTGTGGGAAGTGTGGAAAGGCAGCCCATGAAGCTGGCACTGACTGTCCATCTCCAGCGGTCTGCATTAGCTGCTCTGGAAGCCATTCAGTCTGGAGCCGAATTTGCCCAGTTTTTGCAGAGGAACAAAAGATTCAGGAAATCTAAGTAACCAAGCGGATCCCCTATGCAGACGCCAAAAAGGACTATCAGGCGATGAAACCCCCTGTCTTTGCCACTTCTTATACTTCGTTGGTGCAGAAACCTGTTACTAAGGTCGACGCCTCGACTCAGACGTCGTCCAGTGTTCCCTTATCCATCTGTGACACCTGTACTTGCACCTGTATGTGCCAAAGTAAAGTGAAAGACATAGTGATCCAGACAGCTACAACGGAAGACAAGTCCTGCTTTCACAGTGCACAGCCTGAAAGCACCCCAAAAGCAGAGTTCCCCTCAACGCAAAGTTTCTTCAACGAAAAGTTGTTCTCACCACCCCCCTTCCTCCTCATCCTTCTGGGAAGGGGAGCAAGGAAAGGATCCCAACATACGGGTTGACAGCTGACCCAGGCACCATCAGATGTCATTCTGGCACGTCTGACTGATGATGGGCATAATGGATTTTGATGCCTCATCACCAGACCCAGTCAGCTCTAAAACTTCACCTTGCTCTACAAGCGCCTCACCACCCTGGCGCAGAGACATGGGTAAATCAAGACCACATTGATGAAATGGCTCCCATACTCCAGTGGAATATAAATGGATACAGGACTCATCTGGCAGAACTGAGACTCCTTGTCCAGGACAGACCCTTTTACCTCTGCCTTCAAGAGACTCATTTTAAAGAGACTGACACTCCTGTACTTGGAGGCTATCACCTTTATAGAAACGACAAAATTACTGGTGAGAGGGCAAAAGGTGGGGTTGCAGTGTTCATAAATGACACTTTTCACTTCTCACCTATTCCCTTTACAACAACACTACAAGTGGTTGCTGTTCGGATAGTGGCTCATGTTGCCATTACGGTATGCTGTGTGTACTTACCACCCCATGAGCCTCTTGATCGTGGGGACCTCACTCACCTTGATGAGCTACCCATCCCTTTCTCCTTTTGGGGGACTTAAATGCACACAGTGCTCTATGGGGTTCTAATACCACATGCCCCAAGGGTTGGGCACTTGAGAATATGTTACAAGCCACAGATCTTCTACTGCTGAACATGGGTCAAGCCACATATTTTAGCACCAATACAGGTTCGTCCAGCGCTATAGACCTCTCCTTCTGCTCGCCTGCTCTTGGGGACACTGCTCAGTGGGCAGTGGATGATGACCTTCAGGGCAGTGACCATTTCCCTATATGGATCCATCTGCCTAATGGAGCAGAGCCTGGAAGGCAGCCACCGCAATGGTTACTCAAGAAGGCTAACTGGATGCTTTACAGGCAGTTCGCTGTTTTCGAACACCGTGACGGCATCCAGGACTGGGTGGATCACATTACAGCTGTGATTCACAATGCCGCTGATGCATCCATCCCAAAGTCTGTGGAAGTGCCTAGGCGGCGACCTGTCCCTTGGTGGAATGATGAGTGTCGTTTTGCAATCAGGCACAGGAGGGCAGCTATGTGCAGGTTCAATCGATGCCCTACAGTTGCGAATCTTGTGTACTTTCGAATGGCGCGTGCAAAGGCGCGGAGAATCATTCGTAAGAGTAAAGCAGAGGTCTTGGCAAGAGTTCCTGAACTCCATCAATAAGCCCACATCCGCCAGTAAAGTATGGGAAGCCATCAGGAGGATCTCAAGGCACAACTCTCGACCACCAATAGCAGCTGTACGAATACAGGGGTCTCTTGTGACATCGATGAGGGACGTAGCTCAGACATTGGCTGAATCGTATAAATCAATTACGGCTGATTCCAGCCAGGATCCCACCTTCCCTCGATATCGGGAGGCCCAGGAGAAGATTGCTCTTGATTTTCGTTCCTTTCAACATGGAAGAATACAGCCAGCATTTCTCTCTGTGGGAGCTGGATTCTGTATTGTCGGTTGCTTGTGATACGACCCCTGGACATGACCTGATAACTTACAGCATGTTGCAGCAATTGGACTGATGGTCGAAGAAAGTCCTCCTTCAGCTCTTCAATAAAATTTGGATAACTGGCGACTTTCCCAACTCATAGAAAGAATCTAATCTAATCTCAATTTTAAAACCAGGGAAGGATTGGACAGACCCTGGTAGTTATCATAGTATTAGCCTGACAAGCTGCGTCGTAAAGACACTGGAGCGAATGGTCAATCATCGTGTAGTGTGGGTTCTTGAAACCAGGTCCCTACTCAGTCGCTCACAGTGTAGGTTCAGGAGGTATCGCTCCACTCTCGATAAGCTGACCATGCTCGAAGCTGCAAGTCAAGAAGCTTTCCCTTGTAAACAACACCTTATCGGTGTTTTATTCAATTTGGAAAAGGCCTACGACACTACCTGGCGGCATAATATTTTGTTGCAGCTCCATCACTGGGGCTTCTGCGGACGTCTGCCAACCTTCATTGGATCCTTTCTCTCGGACAGATATTCTAGATACAGGGTTGGGAATGCCCTGTCTGACCGTTTTAAGCAGGAGAATGGTATCCCTCAAGGGAGTGTTTTAAGTGTCACAGCTTTCGCCATTGCAATCAATAGTATCACCACCACAGTGCGACGTCCAGTACTATGTTCCTTGTTTACGGACGACTTCTCTATCTTCTGTGCATCCTCCAGCCTCGCCACAGCCACTCGGCATTTGTAGCTGATGACCAGGCGGTTGGAGGAATGGTCTTGCATCACAGGTTTTAAATTCTCATTTGAGAAAACAGTTTGTGTTGATTTTAATCGTTCCCACTGTCTGTTTAATTTGCCCATTCTAATGCTGGGGGGACACCATTCTCACTTTTAAGGAAAAGGTGGTCTGGGTCTTATCTTTGATGAGGAGTTGACATGGTTGCCACACCTTAAAGAACTGAAACTGAGATGTCTCAAAGCCTTAAACATCCTGAAATGTGTCAGTCATCGGTCTTGGGGAACTGACAGGGCATGTCTGCTCCAACTTTATAAGGCCTTTGTGCGACCCTGGCTTGAATAGAGATGCCAGATTTATGGGTCAGCAAGGCCTTCATACCTCAAAATGCTAGATGCAGTTCACCATGAGGGTATTATGCTGTCTATAGGGGCCTATCGCACGAGCCCGGTTGTTAGTTTGTGTGCAGAGGCTGGTGAGCCACAAGCAATGCGGACATTTGGGATCCGTGCAAGGGAGAGCCTTTCATTAGTACAGGTTGGTGGCATTAAGGTCCAACGCCAGGGTTGGAGTAGGGAATCTCCCTGGCTACTACCAAGGCCCAAATTGCTTTTAGAACTGGTTGCTTACAAGAAACATTGTACCCCAGACTACGTTTTCAGACTTACATTTAAGGAGATTTTACATAGCCACCCAGATTTGATTACTGTCTACGCGGATGGTTCTAAGCAGGGAGATTTATCCGGCTGTGTAGTCGTGTTCCCCGACATTGTCCTCAGGATAGGGCTGCCAGAGCAGTTTTCAGTTTATTACGTGGAACTGTTTGCTATCCTGAGTGCCATAGAGCAGATGAGACGGCGTCATGACAAAAAATTATCATCTGCTCTGATTCTCGAAGTGCCCTTCTCGCTCTTGGACAGATGTACCCAGCAGATCGGATGGTGCAACAGCTACAGGACGCTCTCCTTGTCTTACACAGGCAAAACAAGGAAATCATTTTTTTCTGGGTTCCAGGGCACATAGGCATCACGGGAAACGAACTCGCTGATGCTACTGCTAAGGAGGCTTGCTCCCTTCCTCCTCCTGCTCGCTGTTCTCGCTGTTCTCGCTTGAGGAACAATAAACTGCGTTCCATTAAGACATCAGTGCGACCATGGATTACCTCGTTCTGCTCGCGATGGTGTGAAGAAGTAGCCCTTACTTGGCTCAGAGTGGGGCATTGTCCATTGATGCATGGCTTCCTCTTGCATCGCGAGGAGCCCCCAGTATGTCAGAGATGCAAGACACAGCTGTCAATACGACATATTTTAACGGAGTGCGTTTTATATGAAGACCCTCAGGTCTTGAACTGGGTCTCCCACAGGATTTTCCCTCTATTTTAACTGATAACGAGACGAGTGTTGTTCGTGTCTTACGATTTTGTGTGGTGTTCGGAATTCTTCCCAAAATCCTGGGTGTGAGATTTTAATGTGTCGCAGAGTGGCTGGGTCACGTATTATATCTAACTCGTCATCCAGCCACGGTTATTTGTCACTTTTTAACAGCATCTTGACAGGTATTTTATCCATAATTGTTTTTAGTTATCCCGCTGGGTCACGCTGGGGTTTTATTACGGGCTTTTCTGATCCTCACCTTCTTGAAGCTGCTTTACATTGCCTGTGGTGGGATCACAAGTCGTTTCCCAGTTTCTTGATTCTCCTCCATAGGTTGACACAATCACCTTCGGTCTAACATTACTGCAAGGGCACTGATGATCTTGCTGTTTAGCGCCCTCCGTAATAAATCATCATCATCGTTGGCTTCGCCAACTCGTAACTAAACTGTTTGCTTCAAACCAACTTATGCCTTGGGCTACGCTGCAGGTCAGTCTGTTACCTCAAGCAGGTTTTTTGCTTTTTCCTTTGTTGGCTTCGCCAACTCACAATCAGACCGTCACATTCCCACCTCTCCAGACACCGCTAGGCTACAGGTCATAATAAAAACACCAATATGCTGTAACAGAAAAAAGTAAAGAAAGTGTCATCTACACAACGCATGTAATCCATATCTCATTGCAATCAAAATTCGCTACTGTATACAATTTACTTGCGATCAGAATGCCACAAAACAAAAATACTCCTAATTTGACTGACATGAAAAACGCCAAAAACTACCTACATACATCAATAACTGAAAACGCCAAGATGCAGCAGAAGTAGAAAATTAATAATGGACCGTCCATAAAACGTGAAATATTTGTAGCAATGCGCACCAGCACCAACATTCCACATCGATTTATTGATAATTTTTCAGCATAGAAAGCGATACAGGAGATATTGCAGAAACGGAAGAACGTGTCGTCTACACAACGTATGTAATTAGTCCATCGTCGGAACAAAATTTCGGGACCGATGACCGTAGCTGTCTGGTCCCTTTAATCCCACAAACCAACCAACCAACAAAATTTCATAATTGTATACAAATCTCTTGCGCCAGACTTTCCGATAATAAATTTCCGTAATTTAGACAGACCCTACAATAGCTGCTTCAACGTAAAAAAAGTCTCCCAGGTGCTTAACATGAATACAACTGTAATGGAAACGCCAAATGCAGGATAAGTAAAATATTAATTATGGCCCGTCCATAAAACGCGAATAATCCATTGTTGTCTGTCACCACCACAACAATCTACATTTAAGAAAAAAAAAATCATTAGTATTATTTCACCACACAAATTGCTAGATATGTCAATAATAGAAACGTCAATATGCTGCAATAGGAAGTCCTAAGGAAAAGGCCGTCTACACAACGCAAATAATTCTTGTTATTCTGAGCTTTATTTACATTTATCGTAGATATTCGACCAAAAACGTATGTCTAAAAATAACATGAGTCATTCGTATTTTATCATTTTCTGGCTAACTAATCAGCTCTACATCAGCTTGTGTCCAAGCGACTGTCGCCAATGATACAAGCACAGAGGCGCTGCCAACATTTGCACTATACCACGAACAAGAGGAGCACGTTGGCTACCCATAGTACTGTTCAGCGAAGATATTTATCAAAGAGTGTCGATTTCTTTTAAGAACCAACAAATAGCTAGTAAACAGCAGAAGATCCGACCTCTTGCAGAAAGACGCATGTCTACTCAAAAATATGAAGTTTCCTTCACCACACTTGCAGTCAGATCAGTGAATGTAGAGCATAGGAAAGCTGGATGGTATCCAATACCTACATTATTTAACTTACTATATAAGCCACCACAGTGTCAAATTACTGTTTAGACCATCAAATGTGAGACACACACACTTGACATTCACTTCATGCAAGAGTTGGAGAGCATTCTGCACGACTCCAAGCTTTTCATCAGAGGACATGCTATTAACTAAAAAATATGCTATTAGCATTTTCCAGTTAGTGTTCATGCCCACAACAAGAAGCACTAATGCTTCCTTAGCTTCCTCTAACTCTTTATTCTGTACTCCAAAACCTCTATCAACATAACCAACAAATTGTTTCCCATCCCAGGCTAATCTTTTTCTAATTGCCATTTCATCAAATGTTACACATACATAAACATCAACATTTACCTTCTTTGATTTTTCAGAAATTGTTGAAAATGCTTCAGCAGTAAATCCTGGATTTCCATGTTCAGAGCTGTACCAGCGTCTCTGACTATTAGGATGTGGAATGAGATTTCACTCTGCAGCAGATTGTGCGCTGATATGAAACTTCCTGGCAGATTAAAACTGTGTGTCGGACCATGTTCGAGTCTCAGCACACAGTTTTAATCTGCCAGGAAGTTTCATATTAGGGTGTGGTAATGCTAAGTCCAAGGAATTATGCACATATTCATAAGCACATGGGGAATAAAAATACAGTGTTAATCAAAATGATTTCAGTGTGTCAGAGTATTCACTGTTCTTCCCAGACAAAATTCTCCTGAATAATTCTACAGACACATCTAAAAAGCTCTTTTCAATGAAGCCTGCAATCCTCTCACTGATTAGATTTCTTGCTTTTAAATCCGTCACAATCTCTTTTAAACATTTGATTTTCTCCTCTTGTCTTTCACACTTCACTTTCTTTGCATACATTGTTTTCGTATGCTCCTAATCACACAGCCTTTCTTTTCTGTTATTTCACTACAGGGTCATTCCATGTCAAATCAACACACCTATTATACCTCACCATTTTAGATTTTGCTAAAATTTGGTACACTTATAGTGGGTGCTAAGACTAAGAAAAATTCCAAATTTCAATTTTTGTCTCAAACCATTAATGAAATATGGTTTTGTAAACTTTTCAAAAACCAGCCAAAAATGTGTGAATGGACTTTTTTTAAATTGCCCTAAGAGCTGCTCTAATTGAGCTAGAGAGCTGGGAGAGGTATCATTTTGCAGCATTTTGCATGCTCTTTCCAGGGATATACAACAAAACGTAGTTCTAATTAATACTCTTTTTCAAAATACTAATTAATATTTTGATTTAATTTTTTTACTAAAGTACATAATTGAAAATTTTCGAAATATTTCCATAACTACTTCATACTGTTGTAAATCACATGGCAAAATATAAATGTGGGATAATGATGTGTTCATTGTTAAAAAAATTCTGGACTATTGTTTTTCACTAACAGCCATAGTTTGACCAAACTGACCTTTAACAAACAGGAATTTCATTAAAATATACTGAAAGGCAAGTAAAAAAGTACTAGAAATATCAAAACATCACCTTATTAAAACAAAAGTAATCAGCATATTTTGTAATTGATTGCTTATTTTAATTTCATACAACTTAACTAACAGTATACAGTATTAACTGATAAAACAAAAAAGTCTGAGCATTTTACTACAAACTGAAATAAAGTATGAAAAAGTACAAGTAGTTTCATAATAGTTCTGGTCCATCATGTTTGGAATGAAACTATTAAAAAAATTGAACACATAATGCTTGTTTCTGAGTAACAGGTATCTATACATAGCTAAATTTAACACAATAGGTACCAGTAGTAATTCTGGAACAACTTTCTATAAAGTATACAGTAACACTAACTTGAGACAAAAATTAAGTTTTGAGTTGAGAGCAGTTTCCCAGTAAATTGTCTTGGAACTTCACAGATTACATTTTAATAAAGCCAACTGGGTTTGGTTTACATCACTTTCATTAACCGTTAACTGGTCTGGTGAAAAAAAAATTGCATCAAAACTCTAGTGGGATCTGAGAAACCCCAATGATTGAAAATATGTTATCACAAGTAATTGCATTTACTTGTCAAATAAGATACATATTATTACATGTGAATGTGTAATACATGCAATATGTGTATATACATAAATTATGTGTGATTACATAATTAAATTGTGCAAGTAAAATAAGCCGTGTTATTTTACACAGTCTGGGCAAATACATACATTGTGTTCCAAACAAAGCAAGTTATGACACTTTACACAAGAAAATTCTGTCTTTTTCTCGAGGGCACAACTGACAATGCCCCTTTCTGACACGTGACTCTGGACTCCCCACTCCTTCGTCTCCACCTCTATTTTTTTGCAACATCCTGCTGCAGCTCCCTTGGAAGATATCTGGTTTCACGTCTATCCATATGCTCTTTCAAAAGTGTCATTCCTAATGAAGTTAAAAATTTCCTTCTTGGCATCTTCTGTGCTGTTGAATTAGGCTTGCAGTATGACACAATAGCACTGTTTACAACAGCAATGTCCAACACTGCAAAGAAAATAGCCATAGGCCATCTCCTTGTGCATCTCAAAGTAGTGTATGTACCACATAGCTGGTCAAGGGTATCCACCCCAATCTTTGTCTCATTGTAGTTGGTTATCATTTCAGGTTTTCCAGCTATGTTTTTTTGTATATCACTGGAAAATAGCATGAAAAATACTGCAAAATGACACCTTTCCCAGCTCTCTAGCTCAATTAGGGCAACTCGTAGGGCAATTTAAAAAAAATGCCTGTTCACACATTTTTGGCTAGTTTTTGAAAAGTTCACATGACCATATTTCAGGAATGGTTTGAGGTAAAACTTGAAATTTGGTGAAACTTCCGGGCAGATTAAAACTGTGTGCCAGACCGAGACTCAAACTCGGGATCTTTGCCTTTTGCTGGCAAGTGCTCTACCACCTGAGCTACCCAAGCACGACTCACGCCCCGTCCTCACAGCTTTACTTCTGCCTGTACCTCGTCTCCCACCTTCCAAACTTAACAGAAGATGGTAGAGCACTTGCCCGCGAAAGGCAAAGGTCCCGAGTTCGAGTCTCGGTCCGGCACACAGTTTTAATCTGCCAGGAAGTTTCATATCAGCGCACACTCCGCTGCAGAGTGAAAATCTCATTCTGGAAACATCCCCTAGGCTGTGGCTAAGCCATGCCCCCACAATATCCTTTCTTTCAGGAGTGCTAGTTCTGCAAGGTTCGCAGGAGAGCTTCTGTTAAGTTTGGAAGGTAGGAGACGAGGTACTGGCAGAAGTAAAGCTGTGAGGACGGGGCGTGAGTCGTGCTTGGGTAGCTCAGATGGTAGAGCACTTGCCCGCGAAAGGCAAAGGTCCCGAGTTCGAGTCTCGGTCCGCACACAGTTTTAATCTGCCAGGAAGTTTCATATCAGCGCACACTCCGCTGCAGAGTGAAAAATCTCATTCTTGAAATTTGGTATTTTTCTTAGTGTCATACTATACTATACTATAAGTATACGAACTTCTAACAAAATTTAAGAGGGTGACGTCAAATTTTTATTTAAAGTGCGTTGATTTGACATGAAATGACCCTACACTGTCTTTTGTATGTCCTTGGACTTTTTTGTAATGAATAAATGTGGCGATTGTAAACAGTGCCAGAAGTTGTTGTGAGCTGTGCTGCCATTTCTTGTTCAGCTGTGGTAGTGGAACTAGCTGCTTTATTTGACATCTTCAAGGTTCGTGGTTTGTGTGTCTAAAACAGAAATATTGCTCCACATTACTAAAATAGGAAAGTGAGGAACAAAATAGTCTTATGCTAATTTGTTAGTTGTTTGTTTCATGATTTATGATCAAAATAAACATTATGGTAATCAATGTACAAGGGTTCAAACATGCAAATAAAACTTCATTACAATATGGAGAGTATTTAAACACAAAAATATAGTATTTTTGAAACACACACACACACACACACACACACACACACACACACACACACACACACACGCGCGCGCGCGCGCGCGTCATTGTTCAGAACTGTAGTAACAGAAACTCCAATCAGGTTTTAAAACTGGTATGTTTACTTTTGAGGCACATTTTTTTCACTTAGTTGGCTATGAATAATATTCTATCAAAATATTTTGCACCTTTCTGAGACTGAGGTGAGGAAAGTGTGCCTAAATCGTGTTTTCCTCTTGTATTTAATCTATATTTGTTCCAGAAAATACGTGGAAGAAAGAAAACACAGATCAGTCGAAAAAAGTTGCGAAATCAGTTCACGATTATTACACAGCCAGTTGCATTTTATAATAATAAAAGATTTGCTAACTCAAATCTCCTGGTGCCTGCATATCAGTCTCTTCAAAAGTTCTACAGTTAAAATATTGTTCACAAAAATAACTTACCTTCTGCTGTATATGGTCCGGAAAACGAAAGAGAGATGGAACAGCGTCATCTTTCAGCCTTTATGCAATTTACGTAGTTTGCAAAGAAACAACTTACTTCGAAATGTTCAGAACATGAAAAATGATGTTCTGTTGGTTGTAAACCTTCCCTCCTGACAGCGTTTAACCACTTTTGTAATTACTGTGGTTTTGAAACAGGAAACCTGCCAATAAATGCACGACCATTGTGCCAATATTATGTTATAAACAAATTTGTCAGGTATGTGCATTAACATTCAAAACTTCTAAGTATAGCCACGTACCTGTGAAAGGTAATGTGGTAATATTGGTTCCTTCCTGGAATTTATTTGTACAATTAAATGCTGCGCAGCTCTTCACCATTTTCTTCTGTAAACTGGAGTATGTAAACTGTACAAATATGCGTAAAAAATACTGTGTGCATACACCAACGAATGTAGAATGTTCGACCTCTGTTTTTACAAACCACAATACAATTCAACTCGCCACACTATTACCAGTGTGCGATTTGCAGGGGGGGATGGGGGGAATTTCCCTTCCTCTGTATCAGACCATCCCCTCCTCTGGTTTTAGTTTATGCATCCCAACCTGGGATGTTTATTTCCCACGCACCGGAGTGAAACTTTACATATAATGTAAATTTGTGGAGTCGAACACTGAAAGTTTTTAATAAGTCTTACTATTAACACTATTAATATGTTTCAGTTTTCTATCATCAGAATAAGTACAACTTTTCACAAATGTGCCTCCATGTTTTGAATTCCCCTTGTATATCTGTACCTGTATGTAGATGATTTTGTAAATAAGCTTTACCTATAATGTACTTTCAAAGATATAACAAGGGATGGTTTTTCTGATAATGCATACTCGTCAATAGTGAGTTTCAGCATTAACATCTGTTTATAAATAGCTGTTTAACCATGAGTAACGCCACGGTCCAAGCTAGTAACATACGAGGGGCGTTCAGAAAGTAAGCTCCGATCGGTCGCGAAATGGAAACGACTATGAAAATCCGGTAAAGCTTTGCACAGATGTGTTGGGTAGTGTCTCTAGTATAACCCCAGTTAGCATCACGTCGCTCTTCTCATTTCTGAGCTCGCAGTGAGTGCGTAAAGATGTCTAGAAAATAGTGTCTGCCGCCAAGTACGAGGGCCTGGTGAGAAATTTCGCCTGAAGCTATGCAGCTAACATTACATAACTGTCGTGCTGTTTCGTCTTCAAGACAATTCTCAGCCGCATTCTGCAGGGGCAATGAAGATGCTCCTGCATCGTTTGCAAATGGAAATGTTAGATTACCCACAATACAGTCCGCAATTGTCTCCCCCTGAGTTTCATCTCTGGTCACATGAACAGCTGTCTTTGATGACAACATTTTGACACAGACAACGAGGTGTAGGCCAGCGTGGAGAATTGGCGGAAAGCACTGGCGGCTGCCTTCTATGATGAGGCTATTGAAAAGTTGGTACAACGCTATGACAAAAGTCTAAGTCAGAACGGCGACTACGTAGAGAAGTAGCTGAAAGGTGTAGCTAATTGTTACAAGTAAAACATTTCTGATGTTCACTGTGGTTTCAATTTGGCAATCAATCGGAGCTTACTTTCTGAACAGGCCTCGTATATAATTCTACTAACCCCCTAAGACATCCCCCTCACTGGTAGAAGCACAAATCGCACCCTGAGTATTACCACTACAATGGCGTCCCGCCGCAGGTTCAAAATATCCTGCGACTGCAGCACCCTCGGGAAGGGTAGTTATTGTTTCAAGGTCTTTGGGTTGCTACACTGGGGTACTGGTGTACCCAAGACAAAAACGGTATTTTAAAATGTGTAAATGTTTTTAATTCAACATAATACACTGAAGAGCCAAAGAATTTTGCACACATGCCTAATATACAGGGGCCCCGCGACCACACAAAGTGCCGCAACACATGGCATGGACTCAAGTAATATCTGAAGTAATGCTGGAGGGAACTGGCATCATGACTACTGCAGGGCTGTCCGTAAATCCGTAAGAGTACGAGGGGGTGGAGATCTCTTCTGAACAGTACGTTGCAAGGCATCTCAGATGTGCTCAATAATGTTCATGTCTGGGGAGTTTGGTGGCCAGCAAAAGTGTTTAAAGTCACAAGAGTGTTCCTGCGGCAGTTCTGGATGTGTGTCTTACTGGAATTGCTCATGTCTGCCGGAATGCATGATGGACATGAATGGATGCAGGTGATAAGACAGAATACTTACGTATGTGTGACCTGTCAGAGTCGTATCTAGATGTATCAGGTGTCTCATATCAGTCTAGCTGCACACGCCCCACAGTATTACAGAGCCTCTACCATCTTGACATGCTGACATGGATTCATGAGGTTGTTTCCATACGCCTACACATCCATCTGATTGATATAATTTGAAACGAGACTCGTCCAACTGGCCCAAGATGTTTGCAGCCATCAACAGTCCAATGTCTGTGTTGACGCGCCCAGACAAGACCTAAAGCTTTGTGTTGTGCAGTCACCAGGGGTACATGAGTGGACCTTCGGCTCTGAAAGCCCATATCGATGATGTTTCGTTTAATGGTTTGCATGCTGACACTTGTTGATGGCCTAACATTGAAATATGCATTAATTTGTGGAAGGGTTGCACCTCTGTCATGTTGAACGTTTCTCTTCAGTTGTTGTTGGTCCCTTTCTTGCAGGATCTTTTTCTGGCTGCAGCGATGTCGTAGATTTGATGTTTTACTGGAATCCCGATATTCGCAGTACACTCGTGTAATGGTCGTGGAAAATCCCTACTTCATCGCTATGTCGGAGACGCTGTGTCCCATCACTCGTGCGCCAACTATGCCACCACTTTAAACTCACTTATATCTTGATAACTTGCCATTGTAGCAGCAGTATCCAATGTAACAACTGGACCAGGCACTTGTGTTCCATAGGTGTTGCCGACCACGGCCCGTATTCTACCTGTTTACATATCTCTGTCTTTGAATATGCATGCCTACACCAGTTTCTTTGGCACTTCAGTGTCTAATAAACACTTAAATCGTACTTAAGAAAAAAAGAAAAAATATCCAGAGAGAAAAAATGGGACTACTGAAGACATGAATCACAAACTTTTCGTTGATTACTCAAACAAATAAATTTTTTACAAATAGCATATTTAAATCTGGATTTTTGGTCTCAAGCTCTAGAGCAGAAAATACACCACCTGTTGTGGATTCTGGAACCCCTTGGGCTGCCTCTGACAGACCTAAAAAAGACTGATGGTTTGCAGGAGCTCTTCTTAAATACGGTTTTTCTAAACATCTTAACACGTGTAGTCTCATGCCAGTCTCTTTAGGTAAGATCTTCTGTTCAGAAATATTTCCGTATCAGCTGCAGAGCTCCCTCTCAACAACAACATAGAGTTGCATCCAGTAACGCTTAATAAGTTGTACAATAGGCAGAGAGGCCAGCAACAACTTTTCCTTGAAGAGGAATGCGAATGACAGAACTGGTCTAGCATGTCAACACGTCCTTTGGTATAGTTATAAAACTGAATAATTTCCGGGAGTTCTGCTGTATTTGGTTCATCCCCTTTTTCATGCATAGTTGTTTTGGAGGGCAGCATGATAACAGGGTAGGGTGATAACTGAAACAGAACATTGCAGAATTTGGCTCTCTCTGCTTGATGCTGAGAAACGATGGTGGAATTTTATTTTTTTCAATGTGCCAACTGTGATAATTTTCTTCTCTTAAAGACTCTTTGCTGTTTCAACGGATGTAAGCCAATTGTCCACAGTTAGGTTTCTGTTTGCTGCATGAAAGGAAATGAGTTTTTCACAGTAATATCGAGCCACAGGTATATTATCTAGTGTAGATCCCTTCCCTGTATACACTTCCGTACTCAGCACATAAAATGTCTTTGCATCGCGGCACATCACTGTCTTGATTCCGTACTTGTCTGCTTTGTCAGGAATATACATTTTAAATGGACACCGACCTGTAAACCCAACCAATTGATCGTCCATTGTGGTGTTTGTAAGGTATGTATAGTTCTTTCCTTTTGTGTATGGAGCGCTCAAATACGGGTTGTCTCACGGAAGACATCTGGAAGGGGTCCGCGAGTCGTGCGGCGATTTTGCTGGCTATTGCCACTGCGTCTGTCGGTTGTCGCTGTGCGCAGTTCTGGACACCATTACTTAGCACGTGATCCCTACACTGTGCGATTGAGTGTACTGGTGGTTTACTTTGAGTTGTTCTTTTTTTTAAGTTTAATAGCTTCAAATATTGTTGCTAGGCGTCATTATTGCAACTGCACCGAGTCTGGGGCTTTCACTGCCCGTATGTCGCTGGGCCCTGCCCTCAGACAGAAACACCCTTTTCCTGTCTTCTATACTGCGCGACTGAGTGTTCGGGTGTTTTGAGTTTCCTGTCGAGTATCTATTCGGTATGATATACACGAAGGATCAACAAGTGTTTCTTGTGTTGAACTGTGCAATGTGGAATGTCGGCTTGAATTCATACGAAAAGTTCCTGGTGTATGTGTTCCCAATGATTCGAAAATATGCATATTAGTGATTAGTGAAGAATTTTCAAGGTACTGCATCTGTGTTACACGAACAGAGGCCTAGAGAACCTAGTGTTTTTACCGAAAATAAATTAGACGAGATATGGGAAGCCTTGGAAAGAAGTTCGAGAAAATCTCTGCGTCGTTTGGCACTTCTGACTGATGTGTCAACAGCATCTGCCCACAGAGCTGTGCACAAACTGAAATTGAAACCATACAAAATAATGGTAAAGCATCAACGGAGGAGCTCAGATACTGTTGCTCAATGTCGTTATTGCAACTCGTTGTTACAGTCTGTGCACGATGGGGAAGTTGTTTCTGAGATGCTTTTTTTTCTGATGAAGCATGGCTGCATTTTTCAGTTTACGTAAGTTCTCAGAACAATCGACGTTGGAGCTCTGATAATTCTCATGAATTTCGTCAACAACCTCTGCATGATGTGAAAACACGAGTGTGGTGTGCAGTTATTGAACCAGTCTTGTGTGGTGTGCAGTTATTGGACCAGTCTTTCTCCACGAAACAATACGTTCTGACAGGTATGTGAAAAATTGTTTTTTTCGAGAAACAACACGTAACGAAAATATGTGCGGATATTTCATGCAAGATCATGCAACATCACATATCGCCAATGCTTCTAGGACAGCAGTATGAAGTGTTTCTGATGATAGGATAGTGGACTGACCTCCTCATTCTCCAAATCTAAATCTGTGATTTTTATGTATGGGGAATGTTTAAGGACAAGGTGTATGCAACCAATTCCCACATGCTTGGAGGTCTCCCCCAGCGTCATGCCCACGGACGCCTATCCAGATGGGCTTTAAACAAGGCAGACTGGAAAGCCTGCACCTCTTCTGTCACCATTGAATCTCCCCCACATGGTGCCATCGATGTTGTCGTTGAGCAGGTCAGTACAACGATTGCTTTTGCGGCGGAAAACGCGATCCCTCGGTCTTTAAGCTGACCCAGGCGAATGACAGTCCACTGGTGGTCGGCGAGTTCTACAGCGACATAAGCGGCACCCTTCCCTAGAGCACCTCATAGCCTTTAAATAGCTCCGTGCCTGCTTTCGCGAGCTTATAAAAATACGGAAACAAGAGTGTTTCGAGAGGTATGTCTCGACGGTTGGGTGCCATATGTCACCTTCCCAGGTCGGGACATGGATCAAATGTGGTTTTGGGTACCAGACCCCAACAGGGGCCCCTGGCGTTAACATCAATGGCGCGTTATCTACCGACACAAACACGATTGCCGAGCACTTCGCTGAGCACTATGCTCGAGCCTCTGCTTCAGAGAATGATCCGCCAGCCTTTCGCACCCTCAAATGGCGGATGGAAGGGAAAGTCCTGTCGTTCACTACACGCCACAGTGAATCCTATAACGCCCCATTTACAGACATCGTGATGCAAGGGCAGAAGCACAAGTTGATGGGTTGGTTGGTTGGTTTGTGGGATTAAAAAGACCAGACTTCTACAGTCAGCGGTCCTTTTTTCCAAAACTTCAAACACCCACATAGAATAAAAACGAACAATGGACATGACAACAGACGACAGAGGACAAGAAAGACGCAGACTGGGACCAGACAAAAGGAATTTAAAATCACAGAGAGTGTGACAGTGGTTGGCCGACCATAGAGACAAAAAAGGAAAAGCCAACCACCTAGAAACACTCTAAAAAATAACCCACTTTAAAATCGTAGGCCAAAGGCCAGACTCATAACGAAAAAATGACAACACTCAGATTGATAAAATACCCCTGCCCCAATAAAACGCAAAACTAAGCCTGCCATGGCAGTGTCATCTGTTAAAAGGGCAGGGAGCGTATCAGGCAGCGCAAATGTCTGCCTGAGCACTGCTAAAAGCGGACAGGCCAACAAAATGTGGACCACTGTAAAAGCCACCCTGCAGCGACAGAGAGGCGAGTCCTCACCGCGCAGTAAATATCTGTGCGTCAGCCGAGTGTGGCCAATGCAGAGCCGACAAAGGACAACTGAGTCCCTGGGAATGGCTCACATGGATGACTGCCACACAGTCGTCGTCTCCTTGACAGCACGGAGTTTATTAGGTGTGGTCAGATAGCGCCATTCAGCGTCCCAAAGCGCGAAAACTTTGCGGTGTAAGACTGCTCGCAAATCAGTCTCCGGGCGGCCAATGTCCAGAGTTGGTTCACTGTTGGCCTGTTTGGCCAGGCAGTCAACATGTTCATTGCTCGGGATGCCGACATGACCAGGGGTCCACACGAAGACCACAGAGTGGCCGCAACGGACAAGAGTATGAAGAGACTCCTGAACAGCCATCACCAGACAAGAGCGAGGGAAACACTGGTCGATAGCTCGTAAACCGCTCAGGGACTCGCTACAGATAACGAAGAACTCACCTGAGCAGGAGCAGATATACTCTTAGAGCCCAAAAGATGGCGACCAGCTCAGCAGTGAAAATGCTGCAGCCAACCGACAATGAGCGTCGTTCGTAATGGTCCCCTAGAGTGAGAGCATAACCGACACGACCAGCAACCATCGAACCATCAGTGTAAACAATGCCAGAGCCCTGATACGTGGCAAGGATGGAAAGAAAGCGGAAGGCCTCCGGAGGGACTGAGTCCTTCCGGCCCTGTGCTAATTCGAGCCGAAGGCAAGGGTAGGACACACACCACGGGTGTGTGCGCAGGGGGGCCCGGAAAGGAGGTGGAAGAGGGAAAACCCCAAGCCCGGAGAGAAGCTCTCTGACGCTGACCGCGATCGTACAACCCGACCGGGCTGATATTCTGGGAGATGGATGACTGACTGAGGGAACAGGAGACGATAATTAGGATGCCCGGGCAAGCTACAAATATGTGTAGCATAAGCGGCCAGTAAACATTGGCGCCGTAACCGCAGTGGAGGGACACCTGCCTCCACAAGTATGCTGTTGACAGGGCTGGTCCAGAAAGGTCCAGTGGCAAGTCGGATCCTGCTGTGAAGGATGGGTCCAGCACCCGCAACACAGAAGGGGATGCTGAACCATAAGCCAGGTTCCCATAATCCAGACGGGACTGGATTAACGCCTGGTAGAGCCGTAAGAGGTTAGATCGGTCGGCGCCCCAGCTGGTGTGGATCAAGAATCGCAGAGCATTAAGATGCCACCAACACATCTGTTTAAGCTCCGAATATGTGGGAGCCAAGTCAACCGGGCATCAAAAATCACACCCAAAAACCGATGTGTCTCCACCACAGCAAGAAGTTCACTGGCGAGATAAAGTCGCGGCTCAGGGTGAACTGTGCGTCGCCGGCAGAAATGCATAATGCAGGTCTTGGCAGCTGAAAATTGGAACCCATGTGCTACAGCCAAAGACTGCGCCTTGCGGATAGCGCCCTACAGCTGACGTTCAGCAGCTGCAATGCCAATGGAGCTATAGTAGAGGCAGAAGTTGTAAGCATACAAGGAAGCTGAGACAGACGTTCCCACTGCCGCAGCGAGCCCATTAATTGCAATTAAAAACAGGCAGACGCTTAGGACAGATCCCTGTGGTACCCCGTTCTCCTGAACTCGGGAGGAACTATGGCAGGCCGCGGGAGGTACGATGCAACAGAAAATTTCGTATGAAAATTGGCAGCGGACCCCAAAGAACCCAACCGGCGCCATGTCCTATCGTACACCTTCCGCATGTCAAAAAAGACAGCGACGACGTGCTGACGGCGGGCAAGGGCTGTACAGATGGCGGACTCCAGGCCCACCAGATTGTCGGCGGCAGAGCGGCCTTTACGGAACCCACCCTGAGACGGAGCCAGAAGCCACCAAGACTCGAGTACCCAACTCCCGCTGGCTCACCATGCATTCGAGCAACTTGCAAAGAACGTTGGTGAGGCTAATGGGGCGGTAGCTGTCCACCTCCAATGGGTTCTTGCCAGGTTTCAAAACGGGGATAACAATGCTTTCCCGCCCATTGCGACGGAAACTCATCCTCGATCCAGATACAGTTGTAAAGGTCGAGGAAGCATTGCTGGCAGTCCACTGAGAGGTGTTTCAGCATCTGACAGTGGACGCGATCTGGCCCGGGAGCTCTATCAGGGCAAGCGGCTAGAGCACTGTGGAATTCCCACTCACTGAATGGAACATTGTAGGATTCAGGATGGCGGGTGTGAAATGACGTTCCATCCGCTCTTTAATGGAGTGGAAGGCCAGTGGGTAATTCACAGAAGCGGAACTGAGAGCAAAATGGTCCGCTAAACGGTTTTTAATTATGTCGGAGTCAGTACAAACTGCCCCATTCAGTGACATCGCAGGGACGCTGACAGGGGTCCGATAGCCATAGAGACGCCTAACCTTGGCCCTGACCTGCGAGGAAGAGGTATGGAGGCCAATGGTGGAGACATACCGTTCATAGCACTCCTGCTTGTGTTGGCGAATGCTGTGGCATGCCCATGCATGGAGCCGTTTAAAGGCGATGAGGTTTTCTAATGAGGGATGCCGCTTGTGACGCTGGAGCGCCCGCCTGCGATCTTTAATCGCCTCGGCGATCGCAGGTGACCACCAAGGCACAGTCCGCCGCCGAGGGGACCCAGAAGAACGGGGGATGGCAGATTCTGCGGCAGTAACGATGCCCGTGGTGACCGAGTGAACCACCGAATCAATGGCTTCATTAGAAAGAGGCTCAATAGCGTCAATGGAGGAGAACAAGTCCCAGTCACCCTTATTCATAGCCCATCTGCAAATGCGCCCAGAAGAGTGATGCTGTGGCAGTGACAGAAAGATCGGAAAGTGGTCACTACCACATAGGTCGTGATGCACACTCTATTGGACAGACGGTAAGAGACTAGGGCTGCAGATCGAAAGGTCTATGGCTGAGTGCATGCCATGCGCCACACTGAAATGTATGAAGGCACCATAATTTAAAATGGAAAGGTCGAGCTGTGCCAATACACGCTCAATGGTGCTGCATACAAGGAAGCTGAGACAGACGTTCCCACTGCCGCAACGAGCCCATTAATTGCAATTAAAACAGGCAGACACTTAGGACAGATCCCTGTGGTACCTCGTTCTCCTGAACTCAGGAGGAACTATGGCAGGCCGCGGGAGGTACGATGCAACAGAAAATTTCGTATGAAAATTGGCAGCGGACCCCAAAGAACCCAACCGGCGCCATGTCCTATCGTACACCTTCCGCATGTCAAAAAAGACAGCGACGACGTGCTGACGGCGGGCAAGGGCTGTACAGATGGCGGACTCCAGGCCCACCAGATTGTCGGCGGCAGAGCGGCCTTTACGGAACCCACCCTGAGACGGAGCCAGAAGCCCCCCAAGACTCGAGTACCCAACTCCCGCTGGCTCACCATGCATTCGAGCAACTTGCAAAGAACGTTGGTGAGGCTAATGGGGCGGTAGCTGTCCACCTCCAATGGGTTCTTGCCGGGTTTCAAAACGGGGCATTTTTATGTACTTGCTGAACCTATTTGGGGGAGGAGGAAGGTCCATCAAACCAAACGTTTGAGCAGCCTTTTTTCCTTTTCCTATTGCACGCATTGCATACACTAACTTCAAACTCAAATCATATGAACTATGCACAATGTTCGAAGTCATTTTCGAGGTAGATTTATTGCAGGATCTACACAGAACAACTAATTTTGACGCTAATTCCCACCCCCCTCCCCCCTGCTACTTTGTTGTTCAGTTATTTTCAGACAGCCTACACCATCACATTGTCTACATTTCGCCACATCCTGTATCAAAGAAGATAAGATGCCCACATCAACAACAACAAATTCACTACAAACAGCGTCATTTTTAACACAAAAATTTGAAACACCCAGAGGCGTGCCATGTGGGAGTTTCTCCCCTGAAGAACTGATACATAGGTTACTTCCAATAGTGTGGCTTGCTTTGTTTGTGAACTCGTTACCACGGAATTTCCTTTCATTGAATTTCTTGCACACTAAAGGATATGTACTTCCACAAAATATACGTAGCCATTGGGCAACAAACATTCTGTAACTCATGAACAAACTGCTTCAGCGAAACAAAGGTAAATACTAGCAAAGATACTCATTTACAGACACTAGGAACCTGCACTGTTACCAACATGTTCAATGTATCATACGTATAATCGCTGGAAACAGAAAGTTCACAGTTATAATATTGGTTTCTGTAACAGAAATAAAGGGGGAGTGGTGGTATACATGACTGTAACTTTAAAATTTGGTATATATAGGTAATTTTTCATTCGAAACCCTATAATGTATTTATAAATGTAACCAGGAAAGGCTATTGAATTTAAGAAAGTCATAAAAAATTCGATTTTTCCACCATTTATAAGTACACTGTATCCTTAAAGAAATGTAATTCGTCCACGAAAGAAGAATCTTGTAAACACTTGTTCGACCGATTCTCGAATATTGCTCATCAGACTGGTACTCTTACCAGGTTGGATTAGCAGAAGAGGTAGAGAAGATTCAGTGCAGAGATGCACGACATGGGATCGTTTAACCGGCGCGAGAGTGCTCCACAAACTCCAGTAGCAGACGCTATATAAGAGGCATTGTACGTCACAGATAGGTTTTCTATGGAAGTTTCGAGAGGGTAAGTTTGGGGAAGAAGTGTGCAACGTATTGCTTCCTCCCACGTACGTCTCGCGAAATGACCGAATGAGAAAAATCCGAGAAACAGATACAGAGTTCATCACAATCGCAATGTGAAATTTGCGAATAGCAGAGGGAATGGGGGAAACAGATAGTGGTACCAGAAATACCCTCCGCCACGCACCCTAAAGTAGCATGCAGCGTCCAGAGATAGATGTAAAAATCGAAGAATTCCATCACATCATCTCCGAATCCATGAATACGGTACATTCTCAGCTTTTCACTTCTCTGTTGGTCACAGCACATGACTCGGTACTATATACGCATACGTTCAGTGTATGCAGTGTTTTTAATATTAAGGCTTTTATATGTGCCTTTGAAAATTATGTATAATCGAACCGCTTACGTCAGTTCCAAACAGTGCGGTTAGGAAATTTGAAATTCTGCGTGCAACATGGCCGCTACGTTTCATACTGCATTTTTGCAGGTCATTAATTACTTGACTGTAACACTTCATGCGGAAGTTACTTTCGTCCTTAAAGTTTTGCGAACCAGTGTAGTTTTGCCCTAGAAGCCCAATAGTAACAATAGAAACAACTTCTGCCTGATTTATTCATATGTGACTTTCCTAAACTGGAGCTCATTCATGTTTGGAGAGGATGTATACTTACTGCGACTTTCCGTCTCCTCTGAGATCCCACCGTTTCACAATGGATCCGGAAGCCTAACTTTCTCTGCGTTCCTGAACGTCTACGTAACTCTCTCCGAGCATCTGCTGAAGGTGAAAACCTCGCAGTCGCTCCATAATAACAATGTTGGGTTCACCGCGAGTGTACACGAGCTACAGAAGGCATATGGCCTCCCCCACACTGATGCGACCTCTTAGGCTGGCGAAATCTGCGGTAACGGAGCGCTGGCGGTGCGAATTTTGACAGGTGCCACACTGTAGCGAAATTTGCGTGAGGGAACCGCAGTCTGTATGTGAAGTCGCATATGCATACCAGCCACGGCCTTCATTTAAATTACAGTGATAAAAAGTTCTTGAATAAAGAAACTTTCATTTGTAAACTTCAGCTACTAGAGGCAGAGCATGAAAGGAGCCCAAAGTACTTTGAATATACGGGTCATTAAGAAAAATTATAACTCTTAGAAAAAAGAGTGAACAGTATTTTTTAGAGACGTAGTCAGTATCGCAAAAAATATGATGCACAACTAAACTGTAAACACACTCTGAAGATTGTACTCCAGAATGTGCAGTCATTAACACAGTGAACGGAAAGATGTTTCAGTTTTATGTTGTTGTGAACTCTTGTTACAAAATGAGTATTTTCGACACTTAAAAATAACCTATTTTAATCGTGCAAACTCTATTTGTAGAACACAATCGAGAAATGAAGGAAAGGAAAACTTAGATCATAAGAGTGTAGCCTCTGTATCCAAATTATGTTGGGAAAGAAATTTTAAAGTCGCGGCTGTTGAATTAGTAGCAAGAAACTATTATTTTGTATGTACATAGATCTCCTGATAGCAACATTGAGTTTTGTTCAACAATTGCACCTTGCTCTAGACCACTAATAATTACTGGGAAACAGTGGTATTCTGTAGAAATTCTAATATGATTTTCTGAGCCAGAGCCTTTGTTTAGTAAACATATTAATAATCTGTGTGTGACAATTAGTTCTCCAACACATGTAACGAAAACTAGTGCCGTTCTCCTTGATCAAGTAAGTGTAAACAAGGACAGATGTACACCAGAAAACTTTCGACCGTATCTACAGAATGTGATCAAAAGTATCTGGACACCAGGCTGAGAAATAACTTACAAGTTTGTGGCGCCCTCCATCGGTAATGCTGGAATTCAATATGGTATTGGCCAACCCTTAGCCGTGATGACAGCTTCCACTCTCGCAGGCTTACGTTAAATCAGGTGCTGGAAGGTTTCTTGGGGAATGCCAGCCCATTCTTCACGGAGTGCTGCACGGAGGAGAGGTATCGGTATCGGTGTCGGTCGATAAGGCATGGTACGAAGTCGGCGTTCCAAAAGTTCCCAAAGGTGTTCTATAGGACTCAGGTCAGGACTCTGTGCAGGCCAGTCCATTACAGGGATGTTATCGTCGTGTAACCACACCTCCACAGGCCGTGCATTACGAACAAGTGCTCGATCGTGTTGAAAGATGCAATCGCCATCCCCAAATTGCTCTTCAACAGTGGGAAGCAAGAATGTGCTTAAAGCATCAATGTAGGCCTGTGCTGTGATAGTACCAGGCAAAACAACACGTGGTGCAAGCCCCCTCCATGAAAAACACGACCACACCATAACACCACCGCTTCCGAATTGTACTGTTGGCACTACACACGCTGGCAGATGGCGTTCACCTGGCATTCTCCATACCCACACCCTACCATCGGATCGCCACATTGTGTACCGTGATTTGTCACTCCACACAAAGTTTTTCCACTGTTCAATCATCCAATGTTTACGCTCCTTACCTAGCAAGGTGGCGCAGTGGTTAGACACTGGACTCGCATTCGGGAGGACGACGGTTCAATCCCGCGTCCGGCCATCCCGATTTAGGTTTTCCGTAATTTCCCTAAATCGCTCCAAGCAAATGCCGGGATGGTTCCTTTCAAAGGGCACGGCCGACTTCCTTCCCCGTCCTTCCCTAATCCGATGAGACCGATGACCTCGCTGTCTGGTCTCCTTCCCCAAACAAACCAACCAACCAATTTACGCTCCTTACACCAAGCGAGGCGTCGTTTGTCATTTACTGGCGTGATGTGTGGCTTATGAGCAGCCGCTCGACCATGAAATCCAAGTTTTCTCACCTCCTGCCTAACTGTCATGGTACTTGCAGTGGATCCTGTGCACTTTGGAATTCCTTTGTGATGATCTGGATAGATGTCTGCCTATTGCACATTACGACTCTCTTCAACTGCCTGCAGTCTCAGTCAACAGACAAGGTCGGTCTGTACGATTTTGCTCTGTACGTGTCCCTTCACGTTCCTACTTCACTATCACATCGGAAACTGTGGACCTAGGGATGTTAAGGAGTGTGGAAATCTCGCGTACAGACGTAAGACACAAGTGACACCCAATCACCTGACCACGTTCGAAGTCCGTGAGTTCTGCGGGCCGCCCCAGTCTGCTCTCTCGCGATGTTTAATGACTACTGTGGTCGTTGATATGGAGTACCTGACAGCAGGTGGCAGCACAATGCACCGAATATGAAAAACGTATGTTTTGGAGGTGTCCGGATACTTTTGATTACATTTGGACCAGTGCAAAATGTTAGCCATAAAGGGAGTCATATTCAGAAAAATATTGATCACTTCCAGTATCTGATTAGTGAACAATCTTGGACAAAATTATATATCCTACTTCTGTTACAAATGAAAACTTTTGCGGAAAAGAAAGTAATCTCCTGAGCTATAGACAGATTCAAAACCTCGATGAATCCTGTATTAGGATCTCTTGTAAAAGGAATCGGGAAATTTTTTTGCTCTGAGAAACGAACAGCAGTTCAAATTTACTAATACCATAGTTGGTTTTGAGGCGTGTCATAAAAGAGGCAAAAATAAAGGAAAATGACACACATATTACGGAGTTTTCCAATAAAACTAGTCTATGTGGGGAGCTGTGTAGAGTCTTAACGGGAAAGGGGACACCGCACAAAAATATTGTGTTATCACGGGATGGAAAAAATGTCACTGACGTCTGGGAAGTTGAAGACAGTTCTTATTACACAACTGTTGCTGGATAAATTAGCGAAGCAAAAATCTGGAACTCCAACCAATACTACATTCAAGGAATTCCATATATTTAAATAAATAATCAGTCCATGCTCGTCGGTCCATTAAGCCCAACTGAACTGCTGTAAAACCCATTCATTAACTGAATAGTAAATATTCAGCTGGTGTTGATGATATCCTGGATTATATTACAAAAATATCAGCAAGGAACGTATTCCCTCCTTTGTTAGATATCTGCAATTTCCCAAAACAGCTAAAGACACTAAAAGTAGTACCCCTAAATAAAAAAGATGATCAGCAGTGTATAAGTAACTGTAGTCCTGTGTCACTACTGTAATTGTTTTCAAAATTTATCAAAAAAGTGTTCGTTTCGCAACGACATAATTCTTTGACAAAAAATATTATTTACGGATATCAACATGGCTTCAGGCCACAGTGCTCAACAGCGTCTTAAATACGATGAACAGTCACATAAAAATCTCAAGATTATTGTCAGACCTAAGAGAAGCATAGGATGTAATTGATATAATTCTGTGCCCCTGAGAAAGCATGAACAATGAGATGTAGGAGACTGCCAAGTGATTTCATTAAATCATTTTTCGACTATCGCTCACAGCTAACAGAAATAAAATACATGGAAGGAAATGAACTCCAGGTTCACCTTTCAGGACTGTGTCCACTACATCATTATGCTCCATAGGCCTCCATTTTAGGTCCATTTCCGTTTTTGGTACACATAAATGACATCCTATTACACATTAGGGATTCAGAGCCAGTAATGTTTCCGAATAACACCACTCTGTTTCTTGAAGGGGAAAATGTAAAAGATCATGCCGTATCTGCAAAAGAAAAAGCGAAACAAGTGTTTGAGCTGTTTACCAGAAACAGACTAATGTTAAATCCTCAGAAAACAGTATCCACAAATTTCTATACAGATCAAAATAAGAATGCAGCATTAACAAATAACATGTACAGATAACTAAAACAATAGTTGTGTTACAACGTTTTGTGTGGAAATATACACTAGTCTTCAGGAAGTAAAAGGCAATTATAAAATAATGAAAGATGCAAGCAATTAAGTGGCAGGGGGGGCGTGGCATGTTGTCTTGCATGCAGAGTAATCGACAGATGTAGAAGCAAGTTTAGTGTGCATCAGGCAAGTATGTCGAGGTCTTGCCTTTCATTTTGTGTATTAATGACCTTCCAGGAAATATTAATAGCATCCTCAGACTTTTCTTAGATGAAGCAGTTAACTACAATTAAGTATCGTCCGAAAAAAGTTGCGCAAATATTCAGTCGGCTCGTGATAAAATTTCGATGTGGTGCAAAGACTGGCAACTTTCTTTAAATGTTCGGAAATGTAAGATTTACCAAACGAGAACACGTAATATCCTTGGATTACAGAATAAGTGAGTCACAGTTGGAATCAGTCAGCTCATACAAACAGCCAGGGGTAACGATTTGTAGGAATATGAAATGGAACGATAGTTTAGTTCCAGACGTAGGTAAAGCAGGTGGCAGACTCCGGTTTATTGATGGAATAGTAGAGAAATTCAACAGTCTACAAAGGAGATTGCTTACAGAACATACCTTTGGTATATCCTAGAAAAGTGGCTAACTACCATTGAGGGGTAAAATGTTATTTTCTGAAAGACAAAAACGGAAGGGATCAACTGCATTTCAGTCATGAAACTAAATTGTTTTCAATATATGTATCATTATAGTTACACTATTTCATAAGACTTTATTGCTGATTATAAAAGTTCGTAACAATTACGTTTAAAAAAAAATATTAGCATTAACGTGTGACACAGTATGTTGGGGGTTGCAGTTTGTGCAACAAATCTTCCTCACATAGTAACCCATTACACGCATACATTGTATGCATCTATAACAATAAAACTGAGGCATGTACATCACATAAGCTTAAATTTGTAATGAAAATCGTTTCTCCAAATTCTACATAGTTCTCACAGTTGATCAGATATTGCTTCAGTACTCGTTTCGTAACAATAACGAACTAATTGACATCAGAAGACAACAGTAACTTTAAACAGGTACTGCACTGCTGTAGGCTCAACACAGTTTTATTATTGTTAGTTGTCAGAGCCAAAGAACTGTCAGCCAAAAGTCTTCCAATTTCCGCTACTTCAGAAGTAATGAGTCTAGAGACCAAGTGATTTACAAACAGTAGGCTTAATTATCGCGCACGCATTTCAATTTGGTTACTTTTAAATGGGATGCAGGGTGTGATTGAAACAAACGTCGGTAGGGAGAGAAGATGTATTTTGTTACAAGTGCCTACCCTCAATGGGGATAGCTGTCTTTATTGAGAAGGATTTAAAGGAAGCACTCGTGATGCACCGACAATTACGTCATCATTCCGTAAAATAAAAGATCGCTACAAAGAAACAGTACCCATTATCTTACCGGCTCATTAGCTCGCACCGAGCGAGGTGGCGCAGTGGTTAGACACTGGACTCACATTCGGGAGGACGACGGTTCAATCCCGCGTCCGGCCATCCTGATTTAGGTTTTCCGTGATTTCCCTAAATCACTCCAGGCAAATGCCGGGATGGTTCCTCTGAAAGGGCACGGCCGACTTCCTTCCCCATCCTTCCCTAATCCGATGAGACCGATGACCACGCTATCTGGTCTCCTTCCCCAAAACCAACCAACCAATCATTAGCTCGTGGTTTAGTAAGACATCTAAAAAGACTAAATATCAATTATCTTTCGTGATTTTAAAAATGAAAGTGTTCAAAGAAAATTGTTATTCATTCTTTATTTATGATGGTTTGGGTCGGGGTACGGGGGGCGAGGCTCGTACTAGTTAATATCTGATTACACCCAGGGGCAGTGGACTCGGAAAGGTTGGAAAATAATGTGTAAGCGTGTGAGACTCGTTGTAAACTGGAACAGGGGATATTGAACAAAGAATGACTACACGAATGGTCACAGGTTTGTTTGACCCACGAGGGGGACACGGAGATAATGAATAAACTGAACTGGCAGACGTTTAGAAGATAGACGCAAACTATCCCGAGAAATACGATATTGCAGAGCCTGTGTTATTCTGATTACGATGCAAAGTCCCTTTGGACGTGCGTGCGTGTCCAAAGGAGCAGGCAATGCGGCGACCACAGCCATTATGAAACACATTAAATGAATCCGCAATTGCGAGTAAGGACAAACATCAGCTGTAGAATGGAATGATGACAGCGGAAATTTGTGGCGGACCGGGACTCGGACCCGGATTTCCCGCTTATCGCGTGCGGTCGCCTTACCATGTGGCTATCCGTGCACGACTCACGGCCAGACCCAAACTCCTGTATGTCGTCAACCATGCGTCCACTACCTGACTCGTACATCTATTATGTATATTCCCATACAGGCGAGACATGCCTGATGCATGTCCAAAGAAACAGTGCATCGTATTCAGAATAACACAGGCACAGCAATATAGCATTTACCTCCCGATACTGGGCTAGCGACTTTCAAGTACAACATCTGACCTGTACGGGAATATACATAATGGATGTGTGAATAAAGGTCGGTGAGCATGCAGGCCCTCCCAGTAAGGTGGCGTAAGACATTAGCATTGAATGGAGATTGTGTAGAAAAATAGCTCAAAGAGTGGGGAATGATATGGACGGTGTATTGGAATGCTGAATAAAACCAGCTTTCAAAAAAAAAAAAAAAGTGCTGCATTACTTATTGAACGCCACCGGGTACATACGGTGATGAAACTAGAAAGTGTTACATCCTGACCATCTTAAACAAACTGAGGCTCCTCTCCGAAGATACAGTTCAAAGCTGTACCCTCAGTTGGTAAAATCACAGCGACGGTCTTCTGGGACTATAGGGGTTAACTTGTTTGATGTCCTCCTTCATGGTGCAACTATCAACTCTGGAGTGTATTGTGCTACCCCCAGGAAATAAAGAAACGACTTCAGCATGTTCGTCAGCACAAAAATGCAAACAAACTTCGCCTTGACCATGACAATGCAATGCCTAACACAAGTCTGCGCACCCAAGAGAAGGTCACAAAAGTTTACTAGATGTTCATCCTCATCCACTCTACAGTCCGGATCTCGCACCAGCTGGCTTCCATCTGTTTGACCCAATAGAGGATACATTCGGCGGTAAGCAGTACATGCATGTTGGGAAGGTTATTGATGAAGCAAGAGTTTGGCACCGATATCGACCAGCAGATTGGTACCATGTGAACATACAGGACCTCCAATTAAGGTGACATAAGATCGTCTCACTGACCGGAGATTATGTTGAAAAACACAGTTTTGTATCCGAAAGAGTGGGGGATAATGTGAAGTATTGCAATACTGGAGCCCCCAAGGGCTCGGCATTCATTTTCTGGGTACGGGTTTGGTGACCTGGGGTTCCTGAGCTGGGGACTGGTAAGCGCCGCCAGTCGCCTGTCACTGTAAGCTCTGGGCATGCTTCAGCGACCACTGTGCGGCATGGTGGTGGAACGTTGTGTGTCTCAGGGAATGGGGGTCTTGGCCTGACTGCCCAGATCGCGAGGATGGAATAAACCTCTATAAAAAAAAAAAAAACTCAATCTCAAGGTGTGCTGCGCACTGATGAGATGCATGGCTGTTGAGGTGGAACAGTTGTTAGCGGGCTACCTCTGGGGCACCTGCCGCACCTCAGTTGTGTAACGCTTTCCTGGGAGCGTAGGGGTCTGTCTAGGTGGACTTCTAGTTCCCTAGCTGCTCATGGGACCGAGATGGATCCTCCGAAATCTTCTTTGCCTCCTCCCAGCGAAAAGGGTGGGGCCATTGGTAGGTTCCTACACCAACAAGAGGGTACGCGTAGCCAGTCCTCCTGACTCAGCAGCGAAATCTGAGAGTATTGTGACTAGTAACAGAACACATACTGGAGGTCACAATGAGTTTTTAGTAGTTAAAAGGAAAGAGGGCAGCTTCGAGAAAGTTTCCCATTTATATATTCAAAAAGGGCTGGAGGGCATTACTGGCAGTTTGAAGTTTGTTAAGCGATTGCGTATTCGTATGCTGTTGGTGGAAACTGCTAGTTCCCAACAATCTAAGAATCTCCAGAACGCACACTCCCTTGGGGAATATGCCATCGAAACTGAGCTGCACACCACCTTGAATTACAGCAGAGGTGTTGTGACATGCTGGTATCCGGCGGACACTCCCAAAGAGGAACTGAAAGATGAGTGGGCTCCAGCAGGAATAGTTGACAAGCAAAATCTCATGGCGAGCGTGGATGGGGTTCTTGTTAAGTCTGACTCCTTTATCGTGATGTTTAATAGCACAAAAGTCTGTGAACATATTAAGGCAGGTTTCCTTCACTTAAGTGTGCGGCCTTATGTACCAAACCCAATGCGGCGTTTCAAATGCCGGCACTTTGGGCATACTACTTTTGGGTGTCTTGGAAAAGCTACTTGTGGCAAGTGTGGTCTGGCTGCCCATGAAGGTGTCCATTGTTTGTGTCCATTGAAGTGTGTGAATTGTTCTGGACATCACCACATCTGGAGTCGGGACTGCAGAGTGTATGTGGAAGAACGGAAGATACAGGAGCTTAAAACTACTAAGTGCATCCCCCATAATGAGGCAAAAAAGCTCTATAAAGCCATGCTGCCCCCGTGTTTTGCTACCTCCCTCACTTTAGTTGTTAAACAGCCCACACGGAAAGCTGACGCTGCTACACAAACGTAGGCTGCTAGTGTTGGCACTAGTACCTGCATGTGTCCCTGCACTTAGGCTGCTCCAGTCGTTTCTAAGCCTGTCCCTCCCCCAAGAACTTAAGAAAAAGCTGTGGTTGCTGACATTTTAGAGCTCCATGCCCCTCCAAAGGTTCCGTCTGGCATGCTGTCCAATGTTGCCACACCCACAACCATAGTTGTGGCTGCAAAGTCTACCCAGGGAAAAAATCCAAGGCAAAACGTCAAACGCTTGTGAAATCAGGCAGAAAATAACCTGACGATGTCGACATCGAGCTCTCTGACGTCTCTGTCAATTTCTCTTTAGAGTCTATGGAGCTTGATGTCGGATGGGGGAAACATCTCGCTCCAAAACTGAGCCTCCACGCATTGTGGGCTCCCCTTCCCGTTAGAAAGTCAGGATAAAAGTACTACCTCCCCCCCCCCCCCCCCCCCGCCCCCGAGGGATGGCTCCCATTATACAGTGTAACATGGATGGAGTCAGGACGCACGTGGAGGAACTGAAACTCCTAGTGCAGCAATGCCCTCTATGCTTGTGTTTGCAGGAAACACATTTCAAAGCATCTGATGCCCCTGCACTGCGGGGCTGTACTCTATATCGCAAGGATGACCTGACTGGGGAAAGACCTAAAGGAGGGGTTGCTGTGTTTGTCAGTAATGGGCACCACTCCTCTGCAGTTGAAATTCATTCACGTCGGAGGCTTACAGTTTTCTCCCTTTATTTACTCCCTCTGACTGCAGTCGACTTTGAGGCTCTTACAGATCTTCTGGAACAACTCCCCTGATCGTCTCTCCTCCTGGGCGATTGCCCATCATGTCCTGTGGGACTCACCCTCTACTTGCGCTCAGTGTCGAGTTTTGGAGAGCCTCCTGACATCTCAAGTGTTGTGCATCCTCAACACTGGTACTCTGACTCATTTCTCTGGTGCTATTGGGTCATTCTCAGCCATCGACCTATCTCTCTGCTCTCCAGCTCTCGCTGACTCTGTTCACTGGGAGGTCATTGACGACCTGCATTTCAGCAATCACTTCCCCATCCGCATTCACCTTTTGGATGGTGTGTTGCTGGAACAGAAACCGCCAACATGGATGATTGGCAGGGCTAACTAATTGCTGTTCAGTCGATTGGCTGTCTTTGAACGCCATAACAGCGTCCAGGAATGGGTGGATCAAATCACACATGTGGTCCATCATGCTGCTGACCTGTCCAAACCAAAGTCTTTCAGCCCTCGTAAGTGACAACCAGTACCTTGGTGGACAGAAGAGTGCCAATCAGCCATCCAGTGCAGGTGTGCAGCTCTTAGTTTAAATGCCCCCCAACAGCGGACAATCTCACTGCCTTTCCAATCCTGAGAGCCAAGGCTCACTGTGCCATTAAAGAGAGCAAACAACCGTCATGGCAGGAGTTCCTAGATTCCATCAACCATTCCACTTGCCCCCAAAAGTATGGGAAGCCATCCAGAGAATTTCTGGTACATGCAGCCGATTACCGATAGCAGCAGTGCTGAAACAGGAGGCTTCCAAACGACACACAGAGACATTACTCAGATGCTGCCCGAGCATTTTGCGCAAAATACTGCTAATGCAAGCCAGGGTCCTGTGTTTCGTCACTAACATGCAACTGTAGAAAGGGAAAAGTTAGACTTCAGGTCCAACTATTCTGAGGCCTACAACTCCCCTTTCTCCATGTGGGAGCTCGAATCAGCACTGAATGAGACTTCTGACAATGCACCCAGTCCCAACCACATCCGGTACTGCATGTTACGACATCTGCCAGCGGCGGCGAAAAAAATCCTTCTCGAATGTTTTAATCTAATATGGCAGACAGGCGTCTTCCCTAACTTGTGGAGGGAGGCAATACTCATCCCTCTCCTCAAACTAGGAAAGGACTGCACATGCCCCAGTAGTTATCGACGTATCACCTTGACGAGATGTGTTGGAAAGACCCTGGAACAGATGGTTAATCGTCGTCTGGTCTGGCTGTTAGAGACCAGGCAACTCCTTAGCTGCTCTCAGTGTGGATTCCGAAAATTTCGGTCCACAGTTGACAACCTGATCCTCCTCGAAGCGGTTATTCAGCAGGCTGTCCTCCGTCAGCATCACTGTATCAGCATATTCCTTGATACCAGTAAGGCATACGATACTACTTGGAGACATTGTATTCTCACACAACTGCATCAATGCAGCTTTCGTTTGGTGTTTCCTATCTCAGCAGTTTTTTCGGACCCGAGTTGGTGACACACTGATCGATATGAGCAGGAGAATGGAGTCCATCAGGGCAGTGTTCTAAGTGTTACCCATTACCATAGCCATCAACAGTACAACATCTACGGTAAGGAGTCCAGTACAGTGCTCCTTACTTGTGGACAATTTTGCTGTTTTCTGTTCCTCCTCCAGTGTTACAACAGTGAGCTGTCAGTTGCAACTTACAGTGCGGTGGTTAGAGGAGTGGGCTGCAAAGATGGGTTTTCAGTTTTCTGCCGATAGGTGTGTGTATGTTCATTTTAATCGTTCTTGTCGTCCTTTTAATTTGCCTTTCTTGCAAATGGGGGACACTACGCTACATTTTAGAGGTTCAGTGCTGTTTCTGAGCCCCATTTTTGACTCCAGATTGTCGTGGCTGCCACACATGAGAGACTTCCAAGCCAGAACCCTGAAGGCACTGAATGTCCTCAAGTGCCTCAGCCACAGGTCTTGGGGAGCGGTCAGGGCGCGTCTCCTCCAGTTTTACTGGGCTTTTGTGCGTTCATGGCTGAACTACTGGTGCACAGTGTATGGTTCAGTGAGGCCCTCTTACTTCCAGATCCTTAACGCTGTTCACCCTGCAGGTATTCGACTGGGCACGGGTGCTTATCAGGCTAGTCCCATTCCCAGTCTCTGTGCTGAGGCTGGGGAACCACCACTTACCATCTGGAAGCTCCTGCTGGTGCGCCAGGCTTGTAAGTTTCTTGCAGCTCCAACCACACCCATTCACCATATTGTTGCTCATCCGTCTCTGGAGTGTCTTTTTTTCCCATGGCGCTGAGCCACAATGCCGTTTGGGATCCGCATGCAACGTGTGCTGGGGTCCCACGGAGTGGAGCCCGTACAACCCGAAATCCAGGGTTTTAACTGCCTGCCACCCTGGTTACTGGAGAGGCCCAGACTGATATTAGATTTGGTGCAGTACAAGGGAGAGTTCTCCCCTGCCCCGTTTTTAATGACACATTATCTGCCATTTTATCTGAGCACCACGACTATGTAGCTGTTTTTACGGATGAGTCGAAACGGGGTTGCTCTGTTGTCTTTCCAGATCATGTCCTCAATGTCCTACTTCCTCAAGCGTTTACTGTCTTTGATGCAGAATTGTCTGCGATCTTGTGGACACTGGAGCAGAAGAAACGTTATTCCTGTCCTAATTTTCTTGTCTGTTCCGACTCACTAAGTGCCCTTCACTCACTGCAACGTTTGTATCCCACAGATAAAATACTCCAGACCATGCAGGATGCCCTCCCCCAACTAAAACGACTTGGGAAGGAGGTGGCTTTCTGCTGGGTTCCAGGGCACGTCAGCATTGCTGGGAACGAAAGGGCAGATCTCACAGCCAACGAGGTGTGTCTCGACCCTCAAGTCTTTCATTGTGCCATCTCGCTGCACGCACTCACCTTGCTGTTGAGTTCACGAGTCATGCGCCGGTGGGAGGATGAGTGGCTGGAAATGACTGACAATAAGCTCCGTTTAGTCAAGCCCACAACGCGTGTGGTGTACTTTCTTCCAGCCTCTTAGACAGGACGAGGTTCTCCTCACTCGGCTTCGGATAGGCCACAGTCCTATGACGCATGGCTTCCTGCTCCGGCGAGAGGACCCTCCAATGTGTGGTGCTTGTGGTGTCCAGGTCACTGTGCGCCACATTTTATTGGATTGCGTTTTATTTTCTGACCAGCGGGCCGCGGCTGACTTGTCGCCGGATCTGCCGTCCCTTTTAGGAAATACTCAAACGAATGTGGTTAAAGTTTTAAAGTTCTGTGACTTGTCCAATGTTTTTACGAAGATTTTCGGGAGAGAGTCTTAATTTGTTCACAGGGTGACTGATTCGCCCATATTTTATGTAAGTGGCCAGCCAGTGACAATTTACTGTGGCATCCTTGACGCTCCTTTCTCGTTTTCCTTACGTTTTATTTTCTTATAGAGCATTTTTCTTCTTTTCTCTCTTTCTTTGCGTATATATTTCCATTTTACCAAGTTTGCCCACATTTGTTTCTTTTAATGTGTGTGAGGGCGCTGATGACCTCGACGTTGAGCGCCCATAATCCCCAACACACACACACACACACGCACACTGCAATACTGAATAAAGCTATCCTTCTTTCACAAAAAAAAAAAAAAATACTTATTGATCGTCCCTCGTACATTGTTTTAATGCAATATTTTAATCTGTTTATATCACTGGTTAGTGCAGAGATTTTGCCTTTGGTTAGGCTACGATCTCAATGACCGTCGCGCCCCCCTCCCTCCGCCGTCCCGGATTCGCGCCTAACCTGTACGTAAGACTAGCACTCTGCACTAGTTGTCTCGAGTTTTCTGTCGTTCCCTCCACCGAGTCAGGTGGCGCGGTGGTTAGCACACTGGACTCGCATTCGGGTAGACGATGGTTCAAATCCGCATCATACCATCCAGATTTAGGTTTCTCGTGATTTTCCTAAATCGCTCCAGGCAAATGCCGGAATGGTTCCTTTGAAAGGGCGTGGCCGAATTCCTTCCTCTCTCCACCATAAATCATCATCATCATCACTGACACAATCCGAGCTTCCGTTTCGTCTCTAATGACCTCGACATTGAGGACGTTAAACCCAGTATTCCTTCCTTCCGATCCCTCCAGTGTAAATGATCGTTCACACGTACAAAAAGTGCTTGTGATCATTGGTGGATCGTCTGCGAATGCTCGTTCGCTTGTGTTCGCGCAAATTCTCTCCGCTGTAAAAGGGGCTTAGAAGAGCTTTTTAAGCTCCTAACCTTGCGAGGTAAATTAAGAAGCAAATAAAGAAAGCGAGCTTGTGTGGCAGTACGACAGAGGGAGACACCAGTTGAAGGCTTCATATGCAGGCGGAAGAATTGGGCGGAAGGGGGGGGGGGTTTGTCTGGGAGGGGGAGGAAGGCGGGTCAGTAGGAACCGGTGCGGGCATGGGCATCAGTCGGCGCTGCACAGGCAACGTGTACGGAGGCGATAAGCGGCGGTCGTCGTCGCGCTCAGCACACACAGGTAGGTTGCGTGTGGCTACACTGCAGGAATACGAGGGCAGCAGCGGCCTCTGCGGTCCAGGGGTAGCTGGCGCCACTACCCTCTAGGTCAGAGGTCGTGGCTCTTTCCATCCGTGTTTCATCTCGTACGTGTGATGCTTCGCACCTTGCAGATAGGCACACCAGACAAAAAATTACTCACCCCTAGGAGACATCACGCTAATTCCTTCCAACAGCTCCTCTAGCCTTGATAGTGACGCCAAATCTTCAAGCAAGGGAATGCACGATTTTCTTCTGGTATCCCATATCAAGGTAAACGCCGCACAGATACCAAATTGCACGGATGTTGATAGATGCGTTTCAAATGGTTCTAGGTGTTTGACATGCGATTAAGATCTGTTGATTTATTGGGTCAGTCGTGTATGCGATAGGTTGCCCTGAGTGTTCGTCAAATCAGAAACGTATCTGCGCAGTCCTGTGAATATGGCCGCTGTCATCTTAGAACACGAATGTGTGCACACGTACTCATCACGAAGATGTTCAAGAAAGGTCAATCAGTGGAAAATGCTCCTATTGGAACACAAAAAATGTGAACATGTTCCTGTTTTGTATCTCATTCCTTCCTTTCTACCACTCCTGTCTCTTCTCACTGTCGCTATCCCTCTTTTACAGTTGTCATTGTCATACATTCTGTCTCTCGTTACCACTAGCTCTCACCTATTTCCATTTCTACTCTCTTTATTCCTCCCCTCCCCTCCCCCCCCCCCCCCAGCGCCCCCTTCCCACCTAGTCACCGAGCGAGGTGGCGCAGTGGTTAGCACACTGGACTCGCATTCGGGAGGACGACGGTTCAATCCCGCGTCCAGCCATCCTGATTTAGGTTTTCTGTGATTTCCCTAGATCACTCCAGGCAAATGCCGGGATGGTTCCTTTGAAAGGGCACGGCCGACTTCCTTCCCCATCATTCCATAATCCGAGCTTGTGCTCCGTCTCTAATGACCTCATTGTCGACGGGACGTTAAACACCAATATCCTCCTCCTCCACCTAGTAGCACTGTCTCCCTCACCCTATTCTGTCACTGTCGACTATATTCTATTGCCACCGTGTCCTTCTCTTTCTTTCACACTCCTTCGCTCTTTCTATAACACAACCACCGTGTACTATTTTCCAGTATTTATTACTCTTCCGTATCTTTGCCGCCGGCACTATCTTCTTCTGTCTCAGTACAAAAAGCACGAATATGTTCGCGTGCCAAAATTTTTGGGAAATTTTTTAAAGGTGCTGAGGAAGGTGTAATAAAGCAACTACTACACTACTTTCCGATCAGCGTCTTTTAAATAAACAGTAACATATTCATTCGCATTTTTTGTGTTGCGATAGGAGATTTTACGGCTGGTTCCCTTCTTTTTCGTCTTGCAGCAAGACATGTAACCCATATGGAAAACAATATATTCCTCAGTAAAATTTAGACAGTTTATTTATATGAAACTGAAATAACGCAAAACTAATTTTGCACTTGAGATCGGATTTTAGGTGCAAAAAAAATTCGCATGGACTTCAATACTACAACATGGGATTCCCAGATGACAACGGAGATGTTTTACAGCGTATTTCTCCTTGCTACATCACTTTGTAAACTACATTTTCGCCTCGCTCCGTATTTTACGTGCGTATTCTACGTGAACAAGTAGAATAAATTTGAACTTGTGTATCTCGGAGATGGATGAATATATGAAGAAACTTTTCAAGGGTGTTCGAGATAGGGATCTTAGGAACAGAGCGTAAAAATTGAAGGCATTTGCTATGAACAGCGGTCTTGGAATCCTCGGCTGGGTTTTGTCCGCTGGTGACAGCGAAAATATAGTAAAAAAAACCTTTTTGTGTGATTTTCTGAGAAACTGCCGATGAACTAACCGTACCTCCTTTAGTCTCATCAAGCCCACCGTAGACCCCATAAAATACAAAAAGAACCAACGGATTTGCTCCATTTGCGTAAGCAGGAGAAAGTCAGTAATATTCATACTTTGTGCTGTAGGACAGTAACACTAAGACGATCCTTCTGTTAGGTACACAAATGGCCCCTAGTCCGAGGGCTATCCAAAACACTAGATCCTACCTTTTAATCCCCAAGAGAACTCGAGGTATGAGCGTCGGAAAATGCAGTTTTATGCGCAGCGTTTTGGAGCATATTAGGTGAATGCTGTCACATGCATACCGCTACATGGACGCCAAAAATGTTGAAATAAACATCCTAGTTCACGTCTGATTGAATAGATTTGCTCATGGCACGAAAAATATCCTCAAAACATCACACAAACGCATTCCACCTGAACTATAGTCCGTTCATCATAAGAACAAACCTGATGTAAACATTGCACTATGTATTCTTCCGCGTTTGCTGGAGCCTCATTGGGTTTCCATTTCACGTGGGACTGCACACACGCTGTCTCGAGTACTGTCAAGTACGATAATAAGGGTCGTTTTGTGCTGTGCGTCACGAGTACATCGACTTAGCGATAATACGGGACAACAGTTTTACCGCCGCACTGGCCGGTCAGTTCGTACAGCTAGCCTGCAGTGTCGTGGCCAGATGCAGTTCATACGCAAAAAAGAGACGAGCAGAGGAGCAATACAGCTTCGAATGTCATTTAAATTTCAAGCAGAATGAAATAATACACTGCAAATCTCCCACAATGCGCTCCTTAGACGACTAGACGAAAACCGTAACACGTTATCGTTTTTAGCTAACGTACTATTTTAATTAAAAACAAGAATGATGTAAATTCCTGACATAACCACAGAGTAATTTTTCTGCATAAGCTATGTGTAACGTATTGAAGAATTTCACCATATAGTGAAACCACTTAAGTATTACTTACAGTCAGTCGTCTGGTAATCTCTTAGCTCCTTCCTTATCCGAATCCGAGAAATACATTTCAGTTCTGGAAGTGTCACCTGCTACGTTGATAACGAGCCTGTCAATAACAGAATCCACGAAGCCAGCCAGGCGCAGCATTTTCTCTTCTTATTTTATGACGAGCCGCTCTATATCCCGCCAGCGTTCGGCAATGAAGTCTGAAAAAGCTGCGTGCCTTAGTTCCAGCACGTCTGGCAGCTTAACAGTCTTGTTACTTCTCGGGCCGAATCCCGCAATTCTGTTGGGTTCATATTGTAATGGTACAGTATCAAATGCAAAAAAGCAGCGTTTGTATGATGTGATCGATACTGTGAATAGGACTGTTTTTCATGTTTTTACGGTACCTCTGTGGTATAAAACGATGGACATATTCCAAATAAAGAGGATTTGGTTTATTTTTGCCTCAAAAATTAAATTATTATGTTTTCTTAATTTAAAAAACTTTTATGAACAGTCTTTCATAAAACATAGGTAATTAAGAATATGTATTTGAAATGGAAACAGGAATTTCGCGCCCAACATGTAATTAGAAACAAGTAGACGTGCATTATTCATAAAAAATGATGATGAGTTTTATAATTACGAGATGTAGGTATTTCAAATTGAACGAGAAAAAAATGATAATGGGGTGATTTGAACCAACGCACAAACAACGACTGTAGAGTCACAGTCCGTTACTCTACCGGCTGTGGTGCACATAAAATGTATTCGTGTTTATTATCTACATTGTATACAACGCCGGGAAGACTTCAAAGCCGATTATCTCTGTAAATTTTTGAAAAACGTCAAGAACAACTGATTTCTCGGCACTTTCTAACCGCGTTCCACAAGTGTGTTTCACTACGGAATAAAAGCAGCGTCAGCCATGCCCGAGGCAGGATTCGAACCTGCGACCGTAGCGGTCGCGCGGTTCCAGACTGTAGCGCCTAGAACCGCTCGGCCACTCCGGCCGGCTGAATAACTGGTATTTTTCGGAAGTGTTTGCTCATAACCGAATAAAAAAATCGAAATATCAATTTGCCATAGCAGCAGTACTAAGATTTTTCGTTTTGAAATAAACCTTTCTTAAAAATGAGCAATTTTTATTTGTATTTTAACTGCTAATGAGGCCAGTGTTGTTTGCGTTTTAAGATTTTATGTGGTGTCCGGAATTCTTCACAAAATATCGGGTGTGAGATTTTAATGTGTCACAGGGGGCCTGGGTCACTTATTATTTGTAAGTAGCCATCCGGCCGCAGTTATCTAAACCTTTAACCGTGTTTTTACAGTTATCTTACCCATGGCTTTATCTAGCTATTCTGCTGTGTGTCTTTGGGATTTTATTACGGGCTTTTCTGAAGCTACCTTATTGGAGTTGCATTGCGATTCTTGTGGGGGGGGGGGGGCGGATGAAACATGATTTTCGATTTTATTGAACTCTTTTCGTAGATTTTCACCATGTTCATTGATGATGATGAAGTCCCATACTCCTTGACAGAGCGTAGGGGAACGATGCGGGAGACCCGCACCGCCGTACTAGGCAAGGTCCTAGTGGAGGTGGTTTGCCGTTGCCTTCCTCCGACCGTAATGGGGATGAATGATGATGATGAAGACGACACAACAACACTCAGTCATCTCGAGGCAGGTGAAAATCCCTGACCCCCACCGGGAATCTAACCCATGACCCCATGCTCAGGAAGCGAGAACACTACCACGAGACCACGAGCTGCAGACTCCATGTTCATATCATTAAAGCAAGGGCGCTGATGACCTTACTGTTTAGTGCCCTCAACTATAAGTCATTATCATCATCATCATCATCATAAAATCTACATTGGTTTGAAATATTGCATTATTGTAGAAAATGGGAAAAACGATCAGTGCTCTTTTCATAACAATCCCTGCAGAAACAAGCAACCAACACGTGGCATAAGAATCATTGCTGAGACAATAACGTCCTTGTTGCCATGTGTTGTGGCTTAATATACGCACATAAGAGTCCGCGCAGAACACGGTGGCCGGTAAATGCGCTGACGTCAAGGGTGCGTGTGGGGATGGCGGTAGCGGTAGGACTTCTGGACGGCGTTGTAGGGGAAATGCGAAGCGCTGGAAGGGAAGAGTCGTTCTAAACTGAAGCCTACGCTCACATTTATTGTAAATATTAAGTGGGGACCTTCACGTCACACTGGCATGGCGACCATTAAAAAAGAACTGACTTCTCTGCTTTGGTTAGTCTCTAAAAAGAATATCGCCGAAAATGCAGAGATTTATTTTCGCCTGGCTCGTTAAACATTCATAACTCTCAGAGAATTATGAGTAAAACCTACACATTTTTCTAGTTCCTATGTTAGAATTTGCTTCTTTTGCCAAAACACAGCGGAGCTTACACAGTCTCACGTTACTAACATGTTGTGCAGACACTATTGCAAGAGAATTCTGAATCAGTGGTTTCTTAAGTTTATTAAGTGAGGAAATGAGGATAAGTGAAATCAGTGGCTTATGAAAAAGCACATCCCTGATTACAAAAAACGTGTAGTGTCTTCGCTTATGTTGTTCCAAAACCCATAGCGTTTATGGTTCCACCAGCTATCGATGGAGACTTGCCCCACTTGGTCTGTAAGGTAGTTCCTTGCTGTCGTCGCCGGACGATCGTTGTATTGCAGAATGGCACCATCCAAACCTGGAAATACCTTTTCGAAGTGACGTAGCAAAGTTGTTCAATGTTTCATTTACTTTAAAATATTAAAGAGTTCTCTGCCTTTTCTATGAAATAGTTAAAGAGAGAGGAAATTATGGTAACAGTAATAAAGTAAAAGCTTAGCAACAATACACCTTTATCCGCTTGAAGCCCTTGAAAACGGACAAATTGAGACGAAAAACAGAGTTCTTCCGCCCGCGTTTTCGCCCTTTAGCATTGACCATTCGTAAGGCCCAGATGATGATCTGTGGTTACATGATGATCTTTGAGCACACGCGATTTTTTTGTAGCATTGAACTACCGATCACTTCTCGAGAAAAGCAGCGAACGGTAGAACAACTAAGTTTTCTTTTATTTTCCTATTTAATTTAATGTTTTGAATCTATGTGTCTTGAAACTGAGAAAGTCAGAATTTTCCAGTCTCCATTCGATTTATACGTTTACTACAGGAAATAGTATGAATTAAAAACAGAAACTGGTTATATCATAAACCGGTTATTCTGAACGGTTTTAAAAGGCACATTAAACTAGCGTAAAAAAAAAAACCAAACAAACGATATGCCCGAAAACCGGTTGACTGAGCGACAAACGCCATCCCTACAACAAACCCGGTCACACCATTCACACAGCGCGGTCATGGGCACGTCCAGACACGACAGCTTCTCCCTAACATTCTGCCCCGTCTCCCCTACGAGTCCCCTTACTGCGCAGATTCCGTACAACCGACTGGCACCCACACACCGCTTCACTACCGTGACGTACGCTTGCGGTGGATGGTCAGATGATCACCTGGTACAAGTTCTGCACCAGCTACAGCGCCGCAGAGCGACCAGTGTGGTCTTTTAAGGAGGTTACAGATAATTTGTCCGGTGAGGTAATTAAAGAATTGAGAGGTGGTACAGTTATTTGACAGTCGTTTAAAGTTTTGTAATTTCTTTTTGGAACAATTTTGTTAACACAATTTCTCCTTGTGTACGACCTCTGGAAGCATAGCCCAATACCTATTATGTCCAATGGATGTCTGGACACTGATGATGGGAGTTGGGACTAATATTTGCAGAAGGTACGCCAGTGTACAGATATTCTTGACCGGACTGTCTATCGTTTTCTTCCAGACAGTCACCGTGTCTTCTTCTTGCAAGGAGGCGAACAGTGTGCCGCTGTTGTGTGTGGCGACGAGTAGTGTGCAAGGCCTGCTGTAGCCACAACATCCGCCTTCCGGACTGCCTCTTCGTCCTCCACCAGCACATATCCTGAACGTATTTCCTCCTTTCTGCAGGCGGCAGTGAGCTCTTAGTGTCTCTACTTAAATAAACAAAAAATAAATGCTATGGAGATAGTAGGTACTTGATTTCCTGTGAAATACTTAGCAGGGCCGGTTTAATACACTGTCTCCCATGGCATACTTGGGACCATTCCATTTTTTGCGTTTTATGTTTTATTTTACTCTAAAATCAGATGAAAGTATTTCCGTTTTGTACATTACAGTTATTTGTGTACATTACCTATCACTCATTTGGCGGCAGCGTAAATATATCAGGTGTTGTGACTTGGCAAGACAGCCAAGCCACTTTGAGGTGAAGCCGAAAGGCACGCGTTAAAGCTCACGCAGGCTGGCGTGAGGTCTGGACAAGGTCTTAAGACTAGCAAAAAAGGTACGTAGCTTCTGGAATACTTAACTTTAATCCATAATTGGTGAACATCGGTCTGACGGTACATGCATCACAAGATAAATAACAAAGGATAATGGCGCCTTGCTAGGTAGTAGCAAATGACGTAACTGAAGGCTATGCTAACTATTGTCTCGGCAAATGAGAGCGTAATTTGTCAGTGAACCATCGCTAGCAAAGTCGGCTGTACAACTGGGGCGAGTGCTAGGAAGTCTCTCTAGACCTGCCGTGTGGCGGCGCTCGGTCTGCAATCACTGACAGTGGCGACACGCGGGTCCGACGTATACTAACGGACCGCGGCCGATTTAAAGGCTACCACCTAGCAAGTGTGGTGTCTGGCGGTGACACCACATCAGGGAGTCATACTCGCATTCTATGTGGCTAATAATATTCTTGGTCGTCGTCCAATCCATATTATTATATGTGTACAGTCCTTTTATTGTTCTCCTTCATTGGTGCATGGTCTTCATCACCGGGTACTACTGAGAAGCAAGAAAATGTCTCACAGAAGTTATGAGGATGGGCAGATGTGTATGCAGAAGCTTTCAGATGAAGTTATTGAGACTGGTGGAGATACTGCATCATTATTTAGTGTAAGATGAATTTTTACCAGTCGAATCTGCAAGTGAAGCTGGAAGAGGACACGGGAACAGCCAGAAGTAGGTGTACAGTGTGATAAGTATACAGTGTGATACGAAAATCTGTGTGTTGCAAGGGAATGTAAGGATTGGGGCTCATACTTTTCTGTAGAATCTTTTTTCGTAAAGCACAGCACATACAAGACTTAGAGGTAGAAGGCGCCATTATTATCGATTTTTTTCAGTTTGATTTTTGTTACAGCTTCAACTGGGGAACGTAATTAAAAATTATATGTAATTTATCTTGCGCAGTGTGAGTAGTACGTAAAAGTAAATAATAAATAAGTAACAAAAAAGAAGGAAAGTACAAGAAGACTTAGCCAGGTGCTTACGGATGCCTTTCATTTTTCTTGAGCTCTTGAAAATGGTAGGCCACGAACATTTGTTACTGGGACCGTGATCCGCTGTAACACCGAGTCACAGCATTCTGTTATGAGGTGCCACGCGACCACGGAACTTTAGACAGAAACATGCACATGCGTTGTATTTACTTTCCGAGTCAAAAAGAAGAAATTTTTGTGAGCTGCTTTTAACTCACGTGGCAGTCGAAGTGTTAAGGCCCAAGCGACGCAAGCGGCCGCTCGGGGCGCCAGGGAGCGCCAAGTGCAAAATTTGTATGTGGGATCTATCGTGATTTGTAGCGGGGGTGAAACTGTACGGTATCACATGCAAACACGTTCGAGCAAACAAGGGTCCGAAAACGAGCTATTTGCGACATAACTGTAAATCTGTTTTTACGGGGCTTCTCTGATGTCAATATGAAATACAGTATTGTCCTAGTTATTATAGCCGGCCGCTGTAGCCGAGCGGTTCTAGGCGCTTCAGTCAGGAACCGCGCTGCTGCTATGGTCGCAGGTTCGAATCCTGCCCCGGCCGTGGATGTGTGTGATGTCCTTAGGTTAGTTAGGTTTAAGTAGTTCTAAGTCTAGGGGACTGATGACCTTAGATGTTAAGTCTCACAGTGATTAGAGCCATTTGAACCTAGTTATTATAAATGTAACTGAAATGAAATCTTTTCGATTAAGCACCCATCTAATTGACCTCAAATTTCACCCATGGTCTACGTTCACAAGAAATGCAATACTGCTTCAGTATGTGACACATGAAATGAAATGGGGGAAAAAAATGAAATGATCGTATGACATTGATGGCATCGTCCTTCTCCCCTCCCCACTCCCGCTGGGGGAGTTCGGCAGCAGAGTTGCAAGCCTTATTTCAGGTGACGCCACATTGGGCGACTTGCCTGTTGATGATAATGATGAATCTCCGACCCGGCCGGGAATCTAACCCGAGCCTCTGCGGGACAGTCAGATACGCTGGCCACTCAGCTAAGGGGGTGGACTCGTGATGTGTTACAGTTTGTGTTCCACGTGTCTCCCTCACATGACTTTATTAGCAGGATATTTATCTTTTGCATAACTCATATATCTGCGTTTATCTTTTCATCGTGAACTTTTGACCATGTTTATCGTCAGTTCTTAACTACTTTCGTGGCAAATGTCATTAAATTTAACTATTTATTGATGAGTTTTCTTCACATTTAACATACGACTGGCACAGTTAAACAATGTCTAATGTTTAACACATCAAAGTGAAATCAGAAGATTTTCTTGTAATTTTGGCCCCTCTTTTTCCGATAGAAAATGAGATAATTTCTAAATTATGAAAATAAAAAATTCCCTTCTAAACTAAAAAACATAACAAATTTTCTATTTTCATTCTTTCCACTCAGCTTAAGAGATAGGGAGTTCCAAGAGCGTGCATTTCTAGAAGAGTCAAGCAATATGGTTTCTCCTACTTACACCTCGTGCAAAGACCACGAGGTAAAAATAGAGAAATCTGATCTCACACGGAGGTTTACCGGCAATCATTCTTCCAGGAATCATTCCCGACGGGAACAGGAAAAAGCAGAAAGTGACACTGCTACACAAAGGTATTCTCCACCACACACCGTAAAGTAGCTTGCTGAGTACAGATATAGCTAGAGAACGTGCACAATGAGCGAAAACCTATTATGGGAGCTGAGATCCGCTAGTAAAAATCTCAGTTTTGGAATCGATATTGGAGTGCTTACCTCACCACGCAGAACTGGTATTGGGAAATCGGTTCACAGAAAACCTGATTCGAGAAACCATGTAAGGACGGTGAGATTTTTGTGAAGCTTGATAGCAGCGGATAATTTCAATTTATGATTAGGAAGTGGCTGACAGGTGTGAACATTAGAGAACGAGCAGATCAGTAAGTCCTGATTGCAACACACTCACATGAATTATTTGTAGAAAAACGGAACAAAACTGGTACATGTCGTTGTGGGCAAAGACCAGTTTGTGTCCCACCGAGATATAGGAACACTAGAACCAATACTGTGCCTAAGATCTATGTTAGCCAAAGAAACGCACACATTCGATATAGCATTTGTAGATATAGAGTAAGCTTTTGACCACGTTGATTGCGCTGCGCTCTCTGAAGTTCTGAAGGTAGCAGGGATTTAATACAGGAATTGAAAGTTTATTTACATCTTGTGATGAAACCAGACTGCAGTTCTAAAAGCCGAAGGACATGAAACGGAAGTTGTTGTAGTTGATAATGGAATGAAATAGAGTTGTAGAACATCGAACAAGCACTTAAGAAAACCTAGGAGCAATTTGGGAAGAGGATTAAATTTCGTGAAGTAGAAATAAAAACTTTGAGGTTTTGCCAACGTCGCTATTCTGTGAGAATGGAAAAAGACTTGGAGAAGCAGTCGAACTGAATGAACAGTGTTTTGAGAAGAAATTCTATGAGAAAGAAAAAAAAGGGAAGTGAAACAAAGATAATGGCATGTAGTCGAATTAAATCAGGTAATACCGAAAGAATTAGATTAGGAAATGACACTAAAAGTAGTAGATGAGTCTTGCTATTTAGGCAGAAAAATAAGTGAGTATGGAGGAAGTAGAGATGATGTAAAGTACGGACTGGCAATAGCAAGAAAAGCTTTTCAGAAAAAAGGGGAATCTGTTAACATGCAATGAAAATGTAAGTGAGGGGAAACATTTGCTGAAAGAATTTGCCTGCGCTGTGGCCTTGTACGTAAGTGAAACGTAGGTAGTAAAGAGTTCAAACGACTAAGGAATGTAATTTTTTGAGACGCAGTTCTACAGAAGAAGCCGAGAACTAGATGGGTAGATCAGGTAACTGATGAGCAAGTACTGAATCTAGAGTTGCGATCTGCCAAATACTGTGCCAAAGATCTACATTAGAAGATAACCAAAGAAACGCACACATTCGATATAGCATTTGTAGATTTAGAGTAAGCTTTTGACATTGTTACCTACGCAGCGCTCTCTGAAGTTCTGAAGGTAGTAGGGATTTAATACAGGAATTGAAATATTATTTACATCTTGTGCTGAAACGCTACATGAATGACGCAGTAAATAGCAAAATTACGGGTGGTATTGGTAGCAATGGTAGGGAAAGAAACACAAATGAATGTCTAAAAGAGAACTTGTCTTTATCTTTTTTTTGTTTTGCATATGATTAAAACTGTACATCGTTAAGTGTTAGTCCAATGTGTATTTTATATCATTACAAAATAGAAATTACACTTTATAAGCAATAAAAATTAGCTGATCGCCCAACTTCCACTTTTATGTAACCAAAGCAATTGGTTTCGATGCAAGTACAGTTTACATGCACAAACATAAAAAAATCAGTATAGTTATTGTTGTTATTTTGTACTCGGTAGAAAGTTCTTCATCATGGCCGGCCGTGGTGGCCGAGCGGTTCTAGCCGCTTCTGTCCGTAACCGCGCTGCTGCTACGGTCGCAGGTTCGAATCCTGCCTCGGGCATGGGTGTGTGTGATGTCCTTAGGTTAGTTAGGTTTAAGTAGTTCTAAGTTCTAGGGGACTGATGACCTCAGATGTTAAGTCCCATAGTGCTCAGAGCCATCTGAACCATCTTCATCATGATCAAAGGCAATAGTTTCCTGTTATCATTGATAAGTGCAAAAGTTGTTTATAAATAACGGAAACATGTTTTATATAACTCGACGAAGTATTGACATTTTTTTATGTTGTGCAGTGTTTTTTAACTTTGCCTTTTTGTAGGAAATTGCATTTTCTAGCGCTATATAATAAATCTGTATTGTTTTTTTTTATTACAACATCCCTCTGTTGCACGTAACAAATAAACAATTTTCAAATGAAACATTGACAGTTTTACTTTTGCCACAAATATTATTTTTTTGAAAGTAACAGACAGGAAGATAATTACGCGGAAGAAAAATGTTCCGTAGGTTACGTGGCTCGCTCAGTTTCTAGACGGTTCACCGCTTGGGTTTATATGAGAATCTAATAAGACAGGTCACATACGCAAACAAAGAGATCGAAGTGAAGTAACGCATAATACCTCGCTACACCTAACGATCGTAACTGACCAAAGCTGCGAGGGAATCTGCCGTAGTCTACGCTTACTAACGATGGTCTACTGTAGTTAACAACTCTAACTGAATCGGAAGGGGAAGAAACGAAATTCATGGCATTGATAAAAAGAAGGGATCGGTTTATAGGACACATGTGGAAGCATGAATAGTTAATTTAGTTATGGAGGGAAGTGTGTGTGTGCGTGTGTGTGTGTTTGGGGGAGGGGGAGCATTGTAGAGAGAGCAGGGCTTGGCTGCAGTAAGCAAGCAGTCTGAAGTGGACAGATGGAGAGGGTTGCGTGGAGAGCTGCGGTCTGAAAGCCGCCACAATACCGGCCGTGGCGCAGTAGGTTCCCCGGCGGTCGCCCGCACGCTGTGATACCGCTGGCGCCTGCCGTCCGCTTCCGGCGCTATCGCCGGGCGCACAGCACCTGCCGCCGCACACTTGTTCATTAGCCCCGGCCACATGCGTGTCCTCCCAACAACACGCGCACTTCGCTCTAGCACCAGTAGCAGGTCATCACTGGATTCTTGCCATCACTCGTCTACTAACTATATTTCAGTCGCACTGCGGTCTACATCCAAAACAAATCTTTTGAACGGTAGCAGTCTGGTTCACTGTGGAATGTTTATTAAATTGCCAATACTAAACTCTTTTAAGTAACAACAAATTAATATAACTTACAGAACTTAACAAATGGGTAAAAGAATGAGCTTTAAAAACAATAACGGCGGTTTGTCACCATAAAATCAAAGAACCTTTTACAATAGTGCTTTTAGATTTTACCCAGAGACAAAATCCAATGATAAGTTAACTTGGCAATACAACTTAAGATCATTTACAAAAATCTTTAAGAATAATAACGACACTTTGCACCATAAAATCGGAAAATATTAAGAGCAGTAATAAACTTAAAAAAATAATAATAGTGGCAACTTGGCTCCATAAAATTAGAGAAATTTCTTCTACAAGAACAAATTACAATGGTTCTTTAAATGATTTTACTCCACAGACCAAGATCCAATAATAAGTTAACTTGGCATTACAATTTAAAATCATTTATATAAAACAAAAACTTTGAGAAAGATAATGGCACTTGGCGCCATAAAATCAAAGACATGCAAAACACAACCAATAAATATAATATCATCATCAATCATCATCATCATCATCATCATCATCACCATTTAAGACTGATTATGCCTTTCAGCGTTCAGTCTGGAGCATGATCCCCTATTCAGTGCTAACATTGGTGCCTCTTCTGATGTTAAGCCTATTACTTCAAAATCATTCTTAACCGAATCCAGGTACCTTCTCCTTGGTCTGCCCCGACTCCTCCTACCCTCTACCGCTGAACCCAGAGTCTCTTGGGTAACCTTGCTTCTCCCATGCGTGTAACATGACCCCACCATCTAAGCCTGTTCGTCCTGACTGCTACATCTATAGCGTTCATTCCCAGTTTTTCTTTGATTTCCTCATTGTGGACACCCTCCTGCCATTGTTCCCATCTACTAGTACCTGCAATCATCCTAGCTACTTTCATATCCGTAACCTCAACCTTGTTGATAAGGTAACCTGAATCCACCCAGCTTTCGCTTCCATACAACAAAGTTGGTCGAAGGATTGAACGGTGCACAGATAACTTAGTCTTGGTACTGACTTCCTTCTTGCAGAAGAGAGTAGATCGTAGCTGAGCGCTCACTGCATTAGCTTTGCTACACCTCGCTTCCAGTTCTTTCACTATGTTGCCATCCTGTGAGAATATGCATCCTAAGTACTTGAAACCGTCCACCTGTTCTAACTTTGTTCCTGCTATTTGGCACTCAATCCGTTAATATCTCTTTCCCGCTGACATTACTTTCGTTTTGGAGATGCTAATCCTCATACCATAGTCCTTACATTTCTGATCTAGCTCTGAAATATTACTTTGCAAACTTTCAATCGAATCTGCCATCACAACTAAGTCATCCGCATATGCAAGACTGCTTATTTTGTGTTCACATATCTTAATCTCACCCAGCCAGTCTATTGTTTTCAACATGTGATCCATAAATAATATGAACAACAGTGGAGACAGGTTGCAGCCTTGTCTTACCCCTGAAACTACTATGAACCATGAACTCAATTTACCGTCAACTCTAACTGCTGCCTGACTATCCATGTAAAGACCTTTAATTGCTTGCAAAAGTTTGCCTCCTATTCCATAATCTCGTAGAACAGACAATAACTTCCTCCTAGGAACCCGGTCATATGTCTTTTCTAGATCTATAAAGCATAAATGTGGTGTCACCGCCAGACACCACACTTGCTAGGTGGTAGCTTAAATCGGCCGCGGTCCATTAGTACATGTCGGACCCGCGTGTCGCCACTGTCAGGATCGCAGACCGAGCGCCACCACAAGGCAGGTCTCCAGAGACTGACTAGCACTCGCCCCAGTTGTACGGACGACATTGCTAGCGACTACACGTACGAAGCCTTTCTCTCATTTTCCGAGAGAGAGTTAGAATAGCCTTCAGCTAAGTTAATGGCTACGACCTAGCAAGGCGCCATTTGTACCATTGCATGTATCTCAAGATAGTCTCACTTGTATCATCAAGAATGCTGTATACCAATGGACGATATAAAAGTTAAGTGTTCTAGTAGCTACGTTCTTTTCTTTATCACATTCATTACGAATCCTGTTCCAGACTTCGCGCCAGTCGGCGTGTGTGTACGTGTGCCCTTTCGGCTACCCGTCTCTGCGGACTGGCTGCCTTGTCAGTCCACTACAATAAAAATGGCTCTGAGCACTATGGGACATAACTTCTAAGGTCATCAGTCCCCTAGAACTCAGAACTACGTAAACCTAACTAACCTAAGGACATCACACACATCCATGCCCGAGGCAGGATTCGAACCTGCGACCGTAGCGGTCGCGCGGTTCCAGACTGTACTGCTTAGAACCGCTCGGCCACCCCGGCCGGCTATAAAGCATAGATACAATTCCCTGTTCCACTCATAACACTTCTCCATTATTTGATGGTCCTGACAACCTCTAAGAGGCCTAAACCCACACTGATTTTCATCCAATTGGTCCTCAACTAATACTCGCACTTTCCTTTCAACAATACCTGAGAAGATTTTACCCACTACGCTGATTAAAGAGCTACCTCTGTAGTTGTTACAATCTTTTCTGTTTCCATGTTTAAAGATTGGTGTGATTACTGCTTTCGTCCAGTCTGATGGAACCTGTCCCGACTCCCAGGCCATTTCAATTATCCTGTGTAGCCATTTAAGACCTGACATTCCACTGTATTTGATGAGTTCCGACTTAATTTTATCAACCCCAGCTGCTTTATTGCACTGCAATCTATTGACCATTTTCTCCACTTCCTCAAATGTGATCCTATTTCCATCATCATTCCTATCCCATTGTACCTCGAAATCTGGAACATTACTGACCGTATTTTCACCTACATTGAGCAACTCTTCAAAATATTTCCTCCATCTGCCCAAGGAATCCACAGGATTCACCAACAGTTTTCCTGACCTGTCCAAAATACTTGTCATTTCCTTCTTACCTCCCTTTCGAAGACTGCTAATTACACTCCAGAATGGTTTTCCAGCAGCTTGACCCAAAGTCTCCAACCTGTTTCCAAAGTCTTCCCAAGATTTCTTCTTGGATGCTGCAATTATCTGTTTGGCTTTGTTTCTTTCTTCAACATAACTTTCTCTGTCTACCTGAGTTCTAGTATGTAGCCATTTTTGATACGCCTTCTTTTTCCTTTTACAGGCTGCCTTGACTGTGTCACTCCACCAAGCTGTTTGCTTCATCCTACCTTTACACACTACTGTTCCAAGACATTCTTTAGCCACTTCTAGTACTGTGTCCCTGTACCTTGTCCATTCCTTTTCCAATGACTGTAATTGACTACATTCAACTAACTGGTACCTTTCTGAGTTCATTGTTATGTACTTGTGCCTGATTTCCTTATCCTGACGTTTCTCCACTCTTATCCTCCTACATATGGACATGACCTCCTGCACTTTCGGCCTCACAATTCTAATTTCACTGCAGATTAAATAATGATCAGTGTCATCAAAGAATCTCCTGAATACACGTGTGTCCCTCACAGCCTTCCTGAATTCCTGATCTGTTATTGTATAGTCAATGGCAGATCTGGTTCTCCAAAAAAATGGTTTAAATGGCTCTGAGCACTATGGGACTTAACATCTGAGGCCATCAGTCCCCTAGAACTTAGAACTACTTAAACCTAACTAACCTAAGGACATCACACACATCCATGCCCGAGGCAGGATTCGAACCTGCGACCGTAGCGGTCGCGCGGTTCCAGACTGACGCGCCTAGAATCGCTCAGGCACACGGCCGGCGATCTGGTTCTCCTGCCTTCCCAAGTATACCGGTGAATGTTCTTATGTTTAAAAAAGAAGTTTGTGATTACTAAGCCCATACTGGCACAGAAATCCAAGAGTTGTTTCCCGTTCCTGTTGGCCTCCATATCCTCTCCAAATTTACCCGTAACCTTTTCATACCCTTCCTGGCAGCTCCTGGCATTAAAATCACCCATGAGCAGAACACTGTCCTTGTCCTTTACTCTAACAACTACATCACTGAGTGCCTCATAAAAACTATCCACCTTATCTTGATCTGTCCCTTCACAATGTGAATATACTGACACAATCCTAATTTTCTTGCTAGACACTGTCAAATCTATCCACATCAGTCGTTCGTTTACATACCTTATTGCAACTACTCTGGGTTCCATTTCTTTCCTGATGTAAAGCCCTACACCCCATTGTGCTATTCCTTCTTTGACTCCTAACAGGTAAACCTTGTATTCTCCCACTTCCTCTTCTTTCTCACCCCTTACCCGAATGTCACTAACAGCTAAAACGTCCAGCCCCATCTTACTTGCAGCCACTGCCAGCTCTACCTTCTTCCCAGATCTACCTTGATATTAATAGCTCCCCATCTCATTACCATTTGTTTGCCAAGTCGTATCTTAGGAGTACCTGGTTTGTCAGTTAGAAGTGGGACCGTCACCTCCAAAGGTCCGAGGCATTTTGCTCTGATTGTTGCCAGCATCATATTTAAAGTACCAGGGAAGCAGGTTGCTAGCCTTACTTGCTCCGAGTCCCATTGAGTTTTACCCCTAAAGGTTGAGGGACTAACCGGTGGATTTGGTAGTCTTTGCTGTATGAGCACAAAGGTGACCACGGCTCAGAATATGTCCGAGATGCCCAGCCTTATTCCAAAGTTAAATATAATAACAAAATAATAATTTGATACAACCAAAGGGCGCGGGCAACTCCCAACGCAATCACAGACGAGCGAGCTCTCAACACTTCGGAACCTTCCCACGAGAAACGGTCCCCGAAATAAACCACTGAGAGCTCCCCGACATGCCTTCCTCAACTGCCCATCACTTACGCAACTTGGTTATGTTCTGTAACACACGACAGATAACATCAACACAAGATAAAATTCAAAAATCAAATAACAATATAACATCCCGACAGCACATGATAACCACGGCGCCGTTAACTCGGGCGCTCTTATCAAGTGCCGGAAGCCAACACACACAAATCTTAATAATCAATTCTCGCTTCTTAAAACAAAACAATAAAAGCCAAGCGCACATGAATAGTCAAACCACAGTCTTAGAAGTGCCTTAACGACACCAAACGCGACTATTCCACCAAGTTAATAATAACACAGTGAGATAAAAATACAGAACATACCACTAAATGCTGTTACACAAACCAAATTGACGAGATCTTGTTGTTCAGGTCCCAGAAGACCACATATACCAAGCAGCAGTAATTCACTATGCATATACTGTCCAAAACCGCCTTTCTTAGGCAGACTTTACCTAACATCATATGCCAAATATACCATACATGAACGCAACTTCGGACAGGTAATAGGAACCACCTACGTGAATTCCTTCAATAACGAACAAACAGGCACCACCAAAGGTAACGCTGAGCAGACCGGGTTGGCAACGACCCACTCAGCGGGATAACCAAAAGATACTCCAGTTGAGCAAATAAATTAGTACCAACAAATATCGTAACGTGCCACACACACACACAACAAAAACTTCCACCAACGCCGTCCCACATCAGAATGAAGTTCAGAAACCGCTGCTGGAGCTTCCAGCGGAAAATATGACGAGCCAACTGAGCCCACACCCTAACCTGGCAGACGACTCCAAAATTCAGCAACTACTTGTCTCCGGGCCAGAGTATCACAGGACCCCACCGGACCTCCACATCAGACAGGTAGACAGAACAAGTACGCCGACTCCAATTAATCACCACCGCATGGCCAACACAGCGGCGAGTCGCCTCCGCCCCAGACCACTCTGCTCATATTGCGAGGCACAACAACCTTTTTTAGCGCTAGTCACCAGCAGGTCAGGCAGAGCGAACTTCACGTTCCGTGCAATACCCGGAAACCGATTACCCTCTCGCTTTCCGCCGGCCACCGCAAACACACGCCAGCGACGTAATAGCAAATCATCACCGGAGCGCCACCCGCACCAGAACAGCGAACTATAATTATATATATAATTATAATCGATTATAGCGCGCGCTCTAAACAAGATCACAGGATAGCGGCGCGCGCCATATCACACTGTTCGTGTTGAGTTGGATTAAAAGTTCCTTTTATTTTGTGATCGCTATCGTTACGCAAATTCTGGTGCGTAGAGCTTTTCAATTGAATGTAAAATATATAGTTCATCTACACTGCTCGTCAATTGCCAAGAACACAGACATTGTTGGACAGGAATAATCACAGGCATTGATGAAGGACATGAAACATTGGACATAGGTAATAGAGATGGAGTGGTATACATATATGTATAATGAAAACTGGTACAGATTTCACCACACAATGTTGGCGTTTGGCGCAGGTCAGACACCCAACATAAAGGTTGATATCGGACTGTCAGTAAGGAATATTCACTCCTCGGGCTCTAATGCACATATTGCACCAGTTATTCATGGCGGCTACCAAACTGTTGAGTACGCTTTGGCGAATAATGGGCCTTTCCTCTCTCAAGGCGGTTTTCAGTGCATTCACTGTTCAAGGAGCGGGTGTTCGTTGACAAACATGCCTACCAAGAGCATCCAAGGGTAGGGTTTAGTTCAGTGGATTACGCGGCCATTCCATGCGTTCAGTATCTTATGTTTCCGCTTTCTATGACGCCTCAGCGGCCATTGTCGTCCATGTGGCCGCGCGGTTTGAGGCGCTATGTCACGGATTGCGCGGCCCCTCCCGCCGGAGATTCGAATCCTCCCTTCGGCATGGGTGTGTGTGTTGTCCTTAGCGTAAGTTAGTTTAAATAGTGGGTAAGTCTACGGACCGATGACCTCAGCAGTTTGGTCCCTTAGGAAGTCACACACATTTGAACATTTTTCGTTCATGAACAGGAATTCTGGTCCTACCTCACCACTAAACAAACGGAGATAATCCAGAATAATCTCCCTGCAATACCGCTGTGTTCTAATGGCATTTCTCGCAAAGAAATGTAGCGGTGTTCGACCACTGTGCATAAAGCCTACGTACACCGTAACGCCTGTGCCATACCGATGACATTCAAGAATATTCTATGATGTTTAACGTGTTCCCCTCTCTCTCTCCACACTAACTGGTGGCCTGGATCACTTGCCAAAGTGAAGCGGGATTCATCAAAGGACTTCACTTTGGATCACCGTTGCTGACTCTAACGAACATGCTCATTACACAACTCTTTGTCAACGATGACGTGATTGAAGCGGGATGCATTTAAGAGGGTTCCGATCATACAAGCCAGCCTCTGGGAGAGACACGTGTACCGGTAACGGTTGCAGCCTTCAGCGGCCTTTTTTCAGCGCGAGATGACACTTTTGAACACACCGCAGCAATGACACTTCCACCGGCTTCGAGCCGCTCAACTGCTCGTCCACAATGGTAAGCACTCAAACAACATCTCGAAGACTGTTGCGCACCACACGGAATGTTACACTCATTGGTCCCACAACAACCTCTGTCAAACACCGTACTGTAAGAATTGTCGAACGCAGTGCAGGCTTCGCTGCAGTTAACACGTCCCGCCCTCTGCATTTCCTTTTACTACCATTGGTCGAGTATTCCGTAGCAATTATCTGTTGTTTCGTAGCATTTGACAGTTTCTTAGAAAGTGTCTGTTGCCTTTTAGCAAGTGTCAAGCAGTATACATGTATATTTACTGGAGAAAAACAACGTGATTATAACGTGTGACTGTATAACGAAACAGCAGACCAGTTGCCCAAGTAAGCTGTCATATCCGCACCTTACCTTGATATCTAGTTATCATTCACCAATTTCTTATATCAAGTATAAACGGAAGTCAGATCCCAGTGGGAAGATGAATGGGAAACGCCTCCTGTAAACAAAGGAAAATATTACAGGTGGGTTCAATCTCACGTACCAGTCTACCTTGGGTTTCGTAACATCTCAGTATATCACAGAGCTTTGTATACAGCCACTTATGAGATTCAGTCACGGCGCCTTCCCTTGTAATTGGTTCAAATGGCTCTGAGCACTATGGGACTCAACTGCTGAGGTCATTAGTCCCCTAGAACTTAGAACTAGTTAAACCTAACTAACCTAAGGACATCACAAACATCCATGCCCGAGGCAGGATTCGAACCTGCGACCGTAGCGGTCTTGCGGTTCCAGACTGCAGCGCCTTTAACCGCACGGCCACTTCGTCCGGCTCCCTTGTCATTTGTATCGCCTGCAGCAAAACATTCAGACACACGTGATTTAGGTGTTGCAGATAATGATCATTTAATCTTCGCTTGTACCAAGTTCCTGCATCATAGAGAACAATTTCTCGCAGAAATTTGAAATCTGAGAGTATTATTCCCTACTTGCGTTACTGTTCTTTTGCTACAATCTCCTAAGATACTTCTTAGATGTCTAATAAGATTTATTTGAGTTGTTGTAGTTATTGTTGTGGTCTTCAGTCCGAAGGCTGGTTTGATGCAGCTCTCTATTCTGCTCTATCCAGTGCAAGCCTCTTCATTTCCGAATAACTACTCCAACATACAGCCTTCTGAATCTGCTTATTGAATTCATCTCTTGCTATTCCTCCACGACTTTTAACCCCCACACTTCTCTCCAATACTGGTGATCCCTTGATATCTAAGAACGTATCGTATCAACCGATTCCTCCTTTAGTCAAGTTGTGCTATCGGTTTCTTTTCTCACCATTTCTATTTAGTACCTCTCCGTTATCTACCCATCTAATCTCTCTTCTGTAGCACAACGTTTCAAAAGCCTCTATTCTCTTCATGTCTAACATGTTTATCGTCCTGGTTTCACTTCCATACATGGCTACACTCAGACAAATACCTCCTGAAAAGACGTCCTAACACTTAAAGCTATATTCGACGTTAACGAATTCGTCTTCTTCAGAAACGCTTTTCTTGCCTTTGTCCGTCTACATTTCTTACACCCTCTGTAGTCAGACGGTCCAAAAAGTAAAAATGATCAATATACCGTAATGACAACACCTGTTTTTTTGAAACTGGAATTATTAATCCTTTTTGAAGTCTGAGGGCATTTCTGTGTCGCATATATGATGAGGGCAACGGCCTTGCCGCAGTGGATACACCGGTTCCCGTGAGATCACCGTAGTTAAGCACTGTCGGGCGTGGCCGGCACTTGGATGGGTGACCGTCCAGCCGCCATGCTCTGTTGCCATTTTTCGGGGTGCACTCAGCCTCGTGATACCAATAGAGGAGCTACTCGACCGAATAGTAGCGGCTCCGGTCAAAGAAAACCATCATAACGACCGGGAGAGCGGTGTGCTGACCACACGCCCCTCCTATCCGCATCCTCAACTGAGGGTGACACGGCGGTCGGATGGTCCCGATGGGCCACTTGTGGCCTGAAGACGGAGTGCTTTATATATGATGAGCCAAACCATTACGACCACCTGGTCAATAACTTGTTTGTCCGTCTCTCGAACGAAATACACTCCTGGAAATTGAAATAAGAGCACCGTGAATTCATTGTCCCAGGAAGGGGAAACTTTATTGACACATTCCTGGGGTCAGATACATCACATGATCACACTGACAGAACCACAGGCACATAGACACAGGCAACAGAGCATGCACAATGTCGGCACTAGTACAGTGTATATCCACCTTTCGCAGCAATGCAGGCTGCTATTCTCCCATGGAGACGATCGTAGAGATGCTGGATGTAGTCCTGTGGAACGGCTTGCCATGCCATTTCCACCTGGCGCCTCAGTTGGACCAGCGTTCGTGCTGGACGTGCAGACCGCGTGAGACGACGCTTCATCCAGTCCCAAACATGCTCAATGGGGGACAGATCCGGAGATCTTGCTGGCCAGGGTAGTTGACTTACACCTTCTAGAGCACGTTGGGTGGCACGGGATACATGCGGACGTGCATTGTCCTGTTGGAACAGCAAGTTCCCTTGCCGGTCTAGGAATGGTAGAACGATGGGTTCGGTGACGGTTTGGATGTACCGTGCACTATTCAGTGTCCCCTCGACGATCACCAGTGGTGTACGGCCAGTGTAGGAGATCGCTCCCCACACCATGATGCCGGGTGTTGGCCCTGTGTGCTTCGGTCGTATGCAGTCCTGATTGTGGCGCTCACCTGCACGGCGCCAAACACGCATACGACCATCATTGGCACCAAGGCAGAAGCGACTCTCATCGCTGAAGACGACACGTCTCCATTCGTCCCTCCATTCACGCCTGTCGCGACACCACTGGAGGCGGGCTGCACGATGTTGGGGCGTGAGCGGAAGACGGCCTAACGGTGTGCGGGACCGTAGCCCAGCTTCATGGAGACGGTTGCGAATGGTCCTCGCCGATACCCCAGGAGCAACAGTGTCCCTAATTTGCTGGGAAGTGGCGGTGTGGTCCCCTACGGCACTGCGTAGGATCCTACGGTCTTGGCGTGCATCCGTGCGTCGCTGCGGTCCGGTCCCAGGTCGACGGGCACGTGCACCTTCCGCCGACCACTGGCGACAACATCGATGTACTGTGGAGACCTCACGCCCCACGTGTTGAGCAATTCGGCGGTACGTCCACCCGGCCTCCCGCATGCCCACTATACGCCCTCGCTCAAAGTCCGTCAACTGCACATACGGTTCACGTCCACGCTGTCGCGGCATGCTACCAGTGTTAAAGACTGCGATGGAACTCCGTATGCCACGGCAAACTGGCTGACACTGACGGCGGCGGTGCACAAATGCTGCGCAGCTAGCGCCATTCGACGGCCAACACCGCGGTTCCTGGTGTGTCCGCTGTGCCGTGCGTGTGATCATTGCTTGTACAGCCCTCTCGCAGTGTCCGGAGCAAGTATGGTGGGTCTGACACACCGGTGTCAATGTGTTCTTTTTTCCATTTCCAGGAGTGTACGTTACTGATTCGGCGTATCAGAGATCCGAGTTTGTTGGTAGGTTTGTGGAGGTATGTGGCGTTAGACGTCTACGCACAGGTCATGTAGTTCGCGTAAATAACGCGGTGATGGCGCTCGATAGCGACCCAGACGGGTTCCATAGGATCTGAGTCAGGCGAATTTGGTCGCCGAGAGACTAACGTGAATTCATTATAATGCTCCTCAAACCACTGCATCACGGTTCTGGCAGACACGGACAATTACGCTGCTAAAAGATGACATCGCCGTCGGGGAAGGCATCAAGCATGATGGAATACAGTTGGTTCGCAGTTGTCAGTGTGTCTTCGATTACTCACAGGTCCCATGCAAGTGCAGGAGAACGCCTCCCACAGCATAATACCGCTCCCACCTGCCTGCCCTCATGACTTGCTGCACGTTCACCTCGATAACGGCGTTTGTGAAGACGACCATCCACCCCACCTAGTGTAGCAAAAGTGTGATTCACCCGAAGGGACGACACGCTTCCATTGATCGACGGTCGAATCCCTATGCCCACAGCAATCGTAATTAACAATGCCGTGAACGCGAAGGGGTAGTCTGCTGCGGAGTTCCATGTTCAACAATATACGATGAACGGTGTGCTCCGAAACACTTGTGCGTGCACCTGCATTGTGCTCTTTCGGTAGATATGCGACAGATAGCCATCTATACTACTTTACAGGGCAGACAATCCTCCGAACTCCACGTTCTTCGTCGTGGATGTCCAACCGCTTAGTGTCTGGTGGTTGTTTCACTGTTCTTCAACATCTTTCCATAGATGCTCACGGCAGCAGCACGTGAACATTCGACCAGCTTCACCGTTTTCGAGATATTCGTTCACAGGCTCTGTGTAATAATAATCTGCCCTTGATCACAGTCGCTTATCTCTAGGGATTTTCCCATTTCCAGCCCATATTTCCGCCAGTGTGATCCCCTGTCCGTGTTTGCTCCGCATACGTACTTTTGTTTTCGCGTCACGTGCCCGCAACACCACCAGGGAGCATCCGACGTCGCGGCGGGCAATGTTCGTAATGTTTTGGCTTCCCAGTGTACCTCTTGCTCTCACAAGCGTATCAGTAGGTCTGTCGGGATGCTATCTACTCCGGGGGTCTTGTTTCGACTAGTGTCTTTCAATGTCTGTCAAATTCTTCTCGCAGTATCATGTCTCCCACCAGATCTTCTTTGTATAATATTGCCTTCAAGTTCATCTACCTTGTACATATTCTGTATCTCAGTGAGCTGTGACTGTACAAACCTGTTTCTCAACATTTTTTGCAAGGACAAATGTAGTTATTACTTCTACATTTTTGCTAATAATGAAGAGATATTGCTTAGTCAGTTTTAAGTAATTTGGACATTTTTTACATTATGAAAACGTCACTTTTTCCGTAATTGTTCCTGACTGAGTAGTGTAAGAATTAAAGGCTAAACTGTGTAATTGTTGAAGCCCAAACAGTGTACTCAGGCTGGCGGCCAAATAAGAAAAGGATAATAAGGTCAGATCAGGACAGCGATGTCGAACCGAGCAAAACTTTCCAAACAACCGTCGATTGGAAATGCAGCGTCGTGGAGCTACGACCAAAGAACGGCAGACAATCACTGGTGAGAGCGCAGAAGTTTTTCCGATAAGCGAACTTGTTTCGGTGCATCTACAGATGCGACTTTCCTTAGTTAGCACTTTCTGATCTACTGTACTTCTTTATGGAGTAAATGTTCGTTCATGCTCTCAGCGCATCAAAAAAAATTCTAACCATTGGCCTTCAGACTCAGTTATCAGTAACAGTGCACCCCGAAATAAGATATTTCGAGTATCTTATTGCTATGCTATTTCTGCAGTACACCTTATTATTATAATTACGGTGCTTTTAGCGTAACTGATTTAATAAGTTTTATCCAGTAAACCAGTAAACAGCACAGAAAATTCGCGTCTAACACAACCAACCATTGATAGTAGCTTAAAGATGCTTACCTTTATTGTTCAGCCGAAAACTTTATCTTCGGTTGGTATAACTGGTAACTACGCTCTTCAGCACAACAGGTTTAAAATAGGGCAAGTTAGATGAAACGTACACAGGAGTATTCGTCGTCTCTCAATTGGCTGGAATGCAGCACTAGTATAAATAATTAATTCGTTTTCAGAGCTGTTTTCTATCCAAAGTGTTACATGCAAAAGTATGATTGATGCATGAATAGAACACTACACTCACCGATTTCGCATTGTGCTAACCAGTTGGCGCTAGAATGCGGCGCCTTGATAAAATGACGACAATGCAAGGAAAGAATTTTTGTGTGTTGGATAAGCGAGATGTTAATCTGTTACAACAGTGTGCATTCAGAAGGAATTGTGGTAAACGTTGCGCGCTACCCACGAACTTGGAATACCGCAGCAAACTGTGTGGAAGATTTTGCGACGGCGGTTACGTTTCAAACTGTACCGTCTGCAGCTCGTGCAACAATTAAAACGTGAAGATTATGGCCGGTGCCTTCAGTTTTACATCACAATACAGGAAGCACTAGAGGATGAACATTTTGCCTCTAGACTAGGGTGACCAAATTATTTTCGGTGAAAACCGGGACACATTCATCCGGGTGCCAATGAACACCTCATTCCACATGTACCCAGGTTTCTTAATTTTAAATATTAATGTTTTGTTGATACATTTTGTTAACCCGATTATTGTAACTAATAAGAGGATATAAAAGATTGATATAATGTAAATTATCTGTATAATTAATGACATTTAATAAACGTATACAGTAATAAAGAAATGTATTACGATTTTACAAAATTTTACAGCCATTCAACTTTTAATCAATTAATATTAACATGAGCTTTAATATTACTGAGCACTTGTAGATGGAATTGACTGTCCTTGGAGAAAAGGGTATTTTTCACTGCCTCCAGCCTTCTTGATCATGCCTTTGTTCTTTGAGACACAGTGATAAAACTCGGCACAATCCACTTTGTAGTTGTACAGGATCTGCAGGATTGCTTCAAGAGAGTCCACCTCCATTCTGTTTCTTTCATAAGTCCACTGGATATTCAAGAACGAAAATATTCTTTCCACATTGGCATTATGGGCTGGGATTGCAAATAAATACCTTCCAATTATTACCAACTCAGAGTAATGCTGAAGACAGTCACAGCTTTTAAGGAAACTCACCCACTTCTCATGACATTCCAATGGTGTTTTTTTTTTTTCAGCATTCCACTTGTGAAGACTTTCTTCAACAAAATTTGTCAGTATGCCGACCTGATCAAAGAGAATGGAATCATCGATTTCAATCTCTTTACTCTTCAAATAAGAAACTGTCTCTTCAACACTTTCCCATTTTGGCACTCTCTTCAGTAACATCCAATCAAACACCGGCGATGAGGGTAAATATGAGGCGCTCCACTTGCTGAGATATTCTACGCAAGTGTCATAAAACTTGTTAACTTCTTCTATAAAACTCCTTTCCGCTGCTTCTGATACTTCTGCTCTTTTAAGGACAGATTTAACATTAAAAGAAATGAACTGCTGTTCTCTCCTCTTAGTAACAGTTTCCAGAGTATTTTTTAAAACATCATTTATCTCTATTACACTTTTCGTGCTTCCCTCAATTTCCTTAATCCCATGCCGCAAAGTGCTAAGCTGACTGAATGAACCATAAGTAGGCTTCACTTAAAGGGTTATTGAAAAACTGAACCAATATTTTGGCGGTTTTATCTTCATTTACGAAAAAATCTTTTAACCGTTCAAACAGGCGGATAGTCTTTCAACTGCTGGAAACAGTGATAACCAGCGAGTTTTCGAGTGACACATTACATTCATACATTCAGTTCCCACATAATCACAGAACTCCTTAAGCCTCTCTGTTCTAACAGTATATATGTAAAAGTGTGAGTATACCTTCATGACGATAGCTTCAACATCACAGCTTAAACTGTCAGCAGATGTCTGCACGCTATTGTGTAAAACATGTGCAGGGCATCCTATACCTTCAATGTTTTCATGCAATGTGGCCTTTAATTTGGTAAATACGTTGCATTTGCCTTGTCTTTTTAAACCACTAAAGTTTGTGTTGGTGTTGTCTCCACAAAATGCCACACATTTATTTTTCTCAAGATCAAACATTTCGATAGTATTCATACAAAATCTTGAAATTTCGTCAGATGTTTCATTAGGTAGGGAACTCACCTTCAAAAGTTTGGTCTGAATTCCCTGATTAATATCGAATAACTGAACAACAAACGGAAATATTTTAGTGGCCTTCTGATTGCTGGCATCAGTGGATATCCCGTAGAAAGAAGACTTTTTGATGTATTCAAGGCTTTCCTTTACACTCTGGGGAGCAATAACTCCTTTCACTGAGGCTGACACTTTAGTTCTTGCTGAACTTAACTTTTTTGCAATGGAAGGATCATCAAACATAATGCTGTTAAGCTTATTAGTACAATCAGTTTGGTGATGTTTTACGGTGTGGTAGGCTAGTGTAAGCTCGGCTGCTCGAACTTCCGTCTCTTCACTTGACTGATGTTTCACAAAATAATTTTGTAGAGTTTTACTGCAGCTCGGTGCGTTGTATCTGTTAATGTGTTTCTTTGACCTGATGTGATCAACTATGTCGGAACGTGCACCATGACTTATACTAATAAACAGTTACATACGGAACACTCTGCTTCGTAATCAAAACGACCTTTCTTAATGAAACTCCATTCCTTGGAATAACAGTCACTGAACTTGCAGGCACGTTTCGGCATCGCGTTTCACAGTACTGCAGCAATAATACCACTAATATGAGAAAAAACTATTGCAGTTTGTCTGACAAAAATCAACTACTACACTGTTCTGACAATGAGTGTGTGAGCAAGTGGCGCGACAATCGGACGGTTTCATAGCTCTGTTACAATAATACAACTTACTACTTGTTGGCCAAAGTACTGCTCAAAGTAAATTATTGCCTGAGTGTATCAATACTGATACTGTGATTACTAGTGTGGGACAATGGAGGTTTTAGACAAATAAGCTAAAATATATTAATTTCTTGTGTTGTATTTCCTTTAATATAGCGAAATCCCAAAAATTTGAGAAAGTTTCACGAAATGTATTTAAAAACTGAATTCCTGGACTTTTGAGCTTCCCGAAACAAATTTTCTGGACACCGGAACACAGGGATGAAAACCGGGACAATCCAGGTTTTCCGGGACGTTTGGTCACCCTACTCTAGACTGATATTCAGCGACGAAGCAACAGGACTACAAAAGTTGAAGAAGCAACCTTCCATTTATCTGGGAAGATAAATCACCACAATGTGAAGTGTGGGGCACTGAAAATCCACATGAAACTGTGGCGCTTATAGGAGATTCGCCTAGAGCTTAAGTTTTCTGTGCAGTGTGACAGACGAAGCTGTATGGGCCGTTTTTCTTCTGTGAAAAACTGTAATGGGGGACCTCTTACGCTGATATGTTGCAGTTGTAGTTGTTTCCACAACTGACTGCTGATTCCGAGAATTTCATCCCCCAGCAAGAGGTGACAGCCCTTCAACGGCGCACCAGTGTTCGTCGCTACCTAAACGACGAACTTCCGCATTGCTGGATTGGGAGTAGTGGTGAAGATGGTGTAGCTCTGTTCTAATGGCTCCTCCAGGTTGTCTGACCAAACGCCTTGTTACCTTTTTCCTTTAGGGTAACATTAAGGACGGTGTTTATGTACGACACTGCCAAAAACACTGGAACAGCTCAGAAAAAAACATCAGTGCTTCTGTGGTGACCATTGACAGGACGTTGCTACGTAAGGTGTAGAACGAACTTGACTATCGCTTGGACGCGCGTCATGGCACCAGAGAAACACTCATAGAGCGTTTGTAGAAAGCAAAATGCAAGCATGGCTTTTTTGGGTTCTATTCCTCAGTGTTGTTTGAACGGAAATCAGCCCTCTCGTGTGTACCCCGATGGCGATGAAATTCTGGGTCCTGGCTAGAATCGGCCGTAATAGTTTGAAATGATTCTGCCAACGCCCGGGCGATGTCTCTTGGAGATGTTAGGAGACACCCCCGCTCACGTATAGCTGCTATTGGCGGTCGAGAGTATCGCCTTGAGATCCTCCTAATGGCTTCCCATACTTTGCTTGAAGATATGGACCTATTGATGGAGTTCAGGGACTCTCGCCAAGACCTCCGTTTACTTTCTCTAACGATTCTTCTCGCCCGCGCCCGTTGCCAGATTCGCATCAGTAGGGCACCGACGGAATCTTATCAAAGCCGCCCTTCTGTCTCTGATTGCGGTACGACAGTCGCCATTCCACAAGGGACAGGCTGCCTCACAGGTGTTCCCTTTGACTTTGGTATGGATACATCAGCGGCATGGTGCATCACTGCCGTAATGTGATCCACCCAATCCTGGACGCGTTCACACTGTTCAAAAACAGGCAACTGCCTGTAGAGCGTCCAGTTTCCCTTCCTGAACAACTATTTCGGCGGCTTTTCGACTGGCAGATGGAGCCAGATAGGATAATGGTCGCTGCCATGAAGGTCGTCGTCTACTACCCACTGAGCAATGTCCGGAAGCACAGGCGAACAAATAGAGAGGTCTATGACGGAGGAAGAAACCTGAAGCGGCGCTAAAATGTGTGGCCTGACCCGTGTTCAGCAGTATGATGTCGGAATTCCTGATCAACTGCTCAACCATCTGGCCTCTGGGGCAGGTTTTGTTAGAACCCCATAATGCATTATGAGCATTAAAATCTCCTAAAATGAGAAAGGAACGGGGTAGCTGATCCATGAGCTATGCGAGGGGTTCATTGTCAATGAGCTCATCGGGTGGTAAATACAAGGAGCACACTGTGACTAACATGGGCCAGGATCTGAGCTGCAACCGCTGGTAGCGTTGTGGTTAAGGTCACAGGTGTGGAGTGGAATGTGTCCTTAATGAACACTGCCACCCCACCCTGAGCCCTATTACCAGTCACGTCGTCTTTCCTCTACATGTGAGATATCCTGTAAGTACAGGCGTGTCATTCTCTTTAAAATGTGTCTCTTGCAAAGAGATGCAAAAGTGGTTTTCCTGTACTAACAGCCGCAATTCTTCAAAGCGAGTTCGGACTTCTTTTCAGATTCCACTGAAGTATGAGAGCCATATCAGCGGTTCGGTTTAGATTTCCCCCTGTCTTTGCGCCGCGCTGGTGAGACATTTGTGGAACGAGTGGCAGCAGAGGGGCTGCCAGGTTCTGGTGAAGAGGTATCAAACTCCATGATGATTTCCTCTTCATCAGTCAGGGATGCCATGACGACATCCGATGGTGCCTTTGGCAGGTTTGACGCCAAACGTCGTGCCCCTTTCCCTGGTCCCTTTTTCTTGGTGGAAGTCGGGGATGGGGGAAGTGGAGAGGCACTCGGTTTCTGGGGTGCCATCGAAGTCTTCACTGTAGCTTTCTCCGCATTAGCGTTTGGTTCAGTCAGAGCAGCCTGAATAGCTATATCTTTATTGGTTGTGCTCTGGCAGTTACAAACGCAGGTACAGGTATCGGTGGTGGATACTGCTACGCTGGACATGGTCTGCATCGAAGCGTCTACTTTTGACACACTGTTTGGCATCAAGGATGCATAGAATGTGGCAAAGACAGAGGGTTTTGTCGCCTTATACTCTTTTATGGATTCCACATAAGGTATCCTCTTTGTCACCTTTATCTCCTGAATTTTTCTTTCCTCCGCAAAGATGGGGCAGTCTCTGCTCCAGACTGGATGGCTCTCAGAGCAGTTGATACACAGTGCTGGAGATGGGCAGTTGGTCCCAGCTTCATGAGCTACCTTGCCACATATACCGCAGGTCGGTTCACCCCCACAACTCATCGTTGTATGGCCAAATCGTTGACATTTGAAACATCTCATAGGGTTAGGTATATAAGGCCTAACCCTAAGTCGGAGGAAACCAGCCATAACGTAGTCAGGCAAGACAGGTGAATTGAAAGTCACAATGAAGGTGACAGATTTCTCAACAACTCCATTATTCCTACGTGTCCGTTGTTCCACGTCTACAATCCCCTGTGTTGCTCATTCTTGCTTCAGCTGTTCTACCTTGATATCCATTAAATCACGGCAGGTGACAACGCTTTTACTGGAGTTGAGGGAATTGTGCAACTCGACAGTAATATCATACTCGCCTAACTTGGTTGACTTTCGAAGCAGCTCCACTTGCTTTGCCCTTGTAGTCTCAACTAACAGGGTACCATTCCTCATGCGTTTGATAGATTTCAGTGTACCTTCGAGTCCTTCTAAACCTTTATGTATATACACTCCTGGAAATTGAAATAAGAACACCGTGAATTCATTGTCCCAGGAAGGGGAAACTTTATTGACACATTCCTGGGGTGAGATACATCACATGATCACACTGACAGAACCACAGGCACATAGACACAGGCAACAGAGTATGCACAATGTCGGCACTAGTACAGTGTATATCCACCTTTCGCAGCAATGCAGGCTGCTATTCTCCCATGGAGACGATCGTAGAGATGCTGGATGTAGTCCTGTGGAACGGCTTGCCATGCCATTTCCACCTGGCGCCTCAGTTGGACCAGCGTTCGTGCTGGACGTGCAGACCGCGTGAGACGACGCTTCATCCAGTCCCAAACATGCTCAATGGGGGACAGATCCGGAGATCTTGCTGGCCAGGGTAGTTGACTTACACCTTCTAGAGCACGTTGGGTGGCACGGGATACATGCAGACGTGCATTGTCCTATTGGAACAGCAAGTTCCCTTGCCGGTCTAGGAATGGTAGAACGATGGGTTCGACGACGGTTTGGATGTACCGTGCACTATTCAGTGTCCCCTCGACGATCACTAGTGGTGTACGGCCAGTGTAGGAGATCGCTCCCCACACCATGATGCCGGGTGTTGGTCCTGTGTGCCTCGGTCGTATGCAATTCTGATTGTGGCGCTCACCTGCACGCATACGACCATCATTGGCACCAAGGCAGAAGCGACTCTCATCGCTGAAGACGACACGTCTCCATTCGTCCCTCCATTCACGCCTGTCGCGACACCACTGGAGGCGGGCTGCACGATGTTGGGGCGTGAGCGGAAGACGGTCTAACGGTGTGCGGGACCGTAGCCCAGCTTCATGGAGACGGTTGCGAATGGTCCTCGCCGATACCCCAGGAGCAACAGTGTCCCTAATTTGCTGGGAAGTGGCGGTGCGGTCCCCTACGGCACTGCGTAGGATCCTACGGTCTTGGCGTGCATCCGTGCGTCGCTGCGGTCCGGTCCCAGGTCGACGGGCACGTGCACCTTCCGCCGACCACTGGCGACAACATCGATGTACTGTGGAGACCTCACGCCCCACGTGTTGAGCAATTCGGCGGTACGTCCACCCGGCCTCCCGCATGCCCACTATACGCCCTCGCTCAAAGTCCGTCAACTGCACATACGGTTCACGTCCACGCTGTCGCGGCATGCTACCAGTGTTAAAGACTGCGATGGAGCTCCGTATGCCACGGCAAACTGGCTGACACTGACGGCGGCGGTGCACAAATGCTGCGCAGCTAGCGCCATTCGACGGCCAACACCGCGGTTCCTGGTGTGTCCGCTGTGCCGTGCGTGTGATCATTGCTTGTACAGCCCTCTCGCAGTGTCCGGAGCAAGTATGGTGGGTCTGACACACCGGTGTCAATGTGTTCTTTTTTCCATTTCCAGGAGTGTAGAAAGGAGACACTTTTTCAAATGAGACTTCCTTCCTCTTAATCACGATGAAAACATTGTCATTTATGACTCCATGAGCCCTGTTACTCAGTTCTGTCTGCTTATCTGGAGGACTAGCCTCCCTCATGCGCTTTACTGATTGTGAAGTTGCTGAAGGGGAATACGTGGTTGCCATGTGCGTCCCACGAGCAGCTAGGGAACTACACGTCCGCCCAGACAGAGCTTTAAACAACTGAGGTGCGGCAGGTACCCCAGAGGTTGCCCGGTAACGACTGTTCCACCTCAACAGCCATGCATCTCATCAGCGCGCAGCACACCTTGAGATTGAGGGGTTGTTTATAGAGGTTTATTCCATCCTCACGATCCAGGCGTCAAGCCAAGATCCCCATTCCCTGAGACACACAACGTTCCACCGCCGTGTCGCACGGTGGTCGCTGAAGTATGCCCAGAGGTTACGGTGACAGGGGACTGGTGGCGCTTACCAGTCCCGAGCTCACGAACCCCGGCGTCGCCAAGCCCGTACCCGGCACCTGAATGCCGAGCCCCTGGGGGCGAGAAATGTAATTACTGATATTGCCAGAAGGACAGCGATCTCTGTATCAACGTAAAAAAGCTTCCAAAAATTGAAGTTTTGTTCCTCAGATTGCAGTTGATACATATCCTGATTACTAGTTTTGCAAAGTTATAGTGCCATCTTCAGATCATCGGATGTGTGGAGGTAAACTCACAGAAAAGGCACCCACATCCGACACTTAGTACGGTAAAATAAACGCCGTAACTGTATCAAGGAAGTGCAGAGGTGTTAAATAAATCAGATAGAGCACATCACTGCTGTCAGCACATCCATCGCTGTCAGATGTGTGTACGTGTGTACGTGTATCTGATGATCTGAAAATTGGACGTATAACGTTGATGAAACTAGTAATCAGGATATGCTTCAACTGCCACCTGGGCAACAAAACTTCTACTTTGGAAGCTTTTTTACGTAGAATTAAAAATTGTATACACATACAATACGGGAGAATATCATATAATAATATGTAGTGTAGTCGAATGTATGATCTGATGAGTTATGCTGTACTACACTAGCGAAAATGGAAAGTGATACAGCACGAAGTACCAGTCTGATATTCATAAAACTTTGTGGTGATGATCATCACACAACGGTTGCCAAATTATTCAACTGTCATTCCATTTGGAAGCGACGTTCATCACCAATGATAATAGGAAGTGTGACACACATGGGCAGGAATACACTTGTATTCGTTGCGGCACAGAAGCATACGAGTATCCTATGAGGAATACCTTGTCATGCCAGAAATACATTCCATCCAAATGGCTAGCTGGGGGAAAGGGGGATGGTATAAAAATATACATCTTCCCCCTCTCATCACAGACTTGCTCTTTGGGTGACAAATTAAGGGTCTGAACAGAACGGTAAGTTATTCAGACACTCCACAAGTATTTTTGGTTTGAACTGTAGTGCGTCTTGCATTATCTTGGTGAAATATGTCATTTGGTAGACTTATCATTAAGGGTAGGGCAACAGTCTTTATCATTCTCTTCACATACAGGTGAGCATTCAGACTGCTTTCAACAATTAATAAATTAGTCCTGTTGACATACTGAATAGATACCTACAACATGATACTAGGAGTTGGAGAGGAATGGATTTCGATGATTGTTACTTATTGCGGCTTCTACCATGTCGTCTACGGACAAGTGGGCGTCGATATGACTGCGATAAACAGAAGTGAGACTCTTCGATGGACACCACAAATGGCAATCACTGGCCCAATTAACTCTTGCTAAGTGTCATGCTGGTCTCTGTTTTCTGTGGTGAGGTGTTAGCCGTAAGCAATTCACGGCAACTCAAGATCCAAATCCAGCTTCCAGCAATCTGTTCCCGCCAGTTCGTGGTGACACTCTCTGCTTGTGACATATGCCCAGGTTCTGCTGCTGCCCTGAGTGCACATTACCATCACTCGTTCAGTGGCCATTGCATTTCAGCCAACACTGTGTGCGATCTGTCAGTTTGATGCTTGTGTGTCCCTCATTCAAATGATTCGACTTTCTTAAAGTCCAAAAGACGGTGGCAAATCTACCTGCGCACGTCCTCCGGGTATGGTCTGCTGTAATCTCCATCCAAAAGTTTCAGTAACGATAGACATGCCCAGTAGCCATTATGTAGCCAGACCATTCTTCATTTGAAGGAAAAGCTTTATTCTGTACTGAAAACAAGCTTGGATAAGGATGAGATTTTAATCAATATATCCCACAGGGATGATAATCCTTGTGTGTCAATTTGGTTAAGGTGTTCAGCGTGTAATACTTTCCACTTACATCAGTGCATGTAAATTTTATTTTTTATTCTTATTGTTTTGATCAAACAACAAATGATTATTTTGTATTTTTTACTTAACGATATAACCTGGTATGTATTTCACACTCACTTGAAAACTGATACATCATTGATATTGAGCAATGACGATGATAACAAAATAAAATGAAATTTTAATCCAACTGACCACATCCACGAGGAAATGTAGATGTAGAATAGCGGTACTTTCAGACACTCATTGACGAAAGTGTTGTCGGTTCCCGCTTTCTTACAATTGATTTGCCAGAAATTCTCGTATTGCAGGCCGCTCTAAAGTTTAAATTCAGGATTTTGAGTAACGTTCGAAAAGAGATCACAGCGCGACAGTGACGACAGTCTGTAGATATTAAAGTTTGTGCATGCCCAACCAAAAATAACTGTACATTTCGGAGCTTGGATGGCGTCTTCATTAAAAGACTCGCATCTTTGGATAAATCGGTTTGGTGCAGAATATCTCAGCAGTTACGCAGGGACTCATACTAGACCTTGACGTTTTACCTATTAGATCCTCTGCTGCCTCTACAGTACTGTCAGTCACACATACCCATTCGTCTTCTATGGTATTCCTTTCCCCGCTTTCAAATCAGTTGTTGTCTCACGCTCTCTTTGAAATTCTCAACAACTACTGGTTCTTTCAATTTATGCAGTTCCTATCGTCTTCTTACATGTCTGCAGCTTTTCAGTTTTAATCTGCTGTTCATTATAAACAAATTGTGGGCAGTTTCTACATCTGCTCCTGGAAAGGTTATCGCTTTAGGCAGTTTAACATCTGATTTCCACATCTCTGTGATACCATTACATAACCAAGCTGACAACTTCCAGTGTCTCCACGTTTCTTGCACGCATACAACCTTCTTCAATGTTTTTGAAACAAAGTATTACCAATGATAAAATTGTACTGAGTACAAAATTTTACGAGGCGGGTTTCTTTTTCATCCCTTTCCCCCAGTCCATGTTCTCCTACTATTTTTCCTTCTCTTCCTTTTCCTTTTATACAATTCGAGTCGCCCATCGGGACAAAATTTTCTTCTCTCTTAACAATCTGAATACTTTCGTTTATTGCGTCGTGTACTGAGGTGCCAAAGCTCATGGGATGGCGATATGTACATATACACAAGGCGGTAGTATCACATACACAAGGTATAAAAGGGCGGTGTATTTGTACTCAGGTGATTCATGTCGAAAGGTTTCGGATGTGATTATGCCCACACGACGGGAATTAACACAGCTAGAAGCATAGGACATTCAGTTTCGGAAATCGTTAGGGAATTCAATGTTCTGAGATCCACAATGTCAAGAGTGTCCCGAGAATACGAATATTCTGGCATAACCTCTCACTGTGGACAACGCAGTGGATGACGGCATTCACTTAACGACCGAGAGCAGCGGCGTTTGCATAGGGTTGTCGTTACTATCACACAAGCAACACTGCGTGAAATAACCGCAGAAATCAAAGTGGGACGTACGAGGGTTGTTTTTTAAGTAAGGGCCGTTTAAAAAAAAAGACACAAATACTTTTGTAAAAAACTTTTATTTTCTGATTCTACACACTTTTACCTATTTTTCTACATAGTTGCCTTGTTTATTGAAGCGCTTGTCATACCGTACAACTAAGTCTTTAATTCCCTCTTCAAAGAATTCGGCCGCCTGCTCCGACAGCCAAGAGCTCACGGCCGCTTTCACTTCGTCGTCGTCATTGAAGCGCTGCCCGCCAAGATGGTGTTTCAGGTACCGGAAAAGGTGAAAATCGCTAGGAGCAAGGTCGGGGCTGTATGGTGCATGGTCCAAAACTTCCCAGCCAAAAGAATCAATCAAATCCCGAGTCTTTTGAGAGGTGTGAGGCCTTGCTTTATCGTGCAGGAGCAAAACTCCTTTTGTCAGCATGCCACGCCTTTTGTTTGGAATTACTCTGCGGAGCTTCTTTAGAGTTGCACAGTAGGCATCTGAGTTGATTGTCGTTCCTTGTGGCATAAAGTCCACTAGCAAAACACCGCGCCGGTCCCAGAACACAGTTGCCATAATCTTGCGCTTTGACAGCGTCTGTTTGGCTTTGACCTTGACGGGTGAGGTTGTGTGTCGCCATTCCATCGATTGTCGCTTGCTTTCGGGAGTGATATGGGATACCCATGTTTCATCTCCAGTGACAATTTGACTCAACATGTCATCCCCTTCTTCCTCGTAACGAATCAAAAAGTCCAATGAAGTGGCGAATCTCTTCCCTTTGTGGTCCTCTGTGAGGAGTCTGGGTACCCACCGAGAACACAGTTTCTTAAAGTTTAGGTTTTCAGACACAATTTTGTACAAAAACGATCTTGAAACTGGTGGAAATTCCAAAGAAAGAGTGGAAATTGTGAATCTTCTGTCCTCACGAATCTTTGTTTCGACTGCAGCCACCAAATCATCAGTGATCACAGAAGGCCGGCCTGAGCGTTCTTCGTCATGGACGTTTTGACGGCCATTTTTATACTCTCTAGCCCATTGACGCACTTTACCTTCACTCATTGCATTCAAGCCATAAACTTCTGTTAACTGACGATGAATTTCTGCAGCTGATAGCCTTCTCGCGGTCAAAAAATGTATCACTGACCGTATCTCACACGCGGCGGGCGATTCAATAATCGTAAATATTATAAAGTAGCACAGCGATGCGTACACGTCAGCTACAGAGCTGCAACTTGCATCAGTGTGAACGGGAAGGACGCCGGCAAGTGGCGCGGTGGCTTGTTGCGGCGTCCGCGTGAACTACGGGACTATACGCGCGAACGGCCCTTACTTAAAAAACAACCCTCGTATGACGAACGTATCCAGAAGGACAAAAGTGGCGACATTTGGCGCCAATGGGCTATGGCAACAGACGACAGACGTGAGTGCCTTTGCTAACAGCACGACATCGCCAGCAGTGCCTCTCCTGGGCTCCTGACCATATCGGTTGGACCCTAGACAACTGGAAAACCGTGGCCTGCTGAGATGAGTCCCTATTTCATCTGGTTAAGAGCAAATGGTAGGGTTCGAGGTGGCACAGATCCCATGAACCCAAGGAGACAAGTTGTCAACAAGGCACTGTGCATTGTGCAAGTTGGTGGTGGCTCCATAACGGCGTGGGGTGCATTCACACGGTGTGAACTGGGTCCTCTGGTCCGATTGCAAATGTTTGTGATCGGATTTTTGGAGACCGTCTGCAGTCATTAATGGACTTCACGTTCCCATGACAATGCTCCATGACACCATCCACAGTTGTTCACGATTGCTGAAGAATATTCTGGACAGCCGGATCGCCCGACATGAATCCCTTCGAACGTTTATGGAACATAAACGAGAGGTCAGCTCGAGCACAAAATCCTACACTGCAACACTTTCGCAATTATGGACGGCAATAGAGGCAGCATGGCTCAATATTTCTGCAGGGGACTTAGAACGACTTGTCGAGTCCATGCGACGTCGAGTTGCTGCAGTACTCCGGGCAAATGGAGGTCCGACACGCTACGAGGAGGTATCCCACGACTTTTGTCACCTCAGTGTCCAGTAAATCTCTTCAACATCAGCAGAGATACTAAGCTTATGAACTTGTACTACGGAGGGTCTACATCTACATCCATACTCCGCAAGCCACCTGACGGTGTGTGGCGGAGGGTACCCTGAGTACCTCTATCGGTTCTCCCTTATATTCCAGTCTCGTATTGTTCGTGGAAAGAAGGATTGTCGGTATGCTTCTGTGCGGGCTCTAATCTCTCTGATTTTATCCTCTTGGTCTCTTCGCGAGATATACGTAGGAGGGAGCAATGTACTGCTTGACTCTTCGGTGAAGGTATGTTCTCGAAACTTTAACAAAAGCCCGTACCGAGCTACTGAGCGTCACTCCTGCAGAGTCTTCCACTGGAGTTTATCTATCATCTCCGTAACGCTTACGCGATTACTAAATTATCCTGTAACGAAGCGCGCTGCTCTCCGTTGGATCTTCTCTATCTCTTCTATCAACCCTAACTGGTACGTCTCGTGGTCGTGCGGTAGCGTTCTCGCTTCCCACGCCCGGGTTCCCGGGTTCGATTCCCGGCGGGGTCAGGGATTTTCTCTGCCTCGTGATGGCTGGGTGTTGTGTGCTGTCCTTAGGTTAGTTAGGTTTAAGTAGTTCTAAGTTCTAGGGGACTTATGACCACAGCAGTTGAGTCCCATAGTGCTCAGAGCCATTTGAACCATTTGAACCTAACTGGTACGGATCCCTCACTGCTGAGCAGTATTCAAGCAGTGGGCGAACAAGCGTACTGTAACCTACTTCCTTTGTTTTCGGATTGCATTTCCTTAGGATTCTTCCAATGAATCTCAGTCTGGCATCTGCTTTACCGACGATCAACTTTATATGATCATTCCATTTTAAATCACTCCTAATGCGTACTCCCAGATAATTTATGGAATTAACTGCTTCCAGTTGCTGACCTGCTATTTTGTAGCTAAATGATAAGGGATCTATCTTTCTATGTATTCTCAGCACATTACACTTGTCTACATTGAGATTGAATTGCCATTCCCTGCACCATGCGTCAATTCGCTGCAGATCCTCCTGCATTTCAGTACAATTTTCCATTGTTACAACCTCTCGATACACCACAGCATCATCTGCAAAAAGCCGCAGTGAACTTCCGATGTCATCCATCTTGTCTATAATAATGTGTACGCTATGCTGTTCATACTAGCCGGCCGATATGGCCGAGCGGTTCTAGGTGTAAACTTATTTGTCCGTCTCTGACACAGAAGACTGCAAACCTTCTTTCCTTCCCGTCTGGGCAAGCTGTGCAGTGACTAGAGTACATGTAAAGCTTACTGGGACAGGGTAAATGCTAGCTACAATAAAGTCGATAATTCGATCGTAATATTGACATTGTAATTTGATATTCCCCACAACTGACAAAATTTACAAAAAAAAAAAAAAAATGTGAATCTCTCTGTCAACCCAGACACTTCTGAGAATGGCACACTAACAATTTGCAATTACGCTCCCCTATTACTGGCAGCTGCGTTGATAAATACTCGGCACCTCGCAAGGATAACTTCTAGATCGAGAATATTAGGTAAGTTGTTGGAAGTGGTTAGACGTTGGTGAAAATCTCGCTTCTGAGCACACAAAGAGCTCTAACCGCAGAGCTCTGCACGGAACACGCGTTGGTGCAATGCTGCGATACAGACCGTATATCTCCCTTCGAAGACGATGGCCAAGGCGCCGATTCCAAGTCCGTACCGCTCGCTGGCTGAAGGCGAACTCCCTCTCCGCCATTCTCTCGTCTCCCACGCGTACGAAAACGCGGCGGAAGAATACTTAGTATCGGCCAATGTTGAACGCTCTATCATCGCTGAAATCCCTCCACTGAGATCTTCCCAATGATCTAGTTGGTCATAACGTCCCTAGGCAAACGAAATTCCCGTCTTCGCCACGTGTTGCCCAGCACAGGTGGCTCCGGATGCCGGGCTATCCCCAAAAGCTCCGTATTTTCCCGCGTTTCCGGTGAGCGCTACGTGCCGCCCACCTCGGCTCGGCGAGCTAGGGCCATCTGCAGACTTTACATTGCACAATTCTCAACTTCCGAAGCTTTTCACCAACGCTTTAAGTTAGCGGCTCAATCGTGCAGACATGCAGGAAGCACTGCTCGAGAGTGCCTCATATTTATCATAATTCAATAGAATCATGATCTGATGCCCTGGCCAGTCCCTTTATTATTAATAAATGGTTCAAATGGCTCTGAGCACTATGCGACTTAAATTCTGAGGTCATCAGCCGCCTAGAACTTAGAAATAATTAAACCTAACTAACCTAAGAACATCACACACATCCATGCCCGAGGCAGGATTCGAACCTGCGACCGTAGCGGTCGCTCGGTTCCAGACTGTAGCGCCTAGAACCGCACGGCCACTCCGGCCAGCTATTATTAATACTAATGTTGGTAGGCTAACGTGTAAGTGCCCATGTCCTGGCACCTTACATAGGTGCTTCAGTCTGGAACCGCGCGACCGCTACGGTCGCAGGTTCGAATCCTGCCTCAGGCATGGATGTGTGTGATGTCCTTAGGTTAATTAGGTTTAAGTAGTTCTAAGTTCTAGGGGACTGATGACAGATGTTAAGTCCCATAGTGCTCAGAGCCATTTGAATGTGTTCATATTATTATTATTATTTATTATTTTGAGCTTTTCTTCATTACAGAGGCTTATCTCCAACATAATAATTTACTTGGAAATTACAATACAAACAATAAACGTTCTTAAACTATAATCTCAAAATATTTCTGTAGGTGTTTCGATCTTGTGTGTCTTCTTCCTCTGCGCCCATTCTCCTGATTATGTGCTGTGCATTTTGGAGGCGGTCATAGGTCGTCGTCTTCTTCTTCTCCCCTCCAGTTCCCACTCCAGTATCAATTTTGGTATTCTGGTTTTCTCCATTCGTTGTACATGCCCGTATCACTGTAATTTCTTCCTATCCATTACGTCATATATTCTTTCTTTTATTTCCATTCTCCTTATTACTTCGGTGTTCCTTATCTTTTCTTTCCTGTAGATTCTTGCCGATCTTCTCGAAAAGTCCATCTCTAGAGTTTGTAATTTTTTAATGTGCTTCATGTTAATTGTCCAGGTCTCCGTTCCATACAGAACCACACTCTCTAATATGGATTTGTATATTAATTTTTTAGTTCTGCTCATCACATTCCTGCTCCATAAGACTGAGTTAAGCATCCCAATGACTCTCCGTCCGCTACTAATTCTTTTATTGATTTCTGACTCTGATTTTCCCTCGATTTCTAAAATGGATCCCAAATAACAGAAAGTGTTTATCTTTTTGATTTTATTTCCTTCAATGTATAGCTCATCTGAATCATTAGTCAAGTATTCTGTTTTTTGGTAATTAATCTTCAAACCCCAAGTTTTGTATGCTACTGCTAGATGATTGTTCATATTATTATTATTTTGAGGTTTTCCTCATCACAGAGGCTGATCTCCAACATAATAATTTACTTGGAAATTACGATACAAACAATTTTTTTGTTCATATTAGCTCGCCCAAATTCCTATTTCCTTAGTCGTTATTTGACATTCTTCTGCATTACTCCTATTTGATTTTTTTGTTAATTATCCTGTTCTCATCTGATCTGTTCTTCTACTTCACTCATTAACACTGTGTCGAACTTAACCAGGATAATTTATTTTTAAATTCTGTAGCCTTCCTTCCGATTAACGAACCTGACACTTCACGCTCTGACAAGTGGAACGCCAGATTTTTATTTCCTTATGGCGATATCCTGCTGAGAAGATCGCGCACTTTCGAGAAATTTTACCCACCTGTAAGTCATTAACATTAAATCATTAAGCAGAGCTGCATGTCCTCGGGAAATGTAATGGCAGCAGTTTCCCCTTGGTTTCAACCTTTCGCAGTACCAACATTGGCCAGTTTTCCAAGGCAAGATGCGCCGGCCGGAGTGGCCGAGCGGTTCTAGGCGCTGCAGTCTGGAACCGCGCGACCGCTACGGTCGCAAGTTCGAATCCTGCCTCGGGCATGGATGTGTTTGATACCCTTAGGTTAGTTAGGTTTAAGTAGTTCTAAGTTCTAGGGGACTGATGACCTCATAAGTTAAGTCCCATAGTGCTCAGAGCCATTTTTGAACAAGGCAAGATCAGTCAATCATCCATACTGCTGCTACTGCAACTACTGAAAAATCTGCTGACTCCCATCGGAACCCTGTGATCCGTATGTTAATCTTGCCTCACCCACGATCTATTCTATCATTGATACGCGCAAATCATGCCACCGCTGTAAGGTCGATGGTTCGTCTTAGCGACTAAGGAGCGACAAAAATCGTATAAATTTGCAACGTAGAACAGCGGTTCATTTTTCGCGGACAACCAATGTCCACTAGCACAGAATATCGAAAGGAAGGCAGAACGGCAAATGGGTAAGAAGGTGAAAAATATGTGTGGGTAGTGTTATCTCAAATAAGTGAGACCTTTTAAATACCTCGGATGTAATGTCATGTACGATTACAATAACGATAATGAATTTAGCATGCAAACGTATCAGCAATACGAAGGACAGATAGAAAAATTTTGTCACTACACTGTACGAGAGAAGCACCAATGAAATTTTTTAATACGGTGATTTGACGCAGACTTTTGTATGTTAGTGAAACGTACAAGGAGCCCTTGAGTGCGAGATTGCAAGTTCAGTCTCTAATAACAATTATGACAGGAAAATACTAGCTGCTTACGGCTCACCGTGCGCATCAGGAGAGCGACAGAAAATGAATGCCCGGGCGGTGCAGAGGTCAACCATAATGGTAGGTATGTATTATACTTCACAAAATGGACGTCGTCGACATTCAAGAAATGTTCAAAACAAATCATTAACTTGCACCATGAACACCGAATAAAAGATGGCGCGCCACAGTGATCGCAAAGGGTCGCACCACCACGGTCGAACTCCCTCAAGCGGTATCCGTTCTTAAAGAATGCATAAGGAATCATATTGGTGCAACGGGATGATGGAATGCGATAGCTTGCAAACGAATGCGTAACAGTCTGTCATGGGGCTTATCGTGAAACTGGCTATTCTTTACGGCGTAGCTGCAGACAGTGCGGTAATAGGTTCATAGGCAAGGAAGAAAACTTATATCCAGAGGCTGAATTTGTCCAGCGTTTCCGGGTGGTATGAACTGCAATGTCAACATTTTTCAGGGTGGATAGTTTGCTCTAAAGGAGTATGATTTTTATACGAAGACCAGGAATCAAGCAAAAACAAGTTATTTTGATCTGCTATTGGCCAAAAGCAGTGCTCACATCGCAGTTGTAGTTCTCTTACACCCATTTTACGACTATTACTTGCTGTGACGTTAATATTCCCTACCGCCCTTGTCAGATCACGCACACTAGAAAGAATCGTAGAGGGCAGAGCACCTCCAATTTGTCGCAGCACAATAAATAACTTTCTAGGTAACTTACTATCCATATTAATACGAATGTGTTAATGCAATGATGTTATTTGATCTTGATACAACTATCTTGGTATCTCTAATTTCCAAGTTTGCTTTCATTTTTCGGGCCGATTCCGCAGTTTCCTCTGCATCGTCAAGTTGACGCTTTGCTTGATATTTCGTCATCCAGTTCTTTAGCACTATTTGAAGTTATGCAACCATTCACCTTTTCCCTTGAAATCACTGTAATCTACGTCGCGCGCAATTTGATGTGCGTAACATAGTAGGTCACAATCAAGCATATCCTGGAAACTGTATTGAGCGTCCTTGAAACGCGCAAACACCAGTTTATGTAACAACGGTCATATTACTGCGGACTTTCGAAATCTGTTCATATTACTATGCTGCGGATCACCTCCCATATACGTCATTATGTTCAGTACCTGCTCCTTGGACTATGTGTCACTACTAGAGTCCGGGATTTGTGGCACCCTGTCCGACAAGGATGACGAACTACATGGTTCGACAACTATCTCAGTATCACTTTCACTTTTAAGCACGTGTTGTAGTCATTGTACATTGTGCGCACAGTCGAGTGTATACGAAACTACACATTCTACTCACTCATCTTGCAGAAACGCTAATATTTCATCTATCGCTTCTTTCTCACTCTGCGAAATTCCTCGGGTTCCTTTCTCTTTCTGACGAAATGTCAGCTTCGGCAACTGTTGTTGTAAATAGAATGCAATGTTTGCTTTTTTTTTATCGTTGCCATTGCTCTGCTTCGTATCATCAGCACTAGCATTGAAGTACTGTTGCGGGTTAATCATCAACTAAGCAGTTTAACTAAGATCCATAACGTCATGCTATGCTTAATATTGGATACCCTGTTTTGCCGTTAGCAGTCAGTATTGTGGTCAGTATTTGGGGCGTCGAATGCCGTATACATCATTGACTTTATGCGACCTCGGACTCAAAGGGTTCATGATAAATATGGAAAACCCAGAAAAAACAGTAGAACTTTGGTGTCCGCAATCGCGTGCCTTAGACCGCTATTAGTCGAGAACAATTTGTATAACCGACAGGTATGAATAAGACTGAACGTTCATTGAGAAACGTGAACGCATTCAGGCTATCGGAGGACTTGCATCACAGACCCAAGCGCAGTTGCCTAAGAAGTCCGCTTTCCTGTGGCTTCAGCCTGTGTGAAGGCGAATGAAGTAACACTGCGACGGTCACAGGTGACAACAACAAAAATTGCTAGTTTTTGTGTAACAAATTGAAATCCCTGGTTTTGGAAACAAGCGGCATAATGCGTGTCTTGCTATTGAAGAACTATGAGGAGAACATTTATCATGTTCAACCACATCACTTGACGAGTCCTCAAGAGCATATTTTCTAGTAACAAGTGTAAAGTATTAACGAAAAATTGTGTTTACTTTACCTCTTTCAATGTACTGTCAATGAAATAAGTCACTTACGTGCTGTCCGATTACGCTACACCACGGTTTCACACTCAACTGTCTTCGGTTGAACGTCTGACGAAGTCACATGAGTTTGCCTTTGGCTATAGTGCATCTTTCCCAAATTTGCGTTCCCGTGGTTTGTGAACGTGACCTCAACAGTAAACAAAATTATTGGCTTGGTGGAGAACCCACAGATTAACGATGGAGTGCTGAAAAATTATGACTGCGAATTCTTTATGCTGTTCTCAATATCGATTGAGGTAACACTTGTCATGCATATTACTCGGTAGACTTTTTCACTTCGTTGACGCAAGTTGCAACTCTGCCGCTTGAGGGCTCCGAACTGCAGCGTGTAGCGTGGTGGTGCGCACCGTAACGATGACGCTGCGTGAGAAACAGACCATTACAAAACTGAAAGCACGAATTCGAAGAGCTTGTCCACACATGGAGCATCCTCTCATTCAGCAGAATAATGCCGCTGAGATGTCTGCAACAATCTGCCTTGGATTCACGCCATCGATCATCCTCTATACAATCCCGACTTGGCCCCACCCGATTTTCATCTGTCTCCACAACTTAAGAAACACCTTCGAGGAATTAATTTTGATAGTGATTAAGCGGTGCAAACAGAGGAGCTCTGACAACAAAGTGAACATTCTGCAGTGAGGGTAACAACAAACTGGTCTCTCGTTGAGATACACTATGTGATCAAAAGTATCTGGACACCTGGCTGAAAATGACTTACAAATTCGTGGCGCCCTCCATCGGTAATGTTGGAATTCTACTGTTGGCACTCCACATGCTCGCAGACGACGTTCACTGGGCATTCGCCATACCCACGTCCCGCCATCGAATCGTCACATTGTGTACCGTGATTCGTCACTCCGCGCAACATTTTTCCACTATTCAATCGTCCAATGTTTACGCTCCTTACACCAAGCGAGGCGTCGTTTGGCATTTACCGGCGTGATGTGTGGCTTCTGAGTAGCCGCTCCACCATGAAATCCAAGTTTTCTCACCTCCCGCCTAACTGTCATAGTACTTGCAGTGGATCCTGCTGCAGTTTGGAATTCCTGTGTGATGGTCTGGATATATGTCTGCCTATTACACATTACGACGCCCTTCAACTGTTGGCGGTCTCTGTAAGTCAACAGATGAGGCGGCCTGTACATTTTTTTGCTGTACATGTCCACGTTTCCACTTCACTGTCACATCGGAAACAGTGGACCTAGGGGTGTTAAGAAGTGCGGAAATCCTGCATACACTCGTATGACACAAGTGAAACCCAATCACCTGACCACGTTCGAAGTCTGTGAGATCCGCGGGGCGCCCCAGTCGGCTCTGTCACGACGCTAATGACTGCTGAGGTTGCTGATATGGAGTACCTGGCAGTAGGTTGCAGCACAATGCACCTAATATGAAAAACGTATGTTTTTGGGGGTGTCCAGATACTTTTGATCACATAGTGTTTATGTGTCCGTCGCCAGGGTGAATAAGCTGACGGGAAAAAAAAAGTATCAGCACCGAGAAGGAGCTGTGCGACACAGCCGAAAATTGGAAGGCGCGTTTCTACATCTGAAAGATGACATCTACTCAAATTTCAAGTCAGTCGCATAAGACCGGTGCAAGTAGCGCCACACTGAGAATGCAAATCATGTTTGCTTTAAATACACGCTGTAACGATTGTGAGCGTTCGTACCTTTGAAACTGGGCGTGGTGAGTTGATGTCAGTCAAGAATGCCTATAAGGCAACAAGACACCATTATCAACATTTCATTGAGAATGAACGAGGTCTTGTAATAGGGCTACGAAAAGCTGCATGTTCCTTATATTCAAAAAAATGGTTCAAACGGCTCTGAGCACTATGGGACTTAAAATCTGAGGTCATCAGTCTCCTAGAACTTAGAACTACTTAAACCTAACTAACTTAAGGGCATCACACACATCCATGCCCAAGGCAAGATTCGAACCTGCGACCGTAGCGTTCGCGCGATTCCAGACTGAAGCGCCTATGTAAGGTGGCACGAACTGAATTCTTGATTACGCCCCATAAATGTTCGATGGTAATCATGTCGGGCGATGTGGCTGACCAGATCATTCGCTCAAATTGTCTAGCATTTTCTTCAAATCAATTTCGAACAACTATGGCCCGGTGACATAGAGCATTGTTATCCGTAAAATTTACATCGTTGTTTGCGAACATGAAATCCATAAATGACGGTAAATGTTCTCCAAGTAGCCGGAAATAATCGACGACCCAGTCTATTTTATGTACACAGCCCACCACCATTATGGAGCCACAACTAGCTTGCACAGTGCATTGTTAACAACTAGGGTCAATGGTTTCATAGAGTCTGCACCACACTCGAGCCCTACCACCAGCTCCTACCATCTGAACTGGGGACTCATCTGAACAGGCCATGGTTTTCCAGTCGTCTAGGGTCAAACCAATTGGTTCACTAGCCCAAGGGATAAGCTGCAGGCGATGTCGTGCTGTTAGCAAAGACACGTGAGTCGCTCGTCTGCTGCCGTAGCCCGTTAAAGCCAAATTTCGGCGCATTGGCCAAACGGATACATTCGTCCTACATTGATTTCTCCGTTTATTTCACGCAGTGTTGGTTGTTAGCACTGACAAATCTAAGCAAAAGCCGCTGCTCTTTGTCGTTAAGTGAAGGCCGTCGACCACTGCGTTGTCCATGGTGAGAGGTAATTCCTGAAATTTCCTATTCTCGGTTCACTCTTGACATTGTGGATTACGGAATGTTGAATTCCGTAACGATTTCCGGAACGGAACGTCCCATGTGTTCATATCTCCAACTAACATTCCAGGTTCAGAGTCTGTTAATTCCCGTTGTGCTGTCATAATCACGTTGAACTCTTCTTCACATTAATTACCTGTGTACAAATGACATCACCGCCAGTGCACTGCCCTTTTACCCAAATGCCTTGTGTGAGCGATGCTACCGCTCTCTGTGTATGTGCATATCACTATCCCATAATGTTGGTCACCTCAGTGTGTATCTGCACTCACACAGGTTTCACTGTTTCTTTGATTTGTGACTGGAGCAGTTTAATCGCGTGCGCGATCTATCTATGAATCGTTTGAAGTTTTGAACTTTGTTTTGTTTGTATCCTGTATTTTCTGTGACGGAGATCAGAGATCTGGGATCATTTGCCACTGAACTAGTTATCTCATAAAAGAAGGACACGACTATAAAAGAACTCCTCTCTAGTTATAAAATATTCATCAGCCATAGCGTTTAAGGAAAAGTTTTGAAAAAACTTTCAGAACACATTCTTCACACATAGAAGAAGAAAATACTCAGGTGAACCCAAACATTATGACCAGTTGCTTAATAATGTGTTGGTCAACCTTTGGAACACAATACAAGTAGCTATTCTGCGTGGCACGGGTTTGATAAGTTCTCGATAGGGCTCTTAAGGATTATATGACACCAGATGTCAACGCACAGGCCATGCAGTTCCTGCAAATTTCGGCTAATGGTTTGTGGTGCGGAGCTAGCGCCTTATGATGTCCCAAATGTGTCCCATTGATTTCAGATCAGCTGAATTTGGTGGGCAGATATCAACGTGACTCACTGTCATGCTCTTCAAACCAACCTACCACGATTCTGGTCTTGTGACATGGACAATTATCCTGCTGGAAGATGCCAGCACCGTCGGGAAAGACATCATGCAGAAAGGGACGAAAGTAGTCAGCAGTAATGGTAACGTAGTACAAGGCTGTCATGGTGCCTTCCATTACTACCAAAGGACCCTTGGAAGCCCATCTGAATGTTACCCATAGCATAATACAGTCCACACCCGACTGCATACGTGGTGCGGTGCGTGTTTTTAGCACCGTTCACGTGGATGACGACCGTCGACCTGGTGTAACAAGAAACGTGGTTCATCCGACCAGACGATATGTTTCCATTGACCCACGGTCCAATTTCAATGATCCCGTGCTCACAGCAGTCGTAATCGACGATGTCGTTGAATCAACTTGGGAACACGTAGCTTCCGTCTACTGGAGAGCTCCATGGTCAACAATTACCGCTCAACGCTGTTCTCTGAAACACTTGCGCCTGCACCAACATTGTATGCTGTCGTCATGTCTGCTACAGATCCCGCATATCCTGATTTACAGAATGGGAAAGCCTCCGACGTCCGTGGATGTAGGATGCCTTCTCGCCTGTTTGTGATCTCACCGTCATTCAACTACACTCCAGAGATGCTCACGACACTTTGCACGCGAACAGCTGATGAGCTTTGCTGTATTTTTTTTTTAATGCTAGTTTCCATAACAATCTGCCCTTGCTCATAGTCGCTATTTCATTGGATAGTTCCTTTTGCAGCCCGTATAGTCGCTGGAACGATTCTCCATTCGTCCCTGCTTCGCTTACATACCTTGAAGAGCCAAAGGAACTGGTACACCTGCCTGACATCGTGTATGTGAGCACGCAGTAGTGCCGCAACGCGACATGGCATGGACTCGACTAATGTCTGAAGTAGTGCTGGAGGGAATTGACACCATGAATCCTGCCGGGCTGTCCATAAATACGTAAGAGTACGAGGGGGCTTAGATCTCTTCTGAACAGCACGTTTCAAGGCATCCCAGATATGCTCAATAATGTTCATGTCTGGTGAGTCTAGTGGCCAGCGGAAGTGTTTAAACTCAGAAGGGCGTTACTGGAGCCACTATGTAGCAATTCTGGACGTGTGGGGTGTCGCATTGTCCTGCTGGAATTGCCCATGTCCGTCGGAATGACAATGGACATGAATGGATGCAGGTGATCAGACAGGATGCTTATGTTCTTGTGACCTGCCAGAGTTGTATCTATACGTATGAGGTGTCCCATATCACTCCAACTTCACACGCCCCATACCATTACAGAGCCTCCACCAGCTTGAACAGTCTCCTGCTGACATACAGGGTCCATGGAATCATGAGGTTGTCTCCATACCCTTACACGTCCATCCACTCGATACAATTTGAAACGAGACTCGTCCGACCAGGCAACATGTTTCCAGTCATCAACAGTCGAATGTCGGTGTTGACCAGACTAGGCGAGGCGTACAGCATTGTATTGTGCGGTCATCAAGGATACATGAGTGGGGCTTCAGCTCCGAAAGCACATATCGATTATGTTTCATTGAATGGTTCACACGCTGAGACTTGTTGATGACTCAGCATTGAAATCTGCAGCAACTTGCGGACAAGGATACATGAGTGGGGCTTCAGCTCCGAAAGCACCTATCGATTATGTTTCATTGAATGGTTCGCACGCTGAGACTTGTTGATGACTCAGCATTGAAATCTGCAGCAACTTGCGAACGAGTTGCACTTGTGTCGCGTTAAACGATTCTCTTCAATCGTCGTTGGTTCCTTTCTTGCAGGATTTTTTCCCGGCCGCAGCAATATTGCAGACTTGATGTTTTACCTGATTCCTGATATTCACGGTTGTTGTTGTTGTGGTCTTCAGTCCTGAGACTGGTTTGATGCAGCTCTCCATGCTACTCTATCCTGTGCAAGCTTCTTCATCTCCCAGTACCTACTGCAACCTACATCCTTCTGAATCTGCTTAGTGTATTGATCTCTTGGTCTCCCTCTACGATTTTTACCCTCCACGCTGCCCTCCAATGCTAAATTTGTGATCCCTTGATGCCTCAAAACATGTCCAACCAACCGATCCCTTCTTCTAGTCAAGTTGTGCCACAAACTTCTCTTCTCCCCAATCCTATTCAATACCTCCTCATTAGTTACGTGATATACCCACCTTATCTTCAGCATTCTTCTGTAGCACCACATTTCGAAAGCTTCTATTCTCTTCTTGTCCAAACTAGTTATCGTCCATGTCTCACTTCCATACATGGCTACACTCCATACAAATACTTTCAGAAACGACTTCCTGACACCTAACAAACCTATGTTAACAAATTTCTCTTCTTCAGAAACGATTTCCTTGCCATTGCCAGTCTACATTTTATATCCTCTCTACTTCGACCATCATCAGTTATTTTACTCCCTAAATAGCAAAACTCCTTTACTACTTTAAGTGTCTCATTTCCTAATCTAATTCCCTCAGCATCACCCGACTTAATTTGACTACATTCCATTATCCTAGTTTTGCTTTTGTTGATGTTCATCTTATATACTCCTTTCAAGACACTGTCCATTCCGTTCAACTGCTCTTCCAAGTCCTTTGCTGTCTCTGACAGAATTACAATGTCATCGGCGAACCTCAAAGTTTTTACTTCTTCTCCATGAATTTTAATACCTACTCCGAATTTTTCTTTTGTTTCCTTTACTGCTTGCTCAATATACAGATTGAATAACATCGGGGAGAGGCTACAACCCTGTCTCACTCCTTTCCCAACCACTGCTTCCCTTTCATGCCCCTTGACTCTTATAACTGCCATCTGGTTTCTGTACAAATTGTAAATAGCCTTTCGCTCCCTGTATTTTACCCCTGCCACCTTCAGAATTTGAAAGAGAGTATTCCAGTTAACGTTGTCAAAAGCTTTCTCTAAGTCTACAAATGCTAGAAACGTAGGTTTGCCTTTTCTTAATCTTTCTTCTAAGATAAGTCGTAAGGTTAGTATTGCCTCACGTGTTCCAACATTTCTACGGAATCCAAACTGATCTTCCCCGAGGTCAGCTTCTACCAGTTTTTCCATTCGTCTGTAAAGAATTCGCGTTAGTATTTTGCAGCTGTGACTTATTAAACTGATAGTTCGGTAATTTTCACATCTGTCAACACCTGCTTTCTTTGGGATTGGAATTATTATATTCTTCTTGAAGTCTGTGGGTATTTCGCCTGTCTCATACATCTTGCTCATCAGCTGGTAGAGTTTTGTCATGACTGGCTCTCCCGAGGCCATCAGTAGTTCTAATGGAATGTTGTCTACTCCCGGGGCCTTGTTTCGACTCAGGTCTTTCAGTGCTCTGTCAAACTCTTCACGCAGTATCTTATCTCCCATTTCGCCTTCATCTACATCCTCTTCCATTTCCATAATATTGTCCTCAAGTACATCTCCCTTGTATAAACCCTCTATATACTCCTTCCACCTTTCTGCCTTCCCTTCTTTGCTTAGAACTGGGTTGCCATCTGAGCTCTTGATATTCATACAAGTGGTTCTCTTTTCTCCAAAGGTCTCTCTAATTTTCCTGTAGGCAGTATCTATCTTACCCCTAGTGAGACAAGCCTCTACATCCTTACATTTGTCCTCTAGCCATCACTGCCTAGCCATTTTGCACTTCCTGTCGATTTCATTTTTGAGACGTTTGTATTCCTTTTTGCCTGCTTCATTTACTGCATTTTTATATTTTCTCCTTTCATCAATTAAATTCAATATTTCTTCTGTTACCCAAGGATTTCTATTAGCCCTCGTCTTTTTACCTACTTGATCGTCTGCTGCCTTCACCACTTCATCCCTCAGAGCTGCCCATTCTTCTTCTACTGTATTTCTTTCCCCCATTCCTGTCAATTGTTCCCTTATGCTCTCCCTGAAACTCTCTACAACCTCTGGTTCTTTCAGTTTATCCAGGTCCCATCTCCTTAAATTCCCACCTTTTTGCAGTTTCTTCAGTTTCAATCTGCAGTTCATAACCAATAGATTGTGGTCAGAATCCACATCTGCCCCAGGAAATGTCTTACAATTTAAAACCTGGTTCCTAAATCTCTGTCTTACCATTATATAATCTATCTGAAACCTGTCAGTATCTCCAGGCTTCTTCCATGTATACAGCCTCCTTTCATGATTCTTGAACCAAGTGTTAGCTATGATTAAGTTATGCTCTGTGCAAAATTCTACAAGGCGACTTCCTCTTTTATTCCTTCCCCCCAATCCATATTCACCTACTATGTTTCCTTCTCTCCCTTTTCCTACTGACGAATTCCAGTCACCCATGACTATTAAATTTTCGTCTCCCTTCACTACCTGAATAATTTCTTTTATCTCGTCATACATTTCATCTATTTCTTCATCATCTGCAGAGCTAGTTGGCATATAAACTTGTACTACTGTAGTAGGCATGGGCTTTGTGTCTATCTTGGCCACAATAATGCGTTCACTATGCTGTTTGTAGTAGCTAACCCGCACTCCTATTTTTTTATTCATTATTAAACCTACTCGTGCATTACCCCTATTTGATTTTGTATTTATAACCCTGTAATCACCTGACCAAAAGTCTTGTTCCTCCTGCCAGCGAACTTCACTAATTCCCACTATATCTAACTTTAACCTATCCATTTCCCTTTTCAAATTTTCTAACCTACCTGCCCGATTAAGTGATCTGACATTCCACGCTCCGATCCGTAGAACGCCAGTTTTCTTTCTCCTGATAACGACGTCCTCTTGAGTAGTCCCCGCCCGGAGATCCGAATGGGGGACTATTTTACCTCCGGAATATTTTACCCAAGAGGACGCCATCATCATTTAATCATACAGTAGAGCTGCATGTCCTCGGGAAAAATTACGGCTGTAGTTTCCCCTTGCTTTCAGCCGTTCGCAGTACCAGCACAGCAAGGCCGTTTTGGTTAATGTTACAAGGCCAGATCAGTCAATCATCCAGACTGTTGCCCCTGCAACTACTGAAAAGGCTGCTGCCCCTCTTCAGGAACCACATGTTTGTCTGGCCTCTCAACAGATACCCCTCCGTTGTGGTTGCACCTACGGTACGGCCATCTGTATCGCTGAGGCACGCAAGCCTCCCCACCAACGGCAAGGTCCATGGTTCATGGGGGGGATACTCACGGTACACTCGTGACATGGTCGTACGGGAAAATCCCCTCTTCATCGCTGCTTCGGAGATGCTGTGTGCCATCGCTCGTGCGCCGACTATAACACCACGTTCAAACTCACTTAAATCTTGATAACCTGCCATTGTAGCAGCAGTAACAGCTGTAACCTATCTAAGAACTGCGCCGTGTGTGCGTGTGTGTGTGTGTGTGTGTGTGTGTGTGAGAGAGAGAGAGAGAGAGAGAGAGAAAGAAAGGAAGAGAAAGAGATTCTATCTGTGTTCGTTCGTGCATGCAGCGGCAAGTGTTCGAAGGTGTATTATATTTTAGATGGCATTCTCTTTCCAGTGACCAGGCATCTACATGTTCTGAAATGCAGATTGTTTTATGCAGAGTATTGATAGCAAATTGATGGTTCAGTCGTCCGAGAAGAAATTTGCGTGTGCTGTAATTACCTCTAAGTTGCGTACCTTAAAGTGCACACAAACTCACAAAACTCACCATTTACGTCAGTAAGATGTAGGAGGATATGGTAGGTGGCTATGTTCTGCTTGAAGCAATTACGGAGGTAGCTGGCGAGGTAGGGCACCTTCGCCTCTGACTTTATAGGGTACACAAGCATTGTTGATTCTGGGACCCAGCACCACTTCGGAAATTGAACGCTTTGAGGTGAAGACAGAAACTCTGACCTGAAGTGTCTCTGATCGCGAGGCGGTGAGAACAAAGTGGCGGTAGGTAGTTTTCTGGCCGACACTTTTCCCTTGTAATCAGTAGCGAGTTGCTGTGCCAAGTGGGTCGCTGATAGGAGGTCAGCGCTCTTCGGCGTAACGCTACACTTGCAGCAAACAGTAGACAGTTCCGTTCAGGGCCTGCCCTAGACTTTGACTACGAGCAGAATGACGTCAAGTGTAAGCTGTGCAATCTACCGAATCCCTTTTTAGAACTAATACTTGCTAGTAATAGTCTTCTGAAGACGCTTCCCACATTATCAGCACTTACCACACGTTAAGTAACTGTCCATCAGGACCGGTCCAAATGAAATATTTCTGTGCCGCTTCCCTTATATTTTTCGTCTCCGTTGCAGAATGTCACAACGATCCAATAATAAAGTACTCTTGATTTTAGCCTTTCTCCATACGAAACGAACAGGCTTCAATACTTTTGTCCAGCCAATCTTCTGTTGGCAGAAATGTAGAGCGCTTCTGTTCTGTCCCTGATGGCACGTTTGTTGAATTCATCAACAACTTTGATTTCATCACGTTTCCTCCTAAGTTGAAGAGAAGAAAATTTTTTTTTAATAACTGAAATTGCATTCGAGAATTAATCTTTTTCGAAATGCGTTAGATGTATTGTTAGTATTACTGTATGGATCTGCATTTAATAAAAAGTGCTCTGCCGGTAACAGAGCACACATTTTAAAGTAACTGGGACCAAATGCGGAGCTGTTTTTAAATAGTCTCTAATAATATTACAATTGAAGCTGAGATTTCGTCGCCAGGAGTTACTGCGCATACGTCTGGGTGATTCCTAACGAACACTCTAATTCTGTCAGTGCTGTGCAAGCTCTTGCCAGTATACCTGTGCATCGCAGCTCTAAGGGAAGACTGCGTAATTTGATGTAATAGTTCTTTTGGACTTTTATCAGCATCGCATTACTTCACAACATTTAGCACCATTTTCCGGTATTACTTTCTGATAATCGCTTTCCGTCTCATCACTCGTTTTCGAAAAATCACAATCAAAATAGCGGGACAAGAAGCAGACAGCGACAGCACAGCTTAGTGAAAAAGCAAACAATCGGTCAACACCGACTTATAGTACACTGCACATTTGGTAACGAACATCTGCCAATAAATATGGCACGAAGTCTTCTGACTGTTGCTTGCTGCAACCAGATCAGCACTATAGACTCCACTCGCCATGATATAGAGACATCAGCAAAAGTGTTGCATCACCCTGATACGTCGTGCAGATGCGCTGCTGTTCTCACTATCCCTGTACCGACCGGAAGGTCACAACTGACTATGTTTATAAATATACACACAGTTACCATGAATGCTACGTACGAGCAGCACATCACACTCAAATGCGATGCAGCGTTTCAGCACCAGCATTAGACGCGTCTGTGGAACAGTGGAGTGACATCCATCATTCCACGAAGGACAGTCGCGACCAGTGATACGGTCCACATCATCACGTTACGGGCAAAAGGCTTGTCAAACTGGGGAAGTTGCTCGTCGTGTGCACCGGAGTTCAAGTGACGTGGTGCGGACGAGGACACGGTTCCAGTTGACAGGCAGTGTTGAGCACTCGCACCGCACAGGCCGTCCACGTTTCGTTGGGTGCGCAAGATGATCGATTTCTACGACTTTTGAGTCAAGGAACCGATGGTTGAGTGCTCCAGAAATGAATTCGGCATTCGAAGAGGCTGCCGGACGTCATGTACCGTATCAAACTATTTGAAGATGATTGCATGATGTAAATCTCCATTCCCGAGAGCGGCAAGGACCACTTCGTTCACCACAGCACCATGGGCAAGAAATAATGCACAGTGGACGCCCCAGGATTGCCGTAGGATGTTGTTTATGGAAGAAAGTCGGACCTGTTTACACCCTGATAATCGCAGACAACATGTTTGGAGACAACCCAGAAACATCGAACACCTCCAACAATTGCCCCCAAACGTGTATCAAGGTGGTGGTGAAGTGACGTACTGCAGCGACATTATATGGGGCCACCTTCTGTGGTTGTTGGGGGCAATCCCACTGTTCTAATGTACAGCGTCGAGATCTAACCAATAGTGGCAGATGTCGCCAACATTTTGATGAAAATTTCATCTTGACGGTTAATAAGCCGCTCGTTCATCATACTGTTCTCGTAAATAAATTCTTTCAGCATACTAGGATCATCAGAATGGAATGGCGTGCCTGTTTGCCTGATGTAAACACAATCTAACATGTGTGTGATCTATTGAGCTGTTTTCGGACATTGGCAATGATCCTGTACAACTTATGCAGAATCGCCTTGGAAGAGTGTGACGATTTGGACAAGAACTGGCTTGATGATCTTATCGATGGTATGCCAGGACGAATTCAAGCCTGCATCGATGCATGGGGACGTTCCACCACAAACTGACGTTGTGACGTTGGTCAGGAGTGCGGTTCCGCCCCCCCCCCCTCCTCCCCACCCCTTTGGGAAACAGACGATTTTGTCGTTGCATAAAAGTTTTTTTAAATTTCGTGATCTAGACATCTTGCATATCAACCAGTTTTTGTTTTCTGTGCCATGAATTTCGAAATAAAGGTATGATGCATAGCTTTTGCTGATGTGTGTAGTTCCCACGTTGCGGAGCTCGTAGTTCTCGTGTTGCAGAGCTCGCACAATATAACTTGGTCCATCATGCACCCGAAATGCCTTCCCATTCTCAGCACCGGGCAAGTCCGAGAGAGCGACTCCCTCAATTTGTTGTCACCTACTGACTGTGTACTTTATCCGTTATGAACGAAACATTCTCTGCACACTTTGGCATGGCCAAAGCTACACTGCAGGGACAGAGGTGTGCACAAACTGGTTGCAATCTCTCTCAAACGATTTTAAAGAAAATACCTGCTAAAAAAATGATTCTGTCACACCTCATAGCCTCATTCATCAGCTTTATGATGAACTACCAATCATTTTGTAAATGGTCATATTTACTGTGATATTTCGACATTAAGTAAGCTACTACATGAAATTAGAATAGTTTGAAATGAAAAGTAGGAGTTGATCTGAGTTTCCATTTGGTTTAGGTAACGTCATACATTGCTGGGTACTTTATTCTTTGAACTTGAGATGAGATCTATATCTATCTCCAATCTCGAGAAAATGGGTTGTTTGTAGTGCACTCACTTACACTTGTTTGAAAACAGTAGAATGAAGTATTCATAACACCCCTCGAAACAATAGAATGAAATGTGGAGACAGAAACACACTAAACCCGAAAAGAAAAGCAAGTACACAAGTAACGAAAATTAACTAAAAGTAACAAATATAGGAACTGATAATAGGAATTAATGTATATACGCTAATCCTGGTTACCGATTCCTATCGTTCCATGGTTCATAGTAAATTATTTGTGAAATATAATAGGATTTCGCATTTGTAATGAACGCCAGTTCTACTTACTGATTTCAATATTAGTAACCTTTTCGCAAAGAGAGCCATTAGAAGCGCAGAAATCCTATTACAAAACTGCTGCAAAACCGTTAGCAAAATTATGAATCATAGAATGGTTGGAATCGGTGGCTAGAATTGGTGTATATAGGAGATCAGTTCTAATTACTGATTCCATTTAGTCGATGGTTCATAATTTTGAAAGTTTTTGCAGAAAATCTGTGGGCTAGGTTTTTGTAGGATTTCTAAATTTTTTGTTGTTGTTGTTATGGTCTTCAGTCCTGAGACTGGTTTGATGCACCTCTCCATGCTACTCTATCCTGTGAAAGTTTCTTCATCTCCCAGTACCAACTGCAGCCTACATCCTTCTGAATCTGCTTAGTGTATTCATCTCTTGGTCTCCCTCTACGATTTTTACCCTCCACGCTGCCCTCCAATACTAAATTGGTGATCACTTGATGCCTCAGAACACGTCCTGCCAACCGATCCCTTCTTCTAGTCAAGTTGTGCCACAAACTCCTCTTCTCCCCAATCCTATTCAATACCTTCTCATTAGTTATGTGATCTACCCATCTAATCTTCAGCATTCTTCTGTAGCACCACATTTCGAAAGCTTCTATTCTCTTCTCGTCCAAACTGTTTATAGTCAATGTTTCACTTCCATACATGGCTACACTCATTACAAATACTTTCAGAAACGACTTCCTGGCTCTTAAATCTGTACTCGATGTTAACAAATTTCTCTTCTTCAGAAACGATTTCCTTGCCATTGCCAGTCTACATTTTATATCCTCTCTACTTCGACCATCATCAGTTATTTTGCTCCCCAAATAGCAAAACTCCTTTACCACTTTAAGTGTCTCATTTCCTACAGATTCAATAACATCGGGGATAGGCTACAACTCTGTCTCACTCCCTTTCCAACCACTGCTTCCCTTTCGTGTCCCTCGACTCTTATAACTGCCATCTGGTTTCTGTGCAAATTGTAAATAACCTTTCACTCCCTGTATTTTACCCCTGCCACCTTCAGAATTTGAAAGAGAGTATTCATGTCAACATTGTCAAAAGATTTCTCTAAGTCTACAAATGCTAGAAACGTTGGTTTGCCTTTCCTTAATCTTTCTTCTAAGGTAAGTCGTAAGGTCAGTATTGCCTGACGTGTTCCAATATTTCTACGAAATCCAAACTGATCTTCCCCGAGGCCGGCTTCTACCAGTTTTTCCATTCGTCTGAAAAGAATTCGCGTTAGTATTTTGCATCTGTGACTTATTAAACTGATAGTTCGGTAATTTTCACATCTGTCAACACCTGCTTTCTTTGGGATTGGAATTATTATATTCTTCTTGAATTCTGTGGGTATTTCGCCTGTCTCATACATCTTGCTCACCAGATGGTAGAGTTTTGTCAGGACTGGCTCTCCCAAGGCCGTCAGTAGTTCTAATGGACTGTTGTCTGCTCCTGGGGCCTTGTTTCGACTCAGGTCTTTCAGTGCTCTGTCAAACTCTTCACGCGGTATCGTATCCCCTATTTCATCTTCATCTACATTCTCTTCCATTTCTATAATACTGTCCTCTAGAACATCGCCCTTGTATAGACCCTTTATATACTCCTTCCACCTTTCTGCTTTCCCTTCTTTGCTTAGAACTGGGTTTCCATCTGAGCTCTTTATATTCATACAAGTGGTTCTCTTTTCTCCAAAGGTCTCTCTAATTTTCCTGGAGGCAGAATCTATCTTACCCCTAGTGAGATAAGCCTCTACATTCTTACATTTGTCCTCTAGCCATGCCTGCTTAGCAATTTTGCACTTCCTGTCGATCTCATTTTTGAGACGTTTGTATTCCTTTTAGCCTGCTTCATTTACTGTATTTTTATATTTTCTCCTTTCATCAATTAAATTCAGTATTTCTTCTGTTACCCAAGGATTTCTATTAGCCCTCGTCTTTTTACCTACTTGATCCTCTGCTGCCTTCACTACTTCATCCCTCAAAGCTACCCATTCTTCTTCTACTGTATTTCTTTCCCCCATTCTTGTCAATTGTTCCCTTATGCTCTCCCTGAAATTCTGTCCAGCCTCTGGTTTAGTCAGTTTATCCAGGTCCCATCTCCTTAAATTCCCACCTTTTTGCAGTTTCTTCGGTTTTAATCTGCAATTCATAACCAATAGATTGTGGTCAGAGTCCATATCTGCCCCTGGAAATGTCCTACAATTTAAAACCTGGTTCCTAAATCCCTGTCTTACCATTATATAATCTATCTGAAACCTGTCAGTATCTCCAGGCTTCTTCCATGTATGCAACCTTCTTTTATGATTCTTGAACCAAGTGTTAGCTATGATTAAGTTATGCTATGTGCAAAATTCTACCAGGCGGCTTCCTCTTTCATTTCTTCCCCCCAACCCATATTCACCTACTACGTTTCCTTCTCTTCCTTTTCCTACTATCGAATTCCAGTCACCCATGACTATTAAATTTTCGTCTCCTTCACTACCTGAATGATTTCTTTTATCTCATCATACATTTCTTCAATTTCTTCGTCATCTACAGAGCTAGTTGGCATATAAACTTGTACTACTGTCGGAGGCGTGGGCTTCGTGTCTATCTTGGTCACAATAATGCGTTCACTATGTTGTTTGTAGTAGATTACCCGAACTTCATTATTAAACCTACTCCTGCATTACCCCTATTTGATTTTGTATTTATAACCCTGTATTCACCTGACCAAAAGTCTTGTTCCTCCTGCCACTGAACTTCGCTAATTCCCACTATATCTAACTTTAACCTATCCATTTCCCTTTTTAAATTTTCTAATCTACCTGCCCGATTAAGGGATCTGGCATTCCACGCTCCGATCCGTAGAACGCCAGTTTTCTTTCTCCTGATAACGGCGTCCTCTTGCGTAGTCCCCGCCCAGAGATCCGAATGGGGGACTATTTTACCTCCGGAATATTTTACCCAAGAGGACGCCATCATCATTTATCCATACAGTAAAGCTGCATGCCCTCGGGAAAAATTACGGTCGTAGTTTACCCTTCATTTCAGCCGTTCGCAGTACCAGCACAGCAAGGCCGTTTTGGTTAGTGTTACAAGGCCAGAACAGTCAATCATCCAGACTGTTGCCCCTGCAACTACTGAAAAGTCTGCTGCCCCTCTTCAGGAACCACGCGTTTGTCTGGCCTCTCAACAGATACCCCTCCGTTGTGGTTGCACCTACGGTACGGTTATCTGTATTGCTGAGGCACGCTAGCCTCCCCACCCTCGGTTAGGTCTATGGTTCATGGGGGGCTAAATTTCTTCTGATCTCTGAATTACTGCGAAAACGTGACAAATATTGTAGGTACCGATATCGAGCTGTTTTCCTTTTTCATAGAAGTTAAGAGGGTAATACTAAATGTAGAAATCTTGTAACACTCTAATACATGCACTTACTGCAAGAAAGGTCTGAATAATGAACGGTGCAATAGTTGAAATTTGTGATTATAATTAACCTATACAGGATGATTCAAAAACATTTACGAACTGAAATGGCACACCGGGCATACAACAAGGATCAGTAATCACACAGGAACTGGGGTCCCAAACGCCAAGCGAGGCTACTAAATGCTGGAAATGGGCGCCCACTACTGGAGATGCTCAAACTTTTGTCCACATTCATCGAGACACGCCTACGTTCGACGCTGCATTGAACGGTGCACCCTCTCAAACATATCTGGTGTGGCTCTAAGATGCCGCAACAATGCTACCCACTAGATCCCCTAGATGTAACAGGTGGTTCATACGTACCTCCCTTCAGGTAGACGTCGATTGGGGACAGATCGGGTGATCGTGGTGGCCATGCAAGTGGTCCGCCGCGATCAATCCAGCGGCCCGGGAAGTTTGCCTACAGATGTGCCCTCACCTGTCTGCCTAAATGCGAGGGATCTCTGTCGTGCTAAACTCGAATGCGGTGATGAAGAGACATGGGGACGTCATTCAGCATGTCCGGCAGAACATCTCGCAGGAACACGAGTCTACGAGATACTTGCGTCCACCAAGTCGGTCCGGGAGAATGTGCGACCCAGTTAAACAGTCGCCGGCGATGCCAGCCCAAACGTGACGGTAGCGCCCTCTCGTGGCGTTGGCAACACCCGGTTCCTATGTGACTGCTGATCCTTGTATGCCCGATGTGCCAAATCAGTTCAAATGTTTATTTTTTCGTCATCCTGTATCCCTAAATTCTAGTTACCGATTGCAATATTTGTTATTTTCTCGTTGTAGTTTAGAGAGTAATTACTAATGCAATCATCCTATTACGTTTCAGTGACCCACCGGCTGGGAAAACATAATGAAACCAGGAATGAGCCACTGAATCGGTAACTAGAATTGACCTACGTAACTAATATCTGTTTATCGATTCCAACCATTCCATGGCAAATTATGAATCTATGTAGGTCAGTTCTAGCTACTACGTCCAAAAATCATTATTTTCCGCCGTTTTTACAGTACGTATGTGAAGTGGTATGTTGTAGGTTTTGTAGTTTTGCTGCTACTTTTTGTACTATTGCAATAAATAAATTGTTTACTTCTTGCAGAAATAAGAGAAGAAAAAAAAGCAATGTAAATGCAGAAAAAAACCACTGCGAACACAAGTAGCAAAAACGCACGACTTGCATACTTTGGAATCGACAAGTAGAATTTACCTTTATAGGACAAATCTACTAACCCATTTCCAAAAACGTTATTGTCCAAAGTAGTATACAAAAAATTTCCAAAAATGATAAACCTTGGAATCGGTAACTCTAATACCCGTAACTCATATCGCCTACAGCATCCCGGAAATGATGCACCTTGGAATTTGTGCCTCATAAATGAAAGTACAAGTGGCACAGGTATTGGAAAATCTTCGAAATGGGAAAAAGAAGACGATTATACAGAAAGTTACCACATATAAACTTTGAGAGAAGTGAAAGATCATGGCTGACAAGAAGAACAAAATAAGGACAGAACACGCAGTAAGAATGCTAATAGTTTAAACTATGACAAAATAAGCAAAAACCAAAATGATGAATGAAATATGTAATAAGCAACACTAAATGCCAGGCACGAAAGAGGTACCACCCAAATCAGGTTCTTTCTCACCCACATGCCCTGCCCGCTCTCAAAATTGTGAAATAAAAAACACAAAGAAAAGCAAAGAAGCAAACACAGAAGATCTCACGCACAAGACTCAAGAAGCCAACCCCTCGCTCCTCTATTTTACTCAAAAAATACTGAAACATCAAAAATACTTCTCCCCAAAGAAACCAGAAAGTAACAAACCTTCAACCACAGTAAATGAAAAAATGAAGAAAGCATAAAACAAAAATGAGTGAAATACTGGGTTTATAGTCTCTTTCTTTGCCGTTTAGGGTGCAACTAGATCCGTCAATTCATTCTCGTGTTTTTGCTCTCTTTATGTTTATTTTACAATTAGTCGTGGTTCTTAATATTTTACTATGGCTTAGGTAATAAAAGTATACTGTTTCGTATTACTTAAAAAAGCAATAAGAACTAACATATGTCTTACGGAGCTCATCTGAGGCCAAAGATCTTAATAGACAGTTCCGTTCGCTCCGCTGGGTGCGCTAGTGTCGCTCTAGCTGTCAAACGGTAATAACTTTCACAGCAGTTAATGCTGTGAGAGTATACGTTGCGATCTACTGTAGAAGTTCTTTGTATCGAGTTGACGTTGTGCTGTTCGTTTGTCGTGTTATTGTCGCCGAGGCGTCAGTTTGTAAATTCAAATTTGTTAATTTATCATCGTAATGTTTTCCTTATTCATTCGTTGGTATGTCGTAACAGTGGTTTTCAATTTGTGGTGCGTGTTTGTTGCGAAAGTCTCCCTGTATATTTTGAAGTAGCGATATCTGGTGAACTTATTCTTCCATTGTTCTGTTGTGCAGATTCCGATTCTGCTTTGCTTGATTTTAGTTCTGCGTCAGAAATTTCGGTGGGCGAGGATTCGAATTCTGATTCACGCTATTAGTGATTTCAATTTTTGTGTTTATCAAACTCACTGTTGCCATAATTTTTATGTGCGCCTTTCCCGTGGGCGAGCTTCTGATATCCACCTGAAAACCTTTTCAAGTTGCGTGTTAAAACGTAATGTTGTCTTTAATGTTGGATAATTTTTTAAAGAAATAATGTAAGCTATATCTACTATTCTGCAGCAGCTTCTTGTCACTTCTTCCAATTTGCGCTACTTGATGGCCAGGCAGTTTACTGTTGTGGCGTAGCTATTTTTATGGTGTGCTGGCTGTTAAATATAAAAATCGCCGTGACATAGGCATAATGGACCAGTGGCACACTTTTATGTTGGATTGGATCTTTGATATAATTTAGATGGATATGGCTAGACACGGAATCTTCCGGAATTCTGTCGGTTTATAATAACTGCTTCCGATCTTTTAAGTCTGTAGTAGTATAGTATTAGTAGATCTTCATCAGATTTGTAGTAATAATAAAGTTACTTTCCATTTTTTGGTCATTTGGTTTCAAGGTTTTGTTTGGGATTAATGGCTGCTGCTGCAGTTGTTAATACTGCGAGCTGGAAGTGTGGCATTGTCAGTGAAGGCACGCTTACAGTTTGTGTGTTACGGAATTCTTTCACTGTTTGTAAAACATACTGTTTACCAGTTGCTTCTTACGGCGAAAGACTAGGATTCCGATTTTTGTTAAGTTGTTGCAAATGTTTCCACTATTGTTGTGGTTATATGAAAATGAAATGATCGTATGTCAACTAGAGACCATACTACGAGGCCTGTTCAGAAAGTAAGCTCCGATTGATTGCCAAATTGAAACCACAGTGAACATCAGAAATGTTTTACTTGTAACAATTAGCTACACCTTTCAGCTACTTCTCTACGTAGTCGCCGTTCTGACTTAGACTTTTGTCATAGCGTTGTACCAACTTTTCAATAGCCTCATCATAGAAGGCAGCCGCCAGTGCTTTCCGCCAATTCTCCACGCTGGCCTACACCTCGTTGTCTGTGTCAAAATGTTGTCTTCAAAGACAACGGTTCATGTGACCAGAGATGAAACTCAGGGGGAGACAATTGCGGACTGTATTGTGGGTAATCTCACATTTCCATTTGAAAACGATGCAGGAGCATCTTCATTGCCCCTGCAGAATGCGGCTGAGAATTGTCTTGAAGAAGAAACAGCACGACAGTTATGTAATGTTAGCTGCATAGCTTCAGGCGAAATTTCTCAACAGGCCCTCGTACTTGGCGGCAGACACTATTTTCTAGACATCTTTACGCACTCACTGCGAGCTCAGAAATGAGAAGAGCGACGTGATGCTAACTGGGGTTATACTAGAGACACTACCCAACACATCTGTGCAAAGCTTTATTGGATTTTCATAGTCGTTTCCATTTCGCGACCGATCGGAGCTTACTTTCTGAACGCCCCTCGTATATGCATCACCAAAACCTTAAAATATGCGTGAAAATTGCATGAAAAATGCTTAAAATGCATTGTAAGTATCGAAATGTGCAAGATCAAATAATAAAAAAAATGGTAGACTTCCGTGCGTTATATCTCAGAAGTCGAATCTGAGCTTATCAATTACGAGCGCCGCCCACGTGAAAAATCGGTACATTTCGAACGCTGATGTCATTTCCTGAATACTTTCTGGTGGAGGTTAGAAAAGGGTCCTTTCTGGGATTATTTGCTAAAAATTTGCAAAATGGGGACGCATACCTTGTTTCAAGAATTGTTCGTTCTAAGCTATTGTTGTCGGTAACAAGCGGAAGCGACGCGAGTCGCAGTGAAACAATGGATATGTACGGGACCAACTTCGAGATATATCGCACGCAGAGGGGCACGATCAAAAAGTCCGTGATATTTTATGTAAAAAGCAACATACAATCGTGAATTTATTACCAGCATTAACTTTTAATTAATACTATTGGACCAAAGCATCATTTACAGATTTACATAACCGACTAAGTACTGTTCCAAATGTTCGGTAGTAAGATTGTGTCTTCGATCACTCAAAACATTTTTTTAAGCAGAAAAGAACCGTTCTACATCAACTGACGTAACTGGGCTGTATTTGAACGTGGGTGTTACGTTGGCACTTAACTGTTTCTGGTAAAAGTTCTCCTATCCCATTAATAAAACTATCAATTTGACAAAAGCGTTCGAAGCCTGGTTTATCGTTTGAAATGTTTTCAAACTTTTTAAGTTTTCTTGGGAATACCTCTTGCAATGAGAAGTTCACTAGAATAATTTTATTCATTATCTGAACAGATTCATTCAACGCCAAACCTTGAGTTTCAAGCTTTTTAATACTTGCAGGTATGTGGCAAAAATGAGTGAGCGGTCTAGCGCTGCAGTCATAGACTGTGCGGCTGGTCCCGGCGGAGGTTCGAGTCCGCCCTCGGGCATGAGTGTGTGTGTTTGTTCTTAGGATAATTTAGATTAAGTAGTGTGTACGCTTAGGGACTGATGACCTTAGCAGTTAAGTCCCATAAGATTTCACACACATTTGAACATTTTTTTGTTGTCCTGGCCCTTTCTCCTGCATTCCTCGGATATGAAGACTTGTCTTTACATACTGGCCTGTTTGAAACTTTTTTTTTTGCACAAAACGTTTTTCTCGCCAACTCGACAATATAAAACAATTCCGTCATATGAAAATGTTCCAGGATGGTCAGCTATCCGCGAAACGACGTTTCTTTTTTCGGGCGACATGGCGCGTACAATGTTGCACACTACACATTCGTAAACACGTTCAACTGTGTACGGCGCGGGCGCAGGAGCATTGGATTCAGTCTGCCTGTTCCTGTTCCTCTGCTGTAATGATTTCGCTAAGCAGTGGCCTCTCGGTTAGCGACTGCAGGCAGTTCTAGGTCGCGGTCGATCTGTGAGACAGAAAAACTGTAAACATACAGCGAAAATAAGCATCGTCACTAGTTTTTAGTTAAAATATGCCATAACCGGTGGAAAGGAGCCAACTGTGCAACATGCAGATGCATATAATCCGGTCTCTAGTCATTATTAATCGTGCTTGTTTGGCCGTCTGGTGTACGACATGTTTCCCGCTACTTCGGGACGAAGCGTCGATGAAAATGAGATGAAATGATAAGAACAACGAACACCCAGTCCCCGAGCGGAGAAAATTTCTAACCCGATCGGAAATCGAACTCAGGACCCCGCGAATTAGAGGCAGTGGCGCTAACCATATTTTTTTAAACGTTACAAGCAATTTATTTACAACATTCAGTCACATAATTATTGAAACAATCAATCATTGTTAGTCCTTCAAAATAACAATCAGACTGGCCTCTGCAACCAGGGACTGTGGCCGTGTGTGTTGGCCTAAAGTTTACTTTTTTGTCAATCTTTTTGTTGTCTGTCTGCGACTAAACATCTCCGAAAAGGACTTTTAGACTGACAACACTTAAGTTACGAAGACCAAAAACTGAATTCTTTTTGAGTGAAGCAACAAAAAGAAAATTATTTTTCATCAAGTCTCGACCTTTTGCTTCGCACTTTGTGTGTCTGAGAAATTTTCGTAACGTTTGTCATAATTTTTACGTTCCGCTGAACCCGCAAAATAGTATGAGTAAGACATGTTAAAAAAAAAAACTAGCTGCAGTTTTCTGCTTAGTTGACATTATCAAATGACCTGCGAAAGGAACATAGGTAAATTGTGGCCATTTCCTGTTTACATTTTCATTGGTAGTTACGTCTAATAAGTACTGACGGCCGTATTCATTGCGCTGTTGACTGTAAATTTAACTCTCTCTATCTGTTGAGCTGCAGATGCTTTTGGCCGTCTGCTTTGAGGGTTCCTCGTAGGCGTCTCTGCCGATCCACCCAGGGTTTCATAACTTCCTTTGTCACGTTTTTCGCCTTCACCATTAGATCAAGAGCTACGCACGTTATATGAAACTTCTATAGACGTTAATATCGCTATTTTGAGTAATTTTAAGGGGGCAAAAAGTTTTAATTAACTTCCACTCCTTTGTATCTTGTAGTAGGAACCTGTTTCCCTTCTACTCCCAATGTTCAGCGTTCCATTCTGGCTGTCACATTTGCAGTTCACGCTGAAGGATATTCATTTCTCTTCAGGGATTTCTTGCTAAAGTTTCCTAAACCTATTAGCTGAAGTGAAAGAGGAGACAATTTTTCGTGATGCGTTTATTAATTCCGTTAGGAGGCTTACTTGACAGTTGCTTTAATTTTGGGGGCTCAGCATTCATTTGCTGAGTACGGGCTTGGCGACCCCGGGGTCCTGAGCTGGAGACTGGTCAGCGCCACCAGTCTCCTGTCACCATAACCCCTGGACATGCTTCAGCGACCACCGTATGGCGCGGCGGTGGAATGTTGTGTGCTGCGGGGAATGGTAATCTTGGTTTGACCGCCTGGATTGCGAGGAAGGTAAACCTCTATAAAAACCCCTCAATCTTACGGTGTGCTGCGCGCCTATAAGATGCATGGCTGAAGGGGTGGAACAGTCGCAAGCGGGCAACCTCTGGGGTACCTGCCGCACCCCAGTTGTATAAGGCTTACTCAGGCACGCAGGGCTCTGTCTGAGCGGACCTTTAGTTCCCTAGCTGCTCGTGGGACCGCAATGGACACTTCGACCTCTACATTTCCCCCTACCAGTGGATTGGGTGGGCCATTGGTAGGAAAACACACCCCATCGAAAAAGCGACTTCGTGCTGCGAGTCCTCCAGCGCCTAGTGTTACTAGAGATTTATCAGACTGTCATAACAGAGCACATGCTGATAACCAGAATATGTTTTTGATTGTCAAACGGAAGGAGGGTTGTTTTGAGAGGGTTTCTCCCTTTTACATCCACAAGGGTCTTGAGGGAATTGCAGGAACACTGAAATCAGTGAAGCGACTGCGCAATGGGACTCTGTTAGTTGAGACTTCTAGTTCCCGGCAAGTCACTTCTCTTCAGAAAGCAACCTGTCTCGGAGAGTACGCTATCGAGACCGAGCTCCACTCCACTTTGAACTATAGTAAGGGTGTTGTGACATGTAGGGACTTGGCGGATATCCCCAAAGACGAGTTGAAATCTGAGTGGGCTGACGAAGGTATTGTTGACGTTCAGCATATTATGAAACGAGTCGATGGGGACCTAGTCAAATCCGACTCGTTTATTCTCACGTTCAATTGCCCGAGACTCCCAGAGCATGTTAAAGCGGGTTTCTTACGTTTGCCAGTACGGCCATATTTCCCCAACCAAATGCGCTGTTTTAAATGTCAGCGCTTTGTGCATGCTACGTTGGGGTGCAATGGGATACCCACTTGTGGCAAATGTGGTCAGCCTGCCCATGAAGAAGACGATTGTTCATCGCCTGTGAAGTGCGTGAATTGCTCTGGGAGTCACCTTGTCTGGAGCCGGGTCTGCCCCATCTATCTCGACGAACGGAAGATACAGGAGATCAAAACATCTAAGTGCATCCCCTATGGTGAGGCCAAGAAGCTCTTTAAGGCCATGCAGCCTCCTGTGTTTACATTTTTCGCTTCTGCTCTGCAGAAACCGGTACAGTTGGCCACTGTTGGCTACACAAACGGAGGTTGCTAGTGTCATCACTAATACCTGCGTTTGCCAGTGCACTTGTGCTTCTGCGGTTGTTTTGCAACCTGCAGCTCTCCCCACAACGTCGAACAAGGCCGTGGTTGCTGACATTGGGGTACTTCCTGCCCCTCCCCATATGGCGCCTTCTGCACAGGCGAGTAAAGCTCCAACTGTTGACAAGGTTCTGCATTCTAAGCCCCCCAAGACAAAGACGCCGAGGGTGAAGGTTTTTCTACCTGAGGAGACTAGTCAGGGTTGGTTCCGATGTCGAGGTCATCATACTGTCTGACATCTCCCTTGGGTCGCCATCGGAGCTAATGGACATTGACCGGGGGCGATCTTCTCGCCACAGGAATAAATCTCCGACCAGTACGGGCTCCCCTCCAAAGCACAGAGGCAGGGTGAAAGTTCAGTCACCCAGATCACTGGCTCCCATATTAGAGTGGAATCTGAATGGGTCCAGGGTGCATGTGGCCGAATTACAACTCCTTCTACAAGAGTGCCCCTTGTGCTTATGTCTCCAAGAGACACATTTTCGGGCCACTGATGCTATACCGTGTATCGAAAAGATGATCTGATGGGGGAAAGTGCAATGGGTGGTGTTGCGGTTTTGTCCGTGACATGCACCACTCATCTGAGATCCCTCTCGTTACGGACTTGCAAGCAGTTGCAGTTGACCTTCTTGTGGGGTGGAGGCTCTCAATCTGTCCCGTTTACTTACCGCCTCAGGATGCAATAGACTGTGAGGCTCTCACAGACCTCATTAGCCAACTCCCCCGCCCATTTCTCCTTCTGGGGGAGTTCGATGCTCATAATGTCTTATGGGGCCCTACAAGTACTTGCCCCAGGGGTCGTGTTCTGGAAAGCCTCATGGCGTCCGAAGAACTGTGCATCCTCAACTCTGGTGCTCCCACTCATTTCTGTGGCCGGCCGAAGTGGCCGTGCGGTTAAAGGCGCTGCAGTCTGGAACCGCAAGACCGCTACGGTCGCAGGTTCGAATCCTGCCTCGGGCATGGATGTTTGTGATGTCCTTAGGTTAGTTAGGTTTAACTAGTTCTAAGTTCTAGGGGACTAATGACCTCAGCAGTTGAGTCCCATAGTGCTCAGAGCCATTTGAACCATTTTTGAACTCATTTCTGTACTGCTTCTGGATTGTCGTCAGCTATTGGCCTTTCCTTTTGCTCTCCAGTACTCGCGGATTCTGCTCTGTGGGAGGTTGCTGCTGACCTCCATTCTAGTGACCACTTCCCCCTTTGGATTCGCCTCCTGGATGAGGCTGTGGCATTACCAGTGCCGCCCAGGTGGCACCTCTCCAGAGCTGACTGGACAGTTTTCAGCCATTTGGCTGTTTTGGAACACCGTGCCAGCATCCACGAATGGGTCGACCATGTTACAGCCGTGATCTCCCATGCTGCTGAATTGTCGATCCCACGGTCCTCAAGTCATCCCAAGAGGCGTCCTGTCCCTTGGTGGACCACTGAGTGCCGCTCAGCCATCCGAGCCCGCCATGCAGCTCTGCGCCACTTCAAGTGCCGTCCCTCAGCTGACAATCTTGCGGCCTTTCGGGTGGCAAGGGCCAAGGTGCAGCGAGTGATGAAAGAGAGCAAACGACGGTCATGGCAATCGTTCTTGAACTCCATCTCCCGCTCCACTAGTTCTACGAAAGTATGGGAAGCCATCAGGAGGATTTCCGGGAAACGCAGCCAACTACCTGTCACAGCATTGCTGCATGAGGGATGTCTCCTCACGGCTCCGAGAGACATTGCCCAGACACTGGCCATGCATTTTGCGGAATCTACTGCCACTATTAACTGTGATCCAGATTTCTGCCACTACCGCACTGCCATCGAGAGGGGTCACTTGGACTTCCGGTCTCCAAATTCTGAAACCTACAACTGCTCCTTCACAATGTGGGAATTGGATTCAGCGCTGTCTGTGGCTCATGATACTGCGCCCGGTCATGATCAAATCGTGTACAGCCTGCTGCAGCACTTGTTGCTGCCATCCAAGGAAGTTCTCCTGAATTGTTTTAATATGATATGGTCATCCGGCACGTTCCCTGACTCGTGGAGGGAGGCGATTTTGATTCCCCTCCTCAAACTGGGGAAGGACCGAATGCATCCCAGTAGTTATCGGAGTATTGCTTTGACGAGCTGTGTCGGGAAGACATTGGAACACATGGTCAACCGTCGCCTGGTTTGGCTGCTCGAGACCAGGCAGCTCCTTAGTCACTCTCAGTGTGGCTTTCTGATATGTCGTTCAACTATAGACAACTTGACCCTGCTTGAGGCATCCATCCAGCAGGCCTTCCTACGTAACCAGCATTGTCAAAAAAATGGTTCAAATGGCTCTGAGCACTATGGGACTCAACTGCTGTGGTCATAAGTCCCCTAGAACTTAGAACTACTTAAACCTAACTAACCTAAGGACATCACACACATCCATGCCCGAGGCAGGATTCGAACCTGCGACCGTAGCGGTCGTGCGGTTCCAGACTGTAGCGCCTTTAACCGCTCGGCCACTCCGGCCGGCAGCATTGTCTAGGTGTATTCATTGACATTAATAAGGCGTATGACACTACTTGGCGCCGCCTTATTCTCAATCAATTCCATCAGTGGGGCCTTCGTGGCCATCTCCCCATTTTCATTCGGTCCTTTCTTTCCCACCGCCTCTTTCGATATCGGGTTGGTAATGTGCTATCTGATTTGTACGTGCAGGAGAATGGTGTTCCTCAGGGAAGTGTTTTAAGTGTCACCCTCTTTGCCGTCGCCATTAACAGTATCACATCCACTATCCGGAGTCCTGCCCAGTGCTCCTTGTTTGTGGACGATTTTGCTGTTTTCTGTTCTTCCTCCGGTCTTGTCACTGGTAGTCAGCAGTTGCAGCTTACGATAAAGCGATTAGAGGCATGGACTGCGAAGACGGGTTTTACCTTTTCTGCAGACAAATGTGTGTGTGTTCATTTTAATCGTTCTTTACGTCTTTTTACCTCCCCTGAATTGCGTCTGAGGGACACCATTCTTCCTTTTATAGACACTGTGAGGTTCCTGGGACTTAATTTTGATTCCAAGTTGTCGTGGTTGCCGCACCTTGAAGACCTCAAGGTGCGGGCCCTGAAGGCACTGAATATTTTGAAGTGTCTGAGCCATCGGTCCTGGGGAGCAGATCGGGCGCGTCTGCTGCAGTTTTATAGGGCTTTCGTCCGGTCGCGTCTTGACTAGGACGCACTGTGTATCGGTCAGCGAGGCCTCCGTATCTGAAGATTCTTGACGCAGTACACCATGAGGGTATCAGGCTGGCCACTGGTGCCTTCCGTACCAGTCCCATCCCCAGCCTGTGTGCTGAGGCAGGGGAACCGCCGCTCGCCATCCGGTGGAAACTCCTCATGGTGAGACGGGTGTGTCAATTCCTTGCCTGTCCTACCTCCCCTGCGTACCCTACCGTTGCCCGACCGCCTATGGAACGTCTCTTTTCCAGTCGTCCCAGGGCAACGAGACAATTTGGGATTGGTGCCAAGCATTTGCTTGAGTCCCTTGATGTGGAGTGTGTGGCACCCGAACTCCAGGGGTTTACCCGCCTGCCTCCCTCGTTGCTCCAGAGGCCCAGCGTTCTTTTAGACTTGTCAGAGTACCGGAGGAGCTGCACTCCTGCGTTTGTTTTTACCTCCTTATTTTACAATATTTTAAACCAGCATCCCGACCATGTACCAGTACTTACGGATGGCTCTAAACAGGGGGACTCTGTTGGTTGTGCTGTTGTTTTCCCTGATCGAGTCGTCAAGTTACGGCTTCCTGCGGCGTTTACCATCTATGATGCTGAATTGTTTGCGATCTTGCGGGCATTTGAGCAGATGAGATGTGTTCCCATTCTTAAGTTTCTCATCTGTTCTGACTCCCTGAGTGCCCTTCAGACCATGCAACGCTTGTACCCAGCGGATGCGGTCGTCCAGAGCATCCACGATGCCCTACTCCACCTGCAACAGCAGGGGAAGGAGGTTTCTTTCTGCTGGGTGCCGGGGCACATGGGTATTAGGGGAAACGAACTGGCGGATGTGGCTGCCAAAGATGCATGTTCCCTCACTCACGTTGTTGAATGTGCCGTCCCCATCCATGCTGTTACCTCCCTTTTACGTTTTCGTGTTATGCGTCAATGGGAAGAGGAGTGGCTGGCAGTCATTGAAAATAAGCTGCGTCTGGTCAAGGCCACCACGCGGCCATGGCGTACGTCCTACCAGTCATGCAGGTGGGATGAGGTTCTCCTCACTCGCCTCCGCATCAGGCACAGTCCATTAACGCATGGTTTTTTACTCCGGCGGGAGGATTCCCTAATCTGCAGTGCTTGTGGCGTCCAGATTACTGCCCGTCACATTTTACTTAACTGTCCTTTATTCTCTGACTAGAGGGCGGTGGTTTCCTTGCCACCGGATTTGCCCTCTATTTTGCAAGATGACGCAACGACTGTGATTAAGGTCTGATGGTTTTGTGTACTGTCCAATTTGTTGCCTCGGATTTTAGGGAGAGGATTTAATGTGCTGCTGGGTGACTGTCTCACCCAGGTTTTAGGTAAGAGGTCCGCCAGTCACGATTACCTACTTGTTTCACTTCGATTTCTGTTCTCTTTTCCTTGTGTTTTCTTTCCTTTTTTAGTGCGTTTCTTTTCCTCTTGTTTTGACTCTGTATGTGAGGATTTGGAACTGCGTCAGGCCTGTGTCTTTTAGCCGTTCTCCTTGTTCGCTGTCCGTCTTCTTCCCTTCACCGCATGTGTTACTGTTGCTATGCGTTTCGTCGCTGATGACCATGCTGTTTAGCGCCCGAAAACCTCAAACCACACACACACGCGCGCTTTTATTTTGCATATTAGATACTCGGTTGCGAAGTATCTCTTCTGTGGTGTTCAGCGTTAACGCTGGTCGGACTGTATCTGTTTTTTTTTTTAAATTTATTTTTTTATTTTGCGATGGCCAGGGCTCTACCTTCGGAGGAGGTTGGTCCCTCAAGTGTAGGGGGTAAGGTTTCTTACTTGGGACACCATTTATTTCATAAAATGGGGTGCCAATTTTGTCTTTTTGGAGATTTTTTGGCACTATTTGTTGGTTCTTTACGCCCTCATACTTTGTATTCCTAAGGAATTTTTTTCTTCCTGTTATTGAATTTGACCAATTCTAAGTTACTCGTGCACTGATTTGATATCTGAAGTATTTCGTAAATTGTTAATCGTAATTTAGAATAGACATCGGTACAATTATTTTATGCCATTGTGCTGTTTGAATAGTTGCCAGATCCTGAAGTTGTTCCCGTGTAGGTCTGAGCCTTTCAATCTTGTCGAAGATTCCTCTTGTAGCCTCGATAATTTGCATATCAACTGTTCTGCGTGAATTCCATCTGTTTTGGTCTACCATGAAGCGTTGAGGATGAGTTTCAAACACCTGTTCTGCAATACTTGTAAGGGCCTTCTGTTTGATTTGCTTGCGATAGCCCAAGACGAACAGCAATAGAGCAACCTGGGTTCGACTATTGCTTTGTATATGTGGAGTTCGGTTTTGTGGTGCATCTCTTTGCTGCCGAGTAATGGATAAATTGCATGGATAGTTCTTGAGATTCGCAGTCTTTGTCTTAGATCTGGTTCTTGAACAACATCTTGCTGTCAATTGTTACTTCTAGATATTTTACTGTTGTGGTCCATTTAAGTTGTTTACCGTTTAGTTCAATCTGGTCATGGAGTTGTTTTTTCTGGGTTTGTCTTTGTTTAGTTTTGCCCATTTCTCTGTGTTGTTGACTTGTTGCTGTAGTCTGGTTATTGTTGTACTAAGTCGTCGGTGTGTGGCCAGGAGTGCGGTGTCATCGGTAAATTAAGCAATAATAAAGTTTTCGGTAGTAGGAATGTCATTGACGTAAATGTGAGAAGTGTCGGAGATAGGACTTAGCCCTGTGGAATGCCTTCTTCTAAGACTTTGATTTCTGATCGTTTGTCATCGACTTGGACCAAACATCTTCTGTCCTGTAGGTAGCTGTCAATGATTCTGATATAACAATCTGGTATGTCTGTATCTTCTCTGTGTTTTGCAATGAGATTTTCTTTCCAAACTTTGTCATAGGCCTTTTCTATATCCAGAAAAACTGCAAGTTTATACTTGTATTCCTACCAGTGTTTTGAACGTCTAGTTCTGTTGGCTGTCGGTGTTGTAGCTCTTACTACAGTTGAAATTTGCTCTTATTTTTCTATTTCTTCCTTATTTAGTTTGTAGTACGACGATGCGTATTTTCTATTTTAAGCCGCCGCTAGTACCGACTGTAATCGGGGGTTCTCGAACCTTTATCGGCATTCCACCCTTCTGAAACATACATTATTTGACCCACCCCTCCCCCCATTTTGCTTTCCATCGTCAGAACTTGTCATAGTTCGCACAAAACGGTACATTATATCTTATTTACTTTTGTCTAATTACTGCAACTATGTTACAACGACAATAATAATAGTAATTCGGATATATCAGATGTAAACTTCCGGTTTTAAATTATCATATCCTTCATTTGTATTATTCAAAGATGATGCAAGACGACAGTTAAACTAGTTTATTGCAGTATTCCACCAAGAACTAGCGGAACTTTCAGTCAGTGCAAATACGTGTGCGTCACTACATATTCGTTTACAAATTAGTTCACAAATTAATTAATTGGATAAAATTTAACTTTTTCCAACTGTAAGGCTTTATATTCAATAGAAACTGATCATCCGAAAAAGGAAGCTAGCAAGAAAAAGTGTACACGATTCGAAATTAGGTATTTTGTTGGCATTGTCACATTTAGTGTGCTGTGTGTGCTTCAGTTTTATGAGGAAAGCAGCAACTGGCAGATGCCCTTCCATCTAGCCGATACCGGTTTTTCGGTCGATTAATGCCACTGCGGAAAATATGTACTCGAGACAATAAGTTGATTCCAAGTGTAATAACACATCTGCTGCCCTTCTTGCGAAATTGAGTGTCTGTAACCAAAAATTTTCAAGAGACTTCGATTTAAATCGTGTATAAGTATTCTTTCACTTGAGTGTTCTCTTAGCTGTTCCTGTTCTACTGGTGACAAGTGATCTGTTTGATCTATCGTACGGATTGTGAGTAGAGTCATATTCAGATGAAAGTTTTGTAAATTTATGTTCGAATTGTTGTCGATGCTTTTCGAGATATACTACTCCAGTTCTATGAATTTTACCTACATCCAACACATTTTCCTCGGTGATATCATTCTGACAGGAAAACATCTCGCAATTACTCTTCTCCATCTGTCCAAGTTTTCTATTATAAACACAAGGACTTTCTTACCTTAGAAAGACGATATTACTATTTCGACCTTCAGGTGATACTTTTAAGATCATTCAGTTTCTCAAAAATGTCTGCAAGTAGCATTATATTAGAAGCATTTTTCATCCAGAAATGGGCGCAAGTGAAGGACTGCAGTTCGATCGGAAAAGACGAAGTTCTTCCTTCAGCTCCACAACGCAACGAAGACAATCTACGTACCTATGTGCAATAGAAGCAAATCATGAGTAGTACCACCTTGTAATGTCTCTTGCAGCGATCTCTCCGCGATATTTTCAGAAATTTTATAAAGTATATAACTCAGTACATATCTCGAAATATCTCTTCTTATCTTACCGATTCCTAAACTTTAATATACGATGATTATCAATGCAAAAATGCAAAGTAGTTTCAAGCCCTATTATTCCTTGGAGCGTCCATTTACTCCATGGAATAGCTTCTCTGCTATCTGTTTTCTCTTATGAAAAGAATGAAGGTGTGCTTGCCGATTAGCCGTGAAAGGAGGAAGATGTATATGTATGTATTGTTGAGCTAGTCGCCATCTTGATGAGATTCTGTATGAGAAGGAATTTAATACACGAACTAAACAAAAGTAAGTGTGTTCGCGTATTATTTAACTGATTATTATTGACAGTGTCTGCTTACTACGCTGTGTTGCACGGGATCAGTGGGGAACGTCTGAGTTTCACTGGACGAACCTGCCGTTTTGTATGCTCAAGATATCCAGTTTATTACTTCAAATAAATAGGCTAACACAGTCTTGCCACCAGATCTCCGGTCTTCCCCACGTGATCACCGAAAGTTAATAATTATTACAAATGTTTTTAGGAGATCGATTGACAATTTTCGTCGCACCGAGACTTCGAAATTGCTTCACTGCCTTATGGAATTTAAGTTAAGCTCAATTTAATCAGGATTGAACAGTATTGAACTGTGTGAATGTGATAAGCCTGCTTTGTGAATGAAAATTCCCTTAATATACGCATGTTTTTTTTACTATCCTGATCAGTGAAGCTAAATCAGGCCGGTGTGAGAGAGGTTTTCAAATTTTGGATCCCACAAAAAAATATTAAAACCTCTTCGCAAAGAATGAAAAAGAGCCTACTGTTTAAAGCTCGAGTATTCGCAAAATGTGCTGCATCGTTGAGCACTTCATTGATTTCCGGTTTTACTACTTTAGAAGCTAATGCCTTGCTGTGTATCACTCAGTGTGTTAATTTCACAGAAGAAGAAACAGTACAGTCTCTCGTCACGAACCTCGTTGTCGAGTAGTTGGTTCATGGAGATGAGAATCTGATGCTAGCAGTATTTGTTCACCAGAAGTCTTTTTCGTTCGTAATATGAAGTATGGATATTTCAATGAAACTCACTGCCCTCTATTACTCCGTGTAATCTCCGGGGGAGGAGTAAGGGATCTTTGAGGACGGCTGATCTGAATCTAAGTATTTTCTCCAAGTCTGGACGACAGCTTTGATATCGCGGACTAGGACTGTTGACAAAAGTTTGTTTACCAGTACTCTTTGGTACTTTCACTGGTATTTTCTTAATTCTATCAATTGAGTTATTTTTTCTGTTATGGATAACTATGTTTCTGATCAATATGACTGTCCGTCCTCCTTCTGCAACGTCGTATCTTTGCGATATGTCTACGTGTTTTTAATGCTATAGTATTCGCAATCACTCAGAAGTCTCCTACATATCTACGTAATATCAATCTTATTTTGCTGACAAACTGTTTCAGTTCTAATTTATTTTATGTTATTGCATTCACATTTCATATGCCAATAGTCGTGTCACGAATCTGGTGTCTACGTGAGTCCATTCGTTAAAAAGTTGCGCAGTATGCTCTGCATCAGTGGAGTTTAGTTGTAGTTACGACAAATTTTCCAATTTTGATATTTCTGTCATTAGGAATGACGGATTCATGGTTGCAATATCTTTAGGTTGTTTCATCCTTCATTGTTCAAGTTAGGGTAATTGGGTTGACTCGTGATATCCGCATTGCACTTGTCGTAAGCTTTGTGGCTGGTTTTGTCTGTATAGACGCTGATCTGTTCTTCTGAAGTTTAGTTTTCTATGTTGCATTTTCATGCATCACAAAAAAGCACACATACATACAAATATGTAAACTCAGAAGTTCACATAAACGAAATGAAGTAAAATAATAATAAAAAAAACAACAGAAGAAAATTACCTAACAAGAAAATGAGGAATGATGGATTTACCCCAAAATTCCCAAATCAATATTTTAACTATCCCGACCAATCCCACCCTGTTCCTTAATTATCAGTTACCCGTCACCCCGCATTCCGACCTGAAATTAGTTAACAAATATTTGCGGACACATTTGCCCAACACGTTTAAGGAAACACTTAAACGGACAATATGTATTGGGTACACTACGCCTCCATTAACATTCATCTAAATGAATCTGTAATGTCGAAGTGCGTCGTTTCCCCATCCCTATAACAGATTTTATGGCTGACCAATAACCTTGTATACTGTTGGTACAAGCTCCAGTTGATGAACTGAATTCAGTATTATGATTGACGACAATATGCAGAAAACCCCTATTCCCCAGACCCCAATATGAAGAAAAACCATCGAAAATAGCTAGAGACCGCTCAGCAACATGATCTTCCATTAATTTCACCAACAATTTCTTCGTTCGGTTAAGAATTGCTTTAAAAACATCATCGCATTCTGGAACTGAAATTACAGCCCCCCAATCCCATAATCACAGCGAAGTTTCTCTCTTGTTGTACTTGGTTTTGCCAAAATGAGACTTTATATATTCCCCACAAACTTCCCTACAAAACGGATATCAGTCTAGAACGGTACGCTCGCTCACACGACATTCATGCACACACAACCACACAGGATACCTCAAACACCAACAGTATGTAACGTTTATTATATCCGCTACGGTCGCAGGTTCGAATCCTGCCTCGGGCATGGATATGTGTGATTTCCTTAGGTTAGTTAGGTTTAAGTAGTTCTAAGTTCTAGGGGACTGATGACCTCAGAAGTGAAGTCCCATAGTGCTCAGAGCCATTTGAACCATTTTTTTTTATTATATCCCTCAAGGCCAGCTTTGATTTCTCAACCATGTTCCTCGACTAATTGAACGCCATAGTCGATCCTTGTCAAAACCCATATGAATAAATCGTGAGTACGACGAGCAGACACATTTATCAGGCGCTTATGTTCGCCGCACTCACGACGTCGAACGTAATGAGCAAGAAGACCAGACATTCGCTAAAATCGAATGGTTGCCATCATGTCTAAGCCCTAAGCCTCCTCTAAGTCTTCCACATTCATGGAATTATCTCAAACTCACTAAGAATGTAAATAAGTATTGATTGAATTGGAAAGAACAAATGATTTAAATTAATGCAAACGACAAAAATCTTACACGATGTCTAGTGTTGTCTTTTAAAAACACGTTCATTTATTTCAATGGCAGCGCTAATCCACAGCAGACAACCGATTTATTATCTATGGCTCGAAAGTACCTGTGAGTAACCTATGAAGTCATTGATCGTAGCCGACGGGTTGTATCCCGTTCTTCAGTTGACCTAGATTGTATAAATCTGCTGGACCTAACGGTGTTTAGAGACGCTTTATTGATGCAAGCGATTTTTTGCCTTGCACAATGACGTATTTTGCCCACACTTCTGCATAAGAATATGTGCTCTTCACTCTCTGTCAAATTACATAGGGAACACATGGGTGAATCCGCTAAATGTATCCTGCTTCGTTGGTAGCTATTTTCCTGTTGACCGCGAGATACCAGTTAGATTTGACTTCAGATTGTAGACCACAATTGTTGTTTTTACAAACTGAATGCCAAACAAAATTTGAGTATTTTTGCTCAGTTATGTTGCTATCTTGCGTTCAGCTAGGTTCGTGTATACCTCTTATCACTTTGCTGCTTACCTTTTCTAGAGTCGTTAAGGAATTTTCCACTGTTTATAGGTGTTGCTGTTGCACGCATACATGGCTTGTGATAGTTTAAATACGTCGGTGAGATTTAATCCTCTTTATTCGTAGCCATTGATAATTCTAGTGAGCGAAACTGTTTCCGAGATAGATTCTTAGGACGAATGTTAGTAGTATCATAGAGTCCGATGTTTTTCCTAAAATAATGAATTTCGGACGACGTAATAAGGTGTGGTTGCGGAGTTGGATGACAGTTTCGGATATTTTAACCATGCGCTAGTTCTCCGTGTTTCGTGGTTTTACTTTTCCGGTGACAATTGGACGTAGAGAATAGAGCTTTGGTCATAGTAATTGTTTACAACGGTTTCTGCAATTCGGACACGATCAAAGTGAGGCCTTTCGGTGAATAATCCCGTATTGTCCGAAGTATGTAATGCGTCACTAACTCAAGGCATTTTTCCAGAGAGACTAAAATATGCCTTTGTTAAAACCCTCTTTAAGAAAGGTGATAAGAGACGTCAGCAGCTACCGACCTATTTCACTGCTGACATCATTTTCGAACATTTTGAGAAGGTGATGTATTCTAGTTTAGTATCTCACCTGGACGACAATAACATCCTCAGCAAATCATAGTTTGGGTTTCAGAAGGGTTGCTCTACTGAGAATGCCATTTACATGTTCACACACCAGATATTACAAGCATTAACTAACAAAATAGCACCGGTAGGTTTGTTGATGTAAATGATCTACCGTCTAATGTACAACAAGCAGAATTAGTTCTTTTTACAGATGACACCAGTACTGTAATAACTCCCAGTATACATACAGAAATGGGTGAACAGAGTTCTCAGAAGTATCATTGACTGGTTTTCTGTGGAAGGTCTCACCCTGAATTTCACAAAGACACATCATATTCAATTCTGCACCTCCAGGGGTACTACACCAGTGATAAGTGTAACATACTGATGAGAATTTAAATTGGAAAAAACACATTTAGGAACTCCTAAAACAACTTAGTTCAGCCACATTTGCACTTAGAATCGTAGCACATTTTGGGGAGAGAGAAGTCAGTAAGTTGACATATCTTGCTAATTTTCATTCAATAATGTCAAATGGAATAATTTTTGGGGTAACTCATCTTTAAGAAAGAAGGTCTTCATTGCTCAAAAACGTGCTATAAGAATAATATGTGGTGCTTACCCGTGATCATCTTGTAGACATCTGTTTAAGGAATTGGGCATTCTGACTACTGCTTCACAGTATATTTATTCCCTCACGAAGTTTGTTGCAAATAATCCACTACAGTTCAAAAGAAACAATGAGGTACATAATTACAAGACTATAAGAAAAATGACATTCATTACTCAACATTAAGGTTGTCTTTAGCACAGAAAGGGGCGCACAACGCAGCAACAAAGATTTTTGACCACTTATACCCAATGATGTAAAATGTCTAACAGACAGCAAGGTTAAATTTGATAATAAATTGAAAATGTTTCTCCTTGACAACTCTTTCTATTCCATAGAAGAATTTCTATGTTCGTAATGAGTAAAAGGTGGTGGGTAGGAATCATCTTGTTTCCATTTCGGGGGAAGAAAAAAAATATTATATGGTGATGTTTAGAGTACAAATAGATGTACAAATTAATTTGCTATATGAATGTAAAATGACTCGTTCCACATCTTGACAATTTATCGTGCAAAATGATCCATGGAACATGGCGGGTATGGTTTTCGATATGACACATTTCTGCCCTTTCATTCGGTTTCTGTACTGTTACCTATATTTGGAATATCTTTCTTGTTTATCGTAATTGTTTGATCTGTAGCGGGAGTTCTGTAATATATGGCGATGAAAATGTACTTGTGATTGGTGACTGTAATAGCGTATTGAATTTCGCGGTTTATTTAAGTGAATACCGATTAGACATCTTTGGTATTGGAAAAGCGCAGTGCAGGCGAACTGTATTCGGTAGGATGCATGGGTTTTGAGATTACTGGTGTCACTATTGTGCGTTTTGGAATTGCGTTCGTGTTCTTGCTATAAGGAACGGGGATCAAAAGTAAGCTCGTTGATGGTTTGCAAGTCAGCTAGTGCTTCTGTATTGCTTTTTTATCTCTTTTTATTGTTTTTGTTTTTATTTATTTTTTGCGATATCTAACTTATCGGCGTACTGTCTCCTGTTAAACGAAATGAAGACTGGGTCGGTTGAATTACAGCAAAGGTGTTGTGACGTGCAGGGATCTGGTGGACGTTCCCAAAGAGGAACTGAAAGACGAGTGGGCTCCAGAAGCAATAGTTGACATGCAAAATATCATGAAGATGGTGGATGGGGTTCTTGTTAAGTCAGACTCCCTTATCCTGATGTTTAATAGAACGAAACTCCCTGAGCATATTAAGGCATGTTTCTTTCGCTTAAGTGTGCGGCCTTATGTACCCAACCCAATGTGGTGTGTCAAATGCCAAAGCCTTGGGCATACTATTCTTGGGTGTCGTGGAGAAGCTACTTGTGGCACGTGTGGTCAGACCGCCCTTGAAGGTGTCCATTGTTTGTCTCCATTGAAGTGTGTGAATTGCTCTGGGCCTCACACCATCTGGAGTCGGGACTGCAGCGTGTATCTGGAAGAATGGAAGATACAGGAGCTTAAAACTAAGTGCATCCCCTATGCTGAGGCGAAAAGCTCTATAAAGCCATGCTACCCCTGTGTTTTGCTACCTCCTTCACTTCAGTTGTTAAACAACCCACACAGAAGGCTGACGCTGCTACACAAATGGAGGCTGCTAGTGTCGGCACTAGTAACTGCGTGTGTCCATGCACTTGTGGTGCTGCAGTCGTTTCTAAGCCTGTCTCTCCCCAAGAACAGAAAAAGCTGAGGTTGCTGACAATGTACAGCTCCCTGCCCCTCCAAAGTTTCCGTCTGGTACACTGTTCAATGTTACCACACCCGCAACCACAGTTGTGGCTGCAAAGTCTACCCAGGGGAAAAATCCAAGGCAAAACGTCAAACACCGGTAGAATCGGGCAGAAAACAGCCTGACGATGTCGACTCGGCCTCTATGACGTCTCTGTCGATTCTTCTTTAGAGGCTATGGAGCTTGATGTCGGATTGGGCCAACCATCTCGCTCCAAAACTGATCCTCCACCGATTGTGGGCTCCCCTCCCCGTCAGAAAGTCAGGATGAAAGTCCTACCCCCCTGATAGACATGAATGGATTCAGGACGCATGTGGAGGAACTGAAACTCCTTGCACAGCAACGCCTTCTGTTCTTGTGTTTGCAGGAAACACATTTCACCCCTGCACTATGGGGCTATACCCTATATAGCAAGGATGACCTGATGGTGGAAAGAGCCAAAGGAGGCGTCGCTGTGTTTGTCAGTAATGGGCACCACTTCTCTGCTCTTCCCCTGGATACCAACGTGCAAGCAGTTGCAGTTGAAATTTCTGCACGTCAGAGGCTTACAGTTTACTCTCTTTATTTACCTCCATTGGATGCAGTGGACTCTGAGGCTCTCACAGATCTTAACACCCCTGATTATTTCTCCTCCCGGGCGACTTCAATGTCCGTGTCCTGTGGGGCTCGACATCTACTTGCCCTCAGAGCCGAGTTTTAGAGAGCCTTCTGACATCTCGAGACCTGTGCATCCTAAACGCTGGAGCTCTTGACTCATTTCTGCGCTGCTACTGCGTTATTCTCAGCCATCGACCTGTCTTTCTGCTCTCTGGCCCTCGCCGACTCAGTTCACTGGGAACTCATTGCCTTAATTCCAGTGACCACTTCCCGGTCTGCCTTCAGTTACTCAATGGTGTGTTGCTGGAACAGAAGCTACCAACATGGATGATTGGCAAGGCTAAATGGATGCTGTTCGGCCAGTTGGCTGTGTTTGAACACTGTGACAGCGTCCAGGAGTGGGTGGATCACATTACATATGTCATCCATCACGCTGCTGATCTATCCATACCAAAGTATTTCGGCCCTCTTCAGAGGCGACCTGTCCCTTGGTGGACAGAAGAGTGCCATTTAGCTATCTGGGAAAGGCGTGTGGCTCTCCGACAGTTTAAATTCCGCCTGACAGCGGACAATCTCACAACCTTTTGAATTGCCAGAGGGAAGGCTCGCCATGTTATTAAAGATAGCAAAAAGTGGTCATGGCTTTAGTTCCTGAACTCCATCAATTGTTCCACTTATTTCTCAAAAGTATGGGAAGCCATCCAGAGGATTTCCGGTAACACAGCCTTTTACCGATAGCTGCAGCGCTAAACTAGGGGTGCCTCCAAACAGACGCTGGCCGAGCATTTTGCGCAAACTACTGCCAATGCAAGCCAGGATCCAGGGTTTTGTCGCTACCATGCGACTCTCGAGAGGGAAAAGTTGGACTTTAGGTCGAACAGTTCTCAGGCCTACAACTACCCTTTCTCGATGTGGGAGCTCGAATCGGCACTGACTGAGACTTCTGACACTGCACCCAGTCACGACCACATCTGGTACTGCATGCTTCGACATCTTCCAGCGGTGTCAAAGGAAATCTTCCTCGAATGTTTTAATTTAATATGGCAGACATGCGTCTTCCTCAACTCCTGGAGGGAGGCAATTCTCAACCCTCTCCTCAAACCAGAGAAGGACTGCACATGTCCTAGTAGTTATCAGAATATCGCCTTGACGGGCTGTGTAGAAAAGACCCCAGAACGGGTGGTTAACCGTCGTCTGGTCTGGCTGGTAGAGACCAGGCAACTCCTTAGCCTCTCTTAGTGTAGATTTCGAAAATTTCGGTCCACAGTCGACAACCTGACCCCCCTAGAGGCGGCTATTCAGCAGGCTTTTCTCCGTCAGCATCACTGTATCAGCATATTTTTTGATATCAGTTAGGCATAGGAGACACGGTATTCTCGCACAACTGCATCAGTTGGTCTTTTGTCGCCACCTCCCCATTTTCATTCGATCTTTCCTCTCTCAGCGGGTTTTTCGGACCCGAGTTGGTGACACACTGATCTATTTGAACAGGAGAATGGTGTCCCCCAGGGCAGTGTCTTAAGTGTTCCTTTTCCACAGCCATCAGCAGTATAACACATAGGGTAAGGAGTCCAGTACAGTGCTCCTTATTTGTGGACGACTTTGCTGTTTTCTGTTCCTCCTCCAGTGTTGCAACGGTGAGCCGTCAGTTGCAAGTTACAGTGCGGCAGTTAGAGGAGTGGGCTGCAAAGACGGGTTTTCAGTTTTCTACCAATAAGTGTTTGTGTGTTCATTTTAATCGTTCCTGTCGCCATTTAATTTGCCTGCCCAGCATGTGGGGGTCACTATCCTACATTTTACAGACCCAGTGCGGTTTCTGGGCCTCATTTTTGACTCCAGATTGTCATAGTTGCGACACCTGCGAGACATGAAAGCCAGAACCCTGAAGGTGCTGAACATCACCAAGTGCCTTAGCCACAGGTCTTGGGGAGCGGACAGGGCGCGTCTTCTCCAGTTTCATCGTGCTTTTGTGCATTCGTGGCCTGACTATGGGTGCACGGTGTATGGGTCAGCGAGGCCCTTTTATTCGCAGATCCTTGACGTAGTCCACCATGCGGGGATTCGACTGGCTACTGGTGCTTATTGGACTAGTCCCATACCCAGCCTCTGTGCTGTGGTGGGAGAACCGCCACTTACCATCCGGCAGCAGCTCCTGTAAGTTTCCTGCAGCTCCAACCTCACCTGCTCACCATACTGTTTGCCTCTGGAGCGCGTTTTTTTCCAACCGTCCATGAGCCACGATGCCAAAATGGATCCGTGTGGAACGTGCACTGGTGTCCCTTGGTGTGGAGCCTCTACGGCCCCAAATCCAGGGTTTTAATCACCTGCCACCCTGGTTACTGGAGAGGCCCAGAGTGATTTTGGATTTGGTGCGCTGCAAGAGAGATTGCACTCCTGCCACAGCTTGTAATGCAACATTTTCTGCCATTTTATCTGAGAACCACGACTATGTAGCTGTTTTTACAGATGGGTCGTGTTTTGGTTGGCAGGAGAGCCAACACCGTGTTACTAGAGGAGGCCGAAAGGCACGCGTTTTAGCTCACGCAGGCTGGCATGAGGTCTGGAACAGGACAAGGAAATTAGAATTTAGAAAAACGGAAGTAGCTGGTGGAATACTTAACTTTAATCCGTTAATGGTGAACGTCGGTCTCGACGATACGTGATTCAATATCAATAGTAACTGATAACGGCGCCTTGTTAGGTCGTAGCAAATGTCGTAGCTGAAGGCTATGCTAAACTATCGTCTCTGCAAATGAGAGCGTATTTTGTCAGTGAACCATCGCTAGCAAAGTCGGTTGTACAACTGGGGCGAGTGCTAGGAAGTCTCTCTAGACCTGCGGTGTGGCGGCGCTCGGTCTGCAATCACTGATATACTAACGGACCGCGGCCGATTTAAAGGCTACCACCTAGCAAGTGTGGTGTCTGGCGGTGACACCACATTCCTCCCCCGCAAATCGGCGTACGGTTGTGTTATAAGGCTCCCGCCCGCCGTGGGGAGGACCCTATGTTGACGTATGCGACGAGGTGGGGTGGGGAGCCTAACAACAGGCGAGGTTGTGCCACCCGCACCCTGCCATTCGGACCGCGGGGAGCTAGGAAACGCCTGAAAACCTGCTCCAGGGTGCACGCCAACATGCGGTGTATGCGCCCGTAGAGAGACAGGAGGGGCCGAAGGGTCGACCTCCATCGGGCCGGGGCACCCGACGGGCGAAGACGACATATGGTCCGGAGCGGGCAAGAGTTCCATGTCAGAGGAGAACTGGTCCCGGGAACCGATCGGCGGCGCGTGACCCAGGGAGGCGCCCGGCTGCTGCAGCAAAGCGTCCACTGCGGGCGTCGCCGGCGGGAGAACAGGCGGCGGCGGCGGTGGCGGCACGTCGCCATGGGGCAAAATGGAAGGCAGCGTCGGTAACACCTGGGGCTGAGGCGAGCCAGTAGATGGGTCTCCAGGGCGCGACCGGACGGCACCGTCACTGAAAGCAGACGGCGAGCGGCAGATCCCATGCGACGACAGACGCGCAGCTGGTTGAGATGCCGGCGCACCTCACCAGAGGCCCCCAAAACCAGATACATAGCGCTTCCGAGGCAGCGAAGAATGCGCCTTTCGAGCCAACACCGTGAGCCTTGGTAGTGACGATAGACAATGTCGCCTGGAACAAAAGCAGGTGTCTGCCACTGCACAGGAATCTGATGCGGCGGATGTAGCAAAGACATCAAGGTTCTATGAGGGCGACCGTGGAACAACTCAGCCGGCGAGCGACCATCTCGGGACTGAGAGCGATACGAGGACAAAAAGAGCAATAACGCGTCCTCCCGAGAATGCGGCTCTTTCAACTTCAACATCTGTGACTTGAAAGTCCTGACCAATCGTTCAGCAGCACCGTTTGACCGTGGCGAAAACGGCGCTGACGTCAGATGTTGAATACCATTGGCCTTGCAGAATGACTGAAATTCTGCAGACATGAATTGTGGGCCATTGTCGGAAACAATAGTCTGTGGAAGACCTTCAATGCAAAAGATAGCAGATAACGCTTGGATTGTGGCAGATGACGTCGTGGAAGACATCCGGACAACAAAAGGAAAATTACTGAACGAATCAACCACAACCAACCATCGAGCATTCCAGAATGGACCAGCAAAATCGATGTGTAAGCGTTGCCAAGGGGAAGTGGCCATACAAAGAATTTCCGCGGTGGGGCTGATTGTTGTTCAGCACACACCATGCAATAAGAGCACATATTTGTAATCGCGGCATCGATTCCGAACCAAGTACAGTGCTGACGAGCAAGTTGTTTCGTTCTCACTATACCCCATTGTCCTTGGTGGAGAAGCTGTAAGACAGAGGACTGTAACGAACGTGATACCACGACCCTGGACTGATCATGATCAGAACGCAACAGCAAATCACCACGTCGAACAAAAAGTCTCTCCTTGTGAGCAAAAAATCGGCGAACCAACGGATCCACGATCCGTGACTTTCACAAGGGCCATTGCGTAGCAACAAAACACAGAATGGTAGCAAGGACAGGGTCGGCAGAAAATCAATCGGAAACGATTCGACCACGCCATCCGTTTCCGAAGCAATGAACATGCAAGCAAATTCGGAAGAATCGAATGCTCTATCCTCAGCAACAGGCAAATGGGACAACGCATCGGCGTTTCCGTGCTTAGCAGTGGACCGATACAAGATATCGTAGCGGTACTGGGAGAGGAAAATAGACCAGCGAATGAATTTCTGCGCTGTACATGGAGATACAGGCTTGTTCGGATGAAAAAGCGATGTCAAAGGTTTGTGGTCTGTGATTATGGTAAAGTGACGACCATACAAGAAATCATGAAACTTTGTAACACCAAATACGAGACCCAATGCTTCTTTCTCGATCTGTGAATAATTTCTTTGCGCAGACGAGAGCAATTTGGACGCAAAGGCAATAGGGCGATCGTGCGATCCATCTTTGTGCGCAAGCACAGCACCGATCCCGAAATCCGAGGTATCCACCACCAACAAAAGGGGCTTCTGGGGATCGAATGGCGTAAGGCAAGTATTGGAAAGCAACGCCAATTTCAACTGGTGAAAGGCGCGTTCGCATTCCGTCGTCCAGACGAACGGAACACCTTTACGGTGTAAGCGATGAAGCGGAGCTGAAATGGAAGAGGCGTGCGGCACATATTTGTTATAATAATTAATTTTTCCCAGCACACTCTGTAGCTGCTTCAAATTCTGCGGCGAAGGCAAGTCTTGTATGGCACGGAGGTGCTCGGGACTGGGATGTATGCCTTGGGCATTGAGTACATGTCCCAGATAGGGCAAGTCCCGAGCAAAAAACACACATTTGCCCTTCCGCAAGCGAATACCATTTTGTCGCAAGACCTGAAATAATGTTCTGAGATTGGCTAAATGTTCTTCTTCCGTCTGTCCGGAGATCACAATATCGTCCAGATAGTTTGCTGCAGTAGGGACCGACGCACAAACAGTTTGGAGATATTGCTGAAACAATGCAGGGGCAGATGCACACCCAAATGGCAGTCGTTTGAATCGATACAAACCAAGATGCGTGTTATCCACCAAAACGCGCTGGGATTCTTCGTCTACTGGTATTTGCAAGTACGCATCTGCTAGGTTCAACTTCGAAAAATATTTACCCAGGCACAGTTTGTCAAAAAGATCTTCCGGGCGGGGTAAAGGAAAAGTTGCAATCACTAGTTGTGGATCCACCGTTGCCTTGAAGTCCACACAAAGTCTCAATTTTCCCGAAGGTTTTGGCAAAATTACTAAGGGTGATGCCCAGAGAGAAGCCTGCACACGTTCAATTACACCTTGTGATTCCAAATTGTGTAATGTTTTTGCAACCTCATCACGCAATGCGTGGGGAACATTGCGCGCTCTGAAAAATTTCGGTTGCGCGTCGACTTTCAGTTCCAAATGTGCTTTATAGTTCTTAGTGCAACCAAGGCCCGGTGCAAAAATGTCTGCAAATTCTTCACATAGACGAGAAACACTGTCTGAAGGCACAGTCTGGTTCACTGATAGGACCTGATTTACTATAGACAAGTTAAACAACTGAAATAAATCGAAACCAAACAAGTTCACTGCAGAAGAAGAACGAAGGACGTAAAATGACACAAGTTTTGTTTGTCTTTTGTATGTTGCAAGAATGCTGCACTGTCCTAACACTGGGATATCTTGACCCGAATAACTAGTTAACTTAACATTTGCGGCATGCAACGGAGGTGTGCCCAGCTGTTTGTACGTGTCTTGATTGATCAGTGAAACTGTAGCTCCGGTATCGAGCTGGAATGGTATCACTTTGCCGTTAATGTCCAAGTCTACAAAAAGTTTATTGTCCTGCTGACGACAAGAGCGACTGTCTCGTGCAACGTGAACTGACACTGGTACATAATCACTTGCGACTTGACGGGATTTCCGGCGATGTCGACGCGCACTATTTGTGGGACGAACACAGTCACTGTTAGAGAGAGTGGCACTGGGCGGAGTGGAATGAACTACATGAATTTCCATGGGCGAAGTTTCACGAGCCGGAGTATCCTTGGTTCGATTCCGATTCCGGGGTGAAGCAAAGGGCCTGGAATGGTTGTGAGTGTCCGATCTGAGCTTTTTCTGGCAAACACTCTGAACATGTCCTTTTTTATTACAGAAAAAGCAAATAGCCTGGCGTGACGGGCAATTCTCATGTGAATGTCTAGTAGCACACCGCGGGCATGATTTTAGCACTGCATTCGCTTGCCTGCGCGGCACACGTGGCGGAGAGCCTGGCGGCAGCGGCGCGGCCGGGCGCGAGGGCTGTTTACTGCTCCGTGCAGCTCGCCCGGCGGGCCGGTTAACCTGACACACGGCTGGTGAAGTTTCAAATGATTCCTGAGCAAAGTCAAGTGTGTCCTGCCGATCCAATATGTCCATCACTTGTTGAAGGGAGGGATTGACTAGTTTCGTAATCTGTTCTCTTATACGAACATCAGAAACGTTCTGTGCAATTGCATCACGTACCATAGTATCTGAATAAGGGAGTCCACATTGGCACTCAAAAGCACAATCCCTAGTAAGGTCTTGCAAAGTTGCAACCCACTCCCGATTAGTCTGACCGGCGGTACGTTTTGTACGAAAGAACGTATACCTCTTTGCAACGACATTGACTGATTCTTTGAAATATACATCCAATGCCGACAAAATTTCTTCATAGGACAGAGTTGCTACGTCGCGTCGAGGAAATAATTTCACTATCACACGGTACGTGTGGTCGCCTACGGCGGAAAGAAGAAAGGGCTGCCGCTCATTACCTTGAATTCTGTAGGCGGCGAGATGGAATCCAAATTGGCGTGACCACTCCGTCCAGCTTTCCAGTGCCGCATCAAAAGGACGAAAAGGTGGTGCAACTGCGTGTTGTGACTGCGGTAGCGGTGAAGCGGCGGCTGCCGCATCGTTTTGCAGTGCACGTTGACCCTGGACGAGCTGTCCAAGGGCATCCAATAAGGCCTGCGTCTGCTGATTCTGTAAGCGATAAAATTCGGACAGTACATCTGGAGATTGTGGCGAAGCCATTACACAAGTAAATCAGGGCAATATCGATAAGAACGCGGTTGTGCCTCGTCGCCAATGTTTTGGTTGGCAGGAGAGCCAACACTGTGTTACTAGAGGAGGCCGAAAGGCACGCGTTTTAGCTCACGCAGGCTGGCGTGAGGTCTGGAACAGGGCAAGGAAATTAGAATTTAGAAAAACGGACATAGCTGGTGGAATACTTAACTTTAATCCGTTAATGGTGAACGTCAGTCTTGACGGTACATGATTCAATATCAATAGTAACTGATAATGGCGCCTTGCTAGGTCATAGCAAATGATGTAGCTGAAGGCTATGCTAAACTATCGTCTCGGCAAATGAGAACGTATTTTGTCAGTGAACCATCGCTAGCAAAGTCGGTTGTACAACTGGGGCGGGTGCTAGGAAGTCTCTCTAGACCTGCCGTGTGGCGGCGCTCGGTCTGCAATCACTGATAGTGGCGACACGCGGGTCCGACGTATACTAACGCAGCGCGGCCGATTTAAAGGCTACCACCTAGCAAGTGTGGTGTCTGGCGGTGACACCACAGGTCGAAACAGGGTGATTCTGTTGGTTGCTCAGTTTTTTTTCCGGATCATGCCCTCAAGATCCGACTGCCTCAAGCGTTTACTGTCTTTGATGCAGAATTGTCTGTGACCTTGCGGGCACTGGAGCAGACGAGATGCTCTTCCCGTCCTAAATTTCTTGTCTGTTCCGATTCACTAAGTGCCCTTCACTCACTGCAACGTTTGTATCCAGCAGATAAAATAGTCGAGACCATCGAGGATGCCCTCCTCCAACTACAGCGACTGGTGAAAGAGGTGACTTTTTGCTGGGTTCCAGGGCACTTTGACATTGCTGGGAACAATAGGGCAGATCTTGCAGCCAAGGAGGCGCGTCTCGATCCGCGAGTACTTCAGTGTGCCGTCCCCCAGCACGCACTCCCCTCGCTGTTGATCTGACGAGTCATGTGTCGGTGGGAGGATGAGTGGCTGGAAATGAATGACAATAAGCTCTGCTTAGTGAAGCCCACAACGCGTGTGGCCACAGTCCTATGGCGCATGCGTTTTATTTTTTGACCAGCGGGCCGCGGCTGACTTGCCGACGGATCTGCCATCTCTTTTAGGAAATACTCAAACGAATGTGGTTAAAGTTTTAAAATTCTGTGACTTGTCCATGTTTTTACCACGATTTTAGGCATAGGGTCTTAATTTGTTCACAGGGTGTCTGGCTCGCCCATATTTTACGTAAGTGACCAGCCAGTGACAATTTCCTGTGGCATCTTTGACGCTCCTTTCTCGTTTTCCTTACGTTTTATTTTGTTATACAGCATTTTTAATCTTTTCCCGCTTTCTTTGCGTGTATGCTTCCATTTTACTAAGTTTGCCCACATTTGTTTCTTTTAATGTGTGTCAGGGCGCAGATGACCTCGACGTTGAGCGCCCGTAGGCGACAACACACACACATACACACACACACACACACACACACACACACACACACACACACTAAAGTGTTAAGAAAAATAGATAAATCTGAAATCCAACTGAATTTATTGCTCCAATTCTTTGTCATTTGTTAAAAAAATATACTTTTTGTTTCTTTAAATTAGTTTCATGAACAACTCTTTTTTTGAAACTTCTCATGCGAAACCTTCTTTGATTTACGGAGATTTACCGTTGCGACACTAAAGTAATACACATTCCATACATGCAGTGTACTCCTCAATTTGTCTTGTCTTGACTTCTGTTTGCCGCGCGGGATTAGCCGAGCGGTCTAAAAGCGCTGCAGTCATGGACTGTGCGGCTGATCCCGGCGGAGGTTCGAGTCCTCCCTCGGGCATGGGTGTGTGTGTTTGTCCTTAGGATAATTTAGGTTAAGTAGTGTGTAAGCTTAGGGACTTAGGGACCTTAGCAGTTAAGTCCCATAAGATTTCACACACATTTGAACATTTTTGACTTCGGTTTATGACTTTCAGCTCACAACCTTCTTCAGCAAAAATTGAGAAATCATCAGTTCCACTGTAGTTTTTGATAATTTGCTGTGATTGCACTTTAATTACAGTTATCAAATCTATTTATGTCATAGTGCCATTCGAAACTTGTGACCTAATTTCTTTGGATATTATATGTCCGAAGTGTGTTGTAAGCCTCCCTTGGTCACGGACAGTAAGAGGTTTTTACATCGTTGGTAAGGCTTTGCTGCAATAACTGTAGTTGTCATAGAAAAGCGAAAGACTTCTTCCAATCATCTCTTGACACTTTCACGATAGACAAGTTGCAAGTGCGCTGCAATATTAAAAAGTATTTTATATACTCGAACCCAGTGTCACTTCGAAAAGTTTTGGATCTCATAGCTCTACGTAATTACGTAGACACGTGTCGGATCGAAAAACTATTCGATATTCTCACGAGAAACTACTCAGAGTTAATCCTAAAACACTCTGGATGACTTTGAACGTCCAGCAGCATTCTGTAAACGGTTTCGGAGACTTTAGATTAAAAGTCTGATGATGTTAATCGTTGGAAGCCACAGAGTTCTTGCATGGTTTACTCGTTTTGTACCTTGCGCCACGTTAGCAGTGGGAAGGGAGACGTATTGGCAGGTACAGAGGCGGTTGAAGGGGACCGAGTTGGTAGTGTAAGAGGCGTAATGCACTTGGCAGACTTGTCTGCGGCAGCCAATAAAAAAATGGGTGCATTGTAGCCCACGCGCTGGGCTGCTACGACAGGCAGCTGCCGGCCGGTGTGGCCGAGCGGTTCTAGGCGCTTCAGTCAGGAACCGCGCGACCGCTAAGGTCGCAGTTTCGAATCCTGCCTCGGGCATGGATGTTTGTGATGTCCTTAGGTTAGTTAGGTTTAAGTAGTTCTAAGTTCTAGGGGACTGATGACCTCAGATGTTAAGTCCCATAGTGCTCAGAGCCATTTGACAGGCAGCTGGCTCTGCGCTGTCAGTTGTGAGCAGGCTGTCTCGTGGAGAAAACATGTGGTTGCCTTCAGTCTCTGTGCACTTGTCGAAGAAGCCAGATCTTGCTTACATCCTAAAACAAATTTTATGATGACTTTCGACAGCTTGCAGAGGACCTGGGGGAATTTCCAGCTCTGGAGGGACGCACAGTATATCTTCAGATTTATAGCTATCTCTTTCTGACACATCATTTTGTAAACACAGCCATAATTTATTATGGCAGTTGCAAATTGTTCTCGAAAATCCATTGGGCAATGAAAAATTGTTGGTTCGTCGTTTATTTGCCAGAGTGCCAAAAGTGCATTCTGTAAGCCGCCTAATCCGAGACTGTTGTTTGTTAACCTCCTCCATCCATAAGGATGCATTAAATTTTCAGATTTGCCAAATGCCTCGTCTCTGACAATGACGCGTGGCATCGGTACTCCCTTTTTTATATGGGGCTTTTCTCGATTTTTATGCAAAATTGATTGTATAAAAGTAGATTAATCACTATATTTTCTGTATGCTCCAACATCCATGTAAGTGAACTTATAATCTGCAACGCATAAAGCAAGAAAAACGACGGAGAAAATAATTTTTATAATTGTCGTAAAGTACATTTGTTGCGAAGAAAAAGGCATAACGTAATCTACATCCATCTCGCTTTTTTGATCGGTCATTGCTGAACGTCAATTGGCCGAGAATTGGCTACTCATCACTACGGCTGCCTAGCGCGCTATAGCTCAAACTGCCGAGACCATCCGTGTTTAAGGATTTTTATGTTCCGTTTGTTACACCGTGAATCAAGTAAAACTACGCTGAACTCTTGTTAGTTTCAGCGCTGCAGTACTTAACGAGGTATGGTAGTGTGCCCTGATTTCCTCCCACCTCTCAGCAGACTTGGAGGGGGATCTACGTTTTAGCGCGTACTTCAAAATACGGTGCAGCTTGACTTGGCATCATTGCCATTGTTATAGGTGAAAGAAGCAATAAGTAATAGACAAAATCGTAGGACCAACCAGCGATCGATCCATAAGCATTTATTTTCGTAGCCTGGAACTCAAGACACAGAGCCACAAAAGCACATTTATGGGTAACTCATTAATAAGTTATTTAGCAAACATAAGCTGTATTGAGCCAAGGGAACAAACACTAACTCCGTACATGAAGTAAACAATGAACATACAGTGGCATTAGTTGTTGTTGTTTAATTAATTTACAAATGATTTATTGATGAATAAATTCGAATCATTATCCAGATAGAAATTTATCTAAAAAATACCTAGCTGTTTTCACCATTAGCTTTACAGGCCCTTTCTCTTTCTGATCATTACAACTCTAATGGGTACTACTAGTTCATTTGTTCGATTTTCTCACTAAAGCTTGTAGTGTAGCTGGATAGAAGTTTTTTGTTAATTAGCTTTTTGCGTTGCCCTTCAGAAAACCTGGTTTCCTGCAATACGGACCCCACCCTTCTTGGCTGTCAGGGGCATTACAAAAATAGTACTTACTATAACAGGATGTCAGATGAAGTTTGTATCTATGTCTTTACTCTGTATGTAGCGCACCTGTAGCCCTTCACTTTTAGAAGCTGTGGATGTCAGGGTGAGGACAATGGAGGAAATTACCATCTGTAACATTTACCTTCCTCCTGATGGTGAAGCGCCGCACCACGTATTGGCTGCACTAATTTCCCAACTCCCCCCACCTTTTCTTCTTCTGGGTGATTTTAACGCCCATAAACCTTTGTGGGGTGGATCCAAGGTTACTGGCTGTGGTAAAGTTGTCGAGGACCAACTAACTCAATTCGACCTTTGCCTCCTCAGTACAGTGCCCCCACACATTTTAGTGTGGCACATGGCACATACTTGACCATTGATCTCTCGATCTGCAATCCTGGCCTTCTCCCTTATATCTGCTGGAGAGCTCATGACGATTGTGTGACAGTGACCACTTTCCACTCTTCCTTTCTCTCCCCAAGCGTCACTCATCTGGACACTTGGCATTAGGCTCTTATGAGAGGCTGATTGGCCACTAGCGCTGAATCTCCGTTTCATAGCAACATCGACAAAGTGATCCACAGCGTCACTACTATTGTTTGCTGCAGCTGAATCGGCAATCCCTCGTTCCTCAGGCTGTCTGTGGCGGAAGTCAGTGCCTCGGTGGTCGCCGGAAATCGCTGTGGCCATTCGAGATTGCAGTCGGACCCTCCAACGTCATAAGAGCCACCTGTCCATGGAGAACCTCATTGCCTTCAAATGGCTCTGTGCCCAGGTCCGCCAACTCATGAAACGACAGAAGCAGGAGTGTTGGGGACGATTTGTTTCCACCATTGAACCTCGCCTTCCCAGATTTACACTAAGCTCAGACGCCTTAACGGATATCAGAAACCTGCAGGTATACCTGGGATTTCCATACATGGAGCTGTATACACTATCCCAGAGGCAATTGAAGAGCATCTTACTGAGCATTATGCTAGCGTCTCTTCGTCTGAGGCTTATTGCCCCATCTTTCATCTCCTAAAACGGGATGAAATGACAACAAGGTCGCTCCACTACTGACAACTTGGTCTACCTGGAGTCCGCCATCCGAAGGCCTTTTCCCCAGTGTCAACACCTTATTGCCGCCTTTTTTTACCTTACTAAGGTATATGTAACCACTTGGCTCCACTACATAGTGTAAGGGCACTGATGACCTCGCCATTGGGCGGCCGTAAGATACACATACACATGCATACATGCCACGACATACCCGCAACATTTAATGAATGGGGTCTCTGGGCCAGCTCTTGATCTTCATACAGAACTTTTTGCCACTTCGCACCTTCAGAGTATGAAGCGGTGATTTACACAGTTCACCCCATATCCAAGAGAGTGGGGTCCCGCAGGTCTCTGTACTGAGTGTTTCACTCTTTTTAGTGGCCATTAATGGTCTTGCAGCGACGGTCGGATCCTAAGTACCATCCTTTTTATGTGCTGATTAGTTATATTTCCTTTTGCTCATCTACTATTGGTGTGGCTCAACGTCGACTGCAGGGAACCATAATGAAAGACGCAGTCATGAACACTCACTTATGGCTTTCAGTTCTCAGCCACCAAGACTTGCGTTATGCATGCCTGTCTTTGTCGTACTGTCCACCCACACGCAGAACTTTAGTTTGATGACCAATTACTTAATGTAGTGGAGACTTACCACTTTTTAGGACCCCGTCTTGACTATGGGAACCTGGCGTATGGCTCATTATCATCCTCAGCACTGCAGCTGCTAGACCCTATACACCAGTGTGGAGTTAGACTTGTGATGGTAGCTTCCCAAAAACGCCCAGTCACCAGCCTCCTCATGTAAACTCGGGTTCCTCCATTGCAGATCTGGCGATAACAACTGTTTGTGCAGTATACCGCCCACACTCATAGTTCGCCTCAACATCCAAATTTTCTTTCCTTACAAGGCGTCCCATCTCCACAACAGCGGCCAGATCGGGGATTCCAATTGCAGTCTGTGTCCGAACCCTTCTCATTGAATTTCAGGCTTTCCCTCTACCACCTTCCCTGCGAGTTCACCCGTGTACACCTCCATGGTACATGCCTCAGCCACAGCTTAGTCTGGACCTATTGCAAGGCCCAAAAGGCTCAGTTTCACCTGATGCTCACCGCCAACAATTTTTTTTCTATTCTCAGCAACTTCGAGGGCTCAGAAATAGTCATGTTGGCCTCGCTTATACCCTCAATAGACATACTGAACAGAACTCCGTGCCAGATGGCTGCACTGTTTTCACTGCAGAGTTGGTATCCATCTCTCGCGCTCTTGAGCATGTCTGCTTCTGTGCTGGTCAGTCCATCATCATCTGTAGTGACTTCTCAAGCAGCCTACAAGCTTTTGACCAATGCTTCCGTTGCCATGCTTTGATAATGACCATCCAGGAGTCTCTTTCTGCCCTCGAAAACAGTGGACGTTCAGTGGCCTTGATTTTATCCCAGGACATGTTGGGATTCCAGGCAATGAACTTAACTGTCAATTTCGCGAAAAGGCTATTGGCAAACTGACCCCAGAGATAAGCACATTGCAGATTGATCTCCAATTGGTCTTATATGGGATATTGAATGGCGCACCCTCAGTACACCAAATAAAATATGTGTTATCACTGAGACAACGACTGTGTGGAGGTCGTCTATGCATGCTACTCATAGGGAATCCGTTGCCCTTTGGCAGCTCGTCGCCAGCCGTACTATGCTGACTCATGGTCACCTCCTACATCGTGAGGACCCACCTCGGTGTCCCTGTAGTTCACACCTAACTGCGGTCCACATCTTGTTAGACTGTTGAGTGTTAGCTGGCCTGCCTCCAGTGTTGGGCGACAATGCCTCAATGGCTGGTGTGGTTTTACGTTTTATTCATAATGGGGATTTTTATCACACAATCTAAGCATGGGCATCTGTCCTTCTCTCCCAAGCCTCCACCCTCCCTCCATTTTAACTCTTCCTCACTCTTTGCTGTTTGTTTGCCTTGGTGTTCTTCTTGTCCTTGTGTATGTTCATCTCGCCTTCTCTTTTAGGTTCAAATGGCTCTGAGCACTATGGGACTTAACTTCTAAGGTCATCAGTCTCCAAGAACATAGAACTACTTAAACCTATCTAACCTAAGGACATCACACATATCCATGCCCGAGGCAGGATTCGAACCTGCGACCGAAGCAGTCGCGCGGTTCCAGACTGTAGCGCCTAGAACCGCTCGGCCACCCCGACCAGCTCTCTTTTAGGCTGGAGATTTTAGTGTGTTCGCATAGTGGCTGTCTCATCCTTATTTATTCTTGCGATCTGCCAGCCCAGACCATCTGCTAGTACTTTATTACCTTCCAATGCATTTCTTTCCTTTTAGCATACCTTTTCCCCTTTTGGTTTGCTTCTTTTGTTTTGTCTTTCAGTGTGGTTCCCAGTTAGTTTTACGCCTTTTTAATTTCCTTGTCTCCTTTTGGGTATGGTTTTAACCTGAGACCTGTTTGCATGAGGAAAAAGGGGCTGATGACCCTTTAAATTTGAAAGACTAAACCCTATGGACGTGACATTGTCTTATGCTGCAGCTACAACAACGGTTACAACCCATTAGTTATTTCACTTACAGTTGGCCCTCAAAGCTGCAAGACTACACCTAAGCCCTTATTGGTGGGGAGGGCCTTCCTATACTTGTTGCTCCCACTATGCCTAATTCGGGAGCAATGCGCCCCCCCCCCCCCCCAAACCTTTGGGGACATCAGTCCCCACTTCTCAGCTGGTAAAGAATCAGTCTTCTTTGGCTCTTCTCGCTAGGTAGGGGTCTCTTCAGTCACTCCCTTCCAAGGTTCCTACCAGTGGGAAAGAGGACACCGGTCAGTGGCTGAAGAAGTCGCAGGCAGCTGGTTGTAGGGCTTCACGATACTCCTCAGTTCCTTAGACTGAATCAGTGAATCCCTCACAGCTGGAGAAACATAAGCAGCAGCGAAAGAAAGCTAAAAAGAAAAAGACTCCCAAGAACAAAGACATTGCGGTGGCACCCACACCACTGCTCCCTACAACCTCCACGTCTGAGGACAAGATGGAGATTCTGGCATCCCCCAAGGACCTAGATCTCACCAGACCCTCAGCCACGATGGATATAGGTCGCACAGGTACACAGTTGGTGGCAGCAGGTGACCCTGAGGCGTAAACTGCCTCCTTGCCTTGCCTTCATGTCTTCTCAACCTCCAGACAACATAATTCTCAAATGTGGCAGTTTTTCCACCACGAGGCTGAGCTATGACAACTGTTAAGCTTTAGACCTGCTTTCTGCATTGCCCTTCAGGAAACCTGATTACTGGCAATGCGGACCCCTGCCCTTTATGGGTATAGGGGAAATTACAAAATCCGTAGCGCTTATAATAGAGTGTTAGGTGGAGTATGCGTCTATGTCTTGAACTCAGCAGGCAGCAAACCTGTGCCCCTTCAATCTCCTCTTCAAGCTGTAACTGTCCCGATAAGGACAACACAGGAAATGACCATTTGCATATCTTTCTCCAGATGGTGAGGTATCTCTGAACATATTGCCTGCACTGATTAATCAACTATCCCAAATTTCCTACTTTTGGGAGATTTTTAACGCTCATAACCCGCTTGTGCGGTGGCACCATGCTTACTGGCCGAGGTACAGATGTCGAAAATTTACTGTCTCGCCTCGACCTCTGCCTCTTAAATATGAGGCCCCAACCAACTTCAGTGTGGCTTGTGGTACTTACTCGGCCATTTATTTATTACTTTGCAGTCCAGGACTTCTCTCATCTTTCCTCTGGAGAGCCCATGACGACTTGCCCTCAATCGGGTTTGGGGTTGGAACAGGCTCGAGGTATTCCTGCCTGTCGTAAGAGGCATCTAAAAGGAGTCTTCCACTTTTCGGCCCAATAAGTTCAGGTCCCATTTTATGGTTTGACCTCCCACTTTCCAAATTCTACAGCAGTGCAAGCCATTTGGGGAAGGACGCCTTACGCAGTGCACCAGTTATCCATACTGCCGTTAGATTAGATATCTTGCATCTCTGAGGCCCTCCGCTTACGCAGCGACTCAAATGCAACCCACTGCCGACGCTACTTAGCAACCGAGTCATTTCCTATGTTGTTAAATGGGGTTCGCAGACGGCGCCACACATTGGTTCATCGCTCGCGACACATCGTCAACCAGTAACATGCGACTCGGTGCCCGCGTTGCAAGCGATCCGAGTTGCGTCGTGTCCTCCCCATCGGCTTTGTTTTACGTGGTTTTGAAGATGGACGAGCAAGTTTTAAACATTACTTTTGTGTGGGATGTAGAAAAACACCCCATTTTATACAATTACTAGCTTCCAGGCTACTGCAGGAGAGGTTTGACAGACAAGGCGTGGAGTGACGTCGGAAAAGAAGTTCGTATCACGGCTATGTAATATACTGTATATCTATTGTTTAAAATAAAATTACCAGTAAATCAGTGGGAACTAATGTACAAAAAAATATATAAATCATACCTAGGGAATGATTTGTGTGACAATGCCATTCTGTAAAATTACATTGTTGTGCGCAAACAAACCTGAAAACGGCGGAAAACGACAAAGATGACATAAATCTATGATGTGTGTTAAGTAGAGTGGTGATGAGTAATCGACAAGTCAAAGTGAAAGCCGGGCAGTCTAAGGCGAGTTGTATGGTTCGTGCAGCTGCCCCCGTCAGTGGTTCGAGTCCTCTCTCGGGCGGGTTGTGTGTGTTGTCCTTAGTGTAAGTTAGATTAAGTGGTGTGTAAGCCTAGGGACCGATGATCTCAGCGATTTTGTCCCATAGGAGCTTACCACCACCACGTTAAGGTGAAGAATGTAGGTTTTATTCATTCACGCTGCCCTCCAATACTAAATTGGTGATCTCCTGATGCCTCAGAACATGTCCTACCAACCGGTCCCTTTTTCTTGTCAAGGTGTGCCACAAACTCCTCTTTTCCCCAATTCTATTCAATACTTCCTCATTAGTTATGTGATCTACCCATATAATCTTCAGCATTCTTCTGTAGCACCACACTTCGAAAGTATCTATTCTCTTCTTGTCCAAACTATTTATCGTCCATGTTTCACTTCCATACATGGCTACACTCATTACAAATACTTTCAGAAACGACTTCCTGACACTTAAATCTATACTCGATGTTAACAAATTTCTTTTCTTCAGAGACGCTTTCCTTGCCATTGCCAGTCTACATTTTATATCCTCTCTACTTCGACCATCATCAGTTATTTTGCTCCCCAAATAGCAAAACTCCTTTACTACTTTAAGTGTCTCATTTCCTACAGATTCAATAACATCGGGGATAGGCTACAACCCTGTCTCACTCCCTTTCCAACCACTGCTTCCCTTTCGTGTCCCTCGACTCTTATAACTGCCATCTGGTTTCTGTACAAATTGTAAATAACCTTTCACTCCCTGTTTTTTACCCCTGCCACCTTCAGCCCCCAGGGGCTCAGCATTCATTTGCTGAGTACGGGCTTGGCGACCCCGGGGTCCTGAGCTGGGGACTGGTCGGCGCCGCTGGTCTCCTGTCACCGTAACCCCCGGACATGCTTCAGCGACCACCGTATGGCGCGGCGGTGGAATGTTGTGTGCTGCGGGGAATGGTAATCTTGGCTTGACCGCCTGGATTGCGAGGAAGGCCAACCTCTATAAAAACCCCTCAATCTTCCGGTGTATTCCGCGCCTATGAGATGCATGGCTGTTGAGGTGGAACAGTCGCAAGCGGGCAACCTCTGGGGCACCTGCCGCACCCCAGTTGTATAAGGCTCTCCTAGGCACGCGGGGCTCTCTCTAGGTGGACTTTTGTTCCCTAGCTGCTCGTGGGACCGAGATGGATCCTTCGAATTCCTCTTTTCCTCCTCCCAGCGGAAAGGGTGGGCCGCTGGAAGGTTCCAACACCCAGTCTCTGAAGAGGGCTCGTGCAGTCAGTCCCCCTGACTGCAGCACCTCTTTGATAAGTCAAGTCTTTAGTAACAGAATGTGTTTCTCATTGTAAAACGGAAGGAGGGTAGTTTTGAGAAGGTTTCGCCCTTCTATATACAAAAGGGTCTGGAGGGCACCTGTGGCTACTTAAAATCAGTGAAGCGTTTGCGTAATGGGACCTTGCTCGTGGAAACTTCCACTTCCCAGCAAGCCACTAACCTGCAAGCTGCTAAATGCCTTGGGGAGTATGCCATAGACACTGAACTGCACAGCACCTTGAATTATAGCAAAGGTGTTGTGACATGCCGGGATCTAGTCGACATTCCCAAAGACGAACTGCAACGTGAGTGGGCTCCGGAAGGCATCGTTGATGTTCAACATATCATGAAGAGGGTTGATGGCCATCTTGTGAAATCCGACTCTTTTATTCTGACCTTCAGTAGCACGAAACTTCCAGACCATATTAAAGCTGGCTTCCCTCGCCTTAGTGTGCGGCCTTATTTCCCGTCTCCAATGCGCTGCTTTAAATGCCAGCGTTTTGGGCATACCACCTTCGGGTGTAAAGGCGACGCGACTTGTGGCAACTGTGGTAAGGCTGCTCATGAAGGAGTTGGTTGCTCGTCTCCACCTAGATGTATCAATTGCTCTGGCAACCACCCTGTGTGGAGTAGGGACTGCCGAATATTTTTAGAGGAACGCAAAGTCCAGGAAATAAAAACAACCAAGCGTATCCCCTATGGTGAGGCCAAGAAGATCTATAAGTCGATGCAACCTCCCACATTTGTTACATTTTTTGCATCCCTGGTTCAGAAGCCTACTCCAAAAGTCGATGCCTCGACGCAGACCGAGGTGGTGAGTGTTGGCACTAACACCTGCAGCTGTCCGTGCACTTGCAACGCAGCCAGTGTTTCAGAGCCAGTAGCCCCTACTCGACTGGCAGACACAGGTACAGTGGCGAACTTGGGCCAGCCCCTGGCGCCTCCAACAGCTGCGGCTGTTCCCAAGCCCAGTGCGCCGATTACCACTCCCACATCCGCTCCCCCAAAGCCCACCAAACCACAGAAAGCTCCTGTACACCAGCCACAGCGGGTCAAATCCCGTGGTAAACCATGTGACCATGCGGATGTTGTTTTACGAGAGGCTTCCTCTGACTCTTCCCCGGAGTTGATGGAATACGATGTATGTGTGGGGCAATCATCTCGCCCCATGCCTGCTCCTCCACCTGCTTCGGTCTCCCCGCCTCGTCGGAGAGACAGGATGAAAGTGCTACCCCCATCATAGATGGCTCCCATACTTCAGTGGAACTTGCAAGGGCTCAGGACGCATGTGGAAGAACTTCGCCTACTATCTCAGGATAGACCACTGTGTCTATGTCTCCAGGAGACTTATTTCCATCCATCATACTCCCCTGAGATACGAGGCTATACACTCCACAAAAAGGACGACCTGCGTGGAGAGAGAGCTAGAGGAGGTGTAGGTATTTTCGTCAGGACGGACTACCACTCCTCGCCTCTCTCACTTACGACGACTTTACAGGCCGTCGCTGTGTCCGTGCACGTGCGTCATCCATTGACTGTATGTTCACTTTACTTGCCCCCACATGATGCTCTTGATGAAGCGGCCCTCACCGACCTTCTTACACAGCTCCCCCAGCCATTCATTATTTGTGGTGATTTTAATGCCCACAATGTGCTTTGGGGCTCTGCAATTACCTGCCCCAGGGGTAGAACAATTGAGAGGCTTCTCCTGTCATCCTGTGCCTACTTGCTCAATGGAGGACAGAATACTCATTTCTGCACGGCGACTGGGTCGTTCTCTGCCATTGATCTCTCGCTTTGCTCTCCAGCTCTTGCCGCCAGTGCTCACTGGGAAGTGGTTGCTGACTTGCACAGCAGTGATCATTTCCCAATCTGGATTCACCTGCCAGATGGCGTGGGCCCCGAAAGGAGACCACCACGATGGGTGCTCAGTGGAGCTGACTGGACACTTTATAGCCAGTTGGCCCAATTCGAACACTGTGTGAATGTTGAGGTGTGGGTGGATCATATCACCAAAACGGTCCACCACGCCGCTGCAGCATCCATTCCACAGTCCACAGGCCACCGGAAGAGGCCACCTGTGCCTTGGTGGAGCGCCGAATGCCGCTCTGCAATCAGGACCAGGCGTGCGGCTCTGCGTCGGTTCAAGCGTCGGCCGACTGCTGAGAATCTTGCAGCCTTTCGGGTGGCGAGGGCAAGATGTCGCCGCATTATTCGTGAGAGCAAGAAGAGGTCGTGACAAACGTTCCTGAACACCATTAATCGTTCCACCAAAAGTTCCATTGTGTGGGAGACCATCAGAATTTCTGGCAGAGGAGGGAGGTGCCCCATAGCTGCTGTAATGACTAACGGCACTCTCCACACGGATCCGCGGGACATTGCCCAGACTATGGCAGCGTATTTTGCCACAGTTACTGCAACAACCAGTCAGGATCCAGGTTTCCAGCGCCATAGAGCGGTTGCTGAGAGATGTAGTCTTAACTTCCAGTCCACCTCTCATGAAGTTTACAACTGCCCATTTTCTATGTGGTAGCTGGATTCTGCATTGTCTGGAGCTCGTGACACATCCCCTGGTTACGACGGGATCCATTACAGTATGCTATGGCACCTCACAATGCGCAACAGAGAAATACTCCTCGCACTTTTTAATGCCATTTGGGCGTCGGGTCACTTTCCTGACGCGTGGCGTGAGGCAGTTTTAATCCCTTTTTTAAAACCTGGGAAAGACCGCACGAGCCCAAGTAGCTACCGTAGTGTTGCCCTCACTAGTTGCATAGGGAAGACCTTGGAGCGGATGGTCAACCGCCGCCTTGTCTGGATGTTAGAATCCCGGCAACTCCTTAGTCGCTTTCAGTGTGGGTTCAGGAGGTTTCGTTCCACCTTCGAAAACCTTGCCCTCCTGGAGGCGGCTATACAACAAGCTTTCCTCCGCCGTCATCACCTTCTAGGTGTATTTTTCGACATCGAGAAGGCCTACGATACCACTTGGAGGCGTCTCATCCTGGAGCAGCTTCACGAATGGGGTTTTCGTGGTTGTCTTCCTCTTTTTATTCAGTCTTTCCTCTCGCCACGATATTTTAGATACCGAATTGGTGACGTCCTGTCTGATCGCTTTGAACAGGAGAATGGTGTCCCTCAGGGTAGCGTTTTAAGTGTGACTCTCTTTGCCATCGCTATTAATAGCATTACGTCCATAGTGAAAAGTCCTGTCCAGTGTTCTTTGTTTGTGGATGATTTCTCTTTGTTCTGCTCTTCTTCAAGCCTTGCAACGACAACTCGTCAGTTGCAACTTACGATTAGGCGTTTGGATGACTGGGCGCAGAAGAGTGGTTTTAAGTTTTCCACCGAGAAGTCTGTATGTGTTCTTTTTAACCGTTCTCGTTCGATTTTAACCTTTCCTGAGTTGCGGTTGAGGGACGCTATTCTTACTTTTAAAGACACGGTGAGATTTCTGGGGCTCATTTTTGACTCGAGGCTCACGTGGTTACCTCATCTTAAAGACCTGAAACGGCGGTCGCTTCAGGCTTTAAGTATTTTAAAATGTCTTAGCCACAGTACATGGGGAGCTGACAGGACTTGTCTGCTCCAGTTTTACAGGGCGTTTGTGCGATCTCGGCTCGATTATGGGTGCACGGTGTATGGGTCTGCGAGGCCTTCGTTCTTAAAGATTTTGGACGTTGTCCACCATGAAGGGCTTCGGTTGGCCACTGGGGCATCCCGAACTAGCCCCATACCAAGCCTCTGTGCAGAGGCTGGTGAACCGCCACTTCATATGCGGCGACGGCTACTTACAGTGCGCCAGGCGTATAAAACTTTGTCCACACCATACACCCCTGCATACCATACCGTTGCTCAGCCTCCTCTGGCACGATTGTTTCATAACCGGCGACGTGCGACGCAGCCCTATGGGATTCTCGCACAGGATTGCCTCGGTGCGATGTCTATGGCTGGTCTTCGTGTTTTACGTCGCGGTTGGAGCAGATCTCCACCTTGGCTCCTCCGGAGACCCAAACTTATTTTAGATTTGACTAATTTTAAGAAACATGGAACAACTGATTTTACGTTCCAATCTCTGTTTTTTAACATTTTAGATGTGCATCACGGTTTCACTGTTGTTTATACTGATGGCTACAAACAGGAGAATGTCCTTGGCTGTTCTGTGGTGTTCCCTGATCATGTTACCCGGATTCGCCTCCCTACTGAATATACCGTTTTCGCAGCGGAGCTCCACGCGATCCTGAAGGCACTGGAGCAGATGAATCGTGTTCGGGGCGATCGATTTCTTATCTGCTCCGATTCTCTTAGTGCCTTACAATCACTGCAGAACCTATACCCGACTGAGGAGATTGTCCAGCTGATACATGACCAACTGTACTTGCTCCAACGGTGGGGTAAAGAGGTATCCTTCTGCTAGGTGCCTGGCCATGTCGGCATATGGGTTAATGAACAGGCCGATCGGGCTGCCAAGGAGGCCTGCAGAGAGCAGGATGTGGTCCAGTGTCCTATCCCCTTGCAGTCAGTCATCGCTGCACTCCACAGGAAGTGCATGGAGATGTGGGAGGACGAATGGCTGGCGGTGACGGCCAATAAACTGCGGTCGGTAAAGTCAACCACTCGGCCGTGGCGTTCCTCCTGCCGGCTGCTCAGGCGGGAAGAGGTGGCCCTCACACGTCTTCGGATCGGGCACTGTCCTCTGACGCATAGCTATTTATTACGGCGGGAGGATCCTCCGTTTTGTGATGCTTGTGGTGTGCACCTCTCTGTCCGGCACATTTTAACAGACTGCATTTTATACCGTGATGCAAGGGCAGAAGCACAAGTTTATGGGGATCTGCCTTGTGTTTTAGCTAACGATGAGACGTGTGTGTCTAGGGTTTTTAAGTTTTGTGATGTGTCTGGACTCCGGCCTAAACTTTTAGGCTGGAGGTTTTAGTGTATTGCAGAGTGGCTGACTCCTCCCTTTTTTCCTTGCGGTCAGCCAGCCACTTCCATCTGCTACATTGTTTTAGCTCCCTCTACCATTTTCTTCCTGTGTTGTCCATGTTTTACTGCTGACGCCCTGCTTCATCCCACGCTTCGGTGTGGGTGAGCGCGTATTTTTCAATGATTGTTCCCCGTGTTTTATGTTCCGTTTTATGTAAATGTTCTGAGTTTTTTTTTTCTTGACACCCGTCTCACTATGATACTGAACGGGCGCTGAAGACCTTGCTGTCGTGCGCCCACAAAACCCCTCTACTACTACTGCCACCTTCAGAATTTGAAATAGAGTATTCATGTCAACATTGTCAAAAGCTTTCTCTAAGTCTACAAATGCTAGAAACGTTGGTTTGCCTTTCCTTAATCTTTCTTCTAAGATAAGTCGTAAGGTCAGTATTGCCTGACGTGTTCCAACATTTCTACTAAATCCAAACTGATCTTCCCCGAGGTCGGCTTCTACCAGTTTTTCCATTCATCTGTAAAGAATTCACGTTAGTATTTTGCAGCTGTGACTTATTAAACTGATAGTTCGGTAATTTTCACATCTGTCAACACCTGCTTTCTTTGGGATAGGAATTATTATATTCTTCTTGAAGTCTGAGGGTATTTCGCCTGTCTCATACATCTTGCTCACCAGATGGTAGAGTTTTGTCAGGACTGGCTCTCCAAAGGCCGTCAGAAGTTGTAATGGAGTGTTGTATACTCCCGGGGCCTTGTTTCGACTCAGGTCTTTCAGTGCTCTGTCCAACTCTTCACGCAGTATCGTATCTCCCATTTCATCTTCATCTACCTCCTCTTCCATTTCCATAATATTGTCCTCAAGTACATCGCCCTTTTATAGATACTCTATATACTCCTTCCACCTTTCTGCTTTCCCTTCTTTGCTTGGAACTGGGTTTCCATCTGAGCTCTTTATATTCATACAAGTGGCTCCCTTTTCTCCAAAGGTCTCTTTAATTTTCCTAGTGAGATAAGCCTCTACATCCTTACATTTGTCCTCTAGCCATCCCTGGTTAGCCATTTTGCACTTCCTGTCAATCTCATTTTCGAGACGTTTGTATTCCTTTCTGCCTGCTTCATTTACTGCATTTTTATATTTTCTCCTTTCATCAATTAAATTCAATATTTCTTCTGTTACCCAAGGATTTCTACTAGCCCTCGTCTTTTAACCTACTTGATCATCTGCTGCCTTCACTACTTCATCCCTCAGAGCTACCCATTCTTCTTCTAATGTACTTCTTTCCCCCATTCCTGTCAATTGTTCCCTTATGCTTTCCCTGAAACTCTGTACAATCTCTGGTTCTCGTGCTACAGACGCGAAATTTAACCGACATGAAGAAGATGCTGTCATATGCAAATTTTTAGCTTTTCAGACCATTCACACAAGGTGCTGACATGAGGAACGTTTCCGACCGATTTCTCATACACAAACAGCAGTTGACCGGCGTTGCCTGGTGAAACGTTGTTGTGATGCCTCGTGTAAGGAGGAGAAATGCGTACCATGACGTTTCCGACTTTGATGAAGGTCGAATTGTAGCCTATCGCGATTGCGGTTTATCGTATCGTGACATTGTTGCTCGCGTTGGTCGAGATCCAATGACTGATAACAGAATATGGAATCGGTGGGTTCAGGAGGGTAATACGGAACGCCGTACTGGATCCCAACGGCCTCGTATCACTAGCAGTCGAGATGACAGGCATCCTATCCGCATGGCTGTAACGGATCGTGCAGCCACGTCTCGATCCCTGAGCCAACAGATGGGGACGTTTGCAAGGCAACAACCATCTGCACGAACAGTTCGACGACGTTTGCAGCAGCATGGAATATCAGCTCGGAGACCACGGCTGCGGTTACCCTTGGCGCTGCATCACAGACAGAAGCGCCTGCGATGGTGTACTCAACGACGAACCTGGGTGCACGAATGGCAAAACGTCATTTTTTCGGATGAATCCATGTTCTGTTTACAGCATCATGATGGTCGGATCCGTGTTCGGCGACATCGCGGTGAACGCACATTGGAAGCGTGTATTCGTCATCGCCATACTGGCGTATCACCCGGCGTGATGGTATGGGGTGCCATTGGTTACACGTCTCGGTCACGTCTTGTTCGCATTGACGGCACTCTGAACGGTGGACGTTACATTTTAGACGTGTTACGACCTGTGGCTCTACCCTTCATTCGATCCTTGCGAAACCCCTCATTTCTGCAGGATAATGCACGACCGCATGTTGCAGGTCCTGTACGGGCCTTTCTGGATACAGAAAATGTTCGACAACTGCCCTCGTCAACACATTCTCCAGATCTCTCACCAACTGAAAACGTCTGGTCAATGGTGACCGAGCAACTGGCTCGTCACATTACGCCAGTCACTATTCTTGATAAACTGTGGTATCATGTTGAAGCTGCATGGGCAGCTGTACTTGTACACGCCATCCAAGCTCTGTTTGACTCAATGCCCAGGCGTATCAAGGCCTTTATTACGGCCAGAGGTGGTTGTTCTGGGTACTGATTTCTCAGGATCTGTGCACCCAAATTGTGTGAAAATGTAATCACATGTCAGTTCTAGTATAATATATTTGTCCAATGAATACCCGTTTATCATCTGCATTTCTTCTTGGTGTAGCAATTTTAATGACCAGTAGTGTAGTTTTACTTTAATTTGATACAAAAGGGATTCTATTTTACTTGCGTTTGCAAAAATACTAAGTTACTTTATACTGGATTTCT